>NW_026555331.1:87471002-89871002 GCF_014898055.3 Talpa occidentalis
CATTTATTCCAGCCTGCAGCTCCAGGCTTTAAACCATCGCTTTCAGCAGACTCAGTACCTGGCCCTTCCCGAGAGAGCTGAACTGGCAGCTTCCTTAGGACTGACACAAACACAGGTAATTCCCGAGAAGCCCGAGTGTCCCTGAAATGCTGACCCCGATTTCAGATCGGGCAGGGAGCACATCAGGAGGAATTCTTGGCCTAGTCAACCAAGGATGGAAGGAGCTTAATGACAAATGCCTTTGCTCCAGTTACACACTTTACCCGGGACAACACAATTTGGAATAAATGACCTGGTATTGAATACTGGATTGGATTTGCACATCCTCCCAACCCTCTGCGACCCCACCCCAGCCTAGTGTTTTTTAGTGGCTAAACTTATAATTTAATCGAGTCTTATTCCAGAGCAGAACAACATGAAAGAGAGCAAACATGTAGGAGAAAGAGAAAATGATGTTCTGACCAGGAAGCAGAATGCGGCCCATGTATTTAAAGAATCCTTTTTGTGAGCTCTGGGACTTAATAAGGATTTCAACTTGCTTAGAAAAAAATATGAAGTGGAAAAAGGCAGGGGAGAGTTGGATAGGTATAGTCTCCAATAGGATTAAGTAAAGGAGACGAAGTGCAGACTATTCATCTGATGGGGGAGGTGGGTTTCTCAGAAAATTGTCCTAAACTCAATGGTTAAATCATCCCGGGTGACTGACTGGTGCAGGTTGAAGTACTTCCCTGGAGCACAGGACTTGGGAGCAATGGCAGTGTTGGAGATCAAAGAGAAATGCTCCCCCAAATTACAGCAGGTGAAGCCTCAGTTAAGTACAGTTGCTGAAGTTCTCTTGTCCTACTAATTTGAAAGACATATAGGCATTTCAGACTTCACAGGAAGGGGCTTAGGCAGGAATATTAGGACCCTGGTCATAAAGCCAGGCTGCAATCACCTGTGGTTTTTGTCCTTGTCTATTAACTTAGCTGCATGGGGTGGTAGGCCTCATCTCAGGTGGGTGATCTTGAGCAAAGGGACTTCAGGTTTTATGAGACACTTGCTGAGGAATAATTGCGTGGTGCCTTAGAACAGATGCTCTGTAAGCTCTTCCTTTTGATTCAGCCTGCTTTCTCTTGCCATATTGCTACTGGAAATATTTGGGGTTTGATATGAAAGGATTTCTGCTATTCAAGTAACTTGGAGTCCTCTTGGAAAAGCAGATTACTATGGCTAAAGAATTTTAAGTGTAAAGAAAGCCACACCATAGAATGTCCTTCTACAAATAAAGGAGGTCTGAGATGTTAGGCTAGATATGCTCCCTTCCAAGAGTCCTGATTCACATTAAATTTTAGGGAGCTCTTTGACTTTTAATGACTGCCACAGTCATGTGATGATTGCTGGCCACAGTTTGACTGAGCAACATGCAAAGTAGGGAATGAGGGAGGCACAATCCCTAATCCCTGCAGGATTAGGAGGATATATTTATGTCAAGAGAAAAGATGCTCCATGCATAGTCTATGGCATGTGCAAGATGCAGAGATGTATTCTAGGCATTTGGTTATAACTATACAGGCTTTAATCTGTTCCTAGTCATTTGCTCGCTGCACATGAATAGAGCTGCCAAGGTTGAGGACTGGATTTTAAGAAGACTGTCAGAGGACTCATATTCAATTGGCTTGGATCAGAAAAGTTCTCCATTTTAAAATTCTCCTTTAGACTTTGAACCTGTCCGTTTCATTCGCCTTAATTTTTTATTATATTCTTATTTATGCTGTTGTTTCGACCAGAGTTTGCACCAAACTGAACGATTACAATGACTTTGTCTCCAGACAAGATACCTAGTAAATGGTGGGTGGGGGAGGGGAGAGGCTAGAAAGAGCTGGCTGTAGGCGGAGACTTGAGGGCTTGGCGATTTGGGGGTTTTGGAGGGGGGAGGGCGGCGGGGCAAGTATTGCTTCCAAGACCTGGACCAGAGGCACAGTGTCTGTGTTTTGGGGGGCCTAAAGATCGCTGTTGCGTTTTGTTCCAGGTGAAGATATGGTTTCAGAACAAACGCTCTAAGTTTAAGAAACTGCTGAAGCAGGGCAGTAACCCACATGAGAGCGACCCTCTCCCAGGCTCAGCGGCCCTGTCGCCGCGCTCGCCGGCTCTACCTCCGGTGTGGGACGTTTCTGCCTCGGCCAAGGGCGTCAGTATGCCCCCCAACAGCTACATGCCCGGCTATTCGCATTGGTACTCCTCTCCACACCAGGACACCATGCAGAGACCACAGATGATGTGAGTTGTCCAAGGGAAGTCCATACCCTAGGGAAACGTCTGGACAAGGCAAAGAGGATCCGGGACCTGCTTGCATCTGCCAAACGGAGCCGAGGGAGCAGGCTCGGGAGAACTCTCATGTGTGAGGAGACTGTCTGGGTGCTTGCTCGCTGGCTCTCTCGGTCTGTCTCTCACTCTTCCCTTTCTTTTCCACCCTTCCCACTTTCTTCCCACCTTTCTCTTCTTTTTTTCTTTCTTTTCCTCATCTGCCTTTTCCCTTGAGCAGCCTCAGTAATTAATCTTGCATCTGAGAGAGAGAGGGAGAGAGAAGGAGAGAGAAAGAGTGATAGAGAGAGCGAGCGAGAGAGAGAATGGTTCCTATGCCAGTGCTCCTGAAACCCCTCACTGTAAGGATATTTCCCCTTACCCTTGGGATCCAGGCTCTGAGCCTCTTCTTCTCCTTGGGAATAACCATCAAAATGACTTTTTTTTAAACAGACATTTTTCTCCCCACCAGAAGAATCTGCGCAAACATGGCAGCGTTTTTACTTGTTTAATGAGCTTAAGACATTACATAATGAAAGAGCAGCATTTTGGACTCCTGCATTTTTATTTACCAATCCCAGACTGACGAAAGAGAGAGAGAGAGAGAGAGAGAGAGAGAGAGAGAGAGAGAGAGAACCCTCACATAACAGCCCTTCTCTAAAGAAAAAGGAAAAATCAGCTGTAAGAGTAGAACGTTGCCACAAAAGGAACGCTGCATGTTTTTATCAAAATGCAATGAGCAGGAATGATGATTTTTTTAAAAGAAAACAAAACCACTTTTCCCCCACACCCTGAACTGCAATCAGGAAAGACAGAGGAAACCAAAATCACCGTTCTATTGCTTTGATACCTTTACTGAGTGAACTGGTGGCATTCACTAAGCTAATAGGGACGTTTATATTGAGAAACATTTCTGTATATATTGTTGAATTTTAGTTGTACATATACTTTGTATGTTTTTGTCTTCTTTCATATATGGAGTAAAAGCCACAAAATGCTGGGAGTGTCCTGTATATTTCTCTCTGTGTTCTCTATCTCAACCCCCCTTTGCCTCCCTCCCAGTATATTTTCTACCACTCTGAAAAGAAGATTCCTATTTCCTAATATGGGAAGCCCTATACATAAACATCAAATATGCCAGTTTGCAGCACGAGTCTTTGTCTTAATTACTTGAACATTAACCATGCATGTTTTCTCAGCTCCCTTTACATATACTTTATTATAAATTTACAGCTTTATCTATTCCAGCAATTTATCTATTTTAAACATTTGAATGATCCATTCACCTCTAGACATCCAGTCGTTTCCAGTGCTGAAACTGAGTGTTCTCCTATCCCTTTCCTTAGCCAAAATAATGCAGCTGTATTTGTCTTTGGAATCATTTTTTAACAAAAGAAGAAAGTATAAAAGAAAAACAAAGCGAATGCACAGTTATGGCTACTTCTGTTTAAAACTCTTTGCACTCTAGCTAGGTAGGAAAATGCACCATCCTGGATGAAATACATCCTTCCGATCTTGTGGAAAGCACAGAAATAATGAAAATGAAAAGTCCTTTCGTCACACAAGCAGGAAGCCCCATACTGTGAGAATTAATGGCTACAGACCTGGGCATCCTTCAAATTATGAACCTTGAAACCACTGAGCCATTTATCAGAAGTCAATAGAGATACTCAGAGTGCTCCATATAATGACAGCGACATACAGTCGTGCAAAAGGACAGTCACTATAATTAGACACAAAGCAAAGACTACTTACCAATATACCCGTTCCTTTTTTTGTTGAGCAACTTCCACGCTCAGTCAGTCTTCAGAATGGTTTAAAACCGATCAGTCTTGTCATTTTCTAGCATTCGCATTGTTACATTAGGAAAAATGTTTTCTTTTCTTTTTTCCCCCTTCCTACTGTGAAACTTTGGGTTCGTAGCTCCCCAGGATCAATTCTGAACAAAGCCTCCAGCTGCAGTGCCATCCAATTTGAAGCAGACATTGGGGACAATTTAAGGTTTTTATCCACAAGAAGGTTTTTTTCCATTCTCTTAAATGCAGCCATAATTAGAGTAATTTTTCATGTAGCCCGCTGATTACAGCGTTTTTACCGTCAAAGATAATTACCTGTAATTTTCTTCCACTTTTAATACTAAAAAGCCATCTTTATTTAGATTCAGGAACAGGAAAGGCGAAACAAAAGAGGGAAATTATTCTGTTATTCATACACAAATTGCAGAGACGTAGGACCTAAAATTGAAAATTAACCAAAATTATAATGCTGAAAAGAATGGAAGAGGCTGCAGAAGTACAGCTGGTAGTGGGGCTTTGCTGAATTATTCAAATTACGTTAGAAAGAAAGCTACCATACATCGAAACCAACACTAATTTTTCTTTTAAAAAAAAATCCACCAGACACATGCCAAACCACTGCGAGTGCATGGAATTCTGAAACCCGGCAAATGCAAGTTAACACACACTGGAGGTGGTGTCATGATGCGCCTGCATCCTCTATCTATCTCTTAACAGGAGTTGAAACAAGAAATTCTGCCAACGGGTCCCCCAGAACTATCCTTGGAAATGGGTTTCCTTGAGGGCTGCTGAACTTCAAGGGTTAATTATTTTCTCTCTTTAGAAAGTATTGACCCCATAGTAAACCGATTCCCGCAAGAGGAATTGGTAGGAGGGGCTTGAGTGAAAGGCAGCGCCCAGTCTCAGCGCCTACTACGCCTCCCCACGTTCGAACTTTCCCAGAGTTCGAGATGTAGTACTTGTTTCTGACCATATTTTCTATAGAGAGAGGGAAAGGAAGAGGGAGAGGGAAGAGGAAAGGATGGGAGAAAGGGAGAAGGAGGGAGGGAGGGAAGGAGGGAGAGAGAGAGAAAGAGAGAAAGAGAAGAGAAAACAATACAATAGCTGCTGGGAGGAGGGTTAAGGGGAAGATTTCTCTACGGTGCCAATAAGCATCTCATTATCTTAATGCAAAGGTTCCTGCCACCGCAGAAAGGTCTTCCTACACTGGGGTGAGGGAGCCAAAGATTTCTCAGGCTCCAAGACTTAACATCTCTAGCTGCTTCCAACATCTTCAGGGTCAGGAAACAGCGTCATCTATAGATAGAATAGCACTGCTTCTTGTGAGAGTTTTCCTTGGTGCTTTCCTAAATCACACAGTTCCTTGCCTCTGCAGCTCAGTTCTAGGTCTCATCCAATCATGCCCCTCCAAGCCAAGGTTGCTGGGTTTGGGCACCGCGGGCATTAGCTCTAAGATCAGCATCCCGCCCGCCCCTCCTCTTCTCCCCCCCACCCACCATCAGCTTGAGGTAAAAGGCCCAGCAGAAGAGCTCCAAGGGTCTCAGAAGCCAGTTATTCCGGAAACTTTCTCCCAACTGGAGGAAGATGTCCAAGGGGCTACCGTTTGAGAAATTCTGATTACACCTGCTTTTGTAAATGTCCGCAGACTTGTGATATTAAAGCAGCTCTGTACTGAACTCCACCTGCTCTCTCTTGACATCCCCAAACTTAAAATCATCAGCACAGGTAACGACATCAATGAATTAGCCTAGGACTAGCTTTGAGTAACAATTTTGAAATAGATTTTAGCTTGAACTCTCCAGCCAGCTCCCTTCACACCCTCAGAAACCTGGTCCTTTCACAGTCTCCAGTCACAGTCTGCACCAAATACATCAACAGCACAGAAAGAAAGAAAGACAAATCAAGTTTGTAAGAAGCTCATTCTCACCCCAATCCTTCTACTCACCAGAATGACAACCTTTCTTTTACTGTTAAAGGGGAATAAAGGTCAGAACTGAAAAAAATCTATAAAGCTAAGTTGCAGTTCATAATAAATTACGATAGCAATACATACAGCTTGGATAGTGGGAGAAGAGAAATATGAACTGTGCCTTGAAGTATGCAAGAAATAAAAACTTACCCCCAGTGAATATCTCTTAAGCAATGATCAGGGTCTAGAAATCTATACTGAACAGAAGCAGAGGAGAATATTTTTCTGAGTCTCAGGGCAGAAGCTCTTTCTCTATATTCTTGGTTGAGTGAGCACATCCAGGTGTGAAATTGTTTGCACACCCCAGCACCTCTTATATTGCCAGCAAAATTAGCTGTTATTACTGTCACTGTTTAGTGATGGTTAGCGTGATACAAAAAAAAAAAAACTGCTGTAATCAAGACCTGGCGCATCTTTGCAAATTACAGATAATTGTAAACGTCCAGATTATGATAATAGCATCCTAATCCAGCCTGCAATATAATTATTACAGAGTGTTACATCTGAAACTGTCCAGTAGGGCTAATTCAGCCATTATTTAG
Source organism: Talpa occidentalis (assembly GCF_014898055.3). Lineage (NCBI taxonomy): Eukaryota > Metazoa > Chordata > Mammalia > Eulipotyphla > Talpidae > Talpa > Talpa occidentalis. The sequence goes on from NW_026555331.1 coordinate 87,477,593, forward strand.
ACCCTATTTTTGCACTGCAAATGGGTTGCTGAGTTGAAAATGTACGATTGTAATTTCACAGGGCACTCAATGAGTAATGGTATAGGAAGAGGAAAATACAAAAGTGAAATGTGAACAGTAGCGATCAAATCAAACCCTGAAGGACAAAAGACTGTTTGATTCATATGGAAAAAGAAGAGCAGGAATTAAGAAAATAGCAAATCAGTGGTCTGAAGCATTACGTGTCCAAATCTTCAAGATGTGTAGGGATGATGTGTTTGCAAGGGCTGCTGCATCTGCTGCTGCCTGGAGTCTGAAATCATTCTTTTCTTTTCTTTTAACCTCCTGTCTTTTTTTCCCCCCACTCTCCTAATGCGTTTCCTTGCTTTATATTTAAAAAAAAAAAAGTGCCCCTCCCCCAGGCAAAGAACATTTGTCAGTTTCACCATTGTTTCCTTGAAGGCAGCCCAGAGCGAGCTTGTCACTTGTTTATGAACATTTTCTTAAATGAATTTGCAATCTCTCCTGTCATCAGAGCAAAACGCCCTGGGTGCTTGCAAGTGTTCCTGCACTCCATCTCCATTCTCTTTCATTAAGAACAACTCATTGAGAGTCCTAAAGGATATTAGCAGAAAATGTATTAATTGCTGCTAATTAAATAAAACCTACTGGGAAGCTGTCTCCTCTGCTTGGCTTGGCTGGCTATTGGCTTTAATCTTATCATTAACTTTTATTAATTAAACCCCCCCCCATATAAACTAGTCCAGTTGTGTCTCTTGCTGCAAGATCTCCCATATGCTTTTTTGGGTGGATTACAGAAAGTCAGTTTTATGTAATTTTAAATAAAGGACTGGGCTACCCCTTGGTATTATTGTAAAAGAGCAAAACCAATCTCCTTGAAATATGGGAGGACCAAAGAGAGAAGAATTGCAAGTGAGCAAGAGAGTCTGGAGAGAGACTAGGACAGTGTGATCGGTTCAGACTGAGAGTCAGAATGAAGTCCTCGTTGTTGCTGTTGGGAGGATGAACCCGGCTTTCGCTGAGATTTCTGGAGTCTAGTTCTGGTTCTGGTCAGGGATACCTAAAGTCCTTATATCCCCAGGGGTTCAATTTTCCCACCATGAGCACAGAAAATTTCCTGGGCATCTTTTCCAGTTTCTAGACAGTGTTTGATGATTCTCCCTCCTCCCACCACCTCACAGACCGGGGAGCTGCCCAGTCAGGGCCACCCTGCAGGGTGGCAAGCAGGCTTCCTAACTCCTGTGAATTTAAGGGCAATAATGAAATGTCCCCTGTTTAGTGACCCCTGTTTGTAGATGAAAGTTGAGTCCATATCCTGCCTCTCCACCCCCCTTCTTCTCCCACCTTGCAAATGGCAAGTAGCAAAAATAGTCCTTGTATAACAATAAGCTTCCAGTGGCAGAAATCTGTCTTCTCACCTTTGCAAGAAAAAAAAAAAAAAAGCTTTAAAATAAATCATAGCCTGAGAACTGTTTACCGCCCTTCACCCCCACCCACTTCTTAAAAAAAAAAAAAATATATGGACTGTATCCGACGGAGATTCGACAGAGAATTGTTATGAAACTTGCAAGCGGGGGGTGTGTGTGCGCGCGCCCGCGCATTGATGTTATGAAGCCATTTTTTTTCCTTCCTGTGGGGAAAGGTCGTAATGTGTGGTATTTCACGGTTTTATATAAATCTTGGTTTAGGATGTGGAACAGACTCAATAATACATGTAGTTTTGGCAAAGAAACGCCTTCAGATCCCCATAAATCAGAAGTTCCAGCGAACAAAGGAGCAGAAACATTTAATTGCTGCCTAACAGGACTCTCATCTCCTTTAAAGAGAGACTCAAGTTAATTCTCCTGGTTCCTATCTTCACGGTTAGAACTCGACCTATAAAACATTATTACATTACAGCCGGCAATACTGGATGATTGAAAGGGATGGTTCTCTCCCCGCCACCCCCTCGCAGTAGATACAATGTATACTCTCAGCCTTGTACCACTGGGGAACTAAAAACTTGTCAGATGCAAAAGAAAATGCGGGTGGTGGGGGGCGGTTACAGGGCTGCGTAGAAATATTTAGCCAATCACACATGTGCTACCGCTATCTGGGCTGTTTTCGAGGCCCAGAGTTCACTGTGACTGAAAAAAATCAAGCACGGTATGCGAGGACCGCGGGCAACCTGGAGTCGCGAGCTAAGGGGGGTGGTGGGGGGAGCAAATCGCAGCGCCCCCTCCCCAACCTCCAGGGAGGCGGGAGTCTCCACTCACTGCTGCTTGTGTGTGGGGGTGGGGTAGAGGGTTGCTTAAGGGTGGAGGAGAGGGGTGACCGCGGGCGGATCCGCCGGCGTGGCGCGCTTCCCAGAGGTGCCGGAGGGCGTCTACCCTCAGGGCGTGCCTCGCGGGAGAGCTGGAGAGCTCCGGGCTGGCGAGATCCCAGTGGCCAGGGGGAGGCGCGCCATCCAAGGGGTTGCGGGCAGGGGAGGGCAGGAGAGTGGTGGTTGAATAACCCTAAAGGTCCCTCTCCTCGAATAAAAGGAAGCGTTGGAGGACTTGGGGGGTGGGCAAGAGAGGGGGTAGTGACCAGGGTTGCCGGAGGCACCCCCAAGAGCTCAGGAGACGGAGCAGTGCCTAGGCGGGCTAAGCTGTAGGGCCCTCAGGGAGGAGGCTACCACTACTTGGCCTGGGCGCACTGTGGGTGACTCCCAAGACAGCGCGGCCGGAGGCCCCGAGAGCGGTGGGCGTCCGTTGGGATCAAAGAAGCTAAAGGAGGCCAGCCAGCGAGAGAGTCGGGGATTGTGGGATAGGAGCTGTGGATAAGAGAAAGAATTGGTATAGGCGGCGAGATCCTGGCTTGACCTGTGTCGCCACGAGGGGGTGTGTGCGTGTGTTAGAGTGCGGGTCAACACGCTCCTGTCCCAGGCTGAGGCTTGGGTGGATCCGAGTGTGGGTGGACAGGCTCCCGGGTGGGTGCCCCGACGGGAGGGGGAGAGAGTGAGATCAAGGGCAGCGAGGTCTGCGGGTTCCTCCATGTGTGTGTGTCTCAGGCCCTGTGGCTCAGCACTGGAGCCGCCTGGCACCCACAGGAATGCGACTTCTCTCGGCTCCCTAGGCCACCCCCCTATTCCACAAGGAGGTGGCCGCCAGGAAAAAAAGGGGGGGCGTAGGGCAGCAATCCTCAAACAAAGGCCAATTTATCTGATCTCTTACTGGAGGGCCCTGGAGGCTGTCCGGGCACCCGAGGAATCGCACTGGCCCTGCCAGCAGTCCTGGGCCTCCTGGGCTTTGTGAGGAGGTCTGAGATAGGAGTGGGAGCTTGGGAGTGTGTGTGTGTATGTGTGTGTGTGTGTGTGTTTGAAGAGATCCACCGAAATAAAATTAAGTCTTACAGTGGGACTGATTCAGCTTGGGAGCACTAGTCTGAAAAGCAGGCAAGTGGAGACTGGAAGGGGCAGGCAGAGGAGATGGCCAGTGAAGTCAAGGAAAGTGGGGTCTGGCAGACCCAAAAATATTTGGGGGGATGCTACACGTTTATATTAGACATAGGAATAAACAATGGCTAGAAGGAGGGAGGGTAGGAGGGAAGGCAAAGGAGAGAAACAGCACATAGATATTTTTAGACTTAGCTGAGGATCTGTTATTTTTACATCCTTGGGCGCAGGACTGCAGGGAGTTAAATTCCCCCGGGAGAATCCCCATGGTGCCAGGGAAAACCCGCTGCAGACTGATTTGTCAGAATATTTTTGTCCACGACTCCCGGACCAAGTTAAAAAAAAAAAAAAAAAGTCCCGCGCAAGAGAAGAAACCATTGCAGTGGAAGAAGTGAGGTTAACCCAAGGGAAGGAATCCTGAAACCAAGTCTATCGCGCGACGTTTGGCATGCCGGCATCGCGAGGAGGCTTGGGCGTTGTTAACAAGAAGTGTCAAGGCTGGAGGTGAAAGAGTGAAGAACTTCTCTCGTTTTTCTGAGAGTGTCCGAATTCACCCTTCCTGCTGCTTGACAGCGAATGGGGATAGTAGTGAAAGGATCTCCTTTTCCATGCCAGGAGTGGAGGTGGGGAAAAGACCGGGTGGCTGGGAAAATATTTGGCCTCTGCATGTGCAGAAAGAGAAGGCATGTTCCAAGCATATTCTTACCGCTCTCAGGCAGCCGGTGGGTGGGAAATGTTAGAATTCTACAGTGGGTGCGCCCCCTTATATCCCCCAAACACGCTCCGGGATCAGTGAGAGGCGCCCGCTCTCTGGAAACCGCTGGCGCAGGTTTCCCCAGGCCGGATTTGCACGAAAGAAAGAGCTGGCTCTAGGTGTAATGGAAACTCCCGAAATCCTTACTAGCAAAGAAGGAAAAAGCAGGAAATAGATCCTGCCACCTCTTCCCCCATCCTCCAATTCTCTGCCAGTTCGGAAAACCAAGTGGGGCGTCCTAAGACTCCCCCCGCCCCAAGTGCCTCGCCTCCCGGAACTTCTTCGGAGAACGCACGGCACCAGTGGCACAGAGAGAGGGAAAACCTGGGTGGAGGCGTTGGGGTGGGGAAGAGGAGGGTCCGCAGATCCGCACAGATCGCAGCCGGAATGCTGCCCCAGGGTCGGGCGAAGGGCGCCTGAGAGACCCGCCAAACCATTGACTCCCCCAAAGTCCCAACTGTTCCAAACAGGCAGGCTTGAAAGAAAAGGGGGGAGAGAAAGAAGAAATAAAGGAGAAAGAGAAAAGAAAGGAGAGGGAACACACACAGGTAAATCCCCCTCAGGGCTCACAGCGTGCCTTTTCAGGTCTAAGAAATCCTCAGATGACAGGATGTAATTTTTTATGTTCTAATCCCCCCCTCCAAGCTCTTTTGTCACATTTATTGCTGCCGACTTCCTAGCTGTAAAATATTTCTCATACATCTTGTAATTTCCAACATATGATTGCTCCTGTTATCCCCCAAAAAACAGATTTAGGGGCACTAAATAACAGTCTGAGGATATGTCTGCAATTCAGGCCTGGGATCTCATATCTAGACTCAGGTAGCTCTGGTCACACTGTTGATGTCTATATGCAAAGGTGTTGGAAGAAGGACCTGCCTTAGCCCAAGGTTGTTGCAAGCCTCCTCTCTGGTCCAAGGAAGACTTTACAAAGGAGAAATCCCTGCAAACACATTCAATTTCCCATGGTTTGGAACCTGCTTTGCCACCGTTTTATGTAAAAGCAGAGCAGACGACACTCCTTACTGAAAAAGCCAGAGGGGTGAAGAGAATAGAGAAAAATATTATATTAAGAATATTACCTCACATGAAAGGAAATCAACATGGAATCAACATGGGCCCATAATGCTTCCATTCCTTCCCTTACTTGGTAGGGGAAGGGATGCTCCCCTCTGACTCTCCCCTCCCTTTGCCCTGCTGGGCTACTGATTTTGGCCCATCATTGTTCTCAAGTCCTCTGATACCTGCCTTTCTCCCAAAGAACTCAGAGAAATTTATGATCATACACCCAGGATTCCATTGCTCTACCATTTGTCATGTGACAAACATCTCAGATTAATATATATATATATATATATATAATAGGAATAAGGGGAAATTTCTTCTTTTCATTTTCTCATCTCTGGAAGCTCCCTTTGAAGGGAGTGTAATTTGTCTAATTGCTCTGGCAATACACAGAGGCTGATGGGGGGGGGTGCAGTTTTCCAAGATAATTGCTTTGAGCTTAGAACTCAGAGGGGTTATTGAGGGATTTCTGTTGCTTTCTTACTCACACACAGGGTGGAAGGGATGTGTTTAGATTCCAGCATTACTTTCTACCTGAAACAATTTGGGGTTAAAGTTAAAATTATCAAAAAAATTTTTTCTGGTTAGGCAAAAACAAAACAAAACAAACAAAAATAAACCCCCGAACACCCACCTAAATATATATCATATGGTAGTACTATAAACAGCCCACCTATGGATATAGACATACAAAGTACAGGATCCAATAAATACACATGTACAGTTCTGCATCCATGCAGTCCCCAATTTCTGCTTTCCTTTGTGCCTTGTTGGACCTCTGCAGAATGTGTCTTCCTTTCATTGCCTGCATAAAACTTCACTAGCCCCATTATAAGGGGACAAGGGGAGTATTTTTTAAAACCATTTTGCTTTCATGGTCGAAATAATTTTATTTATCCAGAATATACAGTTTAATTCCTCTATCTACACGTATTTACATGGTTAAAATAACATTGAAAAAAGTCTTTTGAAAAGTTGAGGTCATAAATTTCAAGGCACCATTGATAGTGTCCACAGTTGCGCAAAAAAGTTCGTCTGTTAAAAAAGGGGGTATGGGAGTCCTTTGAAATGCAATAACTTACATGCAAAAAAAAAAAAAAAGCTTTACACATGAATCTTTTTTGTTTCCGTTTTCCAAACTTCCCCATATGAATTCCTTTCTTTATGATTTTTCTAAAACAGCAAAAACACAGTAGTCCCAAAAAAGAGAGCAAGAGAAAGTGGCCGTTCTAATAGAGTGTCCCGGAGGCCAACGCCAGCGGGTGCTGTAAGGAGCCGGGTGGCGGCAGGTGGGAATTGATCGAGCTGGCAGCGCTCGGGTACCAGGAAGCCGAGTTCTCCAGGTAGCTGGACGCGGGGGACTGGTTGGAGGTCGGCGGGTGGGCATGAGGGTGGTGGCTGAGCGAGCGGGACGAGCCCTGAGGCTCCCACACCGCCGGAGACTGCGGCGAGTTACACGCCATAGGGTCGCTGGAGCTGGGGCTGTGCTCCGGGGGCATCTCCCCGTTTTTCATGATCTTCTTGATCTTGGATCTTTTGTTCTGAAACCAGATTTTCACCTGGGTGGGGGAACAAAGGCACACGTTACCGGGACACTCTGAGGCCTCCCGCGCCTTCCCGGGGCTGCGACCCGAGGCATCTTCGGCTCCCCAGCGGCCTGGCTCCGGCGTCTGCCCGCAGCTCGCCGGCTGCCGTCAGGGGGCCGGACCTGAGGCCCAGCCTAGAAGGCTGACCCCAGAGGGCGCCCTGGAGGGCTGGGCGCGCACCGGCCGCCGCGAGGGCACGACCCCAAGGCTTTAGTCTTTTGTCTGCGCTGGGAGGGGCGCGAGTGTCCGCGGCGGCGTGCGCGCACGAGGCCCGGGCGAGGCGCACGGAAGGCGCCCGGCGAAGGCCTCGGGAACAATGGCTGCGGCGCGGCGCGCCAGGGGCCCGGGGTCGGCCTCAGCGCGAGCCTTAAGGGCAAGGAAGAGTCTCCCAATCTCCCACCGACTCCCTGCACCCCCCTCCTCAGCTCCTCGAGGTCAGAATCCGCTTGCATTCGTGGGCGGCGAGTCAAATATACTTTCCTCTCCTACCGGGCCCGTGCGGGTTGGAGTGGGAGTGAGGGGCACGGGTGGACTGGGGAAAGATTTCCCCGTACAACAGCGCCCCCCGCGCCCTACCTCACGACCCTAGGGTGCTGAGGCCTGAAGCTCCGCGGGAGCTGGGCGTGACCCTTCTGCTTTTCTGACCCGAGGCGACGTCCTCGGCCTCCTCGAGACGTGAGGCCGCGGGGCCCTGCTCACCCAGAGAGACTGCATTGTGCACAGAATCAGGCGGCTTCCCGAGGCAGCGAGAGCGTCCTGGGGAAAAAAACCCTCCTTGTTTTCAATCTAGGAAATTGGCCCCTCGCCCCCGGAAGCTCGAAATGGGAGACGTCTCGGGACCCACGACGCCTCCATCCCTTGCTCGCCATCGCCTGGCGGCGACCCCCGGCCTGACTCTCGGAGGGAAGGGCGCGGGGTAGGTGTCTTTCCTTTTTCTGAGAGTGCCTCGCGAGCGCTATCGAATTGGCCTCAGCCCGACGGGGCCGACCCGCGCGATGCGGCCAGACGGGCAGCCGAGGCGGGGCTGGGGCCGCAGCGGCCGGGTTTACCTGTGTTTGCGTCAGTCCCAGCGAGGCGGCCAGCTCGGCGCGTTCGGGCAGGGCGAGGTACTGAGTCTTCTGAAACCTTCGCTGCAACGCGGCCAGCTGAAAGCTGGAATAAATAGTCCTGGGTTTACGAACTTTCTTTGGTTTGCCGTTCACCATCCTCACCTCGGGCTCGGCCACTTCTTTCTCTAAATAATCAAAACAGACCAGATTAGAGCTTGTCAGCAGACAATGGCCCCTTTGCAGAACATGCACAGTCCTTGAATTTCCTCCCGTGCAGCCTGCACTAGTTCCCGATAGCACAACCACTTCACAAGACCACAGAAATATGCTCCTCCCCCCAACAATGGAAAAGCCAGGTAGTCGCTGATGATTCCCTGCTCTTCATTCAGGTTCTCTTGGGCTTCTGCACCGCGCTTAACAGCCGGGTTCCCTTCTTGGAGTCCAGGGTTTAGCCTTTGCAGAGGTCGCCGATTCCCCCGGACTTGTTTTTAAGCCCACCCTGTGCTCACCCGCGTTTCTGGGGTGAGCATGATTAGCCCCTCCCGGAACTTAAAAGGGGAGGCCCTGGGCCGTGACCCCCCTTCTGTCAGCGTCTGTTCGGGCGCCCGCAGAGGCCAGACGCATGGGCAAGGAAGACGCTAACCGAGGTCTCCAAAGTTCAAAGACCCACAAGCAAACTATGCTCCTTCAATTCCGCAGCAAGCAGTCGGGGCCGCTGGAGACAGAGGGCCGATTATGCAGCCCCCATAATCTCCCTGCAGATCGGCGAGGGCACAGATGTGTCTGGTTTCTTTTACAAATAGACTTAATAAGTTCTTAGCCAAAAGGAAAAAATCTTTCACTTGTGCAGGAAATAGAGGGACAGTGAAAGGAACGAAGACACTCCACACAGGCTCTCTTTTAAAGTTCACCAAGAGCGACAAATTGACAAGGAACTGATGATGGAGTGTTTCGTAGGAAAGGGGCGCAGGTCAGGAGGAATTTCTAAAAGACGTGAGCGTCAGGGGTGGAAGACTTTCCCAGATCATGTTTTACAAACATGCCCTGGGGCTGTATGTCCCCTTCCCCCAAATTACCACCTTATCAGAAGTGTCCATCTCTGGTCTGAGAGAGAGAGAGAGAGAGAGAGAGAGAGAGAGATTTTCTTGGGAGAGGAAGGGTGGGGAATGAGGACTCTGGTCTCCACTCTGCCAGCATAGGGGGTGCTACTATTAGCAGGATTATTAATGTGCTGTTAGGAATAGATCAAACCTGACCAGCAGTAAAACCTCTCCAAGGAGACCTCATGCCTCTCTTTTACTGCCCAAGCGCACGCACCCTCTTAAACTCTCCAATTAAGTTTCAAGCAGAGGGGCAAAAAGGAGGGGGGAGGGATAAATTTTAGGCACCTACGGAAAGAGAAAAAAATCGCTCCAATAATGTGACCCCTGAGCAACCCTCTTCTACCTTTAAATGGCTTTTTGTTTTTGGAAATGCCTTGGATAAACCGCAAGGCCCTGGGCGCGCTCTTCTTGGGGCTGGCTACAGCCCTCCAGCTTCCCACCCCCACTTCGCGCTCCCAGTGCGGACACGGTGCTGGCTGGTGGCTGCTCACACTAATCCCGACAGAGTCTTTGAGGTGGACTTCCACTAGCACCGACCGGAGCACGCGGGCTAGGATTGTTTGCAACTAACCTCCCCTTTATTACGCAAAGGCCACTTGGGCTCCTGGATTCTTCTTTCCACCCCTACCCCCTTTCCAGCTGAGTTGGCTTCCAGACCAGTCAAGCTGGCAATCCAGCGACTGAGGGCCTCCCTGAGGGTACAGACGGAGGGAGACTCCGGTCCGACCCCCTGCCCCCCACCCCCAGTCTTGTCTTAGGAATCCTAAAATAATGGCCCAGACACCTCTCTGGGTTGCAAAGTTCCGACACCAAGTCCTTCCTGCCAGGGGCTCCCCCCTTGCAGTAGACGGCGCGGCCCCGAATCTCCCACCTCGCCTCGCCCTCCCGAGTCCGGGCTCCCCCTGCATCTTACCTGGCTGGCTGGTGGCGCTCGGGACGCGGTTGTAGGCGCCGCCGTACTGGTGGTAGGGGCTGGGGTAGCTGTAGTCGGTGTAAGATTTGGCAGGGTAGCTCCCGGCGGAGCCGTTCACGCCGTGGTACTGGTACTGGTAGGGGTTGAGCGCTTTGCCGTAGGAAGCCGAGGTAGGAGAGCAGTAGCCGTGCGGGGCGGCCCCCGTGGGGCTGTAGTAGTCGGGATCCGTGGCCGACGACTCGGGCAAAGTTGGCGATTCCTGAGACGGATGATGCATGGCTGCGGACGTCTGGAACGGAGCTTGGAAGTCGCCGGATCGGATGCTGGGGACCCTTCTGTCAAACACTCCTGTCATTGCGCGCGGGCGGCGGCGGCTGTCCGGGCTGCTGTGGCGGCGGCTGCTGCCGAAGTTGGCTGTGGGGCGGCTCCGGGCTAAGCAGACATGGCTGAGGGAGGAGGAGGAAGAGGAGGAGGAGGAGAAAAGGCGGCGGCGGCGAGGAGGAAGCTGGGAGTCGCGGAGGCTCGGTCTCCGGCGGGCTGACTGCTGGCTGAGGCGCAGCACAGCCTTGGTTAAATCCTTAATTGCGCGCTTACGCACAGCGGGGTGGATCGGGTTCCATTGGCCAGGGCCTCCGGAGCAGCAGCAACACCCTAACTCGTCCAACTAGTTTTAGCACAACAAAGCATTGCTTAAAAAAAGAGGGAGAAAAAATGGAAGCGGGGGTGGGGGGGGGGGAGTGAGGGTGCGCGCGCGCGCGTGCGTGCGTGTCTGTGTGTTGTTGCTTGTTGGGGGATGGGGGGGGTCTCAGTCAATCTGTTTTCAGTGAATATCAAAGACAACGCAGAAGCCCCAACACTCAGCTCTGTAATGTCTGGAGACAAAAGTGTTCCAATCAGCAAGCTGTTTCAGAAAGCGCACGTGTTTTGGGAAGGAGGTCTGCGATGGTCTTTCCTGTGGGCTGCTCCAGGGGCGAGGGTGGAATTGAACACTGATAGTGAACCGGGGAGTCCAAGAGGCGAGCAGGGATGCCAGGGGAAGGTGAGGTGGGACAGAGAACAGTATTTTTAGTGGGATGCTGGGAACCAATTTGTAACTTACGTGTGTTGAAAATTTACTTTTTGGGGAAAGACTGACAGATATCCTTTGCACCACGTGAGTATTTCTCAGGCAAGGGCTGGATAGGGGTGCTCAAGGATGCATGTTTCCATTCATCCATTAATAGCAGAGAGGATGCCTAAACCCTAAATCCTTACAATGACTTTTTTAAACATCTTTGTCTTGAGCACAAATGGAGTATGATACCCCAATCTTTGTTGCTGGCCCCCAAGAATAGTGGGCAGACCCACATTTTGTTCAATATTATTGTCTATTTGGATGCCATTGGACTAGAGAGTCTGTAACTATATTCATTGGTCAAAGACTTGCAAAAAAGGAATAATCTGCTTGGGACTAATTATTCCTCCTGGACTAAGTGGAAACCCCAAGAATGAGAAGTATATGTGGATCTAAGCCCCCTTCTCTTTTTGGTAAGCTGAATGAAGCCCACAGATTTCCCTCTCCCAGCTCATGGATGTGGCACTGGACATTCTGCCTTTCCATTCCCCAGGTCCAGGTTTCCGTACCTTCCATGCCTTTATTCCCTGCCCCAAGATTTTTTAGCTCATAAGAAAAGAGGTAAAGGGGTCAGGAATCAAACACTTGGTATTTGTGGTATTTCACCACTCTCCATTTCCCCTGCTCTCAAATAGGCAGCTCCAGAGTTGAATCCTGATTTGGGCCCTGCAAGCATTTTCCTCCAGGTGGTGGGAGACTAGGAATCTGGAAGCTCCATCTCCCTCCCTCCCCCATCTGAAGAAGAAAGTGTGTGCACTAATTGTGTCTAACGTTAGGTTAGCCTTATTTTGCCTGTGGATCTACTCAATACCCAGTGCAGGCTGGCAGGAAGAGCAGTGAGGCATCTGGAACCTGGAACAGGATGACAACCTAGCCCCAGAACTCCAAAGCAAGCGGAGGCCACAGCACTGCTCTTTGGGGGCAACTTCAGTGCTGATGACCTTAGGGAAGGGGTGTGTGTGTGTGTGTGTCACAGGGTTGCACACCACTCCCTCTCCCCCATTCTGCTGCAGTGTGGCCAACGCTGCTCAGATCATCTCTGAGCTAGATGCTCTGTGTACAGAACCACGGCTATCCACCCATCCTCACCCCATGTTGTCGATTTTTGGCATAACTGTTCACCCATTAAAGTTAGTCTGGGATTAAGATGAACTACAGCGTGTCCGGGGAATGCTTTCTACCCCGGAGGGCTTGCAGTCCTGGCCTCTGCTCTGAAGAAGTTCTTGGCGCCCATCGAGTCACTTTACAGTCGTCCTGTAATTTAATTACACGAGTCACTTCCCCAAATCAATGTCAGGGGATGATTCAAAGCACCTGCAGGCAAAGGCTAGTGGCACTAGGAGCAGGATGGCTTTCCACTGGTGCCCTCACTCCTGGCGTTTTTCATTTATTACAGATTTAAAAGTTACCATGTGGAAGGGAATAAGGTCAATATGGTTAATGCTGAATAGGGTGTTCTTAGCAATGTCCATAAGCCCTTGCTGAGAAGGCAGATTTCAACCAGAATGGGGTTGGAAGCTGCTGCATTTGGGCAAAATTTGGAAATTTAGTTTCTGGACCTTGCTGGATTTCACTTTCCCTCTCCATTAAAGAAGAGGATGGGGGCAGGAGGGAAGAATTTAATTTCTTTGTTTCAATGCCTAAGGTTGTTCTGCCCTCCAGACTCCAGTCACTTGTAGGAGGCACTTTGGGGTGAGACCCCCAAATTGGGGTGTATCTCCGAAGGTCCAGAGCCTCGATTTTCTTGACTTTGTTCTGCTTCGTTTCCAGGTTGACCCAGCTTCCCCCTACTCATAAAAGCAGCGGGAGGGAAAAGAAACACTGAGTTAAAAGGAGCCTGAATCTTTTGACAATTCAATCCCATTTTATTTCACATTTTAGTCATCGTGGCTCTACTGGCGCTATGCACAGTCTTTCCCCGGGATCTGGTGAGGGCGTGGGACCCACACTCTTCGTGCACACGCACTGAATAGCCCAGCTCTCATGGTAGCAACTTTTGCTGGCACTTAGGATAGTCTAACACCAAAACCCCGAACTTTGTCCTAAGACCAGCGGGAGGAACGCTCTTTCAAAACCCACCCACAGGCCCCACAGTACCAAATATCGCCAAGAGCGCTCCCCACTGAGAGACGCAGGAAGAATATGGGTGATTGCATGTCTTAGTAGCCGAAATTTGCTAGGGACGAGAGGGGGAGTGGGGAACGGACCCTAAGAGAAGTGCAAGTCTTTACCATGAGCGCCACCCAGTGTCCGCGAGGAGCAGCGCGCAAATAGCAATCGCACTTGAAGCTCTGTCCTGGGGCTGACATCGTAGGCAACTCCTGCAGGTTTGAATCCATTACCACGTGGCTTTCCTTCTCTCAGCTTCCAGCAACTCTTTCTCCCCACTCTCACGCCCTTTCGTTCCTTTCCTTAATTCCGTGCACATTCAAACTCTTTTCCCCTTCCACGGAATCACTTTTTTTGGGTCTCGGCACCACATCCTGTGATTTGGGGGAGTAATGTCTTGTGTTCAATCCCCTCATCTGAGAAGACTGGAAATAGTCAAGGATGACCCTCATTTCCTAGACAGTTCTGGAGAGTCAAACCTCCTGTAGCTACATAAGGCTCTCTGGTGACTGCCAATCATTTCGTATATCTATGAAGTAGAAAGCTACTAGTTTGTGGGGACAGTGCCAGGGAAAGGTGTGTTTGTGTGTGTGTGTGTAAATAATTTTAATAACTGCACTAACTTAGTTTTCTCTCTGCCCATCTGGAAATCTGTTTATTCATAGAGATACCAAAAATAGAACTTTCAAGCCTTTGAGCTTGAAATTCAGACAAATCAGAGAACTTGAAAATATTTAATTTATGAATTTAAGATCTTTTCAATATAGAAATTACGGTTCCTTTTATTGGACACATTGTATATATCTTTCAATGTACATAATTCAGGGAGATAAAGGATGCTACAACGTGATACTAGCATTATAGCTGCAAACTTGATATAAACAATGTTTTTTTTAATTTAGAATTTTTATCAGCATACTGTCTACCTGTTTTTTAAAATTCCTGCTTTGAGATCAGGTTTATTTCTTCTTTTATTTGCAATGTTTTAGCCATTGCTTTTATCTTTCCAGTGAAAAATGCCCTCAGGGCTACTGACCATATTACATCTTTATTGGTCACATCCATTTAAACACCTTACGTCCCAGATATCTCAAACACATCTGTAGAGGCAGGGATGGCCACGGTGCAGGTTTTCTGATCCAGCAGACTGGGTAAAGGAGGAGTCAGAGTCCTCAGTGGCTTTTGCAGCTCTTTTATTTAGATTTACCAGGCATATCGCAGGCAGGGGTGCTGGGGGGCTGGGAGGCTGCCAGTTCTCCCAGCCCCCAGCAAATCTCACTCTCTCTGGGCTCTCTGGCATTCTCTCTGCTTCTTTCTCAGCTTCTCTTTAGGCTTCTGTGGGCGTCCCCGTGAGGCCGCCCTTAAAAGCCCAGTCTGAGGGCCTCCCCGGTGGCGTAGCGGTTGGGCGCTGGGTTGCGAAGCTGCCTGCGGCCTCTGTGGCGCCGGTTCGATCCCTGGCTGCTCCCCGGCCACCGGAGGAGGGTCCCACATGGCGCGCATGTGGGTCTCTCCTGCCGCCCGTTGCTCCCCTCAGCAGTGTGCTTCGGTCCTTCTGCCTGCTCTGCTCCCCGCTCTGGCTCTGGTGAATTCTCTCACCCTCCCGCGCTTCTGACTGTACCCAGTGCTTGTATAAATAAATAAATAAATAAACCTTAGGAAAAGAAAAAAGAAAATTAAAAAAAAAAAAAAAAAGCCCAGTCTAAGCCCAGGTGAATCCCATCTACCTATGCCCACACCCTACTCCAGGTGTCCGCCATTAGGATGCATTTGGGACCGCAGGGTTCTGCCATCTATTCTGATGGCGGGAGGGCAGAAAAGCCTGATACTTTTTACCTTACTCTACAACATCCAAAGCTGGTTACACCCACCACACATTTGTGGTGCTAGATCTGGGTAATATTTTTATTTACAATGGAGCTTCACTTTTCTTTGAGTGAAGGTACTCAATAACTTAAGGTAACAATCCTGAAACATTCAGCTGAATATCTGTCAGGAAGAAACACACCTCCATGAATTGGGATAAGATGAAAGACAGGAGTGATGATTGCCAAAGAAGTAAAGAATTTCAAAAATATCACAACTTGTTGGTTATTGGCTTTGGCAACTTAACCAAATGGCTTTTGTGTCTAACCACAAGGAACCAGGTCCACTGGCCTGCAATTGACACCCAGAGGTGGTTCATCATCAAAGGTAGCAAAACTGCTTAATTTCCCAACTATTTCATGTATTTGTGAGGCTGAACTAACTAGGCCCAAGCCAAAATGCTTTGGAGCCCATATACTTGACAGCGGGTTCACCCAGATTTGGAAGTGAGGGAAAGAGTAGTGTAGGGAGGTGATTGAAAGCATAAGTAGAAAGAAAAGATTTCTCCCACATTGAAATTAATTGCGTTGCCCCTTTGCCCCAGGAAAAATGTGTTTGGAGTTAAGCAGTGTCTCCAACAACGTAATCTCAAAAGATTCACTCGCAGGCAATTATATAAATATTAAGAATAAATAAAAAGTCCCCAGAGGGAGAAACTGTTTTCCACTTAATTCCGTTCTAATAGGATTTATCATTTTATTTCCAAATGATAGTGCGGATCATAGACTTCTGCACGTTTTGTTTTTATAATTAAGACATTAAAATGTGTTTATTCATTTAACTTAAACATAACTGGCTAGGAAAAGACCTTAAGTATCCACTCAAATCCATTCTCTATGAGATGAATTTAATATACCACAGCTGAAAACACTTCAAGTTCATCTAAGTAGGAAGTACATGGGATTATATTATTATATGTCTTTGCAAACTGAAATTGAGGCATATTCTTCATCCTAAACTCAGATTTCATCTTCTTGAAAGGAAGGTTTGGCTGTGATACTATTTACAAAACCTTTATTCTTCTGAAAGGTATGTAAATATTCCAATTTTAAAAAAATACCCCTGTGGAGTTAAAAGAAAAGTAATCGGCAGACAGGAATTCAAAGCAGTGATCCAGCTCTGGCAAGGAAATAGCAAGAGTGAGGCTTAAGTCATCTTTAATAACATCCTAATTCCAAGATCAATTTAGAATTTTAAAGTTCATTGATCCTAAGCCACTGTATTTTTATGATCTGACAACACTGTATGCAAAGATGTAAAAAGCCACTTCTAAAGTCAAATCCATTCAGATTATTCAAACACTGGGAGCCCAGTGAAACTTGGCCCACAACATATATACACATGGCAGATAATGTAATTTTATAGACATTTTTGCACTCTGCCTTAATTATATCATTTTAATAGATTAAAACAAACAGCAAGAAAATACAAAACCTTTTTCTACAGCTGTGTTTACTACCTTATACCTTTTATATAGAAAAAGATTCTTAAACAGGCAGCCCCAGCCTGAGATAAGAGGTTTCCCTGCTGTGTCATACAGCATAATCAGTCGAAGACACGGTGCCCACCTGGACTTGCACCCCTCTGTGCTCCTGCAGAAGGAAATTAAGGCAACAGAAAGGAAAAGTCAATAGCTTTCCAAGCGAAGTGTAGCTGACATGGCAATGGAGCCACTTTTTCAAATTGTGAGCAGAAAAGATACATTGCTCTATCTGCACCCAAAATCTTAGCAATACTCAACTGATAGTGCCCAAGGGCAGTAAAGTCCAATTTTACTTTTGCAACATTAAGTCTTCAATTTTATTCCACTGTCTCAACATAGTAGGCAGGCTCTGGGATGGTGCAGTTAGCAAAGTATTGCAAACATATACATTAATTTCATTTAAAAGGCATCCTGGTTCACGGAATGTACTCAATAGTTTGAGTACCCTAGCCCTAATTAATGCGTGCCTTTCAATCGGTTGCATAGGAAATCAGGGTATATTTTGCTTTCTCTGCAGCTTTTCAACAGACCTTGCTTTGCAGGCCACATACTATGTGTCTATTAATCTAAAATGGGGTTTAGGGATAGCTGGTATTTTTCTTACAAGTTCAGGAATCCTTGGAATTATAGAGGGAAAAGATACTTCTTTTTTATGAAATGCTGGACTTTCTCACCAGAGGATATATTCAGGCGTTGCAGTAAATCCCCTCCTGGAAAATTGAAGGTGGAAATCAACAGATTCGATAAACAACTGGCAGGTACAGGTGAAAGCAACTGAATTCAACACAGACAAATGCAGAATATACTGTTGGGTGTGCCTTTCCTCCTTAATGTTTCTCATTGCCTTCTTTGTTATTTGAGCTCGCTGCTTCAGGGGTGTACTGTTTTACAGCTTTTTCACACTTGCTATTTAAGAGTTCTGGACACTTGCAGGGTCATGTTATAGACTAACTGTGCTAGGTTGCTGATAGTTAACCTACACCGTAAATTTGGACAGGATAGGGAGAATTTTCTGGTATTGAGAAAAGGAGATGAATCAAAGAGATCATCTTTGCTCTAGTGATACTATTTTTAATACATTTATTCCTGAAGTTAGCAAATTAAGTCTAAAACTAGGGGAAAGTTATCCAATAATTAAAATCACCTGGCAATTCTTCCTAATTTTCAAGAACAATGGAAAAGATGAAGACAAACAAGCAGAAAATTGGAAAGCCAGAAGATGGAAATTGAGCCAGGCATAATAATCACCCTGTTCTCCCTGAATTATAATGATCATTGGGTGGCAGTCAGGAAAAGGCATTTTCCACCCAAAGATTGTCTCTAGGAAGTTGGAATGAATAGCAGGTGCTGATGGCTGGTTTCTTCGTTGTGACTTTCTTTTACTAGTGTCATTAAAATCCAATGTGACCCTCCCTAAATGTCACGGTTTAGAAAAATGTTCTCCAAGTCTTTCGAATATGTTACTGGGCTCCATTCCTCTTCATTCGCATGTCTTTTGAAAATTTTATAGACCTTTAAATGGTTTTTCCAAAGGCATTTCACATATAATTCCCTTCTGCTTTCACAGCATGCCTTGAGAAGTTAGCTATGTCCGGGTGTTATGGGTGGTCTTCAATTTTTATATATTTGCCTTTCATTTGACTTGAACTTGCTCATGTTCCATATTGGCATTCCCTCTCCACCCTTTATTGGTGGGTTTGAGCCATGCTGTGGTGGCATTGCCTGCCAGTCACTGCTGGTCGGAGTAAAGCTGGTCTTTGAGGATAGGTGTTGGCCGTGTCCCCTGCATGCCATGTGATGCCTAGGAATAGCCAGACTTGGAATTGCTGGCTCCTTGGGACTTCCTTTCTTCCTGTCTAATCTCTTTCTCTCCTGCCACCATCCTTATAATCCCGCCTCTCTCCTTGGGCATGGGCAACTAAACATTAGGCTTGCCTAACCTTCTTTCCTAGTCCCTGTGGGCATCAGAGAGAAGGAGATGAGCCTGGCACAGCTCTACCATACTCATGGGAGACAAGCTGCCGCCTCTCCTGCCCTCTTGGTAATTGGACTAGAGTGAGGTAGCATTGGCAGGAACCATGACTAGGGATTTTGTATTTGTTTAGCTCACTGGAAATGAATAGCCACTTTCATACATATTCATTCTGAATAAAAGGTACTCCTTAAATACAAATTGATAGATTAGTAAACTAAGGCTCAGTGACTCCACTTTGATATTAATAATGATGGCTTGAATTGCCAGGTGTTTTAAACTTAAAAAAAAAAAAATTGAAGGGCTCTATCTAATGTAGTATTTACCCTAATGATATTCTTTTTTTTTTAAAGATTTATTTATTTATGCATACAAGAACTGGCGTACAGGCCAGAGATGTGGGGGGTGAGAGGGTTCACCAGAGACAGAGTGGGGAACAGAGCAGGCAGACTGACTGAAATACACTGCTGAGGGGAGCAGCGGGTGAGTCAGGAGAGGTCTGCTGCACCATGTGGGTAGCTCCCTGGTGAGGGATTGAACTCGTGCTGCAGTGGCTGCAGATAGCTTCATGGGTTGCATTTTTTTTTTATAAGTAATGAATACTTTTTTTTCATGGGTTGCATCTTACCCTTGCGCCACCAGGGAGGCCCCCTAAAGATATTCTTGAGATGTAAATAAGATGAGGAGGAACCTGAATTCCTGACATCTGTACACTATGTAAAAGTGTACTGTTCTTTAAGATTTGTCAAAAATTTCCATAGATAAAATGCTATTTGTGGGGGCCTCCCTGGTGGTGCTCCCTGGCTAGGGATCAAACTCATGCTGCAGTGGCTGCCTATAGCTTCATAGTGCTGAGACTTAACTCCTTGTGCCCCCTCTCAGCACTATGAAGCTATAGGCAGCCACTGCAGCACGAGTTTGATCCCTGGCCAGAGAGCGACCCACATGGCACAGCAGACCTCTCCTGTCTCACTTGCTGCTCCCCTCAGCAGCGTATTTCAGTGGATCTGCCTGTTCTGCTCTCTGCTCTGTCTCTGGTGAATCCTCTTGCCTCTCGGCAACTCTGGCCTAGACCCCAGCTCTTGAATGCATAAATAAATAAATCTTAAAAAAATGCTATTTGTGTAGACATAAAAAACAGTTTGTCACAGACTGAAATAAATTTGATATTCTCTTAATATAAAAACTAATATTCACAAGGCATTTACTGTGTGCTAATTGCTTAGCTATACTTTTAATTTTATCTCTATAGTGCCCTATATGTAGGTACCATTGTTATTTCATTTACATTGAGGAATGCAAGACAGAAAGGTTAAGAATCTTAATTACGCTTCTGTGGGTAGGAAGTTTATTGCTTGGGGCAACACTAGAACCAGAAATCCTATGCCCTATGGAAAATAAAAGCAAAGAACTGTGACTTTAGGTCTATGAGAATAACTTTACTGCTGTTCCTGTCCTTTGCTTTGGATTCTTGGGCCTAAGGACACATGCAATAAATCTTTTAGTTGTAATGGTTTGTTTACATCATGATTTCCTTTCTCTAATGAATCTTTATATTAAAAAAAAAGGTTCAGTAACTTCCTATCTAAAATTAAAAGTAAAAAAAAAAAAAAAAAGACTCTCCTTTTCTTTTAGTATCCACAACTTAGGATATGGAATTGAGATATGATGTATTTCTGTGTTTGGAGAGATCCTTAGCATTAGAACAGGGAAATCTGATGAATTTGCTCTAATGGAAAACTTAATTTCATAACTTACATTAAATGCCAGTGAACAAGGTCCTTGGAACCTACTAATGACATAGAAACGGATGTGAAACTGAGTTGGGGATCCTATTCCATGATGAGCTTCCGTTCTTGCCTTTCCCCCTCCACCCCTCACACTCACACATGTATCTCACTCATCTCTCTATAGACCATTCATGCCAAAGTTTTGATTTCTTATTGAAATTATGTATAAGGTGACCATAAATTTTATTGTTCAACTGTGACACTTTAGGAAGTAAAAAGGTGATGGTAATAATTACTCTTAAACACAAGCAGTAAATTGGGAATGGTCCTGGACAAACCTTGATTTTGTGGACTAATATTTTTTTAAAGATGTGTTTATTTGCTTATGCATATAAGAATTGGGGTACAGGCCAGAGTGGGAGGGGTGAGAGGATTCACCAGAGACAGAGTGGGGAACAGAACAGGCAGACTGACTGAAATACACTGCTGAGGCTAGAAGTTGGCGAGCCAGGAGAGGTCTGCTGCGCCATGTGGGTAGCTCCCTGGCCAGCCAGGGATGGAACTCATGCTGCAGTGGCTGTGGATAGCTTCACAGTGCTGCGCTTAACCCCAAACACCACCCGGGAGGCCGTTGTGGTCTAATTCTAACATTCCTTAAAGACTTTCAGGATGTTACCTGGGGAGTTCTGTCTGGTAGCCTGGTCTCATGGGATTTTGTGTGGTAGGCAAACCAAAGATTTTCTAGATGCCTTGGAGTTGAGCTACTTGGTCTGGACCCAGGAGTTTATGCTTGATCAGGATCCCCACTTGTGCTTGCACAGTCTGTGCATGGGTGAAGGGAAAATGGGAGCTGAAATTCAGCCCCTACCATATTTGCCCAGCCCTGTGTCTGGGAGAGAGGCTGCATCAACTAACTCCAAGAAAACTCCAACTGTTTCTAACTCATACAAAGGCACCGCTTAGGCTGGTAAAATCCCTGAGTACAACAAATTCAATCCTTTGTGTAACTTTTCCTAAGTTTTGGCTCTGTATCCCTTCTTTCATTTTGATTGTTATAATTTTAATAATCTTGGCAGAACTTATATCACTATATTTAAAAATCCTTTTATTTGTCTCTCCCACAAAATAGAAAACTTCAGAGAACTGAAATCCGAGGCTCCCAAATGCACGAAAGTGTACTGGAAAGTTCTGTTTTCTTTTCAGCTTGAACCTTCCTAAGGCTTTTCACAAACTGGTCCATGGAAAGGTTAAGTGCTTCGGCCTAAACTGGCCATGCATTAAAGGGCTACATTTCTTCTCTTCTGTGAGGTGTGCCATGTATAACAAAGATATCTCTCTTACTGCCAAGATTTCTTCAAAGAGTGGAACTTTGAGGACTATTACCTTTCACAAAACTTTTTCGATGTACTCCCTGCCCTTGCAAAAGAAATGACTGTCTGGTGCAATTAATGTTGGACTGTAGACCCGAAGAACAATGAATATTTCAAATACAAATTGCTTTTGAGAATCATAGTCCTATTCTGGGCTTAAAGACATTCATGTGAGAAATTAACAGAGAATTTTAATGAAAACTCTTTGGATAAAGAAAATTAGATGAAGAATGCCAGTTTGTCTTTTAAGTTGCTTGAACACATCTGTCATAACAGACATTGCCCCAGATTGTGGAACCCTTTCCTTCTAACATCTTTTAATGGTAGTAGAACTTACAATGCCATAATTTCCTTTCATTTTTGACAGTGTTATACTATCTTTGTAGACTAACATTGACAGCATTTCATCTTGACATCATTAGATCATCTCACCTGACTCTTGCGTGGCTCACATCATTACATTACAGTGATGGCGCTATACAATTACCAGTGAAATGAATAGGGTATTAACATGATTATGGGGAAAAAATTAACACATACAGATATAGCATTCTGCATTTGAAAGCATTTTATAGCTATTAATTAGTCTGCCCAATACTCCTGGGATCTGATGAAACTTACTATTCATTTTTTTACCAAGTAAGATCATTGAAAGGGAGCAGGGTAGACAATATTATAGGACCAGACAGTGGCTGAACTTTTCTTAACTTCTTTGATGATTTTAAGCCTAAAAAAGTTGCACATAAAAATTTACAGTAACGAATCATTTTCTTGAAAGGCCAAACGTGAGAAAATTCTGCCTCATTTAAGAATTCCACTTTTTCTTTTTTCCATTTTCATGATTATCATGGCAATTGATGCAAATCAATTATTCTAGGTTTTGTAAGTGCTTATAGATACGAAATCTGGAATCATTTAAATACTCCATCTTGAAAATATAATTGAGTTGGTCTGAGAAAAATCTCAATTTTAATCACTAATCAGAAAATCGTGATCAAAGTATGATCTAGAAATGGCTCTAAGGGCCTCCCTTCCCTGGTGGTACAAGGGGTTAAGGACAGTGCTGTGAAGCTATCCGCAGCCGCTGCAGCACTAGTTCGATCCCAGCTGGCCAGGGAGCTACCCACACAGTGCAGCAGACCTCTCCTGCCTTGCCCACTGCTCCCCTCAGCAGTGTATTTCAGTGGATCTGCCTGTTCTGTTCCCCATTCTGTCTCTGGGGAACTCTGGGGAACCCCATACCCCACACCCCTGGCCTGTACCCCAGTTCTTGTATGCACAAATAATCTTTAAAAAATAGAAATGGCTTTAAAATGATAGAAAGCCTCAATGTTTCCTTTATATCTTTTCTATATGTCCCAAAGAAAATGCTGTAGACATCCTAGACTTGAGAGATTTTGTGTTATCTGGGTAAGACAAGATTGCCTTTCCTTAAATCCCACAATTTGCCCTCATTTTAAATTTTAATGTCATAAAATACATTAGTTGTATGAAAACTCTTATTGTAAAGATTATCATGATAGTGAAATGAGATACAGATATACATCTCTTGGTGCAGGGTTTGGCCATAGTAGACGCTCAATGAAGAGGAACATTTACTCTAACTTGAGAGACCTTGGCTGGCCTGGGAACTAGGGCAGAAACTTTGGTTTCTTGGGAGCGGGTCTCCTCAGGGAACATTTCTTCACTCTCAGCTTTTCTTCTGCTAGGTTTACATGGCTAGAATGTGGCAATATTCCAGAATCACAGGGATTGTTATTTTACTTGGATGCTCTCTGCAATGATTCAGCAGTGAAAGGGAGCGGCATCTACAGATGGAGCCTGTAGATGTGTCAGAATCCAGTTTGTCTAACTTTGACTAATATTATTTTGCCACATCTTTCTCCTCCCACCTGTAAAAGGGAGAAACCAAATGAGAATACAGATTTTACTTTAATTAAATAAAGTCATAAATCCTGGGATTTTACATATTCCCCAAAATTGATCTACTGCTAGCCATATCTGTTTTGTTTCTGTTTCTGTTTCTGTTTTGTTTCTTGCTCTAACACTCAGCACCCCTTGACTCTCCTAGGTCATTGGGAGCTGCCACCCTGCGGCTCTTCCGGGAGCTACTTCCCCAAGTGAGACCAAGGATGTAAGTTGCTGGATAGCATGATCTATGTTCTCTGTCTCATTGTCCCCCAATCCTGCCTCTGGAGGAGATTTTTTTTTTTGCTATCTAGTTTTTTTTTTTAAGATTTATTTATTTATTTATTTATACAAGAACTGGGGTACAGACCAGAGGCACGGGAGGGTGAGAGGATTCACCAGAGACAGAGTGGGGAACAGAACAGGCAGACTGACGAAATACACTGCTGAGGGGAGCAGCGGGCGAGACAGGAGTGGTCTACTGTGCCATGTAGGATTCTCGCTGGCCGGCCAGGATTGAACCCGTGCTGCAGAGGCTGTGGACAGCTTCACAGCACGGCGCTCAACTCCCTGCGCCACCGGGGAGGCCCTGGAGGAGATTTTCTGACAGTGTTTGCACTTCCCTTTGGTTATGGGGTCTTTTCCGTGATGACCGCTCCACCTGGGGCAATGTGGCCTCCCTAGGACACAGTGCTCTAAGGCCTTCAAAAGGGTGCCTGCACTCTTCAATTCTCAGCTTCAATTATCAAGAAAGATGGGTAAGATGGAAGGACTGGATATAAAGGATTATTATTCAGCTTTAAAAAGGGATGAAATTCTGACACATGCTACCACGTGGAGGAATATGGAAGACATTATACTGAGTGAAGTAAACCAGACACAAAGTACAGGTGATATGAGTCTACAAATATGAGGTATCTAGAATAGTCAAATATATAAAGATAGAAAATAGAACAGTGGTTAGCAGAGGGTAGTAGAAGGGGGAATGGGGTGGAGACATGGTTCTGGAGATGGACGGTGGTGTGGGTCACAGGGCAATGGGAAAGCATTTCATGGCATTTAAAAATGGTTAAAGTGGGGGGGAAACCAATAATAATAAATAAAAAAAATTAGCAGGCAACTATAAATCAGAGACATCCTGCAGGGGAGGGGGAAGGAGAGGGATCAAAACAGGGGAGGGAAGAGCACAAGGGACTATAGAGATGGTTCATGGGTGAACTGGGGGTGGGAATTTTACCAGATTGCACCTGAGGGGAGAAAGCATACAAGCATATATTGTACAAAAATGAACAATGATGTCATATATACACATAAATTTATATATAAATAAATTTAAAAATGATTAAAGTGGGAAGTTTTGTGTTATGTATATTTTACCAACTAAATTAAAAAACATACACCATGGAATACCCTTCACATGCAATAAGATTACTATCTAATGTCTCTTTTAAATAGAAAAATAAGTTTCCAGTGTGATCTTCAAACTGGCCAAAACTTGGCACAGGTCTCTTCAGTCCCTCCAAGATCCCCCGAGGCTTTCTTTTCACTCTTGGTTGAGAGTGCTCTGATGCAAAGCTTCTGTCCCAAAGCCACTGTCTGGCTTGGGTCTTTTTCCCATCGATTCTCTATTGACAGAGACTGCTCCCAGCATTTAGGGTTCGGGTCAGATCCCATTTGCTGTAGAAAACCCTCCCTGACCACCACCCTAACTTTCCTTTCACTTCAGCTACCCTTGACCTTATTGTTTGTACAACTAGATAACTGTCCAATTACAAACTATCTCACATGATTGAAAATATTTTAAACTGGGCCTCCCCGGTGGCGCAGCGGTTGA
Organism: Talpa occidentalis; assembly: GCF_014898055.3. NCBI lineage: Eukaryota > Metazoa > Chordata > Mammalia > Eulipotyphla > Talpidae > Talpa > Talpa occidentalis. Next base: position 87,502,861 of record NW_026555331.1, read on the forward strand.
GCGCTGGGTTGCGAAGCTGCGCGCGGCCTCTGCGGCGCCGGTTCGATCCCCGGCTGCTCCCCGGCCACCAGAGGAGGGTCCCACATGGCGCGCAGACCTCTCCTGCCGCCCGCTGCTCCCCTCAGCAGTGTACTTCGGTCCTTCTGCCTGCTCTGCTCCCCACTCTGGCTCTGGTGAATTCTCTCGCCCTCCCGCGCTTCTGACTGTACCCAGTGCATGTATAAACAAAACAAACAAACAAACCAGCAAACAAATAAATAAAGCATGCCTCTATAAAAAAAAAATAAATAAATAAAAATAAATAATGACTTCTTTAAAAAAAAAAAAAAAAAAAAAGAAAATATTTTAAACAGTTCTCAATATATTCTTTTTTTAAAAAGATTTATTTATTTATACAGGAGCTGGGGTACAGGTCAGAAGCACAGAAGGGTGAGAGGATTCACCAGAGACAGAGCAGGAAGCAGAACAGGTAGACAGACCGAAAGCACTGCTTGTGGTGGGGAGGGTGCAGCAGGAGAGACAGGAGAGGTCTGCCATGCCATGGGGGTATCTCCCTGGCTGGCTGGAAATCGAACCTGTACTGCAGAGGCTGCAAACAGCTTCACAGCTCTGCGTTCAACCCACTGCACCACTGGAGAGGCCCAGTTCTCAATATATTCAGATGTTAATATTATTAGTATCAGCATGCTTATGATGGGCTAGATTCTTACTATCTAATCTTTATACACTTTTTAAAAATAATGCAATTTTGTATCTTCTTGGTTCTCCCAAAAGCTACTTACAGACACTTTCTTAACACCACAGGTAGACATATTCCTTTATGGCTACCCATACATAAATAGTTTAAGATTTTTTTCTGCCTCCAAGAAACATTTTTCATACACATAGGGCAACATTACCCCCATTGTGAAAGTATGTCTTAACTTGAAGAGGAGATGGATTTTCATGTTCTGCAGCAGCACGACAGGAGAGATGTTTGGGTGGTTATTCAGGCCTTTCAGGTTCTTCAAAGCACAACATCCTAGAGAAGTTCTACTCCACCCAGAGTATTTTAAAAGTCCAGCTCATTTGGCCTCTGTGATTATTGCCCTAGTTTTCTGCATTCATATACGAAGACAAAGCCTTAAAATATCTTCTTCAAAAGGGACTGATTACTCTAAATCTCATTGTTGTTTAGCTATTCACCTATTTTGGGGGGAAATATTTTATATTTATTTATTTATTTTAAAATGTTTTATTGAGGTAATGTTGCTTTACATTATTATTTATATTTTAGAAGTATAGGATTTCCCCTTCTGGTGATGTTACCATAGTAATCCCGCCACCAAGACACCCACAGTCCACCATCATAGAGCTCATCCCTCCTCCTCTCCCCCCCACCCCTCCAATGCCTCAGTTCTAGGCAGCTTTCAAGGGCTAGTTTTTGAATTTGATTTTATCTAATCCTTTGGTTTTTCTATAGCCCACATATACGTGACACCTTCTGGTATTTGACATTCTCCTTCTGATTTATTTTGCTTTGCATAATTCCTTCCACTTCCATTCATGTTGCCACAAATGGCATGAGTTTATCTTCTTTGATATTTACCACTTCTTCTTGATCTACTCACCTATTTGGGAGCACTTAGGTTGTTTCCATGGTCTGGCTATTGTAATTAGTCCTGCTATGAACATGGGGGTACAACTTTCCCTTCAAATTAGCTTATTTGTGTTCTTAGGTAGATACCCAGGAGAGGCATAAACTGTTGTGGCTGACACAGAAAATGTACCATGTCACCTCTTCTCTTCCAGTGCATGGGATGAATTAGGAAGAAAGGACAGAGCATAGGTAACAGGATAGAAGGCTGCCATCAGCTCACATAATGCCTTGTTTGATATAGAACAAAGCACCTCTTCCTGCAAGTCCCAAACCTGACCTGTGCTCAGCCTGCTCACACCTGAGCACCCTTGTTTGGGTTTCTTTATTGGGGGAACCCCCTGCACATTCTCAAACAATGACACCCAAAGGATAAACAGATATAAACACAGGAACTAATATAGTTAAAATATATTTTAAATGTTCTACAACAGTTTATGAGATGTACCCTGTTTCATATGAGACAAGCTCCCTTTCCCCTCTTTTTGACTGTACAGGGTTTGGATTTGGGAAAACCTAGCCAAGCTCTTGATTTTGAGTCCCTTCTTTTTGCTCAGATGTGGTATACAGCTGGCATGGGGCCCACACTGGAGTGTGGGAGCATCCGGAGAGAGAGCTTTTCCAAAGTGAACTTTAGGCAAATCATCATTCAGAACACATATCTCCTGGGACACTTTGCCCAGAATTTTAACGACATTTTTTCCCTCTAATCTGGGATTTCCAGATGAACTACTACATTTTAATTCAGATTAAAACATTCCACCAGGCTTCACTACCAATAACAAGTTGTTCGTTTGCAAAGACATTTTAATAAAATGAACAGAAAGGTTTTTTAAAAGTTGCTGGTGATGGAAAAGTTCTTGTTTCTTTAAAAGTTTAAACCTGGGATTTTGGCCAAATGTCGGATTTTCTATTGTTACCACATTTTGACCTCAAATGGAAAGAACCATCTACATTACAAATGATATTTCTTCATATAAATTAGGAAAAATTTGCATGATTTCTGATAAAATAGAGGAATAGTAGTAGGTTCTTTCTGGTTGCCCTGAAGTAGCCTACAAATGAGTCAACATACTCCCTAAAGTATTTCTTTTAGTGTTTTTATTTATTTTGCGTAGAACTGGGGTGTAGGCCAGAGGTGTAGAGGGCAGGGAGAGGATTTACCAGAGGCGGAGTGGGGAGCAGAACAGGCAGGTTGACTGAAATACACTGCTGAGGGGAGCAGCGGGCAAGACAGGAGATGTCTGCGGTGCCATGTGGGTAGCCACCTAGCCAGGAATTGAAATTAGGCAGTAGGCTCCCTCCCTAAAGTATTAATAACATGGTTCTTAATGGTAATATGTAAACTTCTTGTGAGTAAAATTTTGTTTTTATTTTTTCTTCAACTCTTTTGTGGGTAAACATTATACTTTTAAAATATAGATTGGGCCTCCCTAGTGGCCTAGAAGTTAAGGTTAAGTCTCAGTACCATTACCTCTATGGTCCGAGTTCCATACCCAGCCAGGGAGAACCCCACATGGCATAGCAGATCTCTCCTGTCTCGCCCGCTGCTCCCCTCAGCCGTGTGTTTCAGTAGATCCACCTGTTCTGCACCCGACTCTGTCTTTGGTGAATCCTCTCACAACTCCCCCGCCCCACACCTCTGGCCTACACCACAATTTTTTATGCATAAAATAAAAAAAACAAATCTTTAAATATAATATATAGATTCTACAATATCGCTTTTTTCATATTGTTTAAATTGTCTGGCCTATTGACACAGAATAATTTAGGTTAAATACAATTCAACTGAATAATTATGAGCTTGATTTGAAATTCATAAATTTCTGATTTATACTTCATGACAAACAGAATAATCCTATTTTTTTACTTATTCTTTGAAATTAAACCAACATTTACAAATCCGAACATAAAAATCAACCCAGGAACTCATCACAGTACATAGTGTTTTAGAAAAGTTTCTTAAGGCATTTAAAATGGAAATTGATGCGCATTTTCATATCTCCTTGGTATATTTCTCTGGTCATTGAATTTGATGTTGCATGGATTTTGCTCAAGGAATTTGTCAGCTGGCCCTACCTCTTAGAGTGAGTTATATTAGATGGAAAGAAAAGTTTTGATGGCAAGGAAGTTTTCTTTGAAAGAGTTGAGAAAAAGCCTCCTCCTCTTGTTCATCATAGTGACCTCAGAACTCTTGCTAGCACACAGCTGGATCTGCAATTCTTGTGTGGAAAGTTGAGGGTCTTTTTTTTTTTTTTTTTTTGTGGGACCCTCACCAGCGGCCAGAGAACTAACCCACGCTCCAGAAGCTGCAGGCAGCCTCGCAGCCCAGCGCTCAACCGCTGCGCCACCAGGGGAGGCCCTGGAAACTTGAGGGTCTTTGACCTCAGAATCTCCTGAGTTCGGACCTCCCCCGGTGGTGCAGGCGGTTAAGCGCCATGCTGTGAAGCTGTCAGCAGCCTCTGCAGTGTGGGTTCGATCCTGGCTGGCCAGGGAGGGTCCCACATGGCACAGCAGACCTCTCCTGTCTCACCTGCTGCTCCCCTCAGCAGTGTATTTCGTCAGTCTGCCTGTTCTGTTCCCCGCTCTGTCTCTGGTGAATTCTCTCCCACACATCTGGCCTTTACCCTGGTTCTTGTATAACTAAATAAATAAAATCTTAAAAAAAAAAAAAAAAAGAATCTCCTGATTCTGTATTTTGCCCTGAATCTGGAATGTCTGGTGCTGAAATCATAGTACAAGATGAGATAGAACATGGTGTGAGATGAGTCTCTCTGATCTTGTGCTTTTAGGAGTTAGCCAAGAAAGTGACCCAGCAGTCCTCCAGAGATGCAGATGCCTGGGACAACCTACTCTTTTTAAGAGGCCTGGAGACCTGGCTGCATATACCTCCCAAAGTTCCTGAAAAAGAATTAGATTTGGCAGCATCAAAAATTTAAAGAAACATTCTGATGAAAAAATCTATACCACACTTATGAATTTGAAGAATAATTATGTATCTTTTTTTAATAATCCAATTCAATGACATGGAATTGTAATCAGAGACAGAAACAGGAGCTTAAATCACATGTTTCTGTTGCCTCTGATAAAGCAAGAGTGATAAATATTAAGATGGCTGACTTATGTGATGCTTGCTTCCATTTTAGCGTATGGCTAGATTTCTACCACCTAAGTTTAAATAGGGTTTTTGAGAAGTAGAAAATCCCCCCAAGAATTTGTGTTAAATACAATTCAGTTGCTATAGGGGGTGGTCATTAAATATACCATAAAGTAATTTATATAATATCTATTTACAAAAAGTATGTACACTGCTATTTAAGATCCCTTATTAGGTACACAAAACATATTATTATGGGATGTTATGTTCAAACCATAAGCTATAGCCTAAACATCTGGAGTAATTAAAGTATCTAAAACATCTTTAATGGCTTAGTAATGAGAACTATGTAAACACATGAGAAAATGTGCTTTGGGCTTCCAAATTGTCCACTGTATCAAAAACTACATTAATATCAATGGCATAGAGAACTTTGGGATTCTGCTGTAGCAATAGCAGAAAGTGTCCTTTGACACATGAAACTAAATGAAATACTCCAAATCAGAGTAAAATGAAAAAAGAATCATCAAAAAATAATTAATCACTAAGATAATATGACCAAGTGAACAGCTTAAGAAGCAACATCCGGGCCTCCCCGGTGGCGCAGCGGTTGAGCGCTGGGTTGCGAAGCTGCGCGCGGCCTCTGCGGCGCCGGTTCGATCCCCGGCTGCTCCCCTGCCACCGGAGGAGGGTCCCGCATGGCGCGCAGACCTCTCCTGCCGCCCGCTGCTCCCCTCAGCAGTGTACTTCGGTCCTTCTGCCTGCTCTGCTCCCCGCTCTGGCTCTGGTGAATTCTCTCACCCTCCCGCACTTCTGACTGTACCCAGTGCATGTATAAACCAAACAAACAAACAAACAAATAGATAAATAAATAAAACATGCCTCTAAAAAAAAAAAAAAAAAAAAAAAAAGAAGCAACATCCCATCCCTACAAACAGTACCTCAGAATGCCCAGTGCTAAGAAAGTTGGCTGTAAAAATAAGACAATTGCAGCCAGATTATTCTAGAAATTATAATATGCCCTCAAACTGATAGCTGGAATTTTACTCTTGGGCAAAGATTGGATGGGGGCAGGGTTTGATTGTGGAGCAGTAGCTGGAATTTTACTCTTGGGCAAAGATTGGATGGGGGCAGGGTTTGATTGTGGAGCATTTTGACTGCAAGTATTATGGATTTTTAACTTTTCTCTTGGACCGAAAACTCAGTTTACTTTATGCCCACTGAACATTATACTTCTAATCTTGAGGTAGACTAACAATAGTGACATCTAGTGGCCACAGTGGTAATTCTCTCTCTCTCTTTCTCCCCCTCTCCCCCAACCCAGGTTCGGCTCCTCCCCTCTCCCCTTCTTTTCCTCTTCTCACTCTCCCTCGCCCCTTTTTTTTCTCTCCAGATAAAGGGTGTTAACAGAGTCAAATGTCTAAAGTTGAATCTCTCTATTAATATTCACATTTAAATGGTCTTCTGGGTCTTTAAGGTGTTTCAAATAAATGTGCTGATGGATTAAGACTGAAATGTTTAATGTTATTTATATGAAAGTCACCTAGCCTCACAGCAATGGGAGAATAATTGGGCTCAGATATTTAAAAGGACAAGTCTGACAGCTGAAACCACTTGGTGATGGATAGAATGTTCACAGGTGTTTTGTTGGCTTCGGGACTGCGCTGCCTCCTCTGTCCCATCCACACAGCAGTCAGCCACCAGATTAATCTTCCCAAATGTTAAATCGCATCAATTCTTCAGTTTCTCGCCACTTTGAATTCATACCCACTGGCCTGGCTTTCAAGTTGCCTGTAAGAATGGTCCAGTTCACTTATTTCTCACAGTTCATCAATTCATTTCTCTGTCCCAACCCAGTCACTTCTTCTCTGCACTCTGTATTCATTTCTCCTTCTCTCTCTCTCTCTCTCCCTCCCTTCCTTCCTTCCTTCCTTCCTTGTTTATTTATTCATGCATACAAGAGCTGGGGTATAGGCCACAGATGGGGGGGTGTGGGGGCGGTGAGAGGATCCATCAGAGACAGAGTGGGGAGCAGAAGAGCAGATTGACTGAAATACACTGCTGAGGGGAGCAGCAGGTGAGTCAGGAGAGGTCTGCTTTGCCATACGGGTTTTTCTCTGGCCTGCTGGGGATCAAACTTGTGCTGCAGAGGCTGCGGATTGCTTCATAGTGCGGTGCTTAACCCCTTGAGCCACCAGGAAGTCCCTAACTTTTTTTTTTTAAATATTTTTTAATTATTTATACAAGAACTGGGGTACGGGGCCTCCCCTGGTGGCGCAGCGGTTGAGCGCTGGGCTGCGAAGCTGCCTGCAGCCTCTGCAGCGCCGGCTCAAGCCCCGGCTGCTGGCGTCCCACATGGCAGGACAGACCTCTCCTGCCACGCCTGCTGCTCCCCTCAGCAGTGTATTTCTTCAGTCTGCCTGTTCTGTTCCCTGCTCTGGCTCTGGTGAATTCTCTCACCCTTCTGCACTTCTGACTGTACCCAGTGCTTGTATAAATAAATAATTAAATCTTTAAAAAAAAATAAAAACAACTGGGGTACAGTCAGAGGCACGGGAGGTTGAGAGAATTCACCAGAGATAGAGCGGGGAGCAGAACAGGCAGACTGACGAAATACACTGCTGAGGGGAACAGCGGGCACAGCAGGAGAGGTCTGCTGCGCCATATGGGATTCTTGCTGGTCTGCCGGGATCCAACCCATGCTGCAGAGGCTGCGGGCAGCTTTATAGCAAGGTTCAACCTGCTGTGCCACGGGGGAGGCCCCCTAACATGTTTTTTAATGGTGTAAAATATTTAAGATGTATCCTCTTTTAAACCATTCCTAATCTTTCCTCAAGTTTCAGTGGAAAAGCTCTATCTTCTTTTGCCCAACCAACTGATGAACTATAGTTTATTGGGAATTACTAGTATAATTTTAAGTTGTGATGTAAATGAATAAAATAAGGCGTCAATCAACTTGAGTTATTATGAAAGTTTAATCCCAGGGGATTCTTAAGGCAACATAAACAAAGAATAAATTTTTTGACAAACACTAGATCCTACAGAACAGATAAGAATGACATAGAATGGTATGGAAATATTTCTTAGTATTTGAAAGGCTCTATTTATTTTTCTTTAGGAAGCTCATCTACTCTAAAAATGTTACCCTGTATCTCCCACTCAAGATCTAGTCACTATTGTTTGATCACTCATTGCTTTTCAAACACTATGCTATACTGTCATGTGGACTACTTAAAGAACACTTAGTGTCAAATTAAAATTCCAAATTTCTATTGTTTTTTAAATAAATGGAATTTTCCTACCAGAATTTGGATAGACATTATTTAAGATTCTATTACACATTCACTAAGCATTGGCCAGGTTAATACCACATTGGTTAAGAATCAACTGAAGGATTGAATTCTCTCCTGGGTACCACATTTTGAAAGAGACAGGCAAATTGGAGAGAGTTCAGAGGGGAAGAACAGAAATGATCAAAGGTTTGGAAAATCAGCCCTGTGAGGAAAGGTTAAGAGAATCAGGCCTGCTCTGCCTAGAGTAGAGAGGACTGAAAGGACCGTAATAACTCTCCAAAATACATAAAAGGATGTTTTCAGGAGGAAAGGGACCAATTATCCTCATTAGTCAACAAGGAGAGCACCAGGAGTAATGGGACTTAAGCTACAGCAAAGGAAGAAAAAAAGATTAAATATTATGAAAACCTTCATTTCAAGGCTAGACCTAATGCTTTTTCTGAGTTAAGGATAAAGAAGTCAGTCCTGCTGTGATGGTAGGAAGAATATTAGAAAACCTTGTTATTCAAGAGAATGTAACTTTTAAAATCTCTCCTGGGCCTGTCAACGAAATAATTCTAAGAAAAAGAGGGGATTTTGATGTAACTTTTAAATCTCTCTCTTTATCTATCATCTATTATCCATCCATCCATCCATCCATCATCTATATTTCTGTCTACTCATCATCTTTCTATAATGTTCACCACACCAGCCCAATGAGGAAGTATTTTCACCAAAAATCATATAAATACATATAAGATACATACAAAGATATACTGAGAGACAAATCACAAAAGGAGAAAGAATTAATTAATCATTATACCATCTCAGTTCATTCTTTCATAAGATTAACATAAAAACAGGTTTTATCTTAAAATAACATCCTAGATACCCTTTGTCCTTGGGTTAAATAGAATAATCATATTAAATTACAGTAGAACAGATAGACCTTTAAGTCAAGATAGACAGATCACGCATGAATGCAATGGTGATAGAGTGAAAGAAAATATAATACGTGTGAAAATAATCAAAATTTATTCATGAGTGATTTGTTTTATTGTTTGCCCTTTACTTGTTACTTCATCGAGAAGAAAACAGTTATCCAGTTTGAGTGCTCTTTATAGATTCCGTTCCATGTACATCTATATCACAATCTCTCTCTCTTCAACTCTAAAATGCCATCTCTCCACCCCTTCTCCCAGTACATAGTCATTGTGCCTGCTGCTTGATCAAGAACTTGCCTAATGCTTTTACCCATTTTCGTTCAATCACTCATTCAACAAATATTTCTTGAATGGCTTCCGTATCCTGGGGACTATGCCAATCACTTTGGTTTTAGCTGAGGCTGATATATATCCTGCCCCTGTCCTCAGGGAGTGCAGTCTAGGCAGAAGTATATGACCATATACATACAATGTGTGAGGAGTGCTAAGAAGAGGTAGTACAATAAATAGTGCTTTGGGACAGCAGCAGAACCAGTTCTGAGAAAAGTGACTTCAAACCAAACTGAGATCTGAAATACAAATAAAAAGGTAAATGTGGGGGAAGAGAGTGAGACAAAGTATTCCAGAATGAGGGAATAGCATATGCAAACTTTCAGGAAGGAGAGAGAGAACAAGCAGTGATGTTTATGGAGTCATGTGTTTTGCAAAATTACCTTAACCGATCTTTCAAAGAGCCGGGTGGCAATCAATCACTGTTTCTATACACCTTCTTACCATTTGTAAGTGTTGCCCCACAGATACTTAGCAGCTTCCATAAAGCAGACATCTACCGCTGCAGGAAAAAAAAAAAACAAAAACAATTATTTACATTCAACCTACAAATGTTATCCGTTTGTCTTTAAAAAAAACATTTTATTGTTATACCTATAAATGTAGAGATGAGTATTATAAATTCATCATCTGGTTTCAAAGATGATTAACATAGATTGAGTCCTTCATCAACCACTTTGTTTACCCCACTCCCAACCTTATGTCGTAATAATAGTCATAATTGTTTTGCAGTAAACAAATGGTCTTGTTTTGAGTATGAAATAATATTTTGTGAGCCTGCTCTGGAGTGGATGTTCAGAACAGATTATTCTGCATGATATATCTAAGAAATATTGAGCTTCCTTTAGCAACTGGAGACACAGGATCTAAGGACAGTCTTAGGCCTGCAAGAGGAGGACATTAGAAAAGATGTATGCATCAAGGAAATATATATTCCGCCCCTCCCTCCCCCAATACTGTGGAAAGTGGAGACTGGGGAGGAAAACTGCCACTGAGAAATTTCCTAGGACTGGAAGGGGTGAGAATATTTAAGATTTATAAAATTCTATTTAATGTTTTTTACTGTTTAATGCTGGCCTGACCTCCAAAAGGGTGGAAATGAAAGTAGCTTTAGGCATAGGGGACCCAGAAATCCCTGCACAGTTCTTAGAGTCATTGCCATAAAGATGAATAATTTGAATTTATTTTAGTCTTTGTTATTGGCTGGAGATTCAGATTCGAGGAAGCGAGCATCTGATTGGCTTTGCCAGATAGCATGCTCATTTCCTTGATTTAAGTCCTCTTTAGGCCAGATCCAATGGGTGAGGCTTGGTTCTCCAAAGAAGAAGAGTTAGTGGATGCTGAGTGGGCAAAAACAACAGATGTGTGCCTCCAAGAAACATTTTATCTTGCAAAAATATAAAGTGCCACATAAGTAGCATTTTTGTTGTACTATACACAGTAATTCTTGAGTTTGAGATTTTGATTAAAATTCATGAACTATTGAAATCTGCTTGCAAAATGGAGGCTATCCAAAGTGTGGCTAAGGACTATGGTGGAGGGTTGTGGGTGCTTTGGGGTTGGGTAACCTAAAGTGGTGTGAACTCATACCCTAAATCATATACAGTGCTCTAAACCAAAGGTACCACAGTAAAAATTGATACAGTTAAAAGATTTTTGAATGTGAAGCTATAATAATCATGGCTTTAAAAAAAATCAATGAGAACTTAGTTCTAGATTCTAATTACTATGGTCTGGATTGCAGACACCCAAACACAGAGGCACTTCTGTAGCAAGCAATAGTATTGAAGACTAGAAAAGGAAAACAACATACCAGAATCTCATGCTAAAATCTTTTTGAAAGCCAAAGCACAGTTTTATTCAAATTATATATGGGGTTGGGAGAGGGAACTGTAAACTTTTTTTTTTTAATTTATTTATACAAGCACTAGGTACAGTCAGAAGCATGGGAGGGCCAGAGAATTCACCAGAGTCAGAGCGGAGAGCAGAGCAGGCAGACTGACGAAGTACACTGCCGAGGGGAGCAGCGGGCAGCAGGAGAGGTCTGCGTGCCATGTGGGACCCTCTCCCGGTGGCTGGGGATTAAACCGGCGCCTCAGAGGCTGCAGGCAGCTTCGCAACCCAGTGCTCAACCGCTGCGCCACCAGGGAGGGCCATTTAAAGAAATATTTATTTATGCATACAAGAACTAGGGTACAGAGGTGTGTGGGGGTGTGTGTGAGAGGATTCACTAGTGACAGAGTGGGAAGCAGAACAGGCAGACAGACTGAAATACACTGCTGAGGGGAGCAGCAGGCAAGTTAGGAGAGGTCTGCCTCACCATGTGGGTATCTCCCTGGCTGGGGATGGAACTTGTGCTGCAGCAGCTGCCAATTGCAGCTGATAGCAGCCAATAGCTTCATAGGTTGCGTCTTAACCCCTTGTCCCACCAGGGAGGCCCAGAACTATAAACTTTTTAGGACTTGGAGTCTCTGGAATCAGTCCTAAGCTAGAAAGGAAGCAGAAATAGGAGTTGGGAGTGCTGAACAGTCTTGATATGAGGTCATATAATTTTATTTATTTATTTATTTTTATAGAGGCATGTTTATTTATTTATTTATTTGTTTGTTTGTTTTTTTGTTTATACGTGCACTGGGTACAGTCAGAATCCCGGGAGGGTGAGAGAATTCACCAGAGCCAGAGTGGGGAGCAGAACAGGCAGAAGGGCCGAAGTACACTGCTGAGGGGAGCAGCGGGCGGCAGGAGAGGTCTGCGCGCCATGTGGGACCCTCCTCTGGTGGCCGGGGAGCAGCCGGGGATCGAACCCGCGACGCAGAGGCCGCGGGCAGCTTCGCAACCCAGCGCTCAACCGCTGCGCCACCGGGGAGGCCCGAGGTCATATAATTTTAGATTAGGATATTGATGGAAATGAAGAGCAATATGTAGATTCAAGAGACATTTTGGAAGTGGGATTTACATGATTCTACAGTATAAATAATTCTAGAAGTAAGAATCTGAAATGACTGTAATAATATTATAGTGTTTGCTTTCAAAATGCTCATACCTGGTGTCCATAAAGTGTGCCTTTGAGTAAGAATGACATTATTATGATTCCAACTTTGTAAATACAAGAAGAAGACCTGCACCTATTTAGTGATTTATCCAGGATGAAAAAAAAAAAAAAAAAACCACCACCTTGTTCTCAGTTTGTTTTATATTGTATTATAAGCACAGTATCATCTCATTTTTCTGCACATTTCTTGACTGTAGATTTTCAAGGCACTTCAAAGTATCTTGCTCACTTCAAAATCAAGAAATGCATTCTTCTACCTCTCTAAAAGCTCCTATTTTAATATTCATTTTGGAATGAATGATAAATACATATATATACACACATATACATTATATGCATTTTGAATGAGGAAATGGACAGCATATCACGGAAATCAGGACCTTTTCAAAAATCAGCTTGGAAATTTTACTCTTTTTATATCTATTTTGGCATATTTTGTTCATTCATTCAGACCATAGTTAAGATGATGACAATTTTCATGAAAAATGTTTGTTAGGGAAGAAACCAATCATGATTTCTTTTTACCACATCTACTATGTGGAGACTCTACAATTGCAAAAAGACAGATGGCAAAAACCATGTCTGTTCCACTGAAAACATGAGGTTTCGTAGCATTTGTTTGATTAAATACGGCTGCTTCCACAGCTTCTGAACCGATGTTTGAAGAAATAAACTCTCAAAAGAAAACCTTATTCATTTCATATTATTTGTACAGTTGATGCCAAGTTTTCCAACCAACTCTTTCCCGAGCTATAATAATATCCAGGAGAACTCAGAGAAATATGTGAAAAATGGACAGACTACGGAGTATGTAGAGTAGGGATTTGGGTTCAGCTCTGAGTGCTCACTGGTTCCTAGTTAGCACTTGCTGGTGGCATTTACAATTTGCCTGATTTCTAACCATTGGAATGTACACCCAGAAAATTTCAGCTGTTGGGGTTATGATGCTTGTTGGAGGGATTTAGTGGATTAGACTAGAGGAAACAGGATTTTGGTTTTTTGCTCTTAGCAATTGTCTGTGTCACTTCAGACAAGTTACTTAGCTTTTTTGTGGATCCCTTTCCAGCCTTTTTTCTTTTTTCTTTTCAGCAATATGAATGTGAAAATTGAAGGAGGAGAATATAGCACTAACCTACACTTTAGGGCCTATATATAAGTAAATCTGAATACATGTTTCATTATGCTTAGTCACTTTATGATCAAAATAGGAGTGGAAAAGAGTGTGATTAAGAAGACCCAATAACTAAGAAGCAATCTTATATAAACCAGTCCTTTTGTTATATTTTCAGAGGAGTCTTTTATTGCACACTCCCCTGTATTGCTGAACATCAAGATTTCAAAATTTATTTCCATCATTTCTCATGATTTATATCTGTCAGAACATTTTATATCAAAACATGTGTATCCTCTTAAAAGAGATACTTTCCCATTCTTTTTCTTTTTCTTTTTTTAAAGATTTATTTATTTATGCATACAAGAACTGGGCATAGGCCAGAGGTGCAGGGGGTGAGAGGATTCACCAGAGACAGAGTGGGGAACAGAACAGGCAGATTGACTGAAATACACTGCTGACAGGAGCCGTGAGCAGTGGGCGAGTCAGGAGAGGTCTGCTGGGCCATGTGGGTAGCTCCCTGGCCAGGGATCCAACTCTTGCTGCAGTGGCTGCAGATAGCTTCATAGGTTGCGTCTTAACCCCTCACGCCACCAGGGAGGCCCCTTTTTTCTTTTTTTTTACAGAGATTTTTATTGTGTTATTGCACTACAGACAAATTTCACAGAGAGGAAAAGATAATCATGACTATGTCAAAGGAAGGTTTGTTTGGACAAGCTTAAAGGTATTTAATGTTGAAATGTATGCAATGTATGAAAACTTGATGTTTTCATAAAATATGCATGCAATAGATCTAGTCCCATACTTGCTTTTAGCAGGTGCCCAGTTCTAAAAGGGAACATTTCTTTTTACTTGTGGGAAGTACTTGATAACTGAGACCTTTTACAAATGATCACTTTGTGATTATTTGTTTCTTGGTTCTTTCTAGTCCAGGAGCATTTGCACCCAACTGAAGGCATGGAAACACATATATCCCAAATGCAATGGTGTCTACAGTTGGGCTGTTAACGTTTCCCTCAGCCCAGATCAAGGACTTGAACTGGGAAATGATGTTTGCTGCTCACAGTTCAATTGGGTTGTCTCCATTCCCTGGCATGATTGGCACATGACAAAGCCCTCACAAAGAAAGGTGCTATGCCATTCCTTCCCCTTCGGGACTGGTTTAGGAGTATGTACATTATCCTGTTCGTGTTATCCTATCCTAACTGATCAGTGATGGTCAGTTTGGGAAAGAGTAGTTCTTTTTCCAGTAATGCTAGGCTGGTAGAATGTAAGACTGGAGCTATTGTTGCCCATCTTTGCCATCATCTCCTTTTCATTCCTGTAAAAGGACATACAAAGACTAATAAATATTCAGTCTTATTAGTAATCAAAGCAATGCAATGCAGATTAAAACAACAATGAGGTATGATTTACTTTTTGAATTGGAAAATGACTAATTAATTGATTAGATGATAAATCTAAGTGTTGGAAAGGATGCTGTGAAATGCTCAAGTTTGTATGGGTAGAAATTTCTGTAATTTTTTGGAAAGTAATTTGAATATTTATCAATACCTTTTATTCTTGGCATATTAGTTATTGACATTCAATATCAAAGTCATATTCTCTGTCACAATAATTAGGAATCTGTGTTAAGAAAATAACCCTAAATACAGAACAATTTGGGGGTACAAACCAGAAACAAAGTATTGAAAGGTAAGAAAATACTAAGTAAATTATAACATACATTTATAATGCTATTTTTAATTTTTTTAAAAAAAGATTTATTTATTTATTTATACAAGCACTGGGTACAGTCAGATGCGCGGGAGGGTGAGAGAATTCACCAGAGTCAGAGTGGAGAGCAGAGCAGGCAGACTGACGAAATACACTGCTGCAACCCATCTCTCAACTGCTGCGCCACCGGGGAGGCCCTATAATGCTATTTTAAGATCAAATGAAGAAAGGAGAATATAAAATTGTGGGCTCATGGTCTCTTAATGCCTTTTATAATATAATTATAATTGATTTATTATTATACGATTTGTCTTATAATATTTTCCTTTACAAATATATTTTAAATAATCACTATTTTGCACTTTTAATACCTTTCCCCCATGTTCTGAGTGGTATTCTCACACTCTTAGCCAGTGAGACCTAGAGGGGAGTGTCAGGTTGAGACCAGTAGGCTCCACAATCCCAAATTCAGTGTAATATGCAGAATGTGCTGCTTATTTTCTTTGCGTCTCTCTTCTGCCATTTAGTTTGTACTTAGTAAATGCTTTTAACTCAAAATGGCTGACAAAATTGTGCAAGTAGTAGTAGTAGCAGCAATAGGGCAACTGTTTCCAAGTGTTTGACATTAAAGGTCAAATTCTCTGCAAGTTTGAGGAGTCTTCAAACAAAGGACAGAAGCAATAAAAATAATAAAATAAAATAAATACAAGAGGAGCTGGAAAATGAAGGTGGAAACATTCAACTTTCTGAAAGCATATAAACACTGCCAAGTTGAAAAATGTTTTTTAGGACAGACTCCTTTCTGTTTGTGGGAAAACAACTCTTTCTGATTACATAATAAAAAATGTGGAATCCTTATTTAAAAAAACAGAGGAAAAGGTACACATAAAACTTTCTTTTCCAGTGGTCTCTCTCTCAGCCTTGTCATTTTTTTTTTTTTTTTTTGCTACGTAACACCATTCTGAGTAAAGACATATTTAGATAGTAAATGTTTAGCATGAATTTTTCCCATTTAATTTTATATTGTGTAGTATCAGTTTTAAATGCAAATATCAGAACACAATATAAAAATGAAGAAACTCCCTGCCTCCAGGGGTCCAGAAGAGACCAAGAGAAGCCCTCCCCACCACAGGCAGGGAGAAAGAGAGGACCCCCAGTGCAGGAGCAGAGCATACTTGTGGGGTGAGCGCAGCCTTGCCAGCTGCCCAAGGCCCTGTGTGCTTGGGCCTCACGGCTAAGTGCTTGTGTACTACCAGACACCAAAGAGAGGCAAGGCACCTCCGTTGGGCCAGGCTGGCTGGAAATTAAGACTGCTGCCTGAGTCCACAGCAGGTGGGTGACCCCACGAAGGTCTTTATATACATATATTTACATCATTGTCATTTTGTACAATGTTTTATTTCTCCTCTCATGGGTAGTCCGTAAAATTCCCACCACCAAGTCACGCATGAACCATCACTGTAGTCTCTTGTGCTCTTCCCGCCCCTGTTTTAATTCCTCCCCCTCCAGCTCCCGTGCTGAATGTCTCCAAAACCCTAGACCCGAATATGCTCAGGATCCTAACCCAGTAAAGAAGAGACACCCCTCCCACTCATTCAGTTGCACAAAAGACCGCACCACAACCCTGAGGGTTGGGAGGCCACCATGCCCGGTCTGAATGTCCTCAGACATCCTTTCCCACCCGTGGTGTACCTGGGCTCCTGCCAGCAGCGGAAGGCAGTCACCCTCTTGAGGTGGAGGGGCAAGCAGGCGGAGACTGGTTAGAGTGTGGGCTGCCCAGGCGTCGGGGCGCACCCCTGAGAACGTATCCTAGGGAGATGAAAGAGGCAGAATCACGTGGAAGCAGAGGCGCCAAGACGGTGCAGCCTGACGCCATGACTCCATTGAGCTAGTGGACTTCACTCACAAAATCCAAATCCAAAGATAACATCATTAAGAATTCAAAACAGCAACCACAGAACATTAAACCCCAAAAGTAGGGCTCTTCTGCACACCTGGCCACGTCAGTTTAAGTGAGGGACTGCACTCATCTTGCTGTGGTCACTCGGTTTCAGGATTTGTGGTCCTAATCTAGCTCACATTTCTCCTTTCTGAATGTATATGGAGTTTCAAAATTATATAAACGAATTTAGCACTTTTAAAAAATACATTATCTACATAAAACTAAGTAGACCCTTAGTCTGGACATTACCGATGTGAACATAAATTCTTATATGAGAGTTCTGTCTCCCTGGCTGACTTGTTAAAGCCTTTGAGGGCAGAGACCCTATTTTATATTTTTGATCCCCCCTGCCTTCCTCATTACCTGTTCATAGCCTAACCAGTGACTTCAATCTTTTATTTATAATGGCAAGAACACGCTGTGTTAAGTTTGCTCTCTCCAAGTGAGGTAGCTAACTTCTTTAGAACAATAAACACAAGTCTGGTCCTGGGTACTGTTCAGTAAATATTTGCAAATCCATTAAAAAAAGGATATTGACTCAAATGGTTTTAAATCTGGAAGGAAGATGGGAAATCACCAGTGGGTTTGCTCTACTGGTTCAAAGTCATACAACTTATTTCTGACAAGTCTAGAACTCGAAGCCATATCTTTAAATTCTCAGTTCAAGTGTGCTTTATAATACACACACTCCTTCTGTTAATATTTTAATTACCATTAAATATTTAATATTTGAAGCCGTAAATATACAGCGAGTTAGTTGTACTACACACAATGGAGAGATGACTTAATTTATATCTGAACAATAAGAACAAGTAGTGAGGGAATTATCCATGTTAGCATATGATTCATTAGCAACTTGAAAAGAAGGACAAAAAGGATGTTTTATTCACTTGGTGCAAATAATACTGCTGTTTGTATTTTCCTGTTATGCTCTGTTGCCTCCATGTGGTTTATTCTGCATGGTGTAGAAATGGAAAATGGAAATTCTAAACTAGCTTCCCCCATCACTCTTCACCAGGTTGGTAGCCTTCTTTCACCATCATTAATGCTAAACTTAGCTTTAATGTGCTGATCCTCGAAAGATAGATGAGTAGACTTGCCCAATTATTAAGTGCATTTAACAAAACATATTTTTCTGAAAACTGTCAGCTAAATACTGAAGAGGATATAAGATAATTAAAGAAGCAAGCAACAAAACAAAACAGTCCCATAGTCAAGAAGCCCAGGAACAAGGAAAGGGAACACCAAGCTTACTTGTTCTTCTGTTTAATCCAGTCCACTGAAACCTCCATTATGACTGATCAAAAGTTGAGGTGTCATAGAAAAACAAAACACCAGATGGGGAAGCCAGAGACATAGCATCTAGTTCTGGTTTAGCTTTTAATTAGCTGAATGACCTTGGGCAGGTCATTTAATCACACTAGATTTCCATTTTTTCATCTTTAAAATGAGGGGTTTGGATGGGAAATAAGTTCAAAGCTCCCTTCGAAGTCTAAAAATCCCAATTTATGATTACAATATATTTATATGAACTGAGCAATCATCTAATTTATTCCAGATTATGCCAAATTAACTTATAATTACCTGATGTTACCCTTACTTTAATTCAGAGCAGTGAATAAAATTGAAATTACAAATTGAAATAAAAATGAAACAAAGCTCTTAGTGTTGTTGATTTGGCAAGAAAGTCAGTAGTTAAGATTCAAAAGAATACCGTATATTCATTTTGTTTCACTTTTGCCTAATCCGTAATTGCCGAGGGAAAGACCTATCATCTCATGGCTTTTTATTGTACTTGAAGGTACAAAACGCATGTGCATGAATGTGCGCACACACACACACACACACATACCACACACAAATCCTGTTTCAGGATGAAGGAAGGTAAAAGAAAGTCTTTGGACTCAAGACTCACAGTTCACCTATCCTTTGCACTAAAAAAAGGTGTCCTCTTTCATTGGTGGTCCTGAGCCCACATTATTCTAAGCGTCCTCAAAGATTTTTTTCAATTCAGCATATCTTTGCTTCTCTTTGATTTTTCTGAGGTTTAAGGGTGGTCACTGGCAGAAATACACAAATAGAGTGTTCACAGCTCAGCAGTCTTTGGATCCACATTTGGAGTTCTACGTGGGTGGCACAGGAATAGGTGCCAATAAGAAGCCAGGATGGATCTGTTAACAGAAATTAAATGACTCAGGAGAGAGCTCTGAAAGCTTCCATTAAAAGGCCTAAAACACTTAATACATAATTGTATATATTGGTAGAAAAAATATAATAGTAGAAAAAAGTTAATTTAAAAATTGCTAATAGCTCACATCTGTTAATCTTTTCAGAAATATATTTGCAATGTGTTCAATAATTAGTATTTTTAATATTTTTAAAGCTAAGAAACATTCTAAAGCTTTTAGAATTGAGTTTTGCTTCATATTGGATTTTTGAAAATTGAAACCAGAAATAATGTTTCTTTGTGTTCCTATTCTTGCAAAAATGGGATGCTGGAAAAAGGTTAGATGAAGAAAATGTCACCCAAAACATAGCCTGTGCAATGCTATCCATTCTTCAAAATTTACATCTTTCTATGGGATGCCACCAATTATCTTGATGCAATCAAAATCAATTTCAATGAATTCAATGAAACTATTTGATTAAATTGCCAGAATCCTAATTAGTGCAATATCAATTATCTGTGCCCCTCTTTCTTTTTTTCCCCAAAACATTAAACTTTGCTAGCCTTATTAATAAATGACTGAAAGTTTTCACTCTAAAACTACAATGATTAAACAACTCATATTACATATATGTATAAATGTAGTCTTTTTTTTTTTTTTAAGAAAATAGTCAGGTTCTGCTTCTGGCTCATAAAGGTAGGAAAAATATCTGAATCTACAATGAAATAATTAATTTTCAATATTTTCCTCTAACTATTGAACATTAGAAATAACCTAGGTTAAGAACTGAAGTGCTTCCCACCCAGCTGTCAGGCCACCCATGCTGAACTGCCACAGAGCCTGAGTTCTATATCAAAGCAATATTTTCCTTTAGCAGTCGCCATACTGTGCTAGAATTGGCATCAAGTGATGGTCTCAAACATGGCTTTCCTGGGACACAGTTATGTGTTCTTCCCTGCTTCATTGCCAGGGTGATTATTCTCAGGGAAAAGCTATTTCCAGAGGGATTATAAGACACTTGCTGGCTGCCAAAGGAGGAGTTTTGAAAAGAGCTGTGGTACTGGAAGAAATGATCCTGACCACATACGTTCCCTGAGATCTCACAGAGAGCAAAGTTCATAAACAGGGGCCTTTTGGAGAAAGAATTTTTTCTGCTATTTCTCCTATTGAAAGGCAATGGAGACTATGGAGTTACAGCCTAGAGCTTTAGGGTGGGAAGCAGCATTTCCTTCTCTAAGTCATGGACGGGCTAGCACCTTTCATCTGTAATTTAACAATTAAGAAGGTAACTGACATGTAACTGGAGCTGGTTGTTTCTACTGAGTTTGATGAAGTTAAGCTGGAGGAAAGTATTCATTAAATGATTTTCATTTCTTGCAGCTTTATTTTCTTAAAAGGCCTTCATAAAGATGAGCAGGCCTGAGGAAGTCAAGTCAAGATGACACTGAACACTTTCCTTGGGGGACTGTTTCTACTATGCCTAGTTGACCCTCACAGTATTCTAAAAAGCTATTCAGGTTCTTTTTAGAAGTAGACTCTGAAAAATCTGTTGCTTAAAGTCATCTTTTTTTTTTTTTATTTACACAAGAACCGGGGTACAGGCCAGATGTGCGGGAGGGTGAGAGGATTCACCAGGGACACAGTGGGGAACAGAACAGGCAGACTGACAAAATACACTGCTGAGGGGAGCAGCGGGTGAGACAGGAGAGGTCTGCTGCGCCATGTGGGATTCTTGCCGGCCAGACGGCCGGGATTGAACCCATGCTGCAAAGACTGTGGACAGCTTCACAGTGCAGCGCTCAACCACCTGCGCTACCAGGGAGGCCCCTAAAGTCATCCTTTTTAATCAAGTTGGAGCAAAAGTAAAGACTAAGACTCTCGACTTTAAATGCCGTCGTCTGTATGCTAAAATTCTTAGGCAAAAAGGCTGGTCAGAAACACCTCTTTTCCCTCATGGCTCTGCAAAATTGGGTAGTGGGATCTATTTTTTGATGACTGTTCTAGTTAGTCATTAAATATTAGTGGCTAAAGTTAGCAACAGATATTTTATAATATTTCATGGCTTTTATGAGATAGTAATTCAAGAAAAACTCAGTTGGCTTGTTCTGGCTCAACATTTCTCTTCTGATTATAGTCAGACAGTGGTTGGTGCTGGAATAGTTAATAATTAGAATGGAAACTGGCCAGACATCTCTGTCTTTATATAGTTTTGGGGGGGTCTTTTCCTGTGGGTGCTCTGTAGGTTTAGTTTGGGCTTCTTCATTGCATGGCAACCTCAGTGGAAGACTTTAATTTTTTTAATTGAAGTAACATTGGTTTATAAATTACATATGTTTTAGATGTATACTATTATAATTTGACATCCATATATATTTCATCATGATCAACCAAAAATGTAGTCTTCATCTAACATCATCAAATTTACCTCTTTTACCTCATTTATCCAACTGCATCACCCTCTCTGTTTGCTAACTACCAATCTATTCTTTTTATCTAAGAGTTTGATTTGGTCTGTTCACTTGTTTGTTTTTCTATATTCCACATATGAATGATATTATATAGTACTTCTTTTGGTAGATATTGGTAAAAAACATTTTATTTTTTACATCATTGTTCATTTTTGAACAATATTTGATTTCTCCCCTCTTGTGTAGTACCCATAAATCTCCCAACACAGCATCACCCATGACCATTACCAGAATCCCTTGTGCTCTTCCCTCCCCTGTTTTTTTTTTTAAGATTTATTTATTTATGCATACAAGAACTGGGGTATAGGCCAAACGTGTGGAGGGTGAGAGGATT
Organism: Talpa occidentalis; assembly: GCF_014898055.3. Lineage (NCBI taxonomy): Eukaryota > Metazoa > Chordata > Mammalia > Eulipotyphla > Talpidae > Talpa > Talpa occidentalis. Next base: position 87,524,931 of record NW_026555331.1, read on the forward strand.
CACTAGAGACAGAGTGGGGAACAGAACAGGCAGACTGACTGAAATACACTGCTGAGGGGAGCAGCGGGCAAGTCAGGAGAGGTCTGCTACGCCATGTGGGTAGCTCCCTGGCCGGGGATTGAAGTCATTCTGCAGTGGCTGTGGACAGCTTCATAGGTTGTGTCTTAACCCATTGCACCACCAGGGAGGTCACCTCCCCTGTTTTGACCCCTCTTCTTCCCCCTCCCCTGCTGTATGCCTCAGGCCTATGGTTTGCCTGCAAGTTTTGTTCTTTTTCCTGACCATATAGTAAGTACTTTTCTCTGTCTGTCTGACTTAGATATTATCTTCAAGTCTATTCATGTCATCATAAGTAGCAAGATTTCATCTTTTTTTAAAAATAGCTGATTAGTCTATTATATACATAATTACATACAAATATCCTATATCTTGGATTACTATATATACCGATATATACATATAACGGACTACTAATCATCTATTGTATATACATTAAAGTAATATATTAATATATTATAATAATACACTAAAGTTAAATATATGTGTATATATATTTATATATACCACATCTTTTTAATCCAGTCATCTATCAATGTTCATTTAGGTTGTTTCCATATTTTGGTTATTATAAATAAGGCTTCAATGAGCACAGACATGTATATGTCTTTTTGAATTATGTATGTGTTTTTGGGAGGAGGTGGGGAAAAAAAAAGAATTAGTGTTTTCATATTCTTTGGGTAAATATCCAGAAGAAATATTGCTGTACTATATAATATTTTTCTTCTTAATTTTCGAGGAATTGCCATACTCTCTTCAGGACTTTTTTATTTTTTAAATATTGATTTATTTATGCATACAAGAACTGGGGTGTAGGACAGAGGTTGGGGTGGGTGAGAGGATTCACCAGAGAGAGTGGGGAGCAGAATGGGCAGATCCATTGAAATACACTGTTGAGGGGAGCGGCGGGTGAGACAGGAGAGGTCTGCTGTGCCATGTGGGTTAGCTCCCTGGCCGAGGATCGAACTCATGTAGCAGTGGCTGCTGATAGCTTGCTAGTGCTATGACTTTAACCACTGTACCACCAGGGAGGCCCTCCTTTCAGAACTTTTAATCAGGGCATTAAAGACTTCAGCAACCATGTTCCAGAAATATAAGAGGAAGCTGTGTGAGATTTAGAGTTTAAAAAATATGCAGCTTCTAGTTTTTATGATTGGAATACTCCTTGGACTTCAGTTTTAGACATATGGTATTTCTGGAGACTAGCTCTGTCTGATGCATTTGAGCCTGGAAAAGGGAAAGAGATATAAAATAGAAGGAAGGAATGCAAGTAAATTCCTTTTTTTAAAAGGATTTAATTTAGAACTCGCACACATTACTTTTGTTCACACTGTGTTGCCTGGAGTTTAGTCATATGCCTTTGTCTAGACTGGAAAGATAAAGAAGTCTAGTCTAGACAAGAGAGACTGGAAATTTAAGGTCAGCTTGGCAGTGGTGTAGTCAGTTAAAATGTGAGATATCTATTTCTAAAAGGAAAAATAGAGGCTAGTGTAAGGGACAATAAACAGCCTCTACCACAATACATGGAGTTGGAGTCAACACATATCTGTTGAGCACCTAACATATGCAAAGCATTGCTTTGGTAGCTCTGAGAGCAACAAGTCTGCTTGGAAATATTTAATCTTGAAAAGTTAAAGAGCAATGAGATTATAAAATAATGATTTATCATTTCATCCATGATTCATTGTGTGCTTTATAACACAAAAGGGCCCTAAGGCCCATTGGAGACCCATCTAAGCTTTCTATTAGATGGTCTGCCTCATCAGGCAAACAACAAGTAGAGTCAGAACAACAGTCCTGGATGGTAAGGAGCTGGAGTGAGAAAATGCTCTAAGAATGTATGAACTGGGGACTGACTGATGGCCCCGTCCATTCCAAACCCTCTATTCCTTAAGTCCCACTCATGGCCTAGTGAATTCTACAGAGAGAAACAGAGAAATCCAAGGGTGGAGGGCATTCTCAGTGCTGAAGATCTCGTAGGAAGTTTCCTGAAGAAGTAAATGTCACCTGTTACTGCTGGATAGATGAAATGGAGAAAAGAAAGAAGGCTTTTGGGATAAGGGGACATATATGGAAAATGAAAGGCATGTTTTAGGACAGGCCAGTTATGCTAACTGACTGGAGAGAATTGTGGTGCGGCAATGGAATGGAAGAACAAGGACTGGAATCTGTCTACGAAGGACCCAAAGGAGACATCTTTTTAATATGCTATCATTGTGGAGAGCAGCCGGGTGGGCTTGGCAGCAGCTGTTTTTAAATAATATGCTACACCTAGACAGCATAGGAGCAGCACTTAACTACATTAGAATTTAAATGTAAGCTGGAAGCTGCTAATCATAGTGGTTTCTTCTGGAACCTGGGGCATACACAAAAGTTCCATTTTGAAGATCTATATTTAACTACTTATGCATCTTTTACAGACTTTGGTCTTTGAGTGTTTGATCAGTTTTTGTTTATTCTGTTTGATGAGCCTGGTCTCACGCAACTTTCTTTGGGGCTACCCAAATGAGAGTGACTTCAGAAAGAAGAAAAGCAGTGATTTGCTCTCACCTCCCCAGTCCTGCCCCTGCCTCAGAGAGGTGTGGGGGCTGCTATACTATTACTGGTTATTGGAACAACTCCATGAAAAGATGGACAGGAGGCCCACATATTTGTGTCTTCATAGCGGAAGACACTTACTATGTAGCTTAGGGACATTTCTTTCTGTAAAGATCAAAGTGATAAAAAAAAGTCTTGCTAATCAGAGTAATTCTACCCTTGGAAAAGGAGAGAATAAGGAGAATTTTAGAATAAGGAGAAGCAGGAGTAACATGGAGCCTGCCAGTCTAACTCTTCATAGGTCAGTCACAAGTATTGGGTGAGATATTTGTTTAATTAAAACATGAAACGTGGGCCTCCCTGGTGGCGCAGCGGTTGAGCGCTGGGTTGCGAAGCTGCCCACAGCCTCTGCAGCGCCGGTTCAATCTCCGGCTGCTCCCCGGCCACCAGAGGAGGGTCCCACATGGCGCGCAGACCTCTCCTGCCGCCCGCTGCTCCCCTCAGCAGTGTACTTCGGTCCTTCTGCCTGCTCTGCTCCCTGCTCTGGCTCTGGTGAATTCTCTCACCCTCCCTCGCTTCTGACTGTACCCAGTGCTTGTATAAATAAATAAAATAAATAAATAAATTAAAAATGGAAAAAAAATCTTAAAAAAAAAAAATGAAACGTGTGCATGTTAGTGCATCCCAATGCCCAGCACAATGCTTGGTACGTAGGAGATTCTTAATAAATTGTGTTGAATGATTAAATTAAGTAACTGATAAAAATAGCTGTGAACAAATATCCACAAGAAAAATAATTCTTTATGCTTCTGCTTGTACTATAGTTTTTTGTTTTTGTTTTTAAAGGGCCAGAAAATTTGAGGGCAGGGGAGAAGAAACAGAAAGAAAAAAATTAGTAATCACCTCTAATTTACTTTTCAGCAATAATCACCATTATATTTAGGTGTATTTCTTCCACTTATATCTGTGTGTGTGTGTGTGCACATATATATTTTTATATATAGATTATATATATAGATTATATATATATAATCTATATATACATACACACACACATATCTTTGTTCGCATATGTTTTCATTTACTTAAACCAAGTGTTACAAGACAGGGAGAGAGGCACCTAGTGTCCACCCTGTTATACAAGTACTTAACCTGGAGCTCAGAATCATAAATTAAACAATACCATCAATTCACATATCAATGCTTAAATGTTCTCTATTGTAGTCTTAAGACAAAAAAGTATGCAAGTATATACCTATGTCTTAGTCACACGTGTTTGGAGACGCCTGTATCAATATACACTACTATGGGGCCTCCCTGGTGGCACAAGGGTTAAGATGCAACCTAGGAAGCTATCCACAGCCACTGCAGCATGAGTTCCATTCCCAGCCAGCCAGGGTGCAACCCACATGACGCAGCAGACCTCTCCTGACTCACCCACTGCTCCCCTCAGCAGTGTATTTTGGTCAATCTGCCTGTTCTGTTCCCCACTCTGTCTCTGGTGAATCCTCTCACCCTCTGCACCTCAGGCCTGTACCCCAGTTCTTGTATGCATAAATAAATCTTAAAAAAAAAACCAATATACACTATATGCATATGCTTCTTCACGCTTCCAGTTTTAGCAGCTTCAACTAAGATCTAAGTAATTTTAAATTAAAGTGAACCAAAATTTAAAGCAAAAAAAAAAAAAAAGGCAGCAAATCACACAAAATTTTGAGTCCAATTTTCTAATCTATATAGCCATGCAGCAACCTGTACCTATTAGCCAACCCTGGCCTTCTGAGGCTTTAACAAAAGGGAGAGCTCAGAGGCCTGCACATTGCCATGTGTTGGTTATTTGACTGATACCCAATTGGAGCCTCTGAAATTGGCTAGAGGAGCCTCCTCCAGTTCAGAGATCTGGGGTAAAGATAGCACTTGAGCCAGCAAAATATTTTAATATATTGGCATTATATAATTGGATGCTATCCTTGTTTTCCATAAGCCTTGGGAGGCTGTCCACATACTTGGAGAAATGAAGGGTTTTGTGTACCCCCCACCCTATCAGTGTGCTAGAAAAACAATTGGGCTTTTCTTAAATACAATATAAGGGGGTTTCTATGAAGGGTGTTTATTGTGCAGTTGGGATGGTTCCCCTCCTTTTTTCTCCTGCTTTCCTATCTGGCTGCATAAGAGGTATGATTAGGCGCCAGGAGGAGGACCTGGAGGCTGGTATGTGCTCTCCCAGCCCTTCACCACAAATCCAGCTGCCTAAGCTGAAGCAGCCACACAGAGAGCTAAGGAAACTTAAAAAACTTAATTAAGGGAAAAAAGCAAACAAAATAATACTATAGTGGATTTACTTAGTGCTGTAGCCTTGCCAGGGAGACCGCAGAGCCTGCATTTATATGTTTCTTATAGAAGACATATCTAATTAAAACAGGAGACGGGACAACAAGCTTTCTTCTAAGTTCATTTAAATACATGTTTATGTTGTGTTTCAGTTCCCTGTGGGGTAATGTAATGCTGATCCGAAGGCATAAAAGCAATTTGATTAGGCAACTATAGGTCTTCCTGAATACTTTTAGCCTTAAGTACTTAAGACTTAATCCCCCACCATCCTCATACAAAAGCTATCAACTAAGGCTGGGCAAACCCCAAGCCGGAGGACGGAGGACGGTACCTCCGTGGCTAGTCTGGTTAGCCTTCACCTCTGTGGTATTCTTTCTTTCCCATTTTGGTTCTTTACTCAGTTATTATACTTGAGCTTTATTTTTTCCTCTTTTCTAACCACAATAATTTATATTATCCTCTCATATGATATTTATATTTAAAAAGAGTAATTCTCTTTTTACTTCCACCACTTCTTTTTTTGAGAGCAATGAAAATATTTTAAATTGTACTTCAATTTAGAGAAATTTAAAACGCTTACAAGTCACCCAGAATAGTTACATTATACATATCTGAATAGGAAGATGAAGTTTGAAGAAGCATAATATCATTCTCTTATAGCTTGAGCTACGGATTGTGATTTAGGACCTTCCTTCTGAAAGCATGGCCTGTGGATCAGAAGCGTCAGTATCACCTGGGAGCTCCTTAAGGACGCAGGATCCTGGGCTCTCCGCAGACCAGCTGTATAGAATCCGCATGTTAACAATATGCCTGGGTGATTAGTGAGCACATTATAGTTTGAGAAGCAACATTTTAGGACAAATTTATCTGCTGGACAAATCATCCTTCCCTCAAGCCCATCTCCTTGAGACGTTATGTAGGTTCTCCCAAAGGAAGACAACAGAAAACATTCCAAGGTTACACTCTTCCTTAGGCATTTGGAGCAACCTTTTACAGATTCATTAGGGGCCTGTTAAGTACAATAAAAATGAAGAATCACTGTATATGCTTAGAAGTTGTCCCTTTATGTCCAAATTTAATTAATAATGGTTCTAGACTACAACTAGATATCTTGAAACCTGATTGTTTAGGTTTTTGAACATATTTAAACTGGGTATTTGTGAACAAAAAGATTTCTTTACTATCATATACCAGCATATGGCTAATTAGATTTTCTATGTTTATTCTGCCACAGTTCTTGAGAAAGGCTATAATGCCATCATAATCCATAAAAGAAGACTAAACCTATATTCTTCTTTTTAAGATTTTTATTAATAAAGATCCAATTTGACTGAAGTTTGAACTGTACATTTTATCACTGCATATGTTGTAATATTCTTAAGAAAGACTGTAATTCCATTATACATCCATAAAGGAAGACAAGACCTATGTTCCTCTTTTAAAAAATTTTTGTCAGTGTAAATCCAGTTGATCTAACTTTGAACTATTTATTTTATTACTGGCTGTGTATGTTATGACATTTTTGAGAAAGGCTATACTTTCATCATATATATATATATATATATATATATATATATATACTTTAAAATAATCTCATCTTCTTAAGAATATAATTGTACTATTCAAAAGTCCATTTGGGGTTCAAATAAATAAAGTAATTAAAATAAAACAATTTTATGATTTGTGCTAAAACCTGAGCCTACTTCTGAGACCTTTGTGTATTTGATGTTATATTTTTAAGGAAATACTATGATTAACCATTCATAGCCAAAGTCTTATTTTATGAAGGAAGAACAAATGCCTTCTTTGTTTAAACACTCTTAATACTTGAAATTAAAGATCTTAATACTTGAAAATAATTTTTAAGAAATTACTGGTTCAGAAAAATGTAGTTTCTAGAACGATCCAGATCACAGTCCTCATCTTGTAAATAATTCTTTTTCTTCATTATCATGACTGCAGAATGATTGAGGCCAAACACCAATTTTCACTTAGCTTGTCAACATCATTCTCAGAGTGAGGACTAGTAATTCAAATAATTTTACAGCACAAGACTGAAATGTTCTGTCCCCAACATTGATGTTGAGAGTCTATCAGCTATTATAAGATTTTTCTTGAATATCAAGATTTTTGGGAGAGTATCACTTAGAGAAGTGTTCCTCGTGCTCAAGAAAGTCATCATGCTTGTGTACAATAGAATTCAGGTGTAAATTCTGGTTTAAGAATTTAGGTGGTCATAGTGTAGTTGCATTACATTATTTCAGGTAATTTAAGTTTCATACATCTAAAGTATATTATATTCTAAAGTGGGAAAAAGGAAAAGAAGCACAGTTTTGCCTGGCTTTCAGTTTTTATCACCAGCATTGTGGCTAACTCTGATCAGTACTTCTATGTGCTCTAAAGTCTACAGCCTTTTAACATGTTAAATAATTGAGTTGCACCAGAAACTTTTTTTAATTAAAATTTTATTTTTATATTCCCCATACAATTGCAACCCCCTTATTTTGACCCCAATCTCTCCTTTCCCTGCCCCCCATCCCCCAATAGAGTGTCTCTGGTTCATAGTTGTTTGTTGATTTTGATTTTTACTTTCTTATAGTTATTCTTTTAAATGGTCTCTTATTTAAGTTTTCTAGATTCCTGCTATGAGTGAGACCATCCGGTATTTTTCTTTTTCTTTCTGGCTTATTTCGCTGAGCATGATCCCTTCCAGCGCCATCCATGTTGCTGCAAATTGCATGTGTTTATCTTTTTTGAATGCTGAGTAATATTCCATGGTGTATATGTACCACATCTTCTTGATCCAGTCATCTATTTTTGGGCATTTGGGTTGTTTCCAAAGCTTAGCTATTGTAAACAGTGCTGCTATAAACATAGGGTGCACCAGAAACTTTTGAGGTACATAATATTATTCTCATTTTAAGAGAAGGAAACTGAAGCCCACAAGAGCTTAAAAACACATCCAAGATCACATAGTTTAAAAATGGCAGAACTGGAACCTGGGGTGAATTTAAATATAATATCATCACCTTAAATCTGAAGAGCACATATTGTGAACTTATTTTAATTGTGGGTGGAGGGAGACAGGGAGAGGAGGAATGACTTCCCTTGTCAGACAATTTCTTTTTTGCATTTGTTTGTATACTTACTTACTTTTGTTTTCCTCAGGCTAAAAGTATAAGGGTATTATGAAGCTGAAATCTTTGTCTGAATTTATCATTCAGAAATTTCCCTTCAATTTAAAGAAAATTATAATGCACAATTTATATTGAAAATATACTTTTACACATAATTCAGCTGAAAATCTTGCTTTTATTGCAGTGTGATTTTATTTATTTATTTATTTATTTTTTAAAGAGGGAGAAACTACTTTTTTTTTAAAAAAGATTTATTTATTTATTTAAACAAGCACTGGGTACAGTCAGAAGCGCGGGAGGGTGAGAGAATTCACCAGAGCCAGAGCGGGGAGCAGAGCAGGCAGAAGGACCGAAGTGCACTGCTGAGGGGAGCAGCGGGCGGCAGGAGAGGTCTGCGCGCCATGCGGGACCCTCCTCCAGTGGCCGGGGAGCAGCCGGGGATCGAATCAGCGCTGCAGACACCGGGGAAGCCCCATTGTAATCATTTAAATGAGGGATACAGATTTTAGGCAGATGGGGTAATGACTTAGAAAAAAGTGATCAGTTTACAAAAGGAAGTTTCAACAAGGATTAAAAGCAAGATATAAGAAGAGAAAGGGCCCTCCCTGGTGGCGCAGCGGTTGAGCGCTGGGTTACGAAGCTGCCCGCAGCCTCTGCAGCGCAGGTTCGATCCCCGGCTGCTCCCCGGCCACCAGAGGAGGGTCCCACATGGCGCGCAGACCTCTCCTGCCGCCCGCTGCTCCCCTCAGCAGTGTACTTCAGTCCTTCTGCCTGCTCTGCTCCCCGCTCTGGCTCTGGTGAATTCTCTCACCCTCCCGCGCTTCTGACTATACCCGGTGCTTGTATAAATAAATAAATCTTTAAAAAAAAATTGCTTTAAAAAAAAAAAAGAAGAGAAAGGAAGATATTATGGATGCCTCCTGAGTCATGAACCTAGGTAAGATGAAGAATAATGGAGAAAGGTGTTTGAAGAAAGATAATGTTTAATTTGGGCAGGAATTCTGAGGGAATGATCGTTCTTTCAAGTTGAACCTATCCCGCGGTTAGAGAGGAAGGCTGAAACTGTAGGGAGTGAGGTTTGCTTAGAATGTGCTGGCACTTTTCCAAGAAACGTTCAGCTAGAACCTCTGAAGTGGTTAGAATGGACTTGGCCAGATGGGGGCAGCAGAGCACCACCCTTTGCCAGGGAGAGTTGAACAGGACAGACACTGATAGAACGGATATTGGGGCTGAGCCTTTGGACTTTTTCACATTTGGGGGTGGAAAAATTACCAGAGCCTGCTAGCACACAGAGGCAATGGGACCAGAGATGTGGGATCACTTGGATAGAGTGACATTGAAGAACGTTATTTTAGAGGGTATAGGTGCCAGGTTACAGATTCAATGGAAATGGAGATGGAGAAACTGGGAATATATTACATTTTCCAGTTCAACAATGAAGGAAACAGTGATAGGATGGTCTTTAAGAGGGAGGCATAACTGATGGAGGGATTTTTTTAAAAATAGGACGTATTCTTGTGTTTATGAACTAAATGGAATAGTCTCACGAAGCAATGAATTGAAGATGCCTGAGAGAGAAAGAATGAGTGAATATTTAATTATGAAGCCACCTTGGGTATAAGCAAGAGTACTGGTGAAAGGTTTAGGATAGAAGAAAATAGAAAAGAAAAAAAAATACAGATAATAGAGATTTCATGGCTCTTTATTAATAATGTCAGCTTTGGGTAAGTAAGCTATGTTCTGAACATTTATTAGTTATTTGGAAAGTTTGAATCATTTCCTCAGAGAAATACTGCAGGGTTGTGCAAGTGGCATGTGGCATGTGGAAAGTGGGGCAATTCTGAAATGAGCTCTTAGCCAGCCTTGAAGGTGTGAAGCACTTTCTGCTTTATAAATGTGGATATAACCCAAAGCTATATCAGTTATCTTTTTTTTTTTTTAAGATTTATTTATACAAGCACTGGGTGCAGTCAGAAGCGCGGGAGGGTGAGAGAATTCACCAGAGCCAGAGTGGGGAGCAGAGCAGGCAGAAGGACCGAAGTACACTGCTGAGGGGAGCAGCGGGCGGCGGGAGAGGTCTGCGTGCCATGTGGGACCCTCCTCCGGTGACCGGGGAGCAGTCGGGGATCGAACTGGCGCTGCAGAAGCTGCTGGCATCTTCGCAACCCAGCGCTCAACCGCTGCGCCACCGGGGAGGTCCTATATCAGTTATCTTTTCACCCTTACGTTCTGTTTCTCCAAGATAAGTCTGGCTTTTATGCTTTGAAATACTGGTAGTGATAGAAAATCTTTCTCCCTGCTGCTGCAGGGACTCTTTAATATTGAATATTTAGTAACAAGTTTTCAGCAGTGTCTTAGTATCTTGAGCACTTTTCCTGGAACCCAAGTGTTCCCAAGCTGGAAATTTAGACCATTGGTTCTCTAAATACTGGGTACACATTAAACTCTGTTGAAGGAGCTTCTAAGCAAAATGAATGCTTCACCCACTCATGGAGATTCTGATTCAAGTGGTTTGGAGTGAAGCTTAATTATCCATAATTTTTTTTTTTTACTAGTTTTTCACATGATTGTAATATACAGCCCAACTTGTGAACCAACCACTGATTTAGACATCCATACTATTAGGTAAATTTCTAATGCATTGTTTAGGGTTGGCTACCCCTTAAAACTCAACTTGTCTAACGTAAAATATATTTGCAAAAGCAGTTAGCCTCCTGATTTCCCTGTCTCAGTCAATTGTACTTCCATAAAGGAAACCAGGGAGACCCATTTGAGTTGGCCGTCTTCCCAGTCCCTATATCTAGCTAGCCTTTAAATCCAGTGTCCTTTAGAGTCTTATGGCTGTACTCCCAGCACTCTGCCTGCCTCCTGGTCATTAGCTCCTGGTGATCTCCAGCACAAAAGTCAATAATGTTCTTCTATACGTGGCACATAGCAGTTATGGGTTCCATACAAGGCCCTTCTTTCATTTGAATGAAGTGATGTACTCATTTATTCTTTTTTTTTTTTAAAGATTTTATTTATTTTTGTGTAGAAGAACTAGGGTGTAGGCCAGAGGTGCGGGGGTGAGAGGATTCACCAGAGAGAGAGGGGAGCAGAAAAGGCAGATTGATTGAAATACACTGCTGAAGGGAGCAGCGGGCGAGACAGAAGAGGTCTGCTGTGCCATGTGGGTAGATCCCAGAACTCAGGCCTTCGTGATAGCTCTGAATTTAACCTGTAGGCCACCAGGAGGTCCCTTCATTTATTCTTTTTTTTTTTTAAGGTGTCATTTCTATTTTTTATTTTTTCTTTATTTATTTATACAAGCACCGGGTACGGTCAGAAGCGCGGGACGGTGAGAGAATTCACAGGAGCCAGAACAGGGAGCAGAGCAGGCAGAGGGACCGAGGTACACTGCTGAGGGGAGCAGCGGGCGGCAGGAGAGGTCTGCGCGCCATGCGGGACCCTCCTCTGGTGGCCGGGGAGCAGTCGGGGATGGAACCGTTGCTGCAGAGGCTGCGGGCAGCTTCGCAACCCAGCGCTCAACAGCTGCGCCACCGGGGAGGCCCCTTCATTTATTCTTTTAACAATCTGTTCTTACATAGGACTGCCAGATTATTAATCTTAAAACACTACTCTTGCCAACTTCCAGTAACTCATTTCTTACCCCATAAATGGTTGAACTGCTTTATTCACTTTTTAAGGATTTCAGTATTCTGAACCCATTCCACTTTGGAAGCCACTGAACTGATCTGGTCCCAGTTTCATCACCTTTATAGGTATTAAAATCAGACATTTTTAAATATACCCATCTGGTTTTGCTGTCATCCCACTTGGTGTGTGAGAACAAGACCTGGCAGCTTGTACCTTCTTTTTGCTATTATGCAAGTAACAAGCTCTCTCTCTGTCTCTCTCTCTCTCCACACATACCGGCATGCACACACACACACACACACATTATGTATATATAAACATATAATATGTAACATATTAATATATAATATATAGATTATATATAATACATATACAAAATCTTCCCTTAATCTGTCCATATTGTATCCATCATCAAGGACCCCACACACCCCACTCATCTATAGTGTCTATAATGTCGCTCATCCATAATGAGCACCTTCGTGTATGTACCACATAATTTTAAATAAAATGGATGTTTATAGTGCCAGCAAGCACAGGGCAGGCTCTCTATCAATTGGGCAGATGGTTAAAGGAGAGTCCTGGGGCCCTCAGTGGCTTTTTCAGAATTTAATGCTCGTTCTTTGCCAGTTTTTGAGAGACAAGCTTGCAGGTTAGCAAAAAAGGGATGGGGGAAACCAGGGGAGGGGAGGTCAAGGAGGCTGGCAGGCCTCTGGCAGGCCTCCCAGGATCTTTACTCTCTTTGGGCTTTCTCTGGCTTTCTCTTGTGATCGCTTCCTCTCACAGCCGTCACTCGTATTGTCACATAGCTGTTCTCTGCTGCCCTTATAGCCCCCGCCTCTAGGCTCAGGTGTGCCCACTTATGCATGCCCACACCATATTCCAGGTGTCCACCATCAGGCATGCGCGCCCGGAGCCCACGCTCCCAAGTGCCTCCTGATTCAAGGCCGCAGGTGATAGCCGCAGTGGCCAGTGGCATAAAAGCCTGACCATCTCATTTACCCTAAGATGTTGCTTTGTGTGATTCCCTTTAGTGTCTTTCTTCAGTACTTTCTAAATCTGTGTTTGTGGTTTTTTTTTTTTTTTTTGGCTCTGTTTATGTAAAAGAATGTTTAGAAACTTCCGACTGGTTTTACTTTTCTAACAAACTTTTATTATGATTTTCTAATTGCATGTGTGGGTTCAGAGAATATGGTCTGTAAAATTCCTGATTTAAAATCATTAAAGTTTTCCTTTATGATATGGTCTACTTTTTTTTTTTTTTTTAAAGATTTATTTAATTTATTTATTTATACAAGCACTGGGTACAGTCAGAAGTGCGGGAGGGTGAGAGAATTCACCAGAGCCAGAGCGGGGAGCAGAGCAGGCAGAAGGACCGAAGTACACTGCTGAGGGGAGCAGCGGGCGGCAGGAGAAGTCTGCACGCCATGTGGGACCCTCCTCCGGTGGCCGGGGAGCAGCCGGGAATCGAACCGGCGCCGCAGAGGCAGCGGGCAGCCTCGCAACCCAGCGCTCAACCGCTGCGCCACCGGGGAGGCCCGATATGGTCTACTTTTTGTAAAGATGGTATGGAAACCTGAACATAATATGAATTCTCCATTTTTAGTAGCTTTTAAAACAGTAATGTAAAATATTATATATATATAAAGAGATATACCTTGTTCAAAATTGGAAAGTACATCAATAATCCTAGCAGAGGATGCTGTTAATGTTTTAGTGTTTTTCTTCTAGTTTTTCTTCTATGTAAAAAAAATGACTAAACCTATCTTTCTATTTATTTGTAGCCTGCTTTTGATGATTCCCAGTAAGTAACATGCACTTTCTGACACTAATTATCATCATGGACATCATTTTAAAAACTGTAAATATTCTATTATGTGGATACATGATTTACTTAATTGGTTCTCTGATGTTAGACATTTAGATTTGATAGTTTTTTAATTATAAATAATACTTTATACTTTAAATGTTAAGACAGTAGACTTGAAATCAGTCTTCTATTCCAGCTAGCCCATAGAAACAGATTATAAAGTATATTTTTAAAAAGCAATAACTAGATTGGCAAATTCATGATAGTCTGGAAACTGAGTATACTTGAGAAATGAAGAGTAATTAGGATCCCTTTGAAAAGGAAAAGCCAGGGCCTCCCTGGTGGCACAAGGAGTTAAGGTGTAACCTATGAAGCTATCTATTCACAGCCACTGCAGCACAATTTCGGTCCCTGGCTAGGGAGCAAACCACATGGCACAGCAGACTTCTCCTGACTTGCCCACTGCTCCCCTCAGCAGTGTATTTCAGCCAATCTGCCTGTTCTGTTCCCCACTCTGTCTCTAGTGAATCCTCTCACACCCCCACCTCTGATCTGTATTCCAGTTCTTGTATGCATAAATAAATAAATCTTAAAAAAAAAATCAGTGCAACAGGTGAGTAAAAGAATGTACTAGCAATAGGTGGAAATGATTCACGAAACAGGCCACATCCGGATGAGATAAATACCAAAATCACAGAGGGTTGGGGCAGCTAAGAGGATAATAACTTAGGGTGCTCCAGAAGGAGCCACTTGTCTGTCTCCAGGTGAGGGCAGTGAGTATAGGAGCTTGGGTCACAGAGAAGAGGGTGCACTTGGGTGACTGACAAGGGCACAATAGGGAGAGAATTTCCAGAAGGTAGTTACTGGGTACTCACTAGATACCCGGAATGGCGTGATTGCCCAGTGGCACATCTCTGACCCTTACTCTTACTGAAAACAGATGGACCTATAGTCCTCAGTAGCATGTTTGCCTTCTGTTGTGTAACCATCCCAGCCTGGGCAGGTTCATTGTTGATTCATGCAGATGAAAAGAGAATTTTGAAGCCTTCATTATCTCTAACATGTGCCTTTAATCACGGAACTGGACTCAGAGGCAAGCCAGTAGGCAGGGAGTTAGGCAGACAGCAATTGGGCCCCATAGCCCTCTTGAATCTCCCCTTTAGCATTTAGCCTCACCCTTGAACCAGGTGTCTGTATTTACACATATGTATACACCCCATGCTCTCTGGTTGAAGGCCCAAGTGCCCTGTGCTGCACTCCTGCAGAGGCAGGAAGGACACAGGGCAGGTTTTCTGATCCAGCAGACCAGGTAAAGGAGTCCTGGAGCCCTCCGTGGCTTTGCAGGCTTTTATTGGGTTTTACCAGGTACACAGCAGGCAGGGGTGCTGGGGTGCCAGGGGGCTGGCAGGCCTCCCAACCCCCAGCAAGTCTTCACTCTATCTGGACTCTCCAGCCTTTTCTCTCTCTCTCTCTCTCCCTCTCAGCTTCTGTTCTGCTTCTCTGCTTCTCCTGCTTCTCCTGTTTCTCCATGATGCCGCCCTTAAAAACCCAGTCTCAGCCCAGGTGAATCCCATCTACATAGGCCCACACCCTACTCCAGGTGCCCGCGTCTCTTATACACATCAGGCATGCATTCAGGACTGCAGTGTTCCCTCTTCTATCCTAATGGCAGGAGGGCAGAAAAGCCTGATATTTTTCACCTTACCCTACAACTCCCAAGTGCTTTTTGCATCAGCATGATATCACTGCGGATAATGAAACCTGGGTGGGGCCACAGGTGGGGTTGTTGAGGCTGGCAGCAGAAGGCAAACAAGAGCCTGACTATCCCATGTTCCTTATACCTTACCCTTGAGTACAGCAGGCATAATAGACATACTAATAGGCCATCTGCATACAAAAGAAATCATCCACATTTGACAAGAGCCAAGAATAGGAAAGATAATGAATGAAACAAACTAAAGGCCTAACATCTCTGGAAATAGTTAACAAAGGACACAGACAGGACTTTAAATATGTAAACGAGCACTTTTGGATAAAAATATTGTAAAGCAACCAACCCAATCTGGGCAGGTTAATGAATGGTTCTAGCAGCCACATGCTCTTCGCCGTTGTTTGTAGTCGCTGCTCTCCTCCGTACACTCTACTGCTCCACCCTTAACACCGCACTACCACCACACCACACTCCGCTGCACCACCCTTATAAATCAGTCTCTTAGCTCAGGTGTACCCACTTCAGGTGCCCGCCATCAGGTATGCATTCAGGATCACAGGGTTCCCTCATCTATCCTGATGGCGGGAGGGCAGAAAGCCTGATACCTTTTACCTTACCCTACAAATATCAAAAAAGAGAAATTAGTGCTTCACTAAGGTAGTGAATGAGACAAAAATCTCAATGGATGGGAGACATGTCAGATATCCATAAAGTCAGGAATTCTGGAATAAGTACCAAGGAATTACAAATATGGAAAGGGAAAATTATTGATTGTCCTAAAGTTTCAGCATCCTTCCTGTGTAAATTCCAAGTGTATTTAAGCCAGGGAAGGCAAATTTTAAAGGAATGGAGAGTAGAATACCCTAGGTTTGAGGAAAGTTACATGCCCTCACTTTGAAACGGATCAGTACCATACCAAACCAAACTGAATCAAATAAAACCAACCTGTCAAACCTAATCCTAAAATGTACTGAGAAAGAAGTGGGATACTAAAGTCATGACAAGGCAAGAAATTAATAAAAATTAATGTAAATTAGCCTAAATTTTAAAAAGTAATCTACCATTATGTTTCTGCAATTTTAAGTTATTTTCACAACTTACAACATTTTAAAAAATCTTAACAGCTTTATTAGATCATTTTGTTCAAATTATTCTTCCAAAGGCAGTGAACAGAACAAGTTGATAACACTTAAGAATATCCACAAGGATATCTACAATTGCACAGAATAGCAAGTTTGATATTCTAATGAAGGTTATAAATTTACACCCCATTAAATCAGATCTTTTAAAACAAGTTGTAAAGGAAGACAGATTGTTCTTCCTGGAAACCTCCTGGAGAGAGAATTTCTTTGAAGAATATTGTTGGTATTTTAATGGAGATTGCATTAAATTTATTCAACTCTTTCTGAGACTGAAGAATTGCTTTTGATTTTGAGGTCAGTCTCTGGATTTTGTGATTTAACCTTAAAGGCAAAAAGTAGGCCAGGAGAGCTTAATTTTATTGATTGATTGATGTATTTTTTGATAATCAAACATTTTTTCCCCATAATATCCCTTGTGTCTTTTTGACCCTTTCTCCCTACCCCTCCATCTTAGTGTCAGAAACCTCACTTTATTAATAACCGCTAGTTTTTTAAATAAGTTTTTTGCTTTGTTGAATAGTCTGCAATGTTAACACCTGCTATTTGTATTTTTTCTGACTTGCTTTAGTACATAAAATTTCCTTGAATTCCTCCCATTTTGCTGTAAGTAGCAACATTTCATCTTCCCTTAAGGTTGAATAGTATTCTGTTGTGTTGTGTGGGTATATTAAAGCTTTTTGATCTAGACCTCTCTCACTTAGGTTGTTTCCTTGTCCTATATTGTAAATAATGCTGTAGTATACACTGTACAACATAAAAAAAGTAATCTAAATATGTGTTGATTGCTAAGAAAGAGACTCTTAAACAATAATCTGGATCTACACACACACATATACATAGATATATGTAATGGAATACTGCTCAGCTATTAAAAAAATCAAAACCTTGCCATTTGTAACAAAATGGATGGAGCTGGAGGGGATTGTGCTAAGCAAAATATGTCAGAAGGAGAAAGACAAATACTAGATGATTTCACATGTGGAATATAAATACACACACATACACATAAGTTCCTCAGATAATGTTGTTTCATTCAATGTTGTTTTGTTAAAATGTAGATGAGAAAAAGCAATCTTGGCCTATTATTTGAAGACCTGCTTTTTTAAATGTTGTTTGCTTAAAGTTGCTGTTTCCAAGATATTGATGAGGTTAAGTGAGGATTTACTGTAGATCACGTTTTCTTTATCCACTCATCTGTCGATGAACACTTAGGTTGTTTCGATCCGTGGCTTTTGTGAATAATGCCATGAGTGTGGAGATATATTTCCATACTCCTTTGGCGATATATCCAGAAGTGGGCTTCTGGACTAAGTGGTTGCTCTAGTTTTAATTTCTCGAGGAAACTCTAAAATGTCAGTTTATGGTCCCCAACAGTTTATGGTCCCCTTTCCTGCATGTCCTCATCAGCATTTGTTATCTACTGTCTTTTTAATAACAGTCATTCTAGCAGGTGCAGGTTTGATTTGCATTTCCCTGAAGATAAGTGATGTTGAGCACCTTTTCATGTACCTGTTGGCCATTTCTGTTATCTTTGGAAAAATGTTTTTCAGTTCCTTTGCCAATTTTAAAAATTGGGGTCTGTTTTAATTTTTCTTTTAAATTTATTTATTTATGCATACAAGAGCTAGGGTAAAAGCTAGAGATGCGGGGGAGGTGGGTGGGGGTAAGAGGATTCACCAGAGACAGAGTGGGGAACAGAACAAGCAGACTGATGGAAGTACACTGCTGAGGGGAGCAGCGGGCAAGACAGGAGAGGTCTGCTGCGCCATGTGGGTTGCTTCTTGGCTGGCCGGGGATCGAACTCGTGCTGCAGTGGCTGCAGATTGCTTCGTAGTGCAATGCTTAACCCCTTGTGCCACCAGGGAGGCCTCCCGTTTTAGTTTTTCTTATTTACTGATTCCTATCTCTTTTGGCCTTAAAATTATGAGAAACTTCTCTAGCTGCCTCTCCTATCTCTATTTGGGAGTTGGTCTGCACAAGCACCGCATTGCATGAAGGTGCAGTGGCTGTGCTCCTCTGCCCTGTGGTATGATGGTTATATAATGTGCTTGTCAGATTTTCTGTGTCCTGAAGGAACTAGTTAATGTTTTTCATCTAAAGTTTGGAGGAATTTCTCCTTTCTTCTTCAAAAATATTTTCAAAGCAGTTATTTTATAGTGGACATGTGCCCTTTTTACATTCATAAAAATATGTTGGAGGGAATCTGGGAAAAATCATTATTGGACTGGTAAAGCTGGAAGATACTGGGCTTCCCTGGTGGTGCAGTGGTTGAGCGCTGGGCTGCGAAGCTGCCTGCAACCTCTGCAGCGCCGGGTTCCATCTCCGGCCTCTGGGGGAGGGTCCCACATGGTGCACAGACCTCTCCTGCTGTCTGCTGCTCCCCTCAGCAATGTACTTTGTCAGTCTGCCTGCTCTGTTCCATGCTCTGGCTCTGGTGAATTCTCTCACCGTTCCGGGCTTCTGAATGTACCCAGTGCTTGTATAAATAAATAAATAAATCTTAAAAAAAAAAAGTTGGAAGATACTGTGAATGATCCACCACAGAGTGGTTGAATGTCTTGCTGAACAGCACACAGGAAAAAAAATCACATGGAGGAAGAATAAAGGCAAGGCCCATAGGAAGTATACAGAACTGGATTAGCACCCAAGAATATTATAACTCGATTTTATTTTCATAGCTACTTTGACCAACAGGAAACCTGGTCAGCCTAATTTGGAAGGTGAGGGAAAGGAAGAAAGTTTGTCTTCAAAACATAACTCACAGTTTAGCCTATTGTAAAATAAAATAAAATAAATAATCACATGGATGAATATCATATATCATTATTCTCACTGTTATTTCCTTATTCCTCTCAAAGCCTAACCACCACTATGTTTTGGCTTCCCTCTCACCTGTCATTTGCCACTCCTAGGCATTGATTGGCAGTGCCCTGTGGACCTTTTCTGCTCCACGTATGCTGAATTAATTGTTTTTTAAAATTAATTTATTGGCAGAATGTTTTTCCACACTTTAATAAGAGTTTGACTCTGAAAGAAGTATTTGTTCTGTGTTCTTTAATCCCAAAGGAAACCAGAAAATAGAGTAAACTGGAACAGAAATTAATTTTCAATTTGCAAGGATATTAACAGATTCAGTATGGTTAGAAACAATTTCCTAAAGTAAAATAACCACACTACCATTCAAGCCTTGCCATTAATGTGGTTTGTCATAATACTGAATTAAATCCATTAAAAAATATTCTGTTCCTTTAAACAAATATTTTTCCTAAGGTTAAGCAAAAGGAAAAAGTCCATCCAAGATAATAAATATTGAAGTGTTCACTATTTGTAAGGCAATGTGGTAGGCCCTGAAAAAGATATTAAAATGGGTACACCTCTGCCATTGGTGGCTGGATGTGTATCTACTCTCTCAAAAAAAGAGCCATTGCACAGACAAAAGTGTGAGGTCTATGAAGGAATAACACATATTCCCACACTCTCATTCCTTCATCACTGTAAGATAAATGAGTCACTTGACAACACGAAAGTCACAAAATCCCTGCCCTCATGGAGTCTGTATTTTAGCATGTGTGTGTGTGTGGGGGGGGTGGGTAGGGGGGAGGGTGTGTTGGAAGGGGGTAACAATAAGCAAATAAGTAAAATACATAAATGTTATAGAGAAAAATAAATCAGAGAAGGGGCCTTAAAAAGTTTTTGGCATGATGACACTGCAATTTCTAATACTGTGAAAATTCAAATATCATCAGCAATAGAACTGACACTACATCAGAAATGAGCTGAGTGAAATAAAGGTGTTAATCCCAGAGGATCTATGTAGCAGAGCATTCCAAGCACAGGGACTAGCAAGTACCAAGCTCCTCAGTTGGGAACATGCCTAACCTGTTCAAAGATGAGCAATGTGGCCAGTGTGGCTGTAACTGGTTAACTAGACAGAAAGCAGTAGAACATTTAGAGTTAAGAGGTGAAGAAACTGGCAATGAGAAGCCAATGGAGGATTTTTTGAGTATAAGTGTGACATGATCTGATTTATAAAAAAATATGGTGTAGGTTAAGTAAAAGTATCAGGCTCTTCTGCCCTCCCACCATTAGGATTGATGATGGATCCCTGAGGTCCTGAATGCATGCTTGATAGCGAGCACCTGGAGTAGGGTATGGGCATGCATAGATGGGTACACTTGGGCCAAGAAACTGGGCATATAAGGCCAGGGCGGCAGAGGATGGCGTGGTGTGGAGTGCGATGGTGTGCGACTGTGTGTGGCTGCGAACAGTGGAGAATATGAAAACACCAACAGGTCTGCTTGAGCCATTCCATACCCGGTATGGGACATTTGCATTATATATGATCATGGTTGGAATCAGGAACATAAGTTACCGTGATAGCCTGTAGAGAGAGCTGATAGTGGTAGACAGGTTGGGGAGAATGGTCAAATTCTGCATGTATTTTGTTGGTGGAAGCATCAGGATTTGCATAAAAAAGTAATGGGACAAAAGAGCAAGGCCAAGCTGGTGCCCATTTTGGAAATTGACTAGCTCTCAGCATTACCTTTGCATAAAGGTGGTGCTTTATAAATAGACTGTTTTCATCTCGGATTATTTAATCAGAATCTCCAGGAAACAATATATTTAAGACTCTTCCCTAATGAAACTTGGTTGTCAGGGGTCAAGTGAGTTATATTTAAGATGAAAATTAGGAGAACAACACTGTGCAAAGTTGATGGGTTGGTGGGCTCGTGGATGTAAATGTTAACCACTCTGAAACCTGTCAGAGAATGTAGGGATACTTTAATACAATTTAAGTGGGTTGAATTAATCTTGAAAGCTTCCTAAAGGAGGTTGATTTTTAAAAAAAAAATATTTTATATATTTTTTACATCATTTTTCATTTTTGCACAATGTATGCATTTTCATGTTGGTTGTATTCCCCATACAATTCCCACCCCCCTTATTTTGACCCTAATCCCTTCCCCCCCAGTGTGTCTCTGGTTTATAGTTGCTTGTTGATTTTGATTTTTACTTTATTATAATTAGTCATTGTCCAAGTCCCTTATTTAGGTTTTCTAAACTCCTGCTATGAGTGAGACCATCTGGTATTTTTCTTTTTCTTTTTGGCTTATTTCCCTGAGCATGATCCCTTCCAGCTCCATCCATGTTGCTGCAAATTGCATGAGTTTATCTTTTTTGATTGCTGAGTAATATTCCACTGTGTATATGTACCACATTTTCTTGATCCAGTCATCTATTTTTGGGCATTTGGTTTGTTTCCATAGCTTAGCTATTGTAAATAGTGCTGCTATAAACATAGGGGTGCAGGTGCCCTTTTGAATTAATGATTCTGTGTCCTTTGGGTAAATACCTAGGAGTGGAATATCTGGATCATATGGAAGTGCCATCTTTAGCAGGTTGAGGAATCTAAAGGAGGCTGATTTTAACTAAGGCAAGGCACGAAGATGAATGCAAAAGATGAAAGGTAGGGGCTGAGGGTGACAACTGCCCCACGCAAGATCTCTGAGCCCAAAGCTTCGATCCCTACAACTCGGCCTTCAGCGGTGCCTCTGCAAGCAAGACTTCCCCAAAGCCACGCCCCTTCAGTGTAGGACCTGCGGGTTTCCGCCCGCCGGGGAGCCCGGGTTTCCGGAAGGTCTGGTTTTAGAGCGGACCTAACCGGATGAAGGTCTCACGTCCTCTTCCGACCTCCTTCCGGTTCACCGGCTTTTCAGTGGGGCGGGAACAAGCTGTGTCTGCGCAGGCGCGGTGCGCTCTCCACGCGCGACGCTATGCCGAGCCGGCACGTCCTGCGTGTCCGGGCCTTATACCGGCGCATCTTGGCGCTGCACCGCGTTCTGCCCCCGGACCTCAAAGCCCTTGGCGACCAGTACGTGAAGGACGAATTTAGGAGACATAAGACCGTTGCTTCTGACGAGGCCCAGCGTTTCTTGCAGGAATGGGAGGCAAGTGTCTGCCCCCCATCTCCCCTTTTCGTCCCAGTCCTTGGGGGGTCCCTCGAAGGTGTCCCGGTTAGTCCCTGTGAGAAGCCGCCCCCCTGCTGCTTCCCCGACCCCGCGAAGGGCTAAACGCGGCGGCAAACCGCTCGGTTTGAATGAAGCAGCGCAAAACTGGTGAAGCGGTTCTTCCCAAAGTTAAATCCCGAGCCCCTCTTTTCTCTCCTGTGTTCTTTCGCTGGAGCAAATTGCATTATGCTGGCGTCTGCGATGCAGTTCGTCTTTGAACTCCTGCAGGAGTGTGGAGGATGGAGATTCCAAAACCTGAGTAAATCACGGGCAGGTGCTGGAACAGCTCGCTTTACCCCCACCGCCTGATGCTTGTTCTCGCTTCTGGCGCCGTGCACGAGACAAGCACCTAATTGATTAGTGGTTTTCGCATGGCTTAGTTTTCAGACTTAGAGGCTTGTTTCTGAGAATACTCTCTTTTTAAATTTCAGTGCTTTGTTGAGTCTCAGGAGTGTTCTTAACACATCAGATAACACGGGACGGGGTGGTGGGGACTACAGCCGTTGGAGGAGAAAAATGCTGGTCAGAGTTAAGTCAAGTGAAAGTTGGTTTCTCCGGAGTCTTTGGTCACATTACTTTGTTGCATTGCCCTGCGCCGTTGCAGTAAATCTTGAACAGACACATGCGTTAGGGATTAGCCCTTTGACCTTTCTTTTTCACTTTTATTTAAGTGAAGGAATAAGATATTCAGGGTATTTTGGGGGCTGGGTGCTTTACCGGGTTGCTCCCAGAACTTATTTGTAAATATTAAGAAATAACTGGCATTGGAGTTAAGGGGGAGATTCAGGTATTTGAAAGCTCAAAGAAGTGTTGGTTTAAGAACAGAGGGAAGCGATACTTCGGTCTAAATAAAGTTAATGGCTGAAATCTTTAGTTAGAGCAAACACGACTTTTTCCACTGAATCCCATAATTCTTAATTGTAGAATCACAGAGGTTTGAAAAAGGAAAATTATTTTCTTATCTACAACATGTACCTCAAAAATTTTTGGTGTATGTAAATGTATTTTAAAAAGCATTTTTGTAAGTTGTTAATTGCAACGAAGCTACATGATATCAAGGTGTTGGTTAAGTGACATCTTTTATACCGGTTAGTTTGTGGCTTGATAGGAAGGAGAGTCTAGCTCTGTGTTGATAAGGGTACTTTGAGAGATCCTAAATTAGGAGAACTTGGAAGCCTTTTAGGAGTAGGGAATCAATACATTGATATTAGATTGGAGGAGAGAGAGAAGGCATAAAAAAAGAACTGGGTAATTTATTAGTTAGGATTCTTATGTAGGCGCTGTTTGTTCTCCATATTGATCTAGCATTTGAAGTCATTTTTTTGGAATGAAGAAAAGTATTCCATGGAGCTGAGTCTTGTAATTAGTGAGTTGATTGCTGGGTAAAGGTAAATTTTAACCTAGTGATCTATTTCCCAATAACTATTACAGTTGAAATGCTGCTCAGTCTAATTCTAGAAGTTTGTAGGCCTGTAGAATCCTGCCAAGCGAGAGCTATAGTGGTTTTTCTTTTTCAAGATGAGGGCTAGAAAAGAGTGATGATTTAGGGGAAATTTTTGACTTGGGCACTAGTGATACCAGAGAGTTCCATCAATCAGCTTTCAAAGTCTTCCCTCACCCGCCCCCCCCACATCTGTTCTTCAAAACATCACATTTATGATTGTGTTATACCTGAGGCTACTAGGTATGACATTTCTGTGGTTTTGTTGTTGTTGCGAGTGGTGATTATAAACTTGGCAGTAATACTCTTGAATAGTTTGATGCTTTTGTTTATTTTAACCCAATTGAGAATAACATGATTGTGACTCACAACTTGTGGCACTTATGTGGGTTTGATCTTTGGGATTTTGTCACACACTTAAAAAATTATTGAAAATGGATTGTTAATTTGTTGTAATTCAAAGGCCAAAGTTGGGTATGGTAATTGGAGAAAGGAAAGGGGCAGGATGAGGAATACTAGGGGCTTAGGATAGTTCTTAGGATAGTATTAGGATAGTTCTCTATTTCCTTCATTTGTGATCACAGAAAACTGGCAGATACTAGAGGGAGTTCTTTTGGGGAACTTTCTGTTTCAGAACCATTGGGGGGAAGGTAGGCGAAAGGTATTTCATTATCTTAAGGATAAAAATGTCACTGCATTTTACAGAGTAAATAGTGAACTTGTATAATTTCTTGTCATTTAAAAAAAGTAAGTTCAGGAAAAGAACGTTTGAAATCTCTTAGAAAGTTTGATAACTGGCTGGTAAAATAGACATTTTCAAAAATTCTAACTGCTTATTTTTAAAGAACAGCAGATTTCGGTAATGCTTTCCATTTTTCTTGCTGTGCTTATCTAGGTGAAAAGAATGTCTTACACTTATTTTCTGGGAAATAAAAATAAGCATTAAAGGTTAAATAGCAAGTGAAATATGTTTGTGGTAGAATGTGAGACATAAAACACGCTGTATTCAGGACTTACTGTGAAGAGACTCCATATGTTTTTTTTCTGTCCATTTCTTTGTCTGTTGTTTTTTTTGCCTTGTTCCTTTTGTTTTTCTTACATAGCTGCTGCTTGCTTCTGCTTTGTAGCAGACATTTTTGGAAAAAACTAAAAGGCTAACATATTCTAATAGTAGTTATTGATCACTAGCCATTGCCAGGCAAAGTGATAAGCATTGTGAAACACAAAAACAATAAGTGTATTTTATTTGCACAGTCTCCAAAGTTTAGTAGAGTATAATAGGTAATTATTGCATGAAAAGTGCTGGTTAAATACCATGGGAGCAAGAAGGAAATGGAGGAAGTTGAAAGGTACTTACACTGAGGGGAGTCCTGAGCATGTGAGAGTTATAATGTTAAGAAAAAGACTTTTCCAAAAATAAAAAGTATTGGGAAAAGAAAAACAAAGCAGATTTATTATTTTTAAGTAGTTAACTTTTACAATTAATGTATTTTTAAAGTAATTTTCATTGAATTTTAAAATCATGTTTGGTGGCCTAAATTATTGGATTCTGTTCCAGTCACTAATTTTATATTTCTTGTCCTTAAAATATGGCAGCAATATCCACAGATTTGATAAATTTTCTTTTCCAGATTCTTTGAAGAAAATATTTTAGAAGTGGTTCTTTGTACTTTTCTAGTATGTTGCCTTATTTTCCTGCTTTTAGTGATGCTAAAGTTGGTCTGTGAGTACAGGTGAGGTGAGTCTGCTTCATCTACCAATCATTTACCTCATGTCTTGCCATTCATCATTTAATGAGCTATAGTTCCTTCTCTGGGAGTTGACAAATAGTGAATTTTGATTTTTAGTTTCTTTTTGCCCCAGGAACCTCCAAAGGTATGTGAGAATTTTAGGAACATCATAAATGCAGGAGCTTTTAAATAAGTTCAGTGTAATTCAACCCACTGCAAATCTTTTTAAGCTCAAATTGTCTCATTTCAGGCTAGCAGGAGCCTTCTGCTTGACTTCCATATCCCACAACCTCAAGTGTTTTTAGAATTTCCTTGCTTCTACAAAACACATTATTTTGCTTTCCATTTTCTGTTATATAGGTCCCGGATAGTTGTCACCATTTGGAATTCAGCTCTTTACTTTGGAAATACAGATTTAAATAAAGAAAAAATAATTACCAAGGAAAGAAAAAAGAAAGATAAAAAGAAAACAAATGGCAAAAAATAAAATCCAGAACAAAAAATAGAAAAGAGAATGAAAAACACTGGAAAGAGGGAAGAACATGAAGCGGTATTGATGTAAGAGACTGCGTGACTTATTTCAGGAGTTACAGTGCTGTAATTTGAACTTAGTGCCTTATGTTGAAGATAGGCAGATAAAGCTAGAGAGATAGCAAGAAACAGTATATTCTAAGGATTTTAGTTTTCAATTTGAATCATTGAACCATTTTAAGCTGTGGTGAAAATGAATGAAATTATATTCTAGAAGGATAAGTTTAGAAACAATATAAAAGAGTGATTGAAGAAAAAGGCAGGATTGACGATTGAAAGAACTGTTAGGAACATGTAGTAATCACAAATATGTATGTGATCAAAACAAGAGGTGTTTCAGAATGGAGACTATAGATTTATGTGTTTCCTTTTTCAGTTAAATGGAACTTGACTTAGTGACTGATGTAGATAACTGTAAGGTTTTGGATCATGGTACCAATAGCTAGAATAGATTGTAGGAGTTACTGGTGGGGAAATGAGTTCAGTGTAGTACGTTTTGTGTTAAAAATTCTCGTGGAATAATTAAGTGGAGATGGCCTGACTTGTTTAGTACTTAGACAGATTTTGGCTAGAAGTAGAGATTTGAAATTTATTTTTGTATTTGGTGCTCCAAAGGTGTGCATGAAAGTGCCTAGCTTAGGAATAACATAGGGGAACGGGGTCAAATATCCATCACCGACACGGGAATTAAGAGAATGAAGTAGAAAGTAAAGTTTGGAACCGTTGTTTTTTCCCCCTTGTATTTAGTTACGCCTACCTACTTCAGCGAAGGAATATTTTTTTTCTTTTTCTTGATTGTGTTTAATTCTTCAGATTTGTATCATCATCTAGATATCATAATGTAACATTTGCTTTTTAGTTTTATTTCACTGTATTTGTTTTAGAAAGAAGGAAGTGCTCAGATTTCATGTAACCATCCATTTGTAACTTACAGGTCATATCTTTTTCTTATAATTTTTTTTAATATTATTTAACACTCACATGCTTTAACTTTTTTTTTTAAAGATTTATTTATTTATTTATTTGTACAAGCACTGGGTACAGTCAGAAGCGCGGGAGGGTGAGAGAATTCACCAGAGCCGGGAGCAGAGCAGGCAGAAGGACCGAAGTACACTGCTGAGGGGAGCAGCGGGCGGCAGGAGAGGTGGGTGGTGCCATGTGGGACCCTCCTCTGGTGGCCGGGGAGCAGCCGGGGATCGAACCTGCGCTGCAGAGGCTGTGGGCAGCTTCGCAACCCATTGCTCAACCGCTGCGCCATTGGGGAGGCCCTTATAGATCATTTTGAAGTGGATCATTGGGTTAAAAAAATGTATGCTCGAGTTGCATGTCACCTATATTTAGCGTTTCCTTAATTTTGGATAATTAGGGTTGGTTGGATATTTTTCAGTTTTTATAATTGCACTGCTGTCTTGTCTAATTTGGGGACCTCATTTTGTTGCTTTTGAACATCCTGATTTATAGTTTATAAAAGGAATTTATTACCTCTGTTCAGTAGATGAACAATACGTGTGGGGGATGCCTCCACCAAGAGGGAGGGGGTTGTTTGGGAACTTTACAGTGTATTGTTTGTTCTGCATGTTACTCAGTGCTGTATTTTGTCATGATTTGTTTAATGGTGATGTGTTACACATGTTTTCTATATTAAATTTTACCTTTAAAAAAAAATCCTTGCCGTATTGTGAATCTTAACTAATAGTTTAATAAAGGGTAAAAGAGAGGGTATGAAATAATGTATCATCAGTACATAAAATGTTTCCCTTTTCCCCAGTTTTTGAAGCTGCATTCTTAGTGAAGCTTTTAAGATGTTTACTTGTATGTAGGTTTGTATATATGTGTATCCATACCTATGTTATATGCAGTCTTAAAAATTTGTTTTTGCATAGATCTAAGAAGATAAAGGATTATATGTGCATAACATTTTATTGGTTTTACTTACTATTTGAAATAAATAAAGGTCAGAGCAATGTATGCACATGGTCAAAAAAAACTTTTTGAACTTTATTATTGATGTCATAAAATGTTCTACCAGTGCTTATAGAGGAACTAAAGGTGTTTTTAAAAATCATAATTTGATCAATCCTGTACTTACTGACTTTCTACTATAATGGAGCATACAGATATGTTCTTTTGTTTAAAAGATTTTCCAATTTATTTAAACTTACAGATTTAAAGTAATGTGGTCACTTGATAATATGACAGTAGTCATGGTTCTAAAACAGATCAGTATGTGTTTGTAGGATGTGTGTATATGTACATGACTTGCAGTCTTAAAATATTTGAAGTAAGCTTTTTATAATTTAAGAAGATAGTTATATGTGCATAATATTATTTTTCCTGTTTCTGTTGTGAAGAGTGTTTATGGTTGCTTAATAAAAACAATTAATACATCTGAACTTTCACTTCAGTGGCATTAGAATTAACTGAAAGGAAGTTTCATGTTGCTTAAGTAAACTTTGTTAATGCACGTAAATTTTTAAAAATGTCAAAGTACTAATATATGCACATAGTTAAAAAATTAACTGATGTAGGAGAGCTTATGATTAGAAGTGATGCATTCTTTTCTATCCCTTAATTTATCTCTTCTAGTTGGAACATTTTCATTTTATATTGGTTTCTTTCTTGTTTCAAATGTCTTGTTAATCTTGGATATCTGTCCCTATTTATGAATAAAGCAATATGAAACTGAAAACTGTAGGTAAGCCTGTTGATTGGAAAATTACTTTTAGGATTATAGAATCTCAGACTCTTGGATTTGTTCCTCGCTCCTAATTTCTTTCCTTACCTACTTGTTATTTGAGTTTAGTTGGTTCTGACAGCTTGGCTTTGACTTTAGCTATATTCTCCTCTGTTTCTTATTGTAAACTCTCGCTTCCTTTACCCTGTTCCTTTATCCTATGCACACTCCTCTGGTGCTTTCCATCTTGAGAAATTTATTGAAATCTAGTGGTTACTAATGGCTCCATTCCTGTTCTTTTTGTCATTAGGAATAATCCTTTTAAATTATTTTCCATTTAACGAAGGTTTAGAAGGGAGAGGAAATTAGAAATATGCTCTTGTGATTTTTCTAATCTGCCATCTTGAACTGAAAATAGTTCTTTCATTTTAAAAGGAAGAAACTAAGGGCAATAGAAATAAAATGACTTTTCTAGTATCATACAGCTAGTTAGGATAAAAACCTCATGAAAATCTAGTTAAGATTTTGGGGGATATTAACATTTCAAAGAAAGTAGTTTAAACTTCAGCAGTGCGAAATGATTATTGATATTTTTCCCTTCGATTTTGCTTGTTTGTCTACTATAATTTATTGTATATTTGAGTCTTCCTCTCTTTTTTTGTGCTTCTCCAAAGGGAAAGGAAACTTCTTAATAACCTTTTAATCTTCAACACTTCTAGCACAATGTCTTATAAACAAATTTTAAACAATGCTTTATTTTTATATTATATTTTATATTTATATAGCCCAAGGTGCTAATTGCCACACATTTTTCAATGGAAATTGCTGGGATATAACTTAAACTAATGTACTAATCAAGCACAATAAACCTAGATAATCAGATTTTGGCATGAGACTCACACTGACTGAATTTATATAACACTGAAGTATAAACCAGAATGTTGATTTACTCACTTCTGTTGGTGGGGGAGTGGGAACCACTGAAGAGGGCCTCCTTTTCCGGGAATTAGAATCTCTGCATTTAAATCCAGGGAACCCTCTTTCAGATGTGCCTCAGAATTCAGAATTTTTCAGATAGAAAGTTTGACTGAATTCTGAGGACCACCCCAGTGGGATCTGGGCTAGAACTCTGTAGGCTTCAGGCCCATTTATCAATAGAACAGGATTTGCTGCCAGATAAGTTCTGAAGGTGCTTTTATTATTATTTTTTGAAACTTTTTTAACTTCAGAATTATAAGTAAGGGATTGTGGACCTCAATTATCAATTAAGCTTTCTGGGAAACTGAAATTAGTGTTTAGAAGGAAGGATGCTTGGTATTATGATGATAGGACATGAATAGGCATGAGAGTGATTTCACCAGGCCTCACTGTGTCTGTAATAGAAAATAGCTATTTTATGATATTTTATTGGGTCTTGCCGCTTTACTGCTCTTTTTTTCCTGGACAGTGCTGAATACGTATTTGTAAATCTGCCTCTTTTTAATTTATATTTATTTTAAACACCTTTCTGTCAGAGCATCATCATCATTAATGTGCTAATAGATTAAGCTACCTAATTTGTCTTCTGGGTCTGAGAGAGTGCAGATATTTATTTCCCTTTGTGTGTTGATTTAATTAGTTTAATTCCCAAGGGAGGATTATACTTGGCAAGGTTTTACTCTTTTATTTTATTTTTATTTTATTTTATTATTTTTTTTAATAGAGGCATGTATTATTTATTTATTTGTTTGTTTTGTTTATACAAGCACTGGGTACAGTCAGAAGCGCGGGAGGGTGAGAGAATTCACTAGAGCCAGAGCGGGGAGCAGAGCAGGCAGAAGGACCGAAGTACACTGCTGAGGGGAGCAGTGGGTGGCAGGAGAGGTCTGTGCGCCATGTGGGACCCTTCTCCGGTGGCCAGGGAGCAGCCTGGGATCTAACCGGCGCCGCAGAGGCCACGGGCAACTTCGCAACCCAGCGCTCAACCGCTGCGCCACCGGGGAGGCCCAAGTTTTTGCTCTTCTAAATCAGTAAAACTTCATGCATTTCTAAAGTAAATTACATTTTGATCTCTCAGCTGGCAAACACTAAAGTGTGTGTACTTTATTTGAATCAATTTTTAAAAAAGGGTTTCTTTTCCTTCAAAAGCATTTTATCATTTATAAACATACCAAAAAAAAAAAAAAAAAAAAGGAAGCATGGTTTGTTTTTTTTTTTTTTTTTTTTTTTTTTTTTTTATAATATAAAATTTGGTTTATTGTAACAAGAAAATTCTATTGGTAGGGTTTTTTCCTCGTTTTTAACATTTTTACTGTTAACCTTTAACATTTTTACTGTTAACAGGTGAGGTGGCTTTTCTTTCTTTCTTTTTTTTTTTTTTTTTTTTTTTTATTTTTTTTAATAAATTTTATTGTTATATTCCCCATACAATTGCAGCCCCCCCATTCTGACCCCAATCCCTCCCCTCCCACCCCCGCCCCCTAAAAGTGTCTCTGGTTCATAGTTTTTTGTTGATTTTGATTTTCACTTTCTTGTAGTTATTCATTTTCCTGGTCCCTTATTTAAGTTTTCTAGATTCCTGCTATGAGTGAGACCATCCGGTATTTTTCTTTTTCTTTTTGGCTTATTTCACTGAGCATGATCCCTTCCAGCGCCATCCATGTTGCTGCAAATTGCATGTGTTTATCTTTTTTGAATGCTGAGTAATATTAGCATGGTATGTTTAAATAGCAAAGGTTTCTGGGCTCTGATGCAATGACTCTTCACTTTGCTGAGATGAAGAGGTTCTACAGTTTGCCTCAAAACTATCCCCTTGAATTAAAAAAAAAATCCATACACTTCTCATAGTAACTTCCCCCCTTCGGGAGCTAAGATGTGAGCAGATGGCTTAGCAAATACACACATTAGGCACAAAGGCAACTACAACAGCAGCAGCATCAGTGGGTATATTTCTCAGTTTAACCTGAACTATAACCTCTTCATAAGGCATTTTGTTTCCTATCTAATGCTCCATATATGGGTTGTGTGTATTACTTATTCATTTTATAAGCTATACATATGTACAATTGGCTATTGAAAATTTATAACCAGGGCCTCTCCTGATGGCGCAGGCAGTTGAGCACAGCACTGTGAAGCTGTCCACTGCCTCTGCAGTGCCAGTTCAATCCTGGCGAGGGTCCCACATGGCGCAGGAGACCTCTTCTGTTGCACCCGGTGCTCCCCTCAGCAGTGTATTTCATCAGTCTGCCTTTTCTGTTCCCCTCTGTCTCTGGTGAATGCTCTCACCCTTCTGTGAATCTGGCCTGTACCCTGGTTCTTGTATAAATAAATCTTTAAAAAAAAAATGAAAGGAAAATTTATAACCAATAATATAGTTGATGCCAATTAAGAATGCCATGGAGATCTGTAAATGCTTTTATCAGGCTAAAAACAAAATGCACAGAGTGAAGAAAACTTCCTATAAATGTTTGGCAATATATACAACTTTGATACAGTTTCAGGGTGCTCATAATACCCTTGGGCTCTGTCATGTAAATCACATTAAATTTCTAGGACACTTGTAGAAACTGGGAGAGGACCCTGTTCTAGTTTTGTAATAAAATCAGCTGAGAGCAGACACCCTATCAGAGATGTATCATGGGGTTTTGGAGTTAATGTGGAGATAGATGCTCACTTTTATTTCTCTGTCCTTCCTGCTTTTCTCAAACTCTTCCTCCTCGGGTCCCTCCTCCTCCCTCTGGTATCCTCTTCATCTTCCTCCTTTGCTTTCAGGCACCAAGTGTCTGCTTTGCCTTGTCAGTTTTTCTGAAGTTGGTTAAATTCTTTTCATTTTTGTCCTTCAGCTTCACTATCTTATTGTAAGGCTGGGTTTTTTTTTTTTTTTTCCAACTGATTGATTATTCCACACCTAGTTGGTCTTCAGTGGAGATGCCAGTGTTGTGGATGTGAACTTGCAGTGCACCTACACAGAACAGGAAGAAGTCCTCCTTTTGGGGGCATTAGGTGCCTTCTGGCTTCACTTGGATAGTCCAGAATGCTTCATTTCCAGATCATCATATTTGGAATAAAGTTCCTTTCCTGGACATTATCTTCTATACCTCAGAGTACTTCTTAGAAAATGTCAAAGGAAAACACAACCAAATCTGCTGATGGGGATCTCTGGATTTCTCTTCTTTTGTACTTCCATATTGCCTTCACTGAAGGCAAAGCAGACTCTGCTCTTCGTTTTCTCCAATCACCTTTAGCCATGTTGACTCTGCTGTTTTTTTAATCTCTGCATATACTTGTAGAGAAGAACTGAGTGGTTTCATAACTATGAGGATGGTTATAAAAGCATGTATTTAAGAACTATTTAAAGTAATACATTTCATGGGCCTCCCTGGTGGCGCAAGGGGTTAAGACGCAACCAAGAAGCTGTCTGCAGCTACTGCAGCACGAGTTTGATCCCCAGCCAGGGAGCAACCCACATGGCACAGCAGACCTCTCCTGACTCACCTGCTGCTCCCCTCAGCAGTGTATTTTAGTCAGTCTGCCTGTTCTGTTCCCTGATCTGTCTCTGGTGAATCCTCTCCCCTCCTCCCCCCCAACCCGGCCTGTATCCCACTCTTGTATGCATAAATAAATAAATCTTTAAAAAAATACATTTAACATATTAGTGTCGATTGGTAGATTTGTTAAGCTATTGGGACAAAAATTTTAAAATAGTGGTTTTTTTCTGTCCCCAGCATTACCATAAAAAGAGATTTTGAAGCTTTATACTTCTATAACTACTTTTATACACTATCTTTCTGAATAGTTGTTTATAAATTGATTTGGGGGGAAATTTATATTAAGTATTCTTGAAAACTTACTATTTAAATAATTTCTTTTGTGAATCCCTTTGTGAAGTGAATAATCAGCCTATAATTTGTTTCTTTTGTAAACCTGCATTTGCATAAATCAAATTTGTTTTAATAGGTATGTCTACAATGTCGATTCATGTGTCTAAAAAGAAGAAAATTTAATTTCTGTTTGATGTGAAGAACAAATTCAGATTTGGCATTTTTGATAAGTGAGACATACCAGATCATTTTAGTTCTATTCTTCTCAACTAAATGTTATCAAAATATGCTCTATACCCTAAATTAAGGAGGTGGCAAGAGTTCATATATTAAGGTTGAACTACACTATATTTTAAGCTATTTTTTCTTAAATAGAACAGAGCTAATGTGGAGTTAAGCAAAGTTTAAAAAGTTACTTAGTAATCATCTTTTCCTTCTTGAAAGCACAGTGAATCCCAAATCTTAAAGAATAATAATTAAAACTTTTACTTTATCTTCATCTATACTTATAGAAGTTGATGTATATGGTGCTTTTTACTATAAAATGTTTGTTAACTTCTTTAAGTTGGGTGATAACCCGGCAATTTATGATAATTCATACCCCTTGGTACTGAAATATTGTTAACCAGAGTTAGCCACAAACATCCATTTAATCCATACTATAGCACAGATATGGAAAGTCCATTTTTTAAAGATTTATTTATGCATACAAGAGCTGGGGTATAGGCCAGAGATGCGGGGGGTGAGAGGACCTACCAGAGACAGAGTGGGGAACAGAACAGGCAGACTGACCGAAATACACTGCTGAGGGGAGCAGCGGGTGAGACAGGGAGGTCTGCTGTGCCATGTGGGTTGCTTCCTGGCCAGCAGGGGATCGAACTCTTTCTGCAGAGGCTGCGGATTGCGGTGCTTAACCCCTTGTGCCATCAGGGAGGCCCCCAAATATGGAAGGTTTATAATGAAAAAATAAAATGCAATTGCCATTGTGTAATCTTTTAAGTGCACTGTAGTTAAATAGACTTTCTGCAGGGCTGTGTGGGAGCTAACTACTATTTATTACATTGTTATTCAGGAAAAATATGTACAAATTAAAGCAGAGTGCTTTGGGAATTTGGCCCCATCTCTCAGATCTTTTGCACAGCCTATTGGATAGAAACTCAAGAATCCCTTCATGATTTAGCATGGGGACTGTTAGAGTCCATGTAAGTAAAGCCTTTCCTTGATAACTGAGGAAGAAGTCAGTGGGCTAGGGAACCCTTGAAAATGTTCTGGAATATAGGAAAACACCTCTTTTGATATAAATAAACTCAGCCATTTGTCCATGGCATTGACTTGGTTTAGTGTCAGGGATGATTCAGAGGATGTTGTTAGGGTCAAAAACTGGAAAGGAGGAAAAGAATCAGGAGCAGAGATTTCACAAGCAAGTTCAAGGTGAGACACGGAGAAATTGTTCCAAATACAGGCCATGAACTCTATCTGACTCGAATATATTTTTTGCTATCTTATATGTTGATACCTGTCATATATCATATCTTCTGGTTACACTGAAGTGAGCCTTGTTCTCAGAATGTGGTCTCACGTTGTTTTGGCTTTCACTGTTCAGTTGGCTTAAATGTTTTCTATATGGCAAAATTCTATAGTGAAGAGTTTGATCATACTATGCCAAGAAGGACGACACAGAAGCCACCAGAGTTTGTTTATTCATTCAGTGCTTACTAGTTCTTAGGAGATACAGAGATTAATACATATCAGGGACTAGACAGAGTTACTCTGAGAAATTTCTAAGTTTGTTACAAGTCTGCGTAGGATAGAATGAGAGCAACTGTTTATAATAGTAGAGAGTGCTTCTCTCTTGACAGTGGAGCATGCAATGCGGGGGCGGGGGGCACACTTCTGTTTTCCTTAGCCATTGAATTTATGATCAAGTCTGTTCTTTATCCATTGGATTTATGCTGTTACTTGTATCCCTTCATTTAAGTCCATTTCATTGCATTCTGTACATCTTCATATTCTTGAGTTTTTTTAAAATCACCTTATAGATGATCCCATTTTAAATTGTAAGCTAAAACTCTTTAATCATTATCTGACATCAACTAACATACAGCCACTTACTGTGTGACTTTGGGAATTTGATTAACCACTCTAAACTTGTTTCCTTGTCAGTAAAATGAGAATACCAGCAGTACTTACCTTTAAGGTTAAGGATTAAATAATATATTCAGTGTCACCTTGCACATAGTAATGCTCAATAAGTATTAGCTATTTAAGTTCTACTTTGGGGGTATGAAGGTGATTGATAGGAAGGTGCCAAGATTTCCAGGTAAGGGTTTTGAGATTTCTGAAAGCAAATTTTGTAGTTTTTTAAAATTTTTCCTCTTTGATCTTCCCATATCTAATTAGTTGCCAAATCCTGTTGATTGTTTATTTTTACTGTATCAGATCTGACCTTTTGTCTCCATTCTTACTGCTATTACTGCTCAATGTTTATAGTAGATTAATAATCTTGCTTTTCTTTTAGCTGTCAGTTTTGATCAGATGATTGCCTTTGTCAAAACTGTCACTGTTTTCCCATTGACTTCTCTTTAACCTGGAGTTCAAAACTCTGACTCGAATATATTTTTTGCTATCTTATATGTTGATACCTGTCATATATCGTATCTTCTAGTTACATGGAAGTAAGCCTTGTTCTCAGAATGTGGTCTCATGTTGTTTTGGCTTTCACTGTTCAGTTGGCTAAAATGTTTTCTGTATGGCCAAATTCTAAAACAAGACAGCTCCAGTCCTTTGCTATCAGTGCTTTCTTAATTTTCCAGTAAGAAGCAAAACTCTCTTTCAATTTCCTACATTGTTTTTCGTATTTAATACTTTCTACATTGTGTTAGTTATTTGTGTACATGTGTTTTAGTAATTGTAGTAGGTGGTAAATTCCTTGAGGACATAAACCATGTTTTACAACTATCTTTGTATACTTTAAAGTTCCAAGGATAGTCTCTTGCTTATAATAAATATTCAGTAAATCTCCACCCTCCCCCAAGAAAAATGAGTGATTAATTTTTGAATGAAGATTAAGCATACTTATGCCCATGGCTGGATAAAAAAAAAATTAAATTTTCAAATAGTCTTCTTTATAAAGATTAATAGTTTAAACAGACTTCTACCCTTATTATGGGGTTTTTAAATTATATTTCAGAAGTATGTGAAAGTTTAGTATTATATATATACTTCACTGGGTACTAGGCTTATTCCAAGCATTTTAATTTTAGGTCTTTATCTAGATATACTGTTAAGTCATCAGGCATATGGATGCAGTTATGGCTGGTTCAGTGGTTCTTTTTACTCTGTAGCTATTAATAAGCTTTTGGTCTTTATAAAACTTGGATCAGGCCATCTGTGGTTTCTAATTATTCTGGACAAGTTAAAGTAGCTTAATATTCATATTTCTTCCATTTTTTAATAGTTTTTTTTAAGTGCCTGATGTAGTGTGAGATAAGGAGTAAGGAATTTAAGATGAACTGGGAGAGACTTAGAAAAACTGTAATTGCTAAGTTGAGTGTCCGTTCTGGCGTTTCTTTAAGCTACAAATGAATAACATCTTCTCTCAGGAAGAACACGGAAGCTAGGAACAATTGCACATGATCATTTTCACAAATGTCCTCTTAAGAATATTTACCTTGTTCACAGTTGGATTCACCTTTTCTAACACCGGGAAGAGAATAAATTAGTCAGGTCATTCTTTTGTGAGTGTAATTTCAAAAATTTCCACACGGTGGCAGTAGATCCTCATATCTGGAAAGGCAAAGGTAAGAAAACTATCTGAAATATTATTTCTTATATATCAACTAGTAATTTTCATGTTTGTATTCTCTGATATATAGTTCCCATTTAAAATATTTTCACTAATTTAAATTTTTTTTCCTATAATATACAATTTAAGTCCATTTTTTGAAGCTGTCATTCATTTCTCCTGAATAGTCTTTTATTTAAATAATGCCTTTTTTTCTTTGTAAGTCAATTTAGGGTAAATTTAGTGCATTTATTTTTTATTTGCAGATGTATGAAACCCAGTATATAGACTTTATTTTAGACATTAAAAAATTGATTCAACAGTCTTTTATGTTAACTTGCCTAGTGTTTTTAATGGCCATCTCATGCTCTTTTACTGTTTTGATTTTTGCCTCCTTTCTCTACTCTTGTCAGGACTTCTCTGAAATTTTTCCTTAGTTTAAGAAATTCATTAACTCAGTAAATATTAAATGCTTACCATGGTTTAGTGGCTTAGGCACTGATAATTCATAGTGATTTTTAAAAAAGACTCACCAGATACAGTATTTATTTTCTAGAGTTCACAAGCTTGCAAAGCAGATAGTCAGCAAACATGAGATTATGTTTGGGTAAATGTTTTTTTTAAAACTACATATTCATAAAAAATTTAAAATATGTAACTTCTGCATTGTTACAGTATTAATTCTGAAACTATGAATTATATAATGATCATCTGAAAAAGGTCAAAATAAAGTTTAGAAATTTTGTAAAAATTGAAGTAGGCCAGTACTTTGAGTACTAGATTGTAGATTATCTAATTAAGAAAAGGGAAGGGAGGGCCTCTCTGGTGGCACAGGGGTTAAAATCTTAGAGCTGTCAAGCTATCACCAACCACTGCAGCATGAGTTCAGTCAGTGCTGGGCCAGGGAGCTACCCACATGACACAGCAGACCTCTCCTGTCTCACCCTCTGCTCCCCTCAGCAGTGTACTTCAGTAGATCTGCCTGTTCTGCTCCCCACTCTGTCTCTGCTGAATTCTCTCACACACTGCCCCCACCTCTGGCCTACACCTCAGTTCTTGTATGCATAAATAAATAAAAATCTTTTTTAAAATAAAAAGGGGAAGGAAGAATAACATTTTTAAATTTTTGCCAGTAACATTCTAACACTGTTCAGTATGTAAATAGATACTTTGATCTTAATTATTAGTAATTTGATTGCTTAGCCTCTGGTCAAACACTGGTATACTGGCCCACCCTGGTGGCACAGGGGGTTAGGCAACACACTATGAAGCAGTCCACAGCCTCCGCAGCATGAATTCGATCCCCAGCCGGCCTGGGAGAAACCCACATGGCGCAGCAGACCTCTCCTGTCTCGCCCGCTGCTCCCCTCAGCAGTGTACTTCGGTCAGTCCACACCTGTTCTGCTGCCCACTCTGTCTCTGGTGGATCCTCTTACCCTCTGCAGCTCTGGCCTGTACCCCAGCTCTTGTGTGCATAAATAAATAAATCTTAAAAAAATACTTTTGGAAGTGAAAGAGATAGTAAAATAAAATCATACAAAACATAAATATACATCTATATCTGAAATGTGCATTTATTGTCTTACTAAATTTGGTTATTTAATAGAACTATAAAATAGTACTTTTAAAAAACTTCTTATATAATATAAAAATTACATGTATCTGTTTACATTATTGAAAAAAGCCTTTGATAAATGATTATGTGAACTTTACGAGAAGAACATAAATAGAAGAATTACTGTTGGGGCATAATACACTTTTTTCCAACCAGTTTTGTCTGTAATACTTGGTCAATTTTTTGTGAATATAGTTTTTGTCATATGGTTTTTATTATTTTAATTTTTTTCTTGAAATTGCATGCTTTATCACAGTTGCATTTTATGATTTAAAGACTTTTGAATTGTTGACTCCTTTAATTGCAAAAATCATCCATCTATAGGTACTGAGATATGAAAAATCAGGGAAAATTCTGCTCACTGGCGAATATTGTCAAATCAGTATTTTTAGTATTGGTGTGTGTAAATTTAAGTCCAAATATTTTTATAGGTTTTTTTTTTTTTTTTTTTTTTTTTTTTTGTCTCCAGTTAGAGTAGCTTAGTAAGACAAAGCTTGTCAGGTCAATTGTCTTTATTTGTGAATATTTTGAATGATTTTTCCAGATTCAGATGCTCTAAAATCATAGGCCTTTTAATTTTTCCTCCATATTGGCATTGCACACACACTTACACACACACACAGCTATAAATAGGAACGCCTTCAAAAAAATCTTCCTAGAGGTTCAGATAGGTAAGTATAGCATTTCAAAATTAAATGCCATACTTAATTTTGTACGCGTGTATACCATTTGTGATCTTAAAAATTGTTTTCTTTCTTGTTTTAGTAGCTGTAAATTTCAGAACCTTAGTGTGTGAAGTTGGTTTTGGAAAGGTGTTGGGTTGGGAGAGTGGAGTCCTTGGGTTACCTCTAGGAAAAGTTTCACCGGAGCTCCCCTTTCAGGAGCACTGTCCTTTCAACTCTATTCTTTCTCCACAGACAGAGGCGTTATATCCAAAAGGGCAGGTTTGTTACAAAAGGGAGAGAATGGGAAGGAATGCTTGCACAGACACAAGCAAGCAGAAAGAACTGCTTCAAGAGGAACAAGTTTTTTAAAATTTCCTATTCTTAACCTTCATCATAGGCTTTGTTGCTGCTGCTGCTATTTCAAAGCCATTAGATGAGGTTGAGGGAAAGATTTTTTTATTTATCTTATACTTTGATTAAGGAATTCCTACTTTTTTGAACAAAATACAACCAAAATTTAAGGGACTGGTTTATTAAAAAAGTTCAGGGACGTTTAGGTTGATTTACAATTTTATTTTTAAAAGCTCCAATATTTCTAAGATCTGTGGATGATAGCCTGCACAGAGAGAAAACTTAAGCCCTGGTGAAATGTATTTTGTAGCAGTTTTGTTACATTTTGTAGATTTACTGTGTAACCTACAGTTTTTTTAAATGTCAATTGTGGTAACAGTTTCTGTTTTGTTTAGTAAACTATTACAGTGTTCTTTGGGCAAAATTATAATCTAAGTGCTCTTCGCAACCAATTCCAAGTACATTTCTTTTTTTTTTTTTTTTTTTTAACAAATAAATAAGATTTATTTAGAGTTGTTGGTCTAGGCTTTTAGCAAAATGGCACTCAAAGGATATTTACAGGCAGGGAGTCTTTGCACATCATCTGGAACCTTTGACCCCTGAGCTTAAATCCCTACATCTCATCTGTGTCTGGGGTTGAAGATGGAGCTTGGAAGTTTCAGGAAGACACCATCCAATCTCCACCCCTCCTGGGAACATAAAACAGAGAGGGTCTGAATATGTGTGATTTAAATTTATGTTTTACAATTTATAGCTCTGTGAATACCTTTCTGGAATTCATGGTGTGGGGCTTGTTTACATTTTATTTTTTTTTTATAATAAATTTTATTTTTATATCCCCCATACATTTGCAACCCCCCCATTCTGACCCCAATCCCTCCCCTCCCGCCCTCCACTCCCCAAAAACTGTCTCTGGTTCATAGTTTTTTGTTGATTTTGATTTTCACTATCTTATAGTTATTCATTTTCCCTGGTCCCTTATTTAAGTTCTCTAGATTCCTGCTATGAGTGAGACCATCCGGTATTTTTCTTTTTCTTTCTGGCTTATTTCACTGAGCATGATCCCTTCCAGCGCCATCCATGTTGCTGCAAATTGCATGCGT
The DNA here is from genome assembly GCF_014898055.3 of Talpa occidentalis. Lineage (NCBI taxonomy): Eukaryota > Metazoa > Chordata > Mammalia > Eulipotyphla > Talpidae > Talpa > Talpa occidentalis. Next base: position 87,565,991 of record NW_026555331.1, read on the forward strand.
TTATCTTTTTTGAATGCTGAGTAATATTCCATGGTATATATGTACCACATCTTCTTGATCCAGTCATCTATTTTCCAAGTACATTTCTTAAGATTTTTAAATTTTGTAACCTTGATTCTTAACTTGGCTCTCTACTCCACCAAAATTTATATCCATATCTCTGTAAAAACAAATAAGTTTATCTTCAATACTAAACTTGTAAAACAGAATTTACAATGTCAGACATTTCACTTTTCAAAAAGAGTGGATTTCCAATTGCTTTACTTTGATTCCATGAATTAGATAAAGAAATCAAGCTATCGCTGTATTTAATTTAACTGAGCATCTATTTGAGGGATCTGGTATATTGATATATAGTTAACATCTTTAAACATTTTACAGAGTTGTTCTTTTGCTAACAATTTAACAGTTATTGTTTTTTATATGTGCATAAGGTAATCTAGAGTAAAAATGAGTGAAATTAATTTAGACAGTGATTGGATCTAATTGATTAAAACCTCAGTATAATGTATAAATGTGGCCTCTATAGCTATATATGTTAAGTTGTTTTCATGCACAACTTACTGAATATTAAAATCAAAATAACTTTTAAAGTGTTTGCTGATGTAAACACACACTCAGTGAGTCTTTGTCTTCTATTATGTCACTGATATTGCAGGAGTCCATGTCGCATGTTTATTAATTTTTTTGAGAAGTGGAAATTCTGTACTTAATTTTTTATTTGAGGAACACCTTTAAAAAAGGTCATTAGTGACAAATGAGTTTATTGCAAAATAAAAAATGATTACATTGATGTAGTTCCAGCTGTTTATCTTTGCCTTCACTATCACTGCTTTGGGTGATGTATTTGTAAAGATGTCTTTGAGGTGCATGTCATGTAGTGTTTCGCCTATATTTCCTTCTATATATTTTATGGTTTCAGGTCTTATGTCTAGTTCTTTAATCCATTTTTAGTTGGCTTATGTGCATGGTGTGAGGTAGTAGTCAAGTTTCATTCTTTTGCATGTAGCGACCCAGTTTTCCCAGCACCATTTATTGAACAAACTTTATTGCTCCAGTGCATATTCTTTGCTCCTTTGTCAAAGATTAGTTGACCATAAATCTATGGGTTTATTTCTGGGTTTTCTATTTGGTTCCATTGGTCCATGTGTCTGTTCTTGTTCCAATACTATGCAGTTTTGATTATTATGGCTTTGTGGTATAGTTTGAGATCTGGGAGTGTGATGCCTCCATTCCCTTTTTTATTCAGGAGGGTTTTGGCTATTGGGTTTTTGGTGACTCCATATGAATTTCATCAATATTTGTCTGTTACTCAGCAATCAAAAAAGATAAACTCATGCAATTTGCAGTAACATGGATGGAGCTGGAAGGGATCATGCTCAGTGAAATAAGCAAGAAAGAAAAAGAAAAATACTGGATGGTCTCACTCATAGCAGGAATTTATAAAACCTAAATAAGGGACCAGGAAAAAGGATAACTATAATAAAGAAAAAATCAAAATCAACAAGCAACTATAAACCAGAGACATACTATGGGGTTGGGGGGTATGGAGAGGAGGGATTGGGGTCAAAATAAGGGGGGGTGCAGTTGTATGGAGAATATAACCAAGATAAAAATGCATACATTGTACAAAAATGAAAAATGATGTAAGAAATATATAAAATAAAAAAATGATTACAAAACAATAAATTGTTGTAAATTTATATCATATATTTAAAAAAATCTCTGGTAGGATCAAATTGTAAAACAGTCTACTGTTTACTTTCTGTATATTCTAATTTCCTTACATATTTCACATGTGCCTAACCTATAATTTCTCCCAGTTTTTCTACTGAGTCTTCTGAATGGCAGCTTTGTAATTTGGCTAAAGCACAGACACCAGAGCACAACTGCCTGGTAGACTAAGTATCTGGTGGTGGAAATAGGCTCAAATATTTACTTGGGTCTTCTGCTCTAGACTAGAAAGAGTTACCTATCTGGAGCTGCTGTGTCTACCTGCCCTTGCTTTATCAGTCAGGCCTAGCAGGCTGTCCTTGAAAGGAATTTGGTAGTTAACACTGAAGCATGAGTGGGTTGAGAAAGACATGGGTTATTAATAGTCATCTTCCAGAGTTAACCACTTATTAAATTGAAGGCTTGTCTTTGATGCTTCTTGCACACTATTAGATTAGATTATGGCTGAAGCTGGAAATACAAAGTGGAGCTATGTAAAGTATCTAAACAATGCAACTGTTAATACTTTAAAGTATTAGAGTTTAGTATTTCATTAAATAGTATAAAGTTCAGGACTGTTTTAAATTAAGAAATATCAAAACAATAGTTATAACCCAGAACAATCTTGTACAAACCAGGATGTGTGATTGTTATACCTTTATCTACTTTAGTCTTAACTTATAGCAATAATTTCAGAAGGAAAGTGGGGTGCTGTTGTTTTATGATTGAAATTTTGAATTTACTAAGTTTTAGTTCTTCATGATATCCACTCACTTGCTGTTTTACCTTTCTCATGTTTCATAGTTTATTCCTCAATTTCTCCATCTTTCAAATAACTTCTGCTTCAAAACCCCTTTGATAGGAAGTATTACATGAACAAATTATACCTGGCAAGACATTTGGATGCTTAGAAATAAATCTAAACCTAAAAGAATTATTGACCTTATGAGGTAAAAAGTTAGGGCTGTCAACCCAGTACTCCTAAGAAATACCAATGAAAATGCTCCTGAATGGGCCTCCCTGGTGGCATGAGGGGTTAAGCACAGCACTGTGAAGCTATCTGCAGCCTCGAGTAACTCACATGGCACAGCAGACCTCTCCTGTTTTGCCTGCTGCTCCCCTCAGCAGTGTATTTCAGTCAGCCTGCCTGTTCTGTTTCCCACCTTTCACCTCCTGCACCTCGGCCTGTACCCCAGTTCTTGTATGCATTAATAAATAAATCCTTAGAAAAGAAAATGTTCCTGTGAGGTTGAAGGCACAGTTGGCTTCTTGATGGCTCTTTCAATCTCAGATGCTCAACTTACCTCTGTAGCTAAACCCAAAGTTCAGGTCTGTGGTTCAGACTCATGGCAGGTCTATCAGTGTGGCCTGTAATTTCTGTTGGCTGCAGTGAGTTAGGCCGATTTTCCATCTTTAAGAACTCCATAAAATCAACTTTCCCCCCATCCCTCTTCTATATTTGAATGTCTATCCAAGGAAGTTCATTTTGGTCTTCAACAATAGTATTTCCCTGACCAAACTCTAGTCAAGCTCCTCAGAGCCCTATTAGGCCCCATCTTTGGGCATGTCCTCCAATAGCCCAGTTTTAGCAAGGGTCTCGTGAAGTTGGTTTAACCAGAATCGTTCATTCTTGATAGCTCATCACCTTTGATATCTGAGAAGGTTCCTCATTCTTTACCATCCCCAGGTAATATCAGATCACCCTGACCTTCCTTTAGAAGAATCTTATTTTAGTTTAGCAAAAAGTTAACCCTGCCCTCTTAGTAATTTTCCACACACAGACTCCCTCCTGCTTCTTGGCTAATATAAATTTCCACTTTTCCTTGTCTTCAGAATTGAAACTAATTTCTCTTCCCTACTATAAAGCCCCATTGCACTAATCACTATTCCATTTCCAATGGTCCTTCCTTAGCCTTGTAAACAAGTGTTATGAATAATTTTTTTTCTTTTGAATGATTTTTTTTCTCTAACAACTTGCTTACACTTTTCTTGAAGGTGTTTTATGTTTGGGGTTGGCAATTTTCCAATAATAATGGCAGTATAGTTTGGGTCATGCAAGCAAGGTTAACTTGACACAGTGGATAATAACGTTTTTACTTAAGATATTCTGGAGAGCTGTCTTGTTTTTAGGATGGTCACTTAACCTGGTTCACCTCGAAATAGGTTGTTTTTGCCTCTTTTTTTTTTTTTTTTGTCACTTTAAAATCATTATAGAAATGCAAGAGGGGGAAAAAATACCCTCATGATGGGATGACCTGATCTGTCTTTAGCACACCCTTTCCTTAGGATAGACATACTTGTATGCTTTAAAAGGTTTTCTACCATCTTAGGGTCATCACTTTATAGTTCTCTTTAATTTTGTGCGGGTTTTTTTTTTTTTTTTTAATAATCTTTCTTTGAAACTTACTATTTTTGCGTAGAAGAACTGGAGTCTAGGCCAGAGGTGCAGGGGGTGAAAAGATTCACCAGAAACAGAGTGGGGAACAGAACAGGCAGACTGACTGAAATACACTGCCGAGGGGAGTAGCAGGCAAGACAGGAGAGGTCTGCTGTGCATAAGTGGGTTAGCTCTCTGGCTGGGGATCGTACTCAGGCCCTGGAGGTGACAGGGCTGAGACTTAATCCCTATGCTACCAGGGAGGCCCTAGATTAAAGGGTTAAATTGTCATCAAGCCCTAAAACAAGTGTACGGTACACACAATCTAAACTTTTATTGCGCTTTGCTGGGTTTTTACAAATTGAAGTTTTTTAGCAGCCCTGTGTTGAGTATGTCTATTAGTGCCATTTTTCTAACACTGTGCTCATTTGGTATCTGTCACATTTTGGTAATTCGCACAGTATTTCAGTTTTTTTCATTATTATATCTGTTAGTGCTCTGTAACAGTGCTCTATAATGGCTACTTTGATGTCGTAAACAAAAAATTAAAACTCCCTGAGGGCTCAGATGATGGTTAGTATTTAAATCACTAATTTTTTTTTAAAGAATACATTTTGGGGTTTTTAAAGAGATGTCATTGCATACATAATCGAATATAATAATAGTGTAAACATAAATTTTATATTCACTGGGAAACCAAAAAGTATACCTGACTTGTTTTATTTCAGTGGACTGGAACTAGACCCACATTATCTGAGGTATGCCTGTATTACACATATACCATTACTACATGGGATCGATCTAGTTTCTCTGCAGCTTCCTCAGCTTTTATTTTCATTGTTTTATTTATAAGCCCCTTTTCTAAGTGTTTAATGCTGTTCTGTATTTTATTTATTTTTAAAGATTTATTTATGCATACAAGAGCTGGGGTATAGGCCAGAGATGCGGGGGGTGAGAGATTCACCAGAGACAGAGTGGGGAACAGAATAGGTGGACTGACCAAAGTACACTGCTGAGGGGAGCAGCGGGCGACACAGGAGAGGTCTGCTGCTCCATGTGGGTTACCCCCGGCTGGCTGGGGATCGAAATCGTGCTGCAGAGGCTGTGGATTGCTTCATAGTGCGTTGCTTAACCCCTTGCACCACCAGGGAGGCCCCTATTCTGTATTTTAATTTGCTTTTTCTTAATAACAGTGACCATCTTTTCATGTGATTCTTTGCCATATGCATGTTTTCTTTGGTGAAATTTCGGTACCTGCCTTTTGTCCATTTTCAAATTTTTTTATTGAATGTTGAGAATTCTCTGTATTTTCTAAATCTAGTCTGTTTTTGGATGTGTGGTTTGCACATTTCTCCTAGCCTGTAATTTGTTTTTCAACAGGGTCTTTTTAAAAATTTTTTATGAAGTCCAGTTTATCATTTTTTCCTTTTATGGATCATGTTTTTGGTGTCAAATCTAAGAATTCTTTATCAATTTCTAGGTTGTGAAGATTTACCCATTTTTTTTCCTCAAATTTTTATATTTTTACATTTAACATTTAAGATAATTCATTTTGTGTATCTTTTATATAGGGTGTCAGGTATCACTGGAAGTTCATCTTTTTGAACTTTAGATGTCCAGTTGTTTCAGCACCATTTGTTAAAGACTGCTTCTCTTATTGAATTGCCTTTGCACCTTACAAAAATAAGAAATCATTGGGGTGTGCTTGTTGAAACTATTCCTGGGTTCTCCGTTCTTTCATTGATCTATATATCCTGTTACTCCACCACACGGTCTTGTTTACTGTAGCTATAGAGTAAGCCCTAACATCAGGAAGAGTCAGTCCTCCCATTTATTTTTTCAAAATGGTTTTTGTTTTTCTAAGTGTCTTTTTTCATATACATTTTAGAATCAGTTTATCTGCAAAAAACATTTCTGGGATTTTGGGAAAGAATCATTACACTGGAGAAGTCATTTTGGGGAGAGAATTGACATTTTACTATAGTAAACTTATTAATTAGAATTAAGCATTCAGGGTCTCAGACTCAATAGTGCTATTTTTAGTGCTCAGTATTCATAATGGCTTATGACTATTCTGTCGGACAGTGTAGTGCTAGATCTGTACATACTAGTCCCTGTTTAACTTAACCTGCTTCCTGGTTAGCTTAACCAGCTTCATATTCATGTTAGAATCAGCTTTGATGGTATCTTATCCTAGACTCCTCCTCTGCGCCATGTCTCATTTCTCAGCCCAGGTTCTCCCATTTAACTCCTCCATCATTTCTATTTATGGAAAATATGTATTCCTCTTCATTCTTATACCCTGTGCTACTTATCTTTTTACTTGTCTGCATCATTGCTAAATTACTAGCTACTTTGAATCAGAAATTCTGTGATTATCCTTGTATTCCTAGCAATGACATTTAGTGTGTGCTCAATAGATGATTGGTGATGTATGAACAGAAGTATCACCTTTATAACTTATGGTGACTGCTATCATTTTCTAGAATTGTAGGCTTCCAGCTTTTGAAGCATGTCACTCATGTGAACTTATATATTTTGTAAATTCTGAACTTGACTTATCAATAGGTAATATTTGAAGCATAATAAACATTTAGGGCAGAGCAGTCCTCATTAACAATAGGTTTTCTAGTAGTCTTGCTATATTTGAAAATGTGGGTGATTACATTGCCCTGTTTTTTTTTTTAATATAGTACCAGTGGCACAACTAATAAATCAGTGTTGATACTGTACAAGAAAATGTCAGGCTGACCTGTTAATTAACTGAAGTTTTGTTAAGATAATGCCTAAATGTTGACTGAAAGTTCCAGGGAGTAACTGATAAATATTCTGAAGCCCAACACACTTGGCTTATGCACCCCAGATAGCCACTTAGGAATCTCCTGCTTCGTACTTCCTGCTTACTTCAAGGTGCAAATGTACCCCTGCTAAGGCAATAAATACTCTGTTACCTAACTGCTTGGAGCTCAGACTTTGGAGATCTCCTTCCGTCCCTCCAATACAAATAAATACCTTCCCTCCTCCCCTCTTAGTCCATCTTTTTATTCATATTGCTTAATTTTTACCTGACGACTTTTCTGTTTTAGGAACCTATTTGGCAGACCACGTTGTGTTTAATAATCATGTGTCCTTACCCTCCTCTGGGCTTGTTTTTGATGACTTTGACAGTTTTGAGGAGTATTAAGCCAGGTATTTTGTAGAATGGCCTCCAGTTGGGATTTATCTGATGTTTTGCTCATAAATCAACCCAGGGTTATGTGTTTTGGGAAGGAATACCTCAGAGGTAATGCTTTGTCATTACATCATATCAGGGCAACATTATTGTCATTGTCTTTACCTCATGAATGCGACCAATTCCACTAGTAGTTGGAAAAAATGACTGTAATCCCTTATCATTTTTGCTTGTGCTTTCATTTTTAATTATTCAAAAGAATCTTCACGGGTATCTTTTAAAGCTACCTGTCATTTATAAATTAGTTTAAACTAGAGAATATCAATTGTAAATCTGTTTAACTGGCATATCAAACTATAGCACATCTAAATACCATACATTAAAAGCAGGTGTGGGGGGGGGGTTTGCAGGGAGAGATCTCTGTCAGTTCTATGGCATTGAGAAACTGGAGAACTAACCTTGTATTTGTTGCTTAAATCCTACCTGACTTTGTATTACAGAGTTATGAGGATGTCAGTGACAACCAATAGTTTAAATACCAGTAAAAATAAATTTCCCTTATTTTTTAAATAAAAAACTGAAATAGAAATTCTAATACTTTCTTTTTCCCTTACTACAGGGGATTGCCTTTCTGTAATCCTTGTATCCCTGAGGTGCGCACATTCGACTCTGGAGACTAGTAGTCTAGAGGACTAGAATTTCTAGATCATTTCACAGCCTCACTAAATGGATTATTTTCTGTATTCTGCAAATGTCTTCCAGTTACTCCTTTGTGCACATTATCCTCATCATGACAATTCCCTTCTATTTCCTGATAGGCAAGACTTAGGGTTAAGCTAGTTAGAACCTGGAAATCCTTATAAAAATTTCAGCCATTGCTAGATAACTTGTCTCAGAACTTTTCTTTTGGGCACTGGGTTAATTGGACAGTATTTCTCATAGGCTGCATATTTTCTAGGCATGCTTTCACTCTTTTGCTTTGATTTTTTTTTTTTGAAAAAAATCAGAAAATAATATTGTCCAGTATCATTTTAAGGAAACAGTGTATAGGCTGTGAATCTAAATTGTGATTAAGATTAATGATTTTATTTCCAGAAACTTTTAAGCTTCAACATTTATAGTGTAAACCCTTTTATTCTGTAGTTCATTTACTGTAATTCAACTGATAAAAATTTTTTGCTGCAGTTTTTTACAGTTGTAAAGTGAGACATATCTGTAAGCATTTTTGTTCAGAGATTCCTGTTAATAAATGTATAATGCAATACTTGAACAATGTATGCATGCTTTATATAGTTTTACATTTCACAGATGTAATGGTTGATGATGTGTTTTTGTTGGGTGGATGTGATACTGTGATTTTATAAGAAATGTGTACTTGGTATTCATCCATAGTATTCCTGCCTCACAGCTTCCAAAAGCCTTGGTATTTCTGTAGTGCTGGCAGTGTTGTTAAAGGTGTCTCTTGTGAGCTTAATGAGGTGACATTTTAGGATGTACCTAAAATTGGGGGCTGGTTGCTCGGAGAATCAACCTAATGCTTATAGGGTTGTATCTTACATTCCCACTCTCAGACTCCAGAGAGGGTAGAATGGCTGGAGATTTGAGTTCATTTGCCAATGAATTAATCAATTGTGACTAATGAAGCCACTATAAAAACCTAAAGGAGGGGCTTAGCTGTCAGGTTGGTGAACATGTGGCATTTGTGGGGAGAATGATGCTTCTGGAGAAGGCATGGAAGCTCTGTGCCCTTCTCCATACCTTGCCGTTTGCATCTCTTCTAGCTGGCTGTTCCTGAGTTCTGTCCTTTTACCAAATTGGTGACCTAGTGATTAAATTGGAGTTCTGTGAGCCACTGTAGCAAATTACTTGAATCAGACTGGGAACCTCTAACCTGTAGCTGGTTGGTCAGAAGCACAGGTAACAAAATTGCGTTTGGGAATGGCACCTAGCAGCTGAAGGAGGACTGTCTTGGCAATGCTTAAAGATTGAGTCCTTAAATTGTAGAATCTGAGGTTATCTCTGGGTAGAAAATGTCAGAAATGAGCTGAATTGAGTTGAATCTTTGGACACTCTGATGGTGTCTGAGAATTGCTTGTTTTGGGGAAGCACATACAGACTCATACTGGAATTGAGTCTAGGAACCCCTAAACTATGGCTATAATCTTTTTTAAAAAAAGATTTATTTATGCATACAAGAACTGGGGTACAGGCCAGAGGTACGGGAGGTGGTAGTGGTGAGAGGATTCACCGGAGACAGTAGGGAACAGAACAGGCAGACTGACTGAAATAGGCTGCTGAGGGGAGCAGCAGGCGAGATAAGAGAGGTCTGCTATGCCATGTGGGTAGGTCCCTGGCCAGCTGGGGATTGAACTTGTGCTGCAGAGGCTGCGGATAGCTTTATAATGCTGTGCTTAACCTCTTTCGCCACCACGGAGGCCCCAATATAATCTTTTTTTTAATGTTTTTTTAAAAGGAAAATGTGGACCTTATACATTTAAGCTATAATATATTCAGTTTTATTTATATATATTATATAATATGTAATATTTCTTTTCCTTTTACTTATTTCAGCATTTATGAACTATATTATAGAAAATTGAATGTACATTATTACTAAATTTAAAATCTTTAAGAGTGGTATATTGCAAAATGGAATAACTGTCATTTTGATGCTACTGTAAAGAGAAGAAATCTATACTTTGATCATGGCATAGGACAACATGCTTAAGTAAGTGAATATTTTGTTGTTATTTGAAAATTTTTATGGAGACATAAACGACATTAGTTTCAGGTATACATCATAATATTTGTATGAACATTCACATTACAAAATAATCACCATTAAGTCTAGCTAAAATCCATCAGCATACAAAGAAAAGTTAATTTTTTTCTTGTGCTGAGAACTTTCACTTTTAATTTTTAAAAATTTTTTTTACATCATTTTTCATTTTTTGTATAATACATGCATTTTCATCTTCGTTATAGTCCCTGTAAAATTCCCCCCACCCTTTCACCCATGAACTATCACCATGGGCCCTTGTGCTCTTCCCACCCATTTTGATCTTACTCCCTTCTCCCCCGCTGTAGTGTATCTCTGGTTTATAGTTGCCTGCTGATTTTGATTTCTACTTTATTATAATTAGTTATTTTTCCTGATCCCTTATTTGGATCCTCTACATTCCTGCTATATGTGACTTTAACAACTTTCAAATATGTAATACACTATTATTAACTTTCTAGTTGGTTTTTTTTTTTTTTTTTTTTTTTTTTTTGCTGTATATGTTCTAGAGCATTTTGGAAAGCTTATTTTTAAGTTTATTATAAATGCATTAATGCTTTGGACATTCCAGTTAAACTGTTAGCAATTGCATGCTTTTTCATTTGTTACTTTGCTTTCTTCTTGTTTTTATGATTCAGAGCTATTCTTTTTTTTTTTTTTTTTTTTTAGGATTTATTTATTTATTTATTTATTTATACAAGCACTGGGTACAGTCAGAAGCGCGGGAGGGTGAGAGAATTCACCAGAGCCAGAGCGGGTAGCAGAACAGGCAGAAGGACCGAAGGACACTGCTGAGGGGAGCAGCGGGCGGCAGGAGAGGTCTGCGCCCCATGTGGGACTTGCCTCCGGTGGCTGGGGAGCAGCTGGGGATCGAACCAGTGCTGCAGAGGCTGCGGGCAGCTTTGCAACCCAGCACTCAACCGCTGCGCCAGCGGGGAGGCCCTCTTTTGTATATATTCTCTGAAGCATTACCATTCACAAGAATAGTTGTATGGTTTTATACCCAACTTTAGTAGATTTGTATTGACTGTTTTTCTCTCCATTTTTAGCTTGAACCTAGTCCTTAGTTGTTATTTTCAGTTACTGCTCCCAAATAGTTTTATTCATTGGCAAACCATTAATTTACATCCTTGCTTTTTTTTCACAATATAGGTTTTTTTCCCTCAGATGTGGTCACCATAGTTTTCCCACCACCAAAATACCCATAGTTCTCCACCATAGTTCATTGTGCTCTCCCTCAACCACTCTAAACCTCCTCCCCCTTTTTCTCCTCCCTCTCTCAAATACGAACGCTAATAAAACTCACCTTATAAAGTAGATTTATTCTAGCAAAGTTAAATTTAAGTATATGTAATTCCATTTGGCTTATGATTTGTATTATGAAATACAAGGTTTGGTTTCTGGTGAGCAGCATGTATACTGCTCAAAATTATTGAGCAGTTTACATATATGTTTATATGTAAACAGCTTATTTTGTGTTTTTCCTTTTTAATGTCAATGACTGGACAATATAAAAATATATGTGCTGAGAGCCAGTTGAATAGAACATAGTATAAAGAATGCATTCATTTTTCTTTAAACAAGTGCTTCATTATTTTACAGCACAATAGCCTGCATATCTTCTAGGTTCCTTAGAGTACAGGTCTGTAGTATCCATGTAAATTAATACCAAGTAATCCCCAAGTCTCTGTAGTGTAATATGATAAAAATTTGTGTTGCTTTTGTAAAGTGTGTAGTTATTCCTGTTTGAGTGGCTTTCCCAGAGGGATCTCCTCTAAGCAGCGACACTGAAATCTTAACTCCTTGAACATTTCAGACATGTGGCCACGTATGTGACCTTGTAAATTCCCAGAAATTCATGTTTTTTGAAACTCTTACTCCCCAAAGCATCTTATTCATTATGTTTTAGACCATGATTTTTGTCTATTGTTTTTTTCAATTGTTTACCCATGCATCAGTAACTATTACGATCCTTACACATTTTTGACAGATGTCCTTTATATGTTTTTGGACAAATGTCACTGGTGGGTACTCCAGTGCTGGAGAGTTCCCAACCAAGCCCTTTGATCTGTTTTTCCAGGGAGTCACCAAACAGATCACAGTAAACCTAAATTCTTTGAGAAATAATGTCTGTCTGATTCCCTCTGATACTGGATACCTGTATTGGGAACATGGTTTGTTGTCTTTAAGGCTGCTGCCTATTTCGGTAGCATAGTACAGGACCAGGGTGAGTTAAAACGGCATAAAACACTCTTGAGTTTCAGCTATTTTTTCCTTGATGAAACACTTACCTGGTTGCTGCAAGCTTTCCATTAGTTTCTAGAGTTCAGAAAAGTTGGTTTTGAAAGTTTTTGCAGTGTATTTATTTCTTTGTAGAGGAATGAACCATTGGATTTCCCTACTCTATTTTTTGTTGATTTCAGGTTCAACAGTTTTTATGTTCAAGAATGGCTTTATCCTGAGGACATTAGAAAATGAGAGAATGACAAGGACATGTTACCCACTGGGTACTAATGGGAAACTATCCAGATGGAAATGTGCTATAGGCAATGGTAAATAAGGGATTGTAGTGGGAAGTTGAGGTGTCAGGGCTTGAGATTAGGTTTGGATTTGGTAATGTTGAAGCTCATGAACTTAGAAGTGAATTTATAGAATGAGTAGAAAAGAACTTCTGAGGCCTTTAGCTTTGGAGAAACAACCTTCAGCCACTTTGAACAAGAAATCTGTGAAATAGGTATAATTGAACTTTTAGTTTTCTTTTTCGAATGGGGAAAATTAATTTTGGAATTAGATATAAACTGATACATTAATAGCTACTTGTGTCAGTTTTTGTCATCTCTCTTAAAATAATTAGCATATATAGAATACTATCTAGCTATTAAAAAAAGTAATGTGGATGGACCTAAGTGAAATGTCAGATGGAGAAAGGAAAAGACCGCCCTGTGATTTCACACAGAAGTAAAAGAGAAGCAACACTAATGCGAAAACAAAACAAAATAAAAACGGGCTGTAAGAACAAAATACTGGTTACCAGAATGGAAGGGAGAAGGGGTCAGTGTTTGGGTAAATCCTGTAAAAGGGGTCAGTTGCATGGTGACAGATGGAAACTAGAGCTGCAGGTGAATATAATGTAGTATATGCAGGTGTTGATTTATAATGCTGTTCACCTGAAACTTATATAATATTATAAATCAGTGTTACTTAAATTGAAAAAATTAAAAATACCTTGAGGGAAGATTATCCTGAATCATTAGGGTGGGACTGATGTTATGGGTTTCTTATAAAAGGAAAGCAGAAGGGTCAAAGAAAATATGTGGTGGGAAGGAGAGGATTTGATGATGCTACACTAGTAGCTTTCAAGGTGAAGAAAGAGATCATGAGTCAAGGAATGTAGGCCGCCTCTAAAAGCTAGTGAAAGCAAAGAAATATTTTCCTCTAGAATCTCCAAAGGGAATCAGTTCTGCTGATACCTTTATGGCTTTGGACCAGTGACTGATTTTGGACTTCTGACCTCCAGAACTATAAGATAATACATTTAAGCCGCTCTTTGGTGGAAATTTATTATAATCGCAATAGGAAACTTAGGCATTCAGATGAAAGCAATTATTTGTAGTATTTTTCATCCTTGAGAAAAATGATTTGAAGTGAAGAAAACAACAATAAACCACAAAAGCAAATGGTAAAAAAATTGTGAAGAAGACCTCCACAGACCATATATTATTAGCTGCTCTTAGCTGGAATTGAAAGGACTGATACCAATAGCAGAGTTTCTCTGATTAGTAAAACAAGTAGGAATCTTGAATAGTGTCTTTATTTTCTCTACGTTTTTTTGTCTTTGCCAACTTACCCCACTCCCCAAGTTCAGATAACTTATTTTTCATCATGTTTTATATCTTTTTAATCTGTTAAATCAACTTGAACAACCAATTTAACAAATACTAATTCTCTGCTTCAGGTAATCAAACTGATCTTATCCTGTTCTCCATTTCTTCTCATTCTCCTTTCCCTTCCAGTCTTTACTGCTCTCACATTTAATACTTTATTACAGGCTTATAGACATTTCTGAAAAGGCAATGAGATGTAATTTATTAAAATTCCAGTGTACTTTGCCAATTTCCAGGTTGAACACCAGAGAATTAAATTACTTGGAACTGCCAAAAATTCCTACTAAAATTCAGAAGTATATTTCATAAATAAAATATAGACTGAATTATAACCTCTTGGGGGTTCAAAATAATTTCTCTCTCGTGATTTGCAAGTTATTCTTTTCAAAAAAATCCATAATTAGACTAGAAAGAAAGGATATGATCATGAAAGTTTTAATTGCTCCCTAAGTGTCTTTTACCAAAGTAATAACATTTTTTTTAATTGGGAAAGGAGGACCGTATACTATAGATGGAGAAGCACCAAAAGCATTTATCCTAGCGTATTGGTTTAGATAAAGTTAGTAACTTGTGTATATCTGCTAATGATGTGTAGAGGTTTTAAGAAAATTTGATTTAGAGTTGAAGATTCAATTTTGTAAATATGTATTCTTGAAAATATTCTCATTTTATTGTATGAGAATATAAACACAGTATTATCTGTGTTTATATACACACACACATACATTGAACTCTGGTCTCATTCTAAGACTGAGGCCTGACTCAGTGAAATAGGGCAAAATTGTTAAGGAAAACAGGAACGTGAACCCTATGGAGTGCAGCTTCTCCACTCACCTGCATTTTGTTATTGTTTTAATGTGATCTTAAAAAATGAGAAAGGTGAGAATTATCCATGCACCCACCAGGCAGCATGGATGATAGGGCTAGCCTACTCGGTCCCTCTCATTCTTGGGACTTATAGTAATTAAGATTTTTAGTAGCTTGCAGTGGTTCTGATCTCAGTTTGTTTAAAACTGTAGTCTAGCAGGTCAGGTTGCCTTTGAAAATAGATCCAGTGGCTCAGTTCAGCAGAGTGGGGTATACCTTAAGTTTAACCACATGTGACAAATCTCTTAACTATTACAACTGAGAATTGCTTGTTACAGAAATTAATATTTTTTATTTATTTATTTATTTATTTATTATGTTTGTTTGTTTTGTTTATACATGCACTGGGTACAGTCAGAAGCGCGGGAGGGTGAGAGAATTCACCAGAGCCAGAGTGGGGAGCAGAGCAGGCAGAGGGACTGAAGCACACTGCTGAGGGGAGCAGCGGGTGGCAGGAGAGGTCTGCGCACCATGTGGGATCCTCCTCCGGTGGCCGGGGAGCAGCCGGGGATCGAACCGGCGCCGCAGAGGCCGCGGGCAGCTTTGCAACCCAGCGCTCAACCGCTGCGCCACCGGGGAGGCCCCAGAAATTAATATTTTTATATATTTTAGAGATGTGAGTCTTTTAAAAGTTTCCTAATTGTTAAATAATTTTATTTGAAAAGAATAGGTAAGACTGTATATAAAATGGCAAATTTGTTTTGTATAAGAGAATTACTTCTTTTAAGCTGATTCTACTGCCACAATGGTGTGATATTTCTGACAAATAAGACAAAGCTTACTGGGACTTTAGAAAAACAATGTAGGCAGATGTATTACAAGTGGTTGAAAATTATATTTTGCATATTGAGTCATTTTAGGCTTTGACCATCATGGAAGTAAGTCATATATTTTTTTTTTTTTATTAAAATCTGGAACTTTTACTTGAAAAGGTAATATTTGCAGGCCTCCCCAGTGGTGCAGCGGTTGAGCGCTGGGTTGCGAAGCGGCCTGCAGCCTCTGCAGTGACGGTTCAATCCCCGGCTGCTCCCCAGCCACCAGAGGAGGGTCCCACATGGCGCGCAGACCTCTCCTGCCACCCGCTGCTCCCCTCAGCAGTGTACTTCGGTCCTTCTGCCTGCTCTGCTCCCCGCTCTGGCTCTGGTGAATTCTCTCACCCTCCCACGCTTCTGACTGTGCCCAGGGCTTGTATAAATAAATAAAAATAAATCTTTTTTTAAAAAAAGGTAATATTTGCTATATGTGATAATATACACCTCTGTTTCTAGTAAATCTAATTTGGCATGTTTCGGTCCATGAATTCCCTAGAAAACCTCACTATGCTACAGATTAGATAGATACAGAAACTGTATATTGTGGAATATTTTTAAGTTAAAAATGAGTTGTAGGTCTGTTTTCATTCTGAGATCATATTAAATAAGTTGAGTGATAACTCTTGGTTTTAAAGCTCTTTCTGAACTCTTTATGCCATTTGAATGTTAATCTTGTTTTTTAAGTTTTTGAAATTTAAGATATGCTAAAGTATAAGATTCTGATTCTTTTAGTCTGATTCTTTATTCTTTTAAACTGATAATTTTTTGGAAACGAAAACTACCTACAAACTGACTACTTCTGTTGACCTGGATGTTCCATTGAATTATATTAGTTTCTTCTCAACATACATTCAGTTGATTTCAATAATCAGGGTCCATGTCTTTTGATTGGGAATTATTTTGTATATTCACTGGTGTGAAATACTTAACACATGTTATTTGACATTAAAAAATGGTATTTTTATTTAAATCCTTTATTAAATCTTAAGCAGTTTCCCTGGGCTATTCTAAAGCTGTCTAAAATTTAATTTAAAAGTAATCCTTAGAAGTTATGTTATGGTTTATTAGCATTTATGGACATCTGGTACAGAATACTTCCTGTGGTTTTATGGTTTGTTTGTTTTTTAAGATTTATTTATGCATACAAGAACTGGGGTAAAGGCCAGCGGTATGGGGGGTAAGAGGATTCACAGAGACAGAGTGAGAAACAGAACAGGCGGATTGACTGAAATATACTGTTGAGGGGAGCAGCGGGCGAGTCAGGAGAGGTCTGTTGTGCCACTTGGGTCACCTCCCTGACTGGGGATTGAACTTGTGCTTCAGTGGCTGACTTCATAGTGCTGTGTCTTAACCCCTTACATCACCAGGGCGGCCCCGGTTTTATGGTTTTGATGGAAGAATTAAAGAGAGGATGAGTCAGAGTGTGTGATACTATAAAAGCATGCAGTTTTTTAGTGTTACAGTAGTTATCTTTGTTGTAAACTTAGTTATTAAAAATACTTTTATTTGGTGAAAAGGTCTTCTGGGCATCCTTTCCATACTATTTCTTTTTATTAAACTATTAAAATTTCAAATTATTAAATACCTCGCAGTTGCTGGATATTAGAGGCAGCATAAGTAGCTGTATTTATGACTAATTGACCCCTTCTCCCCAGGTATTTATAGTATTTTATGTTAAACAGTCAATCTTCTGCATGGCCTGTGTACCTACACATGTTTGTATGGAAATCAACAAGATGCAAACTTTTTAAAGGAAGGAGTCAGGAAAAGGGTATGCTAAACCATTGTAGTTGTGGTTTTTAAACTGTATTATATGTACTCACTAGAGAGATTCTTAAACACAGATTGCTGGGTCTCCTTGAAGGTTCTGATTCTAAATCTGGGATGAGACCTGACTCTTGTCTTAGATACTTAAGGTAGAAATAACGTTGACAGGAAATCAGAAGGAGATTTCACTTTAGGAAGTGAAGGCTGTATGGAAATCTAAGAAGCAATTAGGGAATAGGGTAATAGGAAAATTACATTTAGTTCAGAAACTTCTAAACTACCTGACAGACATAATTAGCAAACATTCTTTTTTTTCCAAAAGTCAATTAGCAAAACATAATAAAAAACATTGCCTATCCCATTCCTCTCCATTCCTGCATTTTTGCTCCCAGAGGCACTTTCTTTACATCATTCCATTTACATATATTAAAATGCATGTGCACAAAGCAGCAATATACATGTTGCATAAATATATTAAAAATATTTAGAAGGTAAACTTGTACATAAATTTTTTTTTAAAGATTTATTTATTTTATACAAGAACCTGGGTACAGGCCAGATGCGCGGGAGGATGAGAGGATTCACCAGAGACAGAGCAGGGAGCAGAGCAGGCAGAAGGACCGAAGTACACTGCTGAGGGGAGCAGCGGGCAGGACAGGAGAGGTCTGCCACGCCATGTGGGACCCTCGCCGGCCAGCCTGGATGAAATGGCGCTGCAGAGGCTGCGGACAGCTTCACAGCGCGGCACTCAACCATCTGAGCCACCAGGGGAGGCCCCGATGTACATAAATTTTTAAAAAATATTTTATATAATTCTTACATCATTTTTCATTTTTGCACAATGTATGCATTTTCATTTTAGTTATATTCCCCATACAATTGCACCCCTCCTTATTTTGACCCTAATCCTTCCTCTCCCCTCCCTTCCCCCCCCCAGTGTGCACATAAATTTTGTACAATGCTTGCATGTGGGAAGATGGAGAAGTAGAAGTGAGGTGTAGAGAGTTAAAAGGGGAGAGAGAAAATAAAGTAGGTAAATCATACTATTTTTAGCTCAGATGTAATCTTAATCCTTAAGTCACATGATCAGATATTCAGCTGATAGCTTTCTCACACACAAAGATGACTTTAGTATATTCACATTAAGAAATTTGTAAGCATCTGATTGAAGTGGAGGAAACAAAGCCTATAAAATTTCTATGTAAATAAGTCAAATTGAATAGATTAATAATCTATTAAAAGTGATTTTCTATGTATTCACCTTCATTCATTGGTGGTTTATTATGTATCATGTGACTGACATCTTCCCTGCCAAATGGAAGCTTTAAATCTAATGCTGTGATACACATAAATTAAAGAATAAAACTTGTAAATGCCAGAGTTGGATACATTATATAAATACGTGTGTGTGTGTATATGCGGGAGTAGGGATTACCTATGAAATTTAAGTTGACAGTTATTTAGGACTGGTTACCTAGGGTTGATTGATAGAATTTAAAATTGATCCAGTGAAATGGGATACTATTGTGGTTTATAACATGAGACTGAATGATGTTGTTGCGCCTGAAGGCATATAGTGGAAGACGGTAATTATATCGAAATTAAACTGAGGGTGTTGATTTATGGTTCTTTTATAGTTATGACAATGCTACCAGTAATCTTGATGAATTGTATGAGTTGTTCAGTGATTAGTAAGGGATGAAGTTTTAGAGTGAGACCAGCCTGCCTATTGGGGGATGGAGGGAAGTAGATTAACACAATTTCTCATAATTTGCTATGTACTAAAGCAATGGTATTTTATTATCTTATAAACAAGTACCATGGACCCATGAACAGCATGGGTTTTCTTGTAAACAGACAGCATATTACATTATTAATAACATAGTATATAGTACTTTGAAGTATTTTCTCATGATTGCTAACATTTTCTTTTCTCTAGAATACTTTATTAAGAATATAATATATAATACATGTAACATACAAAACATGTTAATTGACTTACTGGTGAGGATTCTAGTCAATAGCAGATTAGTAGTATTTAAGTTTTTGGGGAGTTAAAAGTTATACATGTATTCGTGTTGAGTCACTGTAAACTACAGGAAAGATGGTATAATAAATGTTACAGAACATGGTTTAAAAATCATAATTTTTGGGAAACGAATGGAAAACAATAATAGCTTGGAGTTCCTCGATCAATGATGGAGTAACTTTTTTTTTTTTTTTTAAAAAGATTAAACTGTACTTGCTGAAAACCAAAGGAACAGTGTCTGAGAATTTTACTCTGAAAATAATGGTTCTGTTAAGTAGTTTTTAGATTTCTCATCATTTGAGAAAGTTTACACACACAGAAAATAGGTACATGTTATCCTTTGAATAAAAATAAAAGCTAAAGAAAATTGTGATAAATTATGTGTTACAGAGACTAATTTTTAGTGACATGAGTTTTACATCTTTATAGAGGTAGGAAAATAGGGTATGGACATAACTGGAATTGCTTTTAGGTTGAATTTTTGAGACCAGAGTACACTTATATCTAGGTATTAAGAAAATAAATTTCCTTCAAATTAGGATATCTGAAAGAAATTTTGGTTTGGTTTTGTTGCTTGTTTTCATTTTGGCCATGGTTTCATATTCTAATAGTAGTTTTCTTTCCAATTAGAATTTAAAAAAATTTATAATATTGTTTAATGTTTTGAGTGAATTTGTATATAGGATGTGAGTTTTGGATTGAGTTTCACTTTTTAAACTATGAATGTCCAGTTATCCTAGCATTTTTTGTTGAAAAAGATGATCCTTGTTTCATGGTATTGCTGTTGTACCTTTGTAATCATTTAGTTGTGGAGGCTACTTCCGGGTTCTCTATTCTGTTTTGTTCTTTGTGTTTTTTATTGCCAATACCACACTGTTCAGATTGTTTTAGCCTTGTAAGTTGTGAAATCAGGTAGTGTAAGTTTTCCAGTTTTGTTCTCTCTCATAATCATTTTGATATTCTAGTTCCTTTGTCTATACATTTTAGAATCAACATGTCAATTTTTACAAAAACCTTACTGAGATTTTGATTGGGACTGCATTGACTCTGAGTCAGTCTGGGAAAGCTGACATGGGTGATATGTCTATTGAGTTTTTTTGTGTGCTATTTTGTTATTAACTCATTGTACTCTTTTAATTCAGTCTTTTTAAAGTTTTCTTTACTGTTAATGTGTGTAAATCATTTTGCCTTTTTCCCTAGTTCTGTTTCCTCTCTTGGCCTTTATCTCTTCACATTTTGACATGTTTTCTCCCAGAAAGAACGACTTCATAAAAACAAAATAGATTTTAGTTTTGTTAAATTCCTGAGAGCAGTTACATAATTGATAGTGTAATTAGCATTTAGTGAAATAAAGACAAGGTCAGTATGAGCGACTTTTCTGTGAGACAAGTTGAAATCTTCATTAAAAAATGTAAGTTTTCAGTTAAGTTTTCTAGTTAAGTAATGTTGTCTTGTGTATGTGCTTTTAGATAACTTTCCAGAGATTTTATGGACCTGTTTTTGGAATATTGTGTTTAGTGTTTTCATAGTTTTTCTTCTCTCTCTCTCTCTCTTTTTCTCTTTTTACTTTGGTACTTTTCGTATCCTTAATATACTAATGAAAAGTTATTCTAAGATGGAATGTAGTATCAGCATTTTCCAAACACACTTCAGCTAAGCATTCTCTTTTCTAAGGAATGGCATGTAGTGGGATTAGAGCTTCACAGAATATTCTTTGTGAAAGAATGTGCTGAAAGTGCAACTGATGGTACCTGAGCACAAATCGAGGTCACTACCTTGTGTGCAGCTTTTAAAATCCAATTTTAAGAATGTCCTTAAAAGAAACAAAGTATAAATTTTGCAAAGTCTCGACCTTTGAGCACATGTCTCTAATACTCTGTGTGAAGAAAGGGGAAATATTCAGGAAGCATTTCAGTTCATACTAAAGTATAGTGATTATCTTGAGTAGTACCTCTGTAGGTATTAGAGATGCAAGCTAAGTTAGTCACTTTCTAAATGGTATACCATTTTTTACCTAAGTTAACTGACAATCTTATTCAGAATTGGGTATTTGCAAACATTTTCTGAAAAATTAGTGGACGTTACTTCAAGTAAAATAACTGAAATTTGTTGCAGTAGATAAAATTTGAGCTTTGAAGTGAAAATTAGGATTTTGAAAAACTTAAGTCTTGTATTAGTGGTGATATTAACACATCTGATTTTTAAATATTGTATGATAAACTGTCAGCATTTGATAGGGTATTTTCCAGATGACCAGTGCATGTCATGGCTGAATTATGTATGGATAAAAAATTCATTCAACGTGTGAAATAAAGCAGTGGATTTGAAAGTAACAGTAGGAAAAGTTCACTGACATAGGTACATTGCATACACTGTAATTAATCTTTCAGGAACCACCACTTGTCCAGTTTAGGTGTAGTTTCATAGAATAGCCACAATTACTGGAAAAAAGCTATTGAAATAACTCTTCTTATTTCCAACTATAATATTCATGTGAGACAAAATGTTCTTCATATGCCGCAACCAAAATTACATATCAGAGATATTAGGATGCAGCTGTCTTTTAGTAAGATTAGATACTAGATTTACAAAAACGTAAGACGGTGCCACTTTTCTAACAGGTCTTTTTATTTTGGAAAATCATTGTTTTAATAAACTCATGTATAGTACATTTATTTTTAATGAATTAAAGTTTGTTTTAATTTCTGACATGGTAAGTATTGATAGATATAGTATAGAGGAGTTCTGAGACCAAACAATTTGAGAATCACTGAGCAGAAATGATACCCAATTTGAGAATCACTGAGCAGAAATGATACATAAACTTTGAATATGTCATTAGTAAGAAATAAGATATTATGGGGGAAGTGGATGTTTCACTGGATAAAGTGAAAATATCAAGATCTTAAATTTTTAAAACAATCTAGGCATAATAAGCCTATTTTTAAAGACTAGGCATTTGACAATGCGCTGCTATGATCCTGAAGGAATGGTTTCTGGTAGGTACTTGGACACATTTCATTCATTCATCATTAAAGATGAGCACTTTCTTTGATAAAGGCACTTGATACATGAACAGAATTCACTACTCAAGAAGACAGATGTGTCCTTTTTCATGGCTTTCATTCTGTGGAGGAAACAAAACATCAGATTAGGAACTGGCCAGGAAATTAGGATATGGAGAAAAAGTAACAGGGCTGGCTATATAGATGAATCAGGAAAGTCTTTCCAAGGAAAAAACATTTAAGCAGTGACCTGAGGGATAAGCAGCAATCAGCAACGGGAAGAACTTTCCGGGCAAGGGGAGGAATACTACTCAGACACATAACCACTGATATATTAACTGCCATTTAATTCTCACAACCGGCGTGTACTATACACATTTGATAAATCTGAGTTATAAATTTGTCCAGTTAAATAGAATGCATAATAGCTTGTATTTTCTAATATCCTATGTAAATGACTATTACAGATTTAATTCTTTATTGTAAAATTTATTGATGCAAGTTATATCACAAAAGAATAAATCATAGTATCAATATAAAGCTTAAATGTAAAAGTAAATTCGATTTCATACTATAAAGCATAAAATATACAAATAATTCATTTACCACTATAGTTTCTAAAATGATCAGAACAATATTTTTTCTTTAAGATAACATTTTTTTTAAAAATTTATTTATGCATACAAGAGCTGGGTTACAGGGCAGAGGTATGGGGGGGTGAGAAGATTCACCAGAGAGTAGGGAGCAGAACAGGCAGACTGAAATACACTGCTGAGGGGAGCAGCGGGCAAGACAGGAGAGGTCTGCTGTGCCATGTGGATAGCTCCCTAGTCAGCCCAGGATTGAACTCGTGCCGCTGAGGCTGTGGATAGCTTCACAGGTTGCGTCTTAACCCCTCATGCCACCAGGGAGGCCCAAGATAACGTGTTTTAAAAGTAGAGGATCTTCCTCTTTGGGTATTGTTACTGCTTACCCCCAATAGTCCATTCTGTTCCTTCCCCACTTGGGAACCATGTATTTTTTAAATTATTTTTATGAATATATATTTTAGGTGAAGTGTTGCCTTTAAATAAGTTTATAATAATTATCTTTCTTAAGTACAGTACTAGTAAACTTCTAGGAACTTCTAGATGAATTTCATCAACAGAAATGTGCTGATTTTGCATGGACTTTGATGCATTTGGAATGTCAGATGTCCATGCCATATGACATATTTCAGTTCTGTGTGTCTGACATCAAAGACAGAAGTCACAGTAAACAAGTGTGAACCATACTTTTAAAACATGACTATTCTTTTGTGAACCAGACTGTTTCCTTTCTATTTCCCTAAACTAGAACCTTTCGTGTTCTTTTTTTGCACCACTGTAATAGCAATGAACACCTTTTTTGTTCATCCCTGGAGCCACAGGTGAGTCCTGAGTCTGGTTTACTGCACTGGGCAGGGGAACCTTGGGGAATAGAATCCAGAGAGGCCTGGCTTCATGGCCACCTGAGAAATACACTTACTGGTGACACTAGTGCAACTTTCTATGTTTTCTGTGAATCAGTGTGATGGATTATAAGTGTTTGGGGCTAAGAAATAGCATAGCTTACTGTTTATTTTGAGCAAGCCAAGTGATCAAATTCTTTTTTTTTTTTTTTCGGTAATATAAAATATTCTGTATTAATTTGGGCAGCTGTGCTTCAAATCCCTGTGGCATCTTTGAATTTAGTTATTGTAATTCAGGTACTTTCAAGTTTCTATGAAGGGGGGTGTTTTTGTTGTTTTTGCTCCCAAAGGAGCCATGGTATTTTTAATCAGTTCTTTAGGGAAAGCTTGGCTAACTTCTCCAAAGTTAAGTTTGTTGGTTGAATATTGCTAAATAAAATGTTACAATAATTGAATAATTTGGGAAGAAATGTACCATTTTCCTCATGCAACTAGTAGTTTTCCTTCTCTTTGGTAGTTCATACTGTACGAATATAATTTAAATTCCAAAACTGAAAAAATACTCTCACATTAGCTTTTCAGGAAACTCTGGGTAAGGCAAAAGCACGTGTCCCCTGCTTTATAAGAGAACTTGATAATATGATTCCTTTATTTGAAAACTTTTAAAATAATTGTGAACTGTTAAAGAGGGCTGTGTTACTCTTTAAAACATGACTTTTGTGAAGCAGTTGTCCTTTTATTTAGAGTTTGACAGGATTTTCATATAGCATGATTTCTGATAGAATCAAAATGTTTCTAACTATAGTTTTGGGCTATTTAGTTACCATTTTGTTTTAAAGAATCATGAAAAATTACGCCTTTAATTTCCTCCATTCCTGTATTTAGCTTCTCTCCCCTCAGCTTTCTTTCCTTCCCATTTAATTACTTAACACTTAAATAAAATTTAGTATAAAGGATCAAAACAGTACAAAGGTAAGATGCACAAAATAGACTAGTCACTAGACTTGTGGGTATCCTTTTAGCTTATTTATATGTATGTGTTTTAGAAACATACAAATGTATTGTTTTTTACATAATATTCTGCAGGTGGCTTTTTTCCATGTCTTAGGGAGCTCTTAGTACTATTGTATGCTAGTCTGTATTATAGATGTGCAGTTAATTAGACCAATCTTGGTGTCTCTTCTGTATACATGTATTTAAGAATGAATGGGTCCAGTAGTTTTCCTGCCTGATGTTTGCTACACTCATACTCTCAATTAATTTTCAGCTTTCTGTGACTATTATTACCATCCCATTTTCAAATCCCTTCCCTTTTTTGCCAACTCTATTATTGGCATCTTAAATTATGGTCCACATTTGTTCATAAGAACTAATCAGTCTTAATTTTTGTGTGCCACGTATATCAGAAATTTTATTCCATTTGATTCTAGCTTGTGTGGCAGGTAGCACAAATTAAGTGATTTACATACTGAAAAGAATTTAATCAGATTCATAGCTGTGTACTAAAATATCAACTAAAAATCTTAATCTTGGTGAGAATTGTGAAACTTGTTTAAAAATAATTTTGACATATTTCAAAGCATAGGTTTAAAATGTGTATGGCTTAAAAATAAAGCTGTTTAGGAAATATTTCTAGAAACAAAGAAAACTGCTGTTAAATGTAGGTTTTCTTTGTTAAAAAAATCTTAATGTCTTCTCTAATGAACACTTTATTAGATAGGAGACAAATGGTTAATTGGCAGCAAGAGAATGAGGGTCAACCCAGATTAATTAACAGTACAAACTAAAAGGGGCAAAACTTTGTTACTCAGGCAATCGTTATTGGCCTCCTTGGAAAAGAAAGCCTCAGGATTGAGAAAAGATCCTACAAGCTAACTAGTTCTCTTCTTTGAAGGCTAACCAACCCACAACAAAAAAATTTTAGCAGTTGAGATGGCAAAGAATAGCTAATATTTGAATGAAAACAGCTTGCATTTTCTTTGCTCATCTACAAAAATTAAATTTGGCATTGAAGACACCTGATATCCCTCACTCACATAAAAAGGAGTTAGGCTTTTTAGTTTGAGAAAATAAAGCAATAACAGGATCTAGAATTTGTCTTGAATAGACTTGACCAATTCAGCTTTTCTGTGCCTAGGAAACTTTGTAGGAAAGTTACGTTTCAAACCCATAGCTAAAATTTGGAAGTAATTTAGTTGTATGGTATTTGGATATAGTTAATTTTTAAATTTACTTCTAATTTTGTTATGTATGCATATGTGTGTATGTATACATATATGTATATATTTAGTTAATGGAAAACATTTCAAACATAAATGTAGAGATGATATAATGAACCTCCATGGCTTCAACATTAACTTGTGACCAGTCCTTTTTTCATTTGTATTTCTACCTACTTCTCCCCTTAATCCAGATAATATTAAAGCAAATCACAAGCCAGTACTTGTCTCTGAGACTTTAAAATCGTGACCATATCATTGTTAACCTCTAAATTTAGAAGTACTTGATATTGTCGATTTTTAAAAATTTCTTGATGTCTTTTGTTTAATAGCAGTTCTGTTTAAACTTCCAAATAAATCAATATTTTTTAGCTTAAGTTTAAGCTTATAGAAGAGTTGCAAAAAATGGTACAGCTGCCCTTCATGTTAACATCTTACATAGCTCTAGTACAAATATCAGAAATAATGTTGTACTGGCAATGTTAAATTCTTATTAACCAGAGTACTTAGTGTAAAAACTGATGAAACTAATACTCCTTTTTTGTTCTAATGCCTAACCTAGTGTTTGAGATTGCATTTGGTCACAATGTCTGTCACCTTAGTTTCCTCTAATATAGAACAGTTCCTTTAAAGAACTGGTCAGTTATTTTATAGTGTCTCTTAATTTAGATTTGCCTTATTAGAGGTGATATGCCCTTCTCAGTGCATAATAAATCGGGGCTACATGCTGTCAATATCACCTACTAGTGATGTAGACTTTAATTTTAGTTAACATGGCTTTCGCCACTAAAATTGACATCCTTATTTTTCCTTTATTCTAAGATTGGGGTTGTTTTTGGAGTTTTTCAGTTTGGATTTTGCTGGTTGCCTTCCCATAGTGATGTTTAACCCATTCTGTAAAATGGGTTTGATATGGAGGCTTACTGGATGCAAGTTGATTTCCTCTGTAGTTGGTAAAGTGCTTTCATCAGGCAGCACCTCATTCCCTGAAAGATGGGCATTTTCTCCCTCTGCACTAAATCCTGTGGAATAGTCAGTTAACTATTTTCTACCACCTAGTGTAACCCATGAAATCATGCTCTGCTGGTCACCAGAGCCAGGTTATCAAGGGATGTGTTCTCTAGGCAGCAGCTATAAGAGCTGGGTGCCAGACTTGTGCACAAGCTCCTTTCTCAGTTATGCTGGGGGTGAGTCAGAGGGGAAGTATGAAAATGGCACCCACCAACCTCTCTGGAGAGAGAATTGCAATGGGTCCCTAGATGGCTGTTAAAAGGTTAAGTCTGTGGAGCAGGATTCCAATTAAGATATGCAAGTAGACCTTTCATGAAACTACTGCATGTTTCAGTGAGTTGTCTCTGCTGAACCCTGAGACGATAGCCATAGAGAATCTTCATGAGCCCATTAAGAACTACTTTTTAGTTCACTGTAGACTTGTAAGTGTTGTGGATGCAAACCCTTTGACCTTTAAAGCTAGATATTTTGTGGTCTTGTCTTAGGTGGAAGTCTTAAAAATTGGGGTGCTAGATAGGGATCCAAACCTTTGCTCCTTAAGGAGAAGCTGGTAGATGTGTGCTAGTGTTGTGGTTTATGGAGAGATTCTCTTACTTGTTATGATGAGGGTTTTTCCTCAGTTGTCCAATGAGTAGGAGTTGCTCAGCCTGTTTCTGGATTTCTTTCAGAGGTAGTTGTCCTGCATGTAGCTGTAGATTTGGTGTGTCTGGGAAGTAGGGAAATTTAGGAGTCTCTTAAATTGCAACCTCCTGATGCTTTGAAATGTTTACCCAGGAACCATGAGTTTAAGCATTAGATTGGTGCCTTAATTATAATTTATACCCCACTGAAACATTCTGAATATACATATTGAAATTTATAAGGTTAAAATTATGAAAAATTTCAATAAACCAGGGAAATAAATTTAAGACACATATTTACCTCCCAGATTTATAATTTGTCATTTTACAGTATTGGCTCTAGACTAGTCTTTTAAAAAATAAAAATTTAGCTATAACTTTAATCTGCTTTCAAAGGTAGTCCATATCCTGACATTGGTATTTGTTGTTTCCATCTCAAATCTTAAGATTTTGGCTTTTTCTTTCCAACAATTGGACTATTTTATGCCTATGCTTGGATTTGCTTAGTATCTTTCTTGGTGCTTTCTAAGACTCTTGAAATTTCATATTTATCAGATATTCAAGTATTTTTTCTGCCTCATTCTTTTCTTCTGTAATTACATTTAAATATATGTGGATATTATAACATTGTTCTGTAAATCAGAGCTTAAGTTGATTTTTTTTTTTTAAAAGATTTATTTATACAAGAGCCAGGGTACAGACCAAATGCATAGGAGGGTGAGAGGATTCACCAGAGACAGGGTGGGGAACAGAACAGGCAGACTGACTGAAATACACTGCTGAGTGGAGCAGCAGGCGAGGCAGGAGTGGTCTGCTCGCCAGTGGGTTGCTCCGAGGCCGGTGGGGATCAAACGACACTGCAGATGCTGTGGACAGCTTCGCAGAGCTGCGCTCAACCGCCTGCACCACCAGGGAGGCCCCAACTTGATTTTTTAAAAAATTTTATTTTTAAAGATTATTCATGCATGGATATAACACCTAAAGCATAAGTGGTTAAGAACCGGGGTACAGGCCAGATGTGCAGGAGGATGAGAAGATTCACCAGAGACAGAGCAGGGAACAGAACAGACAGACTGACTGAAATACACTGCTGAGGGGAGCAGCGGACAAGAAAAGAGCGGTCTGACACGCCATATGGGTATTTCCTTCGCTGGCTGGGATCGAACCCGCACTGTAGAGGCTGTGAACAGCTTCACAGTGCTGCGCTCAACGGCCTGCACCACCAGGGAGGCCCTTAAGTTGATTTTTAGTTTCTGCTTTTTCAGATTAGGCAAGTAATATGCCTAGAGAAATTAATTCCAATCTGACATTAAACCCATTCAATGAGGTTTCTTAAAGTTGCATTTTTGAATTGTGGAGCTTTTGATTCATAGTTTTTCATTCTGTTGAAATTTCTTATCCATTTATCATGACCAACTGTCTCCCCCACTTTATTGAGATGTAATTGACATTATAGCATTGAATAATTTAAGCTGTACAGAATGACTTGACTCAGACTGTGAAATGATTACTGCTATTACCTCAGATACCAAAATAAAAGATTTTTTTCCCTTCTGATGAGAACACTACCATACAGCAGTGTTGTACTTGATATCCTTAATACTTATTTATAACTGGAGTTTTTATCCCTTTGTGAGGTTTTGTTTGCTTTTGAGAGATCATATATTTATCTTTGTGTCTGAGGATTTAATTTCATTTACTATAATGTTCTCTAATTTATGATTGAATAACATTCCATTTGTATATGCCACACTTTTTTAAAAAAGTTCTGTAGACGCTTCGGTTGTTTCCAATCTTGACTATTATAAATAATGTAAGGAACATGGGTATGTATCTCCTCTGTGGATATAGTCCTAAAAGTGGAACTGCCGGATTACATGTTAGTTGTATTTTTAGTATTTTGAGAAACCTCCATACTGTTTTGCATAGTGGCTATACCGATTTTCACTTGTCCACTTTTCCCAGCATCCTTTATGGAAAAACTCCTTTATCCATTGGATAGTATTGGTTTCCACAACCATATTTTCTTTAGCTTATTCACAATTGTTGCTTTAAAATTTTTTTTAATGCATGAGTCATTTCAGACACTGTTGTTTCTCTTGATTAGAGGTCACATATTTTATTCATCTTTATAGTAATTTTGGAATTTTTTTCTTGGACATTGAGTTACATTGTGGAGCTATTATTCCACTGTTTGGATTTTGTTTTATCAAACAGTTACCATGGCAGAAACAGATTCTAAACTATATTTGGCAAGAAGCAGCTGAAATTCAGTTGCTTTTGCCTTACCTGGGCTGCTTGACTCTTCTCTGCACATGCCTAATTAATGGGTTAGCTAAATTTTTTGGCAGTTTAATTTCAGAATTTGGGGCTCCCCTTTTGTAACTTTTACTGAGCTCTCCCCTTCTCTACTTCTACCTGCTATTTGGAGTTGCCGATACTGTCTTTGGATTCCTTAGTGACATTGCAGACTAGTCCCATGTTCTGGTGTTTTCCCTTAAGTAAAAAGCCATAAAAATGTAAATTTTAATTCAGAAGTTCTCTCTGTTCTCCAAAGAATCAACTTCTTATTTTCTGGCTCATGCTGGCATTTGAGCAATTGTAAGCACTTTAGATATCTCAAACTATTTATAGTAACAACATTATCCTGAGTTAACTAATTCATTCATTTACAAAGAGGGTGCATATAATCTTTTAAGTTCATGAACCAAAATAAAGTGATACTGCCTGAGTATTTCAAAAAAACATCACTTGTATAGAGAATGGTAGTTGGAATATTAGGCTAGAGTTGCTGACTGAGAGAATGTCTTTCTGGACAAAGAAATATTGAAGTCTTAAAGGTTTGGAAAGATTTCTTTTTCCTTTTTTAAGATTTATTTATGCATGCAAGAACTGGGGTACAGGCCAGAGGTGTGGATGGTGAGAGGATTCACCAGAGACAGAGTGGGGAACAGAACAGGCAGATTGACTGACATACACTGCTGAGGGGAACAGCAGGTGAGTCAGGAGAGGTCTGCTGTGCCATGTGGGTAGCTCCCTGGCTGGGGATTGACTCGTGCTGCAGTGGGTGTGGATAGCTTCATAGGTTGCATCTTAACCCCTGTGCCACCAGCGAGGCTCCAAGATATTTTTTCTATGGTGTGATTTAAAAAATTAGGTTTTTAGAACCCACTTTCAAACATGGATGCCCCCCCACTTTTGAAATTTTGATGAAAGCTATGGCACCAGAAATATGTGTATGCTTGTGTACAGTTTTGCATAACCTTTTTGGGGGTGGCTTGTGCATGCTTCTGAAGTCAATCCATAGACCACTTTCCCAACCCCCTCAATTAAGCACTTTTTTTTAGATTTGTTTACACACAAGATGTAGACCAGAAGGATGAGGAGTGAGAGCATTCACCAGAGACAGAGCAGGGAACAGAACAGGCAGATTGACTGAAATACACTGCTGAGGGGAGCAGCAGGCGAGTCAGGAGAGGTCTGTGTACCATGTGGGTAGCTCCCTGGCTGAGGATCCAACTCATGCTGCAGTGGCTGCAGATAGCTTCATAGGTTGCGTCTTAACCCCTTGCACCACCAGGGAGGCTCAGGATTATTCTTTTGTATATAGACATAGGCTTCAAGAGATCACATCTCCCATCTGTGCTGTGCGGTTCTGTCTACTTGGAAATAGCTACGAGTCTGGGAGTTGTCACTTGACAATATTCTATATCCCAATAATTGCTTTCTCACCATTCCAAATGTCAAAGTAGGAAGTCAATTAATTCAACATTGTGTATCTCAAGGACAGAGAAAAACAGGTGATTTGGAATTAGAATTCTTCCATCCTTACGACAGTAAATGAACATGGATCTTAATTTTATGTCTGTCATCTTTTTTTCCTAGGTATATGCAGCAATGCTGTGGCAACAAGCTAATGAAAACAGACAAAATTCAACTGAAAAAGCCTGTTTTGGAACCACCCTTCCAGAAGAAAAACTTAATGACTTTCGTGATGAACAAATTGGACAGTTGCAGGAGCTGATGCTAGAAGCCACTAAACCTAGTAGGCAATTTAGTATTACTGAGTCTACGAAAAAAGAAGTTTAGTGTATTACAGTAAACCTAAAGAAAGCATTTAAAGCTCAGAACCCCTTTATCTGTTTCTAAGGTTTATTTCTTTGTTTTCTTAGGCTTTGGAATGCCTGATATTAATTTTTTCTTTTATTTGGGAATGTTCTCTGCAGTATATGGATCAGGATCACTAGTAGACAAAACTTTACTGCAGTACTACCTGCTGCATGGGATTTAACTTTTGGATTAAACCAAGAATGCCTACAAAATGGGCAAAGTTTGTCTTTAATACTATTATTAGGCTCCTGGCTTTACTTTCATTAAGTAACTATCATGAATAAAATAGATGTTGAATTCCAGCAAGGTTTATTATTTAGGTTATTAAATACTTTGTCATCCTGAAGGTTTTCCCTCATTTTTGAATGTCCCTTCTTCTCCAGTCATTGTGTATTTAAAATGATGAAACTAAGATTCAGTATACTGTCCTATTTATGATATATATAAGCAGTAATAAATTTCTGCAGTGTTTCGCACAAATGACCCTTTAAATAGTTACCTTGAGTCTCATTTATTGCCTAATGGAATTGGGAAAGCTTTCATAAAATGTTTATGATTTGTATCTTTAGGTATGTATTTACTCTGAGATTCTTAAGTCATCATTTTTCAGATGCAGCTGCATTTGTGTCTACTCTTTAAAAACTGATTCCTGTTTATTCTAGTTTGCTATTTCATGCTTTCTCTATGTGTATGGCTACCAGGCCCCTCAGTCCTTCCCTTCCCCCTGGAGTTAATCTTTAGATTGATCATTTAGTCTTTTTCTCACTGAAAGATAAGCAATTGGTCCATTAATAATTAATCTAGTCTTTATATCGGGCTGTAGGAATACAGCAGTGAATAAGAAAAAAGCTCTTGCTGAACATGAAGTTTAGAATCTAACAGTGCATTCAGGAATCATGTTGCATTGTTAGCAAATTATTGAAATAATTTTATAAATGCTCTAACACTGCTTCTTTGTGGAGTTATTTTACAAGCCAGTAAAACGTATAACTCCTGAATATTGTACCTTTTAGTCCACCACTAAGCTACCCTCACTTAAATAAATCTTAAAAAAAAAAAAGTTCTTATTTATGAATAGAAGAACTGGGTTGTAGACCAAAGGTGCCGCAGGGCTGTAGGGTGGGGGTGAGAGGATTCACCAGAGACAGAGTGGGGAGAACAGGCTGATTTACTGACATAAAGTACGAGGGGAGCAGCAGGCCAGACAGGAGAAGTTTGCCACATGATAACGTGGGTTAGCTCCCTGGCAGGGGATCAAACTCAGGCTGCAGAGGTGCTAGCATTGAGAATTAAACCCTATGCCACCAGGGAGGCCCTTAAGAACTTTACTGTTAGTAGAGAACTAGAAACAACCTGGTGCCCATCAACAGATGATTGGATAAAGATATGCTACATATACACAATGGAACACTACTCACTTATAAAAATAAATATTTTTCCTCAAAAAAAAAAAAAAACTTTACTGTTAAATTTTTGGTGACATTAGGCTACTAGATAAGTCAATCCTCATGAATTAGTGCTAATAGTTCTTTGATGGTTCATTTATCACTTTCAGTCAAGGCTACACTCTAACCTTCACTTTGAAAACTGCTCCACATCAGAAATTGCTAGTTACAGCATTCTATACTTTTGTTACTTTAAAAAAAAAAGTATATAATTTACATCATTGTTAATTTTTGTACACCATTTGCTTTCTTTTCTAAGGTGTAGTGCCCGTAAAATTTCCACCACCAATTCACCCATGCACCATCACCACAGTCCCTTGTGTTCTTCCCTCCCATTTTGATCCCTGTCCCTCCCCTGCAGAATGTTTCTGATTTATAGTTGCCTGTTAGTTTTTTTTTTTCCCTACTTAACAATTTTTGAATGTACAAAAATTACATTTTATATGTTAAATATGTAACAGCATATTTCATGAAATCTTGTCCACAAATTTTTACACAAAATACATTAGTTCACCCATATATATACCACCATTACATAGAGTTCTTCAAATCTACTTTTAAAGGGATGTGTAATATGACTTAATTGTATACTCCATGATTAATAGAATTCACTTACATTACAAAATCAATTATGCAAAAAGCTACTGGGTTGTTAGAAAAGTCATGATGCATTTTTGCATAGAAAGCAAAAAATGTCATGACTTTTCATATTAACTAAGTTACACAATTAGTGCAGATTATTCCGTGCAATCCCTATCAAGAATCCAACTATTAGAAGTGTCATTTTTCCTTATTTTAATTTCCTATATTACAAGGCTACAGTAATCAAACATATGGTGTTGACATACAAATAGGCACCTACATCAATGGAACAGAATAGAAAGCCCAGAAATAAACCCATACATATCAGTCAATATTTGACAAGGATACTCATGGGAAAAAAAAGAAAAACAATATTCACCTGCAATGGAGTAAACTGTCAAACCCTATTTAATGCCATACACAAAAGTAAACTCAAAATGGAGTAAAGACTTGAATGTAAGGCCCCAAACCATAAAACTCCTAGAAGGAAATTTAGGGGGAAAGCTACCTATAGGGCTTGGCAATGAGATTTTTTTGGATATGGCAGCTAAAGCTTGGCAGTAAATAATAAGGAAGAGAGACTGTATCAAACTAAAAAGATGCTCCATAGTAAAGGAAACCTACAACAAAATGAAAAAGCAATATATAAAATGGGTAAAATATTTGCAAATCATATCTGACAAGGGGTTAATATCTAAATATACAAGAAACTCAAACTCAATTGTAAAACTATAGATAACCCAGTTGAAAAATAGGCAGATGACCTAAATAGACATTTGCCAGAGATCTATGAATGGTCAACAGGTACATAAAGAGGCATTTAACATCACTAATCATTATGAAAATGCAAATCTGAACCACAATATCACTTCACACTTGTTAGAATGGCTTTCATCAACAAGAAATGCTGCTGTGGAGAAAAGCAAACTCCTTCTAGACCCTATTTTTTGTTTTGTTTCATGATCATACTTTATTTTTTTTATATTTTATTTTGTATAATTCTTCCATCATTTTTCATTTTTGCACAATGTATACATTTTCATTTTGGTTATATTCCCCATACAATTCCTATACCCTTATTATTGAGGATTGTAAATTGATACAGCTGTTATGAAAAATAGTATGGAGGTTGCTCAAAATAAAACTGCCATATGATCTAACTCTAGTATACATATGAGGGAAATGAAACACTATCTCAGAGAGGTACCTGCTCACTTACATTCATAGCAGCTTTATTTACAATAGTCAACCTACGAGTCGAATGGATGGAAAAAGGTGATGGGGTATATACATACACTATAGAATCCTGAAGCCATGGGGTATAAATTATACTATAGAACCCTATCAGCCATAAAAACATAAATCCTCACTTGGACAACTTGCATAGGGTTTGAGGGCATTACATTCAATGGAATAAATCAGAGCAAGAGAAAATGTGTAGAAACTTAAACAAAAAACCAAACCCTCATAGATAAAGAGATCAATTAGTGGTTGCCAAGGCAAGGAAGTGAGGGAAATGGATGAAGGTGGCCCAAAGACAAGTTGTGATGTCATCATATACAAGATCACAATGTTTTTCAATATATTCGAAATTTGGAAAGACATCTTAAAAGTTCTTTTCACAAGGAAAGGGTATTTTTAATTTACACCAGGTGATTTTTAATAAGATTTATGTATACACTGCATAATGACTACAGTAAGTCATTTTGTTACACATAAGTCATGTTGTACAACTTAAAGTTATACATTGTTGTATGTTAATTATATCTTAATAAAATGGGGGGGGGCAAAAGGAGTAGCCATAAACAAACTTTCTTATATATGTGTAAATGTAGGTATTACTCCGAATGTACATCATTTGGGTGTTAAAACATAAGTTATGGGTTTAGTGGCTCTAGATTGAGTGCCTTGTAGATGTCAATAAAACTGTGACTAGGGTCTCAGTTTTCCCCAGGAAAACTGATTAAGCAAACTTCACAAGGAATATTAGCACCATGAATGAAAGCCAACAAAGACCACCAGAAAATAGCTTTGGAGTGAGTATATGTCTAATATAAAACTATTTTCATATGTTTAAAAAAAATCAAGTTTGAAAATATCTATAGGAAACACCACATTACAAAACTGAACTATCATAGTGAACTTCCAACCTAGGAGAGAGGAAAAATGAAATATGGGGGGAAGAGGGAGTCCTTATGAAATAAGGAAAAAGAAACAGAAGGGGAAGTATAAGTAGAAAAAATTGAGATACTATATATAACCCAAATATATCATTAATTGCATCAAATGTAAATGGACTATCCACTTAAGGACAAATTGGTTTCACTTTCAACCCGTTTGACAATTATTTTAAGAGACCACACTCAATGCATGAAATATAGAAAATTGAAAGTAAAATGACAGCAAAAGTTGTAAGAGCTGAAAGAAAGCTTCTATCAGTATATTAATACTGAAACATTGCTAGAGATAAGGTAATTTCATATAGTGAAGGGTTCAGTTCACTAAGCGGATCATTTTTAATTGGTATTTAACTGGGAAGTAAATGAGTAAGCAGCTCCGTATTTTAGGACTTTAACACAGTTCCAAATAACCTATGAATCAATCAAGAAATCCTAATTGAACCTAGGATATAAATGGATCTGGACAATAGTTTAACAGAAATTATGGGTTGCAGTTAAAATGATAGTTGGAGGAAACTGATAGTCTTTGTCTAACAGAAAAAAAAAGGCTGAATGTTAATGAGAAATATGTACCTTAACCTAGAAAAATAATGGAATAAGTTTGAGGGAAATACAATGAAATAGTAGAACAGAAATAATAATTTAAAAACATCTTATGCTTTGAAAAAGACTTAACAGTGAATCCTTTGACAAAGTTAAGAAAACAAGAGTAGGCACGTACAATATCAGAAGTGAAAAAGAGGACATAACTTTCTGTTGTGACATTAAGTAGATATGAACAGCTTAAAGGCAGTATGTAACATGTAAAAGAAAGGGACACAACTTTAGAAAAACATAGCCTCCAAAGTAAGACAAAAGAATGGTTCTATAGCCATTCAATTAGATGACTCAATATTTCAGGATGAAAATTCCAGGTCTAACCAAAGTCCTTGATGACTACTATCAAATATTCAGGAAATAATTCCAAACTTAAGCCATTAGAAAAAGCCAAGTGGAAAAAGTGGGATATACCCTAACTCATTTTATGAGACCAGCAAGTACTTGATATCAAATGATGTGAGAAAGGAAAATTAGAGGCCAGTTTTACTTAGGATTAGTGAGGTAAAATCCTAAACTAAGACATATCCAGCAAAGGATGATTAATCATGACCTGTTCAGTTTATGCCAAACTTATTTTTACATCAGAAAATGAATCAATATACTCACCATATTATGAAATTAAAGGAGATTGATGGATTTTCTACATCCATCTCAGATATAGAAAAATTATTTGCTCAATATTCAGTACTCATAATAAAAATGCTCTTTATAAACTAGGTATAAAGGGCACTTCAAATCGAATTAAATGGTTTCTACCAGACATCTACAGTAAATAATGCATCCTTGAAAGCTTTCTCTTTGAGACTGGGAAATGGCAAGGATGTCTGTCATTACTGCTTTTTAAGTCAAAATGTTAGTTTCAGATAATACAGCTATAGAAAATAGAAGGGAATCTACAAATTATTAAAATGAATAAAATAATTTAACAGATTATTAGATGCAAACATTTCTATATAAAAGTCAGTTGCAATTCTATATATGTAGCAGCAATAAACAGAACATGAAAAAATTAAGAAAGGATCACTAAATATCAACAAAAAATATTTGAAAACAATCTCATAAAAGCTGCTCAAAACGCTGGGAAAATTATGAAGTTGTACTTCAGAGACATTAAGGAACACTTCAGTGAATCAAGTGGCATTCCATGCTCAAAGATTGGAAGACTTAATGTAAATAATCATTTCCTGATGGTTTGGAATTTCAGTGAAATTTTCATAAAAATTTCTACTTTTTATTTGAGTGTAAAGGGCCAATAATAGTCAAAGTACTCTAAGAATGATGACAGGAATTATGCTGCCTGCCAGGTATCAAAATATAATGGTAGTTATTAAGGTACTAGAAACATGTTATTACATGAAGTCTTGGTTTATGGCAGTGGAGAAAAGATTGCTTTTCAACAAATATTTCTGGGAGAATTGGGCATTTTTGTGGGGACAAACTGGTGCCTAGAATTGTTGTAGGTTTTTTAAAGACTGAAAAAAGGCAAATTACTACATTTTAAGACCAATATAGAGAATATATTAAAGATATTGAGTAAGAGAGAGCTTTTCATTAAATAAGACACGAGCCCTAACTTAAAGGAAAAAAAAAAAAAACAATAAATTGCAATGATTATTTTCTTCCTCAAAAATGGTAGAGTACAGGGCCTCCCTGGTGGTGCAGCGGTTGAGCGCTGAGTTGCGAAGCTGCCCGCGGCCTCTGCAGCGCCAGTTTGATCCCCGGCTGCTCCCAGCCACCGGAGGAGGGTCCTACATGGCGCGCAGACCTCTCCTGCCACCCGCTGCTCCCCTCAGCAGTGTGCTTCGGTCCTTCTGCCTGCTCTGCTCCCCGCTCTGGTGAATTCTCTCACCCTCCTGCGCTTCTGACTGTACCCATTGCTTGTATAAATAAATTAAAAAAATTAATCTTTAAAAAAAAAAAGTGGTAGAGTACAAACAAAAGCCTTACAGTGTGAAGAAATAGTTGCACCACATATATTGGCCAAAGAGATAGTATACATCTTGAAAAATTTAGAGAAATCAGTTTTACACTGTGAAACAGACACACGCGCCTGCGAAATAGTGTACAGACCATCTGAAGAATTCTATCAATAAGAAAGATGTAAAATGAAATAAAAAATGGGAAAAATCTTGAACAAGAAATTCACAGTAAGGAAATGCATATGATTGGTAAACCTCTTCCCCTTGCCCCTCCATCCAAAAATGAAAAAAATCTTTTGCCTCACTTATAATAGAGAAATGCAAATATAAATCAAGACAGCATTACACCACCTCTAGATTGACCAAAATAAGGAAGTTAACAATACAAGCATTAGCAAAGACAGGGAGTATTTGAAACTCCTATCCAACTAGTGGAATTATAAATTAGTATAACCTCTTTGGGAAGCAGTTGGACATTGACTAATTTGAAAATGCTTATGCTCTTTAAGTGGTATTAATATGTGGTACTTGAGTACAAACTCCGTTGCCAAATACATAGATTTGAATCCCAACCCCTTAGTTCTGTGACCTTGAGCATGTGATTTTAAACATGACTTGATTAAAAAATATGATTTTGTCCTGTACCTTTTACCTCACTGCCAACCAGAAGAATCAATTTTTGCTCTTCTAGGATTTTGGGGAGGATTTAGATGAGTTAATCTATGTAAAATGAACCTGGAACATAATAAAATATAGAAAGTGCTTGCTATCATTCTTGTTATTGTTGATGTTATCGATATTACTACACAACACAGAATAACTCCTACACCTGTACACTCATTCAAGTGTTAAGTGTACACTAGTGTTAAGGATTAGCATATTATACAAGAACATTTTTATAAGAATAATTTAGCATCCCCAAACCAGAAGCAATCCTAGTATTCCTCAACAGAACTGGTAAAAAGTTATGGAATAATCATATAGCAACAACAGTGAATGAACTACAGCTTCTCATAACGGACAGATTGAAAGATAGATATCAATTACAAATGCATATAGTATGAATCCATTTATACAAAGTTCAAAAACAGCCAAAACAAAACATCGATAACATCAACAACAACATCAATATTGTATGGGATGCAGA
The DNA here is from genome assembly GCF_014898055.3 of Talpa occidentalis. NCBI lineage: Eukaryota > Metazoa > Chordata > Mammalia > Eulipotyphla > Talpidae > Talpa > Talpa occidentalis. Next base: position 87,605,658 of record NW_026555331.1, read on the forward strand.
TATTTGTGGTAACGTATAAAGCAAGGAAATAACAATCACAAAAATTAGAAAGATGGGTATATCCAGAGGAACAAAGAAGGTTGTGATTATGAATGGACATATGGGAAGGGGGGTCTTCTGGGTCCTGAGTGGTGATGTTTTATATTTTGACTGAGTGATGTTTAAATGTTTATTCTTCAATTATATTTGCATATCTTATATACCCTTCTATACAGATGGTATCTCCTTGAGTTTTAAGTTAGTAAAAACTTCTGGAGTGGAAAAGACAGCTGTTCAAAATAAAGCCATGGAAAAGAGAAAAAACAATCTCTAAATAGGTTGAAAAATTTTTGGAGACACTTGCTTAAGATCTGGAAAGAAAAAGAATAGATGGCATCTCCCCACCCCCAATACACCACGGCATACTGGGCTTTGTTGTGTACAATGGATTATTAAAAATACAAATGACTTGGCACCTACCCTGAAGATTCAATACAAACATTATTTCAATTAAGAATCAACCACAGGATGAAAAAGGAACTCTCCGACACTGCTGGTGGGAATGCAAACTGGTCCAACCACTATGGAAAGCTGTGTGGAGGTTCCTCAGTCTACTAAAAACTGAACTACCATAAGATCCAGCAATTCCACTCTGAGGGATCTACCCAAAGGACACCAAAACTTTAATTTAAAGGGATACCTGTACCCTTGTGTTTATTGCAGCACTATTTATAATAGGTAAGACTTGAAAACAACCCAAATGCCCAAAAATAGATGGCTGGGTCAAAAAGATACGGAATACTATTCAGCAATCAAAAAAGATAAACTCATGCCATTCACAGCAACTTGGATGGAACTGGAAGAGATTATGCTTAGTGAAATAAGGCAGAAGGAAAAAATCAGATGGTTTTACTTATAGGAGGAACATAGGGGAACCAAATAAAGGATCAAGGTAAAAAATAACAAAAAAAAAAAAAAAAACACAACAAAACAAAAATAAACAGACAACTATAAATCAGAGACATTCTTCCGGAGAGGGTGAGGGACAGGGATTGAGACGGGTGGGAGAGCACAAGAGACTATGGTGATGGCGCAAGGGTGAATTGGTGGTGGAAATTCTATGGGGACTATACCTGAGAAAAGAAAGCAAACACTGTTTAAAAAAAAAAAAAAATGAACAATGATGTAAAATTAAAAAAAAAAAGAACCACAGGATTTCTTTCTTTATAATTAGTACCCCTTTATATATTTTTTTTTTAGATTTTTTTTTTTATAGAGGCATGTTTTATTTATTTATTTATTTGTTTGTTTGTTTGTTTTGTTTATACATGCACTGGGTACAGTAAGAAGCACGGGAGGGTGAGAGAATTCACCAGAGCCAGAGCAGGGAGCAGAGCAGGCAGAAGGACCGAAGTACACTGCTGAGGGGAGCAGCGGGCAGCAGGAGAGGTCTGCGTGCCATGTGGGACCCTCCTCTGGTGGCCGGGGAGCAGCCGGGGATCGAACTGGCGCTGCAGAGGCTGCGGGCAGCTTTGCAACCCAGCGCTCAACCGCTGCGCCACCGGGGAGGCCCCCCCTTTATATTTTTGCACAAAATCCAAATCTCCAAAATTTGGATTTATCACATTTCATGAACTTTTTCAATATGTAACATAAGAAAATGCATGTTTTAAAAGGGAAAATAAAGACAATGATTACTTTTGTTTGCAGTTGTTGCTTTTAAAATAACTTTATTATAACTTTGTTTGTTATAAAATAACTTTACTTTTTAAAAAGCCCTTAGCATTATTTTATGTTGATGTGTTTCAAATCAATTTGCTTTTTTCAGTGAGTAACCTTCGAGGAGTGTTAGCATATTTTCTTTGTCTCTAATTTATTCTTTTGGCAAGAAACCTGATAGGACCTTTGTAATGTCAATGAGAGTCATATAAAATTAATGAATTTGAAGAGGTTGATAATTTTATCTAGCTTAACTTTTTCATCCTTTCATTTAATCAAGAAATGCATTTTAACTATAAAGATTAGTGAATCTGAAACACAAATTCACTTACTCCAACTAATTTTGTGTTCTGGATATCAGAGTTTGATAAACATGCAGAAATACTGAGCTCAGTTGGCAATTAGGGCTCTAATAAAGTTATTTTTGTACAAATTATAAGATTAAATTGTGCTATTTTAATAGAAATAATGGGATTTAATGTCAGATACTTGAAACAGTACATCCTTTGCAGGATTTCAAAACATCTCAGTGTAAAAGCTGATGGCAGTTGAATGTTGAATACTTGTTGCTAAGCAACTTTAAAACAGTAACTATCTGCGTAGTAACAGCATTTCCAGTGAACGCTGCCACTCACGTTAGATGACTGAAAGAGAAACCAAGTACCAGGATACAAAATAGTAAAATTTTAAATTTAAAATATATCATGAACTTGTAAGACAAGCTCACTTCAAAGCAATTTGATTTTTAAATATGATTACACAAAAATATTATGGTAAAAACATTTGAATGAACTGGATTGGAATTAGTTGTTACTTTAAACCAATCTTTCTAAATTAGGGAGATGTGAGTTTGATCACAATGCTTAGCTTCAGAAGTCAAAGGCCCCTGCCTTCTAGGACCAGAGGCAACTGAAATAATTTAATTCTGTAGCCCCAATCTCAGTTTTCCTATGGAGAATACAAGTTCCAGAGGATAGGTATTTTATCTTGTTCACCGATATTTCATCATTACTGAGTACAGTGTCAGCCACATTTCAAGAACTCAGTATTTGTTGCATAAATTAGCAATGTCTAATAGTAGTGTATCACAGCTGGTGGGAGAGCAGATTGGTCCAGCCTTTATGGAAAGTGATATGGAGGTGTCTTAAAAGATTAAAAATGGATCTACCATACAACCCAGTCATTCCATTCCTAGGCATATACCTGAAAAATTCAAAAACCCTACTATGAAAGGAGACTTCACTCTTGTTTATTGCAGCACCATTTACATTAGTCAAATTATGGAAACAACCCAAGTGCCCCCAACAGATGAGTGAATCAAGATGATGTGGTATATATACATGATGAAATACTACTCATTGATTAAAAAAGATAAACTCATGCCATTTGTGGCAACATGGATGGAACTAGAAGGAATAATGCTAAGTGAAATAAGTCAGAAGGAGGAAGCTAAATACCAGATGGTGTCACTAATCTATGAAATATAGAGAAACTAAACTAAGGGTCAGATAAAGACAAGCTTAAAAACTAATCCTTGTGGGCCTCCCCGGTGGCGCAGCGGTTGAGCGCTGGGTTGCAAAGCTGCCCGCAGCCTCTGCAGCGCCGGTTCGATCCCCAGCTGCTCCCTGGCCACCGGAGGAGGGTCCCACATGGCGCGCAGACCTCTCCTGCCGCCCGCTGCTCCCCTCAGCAGTGTACTTCGGTCCTTCTGCCTGCTCTGCTCCCCGCTCTGGCTCTGGTGAATTCTCTCACCTTCCGCGCTTCTGTATGTATGTATGTATAAATCAATCAATCAATCAATAAATCTTTAAAAAAAAAAAAAAACTAATCCTTGAAAGCTGAAGCATTGCAGGGGATGGGCGGGGGGGGGTAAGAACAAAGAAAGAAGGAAGCACAGTGGACCATGGGTGATCTGGTGGTGGGTGCAGTTTGGTAGTAATAACTTTATGGGGAGGATCCTAATGTTACAGTAATTAATATTAAAAATTTCATTTAAAAACAATGAAATGCTGTACCTTTTAAAAATCCTTAAAAAAATATGAAAAGAAAATGTACTAGGGTCTATTCTAGAGATATAAACCACTGTTAATTTGAATATGGAAAGTTTAATATAGAAAGTATTATAGATAATGCTAAGGATGTGAAGAGAACACTACTGAATGGCCTAGTGCTGAGATAGGGTGCCCAAAGAAGGACACGCTTGGAATGAGGGTCCTTTCCCAATGTTGGGCTTCAGAGCTGACTAGAGAAGGTGTTGGAACCCACAGCAAAGGTGTCTCCTGTATTGCCCAGACTAAAGCTAGTCTGTATTCACTGGGAAAGCAAGAAACTTCTACCAAGTATGCTGAGGTTGCCAGGCAGGCTTGCAGAGGAAGTTGGGGGGTGGGGATCCTGTTCATCAGAGAGGCAGCACGGACAGAAGAGCTAATAGACATTTCTCCAAAGAAGACACACAGATGGCCATCAGCACATGGCAAATGCTCATCATCACTTATTATCAGGGAAATGCAAATCAAAACCACAATGAGATACCACCTCACACCCATAACCATGGCTCATATCAAAAAGACCAGAAACTGTGTTGGTGAGCATGTGGAGAAAAAGGAAACTTGCATACTGGTGGGAATATAGACTGGTCCAGTCTGGAGGTTTCTTAACATATTAAAAACATCTGTCATATGATCCAGCAATTTCATCTTGCATATTTATGTTATGGAGGTGGCTTCTTTCCTTATACCTTATGAGCCAACCTCTGCTACCTTTAATCTTACTGCCTTCTGCCCTGAGATAAGTTTGGACTGAACTGCTTAAGCATTTAGTTTAATTACCATATTATGTAATTCATAATTTGCAGTAAATCTATTCCAAATTCAGTGAGTTCCAGCACCAGAAGACACAAGAAGATAGTCTGTAACGGATGCCTTTAAATTAAAAATCCATCCCATGTCAGAACCTTAGCTCTTAAGCATCTTTCTCAGATTCGTATTTTTCCTGCCCTTATGCTAGTATGATCTGTTAGCTGACTTTAATTAACAGTCCTACTGTTCATTTTTACAAATCTTATACTCACTAGATTTGAAAAATTATTTTGGAGTTTAATTTCTGGAAATAATTTTTTGTTATCAAGAAAAAGGTCCTATATATATTTTTTAAAGTCAGGTGATATGCATCACTTTTTGAGGAAAAAGAAAATTGCTTTGCTGGAACCTGAAGGAACAGTATAGAGAAATCTAGGGTCATTACCTTCTCAGCCAAAATCCCTAAAGAAACTTATGTATAGAAACCAAAACAAAATCAATGGTGTCTGCACATACCATCTATTTACTACCTGATGACAAACTCATCATTTCATTACCTCTTGAGAATGATAGCTACTTTAGAGAGACATTGAATGGGCATAGACAGAAGCAGAACTGACAAAGATGGTTTGATTAAATTAATTTAGAAATGAAAAAAACCTCTCAAGATAAGTGATATTCATAGTAGTGGTCACTGAAAAATCTCAAGCTAGTCAAGTATAGTCTATGTATTTTCAAAAATTTATTTTTATGCATACAAGAACTGGGATATAGGCCAGAGGTGTGGGGGGCGGGTGAGAGAATTCACTATAGACAGAGAGGGGAGCAGAACAGGCAGGTCTACTAAAATACACTGCTGAGGGGAGCAGTGGGCGAGACAGGAGAGGTCTGCTGCACCATCCTGGCTGGGGATTCAATCCACACCACAGTGGCTGGCGATAGCTTGGTAGTGCTGTGACTAACTCCTGCTCCTGGTCAAGTATATTTTCATAACCTTTTTGAACGGGAACATCATTGTATCAAGTCCCTTAGTCCCGATTACAAGGATATCTAGAAGAAAGTAAGACTATACCCATACTTTGGTTACCCTTTCGAATATTTTGCAAAGGCAGTTTATTCTCTGTCTTTGAGGGTGATACTGATTTTGGAAAATAGTCAAGTCTGGCAAAGATACTTGATGATTCATCTAGCAGAACACACAGTTTATTATACAAAATGTTAATGATAAATGGACTGAGTTCCTTTGAGGAATTCTGTTGGGGAGTCAGACACACGATGAATAAAGCCACCACAGTGTGGGGGGTAGGGACAAATGGGGAGCACCCATTGGATTGGGATCATGGGGCTTTGGTGGTGGGTATGGTGTGATAACATATATTTGTAGAGGTCTGCGTCTATACTCCTGCATTATAGTGTTGTAAACCAACATTGCCTCAATTAAAAAAAAAGTGATTTAAAAACAAAATATTAAAAAACGAAATGTGAACAAAAGTTTGTACATTGAGAATTTGTGTTCCAAGTTTTGCTTCATGTGCCATCCTAATTCCCAACCCTTTCAGTTGTGAAACCAGTAAGCTAGTTTATAGGTCTTAATTACTTAGTTCTCAAAACGATCTCCAGCTTTTCTGGCTTTTCCCTCTTAGCTTGATAGCAATGCTGTCACGGAAGAGATGAGCATATGTGTTTATCTGGAAGGACTGAGCACCTTAGCACAGGCACCAGGGAATGGAAAGTGTTGGGGGCTGAGGCTCAAGAGATCCATTTAAAGCCTTAGCAACCTCTGGGGAGAATAGAGTCCATTTATGGACACTGGTGACATAAAACAAATTGCAAGCCTTCCTGAGGGAGGTTCACAGGTCTATTCTTTTACACTCCAGATGTATTCAGAGATGCAGCTGTGATGGCTTCATCAAGTCCAGGCTGAACAAACATTTTGTACTTTGTGACGTTGGCTCTAAAAAATGTTATTGTTAGGGGGAAAAGGATGTCCTAAAGCTAATCCCATACAGGCTTTGTGGACTCCACCCCCACCTCAGACCAAAGTCAAAAGACACTGGGAACTCCAAATCCCATCACCACCAACGGGAAGGTGGTTGGGACCTGACGGTGAGGTTAAGCAGCCAAGTTGGTATAAAGGCAGACACGTGGGCTTTGGAGGGGTCCCCCATTTTTGGCTCTCCTCCAGCTCGCATCGTCTGGCCAGCTCTGAGAGTGACTTTGGGTTTCCAGGTCGGCGGATCGGGTAGGACGCATGAAAGACTTTATTTCCCTATTTTCTCCCTGAGTTGTACATTTTCCTTATTTCCTTTTCCCTTGTAAATAAACTTTTTATTAACCTTTTGTGTATGCCTGAGTGGAGGATTAATAAGTCCCTTTTAAGCGCGCGGGTGAGGACCCACAGCCAGGCAACCCGTTTTATATCAGGGCTGCTCCATAACATTATCACAAAATGATTCTAATAGATAAAAGATGGCAAGTTTGTAACTGCACAGTGTCTTGTCCTTAATGAACTAAAGAAGTACTGAAAAGGTATTTCGAGACTGAATCAAATAAAAAGCAGCAGCAAATAAAAGTGGCAAAATAAAGTTGGGGAGGAGCTTCAAAGGACAGCGTAGAAACTCGAGGCTCTGCCTGGGAAGATGATGGTGCTAAGGAAGGATTTCTAGAAAGAATATTCCTTTGCAAACTTGTTTCTGTATAATGAATGGCCTGAGGTTTGCCTTAGGCACTGAGGAAAACGGAGAGGGGTGGACATCAGCAGCAAGTGTATTGCTGTTCTATCAGAACAAGGGGACAGGACATTTCATTTGTCAACTACAGTGTTAAGACTAAAAATGGGGGGCCTCCCCGGTGGCGCAGCGGGTTGAGCGCAGCGTTGTGAAGCTGTCCGCAGCCTCCGCAGCGCGAGATCGAGTCCCGGCCTGCCAGGGAGATTCCCACATGGCGCGGCAGACCTCTCTGTCATGCCCGCTCCTCCCCTCAGCAGTGTTTTTCAGTCCATCTGCCTGTTCTGCTCCCTGCTCTGTCTCTGGTGAATCCTCTCAATCCCTGCACCTCTGGCCTGTACCCCAGCTCTTGTATAAAAAATAAATAAATCTTAAAAAAAAAAAAAAAACTGAAAATGGGAATCTTACTCAGGACAGTGGGTTCATTTGGGAAGGGACACTGAGCAGATCCTAGTAAAATATGAAACACTCAGTATCTGTGGTCTTATCTGAGCAGGCGGGAAGAGATTCTAGAAGTTGGGTTGCCAGATTTAGTGAAAAACAAAAAAAACATGACACAACAAACAAAGCTGTTAAATAATCTGTTAAATCTGAAAATTAAGTTTCAAATTCAGGCACAAAAATACCAACAAAAAATAATTTTAAGATTTGTGTGCATTTTAAGATTTGTGTGTAAGATTTCTAGACTTGAGTACCAAGAAATATTTTTCATGAGAAAAATAACACAGCATACAGGATGCTCAGTGAGAGAGGGTAGGGCGTCACAGGGCACGGTGAGGACTATGGGGGTCTCCAGCATGGGGTCCTGACCTTGGGGCAGCATCAAAACCTCAGAATGTACAACATGAAGAGTGAATGCTCATGTAAACTATGGACTTTGGTTAATAATGTTTATGGGCAATGGAAATCATAGGGGAAACTATCTGGGGAATGGTATATAATGGGAAAGCTATACTTTCTGCCCACTTTTTTCTGTAAATCAAGCCTGTTCTAAAATGTAAAACATATTAGTTTAAAACAATGAGTTTTGGGGCCTCCCCGGTGGCGCAGCGGTTGAGCGCTGGGTTGTGAGGCTACCCGCAGCCTCTGCGACACCGGTTTGATCCCCGGCTGCTCCCCGGCCACCAGAGGAGGGTCCCACATGGCGCGCAGACCTCTCCTGCCGCCCGCTGCTCCCCTCAGCAGTGTACTTCGGTCCTTCTGCCTGCTCTGCTCCCCGCTCTGGCTCTGGTGAATTCTCTCACCCTCCTGCGCTTCTGACTGTGCCCAGTGCTTGTATAAATAAATAAATAAAATTAAATCTTAAAAAAAAAAAAAGAAAACAGAGTTTTGCTTCTAGAAAATCATTGCAATTCACTGAGTTTTAAAATTTTTACTTTCATTTTAGGTGACAATAGAAGCTATCTGAAGCCTTAAAATTGAACCAACAATTTTACCATTCATTTGGACTTTTAGCATTTGAAGAATTCTTACTTTCCTGAAAGGATAGATCATAATGCAGGAGAGATGGCCTACATAGCCTTGCTAGTTGAAGGTTGGTCCTTGACCAGCTCAGCCCGCCTCATCTGAGCTTGACAGACATGCAGAAGCTCTACCCCTACAGAGAGATGCTGAATCAGAATCTGCATTTAAACGAAGTCCTCGGGTGGTCTCATGAAAGTTAAGTTTAAGAAGCTCTAGTGGAGTAGTCAGAAACCAGGTTACGCTATCAGATGAACTTGCTTTTGGGTCCTCTCGGTCATATGCATTCTGTGTCCCTGTGGGAAATGCCTTAAATGCCTCTAAGCACCAGTTTTCTTATTTCTAACACAAGGGAATACCTATCTCATAGGGTTTTTAGGAAGATGAAATGAGGTAATGATGAAAACTGATTAGTCTGGTGGTTGGCAAATAAAATGTAGTCAGTGACTGTTAAGGATGGTTATTCCTAGTAATGCCAGTGGTAGCAAAAGCCTAAGAAGATTTTGAAATTCTTATGTTAAGAGTTTTGCTTTTTTAATTTCCAAGATAGGTTTTTTCCCCCCAAGGAAAGAAAGAAGATGGGGAGGAATGGAGTGGAATATTCCTTAAAAGAATAAGCAGGCAAAAGTCAGTCCTCAGGTAACTGGATTGTTCCTTTTCTATTTGTGGAAATAATTGGCATTGTTCTCTTCGAGTGCTGCACTAAAACCAAATGAATCAATCGCTACAGATTGACACCACATAAATGAACTCATTTAGCTCTCATTTAGTCCAAATGATTCGCTGCTAATCAGCTCCTCAACCTGACATTCCTTTCACACAGACAGACAGGCCAGGGTCCCCTTCCAGTCGTATTCACAACAAAAGTGTCAAAATGCCTCAGCTCAGAACCTGTTACCTGGCACTGGTGTCTGTTTTAGATCCTACTATTTCTAGATGTTTAATGCTAAAGTAATTTCTCTCAGGTGGGCAGCTTAGGAAGTAGACTTGCACCTCCTTTAAAATATACTCATCTATAAGAAAGATGTCTGTATCTACCATTCCCTTTCCCCCCTGATTTTCAGAGGCTTTCACATCTTGAGGCCTTACTGACCCTGGAAAGTCTGCCCCTTTCAGGACTAGCCTATTCTATGGACGGTAAACTGAGTGAATCCAGGAGCATGGCTTTTCTGTGCAAACTAAATCCAAAGCACACGCACCCCCATATAGCTTCTGCCTTGCTCTCACACTCATACCACAATTCACCTGCTCTAATCAATCCAGTGCCAGGCATCAGGCTACTCAGGACATCAGGCTACTCACCCCACACTGCTGGGTGACTGAAATTATTCAAACCAGGCCATCCTAAATCTGCTTACCTTGCCCTACTTGTTCCATCCCCCAAAAACCACAATAAAGATCCTTGTTTCTCTCCTGTTCCTGCTACCTCTTGACAGACCCCACCCACTGCTTCCCCACAAGGTGGGTTGTGGCCTTCCTCTTGGGAAATGCAACAAATTGTATTCATTTGCAACCCTCTCCTGATCTTTTGGCTTTCCTGTACATGAATAATAAAAGCTGCATTTTAAAGTCGTGTTTTTAAAGGTGTTTTACTGAGTTCTTGGTAAAGCAATAGAATAATCTGTCTGGACCACAATGCCAGGAGTCAGAAGCAACATGATTTGTTTTAATGGACAGATCACTCCTGTGGATTTGAATGTGGATGATTCAACTGGCTATGCCAATAAAATAGTATGGTGGGCATCCTTTTCTGATGCTCTTCTTTCTATCACCAAACTTCTTGTTTCTCCCATTTGGGTAAGTCTGACTTATTCCTAGAACCAGCCTAAAAGTGACCTTCTCTATGAAGCCTCCCCTAATTACCTGAGGTGTACTTTCTATGTCTGCTTTCACTGTGCTTAGTACTTACCTCTGCCTTATGCCCTGTGGCCCTCTGAGTAGTGCTGGTTGCTGGTGTACCTGCCTCCCTTGACATTACTCCCCTGGGACTGTGCATTCTTGGAAAGCAGGGATGGGGGCATGCATCTCTTTGTTGCTAGAACTCAGCCTTGAGAGATAACAGTGGTTGATGGCTAAGTGAGTTAGTGTCAGAGCTAGTCCTTAGATGGTGTATTCATTTGCTGGGGCTGCTGTGACAAGGTACCATAGACTGAGTGACTTAAAAACAACAGAAACTGATCCTTTCACAGTTCTGGAGGCTGGAAGTCAAGGTGTTTAGGAGGGCGACGCTTTCCCCAAAGTCTTTAGGGTAGAATCCATTCTTGCCTCTTCCAGTTTCTGGTAGGCACAGGTGTTCCTTGGGTTATGACAGTAAAACTCATATTTCTGCTTCAGTTTTCATGTGACCACCTTTCTTCTGTATCCAAATTTTTCTCTTCTTATAAGGACATTAATCATTTTGGATTAACCGTCTACCCTACTTCAACATGGCCTCATTTTAACCTGTTACATCTGCACCAATTCTGTTCCAAAATGATTAAAGTCTGAAGTACTAGTGGTTAGGACATCAGCATCTCTTTTTTGGGGACACACTATCTGTCTGGTAATCCATAATAGTAAAGGATCTTGGGGAAAATCATACAAAGGGTACCCCCTGCACCTTCTACTGCTTTTATAGGTGAATTCTGATTTAGATTAAGATCTCAGGCAGTTTTGTGAAGATCAGCTAGAATTAAACAGAAGGAAAAAAGAGGTGACTGGATCAGGAAGATGTGGCATATATACACAATGGAATATTATTCAGCAATCAAGAAAGATAAACTCATGCCATTTGCAGCAATGTGGATGGAGCTAGAAGGAATTATGCTCAGTGAAATCAGCCAGAAGGAAAAAGAAAAATATCGGATGGTTTCACTTATAGCAGGAATATAGGGGAACCAAATAAGACACCAGTGTAAAAAAAAAATAACAGTACAACACACAACAAAGCAAAAATGGACAATTATAAATCAGAGACATCCTGCAGGGGAGGAGGAGGGAGAGGGATCAGAGGGAGGGAGGGAGGTGATGGTGCACGGGTGCACTGGTGAAGGAAATTCTATGGGGACTACACCTGAGGGGGTGGGGGAAGCAAATATTGTTTAAACATGAACAATGATGTAAAAAATGAAAAAAATATTAAAAATAGAAAATGAATGGGAAAAAAGATTGTCATGATATTTAAATGGGGGGGCATTGTATATTATATGCTTAAGTTACTATCTTACATAAAAGTATATTTTTCTTACTAAAATGAACATGTTTTAGTGGACAAAAAGGGAAACAAAATGTTAATATAAAGGCATATGGTCTCCCCCCCCCCAAAAAAAAAGGAAAAGAAAAAAAAGAGGTGAAAGAACTCTAGCAGGAAATACATTAATCTCTCAAGTGCCATGAAAGTACTACTCAGCCAGAGCTCTCTTTCTAACACTCGTTAAATGAGTGGAAATTAATTAAAGGCTTTTTAATTGCCATTAGACTGAAACAGCATTTCCTTTCTACACAGGTCTGATCCAGATGTTAGAATTATAAATATCGCTGTAATTTTATGTGAAACAAGTTTCCTGAACAATGTAACCAAGTCATTAGCAGTTTGCATTCTAATAACTTTAATCAATAACAGGAGAAAAGGAGGTTAATTTTGGAGGACAGCATGGGGATATAGTGAAAAGAATGTTGAAAGGTTGAAAACCTAAGATGTTATAGCAGCAAGGGTGTTGATGACTCTGTCAGATGGTAAACCCAGGGCCGCCATCAGCAACCTTGACATTTGGTCATTGGCTGTCTTGCTCTGGGTAGGAGTGATGGTGGGGATAGCTTGCCACAGGCATCACAGCAATGGTAGAAAGTACTGCCAGGCTAAGCTGGGGCCTCTGAGAAAAAAGATGGCAGGTGCCAATGGGTAACAAGGAGGTCTTGAAATTAACATGCATCAGGTATCCTTTTTGGAACCAGAACCATTGGGAGGTACCAGCTGGAGCAGGCATTCTGGAGTTTTGGCAGAATACCATGAGGGGAGCCAGATAACTACAGACTTAGCCAACTAAGACTTTATGATAAGGCCTTTCAAAGATATATGGAGCTGAGAGGGCATGGAATTCAGTGTCGATTGGGGGAGAGTTTACTGTGATCAAGTCAGGACAAAGGAAAGGTCATGTGTTTTATGGAACTGCAGGACACTTATCCCCAGAGTGTGGAAGAGAACTTGAGAGTGAGAACAGTCAACAATTCTACCCAAGGAGCACTGTTCTACACAGTGCTGATAGGTGACCTGTTATGCTCTGGAAGTTCTACTATAGTTCCTGCAAGATGGGGTTGTTAGCTCTTACAGACTTCCATCATCTTGTGATGTATGTAAAAGGGAAGACTTCAGTTCTCTTGAACATGAAATGAGGCTTACAGTTTTTTCCCCGTCTTTTCCAAAATACATAAAATAGATGGACATTTTAGAGTTTGAGATAAGGATTCATTTGGGAGGTGACTGGAGTGAGCATGGAGGGGGGAGAGGTGAGATGGAGAAGCAAAGAGAGCCATTAAGGTGCTCACCGGTGAGGGGCTCCTGCTATGAGCAAGGAGACCCTGTCCATTGGGCCTTCCCAAAGAAGGTATAGATAAAAACGGGAGAAGGCTGAGGAAGCAGAACCTCCCCATATTGTTAAGAAATGCCTCTGGGTTTCCTGGACACTTTTGGCCTGTCCCTTGAGCAGGTGGAAGCATCTATTTTTGCCACCTGAAAAAGTCCTCAGAGAGACAAGAGGACGACACTGGGATGTGAGGGAATCATCTGATGGTGATCGCCCAAATAGCCTGAGGGGCTACAGACCAACCAGTATACTAGAAATAGCATCAAGCGAGTTGTTTCCAACTACAGTTTTGAATAGTTGTGGTACTTCATCTTATTACTATCAGAATATAAATACTCATTTTACATGTATGTGTTTACCTACATAATATCATATATCTTCCTATACTTTATAGACAGATATATTGCTGTTATGTTTTCCATTCAGATCTCTGCTATAGACTGAAAAATTATTGAAAGCCATTAGCTTGAAGACCGGCAATCAAAGACCATCAACTCTTAGCAGGACATTCGGGTTTTTCATGCTCTAATCCCACTATAGTCTACCCCCTCTTATCTCCTAGGTGCTTTATGGCCCAACGTGACAAAATCCTTATACTGTTGTTTCACACTCTTGAGCCCTTTAACTATCAGCTTCTCTCCTTAGACTTTTTTCCCTGCTTGGTTGACTTCATCCCTCAAAGCAAATCAGTTATTTTCTGTGCCGTCTATTTCCCTGGCTGTCCATTTCATAACAGCTATTCTGACTTTGTTCCACCTCTCGATCTTGAATGTACTTTTGCAGCATGTATCTCACTGTTCAGTAACTATTAATTTATCTATGTCTCTCCCATAGACTGCATGGTTGGTCACGTTTTATATAAATTTATATTCCCATCATCAACTATAGACTTGACACGTGGCAGGTAAGACAGGAGTATTTCTTTGAACTACATTAAACTATATTTCCAGGAAGTTTGTTATAAGTGATACTGCCACAGAGTTGAATAGGTAAATTCATTCAGGCTTATTAAGCCAAGGTGAAAATACATAACAAAGGCAAATGAATCTTCCCTTCCCCCCTACCATTTTAGAAAGGTTTGGACTGTTCTAAAAGCAAAGGCAAGGCAAAGTCATTGAAGGGATTTAAGCAGAGGAGTCACATGGTCCAATTTGCATGTTAAAATATATCACTCTGATATGCTTTCATTCTGACACTAAAGAAAGCATTGTTCATGGGAACAGAACCATTTATATCACACACGTTATGCAAAAGTACGTCCACATCATTAAAATATTCTTGGATGATTAAAAAGAGAAATTTAAAGGTGCCAAGTTAGACAAATGAATTATCTTGCCACCTTCATATTCTCCCATATGTGAATTTCCATTTGGAAACTTATAATCTGCCATAAATAATATTTTAGCTAAAACATAGAAATATGTCTTTTTTGTGGCAGAAAAGTTAATGGCACTTCACAAGGTAAACGTATACAATGTCGAAACAAATATGGAGTCCATCTTCCATGAGAAACAAGAAGGCTGGCTCTCTTTGTGCTCAACATTGTCTGAATAATGTAGTTCAAGGAGAATATATTCACCCTGTGGAATTAACTTCAATTGCACATCGGCCAGATGAATAAGAGCGAATGAGAAAAGCAGAAGGGGGAGTTACTTCTGAAGACTAATTCATGTTTTTATAGAAGCCTTCAGGAAATATGGATGTTTTGGTTTTTTTTCCCCCCTCTCTGTTCAAGTTATTAGCAAGGTCTTGAAAGTTTTCGGTTTAGAACTAATCCTGTTCAACAGTCTCAAGTATCAGAGGCTCAGGATTGATCCTATAAATGAAAGACCATTTATATACAATTACAATGAACACTGGCTTATAGTAAATTAGGAAAAACAATGGTTTAATGGGAATTCTCCCTTGATGGGTCCAGAATCAATCTCAGCTAGATAACTTGCACTTTTCTTGGCTCAGTTACAACCCAAAGGTTACTCTACATTTTTTTGTTAAGGGTGATCTGTCCAATTGTGAAATTCACCAACTCATGCAAATTTTCAGGGTCCAGTGAATGCAGTTACTAAACTTACTGGAGAAGAGTTAGCACAACTGAAAGAATAGTGAGTCCTAAACGAGATCTGGAACAAATCTCAGAAACAAATGATGGGCCAGTAATGTTAGACAAGGAAGAGGAAGATTGCAGAGGGCCCTGGCACTAAGTCACCAAGAAATTGACAAGGAAGATAAAGAAGCAGATTTCTGCAGGGCCATTCAACTCAGCATGCAAGATAATTTCAGAAAAACATGTCAACACAAATATCATGCACATCTTACTTCAGGGAAGTTGTGGAAGAGAAGAGAAGCCTATTTTGAAAGCAGCAGCAACAGAACCTACCAGGACAGATTTCACATCTGTCCTGAATCTAGGGGAGAATCTAGGCAAGAATCTAGGGGAGGGGACTCCCTGGTGGCCCAAGGGATTAAGCATCATCACTATCAAGTAATCCCCAGCTACTGCGGCACGAGTTCGATCCCCGGCCAGGGAGGTGACCCACATGGCGCAGCAGACCTCTCCTGTCTCACCCGCTGCTCCCCTCAGCAGTGTATTTCAGTAGATCTGCATACTCTGCTCCCCACTCTTTCTCTGGTGAATCCTCTCACCCCCCACACCTCTGGCCTACAACATAGCTCTTGTATGTAAAAATAAATAAATCTTTAAAAAAAAAGAATATAGGGGATACTATGAGTGATGAAGACATGCTTCAGGCTGCTGTAACTATGCTTTTAGAAGCTTAGAAATAATTTCAAAACAATGAGAAAAATACCTTTTACAAATCATTTAGATGTCCATACTTTTCTTTCCTTTCTTTTTTTTTTTTTGAAAGATTTATTTATTTATACAAGCCCTGGGCACAGTCAGAAGCACGGGAGGGTGAGAGAATTCACCAGAGCCAGAGCGGGGAACAGAACAGGCAGACTGACGAAGTACACTGCTGAGGGGAACATCGGGCGGCAGGAGAGGTCTGTTGCGCCGTGTGGGACCCTCGCCCAGCAGCCGGGGATCGAACCGGCGCTGCGGAGGCTGCAGGCAGCTTCGCAACCCAGTGTTCAACCGCTGCGCCACCGGGGAGGCCCAGTAGATGTTCATACTTTTCAACACGATCCTGTGTGATTACAGTATAGGGTCCATCTGGGTAACAAGTCAAGAAGAACAATGTTCAACAGAGGAAATCAGAATTTCAGAGGGTTTGCAAACAAAAATATGAGAAAGTGGAAAACCATGTCAATTCTAGGATGAAAGAGCGATCCTTCAAATGCTAACCAAAGAGGCATCCAGTTATTATATTTTAAATTAAATTAAAAATTAAATGTTTCAAAAAGTACATGATGTCCTAATGATAAATTTGTTGAAAGTCTTAAAAATGTGCAGGGTTCTTTTCATCGTGTCTCATCACCAGGGTTCCAGCAGACTCCTCCAGATGAGGAGGTAAACTGTGGGGTTACAGCCTGACCTCATCTTTCTATCCTGAGGGGAAGAACTGCATAATGTTCCTGAAGCCACACTTCCTTTCCTAAAGTCACCCCACTCTGTAACCATCTCTGGACAGCCACTTTTCTTGGTCTCTTGCTCACTAGCATTTTGCTGGACTTAGACATTTTTACTACCACATTGCCTACGATACGTGCACTGATGCGGATTTCAGAATGCTACAGATGTGACGTGGAATTGAGTTTGAAAAATACAAAATCATTCTTCATGTTAAGCTGAACATATATAATTAAACTTTAAATATATCTTACTACATTATGTGTGCAGAAATGTTAACCTAATTTGAGGTGGCTTTTGGTGGCATTCCGGGAGCAGCTGCATGGAGAGGGTCAAGTGTCAGTGAGACAGAGGGATCTGCTGCTGGTGATATTGGTCATGTTTACCTCTCTGAGTCCTCTTTTGTCATTTATAACATGAGGAGAATATTACTTGCCATACAGTACTGTTAGGAGATTTAGAGATAGTGGATATATAGTGTTTAATACATAAGAGATGTTAAACTAATGAAAACTTTTATTGCTTTCCATTGGTAATTGCCATTTCTGCCTCCCCATGGAGCTAAGCTCTTTCTTATCATGAATGATTAAGTTAGAGTTGCAATATCTTTTTTCTCTTTGGTATATTTATTCTATAATTCATTTGGTTATGCTTTCCTTTCACAACTTTAGTAAGCCTTTCCCAGATATCAGAACTCAAGTTCCAAACTTTCCTTTCAGTGAGGGTATTTTGATTGAGATGCTAAATGGGGCATCCCATTCTGGGGCTCTCATTTTGCTGGTGCAGTTAACATGTAGTGCTGATTTTCCAGTGTTTGCAAAATTGAGTTTCTGAGGAAGAAGCAGCCCAGGTGCTGGCGCTACAAGGTAAGTTCAATTTGGTGTTTGTGAAATCTGATGTTGTGATATTAGGTTTTTGTTCCTTAGTCTTATTCCTTTATCTACATTAATTGATTTCAACCTATATTACATTGTTACGTTAATCAAAATAGTATGGTACTGATGTAAAAACAGGTAATAGATCAATGGAACAGAATCGATATTTCAGAAATAATACTCTACATGGTCAATTAATTTGCAATAAAGGAGGAAGGATACAATGGGGGAAACGATAGTTTCCCTTTCAGTAAATGGTGCTAGGAAACCTGGACACTTACACGTAAAAGAATGAAACTACTATTTAAGCCACATATGAAAATTAACTCAAAATGGATTAAACTATTGCATGAAAGACCAAAAACCATGAAACTCCTAAAACAAGAAATAGGCTATAAGCTCCCTGACAATGGTCTTAAGTTTTTGTTTTTAACTTTCAAAGCAAAATCAACAAAAGCAAAAACCAAAAACAACCAAACAAGTGGGACTAACAAATCAAACTAAAAGCCTATGTAGGGGCCTCCCTGGTGGCTCAGCAGTTAGCGCCGGGTTGCGAAGCTGCCCGCAGCCTCTGCAGCACCGGTTCGATCCCCAGATGCTCCCCGGCCACCGAAGGAGGGTCCCACATGGCGTGCAGATCTCTCCTGCCGCCCGCTGCTCCCCTCAGCAGTGTACTTCAGTCTGCCTGTTCTGCTCCCCGCTCTGGCTCTGGTGAATTCTCCACCCCCACCCATCCCCCATGCCCCTGACTGTACCCAGTGCTTGTATAAATAAATCTTTCAAATAAATAAAAATAAAAGCCCATGTACAGCTAAGAGAACAAAACGAAAAGGCAATCTGTGAAATGGAGAACATATTTGCAAATCATCTATCTTCTTTTATCTACTTATAACTGCTTATATATACTTATATCCAACATATATAAAGATTTCATACAACTCTACAGCGAAAAAATGCAAACAACCTGATTGAAAAATGGGCAGAGGATCTGAAGACATTTTTCCAAGTAAGATACACAGATGTCAACAGATACATGAAAAAGATAATCCACATCACTAATAAACAGGGAAATGCAAATCAAAAGCACAATGATATATCACCTCACACACGTTGACATGATTGGTGTCAAAAGACACGATATTGCAAATATTGGTGACAATGTGGAGAAATTGGAACTCTTGTATACTGTTGGTGGGAATGTAAATTGGTGTAACCAGTACAGAAAACAGTAAGGAGGTGCCTCAAAAAATTAAAAATAGAACTAGCATATGGCCCAGCAATTCATTTCTGGGTATTTATCTGGAGAAAACAAGAATATTAATTAAAAAATATATGCACCCCAATTTATAGCAGCATTATCTAAAATAGCCAAGATAAAGGAATAACATAACTGTCCAACAATGGATTAACGAAGAGTATGTGTGTGTGCATATATGTTCCACATACCACACACAATAAAATACTATTTAGCTGTTAAAAAGAATGAAATCTTGCCATTTGCAACAACACAGATAGACCTTGCAGGCATTATGTTAAATGTAAAATGTCAGATGGAGAAAGACAAATACCCTATGAGCTCACAAATATAGAATCTACACAAAAAAACCAAACTCACTGATACAGAGAGCTGACTAGTGATTATCAGAGAAGGGAGGATAAGATGGGTAAAATGGATTAGGGAGGTCAAACAGTTACTTTTCCAGTTACAAATGTTATAGAACTATAATGTATAGCATGGTGACAATAGTTAATACCATACTGTATATATGAAAATTGCTAAAAGAGTAGATCTTAAGAATCCTCATCTGAAGAAAAAAAATTGTAACTATATGGAGATAAATGTTAACTTGATTTATTGTGGTGATCATCTCACAATATACACAAATATTGAGCTACTATGTTGTATACCTGAAACTAATATTATATGTTAATTATACTTTAGAAAAATTTTTAAATGTTATAAAAAGAATTCTACACCTATTATCCTATGTTAAGTTCTCCTTTCTATTTATCAAGTTGAAAAAGATTCTAGTGGATTCTGTTTGTTGTTATATTTTATTTTCAAATAAATTTTGATTTGTAATAATTTTAGATTTACTGAAAAGCTGCCAACAATTTGCAAAACTAGAGAATATTCCACAAAATTATATTCACTTCTTACATAGTTTGGAGGTCCCCAATACCACTCTCAGAGTTGATAATTCACTAAAGGAGTCAAGAAGCTTATTGAAATCTGTTATGCTCTCAGTTAGGTTATTACAGCAAGAGGAGACAGATTGAAGGGAGTCAAGGGAAGAGATGCATGGAGCAGAGGCCAGTCAAGTTCAAAACTGCTTCCAGTTGCCCTCTCCTGGAGTTTTGGCAACCCTGTGTGACAATGCACATGAAGTAATGCCAACCAGGGAAGTTCACCTGAGCATTGGTTTGCAAAGGTTTTATTGTCCACACGGACATTGTTAGAGATCTACATGACTGACAACAAATATCCTTTACCTTCTTGGGGGGCCAAGCTACCACTGTGTGACTTGAAGTTCTGATCCCATATCACATTATTAGACTATCTATAGATACTGAAGGTTCCCGGTAAGTACAAACACTTATGTGGGAGGCCACTCTGCCCGCCCCCCCCCCCCTTTTTGGGGCAAGGTTAAATTCTTTATAGTACACAAATCTTGCAGTAATATTTTAAAGTAATTGTTATGAGATTTTATAGATGAAGTATCTGCGGATATTTTATAGGAAAGAAGTGTAAATTTGCCCTGTGTCTCCAAGACGGTAAGTCATTGAGTTATATTTCAGAACCAGCCCTAACACCAAGCCTATTCTCTTCTCCTTTTGCTACATGGACTCCTACAAGGTGCTGGTCTTACTCTGTGATGGAAGCATTTACCCTGAACTGCAAAGTAGAAACAAGGCTGGTGATTATTGGCATTCCAATAAACTCTGCTTAGGCATGCACATTTTGGGGATCAGTCTCCAAGTCTGGATTATTCACATGCATATGGTATTTTTAAAAAGGAAATAGCAGTTGATATACAAATGCAAATATCATTAATATACTGCAAAGTTCCTGTAATTTTTGCTGTACTTTTCTTAGGCTTATTTGACTTTCATTCTTTTCTCCCTTGACAAACTAAAGCACTCACGGTTAGTATTTAAGATGTTTCTTGTTCACCTCTTGTCAATAATTAACCCTGATTTTCTACCTCTTTAGATAAGGCCATCAACTTTCCCATGCGTGTGTTTGGGATTTGTACAAGTTGAGAGTTCATTTTTAATTGTCCTTTTGTTTTAGAGAAAACTGGAAATTGGCTCCTGTACCATCTCTCTTTGCCTCAGGAGCCAGAAGCTATACTCAAAGGTGTAACAGATGATTCTAGAGGAAGCACAGCTACAGGAGCATGCTTGGTGTTAGGTGGGTTAATTAGTAAGTGCTAAGCCTCCTGCACTGCAGGGAGCTGGTAATGTGATGAAACTAATGCGGGGTCAGACAAAAAGAACTAAATATTCTCAGTAATTAAAACAGATTTAAATAAACCTAAGGCAGGAAGACTGGCAGAGAAAATCTACATTACATATTTTCAAAGAGATAGCAATTAAATGAACTCCCACCTTCTGCATTTTAAGATGAGAAAACAGGAGCCTGATGAAGGGTGGCAGGTGCTGTATTATACACAGCATATTATATCATTTACTCTTCACGAAAACCCTGTGCTGGGAATGATTATAGCCTTTCTTTGTAAATGGAGGACTGAAGTTCATAGCAGCTAAGTAACTTACCCAAAGTTACACAATTGCTAAATGATGGAAACAGGATTTCAATTAAGAAAATTTATGTCTATCCATTTATGATGAAGGCCCTTGAAATTCTCCGGCTAGAAGGAACATATCTTAACATGATAAAAGCCACATACGACAAACCCATGGCCAATATTATTCTCAATAGTGAAAAGCTGAAGGCCTTTCCTTTAAGATCAGGAACAAGACAAAGATGTCCTCTCTCACCAGTGCTCTTCAATATAATACTGGAGGTCCTAGCCAGGGCAATAAGACAAGAGAAAGACATACAAGGAATCCAGATAGGGAAAGAAGTAGTAAAACTATCAGTATTTGCAGATGATATGATAATATACATAGAGAACCCTAAAAACTCCACAGAAAAACTACTCAAAATAATCAACCAGTTGAGTAAAGTAGCAGGATACAAAATCAACACACAAAAATCAGTAGCCTTCCTATAAACAATCAGTCTGAAGAAGAAGAAATCAAGAAAACCATCCCTTTTATAATTGGAACAAAAAAAAAATCAAATACTTGGGAATAAACCTAACAAAAGAGGTGAAAGACCTATACAAAGAAAATTATAAAACACTGTTAAAAGAAATAGAAGAAGACACAAAGAAATGGGAAGACAGCCCCAGCTCATGGATCGGAAGAATTAACATTAAAATGTCCATCTTACCAAAAGCAATACACAGATTCAACACTATTCCAATAAAAATCTCAATGAACATTCTCCAAAGAAATAGAACAAATACTGGTGAAATTCGTATAGAACCACAAAAACCATGAACAGCCAAAGCCCTACTGATGAAAACAAAGGAGAAAGGAGGTATCACACTTCCAAACTTCAAGCTATACTACAAAGCCATAATAATTAAAACAGTTTGGTATTGGAACCGAATAGAGCGCACAGAAAGAAAACCACACTTATATGGACAACTGATCTTTGACAAAGAAGAAAAGAACATGAAATGGAACATGGACAGTTTGTTCAATAAATGCTACTGGGAAAACTGGACCACCATATGCAAAAAAATGAAACTAGACTACTACCTCTCACTATGCACAAAAATCAACTCAAAATGGATAAAAGAACTGGACATAAGACCTGAAACCATAAAATATATAGAAGAAAATATAGGTAAAACACTACAAGGCATACATTGCATTAACATCTTTAAAGACTCATCACCCAAAGCAAAGAAAGTCAAGGAAAACAATATACAGCTGGGATTACATCAAACTGAAAAGATTCTGTACAGCCAAAGAGACATTAACCAAAACAGAGAGACACCCCACTGATTAGGAAAAAAATCTTTGCACTTTATTCAACTGATAAGAGACTGATCACAAAGATATACAAAGAACTCACATGACTCAACAAAAACAAAATAAACAATCCAGTCAAGAAATGGGCAGAAGAACTTAAAAAACATTTCTCCAAAGAGGAAATGCAAATGGCCAACAGGCATATGAAAAAATGTTCAATATCCCTGATAATCAGGGAAATGCAAATTAAAACCACATTGAGATACTACCCTACACCAGTAAGAATGGCACATATCAAAAAACAAGCAACAACAAATGTTGGCGAGGATGTGGTGAAAAAGGAACTCTCCTACATTGCTGGTGGGAGTGCAAACTGGTCCAACCACTATGGAAAGCTGTCTGGAGATTCCTCAACCTGCTAAAAATGGAGTTACCCGGCAATTACACTCCTAGGGATCTACCCAAAGGACATAAAAACATTGATTCAAAAGAACACCTGTACTCCTATGTTTATTGCAGCACTATTCACAATAGGTAAAACCTGGAAACAACCCAAATGCCCAAAAATAGATGACTGGATCAAGAAGATGTGGCACATACACACAATGGAATATTATTCAGCAATCAAAAAAGATAAACTCATGCCATTTGCAGCAATGTGGATGGAGCTAGAAGGAATTATGTTCAGCGAAATAAGCCAGAAGGAAAAAGAAAAATATCAGATGGTTTCACTTATAGCAGGAATATAGGGGAACCAAATAAGACATCAGTGTAAAAAAAAAACAGCACAAAACATAACAAAGCAAAAATGGACAATTATAAATCAGAGACATACTGCGGGGCAGGAGGAGGGAGGAGCACAGGGCACCGAGGTTATTGAGCACAGGTGCATTGGTGAAGGAAACTCTATGGGGACTACACCTGAGGGGGTGAGGGGAAGCAAATATTGTTTAAAAATGAACACTGATGTTAAAAATAAAAAATAATAAACATATCAATAAAAAATTGAACACATATGTAGTTGTGTATTATAAATTTGCTTATATATCTATTTTTATACATCTAATTTTCTTTTTTTTTAAATTTATTTATTTATACAAGCACTGGGTACAGTCAGAAATGTGGGAGGGTGAGAGAATTCACCAGAGCCAGAGCGGGGCGCAGAACAGACAGAAGGACCAAGTACACTGCTGAGGGGAGCAGCGGGTGGCAGGAGAGTTCTGCGCACCATGTGGGACCCTCACCCTGCAGCCGGGGATTGAACCGGTGCTGCAGAGGCTGCAGGCAGCTTTGCAACCCAGCGCTCAACCGCTGCACCACAGGGGAGGCCCTATACATCTAATTTTCTGTCATATACCTTCACACAGCTAAATTATTACAAGCATAAAAGAGTAATTTTTATTAGGAGAAAAACACAATAGCCACAGCATTCTTTTGAAACCAAAAGTATAGATAGAGGGCCTCCCCGGTGGCGCAGTGGTTGAGCTCTGGGTTGCGAAGCTGCCCGCAGCCTCTGCAGCACTGGTTCAATCCCCGGCTGCTCCCCGGCCACCAGAGGAGGGTCCCGCATGGCGCGCAGACCTCTCCTGCCACCCGCTGCTCCCCTCAGCAGTGTACTTAGGTCCTTCTGCCTGTTCTGCTCCCTGCTCTGGCTCTGGTGAATTCTCTCACCCTCCTGCGCTTTTGACTGTACCCAGTGCTTGTACAAATAAATAAACAAACAAACAAACAAATAAATAAAATCTTAAAAAAAACCCAAAAGTATAGATAGATGAGAAAGTTTGATATTGTAGGAGGAGGTATGGGTCATAGAAATTGATAATTTCTATGAAATATAGTTCAGGTGTTAATGAAAATCAACCTATGATTCTAGGAACTCTTATTTATTTCAAAACTAAGTTTACTTCTGTATTTCTATTTAATAGTTTACCTGGTTTTTAAGTTCACAGAACAAGGCAAAGAAATTTCCTACTGCAACCATTAGTATGCATGTTACCAGTGAAAAGTCAGTTGGAACATTCATTATCTGAAATGCTACTGCAGGGACCCGGTAAGAACAATCCTGCCAGAGTTTACAGAAAACTTTTTTCCAGACTTCAAAGGGCTTTACAACTTTATTTCCACAAGGAGGCCTAAAGCTTCTGAGTAGCTTCAGGGCAGTATGAGATGATGTTCAAATAAAGGGCAAGAGGAGAGAAGAGAAGAAAGCATCAAAAGAACTTTAGTGAGCTACAGTCCAGAGGCTAAGACTAAAAGGGCATCTCTGCAATAAAGACACCTTCCCAGGGAAAAATGAGGGAAAGCACGTCAGATCTAAAAGGGCACAAGAGTGAAAGAATTGAAGTTACTGTTTCCAGGCTGAGCTTACTTTTTCCCATGAATAACTCAGGGCCTAATCCTGCCAACAAGAATACCACGTGGGAATGCTTCACTGCATGCCTGATGGAGCTGGAAGGTGAATGGGGATGGCAAGAACCATAACTAGAGGGGAGAAGCCCATGGGAAAGAATAACTGAGGAAGGTGCCACTAAGTTTTGGGACTGGATAAACCATTTAAAGGCTCCTGGATGTACCAAAGAATTAGCAATTGCTACATCATGATGGTGTCCCCTTGGGAGGGTCTCTTTATTATAAAAATTAGCAAAAGAAAAAAAAGTACAAATGAGGGCTGCTTCCTCAAGAAAGAAGAGGCACTGTTTGTATCATCAAAAATAGACTAAAATAATAAGACCCCATTTGCAGAAATATAGTTCTATGATTGCAGCTGAAAGTCTTCTGGAAGTCTACAGCTTTGCTTTAAAAGGTTAATAGGGCCTCCCTGGTGGCACAAGGGGTTAAGCACTGCACTATGAAGCGATCCACAGCCTCTGCAGCACTAGTTCGATCCCTAGCCGGCCAGGGAGCAACCCACATGGCATAGCAGACCTCTCCTGGCTCACCCGCTGCTCCCCTCAGCAGTGTTATTTCAGTCAGTCTGCCTGTTCTGTTCCGCACTCGGTCTCTGGTGAATCCTCTCACCCCCTGCATCTCAGGCCTGTACCCCAGCTCTTGTATGCATAAATAAATAAATCTTTAAAAAAAATAAAAGATTAAAAGTGCTATCTGCTCTGAAAATACTCAACATGGAGAAACAGGGCTCTTCAGGTATCCCTGGTGGACATTTAAACAGGTACAGCCTGTTTTGGAGGCTGAAAAACTTGAATGCACAGACCCTTGGCCACTCCATCCCATCCCGCTCCTAGTTGTAAGGAACACGGGCAGGGATATTTATCATAGTGTTTGCTTAGGGGGCAGGGATTTGGAGGCACTGGAGCTGTCCATCACTGGGGCAACAGCTCAGAGTGATCTGGAGAGGCAGGAGGGTGTGCCCTGCATCAGTCAGAAGTAATAAACTCTATGTACAATGAGCAACAACGCAGATGAGTGTAACAAACAGTTTGAGTAAAAACAAAAAGATTGATCTCTATAGTGCAAAGCATTCATGTAGATCAAGAAAGAGAACAAGCTCTATAGTGTAGGTCTGCTAGACTTAAGCGGCCTGTTCAGCCACCATTTTTACCACCTGCAGTTCTGCATTCCTATACAGGGTCAGAACTGCCTGGTCAATCAGTCATAGGAACCAAACCTTACAAAGTGCCTTTCAAATCAACCAAGAGCAGAAAGCTGGTTCACCCTGGGAAGCTATGCATCACAAGTTATGACCAGGAATGCCCAGGGGGCCGATGACAGATGTATGACAAGGCACCCCAGAAGCTGATCAGTGGAATGCCTTGTTGATAAGATTACAACCATGGCTGGGATATGGTTTCGACTGCAACACTTGGTTGTCAAGCAGGTAAGAATTCTCTGGTCAGCAGATTCATGTCCCCCCAAAGCCCTAGCATATTCTTTAGTATCACCCATCTTTTTCTCTTTGTCCTCCTTCCCCACGTAACTGATGCTGTATGATTATTCTATCAATAAAAAGGCCAGGATCTTGCTCTTCAGCAACATCCTGCTTTGTACAGCCTGCTCCATGACTCCCATGTCTTTATTAGTGTGGTGGTGTTGATACAATGCTATAGTGCAAAAGAAATATCTCTATTTTAACTTATTCAGTCAAACACATTAAACAGGGATATGTGTACATCACAATATAATACTATATATATGCTTCTCTCACTATATATATTTTTTCAGACACATAAGCTTCCAAAAGCACATTGGAGTCATTATCAATGTGAGAGGAGGAAATGGGAGTAGGAATTGAATATAAATGGGAGAAATAATCAATTAAGATAAAACAAGTAAGAGGGACTAAAGTTGCAAAGAATGCTCCACAAAAGGACAAGTTTGATCATACAATTTCTCTACTTGTGGAGTGATGAGGAAGATGGTGAGAGAGAGGAGAAAAAACTACTCTCCTGCCCCAAATCCTTGACTCCAAAGTGTGAACTGAATAAAGTCATTGCTTTTTAGTCAGGTATTAAATGCCTTTCACCATCTGTTCCAAACTTGACTTTCCACTCCTTTTCCCTACAGTTCACACTTCAACCTACTGAAAGTAGCCAGGCCCTGCTGTCTGTTCTCTGCCTCGCCTTTCTCAGAGAATATTGCCCATGTTAGCTGCCATGCACTGGATCTGTATTGCCTGGGACTGGACAAGAGCTTTAACATTCTGAAGTCTGACTCCCTGAGCATGCCAACGGGGAGGCATCACTACACACTTCTAAAGATTCTAAGATAAATGGGGGCTCTGACAGCCTGGATGCAGATCAGGAGAATTCACTGTTCTGCCAATTAGAACCCCTTAGTGTCACCTCAGCCTACATCGGGCACCATGTCTACACCTTCCTTCAAAGTCTTCTCAAATGCTAACTCTGCCTTGAAGCACTTCCTGGTGACTCCAAGCAGATGTGCTTTCTCCTCGTGTGAACCCCATATTGTCTGACATATAACTCACCAAAACCCTTGCCATACTCTATCTAAGATAATTTTGCATGGAATTGTATTATTTTGACTTTCAGATGGTACATTCTCAAGGACAGAAACTCTCTGTTTCATTTTCCATTTTAGTCCATACACATTTTTTGGGGGCGTGTATGTCAAACTTAAATTGCTTTGGAATATGGACATATGTTAATAGAGACATTCAAATCTAAATCTCTGAAAGCAGTGGCACGATCACCCAACAAGAAACTCTGAGAAGTGGGGCAGGCAGCTTAGTTGCTGTCTGGGGCGACAGTTTCAAGTATATTGAGCAGAATCCAGAGGACCCCGTCCATCTGTCTGATTCTGTATATTTGACCAACAGCCTTACATTCCAATATTAGAATTCAGATTTGAAGTCTGTCACCCCAGCAGAGATGACATAGGTGACAATGACTGACGTTCAGACCCTCCTGAGTTGAGTTTTGTTAAAGAATGAATGTGTGTCTGTGTTTGTGTGGTGCACTTGGGAGGGATGGGGAGACTCGAAGGAAGAGAATGGAAGAGGGAATGTAGGGCTCCCAGAGGGCAAAGTAAACATACATCACTATTTTGGAAAGAGTTGCCCTGGAGAGGAGGGTTGAAATTAGGGAGAGTGATTTAGAATCTCTGTAGAAGGAAAATCAGACTGAAATTCAGAGGCCTGTTTCTGTGTTTAAGAAGTTGTTTATCACTTCTCAGCCTTTTGGCTAAGATCAAGAGTAAGAAGTTGTTTATTTTAAAGCTTTACAGAGATTGATAAAGACCATTTATTAATCAGAGCTAACTGAGAAATAGACATGGGAATAAGGTAGAGAACTTATTTGTTTTATTGCTGATGAAAACCAAATTGAATGTGGCTCCTCTGTGGGACAGCTAAACCCTCTGCCCTAAGGCACTTACTCCAGGCCTCCCTCAGAGGGCAGAGCTCATCCTTCTGAATGCACTGTGTGGTGCTGAAAAGTCTACAAATCAGAAAGGCAGGCAGGCTTCCAAAGAGGAGAAATTTGCTGGGCCAAATGTTCACATTCATTCTTCCCTACTCCACCTATTAGATGCAGCATTCCTGTTTCGTCTAGAACAGAGAAAGCCTTGGAGAAGAGGCCAGGAAAAAGCCTCGGCTTGGACACAGGAGAGGAATGAAAAGGGCAATATCATTAGTAAAACAGATTCCTCTGCTCCATCTCTTTGACATTTCACCACATTTTTTTTTCTACACGACATGGCAGTGATGAAGCCAGCTGAGGGCATGATAGATTATTTGATATATTATTAATGAGAGAAGACATAATTCTTGCCCGTAAGGAGCTTGATTTTAACTGAGTTAAAACTGAAACACACGGATCTCACAAACAGAACTATTTTTTAAAACCTGACTGAACAATGACGCTAGTTAGCCATTCATTGCCTTTCAGCTCTGATTTCAGCCTTCATTTTCTCCTCCGTCAATATAGGCCTTAACATTATCTCTCCCTTGCCAGTTGGCCTAAGAACCTCAGAGGCACACTGGAGGAGAAAGGAATTTGTGTCTTCCTGGCAGTGGAGCGCTCCTGGAAACAGTGCCTGCAATGGGAAGGATTTCCGACACCAGGCACTCCAGCTGGAGTCAGCCGCCAGCAGCCTATGGAATTTCTCTGTGGGCAGCCTTTCTCAGCATCACCCCAGGAGGCTTGGCGCCGAGAGTCACCCACTGGCAACATCCATGGATGACTTTCCCACACACTTTCAGCAAACACAGTCTCAGGAAACTTCGCTGCCATCCTGTGAACCTTGGCTGGACTCTCTCCAATAAGGTCTTAGGCCGCAGTGGCACCTCTTCCAAGTCTGTCCCTTCCTTGGATGCAATGTCTCAGCCCGGGAGCAGTGGCTACACCAACACCTGCTCTTTCCATAGTCTGTAACGTTCTTTTTATTCCCTATCAGCCAATCCTCTGTTAATTACTGTTAACAGTTAATAATATTTTATATTAACTTTTACCTATTAAAATTACTCAGTGGGTTCTATTTCCTGATTGGACCCTAAATAATGTAACCATATAATAGTAATTTTAAAACTATGATCCAGGGAATATTTTTTTTTTAAGATTTATTTATTTATTTATATAAGCACTGGGTACAGTGAGAAGCACAGGAGGGTGAGAGAATTCACCAGAGCCAGAGCAGGGAGCAGAACAGGCAGACTGACGAAATACACTGCTGAGGGGAGCAGCGGGCACGGCAGGAGAGGTCTGCGCGCCATGTGGGACACTCGCCCAGTGGCCGGGGATAGAACCGGCGCTGCAGAGGCTGTGGGCAATTTCGCAACGCAGCACTCAACCACTGTGCCACCAGGGGAGGCCCGATCCAGGGAATATTAATGAAGAAAAAAAATCCCTTTTTAATATTTGACAAGCAGGTCATTTTTTTCACCATTGTTTCTGAACTCTCAGAAAGGTAATTCAATGCAGCATTTTCCATTAGCGTTTTGTTAAGCCATTTAATTCGATAACAACAAGGCATGTTCTCTAAACTCTCAAGAGGTTTTGATCATGAAATGGAAATATGATTTGATAGTGTCACCAACTTTCAAACGTTTCAGTAAAAGAACTGAAAGATGCTAGATCTATGTCAATAAAACCAGTGATGAGGATTTGATTTAAATCTGCTTAAAACATTGCCTGAACAACTAAGAATGGCTTATGATAATGTTTGCTTTCATCTTGACAATCTGCCTATTTGTGGCTAAAAACCTCAGGAGAAGCAGGGTCAAGCACCGTTGGTAACCGAGACACTGGAATGTTCAAATACTATCAGAATGGGTCGTTTGAGACATACCTGAGGAATTTTCTTGGTAGCTGGCCATCTCTGAAGTTTAGCTTCATTCTCAGTAATTTGGTTTTAGGAAAGCTTAGATTTATCACATATGACTTCCTGCTGGATTTCATGAACATGCTCTCAAACACTGTTGCAGATTCCAAAAAGGATACATATTTGAACATCATTTTTTATGGAGAGATGAAACAAACCAAGGTTCTCTCAATTTCTCTCTCTCATTTAAGCAATCATCTCACTTTCAAGTCTGATCATCACAAAATTTACTACCTGCGGGCTAACTTAATGAAAGTAAATTTTATGAATGGTAGGAAGTCCAGAGGTCTGAATCCCATTCTAAACTCTGCAACAGGCTGCTTGCATGATCTCCGACTGACTGACTATATGAATCTCTCCTGGTCTCAGTTACATGATGTGTAAGTAAAGGGGCTGAATCATCAATTTCTGCCAGTGTTCTAAAGACTGTGAAGAGAAGAACTTCCTCTAAGTTCTTTATTTTTTTTTTCAAAGATTCATTTATTTATGCATACAAGAGCTGGGGTACAGGCCAGAGGTGTGTGTGGGGGGTGAGAGGATTCACCAGAGACAGAGTGGGGAACAGAACAGGCAGATCAACTGAAATACACTGCTGAGGGGAGCAGCGGCCAAGTCAGGAGAGGTCTGCTGCACCATGATGGTAGCTTCCTGGCCAGGGATCGAACTCATGCTGCAGTGGCTGTGGATAGCTGTTTATAGGTTGCATCTTAACCCCTTGCGCCACCAGGGAGGCTCCCCTCTAAGTTCTTAACTTACCTCTGATTCAGACTCTACTCCTTCCACTTATACATTCTTATTCTTTTACTCTCCCACAGCTAATTTTCAAACATTGTTAATACCACACACTCAAAAGTCACTAGTGCATTGTTCCCCAGGGTGATGTTGGGTGATCTGCCTAGTTTTCTCCTGGTTCTACTGATTTCTCTCTCTTGCTAGAACAATCATCTCATTTCCAAGTCTGATCATCAAAAAATTTACTACCTGCCGGCACATGTCTCTTTATTACATTGTTTACTTTCCATGCACTTAAGTTTCATCTCCTAAATTGAAGTATACCTTTTTTCCCCATCATGATCCTGAGGAGAAGCCTAAGAACATAGCATGATGCCTTTTTATGATGATTGCGACATACTCTTCCTAAAGATGGATGAAAATAATGAAAGAGTAAAAACCAAGTCTTTATCATTCTGAATGCTTTCCTTAAGGAAAGTAGAATCAGAGAAAGATTGGTAATATTTTTTCCTCATTTATTTGTTTTAACCTTAAAACACTGAAAAATATAGCAGGAAATGAGGTGGGAAATAATTCTGTACTCTTCCCTGTCCTGTTCCCTAGAATGTTGACAGTTCAGTGCATAATTTCAGAGTCTTTCCATCGGTATAGATAGGTAAATAGATCTACCTAGTGATTCTAATGGAGCAAAGGTTACAGGTCCACTCCATTACTAGAAAGACACAGACATCTCTCCTACAAGTCAATTGGGAATATACACAGAATATGAAACAAACAGGTAAGAACAATTCTTAATTTTACCCAAGTTGTTGCCCTATACATTCAGAATCTGCCCATAGTGGACATGTGGAAGACCTTCCTCACTCCAGTTTCCTTCTCACTCACCCCCTCAGATGCCACTTTCTCTCTCACAGGCTGTGGAGGCCTCACTGTCCTGAGAGGTTCTCTGGGCTGTGGGACTGCCTCCTTCCTGGAAGGCCCTGAGAGAGCCTTCCTGGAAATGAGGTGTCTTTTCAATTCTTCACAATGGAATAGCTATTGCACAACTCTATCTAATATTGTAGATAATTAATTTGCAGTTCCCTGAAAATCCATCCTCTTTCACAGATCCATCAAGCCTTTACAATCATTCTATTTCTCATTTTATCTAGAAACTCTTTTCTTATTTTACACCCTCATTCTGGATTTGTTAAGTGAAGAACATGTCAAAAGCTTTAATGCTTATAATTGTTAACTTGCCCATTATATTCAATAAAAAAAAAATGGACAGAAGAACTAGGCACATAGATCAATAGGACAGACGAGTCATGCAGGAATAAACTCTGCATTTACAGTCAACTAATATTTGATAAGGTGCTAAGATTGCTCAATGAGGAAAGAGTAGTATCTTCAACAAAAGATGCTGGGAGAACTGGATAGCCACATGCAGAAAAATACAATTAGACCACTGCCTCATATTAAAAAGTTAACTCAAAATGAATTAAAGACTTGATACCATAAAACTTCCAGAAGTCAAGTTTTTATGCCAAGAAATTCTTTTTTTTTTTTTTTTTTTTTTTTTTTTTTTTTTATAGAGGCATGTTTTTATTTATTTATTTATTTATTTGTTTGTTCGTACATGCACTGGGTACAGTCAGAAGCGCGGGAGGGTGAGAGAATTCACCAGAGCCAGAGCGGGGAGCAGAGCAGGCAGAAGGACCGAGGTACACTGCTGAGGGGAGCAGCGGGCGGCAGGAGAGGTCTGCACGCCATGTGGGACCCTCCTCCGGTGGCCGGGGAGCAGCCGGGAATCGAACCGGCGCCGCAGAGGCAGCGGGCAGCCTCGCAACCCAGCGCTCAACCGCTGCGCCACCGGGGAGGCCCCAGTGCCAAGAAATTCTTTAACAATGATCTCGGTGATGATTTTTTTAGGTATGACACAAAAGCACAAGAAACAAAAGGACATATCACCAAGTGGGACTACATCAAACTAAAAAACTTTTGGCAGCAAAATAAAAAGTGAAAGGGCAACCCACAGAATGGAAGAAATTATTTTCAAATCACATTTTTTAAAAGATTTATTTTATTTATGCATATGAGAGCTGGGGTGTAGGTCAGAAGTGGTGGTGAGAGGATTCACCAGAGACAGCGGGGAGCAGAACAGGCAGATCTACTGAAATACACTGCTGAGGAGAGAAGTGGGCGAGACAGGAGAGGTCTGCCCCACCATGTGGGTCAGCTTGCTTGGTAGTGCTGAGACTTAACCCCTTGTGCCACCAGAGAGGCCCTCAAATCATATTTTGAGTAGGGGTTAGTATAAAAAATGTATAAAGAACTCATGCAGATCAATACCAAAAGGTCAAAAGTACCTAAAGAGAAGTCCAGAATTTTGCAGTCTTTGCTTTATTGTCATTAAATTTCCATTTTATCAACAGGGAAATGCAAATCAAAACACACAAAGAGAGATGGTAGTTAACAGTTATAATGGCTATCAACAGGAAAATAAGAAATAACGTGTTGATTTCTGGGTATATATTCAAATGAAGCAAAAACAGGGTATCAAAGAGATTACCCCCCACCATGTTCACTGCAGCATTATTCACAATAGTCAAGATAGTTTCCCTAAGTGTCCAGTGATAGATAAATAAGGAAGATGTGATATATTTTATTATATATATTCTCTATACATCATGTTAAAGATATTTACATCTAAGTCACATAATATATAACATGTAGAGTATTACTCAGTCTTAAGAAGGGGCTTCTTGCCATTTACAGCAATATGAAACTTGAAGACATTATACTAAGTAAGTTAAATCAAAAAAGACAAATATTATATGATAGCACTTATATGTGGAATCTCAAAAGTCAAAATCATAAAAACAGCAGAATGGATGTTATCAGGAATTGGGAGATGGAGAAATTGGAGAGATTTAGTTAGGGCAGAAACTTACAACCAGTAGACAGAAAAGTCCTGAAAAGCTAATGTGCAACATTATAATTATAGACAAGAAGACTGTGTTATACACTTCAAAGCTGCTAGGAGACTAGGAGACTAGATCTTAATTGCTCTCACCATAAAATGAAATAACTGTATGCTGTGATCAAGATGTTAGGGGATGCCACAGCTGTTATTATGTTGCAGCATATAAATGGATCAAATCAACACCTTGTACACCTTGAACTTACACAATATTATATGTCAATTATACCTCAAAATAAATTTAAAAGAAAAAAGCTATAGCTCAACGTGCATTTTTACTAAAGGCAGAGAAGAAACTGCTGACATATCTACCTAGAAAAAGATTTTAAAATTTCCTGTCACACTAGAGAGTGATTATGTTGGAGGAAGATATGTGCTTTTTCTCAATTTTGTTATTTTCCCCAATACTGATACAGTTCATTACATCATTTTTGTAAAAGATTAAATGATCCAGAAATGTATAATATGGACAGTCAATATGCCTCATAATATTATTTCTTAAGAATTTTGCAGGCTTTACCTTATTGTCATTTAGGTTCCATTGTTTTGCTTGTTGAGAGGTCTGTTACCATTCTAATTTCTCATCCTGTGATTATTGTAACACTGTTTATAATAGGTAAATCCTGGAAACAACCCAAAAGCCCAAAAAGAGATGACTGGATCAAGAAGATGTGGTATATATACACAATGGAATACTATTCAGCAATCAAAAAAGATAAACTCATGCTATTTGCAGCAGCATAGAGGGAGCTAGAAGGAATTATGCTCAGTGAAATCAGTCAGAAGGAAAAAGAAAAATATCAGATGGTTTCACTTATAGGAGGTATAGAGGGGAACCAAATAAGACATCAGGGGAAAAAATAATACAAAACACAATACAACAAAGCAAAACAGACAGTTATAAATCAGAGACATAATGCAGGGGAGGAGGAGGGAGAGGGAACAGAGGGAGGGTGGGAGGAGCACAGGGGACTGAGGTAATGGTTCACAGGTGCATTGGTGAAAGAAATTCTATGGGGACTATACGTGGGGGCAGTGGGGAGAAGCAAACATCGTTTAAAAATGAACAATGATGTAAAATATATATAAATAAAAAATAATTTATCATCCTTTGTGAATACTGAGGAGGATGAATTTGTTTAAAAGCAGCTTATGCAGATCATGAAGATAATTTACACAGAAGAGTTTCAAGTGTATATTGAATGATGATAGCATTAAAGTTAAGTGTCTTTCAAAGTGACTCCTTTGAAAGAAACAAAATTAATTGGATGGATGAACCCCAAGCCAGCGCATTTCCTCCTGGGCATGTAATACCCTTATGTCCAGTGATGACTTCCTAAGTTGCACTCACAATATGTAGACAGAGACATTTGGAACCACATTGTACCATTTATCACAAATGGAAAAGAAATGAGTAAACGAAATTAGACCAACTAGCATAACTGATTTTTAAAATGTGCTTTCTTAATTATTTCTTGCACATAGCATTACAGATTTCAAACCCAGATCAAATGCTTTTTTTTTAGGAAATACCTACTAAGGGTCAAGGTATCTTCTTGATGCAGATCACACAGAAAGTAGGATATAAGTGATCAGAATCTTCACAGAGCTTATCTTCTTTCATTTGTGTTTCTCAGATGGCACTCTCTACATTTTTGTTATTTGTGAACATTTCACTATCCTACAGTGATTTGTTTGATGCTGCCTTCATTTTACAATTTTCAGTGTTTTTTCTACGGCACTTATCTTAGTGCTTAACAGCTACGATTGGTCAATCAATGTATGTTGAATCAATGAATGAATGACTTTTCCTAGCAAGCTTTGCTAAAGTATCCAGCAAGCTTCTCTCCTATTAAATTGGTGGAAACAAATTTAATTATTATGTCTTGGAGTCATATTAAGAAATTGGCACCAAAGAAACCATTAAAGTGGAATGACAGTGCAAAAATCAGTTCTTAAATTTTTTCCTTGGCATAATAGAATGTATTTTGAAGCTTAATATTAGTGAATCATGCTTGTGTGAAAAGATTATAAATACAAAATAATGTATTTGGCCAGAAGATTTGATATCTATTTAGAATATATTACCATGTACTAGGAAAGAATATCATTTTATAATATTGCTGTAGAGAAAGTTTTTAAAGTGATCTAAATATATCATTCTGATTGATAATGCCTAGATGAGGGAAAGCTTTCAAATTATCTCTTACA
This sequence comes from Talpa occidentalis, assembly GCF_014898055.3. Lineage (NCBI taxonomy): Eukaryota > Metazoa > Chordata > Mammalia > Eulipotyphla > Talpidae > Talpa > Talpa occidentalis. The sequence goes on from NW_026555331.1 coordinate 87,642,058, forward strand.
CTTTGATTTGTTTTATAAAGTATTTTTCATCTGTATGTGAAAAAGATTCTAAAGTATTTTGAAGAATTAACATATTCAGATTGGAATGTGTTCCCCTAGTCCTGTGTTTCTTAATTCCTCCATATTCTCCTAAGAGGAGGTATTAGGTTCTCTGCTTTCCCTTTAGCTTTCCTTTCTGTGTCTTACCCAAGATGGTAACTATATTTTAACTTTCTCTTCCATCCAAAACCATGTTATTTTTGTATAAGTTTATTTAGTTAAGATATGATGTGTGAGGGCCTCCCCTGGTGGCGCAGGTGGTTGAGCGCAGCGCTGTGAAGCTGTCCGCAGCCTCCGCAGCACCGGTTTGATCCTGGCCCAGCCGGCGAGGGTCCCACATGGCGTGGCAGACCTCTCCTGTCTCACCAGCTGCTCCCCTCAGCAGTGCATTTCGTCAGTCTGTCTCTTCTGTTCCCCACTCTGTCTCTGGTGAATCCTCTCACCCTCCCATGAATCTGGCCTGTACCCTGGTTCTTGTATAAATAAATAAATCTTAAAAAAAAAAAGATATCATGTGTGAGATATTGAAAATAACTGTTAAGTCACTCAACAGTTTTAAGTCTAGGTAAAATTATGAAGAGATAAAATTTGATGTAGGAAGGCAATTTCACCTAAATGAGCATAGTTCGGGAGCTTATCTACAGATTTGGAGCATTATCATCTTGTTTCCCTTATTAGATTCTAGACTTTTAGAGTGCAGGTACTAAAAACCTTCATTTAAAGAAGAAATTGATGACATTATCACTTTATCATTAAATATATGCCATGAGCCTGACACTATGCGAGGGACTTTGTGATAACATCTCACTTGGTTTTCATAAATTAGTGCATCTTTTGCATTGATATTCATGTATTGCAGGGACTGTCTTTAAGACTTGGAAAGTCAAGCTCTTGTACAGCATCACAAAGCTACTAGAGGGCAAAGGCAGAGAGATATATAGGACTGGAATCTATCTGACTCAAAAAGTCTCATTCTTTTGCTGCTAAATGGAACAAAGAATGGAATAAAAGAATGAGTGACTGGGAGTATGAAGGTAAATCATTCACCTTAAATGAGTGAGAATAACCGAGATTTTAGTCAAGTATAAATATAAATTGCATTTTGTAAAGATTTATTTATGCATACAAGAACTGGGGTATAAGCCAGAGGTGTGGGAGGATGAGAGGATTCACCAGAGAGAGTGGGGAGCAGACAGGCAGATCTACTGAAATACACTGCTGAGGGGAGTAGCAGGCGAGGAAGGAGAAGTCTGCTGTGCCATGTGGGCTGCTCCCTGGCCAGTGGGGATTGAACTCAAGAACTCATGCTGCAATGGCTGGTGATAGCCTGATAGTACTGTCTTTAACCCCTGCGCCACCCATAAATTGCAATCTGTTTATCCTAGAGGTGGAAGGTTGTAGATTCCCCAGCCTCCCTGTTCTTGAGATTTTACTTGGCACCCAAAGTTGCTGCTTTTGTCAAGCTAAAATATAGAGTCAGGCAGGGGGCCTCTCACCAGGACAAGTGTCTCAGTATGAGGATATCTGCTGAAAACAGCAGGCAGACATTAGGGCCAGGTTAGCATAACCAGCTAGACCACCTTGACAGGAAGTTAAGCGTAAACAGAGACTAGAGATAGGATGTTCCAGCAACAATGGAGTCCCCTAGGTAACAGCCCCTATTCAGTCCCCCCTAGTTTGTGCCAGACTATTATGCTCCCCAATCCACATCCCCACCAAGCACATTCCTCCACACATTCCTCCGTGTACTTGCATACCTTCCCTGCATCTGATACCAAAGAAATATGAGACTGGCTTGGGGAAAGGTGCTGCATCTTCAGAGATGTGAGCCCCGCTAGGTCTCTCTCTCTCACTACTCAGACTTTGAGTTTGAGTTGTTTTTCCTCCATCCCGCAAGGCTCCCAACACTGCCACCCTGCGAGGCGACAGACAGTAGGGTAAAGGGCTTTACTGCCGGTTTCTGAGCCCTTTGGAAGATGGTAAGGGCTGCTGGCAGGAGATGCTCACAGAATGAGCAGGTGGAAGATGCCCGACTGGCTGGTGGGGCTGGCTGGATATTCTACACCTGAGGTGGTGGGAAGGGAGGCCCATCTATTCACATGACAGTATTCTATGACAAGGTGGAAGAGGAAGAAAACAAGTCCTTTGAGGGGAGCTGGTCTCTGGTGAACAAATCCCTGGTAAAAAATACCGATGCCATTTCCAGAGATTCTGATTACATTGGTTTGGGGTAAGTAGGAGATATTTTAAATGTAATATGCAGCCAGAGTTGAGAAATCATGGTCCCAGTATTTCAGAATCTCTCAAACACTAGGATTTGGTATCACTGATTTCACAGGTTAGCCTTCCACAGGTATCCTTCAATATAACAAAGCATTATGCTGATGTTACTAGTCTACCATTGTTAAATCAAATAATATGATTATTACTAGGGAGCTGCTTTGCTTTCATTAGATGTGAGTCATCTTTTTCTGGACAAGTCCTGAATTCCAATTGATTTTGCTTGTGGGACCAAATTATGTAGTCATTGGCATCAGGCTGGCTTAGCTGAATTAATGGAAACATAATTAACAAGTTTCTCTCAGCTGTGCCATTTGAAGGGTCCTTATAATTTTTTAAATAATAAAGTAGTAGGATAACAAATTAAGAAAATGATTGTTTAAATTGTAAGTTAGGCTTTTCAATTAAACTCAAATTATATCCCTAATGAAGTGGATCATTAGTGATGATTTCAAATTGTAAAGTAAGGCTTCAGGGATAAAACATGGACTTTGAGACTGGAGATGTAGCTCTGAAATCTGACTTTGCAGCAGTAAATGGATAACTTTGGAGAGAATGAGTATCATCGGAGCCCAAGTTCCCTTACTCAACAAGGTCAGGATAATAATCTATGCAGTGATGTGTTGGTGAATGTGCTAACAATTGGTTCTCTGAGGTCTGATTTGTGATATTTGTCAATTTCTCATTCTCATTATCAATGGAACAGGCTCACAGAATCCCCCAAAATATACCAATGGACTCTTGTTTGTGTCACTGCTTACTAAACTATTATAGTAATGAAATGGGGCAATGTGTGAAGCATCTAGCTCAGTGGCTGACAAGACTTGCTCAATATGTAGGATATCCCCTAATTCTTTAGTTTTCAAACATTACTTTATTGAAGATTTAATTGCTAGTCATTTGAAAACCTGGATTATTTTACTCATGGCCAAAAAGAACAACGTTGTTTTGTTAACTTGAACATGGCACAGATTTATGTTCTTCTAAGCTGAGTTAGCTCTACATTCACCATCTCCCCTTATGAGTCCTGGAAAATCTGTTTACATATTTGAAAATTATTAGAACTGTGTGGAGATGTGAGTTGCCAGATTTTAGTAAGCATGTTCTGGGTCCTGTTAACACTGCTCTGCACCATGGGCTGTGCCATAGTATGTCTTTCTTTGAAAGGCAAACTTTTTGAGTTTTGGGTTGCCTTTAGCATCTTTCCACTTTTCTCCAAGACCTTCTCTCTATTCTTGGCATTTGGTACCTCTCCTTGGCTCTCCTATGCCATACAGTCACCCCTTCTAGAAACATTTTTTTTTTTGTTTCACTAAGGGATACCAGTAGAAAGATAATGGTGAAACCTGAGACAAAAGGATACAAGAATGGAGGAGCCTTGTGGATGACTGGCAACACCCCAGATGGACCTTAGCTGTATATTACCTTGACTTTGGCAAAGGGTTCAGAGTCAATAGCTGGCATCAGTTGAAGTCATCCAAAGTTCTTCCCTATCAAAGCACCCAAGCTCTTCCCTATTTCTTGAGTGCTAAGCATCTGGAGTCACAGTGAACACTCATCACCATTGCTTTCTTCCATGTAGTCCTCTCCCTCTGGGATTATTCCCATAGTTCTTGCCATAGACTCTGGATAAAACCAGACTCTTCCCAAGGAGGAGATCAGCACGATGGAGACTGGCCACTGACCGTCCACTGCTCTGACAGTAACACCAACTCAAATTACAAAGAACCGGGCATTGCTCTGTGTACTGAACTGAATACACTTAATTTTCAAAACAAACCTTTGCAGTTTTAATCTTGCTTTACAAATGAGGAAACCGGGGCCTTAGTTTCCATCACTTGTCTAAGGTCACGCAGTGACCAGTAGGATTTAAACCAAGGCTGCCTAGTGGGGATTTCTTTCTTAAGGGACATGCTGTAAGGGCATGGTCAAAGCTGCCAACTAAGGGGGCAGGAGAGTAGCTCACCCAGGCAAGGGGCACCAGGAAGGGCCAGGGAGAGGGGCAGAGATGACCTCTTCTATGTCATGGTTGTAGGAGATATGTTCCAACACTGAACCAAGTCACGTTTAGCTCATGGTCTCACGATTGTTATCTATTTTTAATTAGCTTTTTAATGAAATATTCATATTCAAAGTGTTTGAATCCAAGTAGACAGCTTAATGAACTTTCACAACAGGAACAGACACTGTAACCAGCACCCAGAAAAAAAAAATACGAAGAACTGCCAGCACCCCCACAGCTTCCTTCTGCCACTTTCCATTCATTGAATATCAACCTCCTCCAAGGCAACCACCCTCGTGACAGTTCTCACTAACTTTTTACATATGTGCAATCAATTTTGTCTGGGCTTTTTGTTCAGCCTTTTGCCTCTGAGATTCATGCATGTTTTCCTACAGGAGCGATTCACTGGTTCCTATTGCTGTTCCATACTCAAACTTACCATGGTTTATTTATCTGTTCTGCTGCTAGTGGACAAGTGGGTTGTTTCTTGTTTCAGGCTATTAGGAATTGCACTTCTGTGAGCATGCCTGTCCCTGTGTTCTGGTGACTGAAAACATGCATTCCACTAGGTCTATATAGAGGAGTGGAATGACTGGGCCACAGGATGTGCGTCTGTCCAATTTTGGGAAATGTGCCAAACAATTTCCCAAGTGGTTACGCATTATGTTTAGTGACATAAGCCAGGGAGAGAAGGACAATGACCGTATGATATCACTCACATGTGGTATATATAGAAAACATGAAGATGATTAAACAAAAGGAAACTTTCAGACTATAAGACAAATTAGTGATTATCAGATGGGCAGGGAGAAGTGGGTGGGCGATTGGGGCAGAGGGCGTGACAAAGGGTAGAACTGGACTTTTAGTGGTGAACTGTTGAAATATACACATAGGTTTCAATGATGCACACCTGAAACTATAATGCAACGTTCAATTAAAAGAAGATTAAAAAGTGGTTATAGCACTCTGAGACTTGCCATTGGTACAGAGTAGTGTTCTCCTGCTTCTTCACTCTAGTGAGTGTTTTGGTATTTCATGGTGATTTCAATTTGTAGTTCTCTTATAAGTAGCAATGTTGAGTACCATTGTTTACTGGCCATTTGGTTGTGCTCTTTTGTGAAGTCTTGTTTCCCAATGATTTGCAGGAGCTTTGAAAATGTATCTCATTGGTCCATTTTGCAGGGATTTAAAAATCTATATGGAATTAGCCAAGTATAGTTTCTTCATAGTCAATGGCAAGTATTGCATTTAATAATTTATTGTTGGAAAAAGTAGCTATTAATTATTTAGCAGTTTGAAAGCAGAGTTTGAAAGCAGAGTTCTAAAATGGAAGTCAAGGGATCTGTATTAACTCATTTCTGCCACCAGCTGGCTGTGTAATCTTAAATTCCTTTACTTCTCTTGACCTCTGGTACAGATATGGCAATCCTGTACTCAGTGATAAGATCGCTGTTCTAGAAAGAGCCTGCTTTCCCTCTCTGTCTTCCTTCTATCCCCCTCTCTCTCTTCAATCATTCTTCCCCACTCCTCTCACCTTCCTTCCAGCAACAGTTTATAATTTATGTAAAAATTTTACACCAAATTTCCTTTGGAGAGTTTTTGTGCCGTCCTACTTCCCAACCTCTTTTCTGAGCATGCTGTGTAAACACCTGGGACCACAAGTGTATGTAAATAACCTGATCAGAACTGCCTTATTTATGTTGCATTCTGAGTACTGTATTTCATGAGTTGTTTAAGGCTGCTTTTAAAATTCACTTGAGAGAGACTCCCAAGTACATGCTCATTATAGAATTTCAAATGAATCCCATACTACAAAAGGAACATCTATAAAACACAGAACAACAAATAAGGCTTCCCATCCTACTCAGGTGTACTTGCTGAAGCGCATGTGATCCAAGCACATTTAGAGCTGCCTGGAAGATAAATGCTTTCATTACAAAAGCATTTTCGGGATTACAAAGGGATCCACATTCATTCACACAATGAGCTTCTGTGCCTTTATGTTCTTTTTGCTCATTCCGTTTCCTCTGTCAATTTACATGCTCTCCAACTATGCTTAAAACAATTTTATTTACAGAACATGATTTATACATAAACATTATAGTGAGAAATTGCATCAAATAGGTTGCTTTCCTCCAGAAAAAAAACACTTCTTAGACATCATTGGGAGGCAACAACCTTTAAGTGCCTTCTCTCAGGTGGGGGAGTGGCTGACCTGGATCACTCATGTCCCCATCGCTGGTGTCATGTGGTGTTGGTAAAATGGCAGGGGGTGGCCAAGGACTCAACAGAATCCCACTGTCCCTAGCAAGGTTAAATTCTTGTCTTTTACTTCTAAATTTCCATGAAGGAAAACAACAAACACCCACATCTGAGATGAAAACTGTAATCAAATATCCTGTTCAGAGAAATGGTCTGAGGTAAAATGTGCCACAGGTGACTCCATGTTTCTAAATCTCAGGTTCTGATAGAGAATAGAGAAGGAACACAAAGCCACTTATTTGGATTGTTGAATACTAGTGAGAATACATGTTTTCCTTAGTGGGTTTTGTGCTGAGGGAGAACAGAGAAATGGTGTGATAGGTGGAGTGGGATGCAGAGCTAAGACATTGTTTTAAGATGGAAGAAGTATCGTCCTGTGTGGTGATGGGAACAATCCAGTAGACAGGGAAAAGCTGATGATGAGCAAGAGAGAGAGAAGAGAGACTTCCTGGCATGATGTCCTCAGCGGTGAGTAGAGAGGGGACCCAGCGTGCAGGGGTCACACAGCACATGTTCAAAACATGTGGAAGAAAAAATGGCTTATCATGTGGGGATTTATTTTCATTTTCACTTTTAGTATTAAATGGAACCTCTAGGGCCCCCTCAATGGCGCAGCGGTTGAGCGCTGGGTTGTGAAGCTTCCCGCAGCTTCTGCAGCTCCAGTTTGATCCCCGGCCGCTGGGCGAGGGTCCCACATGGTGGGCAGACCTCTCCTGCCGCCCGCTGCTCCTCTCAGCAGTGTACTTTGTCAGTCTGCCTGCTCTCCCCTCTGGTTCTGGTGGATTCTCTCACCCTCCCGCGCTTCTGACTGTACCCAGTGCTTGTATAAATGAATAAATAAAAATGAATAAATCTTTAATAAATAAATAAATAAATGGAACCTCTAAATAGTATAATGAACAAAGCAGAGACTTGGAGTTTAAGAGATCTGACTTTGAGGGCCTCCCTGGTGGTGCAAGGGGTTAATATGCAGCACTATGAAACTATCCACAGCCACTGCAGCACAAGTTTGATCCCTGGCCAGGAAGGTGACCCACATGGTGCAAATCTCTCCTGACTCACCCGCTGCTCCCCTCAGCAGTGCATTTCAGTCAATTTGCCTGTTCTGTTCCCTGCTCTGTCCCTGGTGGGTCCTCTCACCCCCATACCTCTGGCCTGTATCCTAGTACTTGTCTGCATAAATAAATAAATCTTAAAAAAAAAAAAAAAGATCTGACTTTCAGTCCTACTCTTGAGGTGTCTGGGACAATTTACTTAGACTCTTTTACACAGTCCATGCATCTGTAAAGTAGCTATAATAATACCTCCCTCCTAGGGTTTGGGCATTATTAAATGTGACAAAGTATGGGAATTCCTAGCAAAGTTTCTGCCACTTAGATAGGTTGCCCAGATAGGGAGTTGTATTGTCAAAACACTGCCTTTACCTTGCAGAAGCAACCTGGTGTCACAACACAAAACTCACTGTGCCCTGAGAGGAGCTTGGAGCAACCTATTCCCTCCTTGGCATCTCAATTTCACAGAATCCAGGTTCTCTGTTTCAGTGTTCCAGCTGTGCACCACTCTGGAAATCCTGCAGGAGAGGTTCAGAGAGTGATGTCCCCTCTTTTTGAAGTACCCCCTAGAGTGGGGCAGATGGCAAACAGAGGCACACTCCCAGAGAGCAGGAGGGGTAGAACGGGGAAATGAAAAAGTACTAACTCCCCTGCGGAGGTAACCTGGGCTGCCAGCATCAGGCCCTCAATCAAGAGTTTGGTGGATTGACGGGTCATGGTCACTTCCCAAGGAATCTGGGAGCCCAAGCAAGCGAAGGCAGGACCCCTATGCTTAATTAATCATGCAAATAAAGATGAGCCAGATTTTAGTCTTAGTATAACTGAATAAATATTTACAATTTGCCAAAGTGTATCTCCTAGCATGTCAATCAAGATTCCTTGCCAATGGTTGTTAAGAGACTTTATTTTGACAGACTGTGCAGTAATATCAAAAACACTAATTTAGCTGCAACTAACACATCATGGCTGATCATTTTGTTTGCTTTGGAGCAATATTAAGATAAAGCAAATTACAGTACTGAATCCATTATAAGTTTAATAAATATAAGGTTCACTTTCTGGGGAAATATTGCGGAGAAAACAGACCCCAAGTAACTGCAGGAAAAGAATACATGGGCTAGCTTTTCTGATTTAAACATGTCAGCATATGCAGGGGTTACCGAGAATAAAATAAATCATAAAATTTCCATGACAACATTCCAAGGGCTAAAGTCCAGTGATAGAATCAAGAGTATGTTACACTTACATTGTCAACTGTAATCATAGCAAATTCATCATTTCTGACTTTTGCACTGACTACAATGCCTGCCAGTCAAGGATAATGTCCTCAGTTCAGTAACTGAATTGCAAATCACAACAGTGCCTTGAAAATTATAGATACTCAGCAAAATTTCATTTGTTAGGTTTCATGTATTAAATTTATCAGAGGGGCCATTTTCAGTCAATTAACATTTCCAGTCAATATCCTCACCAGCTATTGTCATAATCAAGAGGTCATGGGATCTTAAAGTAGTTAATGTGTTTTGTACCATGAGTTTTTTCTACTGTTCTATGGATCTGGTCTTCAGCTATGATATAATTGCTTTGATTCTTTTCTATGCCTCTATATTATGTCATAATGATATGGATAGTATCAAATATAGTTTTCAAGACTGAAGGTCTTTTACTCATCACTAAGTCCTACATATTTTGATATTTGCCAAAATATCATAGGTTGCCAATTCTTGAATAATCAAGGAGTAACCACAAATTGGGAGTGTGACATCACTAATGGGTCTCTTATGTCCCCTCAAGTTAGCTTCTGGCCTGCCTTCACATGATACCAAGAGGGGGCAGGTCATCAGTCGGGCACCTCTCTAACCACGGACAGACAAGCATGACGTGTTTTGAGCAAGGGCTTTCTGTACGTTTTCTGGTCCTAATTCACCATCCCATAAGGTCAGTATGATTATTTCCATTGAATAAGTTAGCAAATGAGGAAATAGTCTCAAAGAATCTATGTGAAAGACTCCCAAAACAAAACTGGAACAGCAATTATTCTATTCTCACTTTAGATTTGGTCTTCACAATATTCTATCATTTCAGCCACAAGACTAACTTTTTGTTCTTGGGGGATAGTACTGACCAGTGCTTCATATTTCCTGTCCTGTCTTTGGATATGGATTGATGGAGCGAACCATTCATTCATTCATTCATTCATGGAATGTACACTGAGCACATACTAGGTTCCAGGCACCCTACTATCCCCTGTGGCTACAGTAATGAATAAGAGATACATAGTCTTTGCTCTTCTGGATCAAACACCAAACAAAAAAATGTCCCATGAGATCTGTGCTGCCAAGTTGTTGTGGGGAGGGGTGAACTTCTGTAATGACCTGGCCCAGGTCATCTTTGAACTGCAATTTGAATGCTCACATCTTGACTCTGTCTCGTCCTGGTGTCACATTTGCAGAAGTATCAGTCTGGCTTCTAAAAAGTCTTGAGATTTCCCAGCACCATTTATTGAACAAATTTTCTTTGCTTCAATGCATAGTCTTTGCTCCTTTGTCAAAGATTAGTTGACCATAAATCTGTGGGTTTATTTCTGGATTTTCTATTGAATTCCATTGGTCTGTGTGTCTGTTCTTGTTCCAATACCATGCAGTTTTGATGATTATGGCTTTGTAGTATAGTTTGAAGTCTGGGAGTGTGATGCCTCTAGTCCCTTTTTTTTTCAGGAGAGCTTTTGAAGGCCATGTGCCAAAATATTAACAATACTTTTCTCTAGTTGATAGTATTAAAAAGTAATTTTGTTTTCCTTTTTACGTTTTCCTATGTGCTCCAAATGAATCAGGTTGGTAAATTGTTTTCTAAAAGGGTTCTAGTATTTTGTAATACTATCAGACAGTTACATGATAAACAGCTTTATTGTATTCTCAACATTATCTAGTGCTGCTAATTGTAAAAATTCTTGCTAGAATAATGTGTGTTCTTTTATTTTTTATATCTGGCTATCTCTGTGACTTTTGATAGGAATTAAGTTCACCCATTTTAGCTATATTTCACAGGAATGCAAGAAACTGTCATCAATAGATACACTCAATCATTCTAAATTAATTTTGCTAATTTAACAAAAATTGCACCTTCGAGTAAAAAAAAATAAAATAAAAAGTCTTGAGAATTATAATTTTAGTACAATTTCTTGACAAAATGCCTATGTTACTTACATAAAACAGTGTAAATAACCTATACTAAGGACATACTATATGTGACATATTGTATCTTTAAGGGGTAGAAACTATGTATGTCCCTATTTTATAGATAATGACACTGAGGCACTGGGAGAGTAAGTAATTGACCAAGATCACTCAACTAGCAAATCATGGAAGTGGGATTTAAATCCAAATTTTTTGATTCTTAACCACTATGGGTTTATTATCACCTAGAGAGCAACCCTCCTCCATGAATGTATTTATGTATTTATTGAAGTTACATCATATTATGTTACCGGTGTTCATTAAAAATCAACATGTATATAACATTTTTATCTATAACATGTATATATTAAGATGTTAAAAATCTTTTTTCTTGTCTACCTCTACCTTCTACATGTAAAGCACCCCTCAAATTATTCCTTAAACTTAATGCCCTGATTTCCTGCCTCCTCCTTTCTACGTCTATAACTTAGACTTTCTGAAACAATTCAGAGAAAAATTCAGTAACTTTGGCTTTTTTAATTGACATTGTAAACTGACCCATTACCTGGCTGCCATGAGAAAGGGAAGGTCCAGGACCCACCCAGAAGGGGAGTCCTCCCCTTCTAAAGGGGGGGCTGTGCATGTGTATTCTCTCTTGAACAAGAAGAGGTGATGGTTTAGGTCTTTCCACTTGCAAATGCTTTATAATTTCATCTCCTTCATCATTGTCAGAGGGGCATTGGAGTTACTAACCAGGCAGTAGTGATAAGATCCGTTTGACGGAAAGCATATGCCAAGGCCTTGCGGGCAGAGGGGATACACAGCATCTTGGAATTGAAAGCTGGGCTTAGGGGAAATAGACAGGTAAGCAACGGCCAGATTGTAAAGAACTTTATGTGCTTTGGAGATGATTTTAGACTTCATCTTTTTTTTTTTTTTTTTTTTTTTGGTATGGAGACTCCAACTGAGAGGCTATTCCAGAACTTAAATCTTCAGTGACAGTGACTTGGATCTGAGTAGTGGTAGGAGGCAGCAAGGGATTCAACAGTGAGGTGTTAGAATAGAAAGGACTTGGGGTTGGATTTGTTGTATGGGAAACAGGAGTTGAGGGCGACTTCCAATATTATGACTTAGGGATCGATAACTTTCCAGATATAAAAAGCCATGGTTCTCTTTTGCTAACTCTGATGCTCCCCAAGAAGGGGCTGGGGTGGGAAGAGAGTCATCCTGGGGAGGGGTGGTCCTCCTGCCTTGACAGACTCCCCCAGGTTGTGGGCCTTCTGTATTGCAACATAAACACTGAATTCCTTTGCTTCCAGCATCTTGGGTGCTTCATTTCTAATTTTGAAGATGCATTAACTGTAGTTTATTTACTTTTCATGTCCTCCCAGCCTCTGGTTTGCTTCTAACATGTATAGCCTGCCCGGGCATCCCGGGGGGTGATTGTGGGAAGCTGGCAAATGACAGAACAGTTAGTGGGGGTCGTGAATTATCTTACTGCACTTCTGCCTTACAAAATCACTTTTCTGAGCAAATGCAGAATGAGTTTTCTAGTTAATTAAGCCAAATGCATAGTGAACAACTTGTGGGCTTTCCTGGAGTCATCTGGGGCTTACACTCAGCCTCTGAATCTGGGGAAGTTATCCATGAATAATTTAGTATCTTGTAATGTTACCTGAAAACTAAGACTGAGCTACTAATTAGCTTCCCAGAGTCAGAAACTTTTTGGGTCTTTCTTGTTTTCACAGAATCTTAATCATGCAAGACAATTTCCCTAAGGAGTAAACACCTTTATTATTTTTTTTAAATAATAAATTTTATTTTTATATTCCCCCATACAATTGCAAACCCCCATTCTGACCCCAATCCCTCCCCTCCCACCCCCCACCCCCCAAAAAGTGTCTCTGGTTCATAGTTTTTTGTTGATTTTGATTTTCACTTTCTTATAGTTATTCATTTTCCTGGTCCCTTATTTAAGTTTTCTAGATTCCTGCTATGAGTGAGACCATCCGGTATTTTTCTTTTTCTTTTTGGCTTATTTCGCTGAGCATGATCCCTTCCAGTGCCATCCATGTTGCTGCAAATTGCATGTGTTTATCTTTTTTGAATGCTGAGTAATATTCCATGGTGTATATGTACCACATCTTCTTGATCCAGTCATCTGTTTTTGGGCATTTGGGCTGTTTCCAAAGCTTAGCTATTGTAAATAGTGCTGCTATAAACATAGGGGTGCAGGTGTTCTTTGGAATGGATGTTTCTGTGTCCTTTGGGTAAATACCTAGGAGTGGAATTGCTGGATCATATGGAAGCTCTATGTTTAGTAGGTCCAGAAATCTCCACACAGCTCTCCATAGTGATTGGACCAGTTTGCAAGGAGTAAACACCTTTAGCCACACTTTCTGACAGTCTGTGTAGGTTCTCGCATGTATGCACCTGAGAGGCAAGAGGCATTTAGATGTGGAATTCTCTACAAAATGGAAAATTTAGAGAAGCAATGTCTGTGTGGGGCTGTTACACAGAGATCTTTTTAGCCAGAAGAGAAAACAATCCTTTAGGTTACAGGGCAGTCACAGGGATGAGACTTAATGTCTTACTCCTCCACCCAAACCACTGGGAATTCTGCAGTCCTGCTGGTCCTATCCAGGTAAGTGCCCTTTGTCCCTAATGCCTGCATCCTCTGCTGTGCTTGATAAAGCTCAAGCATCTTGATACTAAATACTCAGAGGAGGTGTCCCAGCTTCTCACAGACTCTGTACCCATAAAAATCAACACTCCAGACAAGTTTTCCTACACAACCAGCTTCAATGCTCCTCCAGATTTTTCATGTGGGTGGGAAGAAAGAAGGCTAGAGTCACACGTGAACTCGAGCCCTGGTTATTGCTAACTAGCTATTACAATAAGTCTTCAGGGCTCTCTCTGCTTACCACATTCCAGGAGCAAAACCTAAATCCCTACATGGTCCCCTGCTCCTACAGCTCCAACTGCCTATTCCACTTCCTTCCTCTTGTGCACTCCATTCTAGCCACTCTGGCCTCCTTGGTCTCCTGACACAAAGGGATTACTCCTTCTTGGACTCTTAACTCTTGGGATGCTCACTCTCCAGATCCCTACATGATTCTCTCCCTTGCCTCTTCAGGTCTTTAGTCAAAGATCACCAAACAGATGACTGGATCAAGAAGATGTGGTATATATACACAATGGAATATTATTCAGCAATCAAAAAGATAAACTCACGCTGTTTTCAGCAACATGGATGGAGCTGGAAGGGATTATGCTCAGTGAAATAAGGAGAAGGAAAAGGAAAAAATATCAGATGGTCCCACTTATAGGAGGTATATAGGAGAACCAAATAAGGGACTGAGAAAAAGAAATAATTATAATCAATTATAAAACAAAATTAACAGGCAACTATTAATCAGAGACACACTGTGAGGGGGGTGGTGGTGAGGGGGAGGGAGAGGGATCGAAACAGGGATGGGAATCTGTTCTTATACAAGGGACTATGGTGATGGTGCATGGGTGAATTGGTAATGGAAATTTTACGGAGACTACAAAGGAGAAAGGAGAAAGCATGGACGCAAAAACATTGGTTCAAAAGAACACCTGTACTCCTATGTTTATTGCAGCACTATTTACAATAGGTAAAACCTGGAAACAACCCAAGTGCCCAAAAATAGATGACTGAATCAAGAAGATGTGTCACATAATGGACTATTACTCAGCAATTAAAAAAGATAAACTCATGCCATTCACAGCAATGTGGATGGAACTAGAAGGAATTATGCTCAATGAAATAAGCCAGAAGGAAAAAGAAAAAAAAAAATAAAAAGGATGGTTTTACTTACAGCAGGAATATAGGGCAACCAAATAAGACATCAGTGTAAAAAAAATAATAACAGGGCCTCCCCCGTTGGCATGGGCGGTTGAGTGCAGCGCTATGAAGCTGTCCGCAGCCTCTGCAGCACTGGTTCGATCCCGGCTGGCTGGTGAGAATCCCACATGGCGCGGCAGACCTCTCCTGTCTCGCCTGCTGCTCCCCTCAGCAGTGTACTTCGTCAGTCTGCCTGTTCTGTTCCCCGCTCTCTCTCTGGTGAATCCTCCCACCTCCGCCCCTCTGGCCTGTACCCCGGTTCTTGTATGCATGAATGAATAAATCTTAAAAAAAATAACAGTACAAAACACAACAAAGCAAAAAAGGACAATTATAAATCAGACATACTGCAGGGGAGAAGGTAGAAGAGGTATCAGAGGGAGGGATGGAGGGAGAGAGGAGCAGAGTGGGCTGTGGTGATGGTGCACGGGTGCATTGGTGAAGGAGACTCTATGGGGACTACACCTGGGGGGGGGTCGGGAGAAGCAAATATTGTTTAAAAATGAACAATGATGTAAAAAAATAAAAATTAATATTAAAAAAGATTTATTAAAAAAAGGAGAAAGCATGAATTGTACAAAAAGGAAGAACAATCTAAAATATATATACAAAAAAAAAAAAAGATCACTTCAGTGTATCTTTTCTCTTGTGTTCTACTTAAGGTATAATACACTCCCTCATTCTACACATGATTCTCTTTATCTTCTTCTCTGGCTTTATTTTCCTTCTTTGCAATTAGTACACATTTATTTTTGTTGTTTATCTTGTTATCATCTGCTTTCTCTCATTAGATGGGAGTATCCATTAGAGCAGGAATATTTTTCTCACCTGTGCTGCTGAATTCCTAGCAGCAGGGACAATTTCTGACACATAGTAGGCTCTTAATAAATATTTGTTTAATAGATAGGCAAAAAATACATACATTTCAACATTTTCCTTAGTAGAGGTTATCAGGTTTCCTACTGTTTGGTTAGTTGTATGTTGCTATCCAGCAATGTGTCTGATAGGACAGCTTATCTAACAGAGAATGTTTCTACCAGGATGGATTAAGTGGCCCAACTCCTGAGGCCAGAGATACTTTTGTTTTTTGGTGTGAATACGTCTAAGTTATGGGAAAAGTATACTTGCTAGAAAATGTGGCCATATTCAGGGCCTCTCAAAGAACTGGAATTAGGTGTACATTTTTGGTCTTATTGATGACCACAACTGACAAGCACAAGATAAACCACCAAGACAGGTGCTGGGTCATTCCCTCCCAGAGAAAAATGTCTCAATCCATTTCTGATAAGTTCCAAGTCTGAAACTTGTTGGCTAATCTGTGGCTTGCTGCAGATCCAGAAGTTTCCAGAGAGGAATACTTTTAAGTGAGTGCAAGAGGAGCTCCTGCTCAAAATATATTCCTTTAATTTCAAATTTCATATCATCTAGAATTCTGCCATCAGAAATCTATCATTATCAGACCTGGAAATTTTTGTTGTTCTTGTTCTAAACAATATCTTCTTAAAATGCTCTTGTGCCAAGACAGATAATATATAAACTAACACTTTATGGGAAATATTGATCCATAACAGCTAGCTTTTAGGAAGATTACAGAAGTTGATCATTGGCTAAGTGCCTGGAAGGAGGAAAGGAAGAGGAGGAGGGAGCTGGAGAAGAAAATCACCCTCAAGTAACAAAAGGAAACTTAATCGCCAAAATAGTTCTGTACCTCATGTTAGGGCAATAGACATGCATATAATCTAAGGCACTCTGCTGGGAAAGCAGTTGCCTTCTGTTGGAATTTCTTTTTGAGAAACAAATGAAAATTTTGTCAAATTTTGTTTTGAGTCGTATCTTTATTTTTTTTAATTTTTAAAAATTTTTTTAAAAAAGATTTATTTATGCATACAAGAACTGGGGTACAGGCCAGAGATATGTGTGTGTGTGTGTGTGTGTGTGTGTGTGTGAGAGAGAGAGAGAGAGAGAGAGAGAGAGAGAGAGGATTCACCAGAGACAGAGTAGGGAGCAGAACAGGCAGACTGACTGAAATACACTGCTGAGGGGAGCAGTGAGCGAGACAAGAGTGGTCTGCCGTGCCATGTGGGTAGCTCCCTGGCCGGCTGGGGATCGAACTCTTGCTGCAGAGGCTGTGGATTGCTTCATAGTATGGTGCTTAAACCCTTGCACCACCAGGGAGGCCCTGTGTCCTATCTTTAAACCTCAATCCCTAGATTAGGCCAGTGGAAAACAATGGCACACATATTCTGGCCTCCATGGATTGAACATTTCAGTTTACAGAAAGTCATTAAAAGTTAAGCAAGGAATGTGGAATGAAACCCAAAAGCCATCCATGGTGTAGGAAGTATAGGGAAGCTTTTACCTTTTGTAATGGCTGTTTACCTATAAGACACACTTGTAACCCTCTGAGATGTGTGTGTGTGTGTATGTATTAGTAATTTCTTTTCCTGAAGATATATATCTTTGTCTCTGAAATACAAGAGGCTGCTCCCCTGGGGTCTGAGACTAGGAGACAGTTAGAAATTGGGCCTGTGGGGATAAATGGGGCAACAGAGTTAATAAGTTCTTGATGTGGGGAGTTGCTGTTTGTCATTTGAAAATAGGAAGGGACAATAAAAGGAGACATGGGGGCAGGGAGAAAGGAACTCGGTAGAGAATACTCTGCAGGACAATGGATTTTTCCTAAAGAGGGAAATTTCTTTGTAATTTGACTCCCTGGTACCTCAACCAAGAGTCAAGTCATTTTTTCCTGATTCAAATATGAGATTACACTTCTATAATGGAAACTATGTAAACCAATATTAATTCAATTAAAAATATTTATATCCTATTTAAGTTTGCATTAAGTATGTAATAGTGATTCAACTGCCTACAAAAGCAAGTATAGATAAGTGTAAGATAAAATTTTAAAAATGTAATAATTTTCACTGATTACTGGTATTTAAGCAGACTACACAAAAATCCCCCTATTTTTTAAAAACCAATTTTGACCTTTATAATTACTTTTTAAAAATACATATTTATGCTTAAAAATTAGAATATGTATGTAAACATTTCCTTTACCCATTTATCTGTCAGTGGACACTTAGGTTGTGTCCATATCTTGACTATTATGAATAATAATTCTGTCATGAGCTTATAGGGTACAGGTATTTCTGAGATACTGATTACTTTTCCTTTGGATACACATGTTCAGAGCGGGATTGCTAGAGCACTTGGTTGTTCTACTTCTTATTTTTTGAGGTCCATGACTGTTTTCCAAAGTGGTTGGACCAATTTACAGTCTCAGCAACATGTATAAGGCTTCCCTTTTCTCCACATCCTCACCAGTACTTGTTATCTTCTTACTGACACTCATTCTATTCGCTCTAAGGTAATAAACTCCTTGTTGCTTACATTTGCATTTCCTTGTTGGTCCCTGATGTTGAGCACCTTTTCATAATCCTATCCTTAACCAAAGATGCAAAAGCCATTACTTTGCTTTCATTTAGCAACATCCCCAGAGCTGAGGAAGGGGTTGAGGCAATTGCTTCTCTGCCTAAGCCAAGGTCAGCTAGTCACACTAAGTCCTGACTTTCTTGTGTCTAGATCAAGGCACCAGCAACTTCTTCTGAAGTGTTGGAGCTCATTAGATAACTTTTTGTTAAATTTTCTCAGACCTCCCATCAGAATTAATTATTCTTTCACCCAGTTGCAATTATCGAGAATTCATTTTCTCTTGCCCTGTGTTGCGAAGTTATTTATGTCCCCAGTGGCTCAGGGCAGGATGCTTTTTTTATTTGTTATTGTGCTTCTTATGCCTGGCACAGAGCCTGCCATGGGTGCTCAGCAATTATTTGTGGCAGTATAAAATAAAATAAAAATTTCAGGAGATTAGATAAAGCATTTGGACACATATACTTCTTTCTCTTTTCATTTCCTTCTCTTTCCTCTTTCTTGCTTCCCTGTTTTTGTTTCTGCCTGGTTCTTCTTATCAGTTATTCAGGATTGGGATACTTAATTGAGTTTATTCAAAGTTTTTGCACTCTTAGGAGGAAAACTCTAAGAACAAAGGTCCATTACATACCTTACCTGAGAGGGATGTATCAGATTAAACATCAATATCAGATTAAACCATAACCGATAATAAAATAAAACAATATGAATATCAGTTGGTTTAAATCTCAGCAGATCAAAGACTGGCCTCTTTGTGTGTGTTATTCTTTTCCCTGGACATGTTCACACATCCAGACTTTTTGAAGAATTGAAGGAAGATCTAACATGTGTGGGGTTAATTCTTATGTCAGTGAAAAGAATCTGCTAGTGGGTATGAATGTGCCTTTTTGTCTATGGGGAATTTTACTGCCAGATTTAATTGAATTTTTTACTTTGTACAGTACTTGAACCCCAAAGGAAATTTTGCTTGTTTAATAAATCAGAGAAAACAGGATTTTATATAAATCCCAAGTGACCTTGTAAACACATAGTATAAAACATGTCTAATTCTTATGCTTAATTAATTCAATAAACTTTTATGGGGCATTTACAGTATGTGGGGTGCACTGCATGACAGTGGGGTCTGCAAGGGAGGCCAGATGGCCCCTGCCCGCAGGAAGCTTACAATTTAGCATAGTTCCATATATTAAGTGCTACCTAAAATCTTGCCTTGTAAAGTAAGGACTAGATGGTGTCTTCCTGTCCAAAACAAAACTTTATAAATGGAGAACCTGAATGAGCAGAGGAATGTCACGGTGTGGGCCTGGGCTGCATCAGAATGGCAGGGGTCGTTGAGGAAGGATATCTCTGTTACAGAATGCACCTCCTGGAAAGGGGAAGGAACATCGGCTGGCCCCAGAAACTGGAACCAATTTTCCCTCTCCCATTTACAAGTGGCCACTCCCATTTACACATGGCCATCGTGGACTATAGTTCCCAGCATCTTGAATAGTGGGTAGCTGGGAAGGAGTGAGGTGGATATATAAATGGAGGGGGAACAGGGCCTTCCTGGTGGCATAGCGGTTGAGCCCTGGACTGCGAAGCTGCCTGCAGCCTCTGCAGCACTGGTTCGATCCCTGGCCACCAGCGAGGGCCCCACATGGCACAGCAGACCTCTCCTGCCACCCACTGCTCCCCTCAGTAATGTACTTTGGTCCTTCTGCCTGTTCTGCTCCCAGCTCTGGCTCTGGTGAATTCTCTCACCCTCCTGGCTTCTGACTATACCCAGTGCTTACATAAATAATCTTTTAAAAAAAAAATAAATGAAGGGGGAACAAAGGAGAAAGGAGACACATGGAGGACAGACACGTGGGGAGACTGCTCCTGGTCCTTGGCAGAGACAGTGACAGTTGCCTACTTGGCCTTGTGATGGATTACATGGTATATTTAATCTTGGCTCTGTCCTGTCCTGCCTCTCTGGGACCCGCCTAAGGCCTCCTCTCTGGAAGGCGCCTAAGACTGTGGCTAGCTTTCTGAACCTTCTTAGGGCCAAGCCTCCTTGGCTGGACATTTGCCCGTTAGGGGATGGGCAATTTTCAGTGTCATCAGGAGTTGCTTATTTGAGGTCCTCCATCCTCCCCCCTCTTTTCTCCTCCTCCCCTTTTTCCCCTAACACTCTCTCTCTTTGAGCACTCCAAGAGTCTGCTTTCTTTGCCTTTGTGCACACAGATGACTGGACCTTTGGAACATGCAAATTGGGATTTTCCTCTGGACAGTTTGAGTCCCCCGGTTACCCCTCAGGATCATTACTGCTTTGGCTGCTCCCTCACATCCCTTCCTGTTCACAGCCAGCATTCCTGCCAAGGCTTTTCTTCCGGCTTCCACTGACTCCCACAGGAGGAAAAAGGAGACAGGACAAAGGCTCCCCTCCCCTAGCGGTGCAGTGATGGAATTCAGAAAAGGAATAGAGTGCACAGTTTAAACCTATTTTTGATACAATCAAAAACAAACTTTTGGAACCTTTCTTTAGAAAATGGAAATGGCTTCATATAGACAACACCATGAGAAGTTTCCAGACCCCCTGAGGCTCACAAAGCAGGTTGAGACCTGAACCCATCTCTTCCCCACCCTGAGCAGCTCTCCTCTTTCTGTGGTAAGCACACAGGAGAGAGACAATTCCTAAAACAAGTCAAGGGATTCAGGAAACAAACCTCAATGCTCATGTTCAACTGTCCAGAAAGCAAGCAAAATAAGACAGAGTAATGACTTCTTATCTCCAGTTTAATATAGAAGTGATTCTTTTACAAAGAAGTTGAAAACTTGAATTATTATATTTAAAATTCCAAAACAGTAGCAAAACCTCTGAGGATCATTTAATATAAAATACATATTCCAAAGCTGACAGCAACCTTTTGTGTGAAAGGTAGTATTTCACAACGCAGTTAGACTCAGGAATTTTGGGGGAATGGCAAGCAGTGTAAAACGGTTTGTGATAAAGGTGAGAAAACTCACTTATTTTATTATCCTTTCCCGTTATGTTATTCCTTCTTGCTTTTCTCAATCATCCTTGCTTTTCTACTTTTGAACTCAGGTTATTGATATAGGAAAGACTAGAGATTTATTACACTATCAGAAAGAAATACTTCTTTGAAATTCCAAGCAAGTTTATCGGGAGAAAAACCCCTCAGGCTAAATAACTCTTTGGAAATGTGATCTTTTAGAAAATACTGAAGACCTTTCAGAAAATAAGCTGATTATTTTCGTTCAAATCAGATTTGTTGTTAAATGTATATAGCTACAAACCAAACTACCTTCTAATCTAATCTATAAACACTTTCTATCATCTGAGTCAAGTTGAAAGAAATGAACTTCATCAAAATGTTGTAATGCAAACTTTTATTTTTTAAATGATGAATTTTGATCTCACCCCGATTTCCTAATTTTTCTCTCCTTAGCTCTCCCAAGCCAAGGTTCTGAATACAGAGAATCAGAGGGACAAATATGAAAATCCTCCAACACCCTGTATAGAGCTCCAGGTATCTCTGAAGAAAATCATTATGAATAGAGTTCATTGCACAGAGCAGACGTCTGGCACAACTGTCTCTCTTAACAGCAACTGCATAGAGCTCCAATCTCTACGTAACAAACTGACCAAGAAGAGGCGATCACCAAGAAACTTGTACTGCGGCAGGGCCATCACCTGGGGATGTATGTGGTCCAGGTTCCCTCCATGATTGCATAAGAGGTATCTGGCCACAAGGGGCTGCTGGGTGAAAAGAGGTTGGGAGGACAAG
This sequence comes from Talpa occidentalis, assembly GCF_014898055.3. NCBI lineage: Eukaryota > Metazoa > Chordata > Mammalia > Eulipotyphla > Talpidae > Talpa > Talpa occidentalis. The sequence goes on from NW_026555331.1 coordinate 87,663,945, forward strand.
CAATTGGCTCAACACACTAGAGGCAACATGGACGTGGCAGAGACTGCTCATTTTCTCTTAGTACCCAGTTTTGTTTTTTCTTTTAAAAATAGAATAGACTCACACATTAGACATATAGCCACCTATGTAGAGACTGCTTCTCCCTGGTTTCCTTGCATTGGGCAAGATCCATACAACATGAATAGCAGCACTGTTTCATCAAAACCAGCTAAATCATAAATGCAGGTTAAAATATCTAAGGGGTCTAATTAAATTGGGCTGTAATTGGGGAAGTCAGTCAAAAACCTCTTAACATCATTTTAAAACTCTGACAGCTTTGTAATATAGTAAAATTTGTAAGGAACATAAAATCTTAAATAACTAGATTTTGAGTTTTGAATATATTTACTTTGTTATTGAATGGATTTGGTATTTAATCACAAATCAAAAATGTAATTTGTGCTAATGGCTGCAAGGCTGTTTGGATATGCTATCCTGTCAACACTTCAGATTTTCAACTAAGGATGAAAAATGAGATTTGACCTCGCAATAGGTCTGAATCACAGGCTAACTCACTGATGCCCATACTTTCACGTACTCTATTCATCAAATCTCCCGGCAGGTGACAGCTAACCAAGACAAGAGATAATAATAAACCGTTCTCCACAAAAACAGCTGAAGCTGTATACAGTGTCAATTGACTCATCTATTCTTTGTTCTTAGAGAACAAGTGGAGGCTTTTCACTTCCGAAATCACAGTAGACCTCTCTGAGGTCTTTAATAATTTCAGGCTGATCATGAATACCATATTCTTTGAATAACTCTGACCTTTAGCAAAGAGAGAAATGAAATGAGTAAAAATGAATATTCCTGGCAGTTAAAAGAACTGCCTAAGGCATTCTTTTTCTCATAAACATAAGACAAAATACTGATCAAAACCTGAAAATAAAATCATGAGGGAATTGAGAGAATTTCTTAGCGTCATACTATCTTTTTTTAGGGAGCTGAGCCCAGCCAGCAGCTTAGCCTATTCTAACATTTAACTTTCAACTAGATTCTTTGGAGTTTCTGTGTTTCTAATACCCCACAGTTTGGGTAGAATTTCCAGCAGCCTTTCAGAATAGTCTAACAATCAGAGTCCACAACATTTGATCCTGAGAAACTGATGTGGTGGTAACAGATGAGATTTGGAGAAATCCTGTCAAAACTAGGTAAGGAGCACTGGCTCAGGAGACAGAAGAATTGAACTTGAGTGCCAGATCTCCTACTGACCGACTGAGTCAATTTGGGCCAAGGACTTCAGCAATTGGGAGGGCTTTTGTAAGAATCATATGATTTAGTGTACAGGGAAGGGTGTTTGCAAACTGAAGAATACCAGCTAAATATATGGAATTCTAGAGGATGTGGTTTATTGAATAAAGTTCATAAAAAAGCACAATTTGAGAGAGGCAAAATTTTAATGGATTATAGCATATATATTTAGATGTGACCTTCTCTTCACTTGTAATAGGACAAACAGATATTGTGGTTGAATTAAAAAGATTTAAAAAAAAAAAAACAACAAATCCATACTGAAACCTGAGAGTTCAGGTTGCTGGGATTGGAAAAAGTGAGATTTCCAGCCGCCTATTCCTGTAACGGTGGGCATTCTATAGAACGTGGCAATTTGAGTTACCAAGGTGGGTGACTCCTTGCTGATGACTATTTTGAGTGTAGATATTTAACTTAAGCCCAGACTGTTTCTCATCTATCCCTGGGACATCTCCTTCTGGAGGCTGCACAGGCACCAGTCTCTACCTCCTTCCTCTGGTCTTCCCCCTCCCATATGTACCTGTACCCTCAACCAAAACAACCAAAGCTGTTCCTCTGTATTGTATGCTGGCTGTTGGGGGACTCCACCAGCACAAAGAAAACTTCAAATAACTTCATAGACAATGTGCCAAGCCAAGAAACCTAGGGATGACCCTGCACTCTCCCCCCCACAACCTCATATGCATCCACAGACACCAGATCCTCTTGAATTTTCCTCTGAATACTTACCTACTGTTTGCTTTTTTGTGACATTTACCCAAACCCCTGTCTCCTGGTAGAACTTTCCCAAACACCCTCTCCTAAGTCTTCCTACCTCCAGTCATGCTCCCTTCAAATTCATTCTCCTCATTCAAGCCAGAAAGGGTTCATTTTTTCCTAAGGCACAAATCTGATAACTTCTCTTCCCTGCTTAAAACCCTGGTCTCTTCTGTCTAGACTCAGAGGAGGGCAGTGGTTCTCAAGACTGGCTGCCATTTGCATCAATGGGGAAGATTTGAAAAAAATTCTGATACTTAGGATTCAGGCCCAAGGCTAATTTAATTAGTCTGGGATACAGCAAGACATCAGAAATATTGATTACTCTGTCTGTTCAGGTTGAGAATCTACAGAAAACTGTACAGCAGAGAGCTTATGAGAGTAAGTTTTAGAATCAGACCAAACTAGACCCTATTCTCTGCTTTGCTACCTATTAGCTCTGTGATTTGGGGTAAGTTATTTGACCTCTAGTTTTGATCACCTGTCAAATGAAAGTAAGAAGTAGCATGTATCTCATCAGGGTTTAGTGGGGTTTAAGGGTGACACTGCACTGCTAGTGCTGGCAGAGTGCCTGGTAAGTAGTAAGGGATGCTATTGCTGCGGTTGTTGTTATCCTCATTACAGTCATTATCATCATTATCGAAATTATCACACACGCGCCTCATCATCTCACCCAGATTCTCAGCAAGAGTACTGTTTGGCATTTCGGGTAGCAGCATTGTTCAGCGTATGGCACTGAGCCCCAGCCAGCTGGATGTCGAGCCTCCTGGGTCTCTGACTTCGATATGTCAGCAACCAGCACCTCCCAAAACATCCACCCGCCTTGGGGGGTGGGGAAAGACAACTCCTGGCTCTGCTGGGGCCCGACCACACCTCCTGCATTAGCTCCCCAGCTTTCTCTCTTCCCTCCCACTGAGCAAGACCGAACAAGACAAGGCTTTAGTCACAGTGTCTTTGCTGTTGTTCCTGCTCGTAACAGTCCTGTGCACATTGATCTGACCACCTAACATTCACTCCTCTTTGGCGCTTTCTCCGATACATTCTCTTCTCAGTCAGTATTTACTACTCATTTTCTACTTCATTTTCTACTTCATCACTCATGAACATTGCACATTCCTTTAGTAAGGGATATGTTCTTTGAGCTATATTTATAGTTGCTCTCTTCGAGTCTCTACATGTTTTTGCTTGACACTCGAAAATTGCACATTATTCATGAACACCTCTGTTTTGTGAGGAGTGACTCTGAGGATCACATAATAAAGAATTTAGCCAAGTTCACAGCACTAGCAAATGTCAGAACTGGGATTTTTCTAACTTCAACTTCTATGCTCTTCCCACAGTATCATGATGTTCTCAGGTTATGAGTATTTCTGGCTTGTCTATTTCTTTTCCATTGACAGTCAGATTCTTAAGGCAGGGGCAAACTATATTTTATATTTCCAGCTATAACGTTTGGTACATCGTTGGTACTCAGTTGATGCATGTTAAATTGAAGAAACTGCTATTTCATGGTTAAAGGCCCTTTGGGTATGTTTCCATGCTGTTCTGCAAACTATCTTTTTGACTGAATTTTGAGTTCCTTGACAGCACGAACCTGTTCTTATTCCTTTTAGATTTCCCTGAGTTTAGAAGTTAACTAATTCATAGTAGGCACTCAATAAACATGTGTTAGAGTTATTTAAAGTAACAGTCCATTACCCTCATAGTTGGTGGCTTTAGAATATAGGCCTTTTTCTTCTGGCCTTTCCAAGACCCTAAACCAGAATGGAACTACTCTAAGATTTTCTTGACAAACTATCTTTGGCCTCAGAGAGATTCTGAGATAGAACAATATTGGAAAGTCAATGTTAAGGAGATATGATGACTAACATGTAGGCAGTTCCTTTTTTGTTTAAAAAAATACTCTGACAACAAAGGAAAATATATTTAGGATCTAGGACTAGGCAAAAAATTTCTAGACTTGACACCTAATGCAAAATATCTAAAAGGGAAAATTGTTAAATTGGACCTTAACGAGTTAAAAACTTTCCTGTAAATGCTAAGTATTTGATTTGTAAAGTCATTTAAATCTTACCTGAATACTAAGCAGAGTTCAGGGTAGAATCATTATCCCATTAAATTTCTATAAACTTCCCTTGAAAACCTAGGACTGGAGCCAGGTTATATAAAACGGCTTTAAAAACAAAAATATCAAAATATCAAAATATCTCTACAACTCTCAGGTGCAGTATATTAAATGTTCAATCTTAGAGTTTGTTCATGCTTTGATGTAAATTGTGAGTAGTGAGGAACAAAATATTTTTGTCATTGGATTTTCTTTGAGCATGACACTGGCTTATGTACAACATAGGTAAATATTAAATAAGACATCCGCCCCCTCCCCATACTATGAACAGTGAACACACAGCTCTTGCGTGGGAATATTATACCAGTTCTACTCTATCCAGATAAGATAGAGCTTGCTTTAGTCAGTCATTAAGGACTTGCTAAGCAGTGTGTTAATGATGAGTTACATGCAGATGGATGTATTAAGAGCTCTAGTTTGCTTTTTAAACAAACAGCACTGACTGGAGCCCCGCTGATGCTACCTGACTGGGCTTGATAGAATGAATCAACAAGATGTGCTGACTTACAGTTATGTGCAATAGGGGCTTCTGGAAATTCCAGGAAGGAAACCTCACCTTTCCTTGCACCTTTATAATATCTGAAGAGTTAGCAATTCCATTTTTCAAGAGAAAAAATAGTAAGTGCTCGCAGAATGACACTGAGCTACAGCAGATAAAGAGATAGAAGTGGTTGTTTTTCTTTCTGAAATGGAAGAAATCTTTTAAATTTGGAGGTAATAGGAAAAAACCACCCACACTTCAGGGAAAAGAACTGAGAGTTCATGCAAATGCAAGCAGCATGGTATTGTGCTGAGCACTGGGGAGTTAGAGTCCTTTACTTTCTGAGAGAAATGCTGAATGCAACTTGACTAAGCACACTTAGTAGGAACTTAGATGAAACTAGAGGTAGCTTTGCAGAGTCCCAGAGTGGGGATTCCCCAAACAAAGCTTAACAAGATCTACAGCAGAGCGAAGGCTCCCCACTGAACCAGGTAGGAGCTGAGGCCTGTGAATAAAATGCCTGTATGATAATAGCATGGATTTGGAAATCTGACAAAATTGCTAGCCTGCCACAGTCTCTCTCTAAGTAAAGGAAATTTTATTTTGCTTCATTTTAACTTTACAAAAAAAGCTGTTCTTTCTTTGCAGAAAAATACCCAACGCTTTTAGTTTTGGGATTTTTGTTTTCTTTATCACAGCATGCTATTTATCTCCTTGAATTAACAAGAGAGTATATTCCAGATGGAAACTATTCTCCCTTTAATTGCATTATTCCTAATGTCAGTATTTAAAACAAATATCCATCTCCCTTAAACAAATAATTGTTTTTGTTCTAAATAAATTATGAGATTTTGGTTTCTGGTGTTTCTGTCTTTGAAAGGTTGCAATCCATAAATCTCATACATTTAAAGATGCAGTAGCTTACATTCTAATGTGTTAGAGAGTAAGGTGATGTCACCCTAAGATGTAAAATTTGGTAGGAATAAATCTCAAATCAAATGCTGATACGTGATAGAAATTCTTGATAACTAGGGTACCTACCAACTCTTGCTACTCTTGTGTAAATATTTCATAGCTACTAGAATTCTGTAAAATATGCCAAATGTCTTTTAGTTGCAAGTGCCAGAAAACCAACCTCAACTCATTTAGGCATTATTCCATGGGTTTATTTTACAAATTCTGAGCTAAAAATGTTAGGATTTCAAAATGGTGAGGTTAAAGCAATTACTGAAAGCGTGGGCCAATCTGAGGTAGGGTAGGTAGTAGTGAGGGTAGGTAGCGAGGGTCAGGGAAAAGTGCCTTGGTGTGAAAGGCATAAACCTGGGGTCCCTGATTCAGTTCTGATGCTAATTGCCAGTGCAATGTCACGGAAACTTTTTCGGTTGCTCTCACTGACAAACCACACACTAGACTTACTGACGAGTCCAGTATCCATCAGGAGACTTCCTACAGAGTAATTGAAGCTTTTGTTCCAAAGGAGGAAGAAGACTGGATGTACCTTTAAAATGACAATTTCAATCTCCTTATCATATGGCACATCTCAATGTTTGGTATTAGCCACTGTGTTAAGGTATTAGCCACTGTGTTAAACTTATACACACACACACCCCGCTCTAACTAGAATGCTTTAAATTCTGGAAAAATTCTTATTAAACACGTCATGTTCAGATGATTCATCATTGATTCTGAAGCTCACTCAGCTATATCTAAATTCGATAAAACATGTAACCCCTCATTTCAGATTTGAAACCAGAAGTTTTGATGAATCACTGGTAAGGTTTAACCCTCTCTTCTGAGAAGAAACTAAAACATGAAAAGCAAGCAACACAGACACTCTTTAAAACTCTAAGGAAAGCACAACTTTAAGTAAGAAATGCATTTTGTGCTTGTGAAATCCTATCTTTGCAGTCCACTGCTAGATTTAATAGCTTGTGGCAAGGCTTAAACAACAAAATGTCAACAACATGAAATGTACACGTCTTCATTTCCCCTTTTCTGGAGTAATGCTTTCTGATCCCAACTCCACTTTGTGCGGGGAATGGGGGGGGGGAGCCTAGAAGTTTCTGGATGTGAATTAATTGAGTGGCAGCATATTCTATGGAGACGAGACCCTAGGTTATGCCAGACCATTATTGTGTTGCCAAGGGCAATCTTGCTTGTGACCCTTAAGTGACAAGTCTGCTCATGATATGGAGCTGTGATGAGAGGAGAGAGCCCAGGGGGATGATAATAAAAGTCATGGATTGCTATTTCCAGCTCTTTCTGATGGAATGATAACAAGTAGGGAAAATGAGAGTGGACTGACAGAGCTACAGAGAACATAGCACTGGAGACTTGAAAGAGGATATAATAGGCATGTGCCCCGCTAGTGCCCTCCTTGAAAACTTAGCATATCCCAGCTTTTCCATCAGTTACAGTTTGCAAAAGACAAAGCCATGCAACTTTTGCAGACTTCATCACAATAAATTCAAAACAGGCACCTTAGCAGATATACAAACAAAGGAAAAAAGACCATGAGGGGTCATTTTTGCAGATGTGAGTGTGGACGTGGACTATGGGGAGCAGATCTTATCCTTTCCTACTGCCAGATATCTTAGATTCTCTAAGTTTATCTCCTCATCTGTACCTTTGAGCTGATACTAATACCAAGCTCATTAATTTGTTCTCAAGATAGTTCCTAGAAAGTGTTTGTTGTTCTGTGTCCCACACATAGAACATGTTTTCCAAGTATACTATTTTCATGCAATTAATCAGGGAAGCAGAAATTTATGTCTGCTATTGCAAAATCTTCTTTTAAAGTAAATCACAACTTTATAAAAGTGTTTAATCTCAGGGAGGGGAAACCGTTTCCCCAGTTCATATTAGCTTGGATAAGTTTAAGTAATTCTAATAATCTCATTTCCCCTACCAGAGATTGTGTTAGACACCGTTCTGGTTCTGGCCAATGACAGGTCCATCAATGGAGTTTTCTGTGAAACATTTCATTGTTTGATAAATGAGACCCAGGGAACAGAATGACCTTTCATACACTGGATGGGGTGTTCAGAGGAAAAGTCTGGAACTGTGGTAGCACATTTTAACCAGTGATGGATCTACTTCTGAGGACAAAACCAACACGCTAAGGATGTCAGGGCCACTGCCCTGCTGAATTAGACAACCGTGGAAGAACCATCTTCTCTCTGGATTATTTTCATTGAAAGTGAGTATCCTTATTAAGAGGGTCAGTATTTTCTCTTCCTTATGTATAAATGAATGTATCCTGATAGAATCCCAATTCCAATAGAAAAGAATGAAAAAAGAAGAAAATACATCTCCCGTGCTCAATGTTGCTCGGCTGCTTCTAAAGTCAACAAAATTACTTGGGCTACCAGAATGTTAATTTTTCAACAACTTTCTCTCTTTTAGTCGCCCACACAGAAGACTCTCAATTGCCCAGTAAGTATACAAGAAAAGAATCAAAGGAAGTCTCTAATTCCTAGTCCTGTGGATAGGTTGCTCCTACAAGGGACACAGATCTTGCTCCCTCTCTACCTCTATGCAGGGAGTAACGACCCCCCCCCCCACACTAAGCTGCCTCTGAAAACAAAGAGGGTACAATGGGAGAACACCCCAGCTTCAGAGGGAGTAAGGGGGTAAAGAGAGACCAGGAGCAGTCAGGAAAGGGGAGACAGAGGACCAGTACCGAGTGATGTTATCAAAGGCCTCCCCTTTGCCCAGTGATGTTGTTAGCTGGGGGTCGTCTCCCAGACCAAAAGTTGAGCAAAGACCTAGATTCATTCCAAACTAATAGACACCAACTTGTCACCCCCTTCCAAAAAGGACTCCATGAAGAACTTCTGTGTGGAAGTTGAGTCACCCATTTTCCATTTGAATACACATAACCTTGGGTTTATCTATCTGTTTGCCCAAAACATCTAATCACAAAAGTGTATTTTTCCCCAGAGATTGAATTAACATCTCAGAATAATTTCCATAATGTCTTAGTGGCTCAAGGTGAAAGATTGTATTTTGTTTTCCTTGCTTAAAGACTAATTATAATAAAGTAAAAATCAAAATCAACAAGCAACTATAAACCAGAGACACATGGGGTGGGAGGGGAGAAGAGGGAGTAGGATCAAAACAAGGGGGATGGGAATTGTATGGGCACTGTAACCAAGATGAAAATGCATACATTGTGCAAAAATGAAAAATGATGTAAAAATATATAAAATGAAAAAAATGAAAAAAAAAAAAATCAATGACATTGTCAGGAAAGGTGAGGTCTCCTCCACCCACCTCCTCCCATCCATTCAATGAATCTCAGTTCCCAAATCCCAAAAACATAGCTGAAATAACACAGGGCTTCTCTTTCCCTGTCTGACTTAAAGGCAATTATTTAAGTAGCTAAACAAAGAAATTAAGGAAGATAAACCCACCATCAAACCAAGCCAAACCAACCCCTTGCACAAAAATCTAACCCAAAACATTGGGGGAGTAATGTAGAATTTAAAGTTGTTTTTTTTTTTTCCTTTTAGAAATATGACAAAGACTTCAAGAAAGTTTACTTTGCTTTAGGAAGGACTTTGGTATGGTTTGTGCTAGCCATAAAAAAGAACGAATCTAAAAGGGCCGGTACAGGTCCCTGGCACTGCTGACCTGGGTACGTCGGGTAATCCATCTAAGGGCTGGCCTCGCTGACATCTTTATTTCATAAAAGCCTAGGTGTGAGGATCCAAGAGTGGGAAAAGGCAGTTGTGCATTCCCCTGGGAGCCCAGGTAATGCTCCTCGAGAGCCCTCTAGGAGTGTGTGTGTGTTTGTGTGCACATGTGTATGCGTGTGTGAGAGATTCCCTTTCTTTCCTTCCCTTGTTTCCTTTGGGAAAGCTGCTGATAGGAAGTTTGATTGACTCAAAAGCATACTTTCTCATTCGTTTATCTTTACTTCACTTGATCTGCAACATAGATAATATCTGCTATCCAGAAGCCATATTTTATCCAAGCCAACAGGGCTGTAATATTTTAACAAGAGCCTGGAGGAGCTGTGCTATGAGTTTCAGAGCAACCGCATTGCTCCAGACTGCCCACCTCTGCTGTTAACCTACGATACTTCAGATGGTGTCTTAACTCACTGTTATTTCTGGTTTTCTGGTCTGTGAAGCCAGATGATTTTCAACTACTAAGTTGTCTTCTTTTTGTTTCTTTCCCTTTCTTGTGTTTTGTTGGACTGAGATTTTTTGTTAATTTAACTGTGGTATCTCCCATTTTCTTTCTCTAACTGTTCTGAAGTTAGACACCCTATACTTATATTTCAATGTTTACTGTCAATATTTTGAAGTGCATGTTGAAGCTACATTTTTTACCTTCTTGTTTAGAATGAATTCTTCAGCCTTTTATTAAACAGATTAAGAATCTAATCATTTTCTGATTTTTCTCCTTTGCAGTTCCCCATGTTCAAATCATTTATCACTTTTTTTTTTTTTTAGTTAAAATTGCTTTACTGATTGATATGCAAAAGGCTTTAAGTTAATTTATACAATTAGAGGAGTTGGGGATAAGCACAGACTCGTCATTTTTAATACCTGAATATTAAGTATTATGATTCTAGTATCATAGTTATTTTAAACCTGCAATTTATGATATTTTAAGGAATATATAATGGAAGGATATTCAAACACTGATGCTCAGTCTTCCTTCTTGATTTGTTTTCTACATCATGGTGTAATAAAATATTAAGACTGCACTAGGGGGCCTTCCTGGTGGCGCAGCAGGTTGAGCACAGCGCTGTGAAGCTGTCCCGCAGCCTCTGCAGCGTGAGTTCGACCCTGGCTGACTGGTGAGAATCCCACATAGCACAGCAGACCTCTTCTGTCTCGTCCGCTGCTCCCCTCAGCAGTGTATTTCAGTTAGTCTGCCTGTTCTGCTCCCCGCTCTGTCTCTGGTGGATCCTCTCACCCTCCCACATGTCTGGCCTGTACCCTGGTTCTTGTATACATGAATGGATAAATCTTTAAAAAAAAAAAAAAAGAAAGAAAGAAAGAATTCTAAAAGTTACCCATTAAAAAAAAAAAGACTGCACTAGGAAAGTAGGGACAGGGTTGGGACCATTCTCCTTCTTCAATTATAAAAGGTTGTTCCCACTCCTTTCTCACACAACACATTACCATTCTTCAGCATTTGTGCAAATCTGTTTTCTCTATTTCTCTTCCTCTGGAAATGTTTCTCCTTGATGATTCACAACTCTGATCTTTTCTTTTGTATCTTTAGTCCTTCTCTGATTCACAACTCTGATCTTTTCTTTTGTATCTTTAGTCCTTCTCAACTTCTGACTTCTGTGTCTCTATCATTCACCACCACCAAAGTTCCAAGGCCAAGAAATACACATAAAGGAAACTTCCGCCTCAGAAAACTTGGTGAGGATTATTGTAATTGCCTAAGATTTAACACATTTTTATGCACACATAACCTATTTTTAAGTCATCATATACACACAAATAAGAGAAACTATTGCTTAATAAAACGCCATCAATTCCCTGGTGAAATGAATTAAACCCCAATTTACCTTTTTAAAGTCCTTATTTGACAATTTTTCTTTCAATATACCTATATCAAATATATTATTAAAACATATGAGGTATTCTCTTTGAAGAGTGTTTAAAATTTGTAGTTAAATACACATTTAATTCAGAATAAGGGAGAAATATGAGCATATGCCCACTCAGCCACAATATCTAGCACAAATTTACAAAGCCCAACTAATGCAGCTATCAAAGGTCATATTGTCACAAACAAAAATTGTCATGTAAAGTCAAAATATGTAGATGATGACACAGAACTTAACAAAAAGTAAGAAGGTAGACTACGAAAAGTAGGAAATCCACTTAACATAATTATAAATATAGATGTCATCTCCCCCGAAAGCTGGTAATATGCCAGGAAATAAGTTTTCAAATATAAAAACAGAGCTAACCTTTACAACAGAGTTGAAATATCTAAGGACTGGCTCTTTGAAATATAAAAGTGGGCCTCCCCAGTGGCGCAGCGGTTGAGCGCTGGGTTGCGAAGCTGCCCGCAGCCTCTGCAGCGCTGGTTCGATCCCCGGCTGCTCCCTGGCCACCGGAGGAGGGTCCCACATGGCGCGCAGACCTCTCCTGCCGCCTACTACTCCCCTCAGCAGTGTATTTCGTCCCTCTGCCTGCTCTGCTCCCTGCTCTGGTGAATTCTCTCACCCTCCTGCGCTTCTGACTGTACCCAGTGCTTGCATGCATGCATAAATAAATAAATAAATAAATCTTTAAAAAAAGAAATATAAAAGTTAATTATCAGGGCCACACTATGGAAACTGTGTATGTGGGGACCTGAAATGGAGAGGACTGCACCAGAGCCATTCGTTAGTAATGAGTGACAGGGAGAGTAGTGAACAGCAACAAGAAATCATTCAATCTAGGGGCTACAGTCACATATACACATGTTCTTTCATATACAATTAGGCACAATTACGCTCCTATTTTATCAGTGCCAGTAATAGGGCTTTAGGCACCCAGTATGTCCTACTAACTTATAAACATCTTGAGGGAAGGAATTATACCTTATTCATGTCTGTACACAGTAATTGCCATATGTTTAATATTCCAGAAAGGAGATGCTAAGCCACCCCAACAAACCACTTTATGACTTACTCTGGGTCAGTCTAGTAGGGCTAACTGTCCAAGCCAGCAAATATTAGCCATCTCTAGAAAGAAATAAATCATATTTAAATTTCAGAGGTGGGGCCTCCCCTGGTGGCGCAGTGGTTGAGTGCTGGGCTGCGAAGGTGCCCGCAGCCTCTGCAGCACCGGTTCGATCCCTGGTCGCCGGTGAGGGTCCCACATGGCGCAACAGACCTCTCTCACCGCGCCCGCTGCTCCCCTCAGCAGTGTATTTCATCGTCTGCCTGTTCTGCTCCCCACTCTGGCTCTGGTGAATTCTCTCACCCTCCCGCGCTTCTGACTATGCCCAGTGCTTGTATAAATAAATAAATAAAATCTTTAAAAAAAAAAAAAAAAAAAAAAGAAGCAGTTTAAAAAAAAAAAATAAAAAAAAAATAAATTTCAGAGGTGGTGATGAACACATTTGATGTTTGCATTTATAATCTGTTCTTGAGATGGTGGTGTGAGAGAAAGGTACAAATTCTTCCTTGCTTGTGGGTGTGCCTATTTGTTTTCATATTAGGAACCAAAGTCAGTTCAAAACAAGCCTTTCCTGGAACTCTGATTTTCTCTCAAATGCCTTCCACTAAGCTGGCAGTTTTGTTTTTCTCTATGGGGAAAATTAGGGAATAAAGTCATTTCTTTATTCACAGCAAACCCGGACTCAGGATGATAGCCCCTGTAACCAGATTTTCTTCAGTATTAAAAGATATGAGACAAAAAGAGGAAATAAACTAAAAGATAAACATCTACAAGGAAAACAGACAAATCAGTAAACTGCCGTGGTCAAATCCATTATATCAAGTAGCCCAGACAAAAACAAACCCACAACAAAGCTGCAGAGGAGATTAGTTGTCTGCATCCAAATGACTGAAAGTAACTGACAAATCCATAGCGCAGGTACCAAGGACAAACTGGGAAATGTCTTTCACAGTGGCTGTGCCATTTTATAGTTCCACCATCAATGTGCAAAAGGGTTCAAAATTCTCCATATCCTCACTAATACTTCATATTTCCTGTTTTTTTTTGGGGGGGGGGCAAGGTGATAATGATCTTCATGGTTATAGAAGCCAACATTTAAATATTGCTAATTGGGCCTCCCCGGTGGCGCAGCAATTGAGCACTGGGCTGCGAAGCTGCCCGCAGCCTCTGCAGCGCCGGTTCGATCCCCAGCCACGGGCGAGGGTCCCACATGGCGCGCAGACCTCTCCTGCCGCTCGCTGCTCCCCTCAGCAGTGTACTTCGGTCCTTCTGCCTGCTCTGCTCCCCGCTCTGGCTCTGGTGAATTCCCTCACCCTCCCATGCTTCTGACTACCCAGTGCTTGTATAAATAAAATAAAAATAAATCTTTAAAAAAAATAAATATTGCTAATATCCAATCTGTGGATGTGGGCTGGAGGGAGGGAAAGAGAGGGGCAGGAGAGAGAGGGGGAAGAGGAAAGGAGGAGAGGGGATAGAGACTACATGAATATGCAGCCTGTGGGTTGATACACTCAGTGTCTTAGCTCTTAAGTACTTTGAAGAAAAACAAAAAACAAATATTCCTTGATATAATTTCATGCAATAAATAAAAACAGACAAGAAACTTGGGTAAGCCACCAGGAATTTTTCTAGTTTCTTCTGTGTTTCAGGATCTTTTGCAACACAGGGACCGAGGAGTCTTGAGAGAGGCTATCAGTGGGGACATCTCCAGAGACCAACATGGAGAGCTCTTAGCTGCTGCCCAGTGTGGAGAGAGGGGATAGAGGCTGGGACCAGAGCACTCACAACGTTTGAGAAGATGAAGATAGATTTGAAATTTTGAGAGTTGAATTAAGAGAACTTGCTGATCAGCTTGATATATGAAATAAGAGAAAAAGAAGACTTTAAGAAGTCTCTTAAAGACTTTACATCTCCTTTAAAAAGACTTAAAGGAGATGCATAGGCTTTTCATGCAAGTGATCAGGTCAACAGGTGCAGTTAACTAGAGAGAAGGGAGTAAGGATAGAACGGAACTGCAGGTAGAAGTCCCACAAATTCATCATTGTGGGTGTCAGAACAGGAATCTACTTTTATGGTTGTGTAAAAGTAGATTGTACATTTATTGTATTTCCAATAAATGTTTTCTTATTTGTAACTGTCATGCAATAAGTACCATAATATATTGGGCAAAATAAATCAAAATAGATATGAGTAAAAGAAAATCAGTAGTATTTAAAGCAATATGCTGTTCAATAAATGGTAGAAAATTATATTATTTCTCACCAGAATATTAAGAATATACTTTGAAAGTCTTGTTTGTTTTTTGTGCTTTAGTGAGGTCTAATTGACAAATAAAAATTGCATGTATTTAAGGAGTACAACTTGATGCTTTGACACATAACTACATTATCAAATGACACATGAATACATTATGAAATGATCACTACAGTCAAGCTAGCTAATATATCCATCACCTTGCATTACTATTTTCTTTTTGTGTGGTAAGAGACTTAAGATCTATCCATATAGCATATTCCAAATATACCTATTTAACTATAGTCATTGCAGTACATTAGATCTCCAGATCCTATTCACTCTGTGCAACACACACTTTGCACCATTTGACCAACCCATCTCCATTTGCACAGCAACCAGCATTCAACTTTCTATCTCTTTAGAGTGTGGCATTTTTAGGTTTCCCATACAAGTGAGATCATATGGTAATTGTCTTTCTGTGTCTGGCTTATTTCACTTAGCATCATGTCCTCCAGATTTATCTGTGTTGTCACAAGTGAGAATTTTCTTCTTCCTTATGGCTGAATAATATTGCACTGTGTATACCACATCATCTTTGTCTTTTGAAGGGCACATATGGTTGTTTCCATAGCTTGGATTTTGTCAACAATGCTGCAGTAAACATGGGAGTGCATGTATCTATTTGATATTCTATTTTCATTTCTTCGGGATATATACCCAGAAGTGGATTGCTCTATCATGTGGTAGATCTGTTTTTAGTTATTTTGAAGAACTTCCTTACTGCTTCCCATAGTGGGTACACTAATTTACATTTCCACTAACAGTGCACAGTAGTCCCCCCGTTTCTCCACATCCTTGTGAACACTTGTTATTTCTAGTTTATTTGATGATAGCCATTCTAACAAGTGAAGGTGATAACTTGTTGTGATTTTGCTTTGCATTTTCATGATTATTAGTGATGCTGAGCACATTTTCATATTTTTATTGGTCCTCTGTCTTCTTTTGAAAAATGTTGGTCTTTTGCACATTTTAAAAATTGGGTTTCTCTTTCTACGGAATTGAATGAATTCCCCATATAATTTAGATATAAATCCCTTATCTGGATAGGTAGTTTGCAAGTATTTTCTCCCATTTCATAGGTTGCCTTTTCATTTTGTTGATGGTTTCCTTTGCTATGTAGAAGTTTTTTCATTTTGATACAATCGTACTTGTTTAATACGCTCTTGTTGTCTGTGTTTTGGGGGTTGTGTCCAAAAAAGTTATTGCTCAGGTCAATGTCAAGAAATCTTTTCCTGGGCCTCTCCTGGTGGCACAGGTGGTTGAGCACAGTGTTGTGAAGCTGTTCGCTGCAGCGTGAGTTTGATCCTGGCCAGCCAGTGAGATACCCAATTGGCACTCCCGACCTCTCCTGTCTCGCCCACTGCTCAGTCAGTCTGCCTGTTCTGTTCCCTGCTCTGTCTCTGGTGAATCCTCTCACCCTCCCGCACATCTGGCCTGTACCCGGGTTCTTGTATGCATGAATAAATATTAAAAAAAAGAAATATTTTCCTCTTTTCTTCTACTATTTTAATAGTTTCAGGTTTTATGACCACAGGACACACAGTCAGAACGAGAGCACCCATGTCAGCTAGTACATTAATGTGCCCAGGGTTGTCCTTTCCTGTAGATTAATGAGTAATACGAATGGAAACTCAAATACTTTCTCCTGATATCACACAGGATCATCTTGTATACACTTCCTGTAGACTAGTGATTTTGGCTCCAGGAAAATTTCATTATTTTGTGAAATTAACCATTTTTTCTCAATTTCTATCCAAGTGTTTGTTTTCCGAAAATGTTGACTTATTCTTTATTAAGCTCAAATTCTGTGAAATTCAACCACATCTTTATTTTCTAATGATTTTAATGACTTTAATGAAACAGAATGTCTCATTAAACATAACTGAATGGCTCTCTTTGATAATAGAGCTGAACACACATCAGAGATCAGTCAATAAATTAATTGCTTATCTCAGCTGGAATTCAAAGAGGAAAATTGAATCTCTACTCTTGAAATGCTTAGAGGCCTGCAGGTAGGTGGCATAACAAAACATTGCTTAGACTGCAAGACACAGGTTAATGACCACTGCTAAGGGTGACTGCTGGCATTTTCTCCCATGTTCTCTCAGCAGTCGCTGCTTTTCTTGGACGTCACAGAATAAAGAACATTTTAAGACCTACTGCAGCCATGGTTTAAATTACAGCCCAGATACCAGGAGCAGTAGATAAAAGCTGTGAAAACAAGCTTCCCCCAGATCTATGTATTTCAACACACATTTTCTACATATTTTCCCTTTAAGGAAATAGTCATATAAGTTCCCAATTCTTGATGCTACCTAAAATAAGTGTAAATTCTCTATATTTTTCATTTTTGCTAAATCATATAGTTAAAACAAGTAGCCTATTTGTATCAGCCCATTACTTCTGGGTTTATTTCTCTACATATAAAATAAAAATTCCACTTAATTCTGTGGTTAATGCAATGAACAAAAAAAATTAGACTTGGTTTCCTGATGTAGAAGCTGCCAGAATAGTCTGCTGTGAAACAAGGTCAAGTTGGAGCTACTCTGTGCTCCAGTTTCCTCATGTGTTATATTATCATGCTTGAAGAGCTGATTGACCTTCTACCTGCTCGAGAAAAAGTTTCCTCCAAAGTCAACTGTGAAAACATTCATTTCTGTGCTGGAATATTTCAAAAAGGAGACTCTTTTGAAGAGAAGCAGAAAGTAGGAAATAATTAGATGTAGGATTTAATATTTGCTCTGTATTCCAAAAATATTTAAGCCATGTGACATCATTTGATCTTCATAAAATGAATGTGACTTAAGAGTAGCGACCACCACATTTCATAAGTGAGACTGAACTCTGAGTAACAATGGTTTGAACCTGGGCAAGTCTGCTTAAATTTTTTTTCAAAAACCACATCTTTTTTTTTTTTTCCTTTTTTCTTTTCAAAAACTGTATATTCTCGGGTTTCACATGCACAGATTCATGGTTGGTTGAATCCAAAGATGTGGAACCAGCGAATTTGTTAGGCCAACTATATGGGACAGGAGAGACTTCAGATTTTGGTATCCTTAGAGGTTTTAAAACCAACCCCAGTGGAAACAAAGGGTCAACTGTAGTGAAGTTTCTAGGGGAGTCACAAGTTACATGTAGATTTTCTACTATGCAGGGGTCAGTGCCTTGTGTTATTCAAGAGTCAGCAGTAAAATTCTGAGAACTTAAAAAGATGAACCAAACTTAGGTAGATCTAGAACCTGGGCTAGGATTATGGTCTGATTATGGTCTTCTGATTATGGTCCAATTTATACTTGGACATTTACTTACGAAAGTATTTATGAATTTAAGGCAGATTACTTAATCCAAACTTGTTACCTCAACTCTGAAAAAATAAGAACCACATTTTCTGTCAGGTGCAAGAATGTTGTGAAACTAATGCTCCAGTATATGAAACTGAGAATAACTGAAACATAAAGTGGTAAATAAACCCAACTTGTGATTTGATAGCTCACTGCATTATCACCTCTTGGAAAGGATTTAGTGAGTTGGGGGGAAGGCAAAGTATAGCAGCCACATGAACAATGCAGAAGTCAAATGAACAAATAGAGTTAGTGGAAACGATGAATCTGTATTTGTGTCAATTATAGGGGTAGTTCCATTGAACTGTTTCATGGATAATGTGCCAGACATACAAGGTTTTTCTTTCAGTTTTTGCTCTAGTCTTTCTCTCGTGGAATTTTCGACCTTAAAAATTAAGTAAATCTCAAGCTAAATATAGAGTGAAGAATAATTAGCATCAGTCTTAGAACCTTTTCTATCAGATTTACTGACATTTAAGTGAGGCCTTATTCATACCTCTTACTATGCCAAGGCCTTTGTTACATGTGTTACTTGGTGAATTGATCATTAACCCCATGTGACAGGTGAGGAGGCTGAAGCACAGAGATAGAAAGTAATTTGTTTCAGTTCACATAGCTGTTGTCTGGTAAAGCTGGGGCCCCAACTCAGCTATTTGCTAGCAGGTCTTTGAACTTTCTTGCCTACTAGTTTAAACCAAGACAGTATTGATCCAAAAATGTGCGAGGGGTACTGAGAAAACGGGGGAATAGGTGGCAAATTCACCCTTTTGGTATAATCAAACTTATTTTTGTACTTGATTGTTCATTCAACCTGTATGTATCAATCAACGACCATGGGCTGACCCTTTTCCAGAAGCTGCAGAAACAGCTGTGAGTACACAGTGATGGTCCCCGAAGAAACTTTAGGATTGTGGGGAGAGGTGAGCAAGTGAACAAGCAGTAAGCAGTGTCACCTGTGCTCCACTTGAGGTACAAACAAAATCCCGTGGGAACATAGTAGAGAAGTAGGTAACTCTGACTGGAGATTATTTGTGACATATGTGAAGTGAGTGATGAATAAATAGGATGTTTATTTTCAAAAGACTCATCTCTCAGATATGTCACATCTTTTTTCCCAAGACTCATCTTTCTGGCCCTCTTTTTCTTGTTTATGCTCCCCTAGTTTGGTCATAGACCCCAGGGACAGAACCTTCACCACCAGTTGAGTCAGGAAGCAAGAAGAGCAGTGGGGTGACTAATTATAGCAGACGAGGCCAGCTTCATTGACCAAGAAGGTGTTCTCATCCGGGATCATCAAAAATTCAGCCCTACCAAGCTGAGCTCATGTTCCAGACAAAAAAGTTGCCACAGCCCCAAGGCAAAGAGAAAAAAGAAACCTTTGTAACATCTTGCTGAGATTTCTAACAATTTTTTGGGGGGTCCATTCCATGCATTTAGCTGCCCCCCTCCCTTCTGCACCTCCTTCCTAATTGCTGGCATTGCTTCCTGCCATGTTTAACATGTGGAGCTTCTTTAGACCCACACTGATATGTAAGATATCATATTTCAAAAACTAGTGGAAAATTTTACTATTACTCAGTTCATTCCCCTGTACTATGTTTTAAACAAATTAAATGAAATTTTTTTTCTTTTGGATATATAATCCTGGAGGTTTGGCCTTTAATGCAGTAAGATTTTAATGTATTTGCTCCAGTGAAAATTAAACTCTGTTCTCATTTTTGGCAGCAGGGGAAAAAAATGATGTTGATTGTTACAACGGAATGTATAATTTTTCCTCTCAATGGATACATTCTGCAAATGAGACAAACATGTGATAGGATTGATAAATGATAGCCTATGTCTGTTTTGTGAATAATTTTATGGTCTATATTATGTTTTAGGGAAGAAATCACTTCTGTGGTATAAACATTATTTGTTTCTTAGAAACTAGATACAATTTCATGTTTATGCTTTATTCATTATCCATTCTTTAGGCTTCTACATTTTCAGAGCAATGATAGTGTGAAAAAAGGTTAAAACTTATGTTAACTTGTCTAAAAAATGACCTACACTAACACTGATAAAGATGAATGCAAGTCTCTTAAAAATTACATAAACTAATGTACTGGGCACCCTGCTCTTTTAGGGTTGGTTGCTCTTCTGAAGAGAAAGCAATTCCTGGCTTTGCTGATAGGTCTGCAGCAAGAACGTGAGCCCCAGCTTTGATAGATTAATTCTGACATCTCTAGGTATGTGCCTTTCCCATGGATAGTCCTGCACCTTAGCACAGTCCCCATGTAATTTAAAATGAACTTGCAGACACACCCGGTGGTTTCCTTATGGCATATATGAAATGATTTGTCTAGAACCAAACTATCAGTTTTGTTTTCTGGAACAAAACTCCAACATCTATTGAGTACGTAAGCTGTGTCTAATTTATCCAAAGTCCTGTCTTTGTGTTGGCGGAAGTGGTGTTCTGGACTTGACTCCCCAGTGGAATGGCAATCATCTGATCTTTTCCTGCCCTCCATCGAAAACTTATAATTTCAAAGCCCATGTGAAATTCCCTGCTTGAAAAGGGAAAGAATCCATGTTAAACATTTAAGTCTATTTTGCTATAAACCTCAAAACTTCTAACTTAATAACAGATTTAGAGCACCCATGTTAAAATAGTATGAGGAAGGAGGGAGGACTCATTAAAAATAAAAGCACGAGAGGGCAAGATCTTCTTTGGCTCTTTGTATGTACTTGTGCTAGGGACTTACTGAAACCTGACAGATCCCAATCTTCCAGATGACTGGACTCAGTTCTTGGCAAAGGAACATATTTTGAGCAAGAGGGTAAAGACAACAGGGACACAAGGAAATGAGAAAGGCACCTGTTTACTATGTTAGACTTAGAACTTTTGCTTTCTTTGGACAAAATGAATCATTTTGATGCTTCTACTTAGGCCACTCTTTCCCTAGGTAAGGTCAAAGTTTCAACCTTTAGTTGAAAATGCAGTAGTGATAACGCTATTTAGCCGTAGAAATGATAAATTGCTAGTTGTGAAAAATTGCTAAATTGTTTTGAGATTTTTGAAGCAGACTGCTGTGTGATGAATGGCTTCATTTCTGATGAGCTTGGAATAGTTATTGAGAGAAAGAGTTATTGAGAGAAACCAAGAAGCTGAGACAGCCTGCCTTTGCAACCTGCCTCCACCCTCCACCTCTCCTTGAACAGAGTGGCTTGGCAGGAGAGGATGCTGGAGACTGTGGCTAATACAGGTTCCTTCTCACACGGGTTGTTGACGAGCAGTCTTTACAAGTTTTCTGGCATGGCCAAGAGCTGGGACTAGGTTCTTGAAAGATGTAAAAATAAATTTTAATTCCATCCTGAAGACTAAAATGCTTTCCAGGAAGATCATGTTTTATAGTTGAATAGCACTGTAAAATGTTTTTTCTACATTGCTTTCCCTCACTTTGATGATTTGCCAATCAGAGGGGATACAGGATAGAGGTGGTCCCTGCTGTCCTCCTACCCAGTCTCTCTGTGATAAAGGCAACAAGACTAGGAATAAAACTTTGAGCTTTAGAGTCTGTTTCAATGACTTCTGTAGGAGTCTGAAGAGGCATTTTCTTCTGATGTACCGATGGTGTACTTAATGGTGGTACTGATGGCAAAGTGAAATTCATTACACACTCATGAAAGCTGACTTATGCCAAAAGCTAATCTTCATGGAGAAACCTTGGGACCCAAACTTTAGAAAATTATTCATTCCTTAACAACAGTTTAATCTCAGAAAATTTTATTCTGATCTCTGAACCTGTTATTCCTTCACTTGTGCCCACTCTCTTAGAAAATGAAACTTTCCAGATTGCTGAAAAATCTCTTCGATAGCCACTGCAGTGATACACAGGAGGATGGAAAAGTTTCAATCGATGTGATTCCCTATGAAGAAAAGGACTGAAAATTCTTGAAGAAATGATAGGCTCTTACTTAGAGTTAGTATATATCGAAATATGGGGACATGAAAAATAACCATCTCATCACAATGAAGTTAAATTTTCCAGACTGATGGAGAAGAGACCACTGTCGACTAGAAACCAGTAAGGGAAAAGAAATGAAAACTCTGACAACAAATGAGAAAATTGACCATTTTATCAAGGGCCAGGGAAGCAGCTCAAGTGTCGAATGCAATCCCAGAGAAAGCACACAGCAGATGGGGACCCTATTGCTCCTGTAACTCCCCAATTGATCCTGATTGAATAGTGCAGGAGGCAGAGGTGGGGATACTGCCACAGGCAAGCTCATTCCTCACCAGGGGCTAACAAGAGGAAGGAACAGAAGGAGAGGCTCTGTCACTAGCTGTCTGGGTTTGGGGGAGCTATTGTATTCTAATTATTTACCCTACAGTCCTCATTTGTTGTTTGTTCATCTACATTATTTTTACTTTTCTATTTTGTGTGTTTTTTTAACATCATTTTTCATTTTTGCACAATGTATGCATTTTCATCTCGGTTATAGTCCCCATACACTTCACACCCGCTTGTTTTGATCCTACTCCTTTCTCCCCTCCCTGTAATGTGTCTCTGTTTTATAGTTGCTTGTTCTTCTACCTTAAGTCACAGAAAACCCTTTAAGGTATTTCTTCCCAGTCCTGACACTGTCCTGCCCAATTTAGACCTAGAACAAAGAATTTAGCAAGAGTAGAACAGTGGTTCTTAAAGGGAACAATTTTCTCCCCCAGAGGAAATTTAGCAATGCCCAGAGGAAAAACAGAGGAGCGGGTGCCACCAGCCTCTGGAGACACAAGCTACAGAGGCTACTTCGCATCTTACCGTGCACAGGAGAGCACCCCACAGGAAAAGAATTATCAGGCCCAAAATGCCAGAGTATGGAGGCTGAGAACCCTTGATGTACACATAATGGAGGGGAGAAAAGTCAACAGAGGTAATGCATATTACCTTACATGCCTCAGGGATAATCATTTAAGACAAATTCTGATAGTCCAGAGATACAGTGGGGTCGCTTCCCTGAAATACTGGGAGAATTCCTTAGAAGGATGCTGGGCACTCAGGCTGCTGTACTAACTTCTAATGGCCTCATCTTTATAGGAAAACATCCAACTGAGAGTGCAATTCAGAAAATCCATTAGCAGCTCTTTTGTGCATGTGTCCAGTTCTATGCCATACAGGGGAATCATGGTATGTGGCCTGTTTTAAAACACAGCTGTTGCTTTAAGTGAAACCACCATAAAATAATGTCTTATTTTTCACTATGTCTTGACAATGACTTTCTCTAGTCTGATGCTGAATATCTTTTTAAAAAACATCCAAAGCACAGAATGTAATTTGTAACTGTGAAATATCTGTTACAAATTACATTCTGTGCTTTGGATGTTTTTATTTTTGTTGTTGTTTTTAAAGATTTATTTATTTATGCATACAAGAGCTGGGGTACAGGCCAGACATGCAGGGGGTGAGAGGATTCACCAGAGACAGAGTGGGGAACAAAACAGGCAGATTGACTGAAGTACACTGCTGAGGGGAGCAGCGGGCGAGATAGGAGAGGTCTGCTGTGCCATGTGGGTAGCTCCCTGGCTGGCTGGGGATCGAACTCATGCTGCAGAGGCTGTGGATTGCTTCACAGTGTGGTGCTTAACCCCTTGCGCCACCAGGGGGGCCCCTCCATGTTTTTAAAATTGTTTTGTTTTCAATATTTTATTGTTAGTATTTGCACCTTCTTAGATTGAGTTGCTCACTGACTGTGTTTAAGGTAAATGGTAAATTTGGTTCCGTCATGCGAAAAGGTGAAAAAGTACTATGCCCACATAGACATGTGTCCAACTGATTTCTTTAGCTTTAATTTTTAAATTATAAACATGTAAACTGTTTTTCAGAGAAAATTCAAACTATATGAAACAGCATAAAAGGTGAAAAAACATCCCCAATCTCACCCTCTATGTCATACATGGCATATTACACAGTTTGAAGGATTTATAATTTTCATTTTAAAAATAATTTCTGGATAGGAATATATATGCAAATTGTATGGGAGTCAAAAGTTACCAAAGGGTATGTATATAGGAAAAATTGTCTCTTCCCTGTCTACATTCTAGTTCTTTCCTGTCCATAATCTGGTTCTTCATGGTAGCAGATCCTAGTACCAGTGTGTATATTTTTTGATATGTATTCTTTCTATAATATGTTGTGCATTTATATTTACAATGTTAAGCTTCTATTTATAGTTTACTAAATACCCAACTGCTAAGAACTTTATACACATTATCTCATTTAATCATAGCAACTCTGAGGGTTAGAAAAGGTTTCACATAAGTATTTAAGAAACAAAATTTTGTTAAGTCACAAATTGTCACTTATCAGGAAATCATATGGTTGGACCCAATATAAAGTAAGTGAGAAATTTCCATTTCCTGCAGCAAGGAAGAGGAGAGAGTCTGGAAACCTCCCTTCTGTGGAACACCTTGAACTGCATAGCTGAGTTTGCAAAGCAGTGAAGGAAACTTCAGGAGGCAGTACAAACTGGGAAATGAAATACACCAGAACCCCTATGTGTGTTAGAGTTACAACACACATGAAAGACCAGGAGATAAAGCCTGGGGGCTCAGAGGAAATGGGGGGCTCCTAGAGGAAACTGAACTCAAATTCTTAGAAAAACATCGCTGGTTGGGTAACAATGCCCTCAGCACAAAGGAAAGTGAGAAAAACGATCTACCGTTGAACACAGAGGCAACAAGGAAACTTTTTTGGCATTAGTTGTAGGTGGAAGGAACAAAAAAGGCTTCCCTGAGAATTTATGACTGTGGACCTTTTTTCCCCCTACAGATTGAAATTCAAATCTGTGCTACTTACTAGAATTGGAAATTCCAACTACAAAAGTTGTATAAAGCCGGTTTGGTGTTGGCAGGATGCCTTACTCATCTGTCAGAAGCCAACAAAATCCCATCAGAGAGAAACTTTTCAACACAGACCAGAAAGATATTCCCAATGGCAAAGTTGCATTCATAGTGAAATGAATAGAAACATAAGAAAAGAATAAGACACTGAAAAAAATATTTGCAACAAATAGAATTTTTAGGCTTGAAATAGTTGATAACGGAAAGTAAAGTCTCTATATGAAGTTTCAAGAGCAGAATAGACACAGCCAGAAAATTACTGAAATCACAGCTGGAGTGAGGGAAGGTAAGAACAGGGAAAACACAAAAGACCTTAAGATACGTGGAAGATAGAAAGAGTAGGTTAAATACGTGTCTAAAATCAATTTTAGACTAAAAATATTTGACGCTTTAAGGAAATAACTAAGAATTTTCAGAATCAAAGAAAACCAATTTGTCATGAAGAATATTCATGCTCAGAACATGATTCTCAAGCAGCATAGAAGCCTACAAGGGCTGCTATAGTGGAACTGCTGAAGGTCAAAGAAAGGTCTTAAAAAAACAGCCTGTAAAGTTGTGAAATTTGCAAATATAGACGAGCAGAGATGTGTTTTGAACTCACACCTTAGACTCCAAAGCCCATAGACTTTGCAGTTGCTCTCTTCAGCTGGCTAGTACTTCATTACTATCTTTTCATCTTCTGCTGAGTTCTTCTCAGCTGGTAATGAAATACCATTATAAAGGTTCACTCTGTTCTAAACTAGTTTTCAGTTGTTCTCATTTTTAAATTTTAAACATGCCATTAATTCAGCTATCTACCATTGAGCAACTGTTACAACAAAAAACTATGAAACAAAAGTTTGAGAAAACACCAGTCTTCCTATTAGGATGCACTAATACAGCCTAAGAGCTTATAAATCATGTTTTTTGGTGGGTATGAGACAGGCACAGATATTAAGATGGGGGAAATTTTAAAACTAGCTTAGTGAGATGATTTAATTATTTAGTTTCTTATGGTGACAATCATTTTACTCCTCCTTCAACATAATAGGCTCCTATAGTTTATTCTGCAGAGACACAATATTCTATTCCCATCATTGCTCCTTCCAAACATCTCTTGCTGTGGTAGTGTCAAAACAAAAGCAAAAATAAAAAATAGGTCAATAAGGCCACCTGAAATTTCAGATAATATCCATGTACCTTGATTTTAGCCACTTTCTGCTGAGTCTAAAGGTAATTCTACTTATCCTCTGAAAAATGCACCATGAATATATTACCATACAATATATATACAAGGTATATATTACCTTGTATTTTTATAGGTATGAATGTCTTTAAACTCAAATACAGCACCTTAAAAGCCATATATAAGTATATATATTTACATATATTTGTAAAAGAAATTAAATTGTTCAATACAATAAAAATAAATTATTTATACATTTTTGAAGGGAATGGCTCAAAATTTATTCTGCAGCTCATGGAGGCAGTAGAAATTATTAGAGGATGATAAGGAAACATATTAAACTAATCCATTAGTTCCTTTACATCAACCACACCAAGTACCTAATATAAAAGTAAATTATTGTTTTTAATTTAATTTTATATTTTATTGTGAATTTACTGTACATAGTAAAGGTGTATAATTTTATGAATCAACATTAAAATGAACAGAACAATGGGCACCTTGTTCTGGGCACGGCGTGTTGACAATCATCTGGAGAGGTGTGAATCTATACACTGAAATCATACACAGTGTTTTAAATCAATGTTACCTCAATTAAAAAAATATAAAACCCACAATGAGCAGTCGTGTGCTCATCAATCAACTTAAACAGAACATCGCCTCTATTACTAAAGGCTAGTCGGTGAAAGCATGCCCACTCTCCCAGAGACAATCGCTGGACTGAATTCCATGATCTGTTCCTTTTATTTAACTTTTAATCACATGCACATGTCCCTGAACAATGTATTGTTTTTGGCTTTGCCTAGTTTTGAATTTTGCATGAATGGAACTACACCTTTGTTTTTTGCAATCTGCTTTTTGAGCTCAAAATTATTATTTTCTTGAGACTCATTCATGTTGGTGTATACAGATGTAGCTCATTCATTTTTACTGCACAGTATTTCAACTCATAGTCATGTTGCAGTTTATCCATTCCATTTTCAGTGGAAAACTGAGCTGTTTGGAGTGGTGTGTTTTGGGGTTTTTTTTTTTTTGCTATTATGAACAATGGACACCTTGTACATGTTTCTGGGTGCACATGTACAAAGATTTGGAATAGAGTTGCTTGGGCAAAGGGTATTACATATGTGTGTACCTTGCATGGTAGGTAAATTGCTCCCCAAGATAATAGCACCAATTTATACTCTCACCTCCTCTGTCAGAGGGGATTCTACTGCTCGATGGCCTTCCCATTACTTGGTTCTGTCAGATTTTATTAATAAATCTTCCCACCCTCCAATTAAGTGACTAAGAAATGGTGTATGATTGAAATGTTCTCTCAATTGTAATGAGATGGAGAATCCTTTGATATTGATTGATTACACATTTGATCCAGGTGACCTGGCTATTCAATCCCTTCCCCCTGCAAGAAAAATTATTTGTTTCTCATGACATGTGTGGTTTTAGTACATTTAGATAAGAGTCCTTTATCTTTTTTGTTAGGAGAATCACACAACCACCTACTGGGTTTTACAGTTTGGGGTCTGTTTTTATTTTTCACACTTTTGTACACAGTCTCTTAATGAACAGTTCTTAATTGTGATGTCACTCAATTTCTTAGTATTTTCATTATAGTTTATATATTTTGTCTGAGAAATCCCGAGAGATATGGAAATCTTTCCACTATATTTCCTTCTAAGATTCTTAATGTTTGACCTTAATGTTTAAGATCTGATGCATCAGAAACTAATTTTTATGTAATGTAAGAATTAAGAATTAATTTGAATTTTTTCCTTTAGATAGCAATTATTAAATTATTGATTAATCTAATTTCTGTTAATCATGATTTCAGCTGTGCCTTATTTCAAGTTTTTTTTTGTTTTTTTTTTTTTTTTAAATATTAAATTTTATTTTTATATTCCCCCATACAACTGCACAAGCCCCATTCTGACCCCAATCCTTTCCCTCCCGCCCCCCACCCCCCAAAAAGTGTCTCTGGTTCATAGTTTTTTGTTGATTTTGATTTTCAATTTCTTATATTCATTTTCCTGGTCCCTTATTTAAGTTTTCTAGATTCCTGCTATGAGTGAGACCATCCGGTATTTTTCTTTTTCTTTTTGGCTTATTTCGCTCAGCATGATCCCTTCCAGTGCCATCCATGTTGCTGCAAATTGCATGTGTTTATCTTTTTTGAATGCTGAGTAATATTCCATGGTATATATGTACATCTTCTTGATCCAGTCATCTATTTTTGGGCATTTGGGTTGTTTCCAAAGCTTAGCTATTGTAAACAGTGCTGCTATAAACATAGGAGTGCAGGTGCTCTTTGGAATTGATGTTTCTGTGTCCTTTGGGTAAATACCTAGGAGTGGAATTGCTGGATCATATGGAAGCTCTATGTTTAGTAGGTCCAGAAATCTCCACACAGCTCTCCATAGTGGTTGGACCAGTTTGCACTCCCACCAACAGTGCACAAGAGTTCCTTTTTCTCCACACCCTCGCAACATTTGTTGTTGCTAGTTTTTTTAATATGTGCCATTCTCACTGGTGTGAGATGGTATCTCATGGTAGTTTTGATTTGCATTTCCCTGATTACAAGTGATGTTGAACATTTTTCATATGTCTGTTGGCCATTTGCATTTCCTCTTCAGAGAAGTTTCTTTTTAGCTCTTCTGCCCATTTTTGACTGGATTATTTTCTTTGTTGTTGCTGAGTCTCATCAGCTCTTTGCAGATTTTTGTGATCAGTCCTTTATCATTAGTGTTGGGTGCAAAAATGTTCTCCCAGTTGGTGGGGTTTCTCTTTGTTTTTGTTATTGTCTCTTTTGCTGTGCAGAAGCTCTTTAATTTGATGTAGTCCCAGCTGTTTATCTTTCTCTTCACTATCACTGCTTTGGGTGATGTGTCTGTAAAGATGTCTTTGATGTGCAAATCCCGTAGTGTTTTCGCCTATATTTCCTTCTATGTATTTTATGGTTTCAGGTCTTATGTCTAGTTCTTTAATCCATTTTGAGTTGATTTTTGTGTATGGTGTGAGGTAGTGGTCAAGCTTCATTCTTTTGCATGTAGCGACCCAGTTTTCCCAGCACCATTTATTGAACAAACTTTCTTTGCTCCAATGCATAGTCTTTGCTCCTTTGTCAAAGATTAGTTGACCATAAATCTGTGGGTTTATTTCTGGATTTTCTATTCGATTCCATTGGTCTGTATGTCTGTTCTTGTTCCAATACCATGCAGTTTTGATGATTATGGCTTTGTAGTATAGTTTGAAGTCTGGGAGTGTGATGCCTCCATTTCCTTCTCTTTTTTTCAGTAGAGCTTTGGCTATTCGGGGGTTTTGGTGATTCCATATGAATTTCATCAATAATTGTTCTATTTCTTTGAAGAATGCCATTGAGATTTTGATTGGAATAGCATTGAATCTGTATATTGCTTTTGGTAGGATGGCCATTTTAATAATGTTTATTCTTCCAATCCATGAGCAGGGGATGTCTTTCCATTTCTTTGTGTCTTCTTCTGTTTCTTTTAACAGTGTTTTATAGTTTTCTTTGTATAGGTCCTTTACCTCTTTTGTTAGATTTATTCCAAATATTTGATTTTTTTTTTCGATAATAAAAGGGGTGGTTTTTTTGATTTCTTCTTCTTCAGATTTATTGTTTGTGTATAGGAAGGCTACTGACTTTTGCATGTTGATTTTGTATCCTGCCACTTTACTGAATTGATTGATGAGTTGAATTAGTTTTTCTGTGGAGATTTTGGGGTTCTCTATGTATTTATCATATCATCTGCAAATAGTGATAGTTTGACTTCTTTTTCCTATTTGGATTCCTTGGATGTCTTTCTCTTGTCTTATTGCTCTGGCTAGGACTTCCAGTATTATATTGAAAAGCACTGGTGAGAGTGGACATCCTTGTCTTGTTCCAGATCTTAATGGAATTGCTTTCAGCTTTTCACCATTGAGAATGATACTGGCTGTTGGCTTGTCATAGATGGCCTTTATGATGTTGAGGTATGTTCCATGTATCCCAAGAATTTCAAGGGCTTTTATCATGAATGGGTGTTGCACTTTGTCGAAAGCTTTCTCAGCATCTATTGATATTATCATATGGTTTTTATATTTCTTTTTGTTGATGTGTTGGATAACGTTGATTGATTTTCGGATGTTAAACCATCCTTGTGCCCCTGGAATGAATCCAACTTGGTCGTGGTGAATTATCTTATGGATACATTGTTGGATTCTGATAGCTAAAATTTTATTGAGGATTTTTGCATCAGTGTTCATTAGGGAGATTGGCCTATAGTTTCCTTTTTTGTGTTGTCCTTATTCGGTTTTGGTATTAGTGTAATATTGGCTTCATAGAACGTGTTTGGTATTGTCCCTTCCTTCTCAATTTTTTGGAAGAGTTTGTGAAGTATAGGCACTAATTCGTCTCTGAATGTTTGGTAGAATTCATTTGTAAATCCATCAGGTCCTGGGCTTTTGTTTTTGGGGAGGTTTTTAATTACCATTTCAATTTCGCTGCTTGTAATTGGTCTGTTTAGGTGTTCTATTTCTTCTTTATCTAGCTTTGGGTGATTGTAGAGTTGTAGGAATTTGTCCATCTCCTGTAGATTGTTGAACTTGTTTCCATATAACTGTTCATAGTAGTTACTGATTATTCTTTTGATTTCTGCTGTGTCCGTTGTGATTTCTCCTCTTTCATTTATGATTCTGTGTATTTGTGCTTCTCTCCCTTTTTTCCTTTGTGAGCCTGGCTAGGGGTTTGTCTATTTTATTGATTTTTTCAAAGAACCAGCTCTTGGTTTCATTGATCTTTTGGATTGTTTTTTTAGTTTCAATTTCATTTATTTCTGCTTTGGTTTTTATTATTTCTTTTCTTCTACTGGTTCTGGGGTTTTTTTGTTGTTCTTTTTCTAGATCTTTGAGCTTCGAGATTAGGTTGTTTCTTTGAGTTCTTTCTTGTTTTTTGATGTGAGCTTCTATTGCTATATATTTTCCTCTTATTACTGCTTTTGCTGCATCCCATACATTTAGGATATTGGTGTCCTCCTTGTCATTCAATTCAAAGAATTTTTTAATTTCTTCTTTGATCTCCTCGTTAGTCCAGTGGTCTTCCAGTAGTGTGGCTTTTAATCTCCATGAGGTAGGATAGTTCCTTGCCTTCTTTTTATGATTTATTTCTAGTTTGATGCCTTCGTGGTCAGAAAGATGGTTGGTATGATTTCAATCTTGGTGTATCTGTTGATGTTTGTCTTGTGCCCCAGTATGTGATCGATCCTGGAGAATGATCCGTGTGCACTTGAGAAAAATGTGTACTCCTTTTTTTTGGGTTTAGTGTTCTATAGATGTCTGTTAAGCCCAAATGCTCTAGGTCCTTATTTAGAGCTTTAGTTTCTTTACTTATTTTTTGTCTTGTTGATCTATCCATTGTTGATAGTGGTGTGTTGAAGTCTCCCACATACATGTGTTTTCTCTGATGTCTGTTTTCAGAGAGGACAACAGTTGTCTGATATATTTTGGTGCTCTTTCGTTTGGTGAGTATATGTTAATGAGTGTTATTTCTTCTTGAAGTATTGTCCCCTTGATCATAATGTAGTGACCATTGGGTCTCTTTTTATTTTTTTGAGTTTGAAGTCTGTTTTATCTGATATAAGTATAGCTGTTCCTGCTTTCTTTTTTGGCCCATTTGCTTGTAGGATTGTTTTCCATCCTTTGACTTTGAGCCTATTTTTATCTTTTGTAGCTAAATGTGTTTCCTGGAGACAGCAAAAGGTTGGGTTTTGTTTCTTAATCCAGGCTGCAACTCTGTGTCTTTTTATTGAAGAGTTTAGTCCATTTACATTTAGAGTTAATATTGATATGTTAGCATCTGTATTTGCCATTATTTTGTCTTTCCTTTGATTTTATTTATTTATTCTTTTAATAACTTTTTTTTTTTTTTGGTCTTCTTTCGTTATTAGTCCCTCTGAGGTTCTGGGTTTAGGATTCCTTGTAGTATTTTTTGGAGTGGGGGTTTAGTCGCAATGAAATTCCGGAGTTTCTCTTTGTCTGGGAAGGTCCATATTCTTTTTCATGGAGGAAAGAGAGCTTTGCGGGATAGAGTATTCTTGGTTGGCATCTGTTTTCTTGGAGTCTGTTGACTATGTCCCTCCACTCTCTCCTTGCCCGTAGTGTTTCTTCAGAGAAGTCTGATGTCAGCCTGATTGGTTTTCCTTTGAATTTATCTGTTTTTTTTCCCTCTTGTCAGCTTCATTATTTTTTCCTTGTCCTGGATTCTTGGGAGCTTTACTATTATGTGTCTTGCTGTGTTTTTTCCTTTCGTCGGGAAGTTGGGTGTTCTTCTTGCTTCTTGTATATCAATTTTCAGCTCCTTCTTCTCATTTGGAAGTTCTTCTCTCAATTATATCCATGAATATTTTCTCTGTTCCTACATCTCTCTCCTCTCCTTCTGGAATTCCTATAACTCTTATATTTCCTTTCCTCATGGAGTCAGATAGTTCCCGAAGTCTTTCTTCATTTTTTTCTTCGTACTTCTCTTTCCTTTTCTGTTTTGGTTCTTTTTATTTCTGTGTCTTCAAGATTACTTATTCGTTCTTCCATTTCATCTATTCTGCTTTCATTGCTTTTCCCAGAGTTCTTTAGTTCCTCCATTAATTCTTTGATCTCCTGCATTTCTCTTACTTCCCTTTAGGGACTCAATTTCCTTCTTCTGATCTATCTCACTTTTTTAATCATGGCAATTTTAAATTCTCTTTCTGGAAGGCTCAGAAGTTCTTCCAGTTGCTGTCGTTGCAATCTGGGAGTGGTTTTCTTTTTGGGTGTGCTTCTTTCCTGAGGAGTTTTTAGGTTGCGTGTGGTTCTTCTACTCCTACTGTCTGTTTTCTAATTTGTCGTATGCGTTGGGACACTGTGTTGCTCGGACTGACTGACATCTTGGGTGAACTTCTCCGCTCCCCTCTGGCTCTTCCAGGAGCCATCTCTGTCTTCTGGGGGAGCTTTCTGCTGGTTTTAGGCAGTTTTTACTGAAGAAATGTCCCTGTTCTCAAATGGCGAAGCGGGATGCAGTCCCTGCGCTTCCGGTTTCAGGCACACTCTTCTGCGCACCCGGTCTGCCCCGGACGTGGGTGCCTGCTCCCTCTGTGGGCTCAGACTGCTGGTCGGAAGGGGCCTGGCGTGGAATAACTTCCCGCTGGCCACTGGGTCCTCTAGAAACCTTCTGCCCTTTTCAAGCAGTCTTAAGAAATGTCCTGTTTTATAGGGTGTTAGTGACTTTTTTTTTTCCTGGTCGCTAGGTGGCGCCAGAGATCTCTCCTATTGTCCTTGGGGGGCTGTTTTTCGCCTCCCCCACCCCGTGGGACAGAGAACAGAGCGGGAATGGTAGGGTACACCTCAACAGCTTTGGGGTGCTGTGTCCGCCTTGTGCCCCACCGTCGTGGAGAAACCACGCCCCGAATTTTCGTGCCCCGGGTCTCAGTTCAAAGCCCTCAGTTCCAGGACGCGGGCTGTAGCCCAGTTCAGTGGCGAGGGAATGGCGCCTTTTGCGCAGCTCCCGTGCCTGGGCGCCTGGTTCCTGCTCACTCAGGGAGGGACCTTCACCTCAGTGAGGACCTCCGTGCGTCTCCCCGCAAGCCTAGGTCGTCTCCCCGCAAGCCTAGGTCGCAGGCGCGGGGACCTGGGCAGCCGCGATCCAGGTCTGCACTTGCTTTTCAAGCGCGCCGAGCCCGCCGCGTTTCCGCGCCAGCTTACCGGCAGCCCGGGCTGTGTGCGCGTCTCCTGGGGTCTTTGTTCTTCTCTAATGGCGCCCGGAGCCGTTCGCTCACCGCTCACCGCCGCGGCGGATCCTGCAGGGTTCGCCTCAGCTCCCGTTCACAGGGTGTGGTGGCTGCAATAGTTCCTTTCCACTCACAGTCCCGCTTGCTGCGTCGTCGTTTGTTCTTGTGGGTCGTTTTAGTGTGTTGTTTTCCTCCTCTCTGCCGGTCGGAGAGTGCCGCCTCTGTGGGCGGGGAGGGGAGCAGGGTTCTGCGCTTCCCTCCCTTCTGGTCCTCTTTTATGGCCAGTTTCTTCTTCGGGCAGTTCGCTGGCGTCACCCGTTTATCTTCCGTGTCCCAGTTCTCACTGGGACCTGCCGCTTTTCCCCTTATTTCAAGTTTTCATATGTGCACATATGAGTCTTGTTTTCCATTCTATTCAATTTCTTTTTTTTTTTTTTTAAGATTTGTTTATTTATACAAGCACTAGGTACAGTCAGAAGCCCGTGAGGGTGAGAGAATTCACCAGAGCAGAACAGGCAGACTGATTAAGTACACTGCTGAAGGGAGCAGCGGGTGCAGCAGGAGAGGTCTGAGCACCATGTGGGACCCTCGCCTGAGGGCCGGGAATCAAACCGGAGCTGCAGAGGCTGCGGGTAGATTTGCAATCCAGCGCTCAACCGCTGCGCCACCGGGGAGGCCCCTGTTCAATTTCTTTTCTCTCTGCACCAATTACAGTTTTAATTAGTATGTATTTTTCTGGTTTCTCTTTATCTTTAAAGAGCTATCTTTGCTCTTCCATGTAAGTTTTGAATATCGGTTTTTAAAAATGTATAATTCTATTACATACATAGGTTAACTTGAGAAAGCACATCTTTATAAAATTAACTCTTCTAATACATAAACACAACATGCATCTCTACCTATTTAGAATTTCTTTAATATCATTTGATGCAGTTTTATTATTCTTCCAACAGAAGACTTGCATATTTTTTGATATGTATTCCGAAGTACTATATCTTTCAGTTGCTTTTACAAATCCTTTAAAATAATAGAACTGGGCCTCCCCGGTGATGCAGCGGTTGAGCTCTGGGTTGCAAAGCTGCCCGCAGCCTCTGCAGCGCCAGTTCAATCCCCGGCTGCCGGGCAAGGGTCCCACATGGCACAACAGACCTCTCCTGCCGACCGCTGCTCCCCTCAGCGGTGTACTTTGTCAGTCTGCCTGTTCTGCTCCTGGCTCTGGCTCTGGTGAATTCTCTCACCCTTCTGGGCTTTGGACTGTACTCCGTGATTGTATAAATAAACAAATCTTTAAAAAATAAAAAAAAAAAAGAGCTCTGAGACTTTCTTCTTCTCTAAAACTGTAAAACATTCTTTTGTGTATTATCTCTTATCTTGCCAGCTTGACAAATTTTCCTTAATAATTCCAGTAATTTGGGCCTCCCTGTTGGCACAAGGGGTTGAGACGCAACCTATGAAGCGATCTGCAGCTGCTGCAGCACAAGTTCAATCCTTGGGCAGGGAGCTACCCACATGGCACAGCAGCCCTCTCCTGACTCGCCCGCTGCTCCCCTCAGCAGTGTATTTCAGTCTGCCTGTTCTGTTCCCTGCTCTGTCTCTGGTGAATCCTCTCACCCACCACACCTCTGGCCTATACCCCAGTTCTTGTATGCATAAATAAATAAATCTTTAAAAAAATTCCAGTAATTTGTGTAATCTTTCCTGTTGTCCATGTAGAAGCTCTTACTGTCTCGGGAAGACAGTGCTTCCCTTTCCTTTCTTATCTTTGTACCAATTTCTCCTTCTTACATTATTTCAAGATCTCTAGGGCAGTGTTGAAAACTAAGGACTGTGCTTTTACTGTTCCTTACTTTGAAGAGAATGGTTTTAGTGTTTCAATGCTGAGTATGTATGCATGACAATAGTTTTTACTGTTTGAACAAAACCGTAGAAAAAAAAGAAAATAAAGACCAATCCTAACAAAAGAAAGTCAACTGAAAAAAGAAAATTCATTGCCCCCTGCTCTTTCCATTGTTCTAAAGACTCTTTAAATGACTCCTAATAGTATACTTTTCTTTTTCATTTAATGATACAGTTACAGAAATAGTAAGCCCAAATAGTCTATTATGAGTTGGTTTTAGTAATTTCTATCATCCTATGACTTGGCCATTTCACCTGCCAAATTTACTTTCTTCTTGTTCCCAATGACTTCTGCAGTTGGGAAGTAATTTTTTTACTTTCAGACTTTTTTCTTTTCTAAAGCTATAAAACGTTCTTTTAATATAAAGATTCTTTAATTGCATCTTGGAAATTTTCATAGGTGATTTTTTTTTTTTCATAGGTAGTTTAGAATCACATTTGATTCTAAATATTTACATTTCTGTGTGGTTTCTTTTACCCGAAGAGAAATTAAACATGTTTAACTTTCAAGTACACAGATTTAAAAAAATTTCCCTTTTGGTAATTATCTAATTTAATTTTCTTGAGGTCAGGAATTAGGATCTGTAAGATTCAAATTTGTGAAATTAGGTTAAAATGGCTTTACATCTAATTCACAATGTATTTTTACTTTTTCCCCCAGCACCATCCCTCACACACCTCCCCAACCATGACCTCTCTCCCTCTCCTCTTTCTTACCCTCAAACTTCACTTTTAAATGTCGGGTGCTTGTCTTTGTTATTCTTTTTTTGTTGTTGTTGATATTAATCATATTTTTTATTAATAAATTTTATTTTTATATTCCCCATACAATTGCAACCCCCTTATTTTGACCCCAATCTCTCCCCTCCCCACCCCCACCCCCATAGAGTGTCTCTGGTTCAAAGTTTTTTGTTGATTTTGATTTTCACTTTCTTATAGTTATTCATTTTCCTGGTCCCTTATTTATGTTTTCTAGATTCCTGCTATGAGTGAGACCATCCGGTATTTTTCTTTTTCTTTCTGGCTTATTTCACTGAGCATGATCCCTTCCAGCGCCATCCATGTTGCTGCAAATTGCATTTGTCTTTGTTATTCTAACTTGCCTTTCTATACACAATTCCCTTGAATTCCTTCTGTTTTGCTGCAAATGGCAACACTTTATCTTATGGCTGAATAAGGAATGCCAGTCTTCCATCAGTGGGCACTTAGGTTGTTTTTATGTCCTAGCTAATGTAAATAATGCTGCAGTAAACATTGTAGAGTATGTAATTTTTCAACTTGATGGTTTCATGTTTTGGGGTAGATGCTGGAGTGGGACTGTTCAATCATTTGATGTTTCCACTTGTAGTTTTTAAGGTAAATCTAAATCACTTTCCAATATGAGCACACCAGTTTACATAACCACTAACTATGTAATAGGGTTCCTCTTTCTCCACATCATCTCCAGCACTTGTCATCAGGGATATTTTTAAAATGTGCCATTCTCATGGGTATGAGAGGTTATCTCATTGCAGTTTTGTCCTGCATCTTCCTTACTAAGAATGATGATGAACATTTTCCCATGCATATATTGGCTTACTGCCTCCCCCCCCACTCGTAATTTTAAAAAACTGTCCCGTGTGTGTTCAAAAATAATGTATTCTTCAAAGACAAGAGCAGCACAGCATATACAGAAGGGCTGGGACACAGTTGTCTGTTAGAAAGCAAATGAGATTCATGTCAACCCACTATCTCCAGACAAAAGCCAGGTGACATGATCGCATTATAAGAAACAGGCCAACATTTTTACTACATTAAAATCCCTGTTTTCTAGAGAAATGAATCAAAAAGTTGTGGTATATACACAATGGAATATTACTCAGTGATATTACTCAGTGAAAAAAGAAACTCGTGCCATTTATGGCAACATGGATGGAACTGGAAGGTTATGCTAAGCAAAATAAATCAGAGGGAAAAAGGTAAATATCAGATGGTATCACATATATGGAATATAGAGAAACCTAACTAAAGGTCAAGAAAAAGACAAAGCTGGCAAGATGACCATAGATCTGATACATACAGCAAGGGACAGGGAAGGAAAAGGGTCAAAATAGGAACAGGAAGAATGTAAGGTACTATGGGGATGGTTTACATGTGATGTGGTGGTGGGACTACACCCAAGGGGAGAAATCAATTACTGTACAGAAATGAACAACAATGTAAGGAAATTTAAAAAATACTAAAAAAAAAAAAAAAAAAAAGAGCTACAATCACAGACAGCATATATGTACAAAGTAATTGAAAGAAGTATCAATTCTAGGAAATAAATATCCACCCACTTATCCTCAAAAAAAAAAAAATCTAAAATGGATAAGTTTCCAGATACTTTGACTAACTCACAATGGCTTGGTAACAATTTGTGCTACTAGAAATTCCAATTACTTTAAAGCCTGATTTTTTTGAGTTATTTTGTCAGGCTTATGACAATTATACATTAAAATAGTTATTTTAACTACATAGTATGATAGATTTAAACATACCTACATTATTTAAAAAACAAAGCTGACTTTGTTTCTTGCTCCATGTACTTAAAAGTTTGTAGCTCCTGCTTTTTTTCACTATGAATCCCTAAATATTATCATCTACAATTTTTGTGCTCTAAATTTTACATTTCAATTCTTTCTTTTAAAACCTTTCCTTTATTATGCTGGCTTCAACAGCAGGCCTCAGGACAATCCCATCAACTGGGATTGTTTACACCCCTTGAGAAAGATGTCTCTAAAGTCTTTTTTCCTGAGGTAATGCTGCTCATGGATTTGGCTGTCTGCCTGTCTTAAATACTAAACACCTAGCTACTGATTTGTGGAACATGACGATTCGCTACTTATCAACCTGGCAACCAAGCAGAAGTTGGAGGACAAACCTCTTGAACAAGGAGCTGCAGAGTATGGGTCCAGAAGACCCCTTTATGGCCCTAAAAGGGGACTAACCACATATCTTGACATACACTGAAAAATGAAGGACTCTAGTGAAAAACAAATGGGATTAGCAATTGCAGCTATCATCTCTTTAAAAATCACAAAAATATCTGGCATTTTTCCCAGAAGAGAATGTTTGTATGATGCAATAAATGTTTGTAATGCTGACAAAATTCCTGGGAGACAATTCTGAGAATTCTGTTGTCTGTATAGCGCATACCATCCCAGCGACTCTGACTACAGGAGATATTTCCACCCAGGGAATTATTATGATGCCCTTTCTTTCCTGCCATTTCCAATCCCCAAGTTCAGAACTGCTCAGATACTTGAAAGAAAAAAAAAAAAAAAAACTTCACAAAGGAGCTAAAACAATTGGGGATAGCTAAAAGTTGCTCAATATTATTTTGAACAATGAACAAAGAGAAAGTAGAAAAACCCTTTGGTCTCTGTCTTGGATTCTAGAACTTGGGATCTCACTATTTTCCTAAGGGCTAAATTCTTTCCAGAGAAGGAAGTCAACCAACCAGGATTTCAGCAATTGTCTCAAGCAGGTATATTGACCACCATGACTGAATGCACAATCTAATTTACCTTTCTTTCTCCACAGTGCCTGGTGTGGGGTATTCCTCAGTAAGCACTTGCAGGGACAGAGAGGACTGATGGCTGGAATTCTCTATCTTTCTACTTCATTCATCCACACAGTGGAAAACCTTTATTTGTGGCATCAACTAGAATTCAGAGCGGGGCAGAAGGACCTGTCCACCCCGAAGTTGGTAAAAGAAGGACCAGTTCTCATCCAGAGTCAAGGAGAAAAAAGAGGTAGTTTTGATTCTCGGACATAAGTTGGTTTTAAAAGAACCAAATACTCTGAGATTCTACAACTCAACTGAGTGTCAGAACCCTACCGGCAGGTTTCAAAGAATGCATATTAATTTAACTTTTTAATCTCAGAGAAAACAATATAATATCAAGCAGAAGACTTTTGCTGCAAAGTCTAGTATAACACAATGACTTGACAACAAAGAAAAATTGTCCTCTGACCCACCTCATCTTATTGGAAGAATGGAGGGATTTGTGCAATCATCTTGAAGTAATCAATAGATACAGACAATGTATTCTAATGAAGGCGAAAGTACCCTGCTGCTAGCAAACGCTGATGATCATGCAGGTTCTCAGGGCAGGAGGTGAACTCTCTCTCTGCTCACCCTGGACAAATAATCTTGCCCATTGATTTTACCTAATTTTATCTTTATTTTATTTCAATGGGAACCAGGAATTATTAGAATGGGTACTTCCTTATCCACATAGTACTTAAAAGACAGCAAAGAACTGAAAAGAGCTCCACAGAGATGACAAAGAAGGTCCATGAAGAAATAACAGTTTTTGCTGGTATTTGTTATCACTACAATAAATGTGTAATTATGACCCTTAAACAATGAACACAACTGAGTATAGCACACTGATCAGGGAGGAAAACACTAAGTGGGAAGTAGAAAAGGACTATGTACATCCTGCCTAATTTTAACTTGCTCTGAAATTTTGACCCAGTCCCTGAACTTTTTAGTTTTATTATTTTTTTAAAAAATTTATTTATTTTGCATAGAAGAACTGTGGTGTAAGTCAAAGGTGTGGGGGGGTGAAAGGATTCATCAGAGACAGAGTGGGGAGCAGAACAGGCAGAGTGACTGAAATACACTGCTGAGGGGAGCAGCGGGCGAGTCAGGAGAGGTCTGCCATGCCATGTGGGTAGCTCCCTGGCTGGGGCTCAAACTCATGCTGCAGTGGCTGCGAATAGCTTTATACGTTGTGTCTTAACCCCTTGCACCACCAGGGAGGCCCTATAATCAGAACTCTTAAGGCAGGATTCAAGCCTCAGGCTTATGCCCCCACCCCGTAGTAAATACAATGTCCCAGATAATTTTAATATGCATGTAGCTTTGAGAACGATTGCTCTATGAATGCAGAAATATGGAAAGGAAGAATGGTGTAATTAGGGACACAGACCCTGGATTTAAACTGTCTAGGTTTAAATCCCAGCTTTACCACTTTCTGTTTGACTTAGCCACACTAAGCTTCTGTGTCCTCGTCTGTCAAATGGGGACAACTCGGGGATTATTGTGAGTAGTAAAGGAAATGACCCATTTAAAGTACTTGGGTGGCATCCTTGGAAAATAAGCAATGAGAAAATTTGCAGTAACTTTTTAAAGCAGAAACACATAAGGAGATGACACATTAAGGAACAGGTCTCTTCGAAGATACGCAGCCATAGGCCTTAGCATTCCAAGCAGGGCAAACCTGCTGGCATCCAGATTTGTGTTTCTAGCAAATGGAGTTTGGCAACAAATTCTGGAAGCTGTCAATTTCAAATAAGCTATTTTAATATTGCCAGTCACTCACGTGTGCATCTGCAGAAGGCATGGGGTGCACTACTGCTTTTCTCCTGGCTTAGCTGCCAACCAGAGAATCTCACCATTGCCCCTTCTCAGGGAGACACTTTCACATGTGTGTTTAGGCCTAGGCATACTTCCCGGAGGAACCCCAACATTCTTCCTAGAGCCCCCTCCCTTAAGCAACCTGTTCTATCCCCAGCTGTCCTCATACTGTGCCTGTAGGGAGTCTCTCCCATTTTGGGGAACTTTTGGATGCAGAGGGTAAAGCTGACATTTTGGCGGGGGATCTTGCTCGCAGAAGTGTCTCTCCATGGTAAATATAGTTCAGTAGATTCAGCATGTCCTATTAAGACATTTCTAGAGTGTTGACGATTTTCTTCACTGCCGGCACAGGAAGTTTCACATGTCCTAACAACTAACTGAA
Source organism: Talpa occidentalis (assembly GCF_014898055.3). NCBI lineage: Eukaryota > Metazoa > Chordata > Mammalia > Eulipotyphla > Talpidae > Talpa > Talpa occidentalis. The sequence goes on from NW_026555331.1 coordinate 87,705,339, forward strand.
AATCAGAACTTATTTATAAAATAGCCATAAAAATAAATGTGGTGATGTATGTGCAGATCCTACGAATCCAAGCAATTCAAACAAAATCAAGGCAAGATCTGATAAGAAATTAAGAAGATTCTGTGTCACTTTATAATTACATTTTGAATTGCTGTTATTTTCAATTGATTCTGTGTCTGTTGGGAAACTTTGAATCTATGTATCATCAAGGCACAGAAAAGACTGACAGAACTGTATGAATTGTATCCAGAAGCAGCTGCTTATCCGTCCTTAGGAGAGTTCATTTCTTTTTTTTTTTCTTTTTTTCTATTTTATTTTATATATTTTTTACATCATTTTTCATTTTTGCACAATGTATGCCTTTTCATCTTGGTTATATTCCCCATACAATTCCCACCCCCCCTATTTTGACTCTAAGCCCTCCTTCCCTCCCCCCACCCCACAGTGGGTCTCTCGTTTATAGTTGCTTGTTGATTTTGATTTTTTACTTTATTATAATTCATCTTTTTCCTGGGCCCTTATTTAGGTTTTCATTTCTTAGCCTACTTTCCTTGCCATTTCCCTAAGAGAATTACTGTGTTAAATGAGACAAAGAAGTACCTCCTATGTCACCACCCTCTCATCCTCTAGATCCTGCTGGCAACAAATCTCCCATGTTGGAGGCACAAACAAGAGATAGATAGATAGCTTGTTTTAACATTTAATTTAAGCATTGAAGGAAAGGGAATCTTAATAATCCCAAAGAATCATCACAGGATATGAAAATAATGACCCATATCAAGACATTCTTTTATGGAAAGATTTTGTGTCACTTTGAGCTTATTATTGAGACAGAAGTTAAATCAAGTATAATATCCCCTGTTCTGAAAACCCCCAATGCCTTGTTAGGAGGTGATTGCATGCAAAGCTCCAGACAGGAACAAATGCCTGTGGATGCATTTGAGACCCAGACAGAGCTCTCTGAACACACAGATTACGAGAGTCATTTACATGACATCATGGGGCTTTGCTAGTGCATTTTCTGTTAACGAAATGTTGAAGCAAAAGGTTCTGCTATTATTGTTGTTTATCTTCAGGGACTATTTGGCAGACTTGCTTCTTGGTATAAGCCCTTGTATGGTTAGCACTGCACATGAAATTTTCAAGAAGTAGTTCAAAACTTGAGCCTGTACAAAGGATACATAGTCAGCTGGAGAAAATTGGAGTGTTGGTCTATGGCCGAAAGCAGTTCTGAACAAGTGTGTGACTTCACAGCAGCAGCCCCAGTAGTACCTGTGAATTTGTTTAAAATGCAGAGTCTTGGGCCTCCCTGGTGGCACAAAGGGTTAAGCGTCAGCTCTATGATGAAGCAATCCACAGCCACTGCAGCACGAGTTCCATTCCCGGCCAGGGAGTCCCCACAAGGTGCAGCAGACCTCTCCTGTCTCCCCACTGCTGCCCTCAGCAGTGTATTTCAGTAGATCTGCCTGTTCTGCTCCCCATTCTGTCTCTGGTGAATCCCCTCACCCCACCCCTCCCTCCGCACCTCTGGCCTACACCCCAGCTCTTGTATGCGTAAATAAATAAATCTTTAAAATAAAATAAAAATGCAGTGTCTTATGCCCCAGCCCTGACCCACAGACTCAGATCCTCTGTGAGTGGAGCCCAGCAGTCTATGTTTCGATGAGCTCCTTAATCATTCTGGGGTTCATTCAGGCTTGAGAATGCAATGCTTTCTAAATCTGGGTGCTCATAAGAATCACCTAGGGAGCTTGTAAATAACACCCAAACCAACAGATAATCCCACGCGACCCTTCTAGATTCTGATTCAGTTGGTTTGGGACCAGGCAATTCATTACTTTAAAAGGATGCCTCTAGGTGAGTCTATTGATTGCCTGGATTGGGAACCACTTTATAAATGATGACATTTCATGGTTCACTTTGAGGGGGCAGAGAGAAAGAGGAAGTAGGGAGGAAAAAAGATGGAGGAAAGGAAGAAAGAAGGGGTGAGGAGAGGAGTAAAGGATGGAATAGACTTTCTTTAAGTCAAAACACAGGGCCTCCTCGATATGTCTATATTTAATACCATTGTCACAACCAAGATTAAAGAATTTATAAACCAGACCTAGGGTGAAAAAATTGTTTCTTTCTCCCCTATTTTTTGACAGCTATTAATGATTGTTTAATTTAGCCCAAGTTAACTGGAAATTATTCTATTACCTTTTCATGGCTTGTCCTAAGCAGTGGAATCTTAGGTTTGGAATGGAAAGAAAAAATATCAGTTTGGCTTCGATATTCTAGCCACTGCCAAATTTTCTCCATATTAAGTACTGGGGAGTTATTTTTCTATGTCTCTGATGATTCTGATGTATTTTTTCTTTGTAGCTTCTTCCTCAAATGGAATCAGCTGCCATTTTCTCTCACTTCTCCACTTTTGATCACATGTGTCTGAATAAGAACAATTTTATCATCTAAAACATCTTCAAACGACAGTACCACAAACTCCTTTGAGAAAATTTCAACTATCACAAGGAGACACTCATTATTCTCCAATCCCGAAGAAGAGAAAGGTAACCTCTCCAATGATTATTCTAGTCCTGACACTTGACTGTAAAATCAAAGACCCCTTTACAATTCCCGAAACGAGAGCGGCAAAATATATCCACTATCTATTTTTATACAACCTGAAAACTAAGAACAGTTTTTTTTTTAATTTTTATTTTTTTAAGATTTATTTTTATATAAGAACCGGGGTACAAGCCAGATGTGCAGAAGGGTGAGAGGATTCACCAGAGACAGAGTGGGGAACAGAACAGGCAGACAGACTGAAATACACTGCTGAGGGGAGCAGTGGGCGAGACTGGAGAGGTCTGCCCCACGATGTGGGTATCTCTGCAGCCAGCAGGGATCAAACCACGGATGCCCAGAGCAGTTTTTTTTAAATGGTTGAACAAGTCAAAAAAGAAATCAATATTTCACAACAGATTAAAATGACATGACATTCCAATTTTAGTGTCTAAAAATAGAACATTCTCTGAACACAGCACACTCATTCACTTATTTACTGTGTATGCCAACTTTTTTGTCCCTGCAAAGTACAAAGGCAGTGTTGAGAAGTGTTATCTTTGTACTACTGCTACTGAGTATAAACTATTCATATTACAAAGACTGTAGAGATCATATAACCCACAGGTCAAAGATATTTCTTAAGTAGCCCTTTGTCTAAAAAAAATATATACTTTGAGACCCTGGAGGGAATAGACCCCCTGGCTGTCGTCTTTGACAGTTGTCTCCTATCTCCTATGTAATTTCATTTTATAGGCACAGATTTTCATGATCCAACTTCCTTCTAAAGTGTTCCTTACTTTTTATTTTATTATGTACTTACAACTAGAACAACAACTTCAATAAGATATAAAATAGAGACTTCCAGTGTTTGACCTACCTAGAAGAGGAAGTTAATTCGTGGAAGAGACAAAGGGTTACAATTTAATGAAAACAGGAATGCCCTTCACCGTGATCATTTTCTGCTCCAAACACAGACATTGCTTTCTCTAGCTATTTTTCCTGTTGTGAAAGAATATATGAATAACAGCCTTTTCTGCACAATGCCAAAATGACTTTTAAAGTTCACTTTCATTAACTTGCTTTTCATTCCATATAAAGTTTTTAATTTTGCCTGTGAAGAAATCAGCAAGAACATACTTATCTCTTTAGTGAGAATATAAAGTATTGATATCTGAATTATATTTAGAGAAGAAAAAGGGGAGAATATGAGTCATCTACCAAAAAAATCCAGTAATCCCAAAGATCTCAAATCTCATGAGAACTAAAACCAGTAAATGAAAACCAAAACCATTTTTCAAGATGATGACCAAGATAAGTCTAAAGCAAATAACAAATGGATTTTCCAAATAAATTCAGCCAGCAATTACCAGTATTTCGCTTCCTTTATTATTTGAATGCTATGGAAAATACAAAGGTCACTGTAACCATTAATTTTAGGTCAATTTTCAACCATCCCTGTATTTTTCATTGCTATTATTATCAATATTTTAAAAAGTTAAATAAAATAATTCACAAATATGTAGAAGTAGTAAATCTTTTTTACATACAAAATTACTAAATGATGCCTCATTTGCAGGCATAATTAAATTTCTTTCCACTCTTCTTTTGGATAAAGATCAGTATTTTATGAGTGATAGAAATTCTCTGCTGTCATCTCAACTTACATATCACAACCCTAAGAATTAGGATGCTAGAGAAAATTGCCACTCAGGAATATCATTTACATTTTGCTTTTTAACAATCTGCATTCCTTTGAATGTAGTCACTCAAGCAGTCACTGATCTCAGTTTTAGTGGCAGAGCAAATGACCAAATGTAAAAACATGATCGGGCCTGGTACTAGGCTCAAGATTGATCAAGTAGCAGGTGAAATGTCCACATTTGTGGATTTGGGAATGATGAATGGTTCATGGCCTGCACGCCAAGCAACTTGTAGTTGGAGGTCAAACAGCAAGAGCAGTTAGCAAAGGCGCCTGTCATCGTTCAAAATAACAAAACGACCAAAATTCAGTGAGTGTTTAAGGCACAGGTGCTGTACTAATTACTGCTTAATCTTGTTTCTCTACTGTTGTCCTTTTTCAAGTTTTCAGCATTGTAGGGTAAATACTTATCAGGCTTTTCTGCCCTCCCGCCATTAGGATTGATGATGGATCCCTGTGGTCCTGAATGCATGCCTGATGGCAGGCACCTGGAGTGGGGTGTGGGCATGTGTAGGTAGGTTCACATGGGCTGAGAGACTGGGTTTAAAAAGGGCGGCATCACAGGATGCGGGAAGGGCAGAGTGGAACAGAAGAGCAAACGAGAACCAGTAGAGAAGCTGAGGCCACAAGAGAATGACAGAGAGCCCAGAAAGACTGAGGACTCACCTGGGGTTGGGAGACCTGTCAGCCTCCTGGCCCCCCAGCACCCCTCCCTGCCATGTACCTGGTAAATCCCAATAAAATCCTGAAAAGCCACTGAAGGCTCCTAGGACTCTCCCCTTTACCCATCTGCTCGGGTGCTGCTCTGTGTCTTCCTGCTACTGCAAGCATTTTGACTCTTTTTTATATAAATCAGCATCTCGTGGTAGATGCAAATAGCTTTAACAGGTAATAAGACAGTGAGGATGTAGCATGCCCTAGTCCAGCCCCTCACCCTCACAAGACCCAGTTCCGTTGAGAAAGAGAGCTTCAGGGTAAGCCCCTCATGCCTAAAATGTCTAGGTTCTCACAGCAAAGTTAAGGTGCTGCAGAAACATGAGCAAATATTTTCCTGGGTTCTGTGCACTGTGCCTCTGAGGCACGATGACATCTCGTGATGAAGGGTCACTGCAGGGCCTTGTGGACATCCTTTTATGGATTCTCAGGGCAGACTGGGAACCAGGTTTTTATTGGCTGTTTTATACCTCCTGTCCAACAACATCCTATACACACACTGTTCCCAATTTAAAGCCATTAAATAAGAGGTAACTAGCCAACTGGGACTTTAGCAATCACTCAGATGGAAAGAGAAAGGTGGTTTTACAATACAGGGGAGTTGTGGAACCTTCGTATTTTGCTGTTGAGGCTAAACTCCCGGAGAGAGAGACCCATACAATCCCTGTGTGTACCCATAGCTTAAAAAACAACAAAGCCAGGGCCTCCCCGGTGGTGCAGTGGTTGAGCCCTGGGTTGCGAAGCTGCCCACAGCCTCTGCGGTGCCGGTTTGATCCCCAGCTGCTCCCCGGCCACCAGAGGAGGGTCCCACATGGCGCGCAGACCTCTCCTGCCGCCCGCTGCTCCCCTCAGCAGTGTGCTTCGGTCCTTCTGCCTGCTCTGCTCCCTGCTCTGGCTCTGGTGAGTTCTCTCACCCTCCCGCGCTTCTGACTGTACCCAGTGCTTGTATAAATAAATAAATAAATAAATCTTAAAAAAAAAAAAAAAAAAAACAACAAAGCCAAACTCGTCTTCTGGAATATTCCACAGTGACTGATCCCAAGCAAAAATCTTACATTATTCAAAATCTGGTTTTTTGGTAAAAGGTATTGAATAATTGCGACAATCTTTTCATTTCCTAATGTTTGCCGATGCTACTAAAATTTCACCAAGAGAAGTAATCCATTACACTCAGAATCCATGTTGAATATACCAAGTCATCAGCTGACAAGTGACATTCCTTTATTGGATCAAGTCCATGAAGAGGATAAATCAATGTGAAAAGTCCTTTTTTGTTTAAATAGAATTCATTATCCACAAATTCTAGACTCAAGTTATCTCCTTTTAACTATTTCCTTTTTATTTAAAAATATCTAGTTTGTGAGCAATTACTTCACTAAAATGTCATATAGTTATGACAGCTATTTTTTAAAAAGAGCTTATAAATAAAACTTATGCCCAGAGTTTGAGAATTAAATAAGTAGCATCTAAAGTCAGTTGATAATTGATACTAATTAGTCCCTTTCTTTAGGAAGCTGAGGTCCAATCACTATGGAGTAAAATCTGTAATATTCAGACAATCTTACTCTGGAAGACCAGACATATCTATAAAATCAAGACAAAATACCTCCTAAAATGTAAAAATTAGAGTGTTCAAAATATGTTTGTGAAATTTGTATTTGTAAGTATTAGTGTAACTCCTAGTCAAAGACTATAGATTTTGGTATTTTATGCTTTTATAAGGTATCATTAAATATGAGAGAATATAAGTATACTGCTTTAATGTGTAATGCATATTCGAGAGTGTGTGAGTCCCGACATTCCTTCAGTTAAGATAGCCAGTTAAGATAGCCTTTAGTGCTTAGAACCTTCAAGAACCATTCACATTAATGAAGACTTCTAGTCTGCACTGCAGTACTGTGGAGTTTCTCCTTTCAGCCAGAAGCTCTCAGTAAGTGTAAAGAGTTTCATCCAGGTCACAGGACTGTAAATGTAATTATTACAAGAAATCATTCTATTCATACTTTGTTTTACTCACAAACCCTCTTTCATACAGTAAGAAGAGAATTTTACGATTCTGTATCTCAGTTTCCTTATCTCTGCACTGTGCATACTTGACTGGTATACACATCCCGTGCATGTTCCCGGTGGGAAGAAGGAAAAATGGATAGCATGGCACCAGGAGATTTCCCAGGACTTAGCAATACTATATTCATGTCCCTGGGAAAATATAGAGCCCTCATCTTCCAAAGGCTAGAAATGACTTATATTAGGAGTGGAAAACATGTGCAATGGTAAGTAGCTGGATAAAAAGAATATTGTAAGGGAGCTGTGTGTCAAGTTTGGAGGTTGGGGTAAAAATGACAGTATCAAAATTAAAAATTCTAATCTGATGAAAGTTGTAATGATATGTTACAATCCTATTTATATGTTCATAATAAACTCAAGGGGGTCTAGACCTATAGTTTGGGTGCTAAAAAAAAAAATTAGGCTTCCTCTCTTTCCTCTTTCCATTTCTTCCTTCCCCTTTCCATCTTTTCCTCTTTTAATATTGGATGAAATAGTTTTATTTCCCCAACTCACCCAAATAATTTTTGGCATAAGCACCAGGAAGTAGGGGGCACCGGAGCCATCTTAAAATCTCTCACACTTAGCATGGACACAAGACGGCTATCGCACCTCTAGACATCCCATCCATGTTCCAGGCAAGAAGGAGGAAAAAGGGATAACATGGCACCGGGAGATTTCCCAGGACATATCATTGGTTAGAACTGTGTTACACAGATGCTCAAAGGCACTAGGAACTTTTGTGTTTAGCTTCTCCATCTTCTATAAAAGAGGCAGTCCAGGGCCTCCCCGGTGGCGCAGCGGTTGAGCACTGGGTTGCGAAGCTTCCCACAGCTTCTGCAACGTCAGTTCGATCCCCGGCCACCGGGCAAGGGTCCCACATGGCGCGCAGACCTCTCCTGCCACCTGCTGCTCCCCTCAGCAGTGTACTTCATCAGTCTGCCTGTTCTGCTCTCGGCTCTGGCTCTGGTGAATTCTCTCACCCTCCCGCGCTTCTGACTGTACCCAGTGCTTGTATAAATAAATAAAATAAAATCTTTTTTCTTTTTTCTTTTTTTAAAAAAGAGGCAGTCCAGGGCTTGTATAGTGATAGCTAACTACAGAGCCTGCCACTCACTACAAAGTGGCAAAGAAGTCTTCAATGGCTTGGAATGGTTTCAAAGAGAACCTATGGTTGTCCAACAGGAAACAAATGATTGGTGTGATGGGATTTTAGTGATTTCCTAAATGAGGGCCACAAGACAGGAGATTACCAAGTTAAGACATGATTTCCCCCTCTAGTCTTAGATGTGGCCTAAGGCAGTGGGTTACACATATTTGTATGCTGTGTGGTTATAAAGCATCAAGATAGATTTCCAAAGCTCATTAAAAACCCAGTGTACTTTTCTATCCAAAGTGTTAGAAATCGTAGTAGCCATGTGTCTTCACTGTGTATTTAAGCTGTATCAGCTTTACTTTTTTAAAAAAGCCTAGCAAAAGGGGATTCTAAACTTTGATATTAGAAAATCCTTAAACTTCTTGTATTAAAAATATGAACATGGAAAAGTGATTATTTTCAAAATTGGTTTTAGTAATCATTTTTGCATGCAAACTTTGATTTTATATGCATGTCCTGAATGTTTCATTTTAAAGATAATTACTCACCTTAAGCTTTGGGATGAACAGCTCTCAAATTAAATGGACCACATTGTAAGAATCAGCTCTCACCCTACTTTGTCAGAAAGAAATAATTTGGTTGGAAATTTTCACCGATGTGGTGGCACTGCCTCAAGACAAAGTTTACTGGGAAAAAAATACTTTGTAATCTTGAAAGAAAATCAATTCATCTTGTTGTTCTTCTTGGATGTGAAGATGGTTATAAACACACACATACACACAATAGGCTTAACCTTGACTAATATTTTTTCTTCACTGAACAGTTTATTATTTCTTGATGGGATCACGTCAAACTCTACCCATCTCAAGGTACTTTATGAAAAAGTAGGACATTTTGACAGTTTGAGGGATGAATGGCAATACAAGGCTCTTATAATTCAATTCTCTGGCTTCTTTTTATTACCTTTCCAGAAAAATAACAACAGAATTTTAAATGACATTAGTTAGCTTTGCACTCTGTCGAAGCATTTCTAGTTTATCATTGTTTGTGCAAGTAGACTGGAATATATTTGTATGTTCTGTCTTTATCTAACACCTTTCTTCTGAAAGTTCAACACTAATTAAACACCCTATTGCTAATGCTTTAGGCAGTATCCAGTTTGTTCCAGAACACTAGGTCCGCTAACCTGTTAACAGTTTCCTCACAGGTAGAAATGATGGAACAATGTGGAAGTCAAGTTTAAGAATGATCACAAGGAGAAGGAAGAAATCAGACTATAAAGCAAGACGAGAGGCACACCTGTTTCTTGATATTGTTTTGCGGCAATGAGATGCAAGAGTTTGGAGTGAGTGGCATAGCTGGAGTTAATGTTTCCTATAAGCTAAGAGATGTAGTTCCCGTAGATTTCAATTTCATATCTTGATATCTTTTCTCACCTCTTCATCTTTAACATAAGTATGTCAAAATAATTCAAGTAAGCCAAGGTGTGCTCTGATGTTATTTAACATCAGTTTCCAGGACCCTCTAGGACTTCCTTCCTCTAGCTTATTTACAAACTCTATTTAAAAGGAGGAATAAGGCCTCCCTGGTGGTGGCACAACAGGTTGAGCACCACACTGTGAAGCTGTCTGCAGCCTCTGCAGCGCTGGGTTCAATTCCTGGCTGACCCACATGGCGCAGGAGACCTCTCCTGTCGCGCCCACTGCTCCCCTCAGCAGTGTCTTTGGTCCATCTGCCTGTTCTGCTCCCAGCTCAGTCTCTGGTGAATTCTCTCACCCTTCTGCACCTCTCAACTGTACCCCAGTTATTGTATAAATAAATAAATCTTAAAAAAAAATAAATAAAAGGGGGAATAAAAATCACATCTCAGGCACCTGATGATGATGTAGGGATATCTTAGAGAGGTTAACATTCTGACAGTGGTCCCACTTCCTGGGTAACTTTCCTCTCAGTAAGTCTTAGGGAGCACATTACCTGTGTGGGCAGCTTTCCCAGGGACCAGCATCTCTGTAGGCTCCCCGCTTTCTTATGTGATTTATCGGAGCAGTGACCTGTTACAGTTCCTGCTGTAAGGGTTAACACACATGAAGTGGCTTGCAGTAACACAGAAGTATTTTCTTATCCCTGAGAGGTTTTAAGTCTGACATGGATTTCACTGGTTAAAATCGAGGCATCAGCAGGGCTGTGCATCCCTCTGAGACCCCATCTCTTGCCTTTTCCAGCTTCTAGAGGGTACCCTCATTCCTTTGTGGGCTCCCTTTCCTCACTCTTCAAAGCCGGGGTGGGGGGGAAAGGGAGGGTCATGTCTATCCCACATGACACCACTCTGCTCTCCCTCTACCTCCTTCGCTTTTATGGAACTGGGCCCACTTGGCTAATCCAGGATCAACTCCCTATTGTAAGGTCAGGTGATCAGCAACCTTAATTCTCCTTTGCCTTGCAATGTAACATAGTCCCTGGCTCTGAGGATTAGGGTGTGTGAACATCTTTTTGGTGTGTGTGGCAGCAGGGCGGGGGTGGGGGTGAGGTATCACTGTTTTTGCCTATTGTAGTTCCTAAATCACATTTGAAAGCAAAAGTGGTTTTAATCAGTCAGTCACCCTGAGGAGAGAATTACAGGTATTTGTGATGAACTGGGAATTTAGCCCTTCCTCCAACAGAGGGCTGAGAAGACAGAGAGGTCAACCAAATGTTTTTCTTTCTTCTTACCTCTTCTGAATTAATGGAGCAGAGCGTTCCCTTTGCAATTATTCTCTCCTACATTAAGTTGCTAAGAATTCCTTTAAAATCATTAAGAGGGACTGTGAGCGACTAACCAAAAATCTGTGCTTTTGAATTCTTGGTGCTTGGACTATGTGTTCCAGACTCTTGAAGTGAGGTTTGGCCACGTGACAGGGTTTTAGCCAATGGCAGTGATGTACGAGGCTTCTAAAACCTGACTCATGAAAATAATCGTGTGTGTGGTCTTCCATGATTTTTCTCCCTTCTTTCTGATTGGGTTGGAGATGACAGTGGTGACCTAAAAACCAGTGGTTCATCTACTGAAAACTTCTGAGTAACAGTATAGTTCAGAACTGCCTCTGATGGGAGGCCTCCAGAGGACTCTTATATAAGCATAAAATGAAGTTCTTTTTTTTTTTTTTAAAGATTTATTTATTTATTTATACAATCATTGGGTACAGTCAGAAGCGCGGGAGGTTGAGAGAATTCACCAGAGCCAGAGCGGGAAGCAGAACAGGCAGAAGGACCAAAGTACACTGCTGAGGGGAGCAGCGGGCGGCAGGAGAGGTCTGCGCGCCATGTGGGACCCTCCTCCGGTGGCCGGGGAGCAGCCGGGGCTTGAACCAGCACTGCAGAGGCCGCGGGCAGCTTCGCAACCCAGTGCTCAACCGCTGCGCCACTGGGGAGGCCCAAAATGAAGTTCTTATTATGAAAGCCAATGAATGTCTGAAGTCTCTTTGTTTCTGTCCTAAATCTATAGAAATTGATTTTCTCTCCTGCCCCCTTATTTTTCTGCATGCTTTTCTTTCCTTCTTATCAATTCTACTGCCAGATACTCCCTGTTCTGTGTCCTGTAGAGCTAGCTGCTATGGTCACTGCCTCCCAGACTGCTCTCATTTGCTGCTTAAGGTTCTAAGTCACCCATTAGTCTTATGATGGCTTTGTGAATATTAGGAATAGAAAGATGTATGCACCCCTACATTCATTACAACACCGTTCACAATAGCCAATGTTTGGGAGCAATCTATGTGCCCATGTATGGTTCAATGGATGAAGATGTGGCATGAATACACTATGGAATACTACACAGCTATTAAAAAGAAATTTGTTTATTGTGACGACATGGATGCAACTTGAGGGAATTATGCAAAGTGAAATAAGTCAGAAAGATAAATACATTTGTGTGATTATATTCATATGTGGAATGTAAAGAAACAAGGCAAATGAATAAAAAATACAAATCAAACCCTTAAAATCAAATAAAAAAAAACACAACAAATCAAACTCTTGACAAGTCAGGAGAAAGACATACTAGATGATTTCACTCACATGGGATATAGAGAAATAAAACAAAGGAATTTACAAAACGAAACCAAAACAAAGCCTAGAAATATGACTGTGGAATTGAGCTAATTGAGGAGGAAGAGGAGAAGAGAAAAAAGTAGAAAAGGACCCAAGGGTCTAAGGTAGAGGACTATGGGTACTTTACTGGTGGGTGACATACCTCTGATGAGGTGTGAACCCCTAAATTATATACAGTATTGTAAACCAATGTCACCTCAATAAAAAACAAAGATTAAATTAAAAAAAATGGAAAAAATTTAAAACAAAAATAAAGCTGAGATTCAAACTTGAACCTTTATGACTCCAAAGCTATGGCATAATTAGATTATGATATACACAAAATCCTTTCCAGCAGATGAATGTGTGGATATGACAACCTCCATGTGGACTTTTTGTCCCTTCACTTTCAAAGTCCCATTCCCCTTCCCCCAGGCAACATTATTCTCCTCCTCTAGTCTTTCCCAACAAGTCCTCCAAACTAACTCAGAATTCACCTCCTCCTGGAAGCCTTTCCAGATATCCACGCTTCCAGTGCATTCCTCTCTACTCCACACATATTCAAAGAAATATTTAGATACTACGGACACAATCCTCATACCTCAGGCAATACTCAAAGAAATCTCAGAAAAATAGTTATCATTATTACTAAATAAATTTCCAGTGAATGGATCTTCTAAATAATCTGCAACATATACCAAAATCTCAATTACTGTGAATAATAAACTAAAAACGAGACTGGAAGTAATGTTGGTAATTTCAGTCTACTTTAACCTACAGAGGAGGAAACATATCTGGAGAGATAATAATGGCATCCAGAGGGTCAGTTATACCTCAATTCAGTTAAGTGGTGCATTAGTTCAGGTTGGTTTTCTCCTATTGTCAGTTAAAATGAGAAAAAAAAAAAAAAGTCCATTAATGACCAGTAATATTCCTTCCCAAGAATATGGGCAAATAAAACTTATTTTTAGCCTTTTCTTGTTTAGACCAAATAGTTTTTGCCTCTCTCTTGTGGTCTTTTCTTCCCCTCCTCCCATCCCTCCTTCCCAAGCTTCTAGTCATGCCTGATTCCCTGAAGCATTTTTGGCAGCTGTCAAATCATATGTGTTTCCAGGTGCGCCCCGCCCCCCACCCCAAGCAGATATTGCTCAGAAGACCTTATGACTGCACTGGGACTGGGACAGAAGCTTAGTAAGTGGTAAGAGGACGGACCTCTGCCCACAGTGCCCTCTGGGATATAAATGTCCTTCTTTACCACACCAGGAGGCTGTTCAAAGATTTTCTTCCATGTGCTATTTACATGATTTCTTGTTCTCTTTTGGACCGCCTCAGTGTTATTTTCAGGGAGATTTAGAGAGGATCTTTGGGAGGTCTGCTTTAAGGTATTGTTCCAGGTATGGATACACAGAAAATGGAGAGCTTTTTTGTAGTTTAAACAACAAAAACCAGAGAAATCCTGCAAGGGAGGAGGAGGGAGAGGGATCACAGGGAAGGAGGGAGGAGCACTGGGGACTGAGGTGATGATGCACGGGTGAATTGGTGAAGGAAATTCTATGGGGACTACACCTGAGGGGTGGGGGGAAGCAAACATTGTTTAAAAATAAGCAATGATGCAAAATATATATAAATTTAAAAAAATTTAAAAAATAACAAAAATCAATCAGGTGAGCCTCTTTTTAATGGTTTATATAAATCACAACTGAATTCCTCATCACTTTCTATATTATTCAAAACTTTGAAGGCGGCACTGAATCTACATAGTAATCCCCACAAATGGGTGCTCAGTAAATTCTTCCAATGTTAGGGCCCCTGAGGACTTGCAGCTGAAGACACAAATAAGTCAGCCTGTGTACAGAGGCGATGTTATCCTCATTTTGAAGATATAGCAACTGAAGCTGGCTTAAGTTACCTTGCCTAAGTTTACACAACTTGCAAAGGCTGCACCCATGCTTTTTCCACACCACCATCTACATGTGTATTGGACATAACACCAGGACTCTGCTATCTGGTTAATCGTGGAGAGCAGTACTGGATTTCAGACTACACATGCAGGCTAAGCAACTGTTTTTTTCCTCTTCTCCCAGTGTGAAATGATCCCATGCAAGCATTAGGCCTTAAACTACAGCTACACATTGTTAGTAATAGCAATATGTTCCGAGAAATGCATTGTTAGGGGATTCTGTTATTAGGCAAACATCTCAGAGTATATTTACACCCATGTCAATGGTATAATCTACTGCACACTTAGATTGTATGTAAGGACCACACTCAGATTGTATTTGTGGTCTGTTGTTGACTATCAGGTCATCAGGAGACACAATGACTGTGTATAGAGATAGTCCTTCAATTTCTGGTAAAAACAAGGGCTCCCACCTTGGAGGCTATTTCATTTAGGGCCTCTCATGGTTTAAAGGTGTTCTTTTTCATTAGAGGAGTCCTACCCATTATGTTATGGCAAGGAAGTCCTAGACTTGGTATTTTCTTCTTTTTAGAAGTTTATAAGGAACTGAAATACAAGAATAAGAGTCATGGAATTAGAAAAGAGGCATTGTTTTAGATAATTTTTTACTGAACCTTTGTAATGTTTTACAATTTTTCCAAAATAAAATGAAATTACCAAAGATCTCCTTTGCTCTTTTCTCCTAGCATAACTCACTATTCAAGAGGAAAATAACACATAAACCCAAGGAAGGGAAATGATCACTATTTTCTAATTTTTCCGTGACCTTGGATTGTAAGATTTGCCTCTGCATATTGTTTTGTAGAAATAAGGGCCCTGATCATTTTGTTCTCCTGATATAAAATGGATATTCCTTTTGTCTAAGTCATTTCTGGGACATACAAATCACAAAGATCACAAAGAAAAAGATTTAGCAAAGCTCTTATGACAGCTCACTTATGTTTATGAGCCAAAAGTAGTGACAATGACATCAGATATCTACATGGGTAAGTTAGTATCAGAAAACTTTCCTATGCACATTGGGCCAACAAGAATTGGAAAAGTGGATTCAAACTGATTTTGTCTTAATGAGAATTAGAGATTATTGCTAGAGTTCAGATAATCAACCTATATGGGTAAACAGAGCAATTAGTTAAGAAAACTTAAAATCGGGGCTCCCTGGTTAGGTCTCAGTGCTGTCACACTATCACCGCCAAAACCTGCTTTCAATCCCTGGCTAGGGAGTTAACCCACATATGGCGCAGCAGACCTCTCCTGTCTTGCCTGCTGCTCCCCTCAGCAGTGTATTTCAGTAGATCCACCTGTTCTGTTCCCTACTCTTATCTCTGAGATATCCTCTCACGTGCCACACCTCTGGCCTACACCCCAGTTCTATGCACAAATAAATCTTAAGAAAGAAAACTTAAAATCCTATGAGGGTGGTTTATACAGAACTATGACTAATAATATATAAAAAAAAATAGTACATATAATTTCCTGACCCAAGTACAGATTTTTGGTTTTACCCAATCCTCTGTGCTTTAATGTAAAATTTAAAATTCTTTACAACTATTGCTGTCCATTTTTTTGGTATACTTCTAACTCATCTTGCCACAGATTCATGTATTATTCAGCACATGCACACATTGAGTCAAGGCATGCTCATTGTGAGAAACACCAACAGCACTGAAGTTTTGGAATAATAAAATGAGGAAAGTTGTTAAAAAATAAGTTCCTTCTTTATTTTTTTGTTATTATTTGAATTTTTATTTTGAAATGAGAATCTGCCATAGGTTTTTTTAAAGGTTTTTTTAATATTTTCTCTTTTATATTTTTTACATCATTTTTCATTTTTGCACGATGTATGCATTTTCATCTTGGTTAAAGTTGCTTCTTTAAATTCTACTGGCAAACTTCCTAAAGATTCTTAAATCCTACATAAGATGACTGTATTTCCTTTTAAATGCACAAAGATTTAGCATTGATAGAACTGTGCCATTTTCAGCTTTGTAAGGATCCTGGACAAACAGCAGAGGCAACTGCAGTCTTGCAAAACCACAGGCAGATGAATCCTGAATTGAGGTAATAGTATATTCCAAGCTGTCCCGTCCCAGAAGGGTGTCTGCTAAATCAGGCCTCATAGCTGTTGCCCCCACCCCCATACCCCCTGATTTACAGAACCAGCTAATAGAAAAAGCTCTTCAATGGGAAGCTTGCTGGTAGCACAGCGACAACCCCAGTTGGGGTTGTGGTAGGTTCTCAAGAAGACATAATGGTAAATTTTAACAATCACTTGTCACTTTCTCTAAGTTTTAATATGAAAATCCCCTTTGTATAGAAGACACAGTGACACAGATGTAAGGACCACAGATGTAAGACAGCAGTATAGCTGAAATATGGGGGGAAATGGTCTAGAAAAGTATGCAAGGAAGCCAGTGTTTCTCAACATTACAAATTTATTTAATTTCTTTGATTTAAATTCTTGTTTCCCACTATCATGGAAATATCAAGAATCCACTTACATGCAGAATATAGAGAAACCAAACAAAAGGTCAAGAAAAAGACAAAACTAGCAAGCTGACATAGCAGGGTAGGGAAGGATACAGGAAATATGGTGATGGTTCATGGGTGATACGGTGGTGGGAGAAATATGGGGACTACAATGATGTATGAAAAAAAATGTATTAAAAAAATTTCAACAAGAAAAAAAAAATCCAAATAGGAACCAAAGAACCAAAGACACAAATGCCGGTGACAGGGTCCCTCCCATCAAGAAGCCTGTCCAGGGAAAGGGGCACAATTACAAGTGAAATTAATATTGTAATTAGGGGGTGTGTAAAATTTCCCTTGTTTTGATGTATTAATGTCATTTGAATGTCATAGAAGAATGTGCAGGAGATAACACTGCCATGGTATTTCCAAGGTAAAAAGCTAGTTTCTCTCTACGGTTAGAGATATGCAAGTTATTCCTATCACTATGAAAATTATGTATAAAAGGAAGTGTGGAATAAATGAAAAAATTCATAGTGCCATATAACGGCACCACCAAAAAAGTTTTTATACTAAAAAGGATGATGGTAGCCACAGATGAACTGACTGTATCAGAAAAACCCAGAGCCACAGAGGTGATCAAAGGAAGTAAAATATTTTGTCCCATTTGAACTATGTTGCTTTCTTAGTCATGAAAAATGGAACGAGAACTACTTTGCACTAATGGGCTTTTAAATCCTATTTCCTCTTAATTTCATGCATTAGTTTGTGGTATTTTCTGGAATAGCTCTTACTTCTATATGTACCCCTAAGTTTTCAAGTTCAAGTATATATCCATCTCCAAATGGGCAATACACACACACAATATTATAGCCTGACTACAGTTTTAAATGAATATGCAAATATAATAGAGGTTGACTTGCCATTTATTATTTTTTTAATTTCTTTTTTTTTTAAGATTCATTTATTTATACAAGCACTGGGTATAGTCAGAAGCACGAGAGGGTGAGAGAATTCACCAGAGCCAGAGCAGGGAGCAGAACAGGCAGACTGACTAAGTACACTGCTGAGGGGAGCAGCGGGCGGCAGGAGAGGTCTGCGCACCATGTGGGACCCTTCTCCGGTGGCCGGGGAACAGCCAGGAATCGAACCGGCGCTGCAGAGGCTGAGGGCAGCTTCACAACCCAGTGCTCAACCGCTGCGCCACCAGGGAAGCCCCATTTATTATCTTTTTGAGGTAATACAATACATACAGATTACAAAAAAGCAGAGTATTTCTTCACTTTGGGATTTTAAGTCACTTGGGCTATTTTTCTCTTTGGGAATTGTGCTAAGACTTTTAATGTCATAGACTGGAAATACGGTTTAATGCAGTAATACAGAATTTATAAGATGATATTTAATATCTCTGAGGGGAATAATTTGTATTCTTATCAATGGCTGACTAGCAAAATCAAGAATAGATGAACAAAGTTCTGGAAATAAGTGAAAGGGTAAAGGAATTAGTCAATTTTGTTTGTGTAAGGCCGCAAAACCACACAGTCACTCCTTAAATATGTTCTCAAGATCCATTCAACAGCCATATAACTGCTATTTCTTTAAATGCTAAATTTCCAAATCATCATTCTAATCATGGAAGTATAGAGTAGGGGTTGAGTAGAGTTTGTTGGGGAGATCCAGGCTTTTTTAAGGTTCAGTTTTGAATGCTTTGAAAAGAAAGCAAATTAAAAAGACTGAAGTTCAATTCCTTTTCCTAGAACTTGAATTTGGGGATTTTGTGATCTTTGAGTGCTAATTAGTAATCTAACTAGAAGCTGAATTGATCAAATCTTCTAACTATCCTATATTGTTCCTGAAACAGTGGAAATAAGAGATTTTATTTTAATTCTTGTCAAAAATCAAAGAACTATAGACACCTAAAGTTTTGATTTCAGGATTGTTTGTTACATGAATTTCAAAATATTTGCTAATGTTTAGTAGTCTCATTAGGATCAAAGAATGCCAACCATGTGTTAAAAACCAGTTCTGGCTCTAAAATATTCCCGGGCTTCAAGCATTTTTTGTTTGTTGATGCTTTTCTCTTTTTCCAACTGCTGCTACCTACAGATTTCACATCTGTTTCTCTAGGACACCCATTCCAAAAGTTGTTACTTCTTCCTATTGAACTGAGATTTTACTGACATTACAGGAACAGATCACATGCCAAATGAGTGTGCTGCTTCTTCCAGGTAAGCTGACAACACAGCTTTTAATGAACATAGTCAGAAATGAGATGCAGATCGTACCTTCAGAAAGGCAGATCATCAGGAGATGACGATTGTCATCTAGACATTTTCATGACAAAGTGACAAGGAGGCCACGTGCACCAGGAGATAGCTGGGAGAGAGGCTGTTAATTGCCACCCACCATTCACCCAAGGCCATATGACTAAAAGACTCAAGTGACAAACAGACATTTGGTGAGGAGGAAGATTTCCAAGACAGCTTGCCCACCCAATGAAACCGATGGATGAACAAAGACATTGGCTCTGAGGAGAAGCAAAACAAGCACATTCAAGTGATGTAAAGTTTTTTGTTTTTTTTTTTTTAATTTGAAGTTTGAGAGATAAAAGTACCTTGCTTTCTAGTTGAATACCCCGGTACTAGCCTTTATGTATGCCTAGAAATTGAAACCTGAATTTTAAAAAATACAATTCTATAAAAATAACACGGAAGTTGTATGAAACACCAAGTAGTTCTGAGTCTATTTTATACAATGTTAAGATAGTTTTCTTGACTCTTGACTCCTTCACTTTTCTTTTCTAACCATGTGTGTCCATGCTTGTTCTAACCATGCTTATCCACATTTTATTTGTTTCTGCATATCTTAAAGTGCATAGAACAACTGGAAACTTTCATTAATGCAGAGATCTTGACCAAGTCACTTTGTTTTCTTATCTTTAATGGCAATGGATAAGACTGCCCTAAAGTTGCATCTACATTCAGCCTTCAATGATCCCTAGTGAGGAAGGCTTTTGTGTGTCTGCTCCCCCTGCCCGTCTGGGACTTCAAGGCCATGGAAGAGACAGAAGAACCTGTCAAACACGAACTATGTTTGGTGAGAAAGAAGTGAGCTGCCCTTACTCCATTCTTTACACTCAGAAAATAGGTAACAGGGTGTCTGACCCTGCAGGTGGCAGTCACTACCAGACCTACATCCCCACAAGAATCAGGCTTATTTCAACAAAGTTGCCAAGAGTATATAAATGAGGAAAGGAACTCTCTTCAATGAATGGTGTTGGGACAACCAGCTAGTCACATACAGATTGAAACCGTACCTCTCAAACACAACATATATAAAAATAAACTCTAAGTAAATTAAAGCCTTGGATATAAGACCTGAAACCATAAAATACATATAAGAAAACATAGGCCAAATACTCCACAACACTGGCTTCAGTGATGTCTTTGGGGATTCAGAAAGCAAGAAGAGCATATATGAATGGTACTATGTCGAACTAAAACTTCTGCACAGCAAAAGAAGCTATCATTAAAATGAAAAGACATCCCACAATTGGGAGAAAATATTTGCACATGACACATCCAACAAGGGGCTGATATCTAAGACCTATAAAGAACTCATGTAACTCAGTAAAAAGAAAGGATCCAATCAAAAAATGGGCAGCAGAGGTAAGTAGACACTTTTCCAAAGAATGCATACAAATGACTTAGAGACACATGAAAAATGTTCAATGTTACTTATCAAAATCACAAAGAGATAGCACCTCACTTCTGTGACAATGACCATATCAAAGACAAACAAATGTTGGCAAGAATGTAGAGAGAAAGGATCCCTCATAAACTGCTGGGGAGATATAGACTAGTCCAGTTCCTATGGCAAAGACTATGGAGGTTTCCCAAAACATAATAAATAGATCTACCATATTATCCAGCAATTCCATTCCTGGCATTTATCCAAAGAGCACAAAAACACTGATTTGGAGAGAAATAAGCATTCCCATGTTCACTATTGCACTATTTACAGTAGTCAAGTTATAGAAATAACCTAAGTGTTCGATAACAGGTATGCATTAAGAAGATGTGGTTTATATACACAATGGAATAATATTCAGCTACCTTAAAAAAAAGGTGAACTGTTGCCATTTGCAACAACATGGATGGAACTGGAGATTATGCTAAGTGAAATAAGCCAAAGGGAGAAAGAAATACTGGATGACTTCACTCGTATGTGAAATACAGAGAAACAAGACAAAAGAACTGACAAAACCAAACCAGAATTGAAATTACTAGATGGGGGGGGGAGGGAGGATTAAAGGGGGGAGGTAGGGGGCCCAATTATATTTGATTAAGAATATGGGTGTTCTGGTGGGTGCGGTGAAGTGATGTACATCACGTGTACAAGTAATGTGTGAACCCAATTCCCTGAATCATATACAGTGCTGTAAACCAATGTTACTTCAAAAAAAATAAAATTGGGAAAAATCAGGCTTATTTACATTTCCATAAAAGTTAAGATCAAAGATTTTTTAAATATCTTAATTTAGACTAAGTCAGAGCCACAGAGAAGTACAAAAGTGACAATCCCTCTAGAAGTACCTGCCCAGGGAGTCCAGAATGAAGCTTGTAAGTGGGAATACTGGAAATCACAAATCCAGTTTTCCCGTAAATATTTTAAGAAGCATTCATGACAGAATACAGTAAAAGATTAGCACTTAAGTGTTGTGGGAACCTTCTCATTATATCTACATTGGCCAGAATCTTATTAGTGTGATGCATCTGGCTTTGGCTCTTTATTTAAAAAATGAGGAGTCTTAAAGGAAAAAAAAAACAGAAATAATTAAAAGAGTAGGAAATGGTATCCATTAAAAATGTTAAAGGCCTTGGAGTAAATTGCCAAGAAAGTCTGAAATGTGTGGCTTTCACCAAGTGTATGAAGTGTGAGACTTAGCCACTATTCCTCCATCTTGTGTATAACCGCCATCTTGGTATTTCAAGTTTTGCTTACTCAAGACTAATTAGCCTGCATTCCAAAGAGGGTTTATGACCCCCACCCCACTCTGGTCTTATCTCTGATGGCCAGCCACAGTGGAGCCCAGTAATGGGTCTAATTGGCCATAAAATAGAACTGAGCAATGCAGGCCACTGATGGGGTCAAACTAGCCATAAAATAACTGTGTACCCACCATTATTAAGAAATGCACCTGTGTAATCAATGAATGATACACCTATGTAACTAATGAATGACTGCCAACATGATTTAATTTTTAGAAGTCTACTTGTATCCCTATATAAGATCCCTGTCTCCTTTGTTCAGGGCTCCCGACCTCCACCGTTACATCGGTGCGTGTCGAGGGCCCGGTCTCGAGCCCGTAATAAACTCCTTTGTGCTCTTACAGCGGTTGTCTGTGTGTCCTTGGGGGCTGCACTGGTCGACGCTGGGCACAACATGAAGTAGCCGCATTTGAGCAATTATTTTTTTTAATTTGCAAAGGCAATTCTTCTTGGACTGGATGCATTTAAGACTGTAGGAACTTTCAGCGCTTTGCATGACAAAGAAGTATATTTGTCTTCAACAGAGAAGAGGCAAAGCCATCAGTAAGAAAGTCTAATGGGAGCTTCCAAATTGAAAAGGGGTGATGAGTAGTATGCCATTATTGAGAAATAGATAGGGTCTCAATGCCAAATTAGAAAGCACATTTCAAAATGACCACAGTTAGTTAGAATAAAATGAATAGAATTAGCAAGGTTAGCTAAGAAAAAAAGTGACTGATGAGGAGACAGACTGTTAGCTCAACTACTTGAAAATTCAATCTTTCTTCCCTTTTGAAGCCCCTTGCTTTGACCTACTCTCCATTTCCTTGTGCACCTTTCTCCAATGACTGCCTCCACATTTAGCCAAGGAATTGGTGGAAACAATTTAAATTTTCCTACTCAAATCCAGGGAAACAAAGGCACATCTCCTTTCCAGATACACCTTGAAGGAGAAAAGACAGACCTGATACCTCTTTTGGTATCTGCTTGCTTAAACTGAAGAGACTTGGATAATTACCTTAAAAAGACAAACTTTCCTTTCCTAGAAAATTTGAGTGCCTGCATTTATGTGAAAGGTCATGCAGAAGACAAAGGGGAGGTGAAGGAGAGAACTAGTGATGAAGGAAGAGAAAATTCTGTTGCATCAGGCAACACCATATGATAAAGAAATGGGAGTTGTGGAGCAGGCTACATAATGCAGGAAGCTGCTGAAGAGCAAGATCCTGCCTGTTTTTATTGATAGAATAATCATATAGCATCAGTTATATGGGTTAGGAGGACAATGAGAAAAGGGGTGAAACTAAGGAATAGGGCTTCAGGGGGACATGCGTCTGCTGACCAGGTAATTCTTATCTGCTTGATGATCAAGTGTTGTAATTGAAACCAGACCCCAGATCCCTGGCAATGATCCTAATCTTATCAACAAGGCATTCCACTGATCAGCTTCTGGGGTCCCATCAGTCCTCGGCCCCCTGGGCATTCTGGGTCATACCTCATGATGAATGAGTCGGGAGTAAGTTTATGCATCCGCCATCAGCCCCCTGGGCATTCCCAGTCATACTTCTTGGTGCATTCCCTTCCCAGGATGATCAAGCTTTCTGCTCTTGATTGACATGAAAGGTACCTAGTGGCTGATTGACCACTTCTGAAGGGCAGTTCTGACCTTGTATAGGAATGCAGAACTGCAGGTAATAATAATGGTGGCTGAACAGGAAGCTTAAGTTTAGCAGACCCACAGACCATCACTTGTGAAAAGTTATTTCAGTCAACTCATAGCTAGGTATTCTTTTTTAAAGAAAAGATTTATTTTTTATACAAGAGCTGGGGTACAGGCCAGAGGCGAGGGAGGGTGAGAGGATTCACCAGAGAGAGCAGGGAGCAGGACAGACAGACAACAGAAATATACTGCTGGTGGGAGCAGCAGGCGCGACAGGAGAGGTCTGCTGCACCATGAGGGATTCTCCTCGGCCGGCTGGGATAGAACCCACACTGCAGAGGCTGCGGACAGCTTCACAGTGCGCCACTCAGCCCGCTGCGCCACCAGGGGAGGCCCCAGGTATTTTGTTGTTGCTGTTGTTTGTTTTTTAAGGAAAAGAATGGTTAATATCCATTTGGGTCTCTGCTTTTCTTCTCTGAACCATCTTATTCTCTTTCTTCTATGAGAATGCAGTAGACAGTAGGCCAATAAATGCAAGTGATCAAGACATTCTTTTGAAGATTATATTTCTTAATTATGTGGGGATAACTAAGGAACAGAAGGAATGCCCTCTGAGAGGAGAAAGATGAAATGAGATTGAATGAAAATCTCAAACCCACAATGCTTAAGATGGAAAATACAGGATGTAGAGTGAGTCAAGAAATGAAAAGCTGGGAATAGTGTAATGTAATTAAGAAAGGAAATAAAGATGATTATAATTTGGAATGAGATGCTGAAGAATAAATAATAGATATGTTCTTGGACTTTTATTATATACTTAGAGAAGGTAGCTCTTTCTGCTAGATGTGTAAAAATATAGAAGTTTCAAGAGCAAAAGAAACCTCATGGATTCTGAAATCAGATCAACAGTTTACTAAATTTGGTTTGATGGAACAACTGAGTAAGTCACGCCAACTCTTGGCTTTATGTTCCAAATCCAGGAGGAGTAAGAAATTGCTAGTAACATAATTCTTGATGGATATTTACAGGCACTTTCCATCTCTTTGACATCATCTGAATTTAAGGTACAGCTAAGTAGATGAAAGTCAGGATATGCAGCTTTTATTCTCTGCTGCTCTAATAAGGTTTGGAAATGTGTCAGGGCTGGCATTAAAGCTGAAAAATAAGCTATTTGAAGTATAGATATTTTTTATGCAATCTTCAACTGTTTATATGAAACGATTTTCACAGACTTTTTTCCTGAAAAATGTCACTGCACAGGTTGACCAAATGCTCAGAGATTTACTATGGACAGTTTCATGAAATGTCCATAATTGTGCACTCAGAGAAGTTCTGCGTGTTTGTGCACCTACATTGACTATATTAACTATAAAACATAGCAACAAAAGAAAAGCTATTTTGATATTTGCAGATTTGAGATGTTTAGGTTACATGGATTTCTCCAGTAGCCATATTTAGGCTGCCTCCCTCTTCTTTTTTTTGGAATTATACTCACCTCCTTCCAGATAAGACATATGTGCCAAATGGCAACTGTCATTTCCTTACATAACCCCACTTTCCCAGCCAAGGCAAGAGGGACCCAGCCTCGACCTACTGCACTTATCACAAGGTCAAGTAATTCACTCCAAACCCACTTTTTCCCTTCAGGAGTAACTTTCAGATAAGGTGGTAGAGCCAAGTCAGCCGATAGGGTTTTCTTCCCAAGTGCTTGCCCGTGAGATAGGGAATAGCTGTCTCTCTCTCTAGTCCCAATACTGATTATGTGAACCTGGAGCAGGGGATACACCTTGGTAGAGAGGTTATTCAGAGAGAATGAAGGAAACACAAAAGAGGAAGTCCCACAGGAAGTTTAACAGAATTACTGTATGACCCAACCATTCAACTCTTAAATGAACATCCACAAGAATTGAAAGCAGGACTCAATATTTCTCTGCCAATATTGATAGCAGCACTGTTCACAGAGCTCAGAGAAGGAAACCACCTAAATGTCCATTAACAGATGAATGAATTAAAAAAATGATTTATCCATACAATGGGATGTTATTCATCTATAAAAAGGAATGAAGCTCCGACACGTTACAACATAGACTGAACTTGAAGCATTATGCAAAGTGAAGTCAAACTCCCAAAGACTTATTTTGTGATTCTACCTCTGTGAGTATATAGGTGACGTTATAGAGCTAGAAAGTGGAATAGTGGTTGCAGGGGTAATGGGAGGGAGGATCAAGACACTGCTGCTAACAGGTACAAGGGCTTATGCATGAGGCATGATGAGAAAGGGTTGTGATGATTAACAAGGGACGTACTGCCACTGAAACGGACACTTAAATAGTAAATTATACATATTTTACTACACCAGAAAAAGAAAAAATGATGAGAGGGAGGGATGGAGGGAGGAAGGAAGGATGAATGAAACTCAACCAGTGGGATCTGACAGAAAAAAAGGTCGGAGTCCAGTATTGGTTCAATTATCCTCAATCCTTGTTTCAGTTTCAGAAATTTCCAGCTGGGCCTTCCTGGTGGCCTAAGGGTTAAGCCTCAGCGCTATCCCTGCTACAGCTCCACTTGGGTTCCTTCCCTGGCCAGGGAGCTAACCCACTTATGGTTCAGCAGACTTTCCTTTCTCATCCTGCTGTTCCCCTCAGCAGCATATTTCAGTAAATCTGCCTGTTTTGCTGCCCACTCTGTTTCTGGTGAATTCTCTCACCCTCCACACCTCTGCCCTACACCCCAGTTCTTCCATGCAAAAATTTAAAAAAGAAATTGGCAAATTTATTAAAAAAAAAAAAAAAAAAGAATTGCCAGCTGTTTTCTACCTATGCTTAGTACAGTTTGGGTTTACAGCACTTGAAACCTAGAGTTCTAACAAAATCCTAAACACCCAAACCAAAGACAACCCTGTGTATGTGTCTATTTCAACTGAAGGCTTTTCATCCTTTCAAAACTCATTTCTCTACTTACAGATTAGTTCGATGGCAGAGACTATACCCTTTTTTGACGTGACTTCCCAAACCCTTCCACAATGTTTTAATGCTCCACATGCAGCAAAGCCTCCGTGCAATACAGAGGACCAGTTGATTGTACATTTCCTAACCTCATGCGCTAATAACTCCATAAACATCTAGATAAATTCCTCCGAACAATGAAGTCCTGTTAAACCTTAATTTTATATAGTTTCCCACTTAAAATACCATTTTTTGGTCCTAAATCTGCCAGCCACACCTTTGATCTCTTGGGTCTTTTCAGCAGTTATCACTAGACTCAACTTAAGATTTTTAAGTCCACTAAAGCACTAACTAAAAGGCCAATATTTTCTTCATTCATCATTCCCATCTATTGTGTCACATCCTTCACAGAGCTTTAAATATTAGCCATAGATGGAGTCACTCATAAATTTTAGTAGCATTGTTGCTATGTCCTCAAGAGCAGCACTTCCATAGTAGAATATAATTTAGGACACTGACTAGGTAAGGACTTGACAGAAGAAAGTCACTCAAAAAACATTTTATTCTGCCTGCCCTTGGATGAAGAACATCAGCTTTCAAATCTACCAGTGTTTTAAGTTGTTAAACATTTAAAAGCTAAGTACACTTTGGAAAGTACTTAAAATGGATGTCCTAGAATTCTATGTTCAACAGTTTTGTTATGTCTATTTGGTCCGAATACCCACTCACAATGCCAGCAGAATGACTTATTTGGGATTCTGCTTTGGAGATAGGGTAGGTCTCATGCCTTGCCTCTGAACACAGCTCTCCAGGCTCTTGAGGGCAACTGTTTTTTTGCACCAATCCCAGGTATAGACAAGAAAAATTTGGACACAAAGCCAGAGTCACAGCAAAGTTTTCTGTCACAGTAAAAAGACTTCTGCAACACAGTGTTTAAAAAAATTTCAGCATATAGCATTGTTTTTCACTGTGTAGATATGTTGCCCAAGGTCACGTACATTTTCTTAATTTTGGAAAATTTCAAATATACACAAAAGAATGGACTAGTACAATCAACTCCATATATCCATCACTCATCAACATTTTGCCAGCTTTCTCTATTATAGGCTGCTGAAGAGTTATTAAATGATGCAAAAATTTCTAGTAGCTTTAACTCCAGAATTTATTGGTTCTTTTGATTCAAAACAAATTTTTAGTTCTTATCAAAATTGATTAGGTTCCATCTAGGTAACACAGAAGAATATATGCAATACCCCAAAACATTTTTCTGGTAAAGACCTATATATTTCCTCTAACTCAATCCCACATCATCAATAATTTTGATTAGGTAATTTTTGTATTTCCTTAAAGAAAGTTTAGCTTATTGGGTTTAGATTTTCAGAAACTGATTCACCTCCTCTACAGACATAAATAGCTAGTAAGACTTGGTGGGTCTTTTCACTTTCAGCTAAACACAGATGAAGAGGCTGTGACAGAACATGAGAGAAAAAAGCAACCTCATTTAGCAGTAGAGCAAGTCCATGTAGGGGAAAACATGCAGATTTCTATGTGGCTGTTGTGTTACCAACTCTTTGGAGGGTAACTTGCAGTGCCACTCAAGTTTTAAAATGTGAAGTCACTTTGACCTGGCCATCTTACCTCTAGAAATTTATTACTAGATAGTTTGTGGCACATATATGCACTCTCTCATACAATGATTTTTATTATACCATATTTGTAATAGTGAAAAATTATAACCACTTAACTGGCCCACAACAGAAACATTAAATCCATTGTGTCATGTTTATAAAACAAATATAATGTCTCTTTCAAAAAGGTATTTTTGTACATATATTGGTGTGGGATGATGGGCATGGCATGTAGTATAATGAAACGTGTTTTAAAGTATGATTCACACAGTATCTTGCAAATATTACACAATAGTGTTGAATCTTAATAGTTGTGTAAGTTAAAAATAATTGAGCATGGTAACTGATAAAATTTCAAAGTTATATTTAACAAGAATTTTTAAAATAGCATTTTGAGAATGATGGTTTGTTCTGCTTGGAAGGTATCAAGAAGGCTTTAATAGGTCTTGTTTTATATTCACTCAATATTAACCATTTTATGAAATCCTGCTATTTGATAAACGACATTCCAGACTGAAGATTCAGTAGTGGGCAAGGTGGTGGTAGTGGAGGGTGGGGCTGGGAGCAGGAACAAAAATTCCTTTCTTGCCCTCACAGAAGTACTTGGAAAAAAAAGTACTATTAGAGCACTGGACATAATCTGGAAAAAGATAGCTGACAAAATGAAGTGAAGTTCTGTGGATAATACTGTTAAAAGGCATATTTGGGAGGAAAAATTACTGTGGAGTATGTTGTACCTTCTAGAAGCTGTTTTTCTTCTCATTTTGTATGACAGATCTCACTAATACTATATCATCTTCCTGGACACAGAGAAAGTCTACATTTTCCAGCCTCCCTTATTATTAGATTGGGGACATGTCTGTTAGCGCCAAGGAAATGTAATGCAATGTGTTATCTGCTCTTTCTGGGCAAAGGCAGCTGAAAGCTTGAGCCTCTGTCTCTCTCCTGGAGATGTTTGAGGTATGAATTCTAGATGACACCGCTGCGGTGGAGGGCAGCAAGATTGGTTTCTCACACCTAAGTCTGATCCAACTCATTGAAAGGTGAGATTCTGTCAGTTACTGCCACAAAGCAAAATTCAAGCTTCAGCTATCTTTAAGATTTAATATTTGGCATTGGAAGAGGGCGTGTTTGTGTGTGTGTGTTTGTGTGTGTACACACACATGCACAGAGTAGGGGTGGCGGGGGAGGCAGCTGAAATCAATCAAAATAGCAAAGCATCCCTGGGATGCCCACAAGATGGTCCTTTCATAAAGTTAGAATCATTTCAGACTCTGAGAACAGTCATGTACAGAATGCAGCTTTAAGGTTGTTTTTTCCTCCCTCTAATATAATATCGTTTGCGTCCTAAACTTTCAAAAGTTCTTTCATATATGACACGTTTGAGTCACAGGTAGAAGGTGGAATTTAAGGCTGGAAAAGGGCAGAGAGGTCTTCCCTGCCCTACTCCTGAGACTGTAAATGGCAACAGTCACGTCATACATAGTGAAGTAGAAGATCTCAAATGCCAGACAGTGTCTAAGAAGCAAAGCGAGTGAAGGACCAGGGCAAAGTAGAGGATAAATGTTAGGAGCTTGTCAAAGAAAAATTGGTCTCAGAGGAGAAGTGAGTCACGTGCCCAGGTAGACTAACGGAAAGTAACCTTTAAAAGGGAATTTTATCCACACATAAGTAGATATCCAGATGGTCGAGATCATGTATTTTCAGGGACGATCCATACCAGCCTGAGAAATGAGATTATATACCAGGATAGCTTTAATATTTTTGCTTTTTATACTGCCACAATTTTTAACAATGAGAATACAGTAATTTAATAATAAAATCTTATTAAGTGTAAATAGGAGACTACTGAGGCATGTGCAATGCAAATTACTAAGTAGTTAAGTAGTTTAGCTGTTAACTTGGAATGAACCTGTAATTAAGATATGCCACCATAAATTTATCAATCAATCATGATATATCCCTTGCACATAGTATGAATGCACTACTGAGTTTAATTTGGAAAACCATGAGTAATTTCAGAGATGATTACAGGTTGCTATACTTTATGAGCTGTCACTTGCCATTGTTACAGGGGTAGGTTTCTGATTCAACATTTTGAGAGTTCTCAAATAAATGGTACTTTTAAAGTGCTTCTTCAAATATTGAAGTTGGGATAGCACTGGGCTGATAAGCATAATTTATATTCATTTCTGAAAATGCTTTAAAGCATTCTTAAATAAAGATCCCTTAAATCAAGTGGTCTGGCATTTATTCTGTTGCAGCTCAATTTATTTTCTCTGGTAGAACGTGTTGTATTGTCAATGAACAGTGGAATGAATCCCAGCCTGGTACTAAAGAGACTGGGATTGGACTCTGAATCCAGACCTACTCTTCAAGAAAATTCACTTAGGATTCCACAAATATAGGGTCTCCCTGGTGGTGCAGCGGATTGAGCACTGTGCTGTGAAGCTGTCCACCGCCTCTACAGCGCAGGTTCAATTCCCAGCCAGCCATGGAGAAACCCACATGGTGCGGCAGACCTCTCCTGCCTCGCCCGCTGCTCCCCTCAGCAGTGTCTCTGGTCCGTCTGCCTGTTCTGCTCCCCACTTTGTCTCCAGTGAATTTGCTCAACCTCCTACACCTCTGACCTGTACCCCAGCTCTTGTATAAATAAATAAATCTTTTAAAAAGATTCCACAACTATAAAATGGCACTTAGTGGAGAGACAACTGGGTGTTTTTTCTTTAGTAAGATTTCCTCTAGCTCATGATTTTGTAATTTTATGAGTCACAGAAAAATATTATAAACTATGATGCAGAGAAGCTGGCTAAGAATCATAAGACAAGAAGACTACATGATTACCTTTTCAATATGCTCAGCGAAATAAGCCAAAATGAAAAAGAAAAATACCGGAAGATTTCACTTATAGGAGGAATGTAGAAGAACCAAATAAGGGATCAGGAAAAAAAATAACGATAATAAAGTAAAAATCAAACTCAGCAGGCAACTATAGACCAGAGATATTCTGTAGGGGAGGAGGGAGAAGGATCAGGACAGGGGTGGGAAGAGCATAAGGGACTATGGTGATGGTGCACAGGTGAATTAGTGGTGGGAATTTCATGAGGAAATCATACATTGTACAAAAATCAAGGATGACGTAATAAATATATATATTAAAAAGTAAGAACAACAGAAAAATGAGTCAGGAGTTTCAGTTGCAAACAAAATGCATACTGGCAAGCTTAAGCTAAACAGGATTCAGCAAAGGCTATTAGGTAGCTTGATGAATTTCTAGGCAAGCCTGTAAAGCAGGTATAGATGCTACCCTACAAGGAACCACAGAGAGAGAAAGAACATCTTGTTCTGTGTATGCAGGAAAGGTTCCAGCAGAAACATCACTCTGACAAAATTTGCCGCAGATGCTGATCATTTTTGGCCCTCACCTCACACCCCAGAAGAACAGGTGCTGCCACACTTGCCCTCTGGTCAGTAGGCTCAGCCCTCTCTTGTTTCTTTTCTCTTCCACATCTTAGCTTCCTTCAGCTATGTTTAATTTCTAGAACCTAGGATGCAACTATTAAGAGGTCCTGGGAAAATGTTTTTAGTTTTTCCTAAGAAAAGCAGATTCATAACAGGGAACTTCATTATAATATGCAGAGAAGGTACAAGACATTGGATAGATCAAATAGCTGGAAATGTATTTTCTGAGAATCAATTCTTACATGCTTTACAACAAAAGGTCTTTCTAGTACTTGAGAACAAAGTGTATTTTCATCTGTTGACGGAGACATTAGTTCTGTATTTTGTTATTGGGGAAAATGCTGCAATGAACACTGAGTGTAGATTTCTGAGATACTAAAAGATATCTTGGTGCAGAAAGCAGCAGCAGTAGTTGAACCACTTCTGTCTTCCTCATCTCATCCAGATGTTTCTATGCAAGACAGAAACTGGGTGACCTGTAGAGTGAGAACGTCAAGAAAATCTGGGATATTCCCACTTGCAGCATGTGATAAAGGGAATGACAGGGAGATTGGTTGGAGCAGAGTGAGACAATCTGCACTCTCCGTCATGTTTGGTTAGATCTGACATGGCTGGCAAAAGTCATGCTAGTCCACGATCATCTTTCTCCTAAAGGATCTCTAAGGCAGTCAGTCCTCCCTGACCCCCACCCAGGACACACATGCTCCCAGATCACTAATGAAGTTGCCTATATTTACTCAGCTAGGAAATAGAACAACTGGGGTTTGAGTTGAAATTTTCTGTCTCCAAGTATAGCATTTTTTTTTCATTTACATTTCCTGGATACACTTACATAAGCACACACCCCAGAAGTGTTTGGTTGCCCCTGGCACATTTTTCTTTCTCTTTCTCTTGGTCTTAGGGCCCAGATTAGATCATGAGGCAGGAAACATAGACTCTAGGCTGTGTGCTCATTAGTTCTTTTATTTGCTGATACTAAAATTGGCAATGTTCCTGCTGTAATGGAACATAATAATGGGGCTGTAATTGCCTAGCAAAAATCTCAATGAATTTACTCCCATTTAAGGTCAGGGATATGACTGACACTCAGCCTTGCTTCTGAAATAGTGAGAAGTTCTCAGATTGGGGCAGCCGAGTTCAAAGCCCATTTTTCCTGAGGGTGAGGCTTAATAGTAAATAGTCAAATATTGGTCTTTAAGTTAGTATGCTCTTAGTACATGTGATGAATAGGATTACGTTTTAGGTATCAGAGCAATGCACAACTGTGAAATAATTTATACTTTAATAATTAGCAGTGAAGGAGGAACTCATTTTTTGTGATTCAACTTATATAGCAATAAAGAAAACAAAATGTGAAACTGACTAAGGCTATTTTGCAACTTTTTCAGAAAAGAGCATACATATTAAATAATCCTTTTAAACACTTTTGGAGATTGAGGGTTTCCAGGAAAAGGAGGTCATGTAAAGGTACTGCTAGTACCTACTCAGGGCCAGTCAGCTGGCTCTGTAGCCAGAACAAAGCTGGCTCTGTAGCCATGGGTTTGGAGGTACGATTGCAAACACCTTTCCTGATATTTGAGGCAACTCACTCTCCCTCTGCCATTGAGGAAAGACTGTAGGTGGGGGGTAATCAGCAGCCCCCTATATTGCTAAATTACAACTAAATACATCCTCATAGAAGCGCCACTCCCTGAATGAGCAGGAAAAAGAATACTCTGTCATGATGTAATTCTCTTTGGAATGCAAGTAAATCTTTAGATAGATAGTTTCACAATTTAAGAGAGGATGACTTTAAGATTAGACAGAGAGGGCCTCCCCTGGTGGCGCAGCTGTTGAGCACCGGGCTGCGAGGCTGCCGGCCCGCAGCCTCTGCAGTGCTGGTTCATTCCTGGCCACTGGTGAGGGTTCCACAAAAAAAAAAAAAAATTAGACAGAGAAAGGCCTTTATAAGCAAAACAGTCATTGAAGTTCTCTAATACAGGAAATCTCTCCTTGAAAATACAGATTTGCCTTTAGCATTTTCTCTTTTTACATATGGTAGCAGGCAAGTCCTGGACCAAATTCCATTCTCTCTTCTCCAAATTTGCTTATTATAGATCTTGGCACTCGGTGCAAACACATATATCCAAACCTTGGCTAGCAGCACAAACTTTAAGCTTTGATTTTCTTGTCACCAAATAGGAAAATGACATTTGTCCTGCAGACATCACTAATTACCATAAAGATCTAAATAGACATTCACTGAAGACATACAGATGGTCAGCTCATGAAAAGGTGTTCATGACTTATAGAAACAAATAAAAACCACATACCAGTTAGAATGGCTATTATTTAAAAAAGAAAGAGAACCAAGATCAGTTGACAAGGATGTGGAGGAAATTGTGGGAGGGAATATAAATTGGTGTCACCACCAAAGAAGTACTGTGGAGATTTCTTCAAAAGTCAAAATGCACACGATCCGCTATTGCACTTCTGAGTCTTTCTCTGAAGAGAGTGAAAACACGCACTCAAAATGATAATCGCTTGTGTTCAGATGCCTATTTGAAGTTCCTAAGGTGAAAATATGGAATGCTGTATGTTAATTATAACTCAAGAAAAAAAAAAGGGGGAAACCTCTTAGGACTATCATTTAAGAGATCATATTGACTGAACAAAAATATTTATTTTATGATTTCAACACATATACACACTCTCAGAGTGACATGCTATTTAGTGTAGATCATAGACCCTGGCAGAGAACTTATCTGTATAATAGAGTGAGTTAATTATGCTCATTAGCACATCAGTAGTAGTGAACATTCAAAATCAGGGGAAAAAACTATAAGAAAGTGAAAATCAAAATCAACAGGCAGCTATAAACCGAGACATACTGCAGGGGGGAGAAGTGAAAAGGATGAAAACAAGGGTGGGAAGAGCACAAGGGACTGTGGTGACAGTTCACGGGTGAACGGGTGGTGGGAATTTCACGGGGACTATAACCAAGATGAAAATGCATACATTGTACAAAAATGAAAAATGATGTAAAAAATATATAAAATAAAAATCCCCTTTCATAGAGCTTCCTTTCCTCCAAGACAAGACAGTAATTCTCGGCATTTCACCTGACATCAGTAACTCCGACAGTGTACTTTCATGGAAGCATGCAAACCCCAGTAGGTCCCTTCTCTCTCTGTCCTTCTTTCACAGAAGGGGCAGCAGTGCTTTGGAACTTGAGATGCTTTGGACCCTAAGACACCGCTTATCAGTCATCTTTTTAGCTGCTTTATTCATTAAAAGCCTTCAGAACTAAGGGGAACTAAGGAACTGAGGGGAAAATGGTGAAAACAGTCAGTCCATCAATGAGTGTTTCTTCTTGTGCTGGATATAAGGCCCAGAGATGGGGCCATCATTCCTTCTCCAACCCATCCCCATAAGAGAAAACTGGGGAACACTGGCAATAGTGCTTTAGAAAGGTTCTTTTGTGTAGTCCACACACAAACTTTATTATAGAGACTTTTAGAGATGTTATTAAAAGTTTGCAGAAAGTCATAAACTAGCCCACTTTTTCACAATCTTCTTCCAATTAAAGACTTCCCAGGTAGTAGGGAAAAAAGCTTCAGGATAAAATGTCAAAAAAAATGTGTGAGAACATTATAAATACAGAGAGGTAAGTGTTCTCTTTCAAGAATGCTCTTTAACCCAGAAGAAGCTGGACCCAAGAGCAAACCCATCACATAACCTCCTGGTGGTCACTGAAGATTTCAGGATGTGACACAGGTTAGCCTTCTTTGGAAAGAGGACACAGTTTACATAGACATCTTTGTCATTTTTCTGCTTTCACACACAGTATACCCTCAGTTACTTTCTACCTACAATACAAGATCAACTTAGCACTCTGGTGTTCACAGAGCTCTACCTAAACTGGAATAAAACAGGGACTCTCTTCCTGTTTTGCATCCTGTTTTAGACCCTTTCAGAATTGAGTCCAATTTATTCTTCTATTACATCATCTTAGATTAGGCAGCACCAGAAAGAAATATGCAAAGACCATTCACAGTAGATTAGTGTCAAATTGATGTTGCCAGTGGTTTTCCCCTCTGTAGTTGATTTCCTTTGGCAGTGCTTATCAAATCACACAATAAAAACTGAGAAGTATGCCTTTGTTCCTTTCTTGGGGAGAGCTGATAGTTCACCAACTGAAGCAAAGTTCTTTAAAGATAGGTGAGAGGAATAACCAGAATGAAAATATTTCAAGTACAGGGAAGGGGGAGGAAGATCAGGTCGAGGGGTGAACAACACTGAACAGACAAGCAGCAAACAAAAAGAGGAAGAGCAGGTCAGAACAACAATTAGTGGGTTAAGTGCACAAGCTCCTAGCCCTCTCCCCATCCCAGCTCTTGGGTATTGCCCAGACCTTCCTGGAGGTGCTGATTCAGGGGGTCTGGGTTTAAGTCTAAGAATCTGATTTTATTTTTTATTTATTTAATTTTTTAAAAAAGATTTATGTATTTATTTATACAAGCATTGTGTATAGTCAGAGGAGCGGGTGGGTGAGAAAATTCACCAGAGCCAGAGCGGGGAACAGAACAAGCAGACTGACAAAGTACACCACTGATGGCAACAGTGGGCGGCAGGAGAGGTCTGTGCGCCATGTGGGATCCTCGCCCGGCGGCCAGGGATCGAACCAGCACTGCAGAGGCTGTGGGCAGCTTCGCAACCCAGCGCTGAACCGCTGTGCCACCAGGGAGGCCCTAAGCATCTGATTTTAAAAACTTCAAGTAGTCTGATTCAGCTTTCTACTGGACAACACAGGCCCCAGAGTAGAATACTTCTCACATAGTTTGAAAGAAAGTGAAGGTGATAATGGCCACTAGTTCAACTTCTCCACAACCCAGACCCACATAATTGAGCTGACTATTGAGGCCTGGACTGGATGTGTATTCAGGTCAATACAAAGGCTTTCTACTTGCTTTATAAATACACACTCCGTCTGTATTTATTTGCAGTGTCCTGTCAAAAGGTAGAATGGGTAAGGGTTTCCTTTTCTATTACCTGTAACAATGAGTAACCCTTTCTTTCCTGCTTGTCACGCAAGTCTTATGGGATTGAACTTCATTTCTCCCCTAATTTTCTATTTATTCACTCCTTCCTTGATAGGTCTCAGTTCGATCTCCATTGGCTCTACTTCCCTGAAGTCCCAACTGCTGTGTATTAGTTTAGACTCTAATAGTTTCTTATCTAGAGGGCTAAGTTATTATTCAATTGGTTGTCCTAACTCCTGTTTTATTTCCCTCTGGTGCATTCGCCATAAACTGAATCAATCCATTTTCTCCAATTAAAATGTTTTCATAACTCTCCATTGTACCCAGAACAAAATTCAGAATTAGCACACAAAGTTCTAATTGGCCCCAAGCATTTAATTTACAAACCAGGTAACATTGTAAGGAATGTAGGCTGGATCAGAGCAGATTTTGGCACTTTGGAGTTCCCCGGTTCCCAGCACTCATTGCCATATAGTCTGGTATGTCTCTCATATTTTTCAAGGGAAACTGAATTTATGTGCTATCTGCAAATCTTATATGAACACACGATCCTATAAGCCCCCTCCCAAGCCTTAAGATGGGACTCAACCCAAGGTTGGTCATTTTTAACTGTTTTAGACTGAATCTGTTTGAATATGGTTGGTGTCCTTGAAAAATCTGAAGAAGTCTATGTATGCTTTTTCTAGAAAAACATACATGCAAACACAATACTGTACTATTTGCCTATCAGTTTTAATATATCTATAGCATCAGTCACCAAAATTACCCTAGGTAAGAACCTTTATTTATGGAACACCTGAACTTATCTTCCCTCCCCCAAATAATGATTCTGTATGAGAATAAGCCAGTGATAAAAAAAAATGTAAGCAGGTATTAATTTAATCTCCCTTATCTCAGGCCAGCACCTAAATAGGTCAAGCACTACTGACATTTTCATAGCTAGTGTATCCTATTTATAGAAGTTTATAGAAACAGATGACTTATTTTACAAAATTTGTCCAAATTTCCTAAGGTTTTAGGAAAAACTTCAGTGGTATTTATTTTATATCTCCAGTATTGTCTCACTGCAGTCAGATAAGAAATATGGCATGTTTATCAGTTGGCACCTGAAATAAACTCAGATCACTCTTCCAGTGAAGGTAGGAAAAGAGAAACTGACTTTCTGAAAGAGAACTCTTGACCTGTCAGCACTTTGCTGCAGAACGTCTGGCTCAGCACCTGGAGCTCAGTGGTAGAAGTTTAGAAACTGTTTTTTATCAAGTCACCCAAAAATGTCAGAGCCTCAGAAATTCGTCTTACATCCCACAAAGACAAACTAATACATCAAAGAATGTTAGAAATCTATCAAGTGGATTAAAATTCTGTGTGCTTTTCTCACAATTTAGCCAACTTAAGAAGCCAAATGAAGAGCAGAAAAAATCACGGGACATGCAGTAAGGTTGATGGAGCTGGTGGTCTGATGGGTGAGCCCGGGTGCCGCCTATGCCTGTGCTCTTTCTCCCATCATGGAACTCATGGGAATATGGCTGCCATGCAGAGGCAAGCCAGGGAAACTTCTTTCGTAGGTGCAACAATTTTTATTTAACAACATTTTCATTATAAAATATGACCATAGAAAAACACCATTGATAAACACCCTAATCTTTTAAACATACCACTACTGGTAACATTGATAGGTATGATCACTCTTTTTTCTTATATAAACTTATAATTATATAACCTATATAAAATTATATATTTCTTTCACAAACAGGTATCAGCTCTATTTTTATCCTCCTCTCTGAACCCTGCTAAGTAAAGGAACTACTCATCTACTTCAAGAAGTGGAGTTTATTGTTGGTCTTGTAAGAGATGGAATATTAGTTGTTTTTATCCTTTTCCCCCTAACAAAACCTCTTATACACTTGATAAAAAATGAACAACCTAATCTAATTAAGCCCCTGATTATATCTCACAATTTTCCTCAAATACAGAGGTGTGAAGCATGTTCAAAACCAGGAAATAAATCAGCAAATTTCAACATGTGAAAAATTCTGAAACGTATCTCAGTTTAATAAATGACAAA
Organism: Talpa occidentalis; assembly: GCF_014898055.3. Taxonomy (NCBI): domain Eukaryota; kingdom Metazoa; phylum Chordata; class Mammalia; order Eulipotyphla; family Talpidae; genus Talpa; species Talpa occidentalis. The sequence goes on from NW_026555331.1 coordinate 87,743,740, forward strand.
CTTAAAAAGGAAAAAGAGGGGAAACAAGTTTAGAGATATATGAAGTGCAACACATGGATCTTATTTCAAATACACTGTATGAAATATTTTTATGTCTTCTATAAGTCTCATGACAACCACAAAGTAAAATGTAGTACAGATATACACAAGATAATGGAGAAACAGTAAGCACATCACCACAGAAAATCACCAACTTACTAAGGTTGGCAGAGCCATAGTAAAAGTAATAAAAACATTGGAAATAGAGAACAACCAGAAAATAAAATTATTGATATGCAAGAACTTACCTCTGTCATAACTTGTCTTTGCTGGATTGAGGTTGCCAATCAAAAAGCATAGAATGGTTGGATGGCTAGAAAACAAGACTACCTATATATTGCCTACAGAGCTCAGTTCAGCTTTAAAGACACCATATTCTCGAAGTGAAGGGCTAGAAAAACATTCCACACAGGTGGAAACCAAAGGAAAGAGGAATTGAAATATTTATATCACACAAAATTGGATTTTAAGCCAAAAAAGTAATGAGACTAAAAAGGTCATATAATGAAAGTCACATCATCAAGATATATCATAAATACACACACACCCAACATTGACCCATCTGAATATGTTAAGCAAATACTAACAGATCTGAAGACAATACAATGGAAAAGAACCTTCACTCTCCCACCTGCAGCATATACAGAGTATCCAGTAGAAAGTCCCATATTGAAAAGGACTTGAACCATACATTAGGCCAAATGAACCCGATAGACAACTACAAAATAGTCCATCCAATAGCAAAATACATATTATTCTCAAGTGCACATGAAATGAACTGAATGAACTCAAATGAACTGAAAAATTTAGTCTTATAAACACTGTTGAGCCAAACACAAAATATAAACTGCATGATATAAAACAGTACTTACCTTTAAGGGCGATCTCACTGGAGAGGGCGGGGCTGCTCAGGTGTTGTTCATCTGGATCCTGGTTACAAGACAGATTCATTTGTGGGACTTTAATAAAGTTGTAAACGTATGATTTGTGCATTTTTCTTTATGTTGCAAAATAAAATAGTTACATTTATAAGACCATTTATCTTTGATGGTATTGAGAAATTGCTGGAAGTTCTTTGGTGATAATAATGGAGTTTTGTCCAAAAAGTCTTGTTTCAGAAATACATACCAAAATATTTGCAACAAAACACGATGTTTACTTTAAAAAGTGATGGAGGGCTTCCCTGGTGGCCCAAGGGATTAAGCACTGCACTATGAAGCAATCCGCAGCCTCTGCAGCACAAGTTCAATCCCTGGATGGCCATGGAGAAACCCACATGGTGAGGCAGACCTCTCCTGTCTCACCCACTTCTTTCCTCAGCATTGTGTTTCATTCAATCTGCTTGTTCTGTTCCCCACTCTGTGTTTGGTGGATCCTCTCACTACCCCCACATCTCTGGCCTGTGCCCCAGCTCTTGTATGCATAAATAAATCTTTAAAAAAAAAAAGTGATGGAGGAGAGGAGGGGAGAAATTAGAATCTAGATTGACCATGTGTTGGTAACTGTTGAAGTCAGGTGATTACAATAAGGTACATCAAGCCAGCCTCTCCTATGTATTTGAAAATTTCCCTTTCAAAAGTAATTATCAAGTCCCTTTAGACAGTTCTCCTTGTTCAAGTCCCTCTCGGCACTGCTCTTGGGCTGTCACCTCTCTCTTCCACCCTCCCACCTTTCATACATTTACCTTCCTTCTCATGCAGTGAAGCTCACATGGGCTCCCTCAATTTGAGACCAACAACTTATCCTACAGACTGAAGTTTCTCCCAAGTTTGAAAAAAAAAAGTCAAAAAAAGAGATGTCTTTGCAGAAAAAAAGAGTCCCGTTCTATCTACTAAGAAAAGTCCCATATTCATTCATTCTCTCTGCAAAGAGGCATGTGTTAATAGAATTTGGAATACACTGTAGTCTCTCGATAATTTTGAGAAGTCTTGTTAATAGCACCAGGAATTTGGGGCCTACCTGGTGGGGCAACCTATGAAGCTATCTGCAGCCACTGCAGCATGAGTTCGATCCCTGGCCAGGAAGTTACCCATATGGTGCAGCAGACCTCTCCTGCCATGCCCTCTGCTCCCCTCAGCAGTGTATTTCAGTCGGTCTGCCTGTTCTGTTCCCCACTCTGTCTCTGGTGAATCCTCTCAGCCCCCACCCCACACACACCTCTGGACTGTACCCCAGTTCTTGTATGCATAAATAAATCTTTAAAAAATAGCACCCAGCACGAGGAATTCAATCCTTAACTTCTCCCCAATGTGGAATAATATTATTGACAATCATCTAAACCATTTCTGAAGACCCTCACAAGCTTCTGTATCAGAAGGTTATTATGGAAATTCCCAGTTCTCAAAGTACATCTTTTTGGAGACTTCAGTCCCCTCTACACTGGCTGAGAAGTTTTGGATTTGTGGGAAGAAAGAGAAAAAGCAAGTACTGAAGTGTCGGAGCACCCACTGGGAATTTCTGTAAAGAGTTGAGCAGGAAAGAACACCAAGAGTCGTTCCAGACCAAATGGAATGGGTGCAAAAATATTTATCTGAATGAGATTCTGTTTGTTTTTCAGGAATGACAGTGGTGCAGAATAATTGACTTGAATTGGTCTCAAAGCATACATTTTCAGCCTAGAAACAAAGCACACAAATCAGAGTTTGATTTAGGAATTAATAAACAGATGTGATTGGGGGAAAATTAAAACATTTTATCAACATCTGTGAAATTCAGGACCCTGGCTGTGTGAACTCTAACTGAAACATACCCTGTCACATCCTTCAGCTCAGGGGTTCTGCTTCAGTGTCAACTGACAGCGGTGGGGAGCCTTCTGTTTCCATCACAGCCAGAACAAGGTTCCGGGCCTGCCTCGGCTGTTACACTTCTGCCGCTTCTCCCACCCTCCAGATCACCTTCATTTATAAAGGCTTTTGAGCTTCCCAAGCAAATATCCTCAGCCAGGTTTCCACTGCCCTGCTAAGATTATATTATGAGGTGAAGGGGAAAAAAAAAAAACCACAGAACACAAGAACAACAAAATCTTCCTTGTGGCCAAGATACCAGTTTAGATGACTGCAGAATTCTTTAGAGAAACTCATTTACTAGAAAAGCTAGAAATTACTGTGAAGCATGTGAATTCTACACAGGGACTGCTGTGGAGAGGCAGTCTCCAGAACTCCCACAAGACACTGGTGTTTGAGAATAGTTCATGTTGTAGACACATTTACAGCAGCACAGGGATCAGAGGATGTGACCACACACTCATGCCACTTTGAATCAACAAGCAAAAGACTCCCTCCCTGGATGGTGAAGGGGTGAAGGTGCTAACAGAGGTCCTTAGCAACGGTGCTTTGGGATGATCAGTTTCCACTTGTAAGGAAGAATGTCAGTCTCAGAGCAACACTATAGCCCTTGTCAAAAGAAGGGCTTAGTCCATGGCCACATGATGGGAGGGAGGGCCCAGAGAATTCTGGGTCACTCCTGATTAGGCATTTTCATGCGAGAGGCAGTATGGGTGTAGTGTTATGAGCGAGGGCTCTTGATCACAGTACAAAAGTATGCCAGAGATAATAACTACCTGCAGCATTGGCTTTTGTGAGGATTAAGTATGTCAATAAACGTAAGATCTAAGAGCAGGGCGTCCTGTCTAATCATCAGCACTGAGTAAATGTCAGCTATTTTGGATTGAAGGTGTAGAGTAAATACCCTAGAGTGATGATGGTGTGGTGCTTAAAAGAAATTTAAAGGAAGATTCCAGGGAAGCGTGGTAAAGTCGTACCCATGGATTAGAGCTCATTGTAGTGGAATACAAAGAGAAATAGTAGGGGAAGAATTGTGAGGCATAGAAAGAGCACTGGACTCAGAGGAAAGAGATTTAGGCTTAAATCCTTTATTATTGCCAACTCTGTGACCTGGAACCAAACAACTCATCCCTTTGAGCTTACTAAGAGAGTTGGTTTCAAATTAAAACAAGGAGAGACCTTTAGACTGAAGTGGCTCTAAAACCCCACTGACCAAGATAAGCAAACCCAAATCCAAGCCTGTAAATGCCTCAAATTTATGAAATCAAAATGCTACCAAAAAGACAATCACAAGCCTGCATCTGGATTTTAAGCTATAGCCATCAATTTCCTTACTTTGCGTCTCCCTTTTCTCTAAAGGACTCTTCCCCAGCTCTTCTTGGCAGGAAGCTATTAACCATTTCCAGCTTGGCACTAACCAATTCAAATTCAATTTTTGCTCAAATAAACTATAAAAATGCCTAATACTGCTCAGTCTGTCTTTGAACATCTCTATGCTATTGTTGCTCCTAGCTTAAACCTATGCTTGTATCACTGGTTAGGTGCATGTTTTTAAAAAATGTGTTATTTTGGACTCCTGTATATCCATGTTCCTCTCAGTGATAAATATGTGCTAAATGTAGTTTTCTCCCCAGCAGGTAATTTATAGAGACCAGCTACACTGCTGACCAGTTTCTCATTCTGAACTGTCCAGATTTCCACTTCAGGGTTCTGGCTGCAGGCCAAGGCCATGAGACAGAAAGACATGACCTCTGAGGCTGGAGCTATGATTTAGGCCTCCTGAGCACAAGATTGCCACCTGCTAAGCTAAAGTTCAACCATTAAGAGGAATTCAATCACTTCCTATCCCAAAAGCAGAGATGGCAGATCTAAAAAAGATTTTAGCTGATGAGCTACATTTCATACAAACTATGCCTTTAAGAAGCCTCTAAAGGGCATTTATAACCATCTTTCTGAAATTATTTAAAAAAAAAAAAAAACCAACCCTGACATACATTTATATTTTCTCCAGTTTGAAGAGCAGTGCTTATTATCAATTCAAAACTTAAGCTGATGGACTCACAGGAAGGATAAATGAAATTCCATAGACATTATCATGCAAATTCAGTCTTAAAACTCCTCAATTGTAAGAAATGTTCAGTTGTATATAACCATCTTGGCATTTCCATGAAAGACACAGATTTATAGAAAAACAGTACTGACATACAAAAAAAATCAAGCATGGCTATTATATTTTTAAAAAATACCCTAAGTGGACACTAAAAATTTATAAAAACTGACACAATATTCAAAAAGTTTAAACTGAGATTGCATGGCATCTATTCTTTGGGTTTTCACACATATTATTTCTGGGGAATTGGCTTAGGAAACCCTGAACCTTTGTTCAGAAATACTTCGTATTCCTAGTAAAGGAAATCAAATTAATCAACAGCAGCTGCAATCTAAATAACACGAGGTATTGTAATGACATTGAAGATAATTAAGGCAAAGACTGTGCCATTGCTGCAGTGAGGGAGGAAGGAAGAACTGAAATACAAAATAGAATGAATGTGCTGAATATCCTAAGAGGACCCAACAAAATACTTGGATATGGTTGTGTTAGAAGAGATAGATTAGATTTGGGACGATAAACTGGAAAAGGGTTATTATTTCAACTCAATTTTGAAAGAGGTAGGGTTAAGACAATAAATGAGAAGAGACTATTTCCGGTGACTGGCATGAGGAGGATGGAAGAATATTATCCCATTTGGCTTTAGGGAAGGAACATTCTGGGCATATTAGCACAAGGACTGAACACTCAGGTTGGAAGTTCTCTGTGGAGTGCTGGCTCTTAGCGTCAGTCACAAGGTATTTTATATACTGCTCTTTCAAGAGTTTTGATATCACAGTAAGGAACTGAAGTATCTCTAGTTAAAGCAACTCAAGTTGAACACTAGAAAAATGACTAGAAGATACTGCAGGTGTGAGATGGAGCTATTGAGAGAGACAGGTAACAGAGGAATAAGGATGAGGTTTAATCTGTGGACTGGAATTGGGGGGTCCTGGCAGGAAACATCACTGATCCTTAGAGCAAGGAGTTGGCAAATTTTTGCCAAGAGTCAGATGGTAAATATTTTAGGTTTTGCAGGCCACATGACCTCTGTACCAACTATTCAGCTGCATGTGTTACAAAAACAGACACAAAAGATATACAAATGAGGGTCCCTCATGGCACGCAGATCTCTCCTGCTGCGCCCACTGCTTCCCTCAGCAGTGTACTTCATCAGCCTGTGTGTTCTGCTCCCTGCTCTGGTGAATTCTCTCACCCTCCTGCACTTCTGACTGTACCCAGTGCTTGTATAAATAAATAAATCTTAAAAAAAATATACAAATGAATAAACGTGACTGTGTTCTGATAAGAACTTATTTACAAAAAAAAAAGGTGGTACACCAAACTGGCCCATGGGTTAACATTTGCTGACTATTATTTTTTTAAAGATTTATTTATTTATGCATTCAAGAGAGGGGGTGCAGGCCATAGATGCATTGAGCGAGAGGATTCACCAGAGACAGAGCAGAGCAGGCAGATGTACTGAAATACACTGCTGAGGGAAGCAGCGGGCAAGGCAGGAGAGGTCTGCAGTGCCATTGGTTAGCTCCCTGGCCGGGGATTGAACTAGTGCTTCAGTGGCTGTGGAGAGCTTCATAGTGTTGTGCTTAACCCTTTGCACCACCAGGTTAACCCTTTGCTTAAATTAACCCTTTGCTGACTTTCTTTTGGAGAACCAGCAAAGAAGAGAATAACTGTGTATCATGCTTTTGATAGAGATAAAAGAAATTAAAAGCTTTTACTTCTCACAGGTGGAAGACAAAAGGAAATGAAGTAATCTTAGAACAGCCATCATAGGGACTACTGGGATGAAATCACTCAGTAGAAGTTTGGATTCTTAGTGGAATCAACCAACCATGTGGAACCAGACCAAGTTCACAAAAACACTGACCAATCTGCAACATGCCAGTTCTCACTCTTGGGTACATGTTGCATCACATAAATGCAAATGCAGAGATTAAGTCATTTTATTTTCTAGTGCACTGACAAGAATTTGCTCTTGAAAAGTCCAGAAAGAGAAGTTTCTGCTTGGTTCTACTCGTAAGTCTCATTCCCTTATCCGTGCCATTCACACAAATCCAAGCACTGTATTTATAACACAAGCAATCAAATATTGGCTGGAACCCAGACAGGAATTGATGAAGAATAAACTATTTCTCAGCCATCAAATTACCAGCATTACGAGTCAAGATTGACCAAGAAATTTAATTCTCTGTATTTTCTTTCTACAGTCTTGGATGCAGATATATTCAAAGTGGAAGAAACATAGAATGCTCTTTCCCCAACAGTAACTCACATGTTTCTGAAGGTAGCTGACACCAAGTGTTCCAGGAACATAATGAAATTGAGAGGTAAGAGCAAGCAGCAGGCTCCCTCATTTAGGAAAATGGTTGCTTTTTAAAATGACTTGGGCTCTTTACATTTCCTATAAGGACCAGAAGCTAGCTCTGGACTTCCCACATACTGTGAAGAAGAGTGTCACCTGCCAGTCAAATATAGCCCATGATGGGGAAGATTGGCAGGCCCCAGTGGATCTACTTCCATTTCCTTTTTAATGATACTCTGGAGGGATGGACATGGCTTTCAGGCATTTCGATCAGGCAGGCAGTTAGACATATCACACTGAGCCTGAGAATCACCACAGCTGGAAAGACAGGAATAGTTGCCACCTATTTGAACTTGCTAATTTGCCTAAAACTGTCAGAGAGAGACTTGTCAAAAAGGCTTATTTGGCACTGTCAAGTCTCTCCCTAAGAGGATTTCTGTCACTCGGCCTTTTGTCCCTATTGATTAAGAGTAGTGTAGAGCACAGCTCTTCTTATACATTTGTCACCTTGAACCATTTCTTTGTTTCCCTGGGTAATAATTCATATCTCGACACACTGTTACAGAACAGGGTTAGCGCTTTCTAGGCAAACAGCAATGGTAGGCATCGGTTAAGTTTGCGGAGTTACCTCTGCATTCAGAGGTTGAAAATCCCAGCTAATGACCCCAGCACCCTGCAACATCACAACACCATGTATTATTTTTCCCACTGTCATCAATGGGGCACCTCAAGCTGAAAGCCTGGAAAAGCCCATCTCTAGGGAAGACAGGAAGTCAAGATCAACGGTCAACTCAGGACTGTCAGGGATCTGAAATTTAAACACTGGGCCTTGAGATACAGTTTCTGACGAACTGAACCAGGTTTATAACAAACGGTGCTTCCTGTCAGCCCTCTGGACCTCATTCCTGACCTCACTCCTCACTATTATATGCTGTTGTATACCACATGGCAACACTGCTGTTTGTTCAAGGTTATGATAGAATACTTGTTAGCACTTGCACACAATATCACCTGAGCATCCTCCATCAACAACTGCCTCCATTTTTATAGACAGGAACTCTTGATCTAAGTTTGGAGGTGGAGGGACACCTGCTCAAGGTCACAGGTGTGGCAGGTGGGAGTCAGGCCCAGGTGTGTCCAGCTCCACATCTGTGCTCTCATTTAGACACAGGCCAATGGGCTCTGTGACCTTGGATTTTCCTTTGGTGAAGCTGCAGTGCATGGGCCACACAGACCCAGCCCAATGTCCTGGCATCACAACAGTGGAGAAAGCAGGTATTCAAAAAGTGTTCCAACACTCATCTCATAATCAAATATGTGCTACCCAGTTCTTAGTTAAAAAAGAATAAAGTTTGCAACTGCAGAGTTACACTTTTAAAAGTGTTTATAATTTGCAAGTTGTTTTCAGGTAGAAATTCTCATTGGGTCTGCAGAGGCAGCCTAAGAGGGATGCAGGACATTTCCAGTTTACAAGTTTAAAAAAAAACAACCCATGAAGTTTCTGGATGGTTCGTATAGAACTAACTTTACATGAATAAATCAAAGCCATAATTAAAAATCTTTTTCTCATTCTTAGTCCATATTTGCTCTTTAAGAGCAGAATGCTTCTATTCCATCAGTTACTCACTTAATAATCTGCAAAGGAATTTCTTTACAAGTTTTTACCTGCTTCCTGAGAAATGATGAGTCCTACTTCTAGACAAATAAGCACAACCTAAAATGACGATAAAGTAGTAACTGGATTAAACTGCTGAACAAAAATGGGAAATCTGATTATACTACACTGTGTATATAACTAGTGCCATAATAAAAAAAAAATAGAAACTGTAGCAAAAAAAGGGACAGTGTGAGTGTGTGTGTGTGCGGTTGTGAGAGTGTGTGTGTGAGTGTGTGTGTGAGTGTGAGAGTGTGAGTGTGAGTGTGTGAGTGAGAGTATGAGTGTGAGTGTGTGTAGGGAGGAGTTAGCCAGTGTCCCTGGACAGGAACATAAGGCTATATTTGTTATAGAAAAAACCAGCAGAGGCGGAATGGTGGGCATGCATAGCTATACATGAAGTTAAAAAGGACAATAGAAAACAGAAGATCTCAAAAATAGAAATAAAATTGAAAGTGGTTCATTAATCAGAATGACATTTAAGAAAATGTCACTAAATGTATACCGTTATATAATTCTGTTATTCTCCTAGTTTGTAGATGGGGCATCAAAGAGGAAAAGCAGCAAGGTAGAGCAGAAAGGGACAAAGGAGTTTAAAAAAAAGGAAAAAAGGAAAGAAAGAGAGGGAGGTTGAACCCTGGAAGCTCAAGGAATCAGTAGGAACGAGTAAGTCTCCTGAAAAATGGGACATGTTTCTCCATTGCTCTCTGTATTATTAACATTATTAAGTAAACTTGAGTATGAAGGACTGGGGGAGGATTTTTGACAATCCTAGCTGTCAGTCCCTCTGTCGACAGTTGCTATTTTTTCCTAGTGCTATTTCATTTCTTCCCAGCGGCTCCCTGATCTCTAGGTGAATGAGCTGAGCGGTACCACCCCCACAGCGCCCGCCTGCAACCTCCTCATGAGGAGCTGCTGCTCTTGGAGCAACTGCCTCAACTCCGGATGAGGCCGAGTCCTGCCTAAGGGCAGCCTGGCCATCAGTTCCCCCTACTGAGCAGTTGTGGCAGACTGCAGGGTGGGGGAATGAGATGCAGGAATGCAGATCGTGGAGGCAGAAACTGGTCACAAGCCTTAGACTTAAACAGGGTGGGCACTCTTTTCCACCCCGGGATGTTGAGAGCAAGGACTAGCACCTGCCTTGTGGGGTTAAACTTTTTAGACAATTTTACAGAGGATCTAGATCAGTATAATAACAAACAGTGACATTCAGGGTTCTACCCTATAATTAGTAAAGTCACTAACTTTCAAAACATTTTAGTAAAAATCTAAAATGGAATGATACTGCGCACGCAAAAGAAGTTCCAGAACTGTCAAAAGTTTGCAGTGATTTACACTCACGAAATCCAGTTTATTTTTAAATGTGATAATCCTAAAGTTGTTTTCTTTTTTTTTTTTTTTTAATTTAACCTAAAATTCCTTGCTTAAAGTCTCTCCTCACACAGGTGTTGTTATTCCCTGCTAAGTCTGAGTGACCAGTTCTGGAATGTGCTTCCATTCAGGGCAGGGATGGCGTCATGGTAGCCATTTTAGGCGCTCTTTCGCAGGTCCTTATCCTGACCCCACACAAGCCAATTCACCAACAGGACAAAACCCCCATTTTTGCTTCGAACACTCCAAAAACTGCTAAGCCCTCCCACACCCCGCTTTCTGAAATCGTCCAGACAAAAGTCACGAGCAAAACATGCAAACCTGGACTTCCTCCCTGTATTTTAAAGGACAAGCACGCTTCAGGTAAGGACTTTCAAGATAGGCTCCAAATTCCCTGTAGGAATTTTATCTCATTCTTGAAGACTGTCAGATAAAACTGTACTTGTGTATGAAACTGGGAAGTTCCCATGTGTCTATTGCAAATAACTCTCAAAAACAAAACCAGAGACTAACAGCATTTACTGAGTACAAAAAACACTTATCCAGAATAACAAGACAAAATCAACTGAAATTATTACATATTGGTTATTATAACACTAACTCTTGAAGTACCATAAAATCTCCTTACCTTGCCTGCTGGTGAAGCCGTTTGAGGCTAAGCTGGTGCTGGAAAGCTGGGACTGACTTTATACAGCAGCTTTGGCCGGTGAACAAGTAACCAAGCATCACCTGAAACTAGTTAAGTGCAATCACAAGCTCCACCCCAGACCTCCAGGGCAGGGTGGGGGCAGGCAAGGGGTTTTACAAGGCCCCAGGTGTTTGCAATAGCCACTAACTCTTGAAACCACTAATGTAACAGTGCAGAGTTGAAACTGAAGTTAGGTAGAAATACTCGCTACCTAAGAATTGTACCATTCCATGACTCAACAAAAACCACAGTTTTTCAATGAAGTTTTAACTTCAGTTATATATTTATAAAATCTTGAAAAGATGGCACATCACCCAGTTTCCCTTATTAACATCTTTCATTTGTATTGTCAATTGTCACAATTAATGAGGCTCTCTTGAACACCCTAACTGAAACCCACACTTAACCCAGATTTCCTTAGATGTTGCCTAATATCCTTTGTCTGTTCTGTGGTCATGTCCAGGATACCACAAGCCATTCACTTGTCCCCTAAGGCTTTGGGCTGTGATTATTTCTCAAGCTTTGTTTTTGATGACCTTGACTGTTTTTTTTTTAAGATTTATTTATGCATACAAGAACTGGGGTGTAAGCCAGAGGTGTAGGGGGTGAAAGGATTCACCAGAGAGTCCGGGAGCAGAACAGGCAGACTGACTGAAATACACTGTGAGGGGAGCAGAGGGTGAGGCAGGAGAGGTATGCTGCGCCATGTGGGTTCCTCTCTGGCTGGCCGGGCATGGAACTCATGCTGCAGTGGCTGCCAGTAGCTTGATAGTGCTGTCTTTAATCCCTGCACCACCAAGGAGTCCCCAATCTTGACTGTTTTAAGTAGTGCTGGTTACATATTTGTAGAGTGTTCTTCAATTAGTGTTGGTCTAGTGGTTTTTTACTTGGTTTGACTGGGATTATGGATTTAGGGATGAAGACCAGATATATCAGGTGACAATCTCATATCAAGTCAAGGGTACACATTGACTATCAATGTAACTTATCACTGATGTTGCTAACGTTGGTCACCTGCCTGTGATGGTATTTGTCAGGTTTTACCACCACATCTCTTTATTCTTTTGTCCCTCTTTTCAAAGTAAGTAAATCTGTTCTTTAGAAATAAACAACTATGTTCAACCCTGACTCGGGAGTGGAGAATGATGCTCCTTGTGCATTTGCATAAATTGACCATGAAATTTTGCACTTGAAAAATGAGTCAAATCAATTTTGATAATTGAGACCTTTTAAAAAGAATTAGAGGCACCAACTAGGTGAGTCATCCACATAAAAAAAAGCCCTACATGACATGAGAGATGTGGCTACTGCTGAGCAGTGACAGACCAATGCAGAAAAATGGCAACGTGGCCCTCAGCAGGTGGCACTAGGAGGGGTGACTACAAATGGCCACCAGTGAGACCTCCATGTCTTAACAGACATACATTCAGGATCTCTTCTGTCTAAAATATTCCTTTCCTCCTTGTCCATTACTTCTCAACCTTAATGGAAGACTGATAATAATTGGGGAGATTTCTGGGCAAGGTTTGGGCTTTGGCATTTAAAATGCCAGGTCATCCTAACGCACAACCAGAGTTGGAAGTCTATTGCTTTCAGCAACATCATCCTCCTCAGGGCAAAGTTTTTAAGTAATGAATAGAGTGAGGAGCCAGGAGCCATGATAACAGGACAGAGTATAAGTTTTCACAGCATTTGCATATGCTTCAAAGATAGCACAGTGGTGGTGGTAACTAACTCTACCAGACTATGAAATTCTTAGGAAAGAGAACACCTCAAGGAGAAGAAATGAGAGAAAGCAAGATGCACAAGGCATGGTGTAGGGTAAAAGACATGGTCAGGCTTTAACGCCTCTGGCCTCTGTGGCTCTCACTTGCAGCCTTGACTGTGCTAATGTGGGATACGCTTGGGATTGTGGGCTCGGGGTACGCATGCCTGATGGTGGACTCCTGGAGTAGGGTGTGGGCATGTATGAGTGGGCATACTGAGCCTAAGGACTCAGGGATATAAGAACAAGAGCCTATGGGGTCAGGGATACAAGAGGGTGAGCGACGGCTGCGAGGAAGCCCAGAGGAAAGAGCGTATAGAGATTCGCAGGGGCGCCCAAGTTGCTGTCTACCTGCTGGCTTATTTCCCCTGCATACTATAAAAATAACCAGTGGGGTTGATGCCAAGGGCTCCAAGCTTCCCTTTTAAGCTACCTGCACCAATGATGAACCTACTCAGCCTTGGATGGTTGTAGAACACATGGCCCTAGCCGCAAAGGTCTCACCAAATATAATTAAACCTGAGAAATGCAATAGAGATGCTAATGGTGGTGATGATTCGGAGAGAATGGCAGCAATAACAACAGCTAATTGACTTTTTTACTCTAGGTCAAGCCTAAATTCTGTTCTATTTCCAAGCAAGTGAGATAGGTACTATCATTATCTTCATCGTACAATGAAAGAAACTTGCAAAAGGTCATGTAGAAGTTGCCAGAAATGGGGTTCAAAATCTGACAACTACAGAGACTTTCTTTTATACCACTTCCTTCTTTCTGTCTTCATGACATCTCAGATCTGTGGGGACAACAGGAAGAAGTAATTCAGTTTAAGGGAAGTAAGGGAAGGCTCTCAAGAGATGGGTTATAGACCTTGAGTAGAAAAGAGGAACTTTAATCTGGAGTTGCTGGGAAGCATGCTTTGGTTGGGAACTCAAGAGACAAGTGATGCTGTAGGGTAAATAATTATCAGGCTTTTCTGCCCTCCCACCATTAAGATTGATGATGGATCCCTGTGGTCCCGAATACATGCCTGATGGCGGGCACCTGGAGTGGGGTGTGGGCATGCGTCGGTGGGTACATGTAAGGTCAAGAATGACACAGTGCAGGTTTTCTGTGATCCCAGGAGACTTGGTGAAGGAGGAATCAGAGTCCTCAGTGGCTTTTTGTAGCTCTTTTTGTTGGGATTTAGCGGGTACATGGCAGGCAGGGGTGCTGGGGGGCTGGCAGTCCTCCCAGCCCCCAGCAAATCTTCACTCTATCTGGGCTCTCTGGCGTTCTCTCTGCTTCTCTTCTTCTTTCAGCTTCCATTCATTCTTGGCTTCTCTCTCGGCTTCTGCTGCTTCTCTTGGCTTCTCTTTCAGCTTCTGCTGACGTCCCTGTGACACTGCCCTTAAAAGCCCAGTCTCAGCCCAGGTGAATCCGATCTACCTATGCCCACACCCTACTGCAGGTGCCCGCCATCAGGCATGCATTCAGGACCGCAGGGTTCCCTCATCTATCCTGATGGCGGGAGGGCAGAAAAGCCTGATACCTTTTACCTTACCCTACAGTCCACCTGGGCTGAGACCGGGCCTATGAGGGCAGTGTCACACAGAATGGAACGACTGGAAGAGACCAGGAAGAGAATGAAAGAGAAGCAGAAGAAAAAGAACGAGACCTTGAGAGAATGCCAAAGAGCCCAGAAAGAGTGAAGATTCGCTGGGGGCTAGGAGGCCTGCCAGCCTCGCGGCACCCCCTGCCTGCTGTGCACCTCATAAAAGCTCAATAAAAGCTTGAAAAAGCCATGAAGGGCTCCAGGACTCTCTCCTTCACCCATCTGAATAGGTTCATAGAGATCCCGCCCTGTGCCTTCCGGCTGCTACAGATGCTAATTCAGTTGCTCGCCTCCAGGATCAATGCCTAAGGCTTGGAACTGGAACCAGGGTGGAAAAGAGTGTGGCATGTTCACAAGTCTGATGAAGGCGTATGTGATGAAGGAAGGAAGCAGTCGCTGGTATCACATGTCGGGTATCTCCCTTCATCTTCTCCAGGATCCTCTTTGCCCTGCTTTTGGCACTAGGAACTCTGCCTGGCTAACATGAAACACATTAAGGGCTCTACCTGGGCCACGGGTTTCCTATTTGGCCAGTTGTGGAACCTGAGCTAGAGGTCAGAGAGAGGGAGAAGTGTGAGCTCAGCGTTCTCCCTCTAGCTCTTCCCTAGTCTGTCTCAGTCCTCTGTCTCCTCAAATAAAGGGAATTGCTCCTCTTGGTGGCCTTCTCTACAAGACTCCTGCCTTCTAGCATCTTCTAATTTCTTGCAGTATCTTTAGGTGTGTTGTGTCCCTAGCTTTCCTGTCCCTAGCCCAGAGTTCCTTGTCCATACTTTGAACATAGTGTCTTTGTAAATGAACCCTGTTCTGATTTTCCTGATAGTGCATCTCTTCCCTGTTGTGATGCTGACTAACGCAGCAGTAGATGCCAATTCTACTCAGCTAGTCCCTTTGGGCAGCAGCGGTGCCTAGCGGTGCTTATTTCATGACCACATATTGCTTTGGTGCTGACAACTTTTCTATCCACTTGGTTTCCAAAATAGCGGGCACAATGAAACAGTCCTAAAAATGAATCCTGTGCAATCTCCTCCTTCCATCTCTGATTCCTGCCCATTAGAAATAGTAGTAACAAAACAATCACCACAAGTGGACAATATTTGCTCCCTATGCATAAATATATGTCTCTCTTCTTGCGATATGGCTTAATGGTCTACCCTAGACTTTGCTATCATTTATCAGCTTTCTTCTGGTTCCATGTTGTTATTTTTTGTAATTTTTTCCTCTAAATCCTTAATAAATAGACATGTTGAACTCATGTAATTAACATCACCATTATTTTTTATAGAATCAAATTGAGGTGATTTAAAAAAAAAAAAACAACTAGTATTTATTGAATGTGGCCTACTCTGCACCATGGTTTTCTGACTTAATACTTTCTGACGCCATAGTGTAGAGAACACCATTATATCCATGGATGGATGAAAAGGACAAGCGGGAACAGCTGACATACCGTGTCTCACATAAGCATTGGTGGTGGGGGCCTAAACTTGGCTATGGAAGAGCAGATTATATATATGTATGTCCACATATCACCTTTTCTCATTCCCATTTCTTCTTTATTGTTTCTTCTTTTTTCTCTTCATCTGCTTCCTTCTTTCTCTCTTTTTCCTATTAATCTTTAAACACAGATATCTTTCTGAACACTTACCATTTCTGAGGCCACATTCTGTTACCTGGGGGTAAAGAAACTCTAAAAATAAGACTCTCGACTTTAATGAACTTATATTTTAGACGGGCTAAAGTTCAAGGTACTTCTGCTTTTATTATTTAGATTTTTTTTTTTAAGAAAGAAAAGCAACACATAATTATATCCATAAAAGAGGTATAAACAATGGATGACACAGGAGTTCTAGAGAGAGTTCTCTGGTCTTGTAAGAAAATGTTGAAGGAAGTAGAATTTGAGATGAACTTTGAAAGAGAATAGGTTTCACAGAGAGGAGATGGGATGGCATCCTTCAGTTGCCTATTTAGAATCTGTATACTTGGGACTGAAGTTTCTTGAGAAATTTTAGAAAAATTTTCAGGATTTCCCCCTTCATTTCTAATTCTCTCAATAGAAATCAGTGGCAAGTTCTGCAAGTGGCTGGAGGTAGAAGGCTGGGAAATTGTGACCAAGGGAGAATTTGGCCTTAAATCTTTAGGACTCTAAGAACAGAATAAGAATGAAACTAATAAAGGAGAAAAAGACTCTACCTATGATCGTAGGTATATATTTTTAAATATGAAAAGTCCTAAAGTATGAAGTTAGACTTTGACGAAAATACAATTACTTTTTCTCTAAGAATACAGGAGGTCCTACTGATAACTTAAATGCATAAATTGACTTTGTTCAAATAACAACTGCCTTGCCATCCATTTTATCTCATGACATACAGAAAGACAAACAACCCCAACAAAAATGATTTATGATGTCTGAAGCTAACCAAATGAATTTAGACAAAGGCATCTTTGGTGACAGATATAAACACTTTATATAAAACAAGATTGTAGGTAGGAAAATAAGACATCACTGTAATTGTTTTGTATGTACAATAAAATGTCTGACAGTATTTAACATTTCTTATCCTACTACACCTGATTAGAAGGTTCAATTTCATGATGCTAATTAGAATGTGCCACATATCACTTCTTAGTGGATCTGAAATCTTGGGCAAAGGTCACTTGACTAATCATTATTTTTCTGTGCAGCTTCTAAAGCTATTAAATTTTCCCTGTTATGCCAAATTCCCTTTGCAATTAAATAATTTAGCTTAAATATTCTCAGTGAAGTCACGTAGATTCACAAATGCACACAGACCAGATGATTATAAAATGTTTCATAACTGATATAAATTGATATATTTTAAAAATCCTGTTTCCTTCATTATTTTCTTGGTTCAACACATTATTCTTAGTGCGATAATGTAATTTGAAATACAATGTGTAATTCCAGGATTAATATCTCTGTCTTCCACAATACAATGCAAGAACTGCAAGAATAGGGCTCCACTAATTTTGTCTGTCATTGTATCCCCACAGCTTAGCACAGTACTTGACACAAAGTAGATATTCAATAAATATTTGTTAGGTGAATAATTCTGAGACCAGATTTAACATCTCTTTTAAAGATATTTAAACCTTTCAGTAAAATACACTGGTGATATATATAATAAAACACTGAGCAAACTCTTCAATGATTTCCTTAGCAATGATCATCTAGCCGCATGTCCTACTAGCCCCTCCTCTCTCCACTTCCTTCCCTATCATGGAAGTTAATGGAACCAAGACATGTGTTGTTGGGCATGGCTGGAGAGAGAGGATTGTCACAATCTGGTCATTTAAATTGTGAATTCTAAGGGAACACAGTTACTTTTCTTAGAAAAGGTTAACAGCTGGGCCTCCCCGGTGGCGCAGCGGTTGAGCGCTGGGTTGTGAAGCTGCCCGCAGCCTCTGCAGCGCAGGTTCGATCCCCGGCTGCTCCCCAGCCACCGGAGGAGGGTCCCACATGGCGCGCAGACCTCTCCTGCCGCCCGCTGCTCCCCTCAGCAGTGTACTTCGGTCCTTCTGCCTGCTCTGCTCCCTGCTCTGGCTCTGGTGAATTCTCTCACCCTCCCGCGCTTCTGACTGTACCCAGTGCATGTATAAACAAAAAAACAAATAAATAAATAAATAAAACATACCTCTATAAAAAAAAAAAAAAAAAGAAAAAAAGAAAAGGTTAACAGCTAATTCTAGCATATGGGGGGTTTCCCCATCATTCATAGAATGAATTCTCTGACACTAGTTGGGTGTCCTACAATTCAAGTCAATTCTGATACTCTCTACCCAGAGAGTATCAGAGAAGGCATCAGATCCCAATAGGTTAATGACTCAGTCTTAAAAGATTGCTCTCTTTCAGGTGCCAATTTCAAGTCAAATTTTTACCTGTGCTTCTGTCCAACTGGTCATATATCAGAGGTTTCCAAGACTCCCTCTTTGAGTTGGATTAATTTGGAAGAGTAGCTCATAGCACTCAAGAAATCAATTTACTCATTAGATTACCAGTTTATTACAAAGGATCTTAAAAGATAGGAATCAACAGTCAGATGAAGAGATACATAGTATGAAATCCCGAACAAAGGTAGTTTTGTCGAGGTAGAGTTCGAAAACCAGCAGAGTGGCACTGCTTACCAACTTGGAAGTTGACCAGACCCATCCTTTTGTATTTTTATGGAAACATTATTATACCATTTTTACTGGCTAAATCATTGGAATTAGCAATTAATTCAACTTCCAGTCTCTCTCCACCCCAGAGGTCAGAGGGGTGGGACTGAAAGTTCCAACCCTTTAATAACTCAGTTGATTCTTCTTGGCAACCAGTCCCAATCTTAGGTGAGTTCCAAAAATCAATTCATTAACATAACAAAAGATACTTTTGTGGTTCCCATCATTTAGAAAGTGTCAAGGGTTTATGAACAGTGGACAAATGTGTTTCTAATTATAAATCACAATATCCCTATCACTGCTAACAGGTAATAATATAAGCAAGAAAGAAAAAGTACAGTAAAATACTAATATCTTCAAACTGACCAGTGCTCAGGGCAATGTGTAAATTTATGATCAAATTTCTTGTGTTTTATATTATCAGATTTTGCTGGGCATATTCTAAATAAAGTTGAGAATTGTGCACAATAAAGACAAAAGGAGCTGTAATGAATTCTCATGTCTACTCACCAGATTCGAACTAATAGCCTGGGTTTCAATAGCAAGTGCCCCATCATGGTATTTTCTCTACTTTCAAGTCCCTTGCCCAATTTTTATAAAGTCAAAACTACATTTTGAGTTTTTCTCTTTTAGTACTTAATTTTAAATTTTTTCCAGAATGCCTAAGATACTAAACACTCACTTGAAACTTAATATTGCCAATGAAATGACATTATGGAAAACAGGAAAACAATAAAACATTTGATCATGATTCATGCCGTTGGGATTTATGCAAATATAGCATCTCTTATTACCCACTATAAGTGATAGGTATAATATTATTAGCTATGAAAACATCCCCAGAAAGCTGTTATTTATTAGGCTAGTTACAAAGGTTGTGCCAATTATTTTTGAGTGTATATGGATAATATCGAGTTATGCGGTATTTTTTCTAGTCCCAAACAAAGTCTTGTAGGCTGCACAAACCAAATCAAAAACAGAGTCTGATTTTTGCTGCTCTGGGGAGAAATCAGAACTTCTGCTGTTTTTAAAATGTAATTCTGAGTGTAAAATAGGATAACAGCAAAGAGTAATATTTAGATTCTAGCTGAATAGGACCTCAAAGCCTGGCCAATTCAACTCTCCTGCCTTATATGTGAGGAAATGAAGACTGTGAGGTCTGACCTCGTCAAGGTTATACAACTTAGTTCATGTAAAAATGAATGGAAAAAACAGTCAACTACTGTAAGTCAAATGCCAAGTCATAAAGATAAATATTGATCTAGCTAAAGCTTTAGCATTTCAACAATATTTATTATTTTTTGTATTATTTATTTTTTTACATCATTGTTCATTTTTAAACAATATTTGCTTCCCTCTACCCCCTCAGGTGTAGTCCCCATAGAGTTTCCTTCCCCAATGCACCCGTGCACCATCACCTCATCCCCTGTGCTCCTCCCTCCCTCCCTCTGATCCCTCTCCCTCCTCCTCCCCTGCAGTATGTCTCTGATTTATAATTGTCCATTTTGCTTTGTTGTGCTTTGTACTGTTATTGTTTTTTTACACTGATGTCTTATTTGGTTCCCCTATATTCCTGCTATAAGTGAAACCATCCAATATTTTCTTTTTCCTTCTGGCTTATTTCGCTGAGCATAATTCCTTCTAGCCCCATCCATGTTTCTGAGAATGGCATAAATTTATCTTTTTTGGATTGCTGAATAATATTCCATTGTGTATATATGCCACATCTTCTTGATCCAGTCATCTATTTTTGGGCATTTGGGTTGTTTACAGGTTTTACCTATTGTAAATAGTGCTGCAATAAACAGAGGGGTACAGGTGTTTTTTGAATCAATGTTTTTGTGTTCTTTGGGTAGAACCCTAGTAGTGGAATTGCCAGCTCATATGGTAGCTCCATTTTTAGCAGGTTGAGGAACCTCCAGACAGCTTTCCATAGCGATTGGACCAGTTTGCACTCCCACCAGCAATGTAGGAGAATTCCTTTTTCATCACATCCTCGCCAACATTTACTGTTACTTGTTTTTTTGATATATGCCATTCTTACTGCTGTAAGATGGTATTTCAGTGTGGTTTTAATTTGCATTTCCCTGATTATAAGGGATGTCTTCAACAATATTTAAACCCTAAAAAATGGTTTATTTACTTCAATATTAACACAATTTAACTGTAATACAAAATTTATAGGCATTCTTATAAGTCATTAAAATAAGATTTACCTATGTAGGTTTGGTGGACCAATAGCCCCATAAAGATGTTTACATCCTATAGTCAGAATCTGTGAAGACATTTCCATACATGGCAAATGGGACTTTACAAATGTTAAGGACCTTGAGAAGGGGAAGTTGTTCTTGGTAATTATCTGCATGGGCCCAATGAATCACAATCCTTACAAGAGGGAGGCAAGAGGGTGAAAATCAGAAGAGAAGACATGACAATAGTAGCAGAGGAGTGTTGGAGAGAGATGGGAGGAGAGAGAAGGTGGGGGAGAGAGAGAGAGAGAAACTTGGGGCCAAAAGTCAAGGAATATAGATAGCTTGTCAAAACTGGAAAAATCAAAGAAATGGATTCTCCCCTAGGACCTCCAGAAAGAATGCAACCCTACCTCTCAAACCATCTTGGACTTCTAAGCGGAATTTTGGAATAGAGATATTTAGTGAAGATCTCTATTAAATATCTCCAGTGGGAGGAGATATTTAAATTTCAGCCATTTTTCATCCATAGCTAATCAATCCATTCAACACGAATTTCTTATATCATCTGTGTTGGTCATTGAGCCAGGAACTGGAGGATGCAAAACCATCTCTCAAGGCACTATCTCTTTAGCTTCATAGCTGCCCACGATCCTGCTATAGCCTTCAAGAGTTCAGCCTCCTGGACTTTTAAAATAACCTCCTTTAGATCTATCTTTATTTAGGTCACATCTGCAACATCATACCTTCAAATATGGCCATGGTGGAGCATTCAAAAATGGCACTGTCAAATACAACAGCCCTGTGCTACATGTGGCTATGTAAGCATACATTTAATTAAAATTTAAAACTCATTTCCTCAGTCTCACTAATCACATCTCAATCACCTAATAACCATGTTGCCTGTGGCCATTACACTGAATGGTGCAGACACAGAACAATTCCCATCACCATAGAAAGCTAGGACAGCCCTGTCTTAAACAGGAAGCCATTCTTATCTCTGCTTTTCAATTTACTGTTTCTATTTGCCTATAAGAAAATATACAATATTGTAGATGGTAGACATCTCTGTTGAGTGTTGCTCTTCCTCAGGTACATTGTTTATTTCGTAGGCACCATCCTCTCTCCCCACCTCTGCCCTACCCCTTGTCATTCAGATGTCAGCTCACCTCTTGTTCTCTGTGGGGCTTTCAACAGTTCTACTCTTCCCTTTCTACTAGAAGTTCCATCCTCATACACACCCTCTTCAACAGTCTGAAAACTGTTAATACTCTAATGTAAGCCCTGACTGAGGTGGCCTGGTAAATGTAGGTCACATACATTAGATTTTCAATTAGCTAGAAGTCTTTACTTATACTTTTACAAAAGTTATACACATTGACTTGAAATAACATTTTTATTCTGTTTCTACATTTGTCTCTCAGCAGTTTATTGATAGCAGGAATGTTTTATTTACATATATACTTGTACTTTTAAATATACACTTTTACTTTTATTTATATGTATATATATCCACACAAACACATATATATTATATATAATTTTTAATTGAATGAATTGACTAATTTCTCAGTATAAGGCATTGAGAAATATGCTAAATCTCTTTCCTTAGAATTATTTTAAAATAGATTGCTCTCTTGAACATATCTCTACTTTGAAGTAGGATATGCAAAGTAGATCTATTTTAGATGGTGATATATATATATATACACATATGTATTATAAATCACTTCCATTTATAAGAAAATGAATTTAAATTGAAAATATTATATGTATTTTTGTTAAAAAATAAAATAGATTGCTCCATCTTTGGGGTTTGTAAGGTGCGATTCTTGTAATAGGCTTCACTTATTGAATACTGAGTTTGGATTCTGAAGAAAGATTGAAAAAAATCTAAAATCATTAAAATCCTTTTCAGCAGGGTTACATGATATCAAATCACTGGCTGGATCACTATATTTTCAATAATATAGAGAGTTAAATTCTGTACCCTGGGCATAACTTTCTGTATGAATCATGCAGAAGAACTATCAGGAAAAGTTTCCAGATAAAACAATATATTTTTCTGTCCTAAGTTATTTAATCAAATTTGTTTCTCTGTTTATGGAGAATCACAAAGTTTTACTTATTAATGAAATATCAGTTTTGATCAAAAAGAAACTTGATAAAAGTCCTATCTCCAGGGAATGATATTTTCATGGTTAATTTTTATTAGAAATGGAGTTCATCATGCACTAGAGAAAGTGAAGAAGTTGATGCTCATTTTCTTCATATCCAGAATTTAGAACAAAGTACCTAAATGATTGAACATTGTGGAATACCACTCATCCACATATCTACAAATGATAATGGTACCGATTGTTGCTTCTAAAATTTAGGCCATGGGCCTCCCCTGGTGGCACAGCGGTTGAGCTCTGGGCTGTGAAGCTGCCCACAGCCTCTGCAGCACCAGTTCAATCCCCCACCACCAGGATGGTCCCACATGGCGTGCAGACCTCTCCTGCTGCCCGCTACTCCCCTCAGCAGTGTACTTCGTCAGTCTGCCTGTTCTGCTCTCCGCTCTGGCTCTGGTGATTTCTCTCACCCTCCTGCGCTTCTGACTGTACCCAGTGCTTGCATAAATAAATAAATCTTTAAAAAAAAATTTTAGGCCGGGCCTCCCCGGTGGCGCAGCGGTTGAGCGCTGGCTTGCGAAGCTGCCCGCAGCCTCTGTGGCGCCGGTTCGATCCCCGGCTGCTCCCCGGCCACCGGAGGAGAGTCCCACATGGCGCGCAGACCTCTCCTGCCGCCCGCTGCTCCCCTCGGCAGTGTCCTTCGGTCCCTCTGCCTGCTCTGCTCCCCACTCTGGCTCTGGTGAATTCTCTCACCCTCCCGCGCTTCTGACTGTACCCAGTGCATGTATAAACGAAAACAAACAAATAAAGAAAGAAAGAAAGAAAACATGCCTCTATAAAAAAAAAAAAAAAAAAAAAAAAAAAATTTTAGGCCAACACTGTCTACACTTCTGGTCTCACTCCTCCCAAGACTGATACAAGCTGTCCTCACCCAAGAGCTGTTTCTCAAGTGAGTTTCTGTTGTAAGATTCTTTGCAAAATAGTGACATTGGAGTCTTTTCAAAAAATACAAACTTAATTTTAAGGTTAATCTTTGCCAACAAATGACCAGAATAAGAGACGGATTTCTTCTTAATTATCATAAAATTGACTCATGTTTCATTAAGTACTTCTTATATACAAATCACTTTCTAGCCACTCATTTGACAGATATTTCTTGGTCATCTGTACACACTACTCCAGGCTCTGGAAGGGATGCTATTGAGCAATATTGACTGGATGGCTATTCTCCTGGAGAGCTGCCTCCAAATGGGTGGAACACATAATAGAATAGGCAAATAAGATGTGTTTAGATCTTGTTACATACCATGAAGCAAATAAAGCACATGAATTTATAGTGCTATACTTTAGATGATGTGGTCAGGGAAAGTTTCTCTTAGAAAATAGTATTTGAACCCAGATCTGAATTATGCAGTGACAAGTTAGGTCTGTGACTGCTCCATGTGGAATGTGTCTGTGCCGGCCCCCACCACACCCAACTCATGTGTGGAAGCCTCATCTCTAAATGAAGGTATTTGTAGGTAGGACACTTGAAAAGTGATTCGGTCATGAGGGTGGAGTCCTCACGAATAGGATTTAATGCCCTTACAAAAGAGATCTCATAATGGTCCTTGGATGGCCATCTAGGAACCAGGAAGTGACTCTCAACAAAAACTCAATTCAGCCACCAGCACTTTGAGAAACAGATGACTGTTGTTTATAAGCCACTCAGTCTGTGGTGTTTTAGTTTTAAGTTGCCTGAATGGACTAAGACAGGCCCCAAATTTCAAGACAGAGGGAAACACTAGTGCTAAGGGTCAAAGAAGGGAAAGATCCCTGCATGCTTCCAGGAACAGCGGGAGGGCTGCTGTGAGCAAGATAAAGGTGAGAGGAGAGACCAGAGCCACAGGCTAGAGCTTGGCTTGGATTTTCATTTCAGGAAGAGTCACTGGCAGATTCTAAGCAGGACAATGCCATGATTTCCACTTCCTCTCACTCAGGTTGTCCTATGGCTACTAGTTCACAGGGGCATGAGTAAAAAGGAGGCGGCATGAGAAGGTGGCTCATGCAGAGGTCAGGCCAGAGGCAACAGAATACAGATTAGGGCAGTGGCAGAGGAGCAGGAGAGGAGCTCCAGGGATAAAATGCAAGCTGGCAACGATGCAAGAGCTGTGGGAGATGTTGAATTAGTTATGGAGATAAAATTGACAGACTTAATTACAAGTTGGCTAGGGAATGTGAATGATAGAATGATTAAGGGTGACTTCCCGGCTTCGAGCTCGAACAACTTAATGGACAGAATGCTATTTGCTAAGATGGAGAAAAATGCAGGTGTCAGGGATCTGTGGAAGAAAAAATTAATCTGCACAACCCTACAAAGTAGGCATTGTTGCTTTCTCCACAATACAGAGGAGACAGTGAGCCTTAGAGAAATGGTTCAAAGTCACACAGGTAAGCAGAGAGCAGTGCTGGGAAATTAAGCCCAGAGAAGAGGACTCCAGGGCCATCCCTCCCAGGCACCGCTGCACTGACTGTGGCCACCGGGTCACAATGTTTGAAACTTAAAGCAGCAGCAACAAACAACAAACATTGCAGCAGTAAAAATTCTTGGTGCTTGTAAAAACTACACAAGCTTGCTGCAAAAGCAAAGATGACCTGGAAAATCAAACAAAGGGAGTACGAACCTGTACTTTTAAATGACTTTTCAGCAGGATTTTGGCTACATTGGTGAGCTGAATGCCGGGTGCTTCCTAGGTATGCCTTCTTCTGTTGGCCAAATGTGCTGAGTTTTCTTATTCTCCATCAGACTTCCAGGAAAATACAATCAACAGGGAATGAAAAACAATGCATCTGTCTTGATACTACATTCAAGTGCTGCTTTTTTCCCTTCCTTTAAGGCCTATGGTATTTCTATGGGGACCAACGCTTTTTCTCACCATGACTGCCTGGAAGCTTCCCCTTACATAATATTAAACATGATGATCACACCTGTCTGTCCTACCATAACAGGAATAACAGGGTCAATTGGCCCCATCTTCCCAGCACTGTGCACAGGGAAACCTTATGTCGAGGATACTGACAGGCTGCTTTGAAGATTGCCAATATTTATACTGGCCAAGATGACATTGCTTCTGTTATTCACTGAGACCAAGTACCTTGCTTTGCAGCTCACAAGGGATTCTGTGTGACCTCACAGGCTGCCATTAGCAGTTACTTGCACTTGGGTGTGGGGGTGGCATTTGACATAAGAACACTTTGGAGAACAAGAGAAAGTTAACAGCACAATTAATAAACCGCATCACCTTTTAAAAATAGGGTCTATTTTTACATTTATTCCTGAGTTGCGAAAAGTTCCTCTTTTGAGATGTTGCTGTTTTTTCTGACAAAAGACAAAAATTAAATTGCCTGCTTCTTGCATTCTCCTTGGTGGTTTCTCTGCCTCTCTGACTTAAGTCTGTGGAGCAGGGCCACAGCAATGCTTACACATTCTTGGTGTGAAGTAAACTGGGGATGAGACAAAGTTAGTTATATTTATTCCACTGAAGAAATCTCACTTTAAGCAAATTCTGAGGATATGAAACATTGGTTCTTTGTCTAGTTTATAAAGATTTTACTCAAAATGGAGAGTTTGGCAGGATTAATTGCAAATGAGCTTTGTACTTGATTTGCAGCTTAACAATTTGAGGTGCATTTCTAATGCTATTCAGAATAGTGAATTCCCGATCTGTATGTTAAAAAATCAAGTCCTGTTATCTGGAGAAGTATTCTGGCTCTGGAAAGATTGCTCTGCTATCCTGTCCTGAAACCATTTGAGGGGTAGGAAAAAAAAAAAAAAAAAGGCTGAAATAGAACTTGTTTAAGTATTTGATGTAGCCTTGGTCATTTTTATCTCAAATAAGTTCTTTCATTTCCTTCCTCTGTAATTTTTGGAGAATTTATGGTGAAAGATAATTACATTTCTTAATTTCTTTCATTTTAAATTCATATCAAAGCCTTCAAAGAGATTGATAGCCCTAAAATGGGTCTTGCCAGCTGTGTAGTCAGTGGGGCCCTGTACTGTCAGCCTGTTTTATGTGGATGAGATAGAGTGGAGGCAGAAACATATGGAGCTAGTGCCACAACAGCTTGCAGCAAAGAGGCAAGCGGCAAACAAGGGTGGCTGCGTGTTGCTGTGCCTTCCCTCAAGAGGCAGAGCGTATAGTAACAGCTTGGTATGGAGGATAAGAAACACAAGTGACTCAGAAGATAAGTAGGCAGGTTGATGAGGAGAAATGGCTCCGAGGACTTAAGCAGACTTCGTGAACGTGGCCAGAATGAGGCTGCAAGAGTGAAAAAAATAAAAACCTCATGAACGGACCATCTGTCTGGAAAGCCTTCCAACAGCATTAAGAGGGTTATATTTTGAACATTAGATATTTTCTCTGGTGCTCTGTTGAAGGTCTTGGCATATATTCCTACAGATACAGTCACAGAAATGTCATCAGAGGGCCACAACCACAGCCATTTCCAGCAGCACAGCTGGCCAAGGGAGAGGGAGCTTGTCATTCTATGGAGGAGTGGATTCTGGTTAAAAGGAAGAGCAATCTCAGTCCTGCGTCAATCTGGGTGAGTCGCCCTGTCAATTGGCAGAAGGTGACTATCATGGTCAAGTTCCAGGTGGCATAAAGCATTAGAAAATGGTTCATTTTGGATAACTGCTTCAAGAAATCCATAGTCTGAAAGCGACTGTGTGGCCAAGTACCCAAGCTGGGGTTGAGGGAAATCTTTGTGACAAATGGTGTTTAGTAGGGGTGCCTTATGGAAGTCTTCAAAGTTATCTTTTCAATGTATGTTGTTTTGAGTCAGTGCTAAAAATGCCACATTCCACCTAGAAAAGTCAACTGAAATGTGGGTTTAGGCTGAATAAGGCCCGACTTCTAAACTTTTTGTCCAACGTTATGCTAGCACTGTCAAATCTCTCCTTATAGACAGCTATCCACAGAAAACCAGACCCAATCTATGTAGGCCTCGATCTACCCTTAACTAGCAAGGCTGACACAAAACTGTCTCAAAACAGATTTATCATAATTGTTCATTAGCAAAACTTGGCAAAAATGCAGCGATAATAGTCAGCAAATTACTTCTTTTATTACCTGTTTTGTAAGCTTTCTAGATCTGTTGATGCAAATAGTCAAGCAATTACCCCAAACACATGGAACAGTCTCAGAACAATGAGAAAAGTGACAGATTCAAAAATGGCTCCAGGCACCTCCAACCTCTAGGGACCCTTTTGGCTCTGGGGCTGGACTTGTGAAATGCATTCTATCATTTTGACCTATAGTCATCAGATCAGCTCACGAAAAAATCTGATTTCTGGGTAAGATTCAGTATCTAATCAGAACATGTTGCGTGCTAATGAGTGAATAGTCAGCATGATGCCTGTAGTAATTGAACTTTCATCCATTCGCATATATTTATAAGACAGGCACTGTGCTAAACTCTAGGGATCCAGCAGGGAACAGGACACAGAACCTGCTCTCAAGGAGACAGTATAAATGTTCTAAGTCCTACATAAAAAGTAGTTCTAAATTGTTTTCCCCCCCCAAAATCTAAGAAATTTGACACACTACTATTACTGTTTTCTGAGTACAATGCTGGGAGGGGGGCAGGAAAGAACATGAAGAGAGGGAAAGCAGAGCGTGTTCTGTTGGCAATAAGGACAGTTAGCAATGTCTCAGATGGTTGAAGAGAGCTCTAGGTAGAGACCTAAAGGAGTTAACAGAATAGGTAACTCAGGTGTCCTTGGAAGTGTGCATAAAAGGCTACAATTAAGTTGACTGGGGCATAAGACTTGAATTTCATTCTCCAGTGAGAGTAAACAAAAGGTCTCTGGACTCGAAAACGCAAGGCATGGTTCATTGAAAGGGTATCATAAGTGAACAAACATACCAAGTGCTGAGACTTCTAGTCCTCTTCCACCATTAAGCTTCCAGAATACTAGCATTCAAACATATACCTTCCAAGCAGAAACTCAGAGAAATATTCTGAGGGTTCTGATCAGACCGAGAATACCTAAAGATTCTGAAATGTGAATTCCAAGGCAACAGCCCATCCAGATAACCCTCCAGAGACAATCACACTCAGTTCAACACACCCATTTGCATGGGGCTTTCAGAGCAATGAGAGGTCCCAGCCAAAACAAGTGGCACTTGCTAACAGGATTCACCGAAGAGGGTTTAAAGAAGAGACTTAAAGTAAGAAAAAATTAGAGGACCCAAAATGAATGGGGCCCAACTAAGGATAAGAGCAGGTGATGAGAGATAAAAGGTCAAAGGGAGAGACTGGTGATACCAGAGTCCTGTCAGAACTGGAACTTGGAAGAGGGGCTGTTCTAGCCACAGAAGTAAAAGTGATTCTCAACCAGGGTAATTTCCCCATTGGGGACATCAGTAACATCTGGGATCATTTTTGGCTATGATGTTGGGAAGGAGGGTAACTACTGGTATCTAAAAGGAGCTGGGGGCCTCCCCGGTGGCGCAGCGGTTGAGCGCTGGGTTGCGAAGCTGCCCACGGCCTCTGCAGCGCCGGTTCGATCCCCGGCTGCTCCCCGGCCACCGGAGGAGGGTCCCACATGGCGCGCAGACCTCTCCTGCCGCCCGCTGCTCCCCTCAGCAGTGTACTTCGGTCCTTCTGCCTGCTCTGCTCCCCGCTCTGGCTCTGGTGAATTCTCTCACCCTCCCGCGCTTCTGACTGTACCCAGTGCATGTATAAACAAAACAAACGAACAAAAAAACAAACAAACAAATAAATAAATAAAACATGCCTCTATTTAAAAAAAAAATAAAATAAAATAAATTAAAAAAATAAAAAAATAAAAAAATAAATAAAAGGAGCTGGTAATGATCCTATGGTACACAGGACAGATCCCACAACAAAGAACTGTGTGGCCCTGTAACAGGGTGGTCCCCAGGAAAGGGGGAGGTTCCCTGCCCCACCCAAGGGAGGGTGGAGCTGAGCAGGAAGAGGAGAAGCTGCAGAAGAGACTGAGGAAGGAAGCAGGATGGAGCCAGGAGACCTGGAGGAGGCGCATGGAGCCTAGAGACACGTGAAGAAACTGCGCTTGTCTTTTGGTCGTGGACTGGGTGACACAGATGTGGGTGAGACCCGTGGGGAGGTGACAACGGCAGCTTTTATCTTGATGTTGATTTTGCTCTTTTCCTTCCGGGCTTGTCTGGTTATTTCTGACCCTTTGCTGTGGGTCCCCACTGGAAGATGCTTTAGACTTGTGTCTGGCTTTGGGGCCTTGTTCTGGGCCAATCCCATTTGGATGGACTTTTACCCACGAGGGGACGGGTAACTCTGGATGCTTCATTTAGAAACTAGACTCTTTGCCTTACCTGTATTGTTTCCTAGTTTTATTAAAGTTCCTTCCCATTAAAGTCTCCTATGTTTTGTGTTGATGCGGCGGATGGCAGAACCCATTTAGAATAGGCAGGTTTGCGGGGCTTGGGCTACCCCTCTTCCTGTCATATAACAGCCCCAAATGTCAACACTAACAAGTTTATAAATCCTAGTGACAGAGGAACACAGCCACTGACAAATCAATGACCGGACAGAGAATGAATGACAACGGATGACTGATTTCCTTGCCCTCTATATTTGGTCTTCTACCAGTGCCTCCACTGGCTGGACCTACCAGGAAGCCAAAGAGTGAGGGACCCTAGATGAGGTACATATCAAACAGTCTCTGGGGCACTGAAAGAATGAGGAATGGTTCTGGAGAGACACATAGAGAATAATCACACAGTCTTTGTTTAGCTTCTATGTGTTAACATTTGAAAATAAGCCGAGAGGCAAAGCCATAAAACAAACAAAAATTAACCATCATTAATATTCTCTGAGCGATAAGACACTATGTTTTATCCCGAGAATATGATTAAAATGCTGGAAAGAAGGGGAAAATTCAGAGAATAAAAAAGGATTAGAAAATAAAAAAGAAATAGCAACAATGAAAGCTTTTAGATGAGTAGTTTTACTTTTGTTTTGGAAATCAGTGGAGGTGTTAGTTTTCATGTCTAGGTTGATATGGAGTAAAATATATAGCACACAAAACACAGTAGACTTAACAGGCTTAGAGGCAGAAAACTGTGAGAACACAATTCCTATTATAACAATATCAGTGTAGGGTAAAGAAAATGTCAGGCTTTTCTGCCCTTCCGCCATCAGGATAGATGATGGATCCTTGTCCTGAATGCATGCCTGATGGTGGGCACCTGGAATAGGGTGTGGGCATAGGTAGATGGGATTCAGCTGAGCTAAGACTGTGCTTTTAAGGGCGGCGTCACGGGGACGCCAGCAGCAGCAGCAGTAGAAGCCGAAGCAGAAGCCAAAAGAGAAGCTGAGAAGCAGCAGAACGAACGCCAGAGAGCCCAGATAGAGTGAAGACTTGCTGGGGGCTGGGAGGCCTGCCAGCCTCCCAGCGCCCCCAGCCAGCACCCCTGCCTGCCATATGCCTGGTGAACCCCAATAAAAAACCTGCAAAACTACTGAGGACTCTGACTCCTCCTTTACCCGGTCTGCATGGGATCAGAAAACCTGCACTGTGGCCTGTCCTGCCCCTACAATTAGACAAAAGCATGGTGGGTTAATTCAAGTTTTGCAATTGAAGGACTGAAGCAATTTAATCTTGTTCTTTAAATCCAGGGTGACCTCAGTTGATAATTAGCATACATTCTTGTGCTGTATGAGGGTTTTTTTTTTAATGCCTTTAGAGTCTTATAAATGTATATAGTGAAGCTTCTAGAGAGCAGAGGGCTAAAACATGTATTCCTTTCAATTTCAACATCAATGAACACATCCTGACAACTGATGTAAAAAGAAGGGCAAGATTATCTAAGCCTGAGGACTCACAACTTCCGGGGAGAGAAAATGACTATGCAAATTGACATTCCCATCTCCCTGGACTGATATCCTCAACAAGCAAGGTGGAATGACAAGCCTTTAGCTTCCTACATGGAGTATGTTAGAAGACAGAGTTGAGTTAAATAGCTGTGATCATTTAATTTTCTCTTAATGGCTATAAAAAACATGTCTTAAGAAACAGAGCTGTACCAAAACCACTGGTTAAGAGAGCAAGGACACAAGCCACAGAATGGATAAAAATATTTGCAGAAGATATATCTGATAAAATGCTCTGATCCAAACATACAGAGAACGCCTAAAATTCCACAAGAAAACAAACAACACAATTAAAAAATGAGCCACAGACTTGCAGGCACCTCACCAAACAAGATCTGCAGATGGCAAGTAAGCATATGGAAAGACGCTTCCCAACTTCTGTCATTAGGGAATTGCAAATTAAGATCACAGTGAAATACCACTACCGCACCTACTAGAAAGGCTAAAATTCAGATCACTGACAACACCAAATGACAGCAAGGATGTGAAGCAATAGGAACTTTCATTCACTGCTGGTGGTAATGCAAAAGTGTTGAAACCATTTGGAAAACCAGTTTGACAACATATCTGGTTGCTCGCAAAAGAGTTATACTCTTGAAATCTACTAGATTCCTAGGATGCAGACTTTCTCTGCTGGATAGTCCTAAAAAAAAACCTTACAACACAATTGTACTATATGTTAATTATGGGAAACTTGTTCTTCCATTTTTTTTTTAATTTTTTTTTTTAAAGATTTATTTATTTATTTATTTATTTATTTATTTTTATTTATTTATTTATACAAGCACTGGGTACAGTCAGAAGCGCGGGAGGGTGAGAGAATTCACCAGAGCCAGAGCAGGGAGCAGAGCAGGCAGAAGGACCGAAGTACACTGCTGAGGGGAGCAGCGGGCGGCAGGAGAGGTCTGCACGCCATGTGGGACCCTCCTCCGCTGGCCGGGGAGCAGCCGGGGATCGAACCGGCGCTGCAGAGGCTGCGGGCAGCTTCGCAACCCAGCGCTCAACCGCTGCGCCACCGGGGAGGCCCATGTTCTTCCATATTTTTAACTTGAAAATTATTGAGACTGGAAAATGAGATTATCAATGACCATGACAATGGAAAACAAGGGCAAGAGATGACAGAGGCAGTCTCTACTGAGGTTCACCCAGCATTCAGAATACAGATTTAGAGAGACAGAGGGCATCCTGACTATCTTAGATGGAAAGAAGGGGCGAGCAAGCAGGGCCATTACCTACAGCCGGGCTGATTTTTCACTGCACAAGGAGTTCCAGACAACGGGATTAGAACCAGGTTGAGAGCCAGTCCTAGTTCTCACACCAGACTTCATCTGCCTGGAGAAAGGAGGCTAATTTGCACAAGAAGGTAAGTGGGACAGAGACAGTGGGAATTTCATGACCTTCCATGAGCTCCTCTCAGTCATAATTAAGGGATCTGGTGTTTGGTGGCTGGTACTTTTGCTGGTGGGGAGAGACCAAGTGCCAAACCACACATTTTGGGGTTTGAAAACTGTTAATACTCCAGTGTACACCCTGAGTGAGGCGGGCTGGGCAAATGTAGGTCACATACATTGGATTTAAAATCAGCTAGAAGTCTTTATTTATACTTTCACAAAAGGTCTTTAATATGTACAAAACTTAGGCTTTTTTATAGTGTAAAGTTAATTTAAGGTGACTTTCCAGAAAGGAAGGTGCATTTTTATTTCCCACCCTTAATCTTTCCCTACCTCCCCTTTGAAGAGTACCATGATATTAGCTGTACGTGGGAAGTTATTTAATCTGCCTTCAAAGAACATTTATAATTTTGTCTTGAAGTGTGGAAGAATATACTTTATTTAAAATGTTCAGGACATTGTGTAGCTCTACAAGAGAGAAAAAGATTTTTTTTTTTCCAAAAAAGCAAAGGTGCTAAATACAGCAATTTACTTCCAGTGACATAACATGTTGCCTATTCATATTGTTTTTCAAAAAATACACACATTAAATGTTATGCGTTAATCAGACCTCTGTTCAATATGAAAATGATTAGGGAATAAACATTTCATAATAGGAAGTTATGATTGAGGACTGAGAATGATATTTCCTGACTTGTTCTGTGGAATAGATAATCAAGTTGTCTTTCAAAGACTGAACCTGTAGTGAATGTTTTACTGAGAAAATAAATGAAATTGATTATATATTCTAGGCAAAAAAAAAAAGCCCCACTATAATTACTTTCAATCTTCTCATAAAATGTTTTCCACTAGCAGATTTTCAAAACTGTTAGGAAATAGAAGAGGCTAGAAGCAAGAGCATATTCATCACAGGAATTTGATATGGAAAAGACCTCTGGGTCAGTCCCTCCCTTTTCTAGCCAAGACAATGTCTCCACTGCTCTGCTCTGTCCAACTTAAGGAGCCCTAAATGATGAACTCTATCTCTTCCCTAAATCACTGAGCTGATTTCTTCACTGGGTTTCGGAAGATAATAGGGATGTAAGCAAGACTTATAAATTATTTTCTAAAACTCTAGTCTCCAAAACATCAATTTGGTTTAAAAATCATTTTGATTGAATTCCTTTTGCAATGCTGCCCCATTTTCATTATTTTCTTTTCTTCCTCCATTGCCCTCCGTCAATAGACCAAAATACAAATTTCTGCTTTTCTCCAGCACTACCCACAGGATGTGGGCAAACCCAGGCAGTCCTATGGCAAGACTCAAGTCCTGGGTACAGTGGTGTAGCTCTCCTCACGTCCACCCAAGAGTGCCCTCTCTCTTTTTGAAAGCTGATGTACACAGCAGACCAGTCAGCTTGTCCATCTGGTCTTCGCCTATGAGGCCCTCGCTACGCCACCCAGCCTCTCCTGCAGCTTGCCACACTGTGTCTCCTTGCTGACCTCTCTCCAAATCGTTCCATTGAAAACAAATTTTCAGGACTCCCAAGCATTCCCCAGGTTTCTTATTTATCCTTAAACTGATTGTTTCTCAGCCTTCATCATTTGTATCCCTCCTCCAAAACTTCTGCCATATCCACATATCTACTGTGTTAAAGTGGGACTCTTTCTCAGATTGGGCTGTGGCAGGAGTCGCATTTTAATAAATGGAATAAAGTACTGGGTGTTGAGAACTTACATGTCAAAGTAAGGGGCTGCCTACGAAACAATAGGCTATTTTGAAACTGTTTTTTTCTTCCTCGTCCTCACCCTGTTCAAAGGTATAAATGGCTTGATCCAAACAAACGACTCTTTTCCTCCCTTCACTTAGCCTCGATGGAAGGGAGTTAAAGAGATGGAAGAAGTATTATTAGAAACACAAACTAGGGTTTGAATTGGGTGGATCAGCTAGAAGAGGGACCTTTCCTTACTGAGGAAGTTATAACCACATTTTCCTTGCTGCAGAACTTTTGGGAAAACCTTGAAACACCTTCCAAAGAAAACACCTCTCCACTGGGATCTGCCAAACCTACGTGGTACCGATGTCAGATGCGACCTGTCCTTACTGTTGCTCTGCCTTCCCCCCGACTGTACTCCCATATCTCAGGAGTGAAAGTCAGCCTGGTGTTGTACAGGAGGAGATGAGAAAAATCAACATTTGGGGAGAGGATAGGAATGTCAGCTTTGCGCCCACCCTCTTTAGATGTTCCAGTCTGAAACTTCACCAAGTGGGAAGTGCAGAGGGAAAAACTTACTCTTTAAAACAAGTTTAGAAGTTTGATAATTAAGCTGTGTTGGTACATTAATTACTGAACTAACACTGCTTTTTAACAACAGGGGACAGAGAGACCATGCATTGGGTTACAGTGTCCAGAAAAGTTCTGGAGTCACCTTCAGGTGCAGATCAGGTGTAAAAGAACTACTGGGTTGGGAGCAGAAGAGAAAAACTTGTTTTCTCCTTTCACTCTGTGAGCTCTCACTCTTCCCACATACTGACAGCTCTCCCAGACCCTCTAAGGCTTTGTGCCCAGAGCTACACATGTGTATGAACTCATCAGTTCTCTAGTAGGGAAAAAGAGGGTAAAAATGCCCCAAGGTCCCAAGCACTATAAAGCATAAAACACTGTTCCACTGGTCATGTTTAAGATTCAGAGCTCCAAGTGGAATCTGACCCATGCAACATGAACTCTCATTGTTTTCCTAAACCACTTTCTTATTTTATAATTAGAATTTTTGAGGTCTTGATTGACACTCAGTAAAATTCACTTTTACTCCAGAAAATTCTCTTCAGGGGCATAGTTTCATGTATTTTAACAAATGTACACATTCACAGGCTATTATCATGTACACAGTCATGGGCTATTGCCACAATCAAGATTTAGAATATTTCTATCACCCTCAAAACTGCTCATGCTCCTTTGCAATCACTGCCCTACCCCCAATTCTTGGCAACCATTCATATGACCTCCTTAGAGTCTTAACTGCATGACTTCTTTTCACTAGCATAAATAGTTGAGATTTCTGCATGCTGTACATTTTCATAGTTCCTTCCTTTTTATTGTTGCATAATATTCCAATGTATTAATATACCACATTTTCCCCATCTATTCATCTTTGCATGGATATGGATTATTTTCAGATTTTGCCAATTATGAATAAAACAATTTAAAATTTCTTTAGCTTTGTCCTGAGCAGTGGCTTGAAGTGTTAATTACATATATATTAAATTATATATATTTCATATATATTAACATACATATACCACTATTGATATGAAATGATTTGTGTATCCTTTAACAACATTCACCTCAGAATGGCTAGTGCTATATATACCCCATCTTAGGAAACACTGGCCTAACAGAATTCTTTCTCTCCTGCTCCCTCTGCACCCTCAGCTTCCACAGCAGGTTTCTTGAGGGTGACAATTCTGCACACCATGGAGCAGGTGGCCCTACCAATACCCTGCTACCTCATACTGTTACTTACAGAGAGCTTTTCCTCCAACTCTCCATGATAAACCTGCAGCTTCTGAAGCTTGTTCATTTATTCCACAAACACTGGAGCAGAGAAATCCATTCGCATATATGGATATCTATACACAAAAATAAGGTCTTTTTTTAAAAATAGTTGTTAAAAGCAGTTTTATTTTATTTTTTTAAAAGATTTATTTATTTATTTATATAAGCACTGGGTACAGTCAGAAGTACGGGAGAGTGAGAGAATTCACCAGAGCCAGAGCAGGGAACAGAACAGGCAGACTGACGAAGTACACTGCTGAGGGGAGCAGCGGGAGTGGCAGGAGAGGTCTGCGCAACATGTGGGACCCTCGCTGGCGGCCGGGGATCGAACTGGCGCTGCAGATGCTGCGGGCAGCTTTGCAGCCCAGCGCTCAACCACTGTGCCACCAGGGGAGGTCCAGCAGTTTTATTTTAAAAATATTTGAAATACCAATGAACCATCATCACCCAAAGTATAAGTTTTCCGTACAATTTACCTTCTTCAGCTTTTTCTTTTGCAAATACCTTACTGTGAATCACCTCTAGCAACAATTGGTAACTATCAAAATCTGTGATATAACAAGTGAGGAAACCTGTTAATTTAGTCTGATAACCAAAATCTCAAGTATGAAATGTTTCCATTCAACTTCCAAATTATTAGGCGTTTGTATCCATCAGAATTCAACTTGGGAGGGAAATTTCAATATTTTTTTAATTGACTTCATATTCACAATGAAAAGCATGCCATTTCCAGTTTTGCTTTACCTAGAAGATTATTAAATGTTCCAAGCTATCATGTACTCTATTATCAGTAGTATTTTTCATTGCATCTTTCTTGAAAAGGTGAGGCCAAGACTAGTTTTCTAAATGAGGTCTCACAGACCAAAACTTTGATATAGATGAGAATAATCCATGATTTACTTACTTTTTAAATTGGATCCATACTAGATGCTGGATACTTTTATAATTATTTTATTTTTTTCTCTGGCATAATTCTCACAAATGAAATAGTTTTAATTTTGTTTGATTAGCCATCAATCTTCATTTCTAATTTTGAAGTCACCTAATCAGATTTAATTATCTCACTTTCTAGTATATGTAAAAATATCTACTACCAGAATATTTAAACAGGAGAGGTATTAAGAGATAAATGATTTAATCTTCAGTCTGACCATAAAGGCATAATGATGTCTTTAAATAAACATATACAATTAATGAGACACACAATATAAAATATGCATATATTCTATCTTCCTGCTCCATCAGAATTCTCAAGTCAACAGCTTGCTACAGCAAGGATAAACTTATTTTATAATTGGCAATATTGATGCTTTTCCCTTTCTTCAGCAAATTGTCATCCTTGCTTTCAAACCAGAGATTTCACAAATTTAAAAGACAAATCGTACTTATTAATGTTTCATTGCCTGGGGACACATTTCTATATGAAAAGTTTAGTGAATAATACAAAGACAACAGTTACATACCCCACAGACTTAGCTGCATCTGTTGCTGTCTTTAGCTGGTTTGCTGAATGAGAAGGCCAACTGGCAGGGCTTCTACCCTAGGAGTATTTACATAACATTTTTTAAAAAGTCAAATTAAAGTTAACTATAGCAGTAACTTTCAATTACACAGCAGTGTACTGGGTCACTAACCCCCTCCACTTGCCATCATCTATGTCCATTCTTGGTTCTCATTTTACTCCACCCCCAGCAGTGTTTGATGTGATTTCAAGTTTTCTATTTTTCTTCTATGCTTGCTCGTCCCCCACCCTTCTCTCCGAATGTTCCCAAATACTCCATGTCAAATCTGGAATATCTTCTTTTCTCCAGGTTTATGAGCTCCAGATGATCACAGCTGCCTTTAAGTGCTACTATCATACCATACCATAAATTCCAATGATGGTGACTACCCCATCCTATCTACACTCAACTCTTGGCCTAAGGTGCCTGATGTGTTATTTACAATCTGACATACCTTACCTCTCTGCAAAATGCACCTTAATTCTTATCAAATATCTACAGTTTGTATTTTTGTATTTATGAGATTGTAAAATGTTGCATTCCTCTCTCCAGACTTCTCTTTTAAACTCAATACCTAACATCTTTCTATTTATGTCTTTTAATTTCCTTTCTTCACAAGTGGCCCTATGACTAAATACTTTAATTCATCCACATGCCTAAACACATTTTCTATAATTGTTCCCAATGTTTCTCACTGCTTATTTTATTCTCTCTCTTTGAGATGAATGTATATAAAAGAGGATGTGATTTTATATGGAATGATGATAATTTTGAAATATGAAGCAAATGGCAATAAAAGACTTAGCAATAAAACAAAAGAATATCTATGTGTGTGTATATATATAAATGTGTGTTATAGATGTGTGCATAAATATTTATGTGTATATATATAAATACATTTGAAAGCCAGAATAGTCAATACAGTCTTCATTTAGAAAGATTTTTGTTCTGAAATTTGAAAGCCCAGGTTTGATGATTTAAAACTCAAGTCAATGTGCCTCTTTTAGAAGATTTATCTTTTTACTTACAACTAAGATTATGTACATGTGTATGACTGATGAATAAATATCAATGTCTATTTGAAATGTTCAGTCATGGAAGTTTCCCAAACTTAGAGTTCGATAGAGATAGTTTTAAAAAGTTTAATCGAAGTTTGTGGCGTTGACCCACAAATTGATCGGCAGTATTACTAGTCGAGTCTGCACTCCATTCTATTACTGTCTTCAGAAGTTCCTGGGTGAAATTAGTCAAGAAATATTAATCAAATATCCTACAGTCAGTGGGCAGTTGCAGTGGCCAAGGATGTCGTTTGTTTTTCTTTCTTACCTAGATTCTGGGACCAATTCCTTGTTTCTGAGTAATGAAGCAATTTGTTAGACAAATTGGGTACCAGTGGTTTGCCAGGTAGATGCCAGAAACCAACAAGGAGAAGGCAGTGAAATAAAGGAGAAAGAACACAGGATTTTGTGATAAAGGTGACTTTGATTTCAATTTCACCTCTGACATTTACTAGCTGGGTTATTTCAAAGACTTTATCTTCTTTGAATCCATTTGAAAATTAGGAAAAATAAGATTTATTTCAAAGTATATAAAAATGAAATAGAACTTAGGTACAAGGGCTTTGTAAAGGGCTAGATTTCTATCCATATCTATATCAAGTCATCCATTCAACGAGCTGTCTACGATCACCCAGTTTCTACCTGCATCTGATAGTAGGAATGAACACTTAAGTTGTGTACATGTAGTATACATGTAAAAATAAACTGACAGAGAAGCAAAAATCTACTTCAGAGTAGTTGCTACTCTAACCCTTTCTTACGAATACTTTCCTAACATGTCATCTTTGACTCATAATTTATTATTTGCTTTATTTCTGGGCAAAACCATATAAAAGCTACATTTTCCTCTTTGTGCTATAGATTAGGATAAAAAACCAAATTCATCCAGTTGTTTTTCTAGTTGGAATTTCCTGCAATCAAAATTCCATATTTTGCTATAATTTCTTTAATTCATTCTAATTGTGCAAGTCAGTGGAGAAATGAAATAAAATAAAATATTGGGAACTACATTAGCAAAAGAAAATTCCCAAGTTTCACTGGCATAAGAGGATACATTTATATCAACATGCACATTTTAACACATTCAAGGCCCCACTTAAGAGGAGGTATAACCATTTTGTGGAATTGCCTTCTATCAAGTATTGTGCAATATTTACATAGTATTGGTCTCTCTCATGTACTTGGAAACAATTCCAGCCCTGCCTTCCTCTTTAGATTCCTAGTCAATTACAGGAATCTGCTTGTAGCCTGAGAAATCTGGGGGTGCGGGTGAAGGGTGACAGGATCTTCTCTGGAACTGGCTTACTTGTCCAAGGTCCATATCATGTTCTCCTCCTGCCTCTCCCTAATCATATGCATATAAATGCAAATGAAATTGTAATGCAAATGATATTACTCAAATTACTAAGTAATAAATATATGACAATACCATCAGGTTTAGAAAAGAATCAAATTCCCAGAAAGCAGGAGGAAAGCCAACAGTGGGTGCATTATTGGGCTGGACTGCTGGCACTCTGTCTCCTTGGAGAAGTGTGAGTAAAGCCTGTGGGAGCACCTCTGCATCATCCCTCTAAAAGACAAGAGGTTGGAGGGTGAAGGTTGGACCTTTGCCCTCCTATTGTCAAGGGCTTGTCCCCAGCAGTGTTGACTAAATTTCTGATGCTTCCCACTGCTCTGTGCTCAAACTCAGGAAGCAACTGTGGCTTTGGAGAAATCCCCAAGGCAGAACAATGGTACAATGCTGGTGCAGGATCTGGCTAGAGCACAGAACTGTCCAATAAGCTACAGCTTAAAATCAAAGGGGACTGAGGAGATGTGTTGCACGATGCACGAGGCATTGGTTACAACTAGGGTCGGTGAAATTCAAGCCAGTAACTATGCCTGTAATTTCCAGAAGTATGATAAGAATATATCATCACAGTGACAAATCCTACCAGATAGAATAGATACTTATTCTATTTCAAGTGCTGGAGAAGGAGGAAGGACAGTAGAGTATGATGCACAGGTCATTGGCTTTAGAACAGGTCAGATCTAATTGAAGTCCCTCTCCCACCACTTATTGGCCGTATGTTCTTGGAACAAGTTGTTGAATTTCTTTGAGCTGGTTTTTTTCTTCTATAAAATAGGAATATGACTAGCTTCTTCACAAAATTCTGATAGCAAAAAGAGATAATTAATATAATTTCCTGGACCACTGCCCAGCCCAATGCCTGGTTCACAGCAGCTAGTCAATAAATATTAGGTTTTTTTCTCCCACCTTTTGGAACAGAACTACTTTTTCTCAAATACTTATTAGATGAAACAGTGTTCATGTTGTCCAGGCTGTTATAGTTTGAAAGTCATTTAAGCCATTTTTGTAGATTCTCAAGAAAATTTAGTTTATCTCGTTAACCACATTTCCCCAGCATATCCTTAATTGTACCCAACTTCATAAGATATTAACCTGACCTAAATTAATCCAAAGAATTTTTTGTGTAAGATTTGACACAGTACAGTCTACTCAGCAAGATCTGCAACCAGCTTTGGAGTCTCAAGGTTTCAAAGGTGATGAGGTTTTTTTAACATGGGTAGGAGAAAACTGAGTAAGAAAACTCATTCCGGCCTTTTTTGAATCAACATCTTGGGCAAGAAGTGAGGCTCAATGTTTGGGATTTTCTCTAAAAGGTTATTCTGAATCACCCTCAGGTTTGGGAACTTTGGGTGTTTTTTATTAGTTAGTTTGTTTGTTTTTTAAGATTTATTTATACAAGCACTGGGTACAGTCAGAAGCGCGGGAGGGTGAGAGAATTCACCAGAGCCAGAGCAGGGAACAGAACAGGCCAACTGATGAAATACACTGCTGAGGGGAGCAGCGGGCGTGGCAGGAGAGGTCTGTCGCTCCATGAGGGACCCTCGCCGGCCAGCCAGTCGGGGATTGAACCAGCACTGCAGAGGCTGCAGGCAGTTTTGCAGCCCAGCGCTCAACCGCTGTGCCACCAGGGGAGGCCCAGGTTTGGGAATTTTGATTCAACAAGTTAATATGCCTCAAGTCACTAAGATTAAAAATAATCTTAAAAGTTAAACTTTTAGCTGAAACCTGCTTGAATTTCTCTACTCTATGACTCTTAATTAAGGGATTGCCACTGTTTTTGTCTCTTACCTTAACTCTAGGAGAAACTCAGAACTGGAGGAAAACAAGACAGGGCTTATGAACTACCTTAGCTTTAGAGCACTTCCCACAGACATTTTTATCCTTGCTTTTTTTTAAACAATCATATGGAGTTACAGATGGGGGAACTGAGGGTCCTTGGGGTGAACTGAGTAACAGCCATACCTAACGGCAGAGCAGAGCCAGGAACTCAAAACAAGTCCTCTTGAATGGCCTTCTTATTATACATCTGCTGAATATCATGGCCTTCGACCAGTTTTTAAGTTTTTTTTCCCTCTTCCTGTCCCTCATTCAGAAAGGCCTTGTCAATTTTTTTGGCACAAAAATAGGTCTTTCTAGGGCAGAACACTGACACATAGATAACATGAGTCTAGTCAATTTATTCATAAAAAATGTAAAATAGACTCAAATCAAATGTGTTAAAGAAATAATTAACTTGCCAACACATTTGATTTAGGTGGAAAATATTTGCTTTGCTGAATGGCTGATAAATCATATCAAATAATTACAACATTAAAATAATAATTTGTCTATAAAGGATGATAACCCTCGAATACAAATAATCCATTGCTTTCCACTATGTTACATGTGAATATAACTCACTGAGTTGACAGAGCTGAAATTTGCTGTTTATGTTCATTTATGTTTATCTGAGTTTGTAGTTAGCATGCATTTCAATCCCTGTGTTAAATATTTCAAACAAATTCTATGTTGCTGGTCTCCCAGTCTAGAAAGATCAAAGGTTAAACTTCCTTTTCATATACAAAGCAACATAGCAGGAATCCTCCCCATCTTCCTCATAGAAATTACCCTCCTTAAATGATTATTTACTCAACCACTGGCTTCAGGAATTTCCCAGTAGAAAGTCCTAAAGGTCCCTCATTTTTTTCCTGGGCTCTGGTTTCTCCTACCACTCCCTCCTCCTCCGGATGAGCCCTGTGTTATTAACTCACTTCTAGGCCCATCTGTCCTCCCTGACAGCACCACTAATATTTTTTTTAAATCTTTTTTTAAAAGATTTATTTATTTATTTTTTAAGATTTATTTATTTATTTATACAAGCACTGGGTACAGTCAGAAGCGCGGGAGGGTGAGAGAATTCACCAGAGCCAGAGCAGGGAACAGAGCAGGCAGAAGGACCGAAGTACACTGCTGAGGGGAGCAGCTGGCGGCAGGAGAGGTCTGCGCGCCATGTGGGACCCTCCTCCGGTGGCAGGGGAGCAGCCCGGGATCGAACCGGCGCTGCAGAGGCTGCGGGCAGCTTTGCAACCCAGCGCTCAACCGCTGTGCCACCGGGGAGGCCCACCACTAATAATTTTAATTCCTCTACTTTCACATACAGCTAAGCACAAACCTTTCTGCTAATAAGCCTCTACTGAAAGCCTGGAGACCAAAGAAACTAAAACTGCTAGACGACTTTATTACAAAAGACCATGAGAACCCCAACAGGCTTCCTGCGGGCCTCTAGGTAGTGGTGGTAGGTGAGGAGGGAGGTTTGTGGGCAGGGGACTGTGTTCCACTCTCCTGAATAGAAGGCTTTAGACGTTCACAGACTTGGCAGTCGACTGCCTCCTATGCAGAGATGAGCAGAAAGCCCTTTGTTCCTAAGGCTCAGCTTATTTCCTGTCCTAATGGAGTATCTAGTCCTTTCAGGGACAATATTCCAACCCACGAATATGGTGAATGTTAAGTGCAAAGTATATTTCCCCAATTGTGGCTCCTTCAACCTTAAATTAGAAGGGACACCGACAGTCCAGAATAGCTGGTTCTGTGCTGACACAGTCCTATTCCTTTTTCCACTGTCTCTGCAGCATAAATTGAAGGTAAGAACTGCCTATCCCATTTGCTAGAGACCCAATTCCTGGGAGATAGTGCTTATACAAAAATCATTTACATCTTCTAAGAACATACATTACATTTCAGGCTCAGGGCAATTTCTGATTCTACATGGACTAATTTTTACTGTTAATTCAACTTTATTATTAAACAGAATACTGAATACAAGTCTGAAGCATCTGCTTTGAGATTCATTCCCTAAAGTCTGGGGTAGATTCTTTGTCATGTCTGTGTGACTAGAGGAAAAAGACTAATTATAATAAAGTAAAAATCAAAATCAACAAGCAACTATAAACCAGAGACACTCTATGGGGGGAGGGGTGTAGGATGGATTTCGGCCAAATTAAGGGTGGTGGGAATAGTATGGGAACTATAACCAAGTTGAAAATGCATACATTGAGCAAAAATGAAAAATGATGTAAAAAATATATAAAATAAAATAAAATAAAATAAAAAAATAAGTAAAACAAAAAAAAAATAATAATAAAAAATTAAAACTATAGTTAGTATCTTCAATTAAAAAAATAAAAGAGATTAACAGTGAGGGATTTCTCCCAGGGAGAATCCCACTATCCCACTATCTACTCTGGAATATTTAAATAGCCTTTATGCCCTTCAAGCATAGTATTCCATCTTCAAATCTTTTAAGATATAATCTTTATTTTAGGTAGAGATATTAATTCAGTCATGGTTTCAAAGCTACTATTTTACATGGTTTGCCAAATTTATTCAATACCTATTTAAAATGAGACGTAAACCCTTTTATGCTAACAAGAAAAAAATTAACATA
Source organism: Talpa occidentalis (assembly GCF_014898055.3). Taxonomy (NCBI): domain Eukaryota; kingdom Metazoa; phylum Chordata; class Mammalia; order Eulipotyphla; family Talpidae; genus Talpa; species Talpa occidentalis. The sequence continues at coordinate 87,788,705 of NW_026555331.1, forward strand.
AGGTCACATGTGTCAGTCTTTTTAATAGAAAGAAACACCAACCCCTTCTTTTTGTAGGTTAAACTAAGTATGGAAAGAGTACATTATATGATACAAACAAAATGGACTCCAAGTCCATAACCATATTATAATCAAAGAAAGGAATGCACTGAGAAAGCATAAGGAGAGAGAAAATGGTAAAAGGGAGTGATATTAGTAAAGAGAGATCAAGACACAAGACAGGAAAAAATAGCACATGCGTGTGGGAGCTTGAATTATTGTGTGCCTCAACTATTCTGTCTTTGCCTTGATTATTCTTTGCTTTGACTGTTCTGTGCCTCTCAGTGTGTGGAAACAGGGAAAGCTTGAGGTAAGGAACCTCTCAGGGCAAAAGTCCTGGTGTGAGAATCTATACATGCTGAAAACAGCATGTGCAGAAACAGCAACAGGTGTTATGGTCAGAGTAACATAAACACTGAGGCTTTTCTTGACATTCTATTTCTCAACCTTATCTGGGGCCTTAGACATCCCCCACACACTTGTGCGTTCCCTGTGTACCTGCTTGCTTCTTTTTTTTAATTTTCTGTTTGATTTAAAGAAAAACGAGACTGTCCTTGGAGCTGGGCTGCACCTTCATGGTGTAGTCCCTCTAGGCTTCTCGTTGTTCTGCACATGGATTCTGAGTGATCCTTTTTCATCCCGCTGCCACACATCATAACACACACACACACACACAAGAACATATTAAAACTATTACGTATCAGGACTCCAACTTGAGTAATGAGCTAGGGAAGAGACAATAAAACGAAGAAATAGATACAGTAGGTTATGGATGATATGATGGGAAGCTTATATAGGTCTGCTAGTATAGGTATAGGTCTTCTAGTATAGGTCTGCTAAAGACATAAAGTAGGATTCCTTACTTTAAAAGAGTATAGGCACAGGGCCTCCCTGGTGGCACAAGGGGTTGAGCACCGCACTGTGAGGCAATCTGCAGCCTCTGCAGCATGAGTTTGATCCCCGCTGCTCCCCTCAGCAGTGTATTTCAGTCAGTCTGCCTGTTCTGCTTCCCACTCTGTCTCTGGTGAATCTTCTCACCCCCTGCATCTCTGGCCTGTACCCCAGTTCTAGTATGTATAAATAAATAAATCTTTTTTTTTAAAAAAAGTATAGGCACAGATAAGAACTGTAAACTGCAGGAATTTAAATCACAGTATGATACCAGACTCCAAAGCCAATGCTGATTCTACTTATAATATTTTCGTTAAAACCAAGATTGCATTTCCAAATCCATATTTTAGACCTCTGTTGTCTTAATAAAAATTGGCAAAAATTTACAATATCCTATGAGGGAAATTACTCTATATTTTAAGGGAAATGACTCTTATCTCTAGAGAGATAATCTACTTATTCTGGGAAACTGAATTTAGTATTCTACAATCATTTTAACATTTTTAGCACAGAACCCTATAGCTGAACATTTTCTAAACTTCAATTTGCTCTCTTTAAGTAGTTCTGCACTTAACCCATTCAAACAAAACAGGTCTTGGAATCTGACAAAGTAGACTGCAAGTGTGGCTCTGTCATGTATCAGGAGTGGGAACTTAACACTTGCATTTACTCTAAGATTGTTGTCTTCCTCTTGTTTTATAAATGAGAATGATGAGACAATTAAATGAGAGCTTGTCACATACCTACCCTAGCACCAGCATACATCTTTATTAAAGGTCTTTGTCCTTTGCCTTCCACATTCCATCACATTCGGTTATATCAGCCTCTAATAAAGCCATTCTCATTGAATACTAAGCAAAGTATCCTCGGATCTATTGCAGTGCCGTCACTGATGCTTGTGTTTCTCTTTTGCATACCAAACTTTTAAAGTGCTTTACACATTGTAGCTCATTTAATTCTCATAGCACACTCAGAGGCAAGCATTATGATTCTTGGTTTTACAGATGATGAAACCCAGTGAGAGTTTAAACAACTTGCAAATGTCCTGTAAAGTAGCAATGGGGTAGGTAGAATTCCAATTTGGCTGTCTGGATTCAGAATTTTTGCTCCGTTTTTACAAGCAAATGCACAAGCTCTAGTCCAAAGTTCTCAACATTGGCTTCCAATGTTAATGCATTCTTGAACAATCAAATTATAAAATTATAGAATTTATTTCCCGACATGACTTAATTCAACACAAAAGACACTATTTGGCCTCTGAGTGCATATGGGAACATGTCTAAAGGAATAATTTTAATTATAGAGTCTGATATTTCAAGGGCTTACCCACATCCTTCTATATCTTTGCATAAGCATAGGAGGTTCATATGTAAATCAAAAGGTTCTTATAACACCTCTGCACCTATGATTTTGAGCAAAAATAAACCTAAAGTTAGCCCCCCATTAAGCAAGGCTGCTGAGCAAATGCACACCAGAAAAAAAATCTCATCTTCATTCTTTCGTCTGCTCATAATTTCACAGCTATTTATTCATTCAACAAATATTAACTGGCTGTCTATGCTCATGCGGATGTTGTGGGTTTAAGAGAGGTGTGTGCTCTGAAGGAAATTACATTCTAATTGCTAGAGACTGATAATAATAAAGGATCTGTTGCTGGATTTTATGTTGCACCTTCGATCTTTTATTTTTTTTCATCCTGTAGATTTACCCACCTACCCATTTCCTCTCTTGATATCATGAATGCTAATATTCTTTCTCACAGCCATAACAATGCAGGACCCAAGACTGGAAGAAATCCTTGACTTGCCAGCCAGATGAAGATTCTGAGATGCCCCTTCCAGAAACCAGATCAGTCTGAGTCTGGGGTGGGGATGGGAGTACAGTGACCAATGAGAGGGCTGGGGGAAGGGTCAGAGAGTATGGAAGAAAGATCACAGAGGACATGTATGTCCTACTAAAGTCCTCAGAGAAGGGCCTCCCCGGTGGAGCAGCAGTTGAGTGCTGGGCTGCGAAGCTGCCCACAGCCTCTGCAGTGTTGGTTTGATCCTCGGCCACCGGCGAGAGTCCCACATGGCGCGCAGACCTCTCCTGCCGCCCGCTGCTCCCCTCAGCAGTGTATTTCATCAGTCTGCCTGTTCTGTTCCCCGTTCTGGCTCTGGTGAATTCTCTCACCCACCTGCGCTTCTGACTGTACTCAGTGCTTGTATAAACAAATAAATAAATCTTAAAAAAAAGTCCTCAGAGGACATCCCCAGAGCCCTATATGCCTGGCACATAGTAAATATGCAGCAGTCACTAGCCAGCATAATTATTCTGTTTAATATTTTGCTATTTCAGTTATAACCATTAGCACCAGGAGTCTTGTGACAAGTCTTTCTCCACTGCTGAGTCTAGGCTGCCAACTATGTCCTACATCTTCCCTCGTAAGACTGACTCCTCCTGTCTTGCTCACTTCTCTACCTGTGCTCATGCTTCCAATCTTCCAGGATAATCTTCCCTGTCGGAGCTAGTTTCTCTTCTCTTGTGGGTTCAGTCAGGGCCTCCCTGATCTCTCTTGCCCTCCTGTCAATAGTGCTTTTGGTATCTTCTGAGCATATGGAGGAACTGTGCTCATTTCTCCATAAAATTCTGGATTAAGTTAGAAAAAAGCGCTGAGGATTAAGTTAGAAATAAAAGTTCTACATTTATTAGGTATTCAAATAATGATGTTTTGAGGATTAAGTTAGAGATGAAATTTCTACATGTAATGGGTATTTCTTTTTTTTTAAAGATTTATTTATTTTTATACGAGAACTAGGGTACAGGCTAGAGGCGCGGGAGGGTCAGAGGATTCACCAGAGACAGAGCGGGGAGCAGAACAGGCACTCAGAGCAAAGTACACTGCTGAGGGGAGCAGCAGGAGAGACAGGAGAGTTCTGCTGCGCTATGTGGGCATCTCCCTGGCCAGCCGGGAATCGAACCAGCACTGCAGAGGCTGCGAACAGCTTCACAGTGCTGCACTCAACCCTCTGCGCCACTAGGGAGGCCCTGTAGTAGGTATTTCAATTAATGATGTTTCCTGTTCTTCCCTTAGGAGAAACAGCTGAGATACAGTTGGATACCAGTTAGACAATATCAAAGCCATGGTTGATGTTGTTAATATGGATCTGTAAGTAATTTGCACTTGAAATTGACTCATTATATTCTATTTCAATACCTTGATAACTATTAGAATAAAAAAGTTTTTTCTCTAATACTTATAAAAGACAAGTATTCAAAGTTAGGAAAAATGTAATGTGTCAAAGATAGTTCTAGTTTTCCCTGAGTCATTGAAGGGACTGATGCATAGCTCTTTTTATTTGTATTGGGAATTCTTCCAAATTGCATTAGCATTCACTCTCAACCACTTGGGAGCTAATGCACAGCCCATATATATTGTTTTCTGAGTCAATCTTACAGCTCTCTATTCTAGGCCAATCCATTGATTCCTTCTATTTTTTTTAAAGACTTATTTATTTATGCATTCACGAGCTGGGGTGTAGGTTGGGGGTGGGGGAGTGAGAGGATTCACCAGAGACAGAGTGGGGAGCAGAACAGGCAGAGTGATTGAAATATACTGCTGAGGGGAGCAGTGGGCGAGACAGGAGAGGTCTGCTGTGTCATGTGAGGTATCTCTCTGGCTGGGGATCAAACTTGTGCTGCAGTGGCTGCCGATTGCTTCATAGAGCTGACACTTAACCCTTTGTGCCACCAGGAGTACCCTCCACTGATTTCTTCTTATTAATTTCTGTCCTGATTTATGGTGGGCAATGTGTTATATGCCAACCAATTATTGTGGTCTCTAAAGTACAAATTCCTTTTTCTTTCAATTTATATGAAATTTGAGAAAAATATTTAAAGTGTAATGGCTCTTTGGGTTTAAACTTAATGTACTTTGGGTTTGGAGAGAGTACCTGTCAAAAAATCATTACTTTGCTGAGGTTTGACTCACACATCTATTTCTGTACTAATCTCCCATCAAGGAACAAAATAGTCTTATCCTTATAGTGCCAATCAGCCTACCCCCCATATCCATCAGTCAGGTATCATTTTCCACTTATATCTTTATATGGGATTTCCTGTCACCACTATAGTGATGGAATCCCAAATTACTGTCTAGAGGTACATGCCCATATATCATTGCTTTACATCACTTTGATCACTGGTAGAAAACTGATCTTCAAGAATAAATGAACTTCTACAGTCACCTAAAGCTAGATAAAGAAGAAATAGAACACCTAAATAGAAACCAATTACAAGCAGTGAAATTGAAATGGTAATCAAAAGCCTTCCCAAAAACAAAAGCCCAGGACCTGATGGATTTACAAATGAATTCTACCAAACATTCAGAAACGAATTAGTGCCTATCCTTCACAAACTCTTCCAAAAAATTGAGAAGGAAGGGATAATACCAAACACGTTCTATGAAGCCAACATTACACTAATACCAAAACCGAAAAAGGACAACACAAAAAAAGAAAACTACAGGCCAATCTCGCTAATGAAAACTGATGCAAAAATCCTCAATAAAATTTTAGCTATCAGAATCCAACAACGTATCCATAAGATAATTCACCACGACCAAGTAGGATTCATGCCAGGGACACAAGGATGGTTCAACATCCAAAAATCAATCAATGTTATCCAACACGTCAACAAAAAGAAATATAAAAACCATATGATAATATCAATAGATGCCAAGAGAGCTTTCGACAAAGTGCAAAACCCATTCATGATAAAGCCCTTGAAATTCTTGGGATACAAGGAACATACCTCAACATCATAAAGGCCATATATGACAAGCCAACAGCCAGTATCATTCTCAATGGTGAAAAGCTGAAAGCATTTCCATTAAGATCTGGAACAAGACAACAATGTCCACTCTCACCACTGCTTTTCAACATAACACTGGGAAGTCCTAGCCAGAGCAATAAGACAAAGAAAGACATACAAGGAATCCAAATAGGAAAAGAAAAAGTCAAACTATCACTATTTGCAGATGATATGATAATATACATAGAGAACCCCAAAAACTCCACAGAAAAACTAATTCAAGTAATAAATCAGTTCAGTAAAGTGGCAGGATACAAAATCAACACGCAAAATCAGTAGCCTTCCTATACACAAACAATAAATCTGAAGAAGAAGAAATCAAAAAAACCATCCCTTTTATTATCGAAACAAAAAAAAATCAAATACTTGGGAATAAATCTAACAAAAGAGGTAAAGGACCTATAAAAAGAAAAATATAAAACACTGTTGAAAGAAATATAAGAAGACACAAAGAAATGGAAGGACACCCCCTACTCATGGATTGGAAGAATAAACATTATTAAAATGGCCATCCTACCAAAAGCGATATACAGATTCAATGCTATTCTAATAAAAATTTCAATGTCATTCTTCAAAGAAATAGAACAATTATTGATGAAATTCATATGGAATCACCGAAAACCCCGAATAGCCAAAGCTCTCCTGAAAAAAAAAAAAGAAGGGAATGGAGGCATCACACTCCCAGACTTCAAACTATACTACAAAGCCATAATCACCAAAACTGCATGGTATTGGAACAAGAACAGACACATAGACCAATGGAATGGAATAGAAAATCCAGAAATAAACCCACAGATTTATGGTCAACTAATATTTGACAAAGGAGCAAAGAATATGCATTGGAGCAAAGAAAGTTTGTTCAATAAATGGTGCTGGGAAAACTGGGTCACTACATGCAAAAGAATGAAGCTTGACCACTACCTAACACCTTGCACAAAAACCAACTCAAAAGGGATTAAAGAACTAGACATAAGACCTGAAACCATAAAATACATAGAAGGAAATAGAGGCAAAACACTACATGATTTGCACATCAAAGACATCGTTACAGACACATCACCCAAAGCAGTGATAGTGAAGGCAAAGATCAACAGCTGGGACTACATCAAATTAAAGAGCTTCTGCACAGCAAAAGAGACAATAACAAAAACAAAGACAAACCCCACCAACTGGGAGAACATTTTTGCACACAACACTAATGATAAAGGACTGATCACAAAAATCTATAAAGAGCCGATGAGACTCACAACAACAAAGAAAATAATCCAGTCAAAAAATGGGCAGAAGAGCTAAAAAGAAACTTCTCTGAAGAGGAAATGCAAATGGCCAACAGGCATATGAAAAAATGTTCAACATCACTTGCAATCAGGGAAATGCTAATCAAAACTACAATGAGATACCATCTCACACCAGTGAGAATGGCACATATTAAAAAAACTAGCAACAACAAATGTTGGCGAGGGTGTGGAGAAAAAGGAACTCTTCTGCACTGTTGGTGGGAGTGCAAACTGATCCAACCACTACGGAGAGCTGTGTGGAGATTTCTGGACCTACTAAACATAGAGCTTCCATATGATCCAGCAATTCCACTCCTAGGTATTTACCCAAAGGACACAGAAACATCAATTCCAAAGAGCACCTGCACCCCTATGTTTATAGCAGCACCATTTACAATAGCTAAGCTTTGGAAACAACCCAAATGCCCAAAAGTAGACGACTGGATCAAGAAGATGTGGTACATATACACCATGGAATATTACTCAGCATTCAAAAAAGATAAACACATGCAATTTGCAGCAACATAGATGGAGCTGGAAGGGATCATGCTCAGCGAAAGAAGTAAGAAAGAAAAAGAAAAATACCAGATGGCCTCACTCATAGCAGGAATCTAGAAAACTTAAATAAGGGACCAGGAAAAAGAATAACTATAAGAAAGAAAATATCAACATCAACAAACAACTATGAACCAGAGACACTCTATGGGGGGTAGGGGGCAGGGAAAGGAGGGCTTGGGGTCAAAATAAGGGGGTTGTAATTGTATGGGGAATATAAAAATAAAATTTAAATTAAAAAAAGAATAAATGAACTTAACTACAAACATTTTAGTAAATGAAAACTCTTTCAGTTACATAGTAAAGGTCATGTATTTTTAAAGAAAATGTGGCATCCTACTTTCTCAGTTTATTCTCAGAATGAAAGGAGCTTTAATAACAACATTAAACTTTTAGTACAAGACAAAAATTATTCCTTGTTCTTTCAATTTCTAAATCATTGAGAAGACAGTCATCTAAACAACTGAAAGTTTGCATCAGTGGACTTAAGGAATCTTCTCAAAGTCCTTAGTTAACTTGCCAGAGACAAGGTGATTATGTAGCAGGGGGAGATACAGAACTCAAATTGGAGCTTCCTCAAATACAGTTCTCTCTAGCATGCTGTTTAGTAGTAAAAGTGCAATATGACAGGAAGACTGCCTTAAGAAATGGCCACCAGGATAGGGATCTAAAACAAGGATACTTTGACTAGCTCATTGAATTATTCTCTCAAAAATGCAATCAATTATTCACACAACACCTCAGTTGTGTAAGTCTCCCTTGTATGCATACTGAATAGAGGAGAGACAGGTGAACAAAAGAGCACTTTGGACAAGCTGGTGGTAAATGGGGGATGGAAAAACATCTTGAAACCCCAAACTCCTGCTTACTGTGTTCACTGTGAACGTGGGTAGCGTTTGTCTACACCTCTGATGCGTGCGTCAAGGTGTAAGTTTCACAACTGATAAAATTGTGCTTTAATACACAGAATGTATATATATATGTATATATATATATGTATATATATCCACAGTAAAATGGTCAACTCCGTTCCTAGACAGGGCTACTTTCCTTGTAAATATAAAGTCTTTCATTTTCACTCTTCCTGTAAATTTTTGCCCATTTGAATTATTTCTCAAAAATTTATATCCCCAGGGCAAGAGACATTGTGGGGTCAGGCAGGGACAGAAAATACATTCATTAAATTCCATTATAAGAGGGCCTCCCCTGCAATGGGGACCTCTTGTCATGGTTCCCCCTATGGGCTTTAAGGATGAGTCTATCAGAGGAAGCAATCATATCACTGTAAACCAGGTGGTAAAGTACAGTGTGACAGAAACAGAGGTCATCCTTGTATTTGGCTAACTTGTCTCACTCATAGTTTGTATATAGCAAAGATGCAAGCCAGAAATTTTCTCAGCCCCAGAGCAGACATTATAGGAAGTAGAGTTGAGAGCTAAGGGAGTCCACCATAGTGAGGATGGAATGAGGGAGAATTTTATATTGCCCATGATTGCTGAGGGGAGTTTGGATCAGCAGGGGAGGGCCAAAAAGTGAGACCCAGTACTGAGTTATGCCAGCCACAGATATCACCTGAGAATGTGGGTGGGACATGCCCTGCCAAGTGGTCAGAGGGCATCATACCAGAGCCCTAAGACGCCTCGGGTCCCCAAGGGCCCAAACTCTTCTTCATCACAAGGTTGTACCGGCATGTATTTACCGAAGTGCTACTTGGAAAGAAGCTGGATAAGGATACAGAAAGTAAAAATCAGAATTTATTTTTATTTAGTGAAACCAAGCATATTCTAAATTAATGGCCCTACCCTTACGAACTGATTTAATCCTTATCATCTCTCTATAGGTCTTATGTCCAAACATAGTAGCACTGGTGTTTACATACAAACTTTGGGAAGGCACAATTCAGTCAAAGCAAAGACAACTTGTTTTCTCCCTTCTAACTAGTAAACTGAGACATTTTGTGAAAAAAATAAACTTTGTTAGAGAACAAAATTATAGACAAAAAGTCACAATTTACCTTTGTAAAACTGATCAGAGTTGCAGTTGTGCTGTCTCTTTGTAAGTATCCACAAACACAAACATATTGGAGTGATAAACTATTCCCTGAGAACAAAACAAGCCCTGGGTACCTAGTGGCTGGGGACAACCTTAGGCCAACAAACTGAAAGCAGTGTGTCAGGCTGACTGTGGATCTTTTTCTGAGTCCTGCCTATTCTGTGCTCCTTATGTGTGTTATTTTTCAATAGAACCTACTGACTGGACAGTTTTCCCAAATGAGCTGCTAATTTAGTAAAGTGTTTTTACATTCTGAGAAATGACTGACTCAGGCATTTTCCAAGTTCAAGGTGAAAGTAGAAAATCTGGCATTACTGCATGACACAAAGTACTAACAGGCAGGGAAAAAATTATCCTTCGGGGATTGAATATACATGGCCCACAACCCAATTCCTACTGTCATGTCCCCTTTAAAGAAATCCTAGCTTCCCCAAAACATTCTTGCAAAGCTGGTCTATAAATACATCACTGCTCTCTATAAGAGGGATAAATGCAACCAAAGATATTCTCAGCACGACTTTGTTTCTTCCTCATGACATTGTGGGAGGGTGGAAGGATAGGAGAAATCAACGGTCAGAAATCAGATTTATTGTGACCCAATCAGGTAGAGAATGGGAGGATTCTGTTAAAAACACATTCACTCTAGATTATTTACTGCATTGGTGAGAAATAGTATTTGAAAGAGAAATCATCACAAATTTAATAAGAGTTTTATTCCTGGACCTCCCCTGGTGGCGCAGAGGTTGAGCGCTGGGCTGCGAAGCTGTCCTCAATCTCTGCAGCACTGATTCAATCCCCGGCCACCAGCGAGGGTCCCACATGGTGCGCAGACCTCTCCTGCTGCGCCTGCTGCTCCCCTCAGCAGTGTATTTCATCAGTCTGCCTGTTCTGCTCCCTGCTCTGACTCTGGTGAATTCTCTCACCCTCCTGTGCTTCTGACTGTACCCAGTGCTTGCATAAATAAATAAATAAATAAATCTTTAAAAAAAAGAGTTTTATTCCTGCTGGAGCAGGTGTGGCTGTGAAAGGCTGCACATGGTTGCCATGGGTTGGCCAGGCATGGCGCTGGGGAGAGGGGCCGCTGGGGCACGCATCTGTCCTCACCTGTCTCCCAGTGCCCAGGGCACAGGGAGCAGTAATACAGACACTGGTGAGCAAACTGAAGAGGACTGATGGTCTTAAAAAGTCCAGGATGTCAGCCAGAGTGTCTGGCTCCATTCTGAGGGAGTCTATGCTTGTAAAAAAGGTTGCAGAACTTGAAGTTAATTTACCTAACAAGTGTAAAGTGAATTTGCCCAATCCAAAGAAGCTCCATTGCTTTCAGTTAACTGTAATCCCAAATGAGAGTTAGTAGCAGGGTGGACAATTTTATTTTGAAAGTGAAGTTTTTGAAGCTTCCCTTCATGGTGCCTCCCAAAGTGAAATGCTTAACCAAGATCTGGCACCCAAATATCACAGACAGGTGAGATAAGTCTACTTCATGATGGCACTGGCTGGACTCCCACAGGACTTTAAAGAATGCTGTTTGAAGATTAAACTCTTCTTTACTGATCTTTTGAAATTTGCAGAACATTATTTACGGGACAAGAGGACTTCCAGAATAAAATGGAAGACTACATTTAGATAATGTCAGATGTGTGCACAAGTTTGCCTCCAACTTAAACCAAGAGGGAGCCTCTCCTCTCCAACCTGGAACCCACTTTCAGTCCCACTGGGTTTGCTAAATCCCATGACCAGGTCTGATTTATAGTTAACTAGTGATTATTCAGAGGCAAATTATCCATATCCTTTATTTGTCAATCTTCTTTATTACAGTTTAAATATATAAAGAATGGGAGTAAATATGGTTAGCAAAGTAAGAGAAAGGAAAAGGAATTACCCATTCAGAGGCAAGGACGCCTTTAAGGCACCATTGGCCTTGACAATGCCTCAAATACTCTAAGAAGCTTGGCTGGAGTTAAAACTCTTCTTTAGTTGAGCTTTATTGGATTCAAATTGCCATTTTGGTAGACCTATTGTACAGCAGCTGTTCATTTAATCCAGGAAAAAGGCCAAAATTCAATGGAGAGCCATTTCCTTGCTTCTTTTTATTCTTGTGCTGCTGACAACTGAATTACATTTTCAAAAAATTTCATGTACAGAAAAATTTAGAATGTTCAATAAAGCCAGCTGCAAAAGACTGAAAACTCAAAACCGTATCAAAGCACAAGAGATTAATGTGCATGGAGTGGTCACCTATGGCAACAGCATTTACTTAATGAATTCATCCTTTATTGTTCCTTCAGTAAGTAAATGTGACATTTTCAGTGAAGCCAGTGAATTACTCCTAGGATCAGTGTCACCTGAAAATACTGCCACTCTGCTGAGTTAGATGAGCTTCAAGTGATTATGTTTTCACAGCAGCAGTGGATATACTAGCACACATAAGAATGGCTTCTTGCTTACTTGATTTCCAACTATGATCCAAAGATCATAGTAGAGAGTAAGCATGTCAGGGTTTCCTGACCTCCAGTCATAGGATAGGAAAAAAGTGTATGTCAGCATTGCACAACTCCAGATGACACAAATCATACATGGAGCCTTACTATTTATGTAGGGGCCTGTGATTGTATATTTTTCCGAGAAGAGGTGCCATAATTTCCACAGAACTTGTAAATCTGTCCCCACCCATAAAAGTTAAGGGTACTCATCAGACTTCAAGAATAGAATAGAAAGCATCTCATCTTTCTATTTGATTTTTATTTTTCCCTATTATGCAAAAGAGCCAACCCTGCAAAGTAGCTGCCTTGAATTTAGGTTAAAAGCTTTGATTTATTGTTAATTGGTGATTATTCAGAGGCAAATTATCCATGTCCTTTATTTGTCAATCTTCTCTGCCTATTACATTTCAATGAATTGATTATAAGCTTGTCCACCAGAGGGTATACAGAAAGCCAATGAGGTGAATTTATTACTTATTCATTCTGCTAAAAAGTTAGGTGAAGAAAATATATTAATGTAATCTTATTGATATTCAATGGGAAACTGTTCTATTATTTGACATTTTCTATTCTTGTTTTTCACAGATCCTTACCCCTGATGAATGGAAGTCAACCTTGCCTGAAAGATTTTTTTTAGCTAGCAAGATTTTATTAACAGCTTTATTGAAATATAATTGATGTAATTTAAGACATACATAATTAAAATATAAAATGTGATAAGTTTTGACATGTATGCACCTATGAACCAGTCCATCCACACTCAAGATAATGTATTGATAAATGTCCATCACTTGTGGAAGGTTCCTCACACCTCTTGGTAATACCTCCTTTCTGATCCTTTGGACCATCTCTGGGTCAAAAAATGATCTTTGATCTTTTTCCTGTAGATTAGCTAATGTTTTCTAGAATTTTTTATAAATAGTATTTAGTATTCTCTTTTCTCCGAATTCTTTCATTCAACATAATTATTTTGAGATTTATCAATGTTCCTGTGTCAATAGCTTTTCTTTTTCTTTTTTTCTCAAGAGACTATACTTTTCCTTTTCAATGATTATATTCATACACACATACCCACATACACCCACACACACACATACACACACCCACAAGTTATTTTTCCACTCACCTTTCCATGGACATTGGAATGTTTTCCAGGTTAGTGTTATTACAAATAAAGTTCCGATGAACATTTATCACAAGTCTCTGTGTGGAGACATACTTTGTTTTCCTGTGAGTAAGTATCACGACATGGACTAGCTGAGTCATATAATAGGTATATATTAAGTTTTTAAATATAATTGCCAAGTTCTGAAGTGGCTGTATCATTGACACTTCCAGGATAGGTGTACGAGAGTTCCAATTCCTCTATATCTTCACCAAATCTTGTATGGCTGTTCTTTAAAATTTTAGGCACATTAATAGGTGTATGGTGGTATACAATTGTGCTTTTAATTTACCTGTTCCTAATAACTAGTGGTATCGAACACTATTTGATTACCTGTAATCTTCTTTGGTGAAGTATCTGTTAACTCAAGTCTTTTACCCATTTTTATTTTATTTTTTAAAATATTTACTTATTTATACAAGCACTGGGTACAGTCAGAAGCGTGGGAGGGTGAGAGAATTCACCAGAGCCAGAGCGGGGAGCAGAACAGGCAGACTGACGAAATACACTGCTGAGGGGAGCAGCGGGGGCGTGGCAGGAGAGGTCTGCGCGCCATGTGGGACCCTCGCTGTGTGCCGGGGATCAAACTGGTGCTGCAGAGGCTGCGGGCAGCTTCGCAGCCCAGCACTCAACCGCTGCACCACCGGGGAGGCCCCCTTTTACCCATTTTTAAAAAGTTATATAACTTTATGTCTTTTAAAAGAAGATGAGTGAAAAACATGAAAACAAGAATATATTTAGTACACAGAAATACACTTTTTATCATTTCTTCATTTGTTCTTGTGAATTCAAGTTAATAACTAGTATTATTTCTTTACCCTAATACACATTTTCTTCCACTCACCTCCTGTATGCTTCTATTGATAAATAATTTCTACTTGCTACAAGTCCAAAAATACATTATATACAGATATAATCACTTTAAAATGAGTTACCAGAAAAAGGAGAAAAAATATGTTATGAATGGTCTTTAGTAATTATATAGTTATTTTTATTAGTGCTCTTTTCCTATAGATTGGAACTACAAGACAGATATTTATTAACCCACACAAAGCATGTGCTCCTTCTCTCACATTCCCAACAATGGGGTGTTTCAAAAACTTTTTAGAAAACACTTTAATATCAGAAGAAATCATTGATGAATGACATTCCATGAAATCAAACACTATAACAAATAGGTTGTGTGCATGTGAGAGTTTAGGATGGGGGTCAAAAGATTTAAATGTTCAGTCTAGAGATCAAGTGACAAACTGTCAATCTACAGTAACCATTTTCCTGATGAGCACTGCATGACCTCTTCTCCACATTCTGTTACAAGGGAAATAGAGACCTTGCTCACACACAAAAACTAAAGGCAGCTCAGAATCCACATGCAATGACAGTTTCTGCTGCAGCAATTTAAAAGAGAATCTTGCTGCTCAGCCAGAAGGAATTCAGTCACCTAGTGGAGATAATGAAAGAGCTTCATACTTTCAATCAGATATTGATTGATTACTGTAATATTCTCCTGTAGCAATAGCTGCGATAGGACAAATAGGGGAAGAATTGAGGAGATTTAGAAGAGGATATGAATAAGTGTTTGAGAATTGGAAACTCTACAAAACAACGGCAATTGATACTTTACAAGCTTGATTTCACTCTTACAGCCTATAATAAAGTCCACTCCTATTGATTGTTGGGTAGCGCGCAGAGTATGAGCATTTATGGACAGTTCTTTGGTGTTAATAATTGTCCTTGTCTACTGGATTTCCTGCCAACTAATCCCAAATGGTTAGTATAATCAGTGGCTCAAGCAAAGTCCTAAAAGTACGGGTTTCATTTTATTTTATATACCAGACTGTGTACAGTTACCATATATTATGTTGCTGGACTTTAGATGGAGTCTATCACTTTCTAGAACATGCAGAACACTGTTTATAAACTTTTATAAACTTGTAATGACTATCTTGGATGGCGAAAAAGACAAGGGATGGTCTTTCACATCACAGGACTGGAGTCTTTCTAGTTAGTTTTATTTTTTTATTTTTATTTTTTAAGGATTTAATTTTTTTTTATTTATTTATACAAGCACTGGGTACAGTCCGAAGCGCGGGAGGGTGAGAGAATTCACCAGAGCCAGAGCGGGGAGCAGAGCAGGCAGAAGGACCAAAGTACACTGCTGAGGGCAGCAGCGGGCGGCAGGAGAGGTCTGCGCGCCATGTGGGACCCTCCTCTGGTGGCCGGGAGCAGCCGGGGATCGAACCAGCGCTGCAGAGGCTGCGGGCAGCTTCTCAACCCAGCGCTCAACCGCTGTGCCACCGGGGAGGCCCTCTAGTTAGTTTTAAAGCAGCTCTGCATATCTCTGAGGGCAAGCCAGCCTGCTGATGATTAGAGAACAATTCCATTCCACACACATTTACAGAGGCCGCTCTGCACAGCACTGTGTTAGGTGCTAAGAGAGAGAATAAGCTAATAGGTGTATTAATATTCTGAAAAAAATTAACATTTGCCTAGAAAGAAGAAAACATACATGAAAGAGCAAAATATGGATGCAAGCAATCAATAAAAATATGAATCTGATAAGAAATTTTGAATTTGAGTAAAAATAGGGAGGAGCAGAGCTAGTGTAAAGGAGAAGATAATTGATGAAATAGAATATATAACCTTACAGAAGAGTAAATTATAACAGTCCCCAGGTTGTAAGCAAACAGCACCTGTGTATAAGGTACTTAAAGTCATAAAGCACTGCTTTAACTATAGTCATGAGTATATTTCTGGCAGCCCAGTATGTCCAAAGATATAGGTTAAACAGGGTAGAAATTTAGTACTTGCCATCCCTCAGTATCAAAATGGAATAAAGAAATACACACTTGGACACACTAGGAGTGCACAAATACTACAACTCTGAGGTTCTTGGGATTCCATCACAAAATGCCAGCATTACTTTCAAACTCAAAGTCCTCCTTTTATTGCTGGAAGATATTTTACTCTATCTCTGGAGAAACTTTAGCATGTTTTTGAGAAGAAACATTACAATGCCTTTTCTTAAAAAAAAAAAAAACACTTAGAAGTGATTCTGAATAACACTAAATTTAAATTTCAGATGCACCTATGCAATTCTCCATTCTTTCCCATAAAGAGCCTGGATGTCACTGTGAGATGCCCAACATGAACTATAAAGATGGAGTCAATCCAATGGTATAAAAGGTAGACTGTATAATATGGGCTGAGGACACTTGCTTGCTCCATATACCTCCCTACTGGTCTTACCTGCAGATCATACTTATTAGAGTCACTCATTCCCTTATGGAAATCTCATAAAATGGTGCACAAATGTTTTGATAAGAAATAGGGGTAAGGAGTCATGTCAGCAAGAAGGCAGAATAGGAACTACTAGAAATACTAGTGAAAGCAGCCAGGCAAGAAAAAACTTAGAAGGCATCCAAACTGAAAACTGTGTTTCTATATATTACTAATACACTATACTAGAAGTAAATTAAGAAAATATCACTAACAATAGCATCAAAAAGAGTAACATACTTGGGAATAAACCTAACCAAGGAGGTAGAAGACGTATATACTGGAATTACAAAATACTGCTGAGAGAAATTAAAGACATTGGGCCTCCCCGGTGGCGCAGCGGTTGAGTGCTGGGTTGCGAAGTTGCCCGCAGCCTCTGCAGCGCCAGTTCGATCCCCGGCTGCTCCCCGGCCACCGGAGGAGGGTCCCACATGGAGCGCAGACCTCTCCTGCCGCCCGCTGCTTCCCCCAGCATTGTACTTCGGTCCTTCTGCCTGCTCTGCTCCCTGCTCTGGCTCTGGTGAATCCTCTCACCCTCCCGTGCTTCTGACTGTACCCAGTGCTTGTATAAATAAATAAATAAATAAATAAATAAATAAATAAATAAATAAATAAATATAAATAAATAAAAAACTGACAGGCTGCCTGTGAGGGCTCTTCAGGCTTGCCTGTATTTATTTAAAAAAAAAAAAAGAAATTAAAGACATAAATAAATGGGAGGATACCCCATGTTCATGAACTGGAAGACTTATTATTGTTAAAATGTCCATACTATCAAAGTTATCTAATGATTCAGTGCAATCACAATCCAAATTTCCAAGCATCATTTTTATGGAAACAGATGAAATAATCCTAACAATTGTATGGAATCATGAAGGATGCCAAATAATGAGAATAATCTTGGGAAAAGAGCACAAAACTGGTGGCATCATATTTTCTGATTTTAAACTATATACAATATTATAAAGTTATAGTTATCAAAAAAGGTATGACACAAGTATAAAGACAGACATATTTGCAGAACAGAACAGACAGCCCAGAAATAAATTCATGCTATATAATCAATCTTTGACAAACAATACATAATTTAAAAAGAGATCATTTCTTAAAAAAATGGTGTTGAGAAAATTGTATGTCTACATTTCAAAGAATAAAAATTGATTCGTATATTTCACATATACAAAAGCCAACCCAAATGGATTAAAGACTTAAATACAAGACCTGAAACCTTAAAACCTTAGAAGAAAATATAGAGGGAGAGCTTCTTAACAATGATCTTGACAATGATTTTTTGAAGATGATATCAAAAGCATAGGCAACAAAAGCTAAAATTGACAAGAGAAACTTCATCAAACTAAAAATCTCTGCATAGTAAAGAGTAAAAAGGCAACCTACAGAATGACAGAAAATGTTTTAAGTCATATATATCTGTTAAGGGGTTAACATCAAAATTTAAAAGAAACCCTTACAACTCAACAGAAAATAATAACAATAGCAAATAACCTAACTAAAACAACAGGAAAAAGACTAGAAAAAATATTTTTCAAAAAAAGACACACATATGATCAAATGTATATGAAACAATGCCCAATTGTCACTGATAAAAAAAAGAACATGCAAATCAAAATCACAATGAGATATCACCTCACATTTGCCAGGATGGTCATTATCAACAAAACAAAATAGAAAATAACAAATTGGACATGGATGTGGAGAAACTGGAGCCTGTGTACTGTTGGCAAAAATGTGAGTTAGTGAAGCTTCTATGGAAAACAGTATGGCACTTACTCAAAAAAATCAAAGATTGAGCTAATATATACATGATCCAGCATTGATAGATGAATGGATAAAGAAAATGCAGTACATACATACAAAGGTATATTATTCAGGCATAAAAATGGAGACAATCCTGTCATATCGTACAACATGGATGAACCCTGAGGACATTAATCTAAGAAAAATAAGTCAGCCACAGAAGGACAGACTGCATATTTCTACTTCTATGAGATATCCCAAGTAGTCAAACTCTTTGAAGTAAAATGATGATTGCCAGGGGTTGGGAAGAGGGAAAAAATGGGCGTTGCTGTTCATTGGGCATAAAGTTTCAGTCAGGGAACAAGACTAGACACATAGAACAACAGAATAAAGTTGAGAACCCAGAAATAAGGCCACATCTGTATGGAAGGTTAATCTATGACAAAAGAGCCATGGATAGACACTGGAGAAAGGAAAGCCCCTTCCAAAAACGGTGCTGGGAAAACTGGACTGCAACATGCAAAAGAATGAAACTAGATCATATCACACACAAAAATCAACTCAAAATGGATAAAACACTTGGATGTAAAACCTAAAAGCATAAAATTCATAGAAGAAAATATAAGAAAACCACTCCACAACATAGGCTTTTGAAATGTCTTTG
The DNA here is from genome assembly GCF_014898055.3 of Talpa occidentalis. Classification (NCBI taxonomy): domain Eukaryota; kingdom Metazoa; phylum Chordata; class Mammalia; order Eulipotyphla; family Talpidae; genus Talpa; species Talpa occidentalis. The sequence continues at coordinate 87,807,713 of NW_026555331.1, forward strand.
TGGATTTGTTTCCAACAGCAAGAAAAAAAAAAAAGAAAAGAAAAGAAACAGTTGGGACTGTATCAAACTAAACAGCATCTACACAGTGGGAGAAACTATTACTAAAAGAAAAAGACACTGAAGTAAATGGAAGAAAATATTTACACACCATACATCTGACAAGTGACAGATAATCAAAGATCTACACAGAGTTCATAATTCAACAAAAGGAAAATAAATAATCTAATGGAAAAAAAATGGGCATAAGAGTTAAATAGACATCTCTCCAAAAAGGACACACAGATGCCAACAGGCACATGAAAAAAAAATACTCATCAACACTAATCATCAGAGAAATGCAAATCAAAACCATAATGAGATACTACTTTATACTAGTGTAAATGATCCATATTCAGAAGACCAGTAACAACAAGTGTTGGCAAGGATCTGGAGAAAAGGGAACATTTCCAAACTATTGGAAATGTAAACTAATCCCAGCCTCTATAGAAAACAGCATGGAAATTTCTTAAAATATTAAAAATAGATCTACCATATGATCCAGAAATTCCACTCCTATGTATCTACCTGAAGATTACAAAAACACTAATTTAAAGTGATATATGCACTTCTATGTTCACTGCAGCACAAGTTACAATAGCCAAGCTATGGAAACAACCTAAAGGCCCCTAAACAGATAAGTGAATCAGGAAGATGTAGTAGATACATACAGCTGAATGACACTCAGCTATTAAAAAAGTTAAACTTTGCCTTTGTGACACCATGGATAAAACTGGAGAGGATTATGCTAAGTGAAATAAGTCAGGAGAAATACAAATACTGGATTGTGTCACTTATATTTGGAATATAGAGAAATAATACAAAGGATCAGATAAAGCCACACCCCAGAAATCTAACCATGGAAATGAGAATCCCAGAGGGGAGGAAGAAGGGAGAAGACAAAGTAGGGAGGGAGCTCTGGACTAGGGTGGAGGAGTAAAGGTGTTTTGGTGGTGGGTATGGTGTGGGAGGGCTTATACCTCTAAATCACAAATAATGTGGTAAACCAATGTTACATGAATAAAAAAAATTAAATACATTTGAAAAAACCATGTCCTGTCAAAAATAAGATTTTAATCAGCAACATGAAGAAGGGCTGTGCTGTATAACATTGTGCTTATAGCTAACAGTCCTGCCTTGTACACTTAAAAAAATTATTTAAAAGATAGATTTCATATTGTGTGATTCTTTGCCAGGAGCTTCAGGGAACAGGAGTCACCATCTTGCTTTCAACAAGCAGCTTCCAAATTCTCTTCTTTGAGGAGTGCTAGGCACCCAACACTCCTGAACTAGAAGCTACTCTCTTCTGAATGTCACCCCCTTGTAAAGACTGAGTTTTGATTTTGATTTGCTGTTTTGGTTTCTAATTTCCCAACGCTGAGCTCTGGCTTTCTGGGGATGAATAATAGAGAAACAGGGGAAGGGAATTTGAGGACAGGAAGAGCCAGTTCAAGTCTTGGCTCTGTCACTTTCAACTGCACTGACTTGCGCAAACTATTTAACATGTCTGAGACGCAGGGTTAAGTTAAGTGGGAAATAATGTCGGAATCATCTTTTGCAGTGGTTCCCAAATATTCTTTCCTTGCTATATTCTAAAAGAATTTTTAAAGAAATTAATGAGATATATATGTTTATTTTTTCTTTTCATCTAGCTCCGATGTCCATGGATGAGTATCATTTATTGCTAGAATGATACAGAGTTCAACATCAGCTAGTTTTCTTTTGTTTTTGTAAATAAGTTAAGACCTCTTGCTCATACTTGTTAGTAGATGAGAATGGAAAAAAAATCATACAGTAAATTTATTCAATTAAAGGAATTCCTTTGTTGTTAAATGCTAAAAATCACAAAATTACCCACCCTGTAGAATTAATTTAATCCTATCCTCCCTCATTTTTATTAAAAGCAAAGATTAGGAGTCACCTGACTTTCCAATATTGTCTGTTAATTAGTGATTTGAATCTCTTTTTCTTGGTTTCTGGGAAGATTACCAAAAAGCCTTTTCTAAGACTTATGAAATGATCATTAATTACACTTTTAAAAAAATTAGATATAAGCCAGTGTTCATGGTCAAGGCAGTTAGCCAAATCAGACTTATATTCTCAGAAAAGGTTTGACTTTAATATATGTTCCCAGGAATATTATAAAGTCTACTAAGAGGTAAATCATTACAGTTTTGTTTTGGTAATCTATTACCACATATCAAACCACCTCAGAACTTCGTGGTTTAAAATAACAACTTATTGGGCCTCCCTGGTTGCACAAAGGGTTAACATGCAACCCATGAAACTATCCACAGCCGCTGCAGAACAAGTTCGATCCCCAGCCAGGGAGCTTCCCACATAGCACAGCAGACCTCTCCTGACTTGCCCGCTGCTCCCCTTAGCAGTGTATTCAGTCAGTCTGCCTGTTCTGCTCCCCAGTCTGTCTCTGGTGAGTCCTCTCACGACCCACACACTTCTGGCCTATACCCCAGTTCTTGTATGCATAAATAAATCTTAAAAGAAATAAAATAACTTACTATTTTCTGTAATTCTGTAGTTAATCAGATGGTTCTTTTGCTTCATGAGGCACTCAGACAGCTAAAAGGCCCAAACAGCCTCACCCATGAGACTAGCAGTTGCTTCTGGTCACAACTGCCTTGACTGTGGGTTTGGGGCCTTAGTTCTTAATGTGGGCCTCTCTATGAGTCTGGTTGAGCTTCTCAGGGCAATGCTGTCCCCATAGAAATTTCAGAATGACACTCTCCAGTGTGCATACATATGCTTATTTCATTAGCTAAAACTAATCACTAAAACTGAGTAACACTTAAAAACTGCCAGTAATACCAACAGCCAAGCCCATAGTCAACATAGGAAAGGACTACAAAGTAGTGAGACTATTGGAATGTGGCTTATCAGAGGTTTCCAAAGGAACAGTATATTCACTGTTATATATAATAGTATATAAAAAGTGTTCCTTTCCCTTCCTTCAATCTTTCAAATGAATGTTTGAAAGGAACATTTAAACCAATGTAGAAATAATATACTTTCAGCACTCTTAATGTTGCATTTTGTTCTGTTCTGGCTTGTATGATTTTTGAAGGGAAAACTGTTGTGATCTTTGTCCTTGTTCCTTTAGGTAACGTATTCCTCTTATTTTTTCATTTTTTTAAATATACTTTTTACATCATTTTTCATTTTTGTACAATACATGCATTTTCATCTTGGTTATAGTCCTCATACAATTCCCACCCCCTCTTGTTTTGATCCTACTCCCTCCTCCCCACCCCCCACTTCCGTAGTGTGTCTCTGGTTTATAGTTGCTTGTCGATTTTGATTTTTACTTTATTATAATTAGACTTTTTCCCAGTCCCTTATTTAGGCTACCTAAATAAGGTATTCCTCTTAACCCTTGGCTCCTGTTACAATTTTCTCTCTGTGTTTGGCTTTGTGTAGTCTGAAGATGATACTTCTAGGTGTAGTTTTGTTTCTTTTTTTAGTATTTACCCTGATTGGTGTTCTCTGAGCTTTCTGGGTCTGTGATTTAGACAGACATCACCAATTTTGGCAAACTCACCAATAATTATTTCAATATTTCTTTGTTCCTGTCCCTTCCTTCATTTTCTGGTATTCCCATGGCACATATGTTACAACTGTTACAGTTGTCCCACTTTTGGATATTCTGTTATGTTGTTCTCATCTTTAGTTTTGATTTTCAGTTTCAGAGGTTTCTGTTAAGATTGCCTCAATCTCAAAGATTTCTTCCTTAAACATGTTTTGCCCACTATTAAACCCACAAAAAGCATTCTTTATTTCTTACAATGTTTTGATCTCTAGCATTTTTTCTTCTTACTTAGGATTTCCATCTTTCTTATTATCTTGCCCATTTGTTCTTGTATTGTGTCTACTTTATCCATTAGTGTCTTTATCATACTAATCATAGTTGTTTTAAATTTCCTGTCTGGAAATTCCAACATCCATGGAATTTTTATCCTGTATATTTCTGATAATTGCTCTGTCTTTCCACCATATTTTTTCTTACCTTTTGATGTGACTTGTAATTTTTTTCTTGATATTTGGACATGACATTCTGGGTAAAAGAACTGAAATAGATAGAACTCTAATGTAAGGTTTTATGTTCATCTGCTAATAGTTAGGTTGTGTTTACTGTTTGTTTTAGCTGTGGTGTCAAAAGCTAAGAGTTCCTCTGATGTCTTTGTTTTAACCTTTTCTGTTATTTGTGTGTAACCCTGGATATTCCTTAAATATCCTCCAAGGTTTGCAGTTCTTTTAGCTGCAATTCTCTATTATTTTATGGAAGTCCTATCAGTGTGGTAGTAGAATATGGGTAAGGTAAAGGAAGCATTGTATAGTGCTATGATTGGATTTTGTCTTTTAATGAGTCTGAGTTGAACATTTCCCTTCCCTCAAGTTCCTCAAGTTCTTTGGTAAAACTTCAAATAATTTCCATTAATGGAAGAATATTTTAAGGTGAATAGTATGTTCTGGATATATTTCAAGATAACTAGTGTTCTCCCTCCTACTGGATCTTCACTGTAGAAACCTTGTAGAACTTCTAGAGACAAAACAAAAAAATTGTGTCGCCTCCTTCCCACAGTCAGGAATTTTTAACTCTGATGTTAGTCCACACTGAGCCTCCAGCAATCCAATTATAACTTAAAATGTTGATAAAACTGGGTTCAACTGAGAGCTTCTGCTTTAGGGCTTTTGCTTACAGTAAGCTATGACTCTCCTTCCTGTTTTGTCTACTGGTTTTGGGAGCAACAGTTTATACTAGACATCAATTTTCTGATGGATCTAAGAACTGTTGGGTTTTAATTTATTCATCATTTTTCTTTGACTAATAATTTTATAGCTTTTTATATGTTGAACTGAAAACAGAAATTCCTCAAAAGAATATCCTTAATATCTTATTTCATTCATTGCAATGCAGATTCTGTATAGCTAAAATTATAAGCTATTATAAAGCAAGGGATATGATGAAAGACATGGTTTTCCTTTAGTGATTTTTTGTATATGAGTTCAGATTTTGGAAATAATTCTGTAATAACTCCATTAATTTTTAGATACAAAGAATAAAATGTTACTTAGCATTTAATGAAAAAGCAAGCAACATATTAGTAAAAACTAACCAGTTGTACAAACATTTTGTGGAAATAGCAAACATTAAACATATTATAAAGTAATATAATTTATAATATTGTAACTGGTAATTTGGTTTAAATAGTTCATTATATGGTTTAATATCAAGTTTTAAATACCTCACTGAATAAGTCAAACTATGGTAAAAAGAAATCACCTATAATTTATATCTGTGGTTTTTATCCAGTGCAATTTGAAAAATCTAATAATCCATTAAACACTGCAATTGCAATTAAGGGAATCGCATCATTAACCTGTACCATTTTAGCTGTTTGAAGTAGTTTTTTCTTTCCAGTGAATAAGACAAGAGATGGGTACAGAGAAAAAAATGGAACAAAACTGCTTTCATTTAAATGCAAGATATGAAATGAGGTGAGATATAAAAAAGTAGAAAAAATCATTTCTAGAATTTTACATGTTTCACTAATGCTTTCCTTAATTTACTCTCACCAGATTCTATCAAAAGCACTGCATTCTCTAACAGGTCAAGGGATGGAAGAAACAAGGTTATTAAACGAGCTTGTCATTACCCCCTGTACCTACAGTCTGTAATATATTAGAATTCAGAACCTCCCAACAAAGACTACAATATCAGAATTCTAATGTCATTTTTACTATTTTCAGAAAAACAATAAGACCAGCAAAACCAGAATGCTCTATGATGTTTATAAATTAATAAATAAAGCTCCCCCATAAAACAAATATTCTGAAATGATCCTTTGGGGCTCTGGATATCTTTACATATCAGTGGAACATACTATAGCAAGATTTAGGACAGAATGGATAAAGTTTCTTTTATACAAAGAGAAAGAAAATCGGTTGTGCAATTGCAAGTGGAAATTACAAGCTAACAGATCTGGGAATGTGTACAAACGGAATTGTAGGGTAAGTAAACTGGTGTTCCTAAAATTGCAGAACCCAAGTACTCCTTCAAAAGTCTTTGAACACAAGTAGAGGTATGCATATACCAATTTACTAATGTTTTCCAACTCCTGCTTTTTAAAATGAAGAACCAGAAATTCATAGAAATAAAGTGATTCATCTACCACTACACAAGTACTTTGTAGCAGACTTAGGACTAGAATGTATATTTCTTATCATTCCTACCAATGTTCTTCCAAACACATTATGTGATTCTCATTTTATGTATGACATAACAAAGTCCAAAGAGGTTAAGAGTCTGGACCAACATATCTCTGTAATCTTGAGCACAATCAAGGTTAGGTAAAGCTTTACTTATCTATATATTCTTCACTTAGTGAACTTTCTAAGTTATATGTTTAGCGCAGTTTTAAAATACTAGGAGTTTTGGAAGTAGCAACATCTTGTTAGCCATTTATATCTCAGTGCACAGAAAGCTATTAAAAATTGCAAGGAGATTCTCCTTGACACCTAGTCAGAGTGAAAATTCTCTTCTAATAGGAATATACATAGTAGTGTAGTACAAGTACATAAGCTTTTTTTCTTTTTTTTTTTTTTTTTTTTTTTTATAAATTTTATTGTTATATTCCCCATACAATTGCCGCCCCCCATTCTGACCCCAATCCCTCCCCTCCCGCCCCGCCCCCCTAAAAGTGTCTCTGGTTCATAGTTTTTTGTTGATTTTGATTTTCACTTTCTTATAGTTTTTCATTTTCCTGGTCCATTATTTAAGTTTTCTAGATTCCTGCTATGAGTGAGACCATCCGGTATTTTTCTTTTTCTTTTTGGCTTATTTCGCTGAGCATGATCCCTTCCAGCGCCATCCATGTTGCAGCAAATTGCATGTGTTTATCTTTTTTGAATGCTGAGTAATATTCCATGGTATATATGTACCACATCTTCTTGATCCAGTCATCTATTTTTGGGCATTTGGGTTGTTTCCAAAGCTTAGCTATTGTAAACAGTGCTGCTATAAACATAGGGGTGCAGGTGCTCTTTGGAATTGATGTTTCTGTGTCCTTTGGGTAAATACCTAGGAGTGGAATTGCTGGGTCATATGGAAGCTCTATGTTTAGTAGGTCCAGAAATCTCCACACAGCTTTCCACAGTGGTTGGACCAGTTTGCACTCCCACCAACAGTGCAGAAGAGTTCCTTTTTCTCCACACCCTCGCCAACATTTGTTGTTGCTAGTTTTTTTAATATGTGCCATTCTCACTGGTGTAAGATGGTATCTCATGGTAGTTTTGATTTGCATTTCCCTGATGACAAGTGATGTTGAACATTTTTTCATATGCCTGTTGGCCATTTGCATTTCCTCTTCAGAGAAGTTTCTTTTAAGCTCTTCTGCCCATTTTTTGACTGGATTATTTTCTTTGTTGTTGTTGAGTCTCATCAGCTCTTTGCAGATTTTTGTGATCAGTCCTTTATCATTAGTGTTGGGTGCAAAATGTTCTCCCAGTTGGTGGGGTTTCTCTTTGTTTTTTGTTATTGTCTCTTTTGCTGTGCAAAAGCTCTTTAATTTGATATAGTCCCAGCTGTTTATCTTTGCCTTCACTATCACTGCTTTGGGTGATGTGTCTGTAAAGATGTCTTTGATGTGTAAATCACGTAGTGTTTCGCCTATATTTCCTTCTATATATTTTATGGTTTCAGGTCTTATGTCTAGTTCTTTAATCCATTTTGAGTTGATTTTTGTGTATGGTGTGAGGTGGTGGTCAAGCTTCATTCTTTTGCATGTAGCGACCCAGTTTTCCCAGCACCATTTATTGAACAAACTTTCTTTGCTCCAATGCATAGTCTTTGCTCCTTTGTCAAAGATTAGTTGACCATAAATGTGGGTTTATTTCTGGATTTTCTATTCGATTCCATTGGTCTGTATGTCTGTTCTTGTTCCAATACCATGCAGTTTTGATGATTATGGCTTTGTAGTATAGTTTGAAGTCTGGGAGTCTGATGCCTCCATTCCCTTCTTTTTTTTTCAGGAGAGCTTTGGCTATTCGGGGTTTTTTGTGATTCCATATGAATTTCATCAATAATTTTTCTATTTCTTTGAAGAATGACATTGAAATTTTGATTGGAATAGCATTGAATCTGTATATTGCTTTTGGAAGGATGGCCATTTTAATAATGTTTATTCTTCCAATCCATGAGCAGGGGATGTCTCTCCATTTCTTTGTGTCTTCTTCTATTTCTTTTAACAGTGTTTTATAGTTTTCTTTGTATAGGTCCTTTACCTCTTTAGTTAGATTTATTCCCAAATATTTGATTTTTTTTGTTTCAATAAAAAGGGATGGTCTTTTCGATTTCTTCTTCTTCAGATTTATTGTTTGTGTATAGGAAGGCTACTGACTTTTGCGTGTTGATTTTGTATCCTGCCACTTTACTGAACTGATTGATGAGTTGAATTAGCTTTTCTGTGGAGTTTTTGGGGTTCTCTATGTATAATATCATATCGTCTGCAAATAGTGATAGTTTGACTTCTTCTTTTCCTATTTGGATTCCTTGGATGTCTTTCTCTTGTCTTATTGCCCTGGCTAGGACTTCCAGTATTATATTGAAAAGCAATGGTGAGAGTGGACATCCTTGTCTTGTTCCAGATCTTAATGGAATTGCTTTCAGCTTTTCACCATTGAGAATGATACTGGCTGTTGGCTTGTCATAGATGGCCTTTATGATGTTGAGGTATGTTCCTTGTATCCCAAGAACTTCAAGGGCTTTTATCATGAATGGGTGTTGCACTTTGTCGAAAGCTTTCTCAGCATCTATTGATATTATCATATGGTTTTTATATTTCTTTTTGTTGATGTGTTGGATAACGTTGATTGATTTTCGGATGTTAAACCATCCTTGTGCCCCTGGAATGAATCCAACTTGGTCGTGGTGAATTATCTTATGGATACATTGTTGGATTCTGATAGCTAAAATTTTATTGAGGATTTTTGCATCAGTGTTCATTAGGGAGATTGGCCTGTAGTTTTCCTTTTTTGTGTTGTCCTTGTTCGGTTTTGGTATTAGTGTAATGTTGGCTTCATAGAACGTGTTTGGTATTGTCCCTTCCTTCTCAATTTTTTGGAAGAGTTTGTGAAGGATAGGCACTAATTCGTCTCTGAATGTTTGGTAGAATTCATTTGTAAATCCATCAGGTCCTGGGCTTTTGTTTTTGGGGAGGTTTTTGATTACCATTTCAATTTCGCTAATTGTAATTGGTCTGTTTAGGTGTTCTATTTCTTCTTTATCTAGCTTTGGGTGATTGTAGAGTTGTAGGAATTTGTCCATCTCCTCTAGATTGTTAAACTTGTTTCCATATAACTGTTCATAGTAGTTACTGATTATTCTTTTGATTTCTGCTGTGTCCGTTGTGATTTCTCCTCTTTCATTGATGATCCTGTTTATTTGTGCTTTCTCCCTTTTTTCCTTTGTGAGCCTGGCTAGGGGTTTGTCTATTTTATTGATTTTTTCAAAGAACCAGCTCTTGGTTTCATTTATCTTTTGGATTGTTTTTTTAGTTTCAATTTCATTTATTTCTGCTTTGTTTTTATTATTTCTTTTCTTCTACTGGTTTTGGGGTTTTTTTGTTGTTCTTTTTCTAGATCTTTGAGCTTCGAGATTAGGTTGTTTCTTTGCGTTCTTTCTTGTTTCTTGATGTGAGCTTCTATTGCTATATATTTTCCTCTTATTACTGCTTTTGCTGCATCCCATACATTTAGGATATTGGTGTCCTCCTTGTCGTTCAATTCAAAAATTTTTTAATTTCTTCTTTGATCTCCTCATTAGTCCAATGGTCTTCCAGTAGTGTGGTTTTTAATCTCCATGAGGTAGGAAAGTTCCTTGCCTTCTTTTTATGGTTTATTTCTAGTTTGATGCTTCATGGTCAGAAAAGATGGTTGATATGATTTCAATCTTGGTGTATCTGTTGATGTTTGTCTTGTGCCCCAGTATGTGATCGATCCTGGAGAATGATCCGTGTGCGCTTGAGAAAAATGTGTACTCCGTTTTTTTGGGGTTTAGTGTTCTATAGATGTCTGTTAAGCCCAATTGCTCTAGGTCTTTATTTAGAGCTTTGGTTTCTTTACTTATTTTTTGTCTTGTTGATCTATCCATTGTTGATAGTGGTGTGTTGAAGTCTCCCACTACGTATGTGTTTTCTCTGATGTCTGTTTTCAGAGAGGACAACAGTTGTCTGATATATTTTGGTGCTCCTTCGTTTGGTGAGTATATGTTAATGAGTGTTATTTCTTCTTGAAGTATTGTCCCCTTGATCATAATGTAGTGACCATTGGGGTCTCTTTTTATCTTTTTGAGTTTGAAATCTGTTTTATCTGATATAAGTATAGCTGTTCCTGCTTTCTTTTTTGGTCCATTTGCTTGTAGGATTGTTTTCCATCCTTTAACTTTGAGCCTATTTTTATCTTTTGTAGCTAAATGTGTTTCCTGGAGACAGCAAAAGGTTGGGTTTTGTTTCTTAATCCAGGCTGCAACTCTGTGTCTTTTTATTGAAGAGTTTAGTCCATTTACATTTAGAGTTAATATTGATATGTTAACATCTGTATTTGCCATTGTGTTTGTCTTTCCTTTGATTTTATTTATTTATTCTTTTAATAACTTTTTTTTTTTTTTGGCCTTCTTTCATTGTTATTCGTCCCTCTGGGGTTCTGGCTTTAGAACTCCTTGTAGTATTTTTTGGAGTGGGGGTTTAGTTGCAATGAAATTCCGGAGTTTCTGTTTGTCTGGGAAGGTCCATATTCTTTCTTCAAAGAGGAAGGAGAGCTTTGCGGGATAGAGTATTCTTGGTTGGCATCTGTTTTCTTGGAGTCTGTTGACTATGTCCCTCCACTCTCTCCTTGCCCGTAGTGTTTCTTCGGAGAAGTCTGATGTCAGCCTGATTGGTTTTCCTTTGAATGTTATCTGTTTCTTCCCTCTTGCCAGCTTCATTATTTTTTCCTTGTCCTGGATTCTTGGGAGCTTTACTATTATGTGTCTTGCTGTATTTTTCCTTTCGTCGTGGAAGTTTGGTGTTCTTCTTGCTTCTTGTATATCAATTTTCAGCTCCTTCTTCACATTTGGGAAGTTCTCTTCAATTATCTCTTTGAATATTTTCTCTGTTCCTACATCTCTCTCCTCTCCTTCTGGTATTCCTATAACTCTTATATTTCCTTTCCTCATGGAGTCCGATAGTTCCCGAAGTCTTTCTTCGTTCTTTTTCCTTCGTACTTCTCTTCCTTCTCTGTTTTGGTTCTTTTATTTCTGTGTCTTCAAGATTACTTATTCGTTCTTCCATTTCATCTATTCTGCTTTCATTGCTTTTCCCAGAATTCTTTAGTTCTTCCATTAATTCTTTGATCTCCTGCATTTCTTTTACTTCCCTCTTTAGGGACTCAATTTCTTTCTTCTGACCATTGTTTTCCCTCTCTAGGGACTCAATTGCATTCTTCTGATCGTTGATTATTTTTCCCTTATCATTGTTTTCCTTTATGACTTCTGTCAGTTTTTTAATCACGGCAATTTTAAATTCTCTTTCTGGAAGGCTCAGAAATTCTTCCAAGTTATTGTCGTTGCAATCTGGGGGCTGGCTTTCTTTTTGTGGTGTGCTTTTTCTCTGGAGAGTTGCTAGGTTGCGTGTGGTTCTTCTCCTCCCTACTGTCTGTTTTCTAATTTGCCGTATGCGTTGGGACACTGTGTTGTTGGGACTTGCCGGCATCTTGGGTGGGCTTCTCTGTTCCCCTCTGGTTCTTCCAGGAGTCATCTGTCAGTTTCAAGCAGCCTTTACTGGAGAAAGGTCCCTGTTCTAAAATGCCGATGTGGGGACACACTCCCCTGTGCGCCTGGTCTGCCCCGGCGGTGGGTTCCTGCTCCCCTCTGGGCTTGGACTGCAGGCCAGAGGGGGTCTGGCGTGGGCGAACTTCCCCCGCTCACCTCTGGCTCCTGAGGAAGCCTTCTGCAGGTAGTCTTTACTGAAGAAATGTCCCTGTTCTAAAATGGTGATGTGGGACACACTCCCTGCGCTTCTGGTCTCAGGCACACTATTCTGCGCGCCTGGTCTGCCCCGGCTGTGGGTGCTCGCTCTCCCTGTGGGCTCAGACTACTTGTTCAGAAGGGGCCCGGTGTGGGCTAACTCCCCAGCTGGCCACTAGCTCCTTCAGTAGCCTGTGCTGGGGTCAAGTCGCTAGGTGGCACCAGAGATCTCTCCTAGAGCCCTTGGGGAGCTGATTTTCCACCCCGTGGGACAGGGAGCAGAGCGGGGATGGTAGGGTACACCTCAACGGCTTTGGGGTGCTGTGTCTGCCTTGTGCCCCACCGTCGTGGGGAACCCACGCCCCTAATTTCGTGCCCCGGGTCTCAGTTCCAAAGCCCTCAGTTCCAGGACGCGGGCTGTAGCCCAGATCAGTGGCGTGGGAATGGCGCCTTTTGAATCCCGCTCCCCTGCCTGGGCGCCTTGTTCCTGCTCACTCAGGGAGGGCCTCTGCCCGGGTCTCAGTTCCAAAGCCCTCAGTTCCAGGACGCGGGCTATAGCCCAGATCAGTGGCGCGGGAATGGCGCCTTTTGAATCCCGCTCCCCTGCCTGGGCACCTTGTTCCTGCTCACTCAGGGAGGGGCTCCGCCGTCTCCCCGCAAGCCTAGGTCGCAGGCGCAGGGCCCTGGGCAGCTGCAATCCGAGCGCCGCTTTCGCGCAAGCTTACCGGGCGGCTGGGGCTGTGTGCTGGTGCTGGGCTCCTCCTGGTGGGCGGGGCTCTCTTTACTGGCGCCTGGAGCTCACCTCCGCGGCGGATCCTGCAGGGTTCGCCTCAGCTCCCGTTCACGGGGTGTGGTGGCTGAAATAGTTCCTTTCCACTCACAGTCCCACTTGCTGCATCCGTTTTTCTTGTTGGGCGTTTTGGTTTGTTGTTTCCCTCGTCTCTGCCGGTCGGAGAGTGCCGCCTCTGTGGGCGGGGGAGGGGAGCAGGGTTCTGCGCTTCCCTCCCTTCTAGTCCTCTTTTATGGCCACTTTCTTCTTCGGGCAGTTCGCTGGCGTCACCCGTTTATCTTCCGTGTCCCAGTTCTCACTGGGACCTGCCGCTTTTCCTCCCTATTAACTTTTTTTAATGGGAGATCTTACTCGCAGCGTCTCCTCGCCGCCATGTTGCTCCGCCCCTCCTTCTTTTTTTCTTTTTTTTGATAGAAATTTCAGGAAATACAACTGATCAGAATTCCTTTGTTTGTAAAGCACAAATTTGAGGAGTCATACATAAAGTGAGTATGTTCTGAGAAAGGTCACATGTCTATGCACCTTAACTGTCAATAATTCAAAAACAAACTTTGAACATCCCCAAAAAGGCTGGGTTACATCTTTATTTTCTTTGAAGAAAATATTACAGTCACTGTTATAAGATGTGCCATGAGGTGACCAAAAAAGTTGGGATATTATAGATAAATGTCAATAAGTCAATTTTCGGCGGGGGGTGGCTTTCTCCCTTGTTCTGTTGCTGCTTTTAGTATTTGTCAGCTTACTAAAAATTATATTTAGTGAATTCTTTTCTCATTTCCAATAGTCATGTTTATGTCCAATTTTGATTATTTTCCTTAGAGATACCTTAAACTATATAATCATTTGATTCCATGAAACCTAAGTCTTCCCCCGGACAGAAAGCAAAAACACAATTTAAAAGTCTTACTTTCATTTCTCTCATTACAATTTGAGCCTGCTTCCTATTCTACACTGGGTGGAAATGGCTAATTGATGCCTTTTTCTTTCAAATGTGTTGCTGTTGAAGAAAATGAAATTAATAAAATTAAATCAAATCAAATGGAGAGTCTAAGATTCCTGTTTGAATAGGAAGCTCATTACCGATCTTGAAACAGAACCACAATAGGTTTTGTGTCTATGTGTACTATTTAGTGCAAAGGGTAATTTTTAAGAACACAAATCATGCATAGATGTAGATAGGTAAAAGTATATTTGTGACTGCTGATGGTTCTATTTTGAAACCAATAATTAGTTTTAATTTTATATTCAAAATAATGAATGGCAATTTGTTTGATATGTAATTGGTCTGTTCCTGTAATATACAATGGAAGGATAAGCAAAACATTCTGTTGCTTCTGATAAGCCTTTTTTTTTTGTTTGTTTTAATGGTTTATTCTTTGGGTATCTACAAATGAGTAACTTGTAAGCAATATAAAATAAGAAGAAGCCTACATTATTAGAGAAAGGGACCAAGCATTAACACTTTTTAATTCTAGGAAACACAGTCATTACCATTTATTTCATCAAAACAGTGATCTGCATGAGATATTTTCATAGTGTGTTGATATAATTTCAAACCAGAACAAAGACTTTTAAAGATTATTTAGATTGTCATGTAGTAAGTACCATCTCTTTAGAATATTACAAAACTAGAGAAGCTTCTTTTGATGCTCTAGTGATAAAATAATGGCCAACTTATTCATTCAAGACACATGGTAGTGTTTAATTTCCCTTCACTACTGAATGGAGGTGCTCAATGAACAGAATTCATCATATAATTGTACAACAGCACCAAAGTGCATTGTGAATAGCACCCTGTAGGGTAGTGTTATGTGAAATCTAGGTGAACAAACATGGTGGGCCTGAAAATTATCTGTTGAATGAATGAAATATGGTGACAGTCTACCATTTGTTTCCCCTCTACTAGGCCCTAAATAAAGGTTAAGGAGTAATATATTGTAGTTTACCAATTTAAAGTTCTTGCCAATTAGAAGGGAGAGACTGAGAAATTAGACCGTAATAAAATCATATGCCTGATAATATGAAGATATAGAAATGTCCATGGCAGTAATTAAACCTGCCTATAGAGGTTGAAGAATCTCCCAGACACACAGATTTTTAAATTGAATAAAGGACTTTCCTAGGCAAAGTGGGATATAAAGGTATTATGCAAAGAGAGAAGAGTAGGAGTCAAAATCTGTAGCTGTGAAAAGATGGCTAGATTGGGAATAAGTGTGTAGTGAGTGTGGTGTGGTTCAGGTATAGACATTGTCAGAAGCAACAGAATATATAGCAAGAAAGGACGATTCTGAAACATAAAAGGACTATAATATCATTCATCTATGAATTCTACAAAGCACCTAGTACACTACATAAATATAATCAGTACTCAGATACTTAGTTGGATGTTTGCGTGTGTGCTTAATGAGCAAGCTTATTCAATTGTATTGCTGAAATCAGGAAGAACCTTAAATCTTCATCTAACATTAATGAATTATTTTTTATAATGCTTAAAAATAATTTTCCTAGTGAGACCTTGAATAAAAAAAATCTATGATGTATATGTTAGCCAATTTGACATTCTTGAAGAATGTGTCACTTCTAAATTAGTAATAAATACTATTTAAAATTACAGCTTATTTCATAATCTGTCCCTTGTAGGAATTTGTATTGGATATTTTCTTTGATGACGTCAAAAAAGGAAAGTTTTTCCTCTTTCAAAATTTGTTACAGCAAGAAAATTAAACCTTCAGATTCTTTTTGATTCCTTTATGCTGAACATTTTAAAAAATATATTACAAATTTTAATAAATCTTATGTTAACACTCAAATATGCAAGAGACTTTGGTAAAAAATAAATGTAAAGGGCATACATGAGAAAATAATAATTTGCCTAAGTTGAAACTACGTGTGTGTGTGTGTGTGTGTATGGCTATTTCCAGGAAAATTATACCAGAGGTGACCCCAGACTGGAAAGTGCCTGCCTTCCTTTGGGCTTGAAATGCCCAATCATGGCCTTCCTCTGGGCTTGAAATGCCCCATCAACTAGTAAGGAAGACTCCAGTACAAAAAGATATTGGCCTGCCTGGGAAGCATCCTTTATCCCTGGAGACTCTTCAGTGCACCTACGGTAACCTGTCCTGGGGAAGTTCATTCCACCTGCTCAAGCAAACCAGCAGGAACAAGTGGCAACCTGGATATCAAGAAATAATCCAAGAAAATCAAAATGGAATCATAAAACCACTGAAAATCAGATTTTTGCTGGAATCACAGTGAACAACAGTAGGTCAATACCTGTATGACACCTAAACAGGATGAATGCCTGATAAAATTAAAACTTTAAGTACGCTCTAGAGTCTCCCAATATAATAGCTAAAGTATCCAGGATATAATAAAAATAATTTCTTCATCATACCAAGAATCAGAAAAATAATAACCTGAAACTGAAAAGTTAATTGGCACTAACACATTGAAATGAATCTGATGCTGGAATTGCCTAACAAGAATTTTAAAACAGCAATTATAATAATGATTCCACAAGCAATTATAAGTTCTCTTGAAAAAGCTAAAAAAAAACAGGTGGAAAATCTTAGGAAAAAATGAAAATTATAAAAATACAACACAAATTTAAAAAATCCTCTTTGGTTAGTCTAAATGGTAGACTGGAGATGGCAGAAAATAGAACTACTTACCTTGAATACAGATGAATAGAATTTATTCAGTCTAAGCACAGAGAGAAAACGGTCTAAAAAATAAAATGAACCAAGTCACCAAAACCTATGGAATAATAACGAAAGATTCAAAATTAGTATCATTTAATCTTAGATGAAAAAAGAAGTAGGGCTGAAAGAATATTCAAATAAAAAAAGGATAAAACTTCCCAAACTTGATGAAGGATAATAATCACTGATTTAAAAAGCTAGACAAATCCCAAATAGGATAAATACAGAGAAATCTATACAAAGATATATTGACATTAAACTTCTGAAAACAGAAGATGAAGAAAAAGCCTTGAAAACAGTCAGAGAAATAACACATTAACATTCAAGGAATACAAATTCAAATGACTGTGGATTTATAATCTGAAGTCAAATGGAAGTGACATGGCATTTTTCAAGTGTAAAAAGAAAAAGACTGTCAACTATGAACATTATAACCATCGAAACTATAATTCAGGATTAAAGAAAACCTAAAAAAAATTGTCATCATCAGAACTACCCTGTTTGAAGGTTTTCAAACAAAAGCAAATGATGAAAGAAACTTGGAGCACTAGGAAGAACAATGGAAAGAGCATAAATATGGTTATATACAATAAACTTTCCTTTTTCTTATGAGTTTTCTGAATCATATGTGATGACAGCTATAAAAGTTATTCCAATTGACACTCAGGACCAAGATATCTACAAGTGTATAGGAGAAGGAAGCAAATTGGAAGGCAACTACAACTTTCTTTAAGTATCAAAATGTTGAAACCAGTAGACTGAAAAATCATATATGCAATTTATAATATTCAGAGCAGCCACTAAAAAATTTAAGCAAAGCACCACACTCAACAACATTGGAAGTAAATTTTTTTTAGAAATTCCAAAATCTTTCAAATAACCCATAGGAAGGCAAGAAAGGACAAATGAAGCAATATGTTACAAAATGAGCAATGGAAAATAATAAAATTACCCTAACACATCAATAATCACTTTAAATTTAAATGGCCTAAATACATCATTAGAAGGCAGAGATTGTCAAAGTAGACACAAATCCATACTCAAACTATATATTGTTTACAAGAACCCACTTCAAGTTCATTGACATAGGTGGGTTAAAAACAAAAGAAAGGAAAATGAAAAGCCAAACAAATAGTAATAAAAAACAACAAGAGCAAAAATAGTTCTATTAATAGCAGCTAAAGTAATATTACATCAATCAAAGAGGAATATTACATAAGGACAGAAGTATCAATATATTAATCAGAAAAATCAAGTATTGTGTTTCTGAACCAATAGACAAGACACTCAAAATACAGGTAGCAAAATTTAGTAGACCATTGAAACGAGAAATAGAGTTCTCTGCTATTATGATAACCCTCTACCCCAGCAACTTATAGATCACTAGATAGAAAATCATCAGTGATACAGAAGAACTGAATGACTCAGTCATCCAATAGGTGATAACTGACATATAGAATACAACAACAACAGAATACACATATATTTCAATCATTTATGTAGTAGTCATCAAGATATGTCATACCCTCTGCCATGAAACAAACCTTAACAAATATCTACTAGTTCAAATCTTGCAGTATATCTTCTCTGACAAAAGTGAAATCAAACTAGAAATCTGTAACAGAAAGATGATAGGAGAACCTCTTAACATTTGGATATTAAACAATATTTCTAAATAATCTTGATGTCAGAGAAGCCTCAAAGAAAATAAAAATAAACATATAATTGAAGGATTATGAATATACACCAAAATATATGGAAGGTATTAAGGTAGGGCTGAGAGAGAAATTTAAATATTGTCTAATTTAGGAAATCAATAACCTTAGTTATTGCTTTAAATAACTAGAAAAAAAATAAATCTGAAGGGAGGAAATAATTAAGATCATATACCAATGAAACAAAAAACAGGAAAATAAAGAAAATTAATGAAGAAAAATAAAGCTGGACACCCCCCCCATGAATACAAGTGATAAACTTCTAGTTTGACTGAAAAATATAAAAAGAGAGAAGACATAAAATATTAATATTGAGAGTAAAATAACAATACCATTGCAGACTCTGTACCCATTAAAGGAATATTATGAACAACTTTATGGCATAAATTTGACAGCTTAGTAGAAATGCAAAAATTCCTCAAAGAAAATACAAACTAGCAAAGTTCAAGCAGGATGAAATAGATAATTTGAATAATTTATAACAATTAAATAAATTTAAATTGTAATTCAAAATCTCCTAAAATAATATCTTTAAGTTCAGATGGCTTCCCTGGAGAATTCTATCAAACATATAAAGAATTAACATGAATTTTACACCAGTACTTTACAGAAAATAGAAGAGGAGGTAATTATTCCTAGCTCATTTTAAAAGACCAGTATTACTCTGTCACCAATATCAGGCAAAGACAATACAAAAAAAGATATTTAATAAACCAATCTTACATGGCATCAGAAGCAAAAGTTCTTGGAAAAAATTAATTGAATCTAGCAATGTTTAAGAAGATTTTTACACTATAACTATGTGGGATTTATTACAGATATGCAAGGTTGAACTAACATTCAAAAATAAATCAATATAGGGCCTCCCTGGTGGTGCAAGGGGCTAAGCATTGCACTGTGAAGCAATCCGCAGCCTCTGCAGCACGAGTTCGATCCCCGGCTGGCCAGGGAGCTACCCACATGGCACAGCAGACCTCTCCTGTCTCGGCCACTCCTCCCCTCAGCAATGTATTGCAGTCAGTCTGTCTGTTCTGTTCCCCACTCTGTCTCTGGTGAATTCACTCACCCCCCGCATCTCTGCCCTGTACCCCAGCTCTTGTATGCATAAATCTTTTTTTTTTTAAAAAATCAATATAAACTATTAATCAGATAAAGAAGAAATATTATCTGATTTGTCAATAAACACAAGAAAGGCACTTCACAAAATCAGTTACCCATCTGTGATAAAAACTCTCAGCATGTTAGAAATAGGAACACTTCAACTTGACAAAGAGCAACTGCAAATATCATGCAGCTAATTAATACTTAATGATGAATAGCTAAACACTTCTTCCCTAAAATTGGGAACAAGGCAAAGGATGTCCACTCTCACCACTTTTATTTTTATTAGATGTTCTGGCAACTGAAATAAGGCAATGAAGGATGTATATTAGAAATGAAGAAATTAAAGTGTCCTTGTTTGCAGATGTATGATACTCTACATAGAAAACTAAAGAAATGTACCAAAAACCACCCTCTTAAAATTAATAGGCGAGGTCTATAAAAGATGAACACATGAGTACTAACTTTTTATATACTAACAAAGAACATGTGGAAACCAAAATTTAAAATACACTTCCATTTACAGCCACTTCAAGGAAAGTAAAAAACATAGATAAGTATGAACTTAATAAAACAAATATTCTGCATATTGAAAATTTTAAAATTCTGATTTAAAAAATCAAAGAACACCAAATAAACAGAGAAGCATATTTAAATTAGAAGATTCAACAGAGTAATGATGTTTATTCTCCCCCCAAATGATATATAGGTTTAATGCAATTCCTATCAAATTGCCAGGCAGATGTTTTTAGACATAGATTAGCCTATTCTAAAATTTATTGGAAGGGATAGGCTCTATAATAGTTAAACCACTTTTGACAAAGAAATAAAGTGAGAGGAAATGTTCTATTTGCTTATAAGACTCACTATATATCTATAGAAATCAAGAGTGTGCAGTACTGTTAGGGGAAATGACGTATATAGATCAATGCAAGATAAGGGAGAACCCGGATACATCCACACTAATATGTACAACTAATTATTTACAAAGATGCAAATTCAATGCATGAAGGATAACTTTTTCAACAAATAATGCTAAGACATTTGGATATTCATAACTAAACAAAAACAGGATTTTGAACTAATTCACAGTTTATACAAAAAGTAACTTAAAATGCTATTAAATATAAGTGAAATACAATAAAACTTTTAGAAAAATAAAAATAAAAACAGAAAAATCCTTTGGCGTGTAGGATTAGAAATGATGAGACTAAAAAAGAGTTCTTCAGTTCGACACCAAAAGCCTAACACATTAAATGAAAAACTGATAAATTGAACCTTATCAAAATTCACCATCTTTATCTACAAAATACTCAGGAAAATATAAAGACAAGTTATAAACTGGCAGAAAATATTTGCAAACCATATATTTGACAAAGGACTAATATCTAGAATATATAAAGAATTGAATAAATGTTTTTTCCAAAGGATGTTTTGATAAATAAGCACATGAGTTGAAGTTCGACATCATTAACCTTAGTAAATTGCAAATTAAAACCAAAATGAGATATCACTACATACCTAACAGAACAGCTAAAATAAAAGTTAGTGATATCATCAAATGCTGGTGAAGATCCAGAAAAATTGGATCACTCATACATTGCTGGTGAGAAAGTAAAATGATATGCTTGCTGGAAAAGAGTTTGGCATCTTCTCATATAAAACTAAACACATAAATATTATATCACTTAACACTTGCATTGCTGGACATCTATCCCACAACAATAGAGTTATGTGCACATAAAACTGTGAACATGAGTGTTTATAGAAACTTTATTCATAACAATCTGAAACTGAAAATAACCCAGAAGTCTTCAATGAAGGAGTAAACTGGCACATTCACATTGTGGAATACTATTCAGCAATAAAAAGGAATAAACTATTGATATACACGTAAACTTCAGTGAATTTTAAGGGATTCTGATGAACTAAAAAGCTTTATCTCCAAAGACTAGTATTTTATTATTCCATTTATATACTTTATGATTATATTTACATAAGATTCATGAAATGACAATCTTATATAGATGGAGAACATATTAGTGTTTGTGAGAAGTTAGTGACAGAGAAGGAGTAAGAGGAAGGAGGCAGGTGTGTGGCTATAAAAGGGTAAAGGGAGGGCTCCTTGTGGTATTGGCACTGTTCTTTATCTTCACTGCCAAGATTGATACTGGTTGATACAGTAGGGTAGTTTTGCAAGATGCAACCATTGGGGGAAAATAGGCAAAGGACAAACAGGATCTCTGCTATTTCTTACAAATGTATGTGAATGTACTAATGAACTCAAAATAAAAAGCTTAATGAAACAATTATAGAAAGCAATAAAACTTTTGGGTATGGTAAGGATTGAACTAAATGACTTCTTAAGATCTTTCCAAATTTTCATGATTCATTTTCCCCATTTTTGGTGATGCCTGAAGGAGTAACTTTGTCATTTCTCCGAGAGATTCTCCCCATTCCTCTTGTAAGCTGTGACCTGCAGTTTGCACTCGACAGCATCTGGTGCAGCCACTGAATAGTTCTATGGTCTTGGACCCTTGACTTGTTCTCTCTGGGTCTCTGTTGTGATTCAGCTGTACTATAAAGAAGGCTTAAACATTGCTAAAGACTCTTTAGTCTTTAAAATCCTAAAATTCCACTCTTTTTTATTCTGTATTTAGGTTCTATAATTAATAGACATTTAAAAAAGTCAAATTCTTAGTCCTTTAACACAATCCAGCATCAGCTCTATCTCTGCTACCCATGTAGCAGACATTCATGAGCAGCGATTCACAGACTCCTTTACTCCATTTGACCAACGAGTCCTTTTTCTTTTTCTTTTTTTTTTTTAAGATTTATTTATTTATGCATACAAGAGCTGGGGTACAGGCCAGAGATGCGGGGGTTGCGAGGATTCACCAGAGACAGAGTAGGGAACAGAACAGGCAGACTGACTGAAATACACTGCTGAGGGGTGCAGCGGGCAAGACAGGAGAGGTCTGCCATGTCATGTGGGTAGCTTCCTGGCCAGGGATCAAATTCATGCTGCAGAGGTGGGGACTGCTTCATAGTGCAGTGCTTAACCCCTTATGCCACCAGGGAGGCCCAAATGAGCCCTTTTTCTAATTGACTCTTTGCCTAAAGGGTGAGAGCATAGTTGTGGATATTGAAAAACAGAAACAAGGGTTTTGAAAAATAAATCAAAATCAACCTGTGGCTTTATAGAATGTTTATAGCTACCCCTTGAGACACACCTCCTTTGTCAATGTATATTTCCCTCATCAATATATATTCCTTTCAGTTTTTTTCATTTTGAGAACAAAACAACCTCAGTTCAGATCACAGTTGGATAACAATCACCTGTGTTAACCTGGCTAGAAGAAAAACTCTGTTTCATTACTACCTGTTGAGCTTCCTTTTCCCACAATCAGTGTCTGGCTTCTACAGTGTCGACTTTTTAAAAAATATACTAAAAGATTTCAGAAAACCATCCAGCAGATCCTTTGTGTCTGCAGGGAACAAGTGAGTGCAAGCTGGCTGCTGGCTGAATTTTGTTGCTATTGCTGATCAAATCCCTGTTATGTTGTAGGTGGACTGGGCACAATTTCAGAAAACCAGAGAGGAATCCAGCTGGGGGGCAGAGAACTTGGAGCAGTAGGGGGGCGGGTGGGCAATAAGGAAAGGAGAAGAGATAGATGATCTTCTTCCCTGAATGACTCACATTGCCTCATGACATACAGAAGATAAACCTACTCAGATATCAATATAATTTCATGTTTCATTGGTATGATGATCCCAATTTGTTTTACTGCCCACACTGTCTTTTATTTTCCCCAAGAGCCTCAAGTTTTAAAAGATTATTTTCTCAACCAAGAATGACTAAATAAAAATGATACTATCATTCTCCATTTTGATTTAAAAAGCAACCTATAACTGTAAGTCATTATTGGTCACCACCAGTGTCAGTAGATACAGCCGAAGAAATTCTACTTAGTTTACCTCATCAATCGCATCTCAGGTAAATATAAAATTTCCATGTGTGTTACAAAATAATGAAACTAATATGAGGCTCACTGGATAAGAAACAGAATTCTTCAAGATATGATTGTTTTGACAGAAGATCATTGCAATAAAGAAAAATCACAGCTTTCAAGCAATCTAATGTGTCCAGCTCACAGTGTTCCACATGAGTTGCTTCATTTGAGCATTTCTGGTGTGTTTGAAATAGTTCAGATATTAGCTCAAATTCCAGACTCACGATTTACCTCTTGTATTACCAACAGTAACACTGTTACACTTAACTCAGTACATCTTAATGTCCTAATCTGCAAACCAAGATCCACTGTCTATGTTATATAATAGATGCTCAAGAAACTATAGATGACTGTTGAGTCATATTTTAAGAAACAAATCTCAAGACCGATACCCTAACAGATACACCTAGGTAGGGTTACTCAACATCTTTTAGAAAATTACTTTCATATGTATTCTTCCTTCATTTCCACCTTACTCTGTTTTTCCCTTCCAGAACTATTAGGGACGGGGGCATAAAATGGAAGACACAGAAGCAAAAAAAAAAAAAAAAAAAGAGGGAGCTGTTGAAAGAAAGTCATCAACTGAAGTCTGGATTACTCAGATTTTTAGCTCTCATTTTCTCGTGTCCTTTTCTTAGGTTAAATTTCTCAGTTGTTCTTTTTTTTAATTGGCTTGTCATTATGACAACAAACAGTGAGTTGCCAATGCACAAAGCACTTTTCCTTGTTACCAGTATTCTGACGTTGTACAGTGAGCCCAGTTCAAAAAGTTTCTCTTTTCACACCTTCCTTCAGACTGAGACAGAACAAACAGTAAAGTCTTGAGGTTTAATTCCAGTTGTGCAATTAGAACTTTCAGGCAATTTTTCTCTATTTTCTTCAGTGTGACCAATGAGATTTAAGCAAATACCTAATGGGTAGACCTAAGTGAAAAACTTTTTTTCCCAGGTTAAAAAGGGACAATTGAGGGCCTCCCCTGGTGGCACAGTGGTTGAGCACTGGGCTGTGAAGCTGCCCACAGCCTCTGCAGCGCCAGTTCGATCCCCGGTCACCAGCAAGGGTCCCACATGGCGCGCAGACCTCTCCTGCTACCCACTGCTCCCATCAGCAGTGTATTTCGGTCCATCTGCCTGTTCTGTTCCCCGCTCTGACTCTGGTGAATTCTCTCACCCTCCCACGCTTCTGACTGTACACAGTGCTTGTATAAATAAACAAATAAATCTTTAAAAAAAAAAAAAAAAGGGACAATTGAGCTGGCAAGCACCTTTTGCCCTTTCGCACTTCCACACCTTTTTTACTTCCTAAAATGTAATCACAATGCCTAGAGATAAACTAGTTACCTCATGCCCAAGGAAACAAAAGAATGGGAGAGAAAGGTTTGGATTATATGAAGCTGAATCCAATTTTATTTGATTTTTTTTGTATAATAGGAATCCAACTTCCCTTGTCATGTGGTTGGCTGCTATCTTAGAGGCTTTGTATATTCCAGATACATCAAGACCAAGAACAATGTTTAAAGCATAGTTGACCAGTTAACACAACTAAAGAACTCTCCAGATCTCTCTTGTAAGGCTTTTTTTATAATGTCATTGCTAATGCTTAAACTGCATATATCCATTTTTGTGCAGGATTCATGCCCTGTCATTCATCACTTACCAACCATCGTCCCTGCTTCTATATTAAAATAATTTGAAGCACATAAATAACTACTTAATTACTTTCTTCTTATCTTTGTTATAATTGACAAGGCTATAAACACACAAAGTGATAATATCCCTGACAATACTGCTGTTTGCCCCAGGGACAAGAAATCTCTGTGAAAGCCATTAGGGAAGACTTGCTGGCAACTGAACAATTCATAGTAAAAATTCAAGACTTCACTATTATCACCTGGTTCAACCAATCAGTGAAATCCTTGAATTTCTCATACCAACCCACTAATGAAAGATTAATTTCCAGAACCCCAGAAATAGCTTTTCTTATTTTATGGATTTTTGAAAGTTCAAATCATCTTAAATGAATAAAAAGTACTAAGACATATAAAAATTAATTAAAATGAATGAAATTCCTAATTTCTTTCTTTGCATATGGTTTTTCACTTCTCCCGATGTCATTTGTTAAAGAGATTTTCCTTCTTCCATTACACTCTCTTGGCTCCTTTCTCACAGATTAACTGTTTATATAAATATAAGTTTATTTCTGGACTCCTGATTCTATTCCATTGGTCTGTGTGTCTATTTTTATTACAATATCATACTATTTTGATTACAATGAAATCTAGTAGTGTGATGGCTCCATAATTTCTTTCTCAGGCTCTGAGTCACTGGGGTCTTTTGTGGTTCCACATAAATTTCATTAATGTTTGTTCTATTCCTTTGAAAATTGAAATTAAAATTTTGATTGGGACTGCACTGAATTTGTACATTGCTTTTGAGTAAGATGGTGATTTTAACAATGTCAGTTCATCAAATTCATTAGCAGGAAATATCATTCCATTTCTTTGTATCTTCTTTTTTAAAATGTCATACTTATATAGGTCATTCACCTCCTTTTCTAAGTTTATTTCCAGATGTTTAATTCTTCCTGATGTGATTGTAAATGGATTTGTTTTCTGGATTCTTTCTCATCTAATTTGTTACTTGCATGTAAGAAAATAACACATTTTGGGGGTATTGATTTTGTTGCTTGCTACTTCACTGTACTGATTTACTATTTCCATTAGGTTTTTAGTAGTGTCTTCAGGGTTTTCTATGTATACTATCTAGACACTATCTCACACCATACACAAAGTCAACTCAAAATGAACAAAAGACTTGGAAGTATAAACACTTTATATGCTCAGGAAGGGAGACAAGAGGGGGGTGCCGTGTGGTCCTGGCAGTACTACCAATCACTGTGCCCATTCCCCGAGGGGCATTAGACCCCAGGAAAGTAAACAAAGCTGAGCAGAGGGCACCCAGAGTTAGCCAGCTTTTGTCTTGTGCTAAGGATGCTCAGAATTTCTGCTACTGAAAATCCCAGCACATTGTGGTTCAACTTAACAAATTCTGTAATTTACAGAATGGTTGCCCAGATCATTTCCAATTACTCCCCACTTATCTTCTTAAGAAATCCAGAGTCTCTCCTCCCTTGCAAACAAAAATAAGTTGGGGAGGAAATAGAATTAAAATTAAAGCTTTCAGAATTCTGCCTCATGTGACTGGTTCTAGCTATTCTTAAAAATAAATAATAATAATAAAAAGACAGCTGAGAATTCCTGGAAATGTCAGTGAGCTAGAAAAATTAGTTTCACTGGGTAGCCAATTCATTATTATTGCTATTAATATTATGGCCTAGTTGATTTCTCCCAGGAAATCAAGATCAAAGTGTCTTCTCTCTGGAATACTTAAGAGCCTGTTGTGACTCATTGCATTAAACTTGTTGTTTCTACAAAAAAATCAAATACCTGGGAATAAACCTAACAAAAGAGGCAAGGGACCTACACAAGGAAAATTATAAAACACTGTTAAAAAAAAAATGAAGACACAAAAAAAAATGGAAAGACATCCCCTGCTCATGGATTGGAAGAATTAACATTATTAAAATGTCCACCCTACCAAAAGCAATATACAGATTTAATGCTATTCCAATAAAAATCTCAATGACATTCTTCAAAGAAATAGAACAAATACTAATGAAATTCATATGGAACCACAAAAAACCCACAAATAGCCAAAGCCCTACTGATAAAAACAAAGGAGAAAGGAGTTATCATACTTCCAAACTTCAAGCTGTACTACAAAGCCATAATAATTAAAACAGTTTGGTATTGGAACAAAAACAGACACACAGACCAATGAAACCAAATTGAGACCCAGAAATAAAACCACACTTATATATGTGACAACTGATCTTTGACAAAGGAGCAAAGAATAGGCAATGGAACATGGACAGTTTGTTCAATAAATGGTGCTGGGAAAACTGGACCACCACATGCAAAAAAAAGAAACTAGACCACTACCTCTCACCATGCACAAAATCAACTCAAAATGGATAAAAGAACTGTACCTAAGAAACCAAAAAATATATAGAAGAAAATATAGGTAAAACACTATAAGACATACATCACAATAACATCTTTAAAGACTCATCACTCAAAGCAAAGAAAGTCAAGGAAAAGATAAACACCTGGAATTACATCAAACTGAAAAGCTTCTGCATAGCAAATGAGATATTAACCAAAACAGAGACACACCCCACTGATTGGGAAAAAAATCTTTGCACTCCAGTCAACTGATAAGGGACTGATCACAAAGATATACAAAGAACTCACAGGATTCAACAAAACCAAAAAAACAATCCAGTCAAGAAATGGGCAGAAGAACTTAAAAGACATTTCTCCAAAGTTGGAAATGCAAATGACCAACAGGCATATGAAAAAATGTTCAACATCCCTGATAATCAGGGAAATGTAAATTAAAACCCCACTGAAATACCACCTTACACCAGTAAGAATGGCACATATAAAAAAAACAAGCAACAACAAATGTTGGCGAGGATGTGGTGAAAAAGGAACTCTCCTACATTGCTGGTGGGAGTGCAAACTGGTCCAACCACTATGGAAAGCTGTCTGGAGGTTCCTCAGTCTGATAAAAATGGAGCTACCATATGACCCGGCAATTCCACTCCTAGATATTTACCCAAAGGACACAAAAACATTGATTCAAAATAACACCTGTACCCCTATGTTTATTTTATTTTTTTTTCCATAAATGACTGTTGTTTTTATTTTTTTTTAAATAATAAATTTTATTGTTATATTCCCCATACAATTGCAGCCCCCCCATTCTGACCCCAATCCCTCCCCTCCTGCCCCCCCCCCTAAAAGTGTCTCTGGTTCATAGTTTTTTGTTGATTTTGATTTTCACTTTCTTAAAGTTATTCATTTTCCTGGTCCCTTATTTAAGTTTTCTAGATTCCTGTTATGAGTGAGACCATCCGGTATTTTTCTTTTTCTTTTTGGCTTATTTCACTGAGCATGATCCCTTCCAGCGCCATCCATGTTGCTGCAAATTGCATGTGTTTATCTTTTTTGAATACTGAGTAATATTCCATGGTATATATGTACCACATCTTCTTGATCCAGTCATCTATTTTTGGGCATTTGGGTTGTTTCCAAAGCTTAGCTATTGTAAACAGTGCTGCTATAAACATAGGTGTACCCCTATGTTTATTGTAGCACTATTTACAATAGGTAAAACCTGGCAACAACCCCAATGTCCAAAAATAGATGACTGGATCAAGAAGATGTGGTCCATGTACACAATGGAATGTTACTCAGCAATTAAAAAAGACAAACTCATGCCATTTGCAGCAACATTGATGGAGCTAGAAGGAATTATGTTCAGCGAAATAAGCCAGAAGGAAAAAGAAAAGTATTGGATGGTTTCACTTATAGCAGGAATATAGGGGAACCAAATAAGACATCAGTGTAAAAAAAATAATAACAGTACAAAACACAACAAAGCAAAAACAGACAATTATCAGGGATATACTGCAGGGATGGAGGAGGGAGAGGGATCAGAGGGAAGGAGGGAGGAGCACAGGGGACTGAGGTGATGGTGCACGGGTGCATTGGGGAAGGAAACTCTATGGGGACCACACCTGAGGGGGTGGGGGGAGCAAATATTGTAAAAAATGAACGATGATGTAAAAAATTTAAAAATTAATTAAAAAATTGTTGTTTCTATATGGTTAATAACACTGCTGAGAAAGACATACTAACCCAAAGAAAAAAGTCAAGTATATAATGGTTTTGAAAGCATTAAAACAACAACAACTATTTGCACTTTGTGATGCTTTAGCATTTAAATGTCAGTGATCTCTTGGAAATTTGTACCAGCAATTTTAAGGACAAGCCCTTGTTCCAAATGAGGAGTACTCATTTGGAAGGCACTTGCTTCACACTCTGTTTAGTTATAATATAGCTTTCATCAAGAACTCTCCAGGTCATGATTTCCTAGAAAAAATTACCATTTGAAACCAGTTTCCGGTCATCTACTGTCACAACTGACTTCTGACCTGAAACCCTGGCCGTGACCATCCTAAGCTGTCACAAGGATAACCTGGGGGTTTATAACCTTCGGTGGACACCAACCACATGTAAATGTGAGTTTATTCTCTGATGTTCAACCTAGGGTCTGGGACAGGAACCAGGAATCTAAATACATAACAAGCATACAGATGATTCTGCTGAAAATTTTGATTTTTGTAACCTGTTTCTGTGGGTGCTCTTAAAAAACAGGGTAAGTCCTCCCTGGTGGCACAGGGGTTAAAGTCTCAGCGCTTTCAAGCTATCACCAGCCACTGTAGCATGAGTTCGATCCCTGGCCAGGGAGCTAACCCACATGGCTCAACAGACCTCTCCTATCTCACCTGCTGCTCCCCTCAGCAGTATATTTCAGTGGACCTGCCTGTTTTGTTCCCCACTCTGTCTTTGGTGAACCCTCTCACTCCCTGCACCTCTGGCCTAAGACCTCAGTTCTTGTATACATAAACAAATACAAAAAAAACACCACAGGGTTCCAAAATCACAAAAACAGCTCTGTGTGTGTGTGTGTGTGTGTGAGACACAGAGCGAGAGAGAGAGAGAGAGAGAGAGAGAGAGAGAGAGAGAGAGAGAGAGAGAGAGAGAGAGAACATTCATACTGGCCCCTTCCTGAGCACATTTGCATGATAGCGGTTCCCCCCTTCCCAAATTTACCACTAGACATCTAAGAACAGTAGACATAATAATAATAAATAGTACTGGCCACAGACTGTATCTTGTCTCAAGTCTACCATCAACATTCCAAAAAGGGTTTCACACAACCTTAGAAATGTTCCATACCTGCAAAAATGAAAAAACAACCCTTATAGCCTGCCTTGCTCAGGTGTTCTAAAGAATTAAAAAGATAATAGATGTGAAAATCTTCTGAAAACAAGAAATTCCATACAATATGTTGTTTGATAGCTTTCTAAAAAGTTTGTGTGAACAGCATTTGAGTTCCTGTAATTCCCAAAGGAAATCAAAACGAAATTTCATTAGTAGTTACTAGAAGGGAAGAGGAAAAGTTGCTAGGGAAACTGGGTAAAAAGGGACTATAGCATAGTCGAGGGTAGATTTGAACTTTCAGCAATGACCTTAACGCAGTATGTAAACATGTTGATTTTCAGTGATGTACATCTGAAACTTGATGTTACAATGCAATGTGGCTTTAATAGAAATTATATTGATAAAATAAGAACACATTTCAAAGAAGAAAAAACAAAAGCAAAATTTCCTCAGAAAATTATTTCATACTCACAAAGTTCCTCTCTCAAGTTCTTCAATTGCCCAGGCTGTAAACAGGACAGCTATGCCTCAGGTATATACCTGAAGACAGAGAGAAGCTGTTGAGAGCTTAAGAAAGAGGGGGATATGCCCCCTGATATACACCTGAAGACATTTCTCAGAACCCCTGGTGAGGACTTGAGTCAGAGTGGGTCTGGGGACAACTGTGGCTCTTCTGAGCAGCTTGTCAGCTGCCCCTCTGCAGGCAGGAGTGTGGCATCTTCAGAGCAGTGATCCAGGCCCACGAGTCCTGATAGAAAGGTGCTAAGTTCATGTGAGTCTCACGGCCTGTCTCCCATGTCCCTCCTCCTGGTCCAGAGCAGAATGGGAGAAAAATTAATGACGGGGCTTGGGCAGACTCAATTTGAGTCCTAGAAACCTCTGAGATGCCATTTAAAAAAAAGAACTTCACCATCTGTCTCAGGCCATGCTGTTGGAGTTTATCAAACTGGCAAGCCTCAAGCCTAAAAGTTTAAGTAGACTGTATTTGTGCTCACTGTCTGGTGGGTCTAGACTCATCTGTACAATAAATACAAAATGAGATGCCCTTATATAGACTTTGGCCAGATGCAGAATTTGTCTTAGGAAGGCATCTATGTTAACTAGCAAAAACATTGTGGTAAGGGCTCAAGGTAGAAAGGAAATCCCTAACTCCATGAAAATGAAGATGCTGTCTGCCTACAAGTTGCCGAAAAATGGTAAGTTGCTCTTTATAATGGAGAGAGAGGTGATATGGAGCCCTCTCTGCCATGCTGATGAGAGGCAGTAAGGCCATCGGGAAGGAGATTGGGCTGTGGTTAAGAGAGTGGAAGCATTGTCCTGTGAAAAATCACTCTCCCTAAGCATTCCCACCCCACCCCACTATCCTCCCCCAACATAGCCACTAATCCTCATTAACATCTCCAGATTCATCACGGCTTAGTGTGAGGGAGTTCGGTTGTGCAGCTGGATGGACCTATGAATTTCTCATTGGGATCAATATGATAGATAGAAAAAGTAATCAAGGAACCGACATCAAAAGTAAGAAGACCACTAGGAATTAGAAATTTTCAAGAATGAGGGAGGCCTCAGTTGATAATGATACTACTGAGAACACAAAATTCTTCATTTACTGATGGACAAATTGAATTCAATAATAGCTTGAAAAACTTCCCTCCAGTACTGAATAGAATTTGATCTAGGAATAAAAGGTGGTTTAATATTGTCAGATCACTTACTACTGTATACCACATCAGTAGGATAAGAAGAATAAGAATGCAATCATTTCAACATCTGTCAAATGCTTTTGATAAAATTTTTGTCAGATGATATTTGCCAAAATAGCTACAGATTTATTTTTGGCCCGAAAAGTATCTTAAAACATGCCTCTTCCCATTAAGAAATAGAGTCTATTTCCCCTCTCTCTCAATCTATGGAGCACTTTGTAGCTTCCTTGACAATTGGAACATTGTTCTGGAAGGTTAATTTTCTAACATTTCAAGTAGATGTAAAGGTCAAGATTATTGATAAGGATTACACGAGGAAACGTTCTGGGAAAATGGAAATGTTCTATACCTTGACTACAGTGGTGATTATACCACTATATACATTTGTCAAACTCAGTGATCTTTACATTTAAAGTTGATCAATTTTATTTTATGTAAATTATAGCCTCAGTAAAGCTGATTTTAAAAAGAAAGGAAATTCATTGAAACTTGATGTGAGTATAATATTCTCCATGTCCTTCATTTTCCCAAGTGGGAAGAAGTCATCAAGATTCCTGAGGGTTGGGTTTTGGGGGAGGTGAAAGCACTGCCTTTATTTACCTGTCATCTTTCTCTCTGAATTGCTGATCTCCACTCTTTATTTTATGCAACTGCTACCTTCCTCCTGCACAGCTTCACCCATGGATATGGAGCAGCTACTTCAGTCTTCAAACAACTGCTAGTGAGACTGTTGGATATAGCAGAATTTTTCTGAAGTCCTGAGGGACAGAGAGAGGTACTGTGGCACCTCACAATGTAGAAAACCACTTTTGCTCCAACAGAAGGCATCCTGATATCTTGTAATGCAGCTGTCCATCTGTAAACCACAGAAACCAACTGCAGTTAATTTAACATTAGCTCAAAAGCATTGAAATGATGTGTGGCAGATACTATTTCGTGTTTTCATCTATCATCTATATTTAATTCCCAAAACAATCCTATAAAGGAACATAATAATAGCTATTTTATAGATAGAAACACAAAGTAGAAAGCTTTAGAATCAGAATTCAATCTCAAATATATGCACATTTCTAACTCATTATACTATGCTGGTTCCCAAGGGAACAAATTTAAAGTGTCATTTTATGAAACTGATGGGAGAGCTAGAGAACTAGACTCAGGAATGGACAGGTTCTATGGGCGAAGAGGCTCAAATCACAGGGAGTGTCTAGATTGGGCGCTACTACCAGAAATAATTGAAACCATTTTCCATCACTTTACTAAAATCAGTTTCAGCTGGTCAAACATAGGTCTCGTTCGTTCCCTTTGATTAAGTCAGAACAGGTAGCTGATAAACTGTCCCACATTCAGTACCAATCAGGAGCACCTTATTCCCGCAAAGAATTCAAGTAGCCCTTAGGGAAAGAGGAAATGATGGTGAACAGTCAAGTAGGTAATGTCACCATCATTTATAAATTCCCTTGGCCAGGAATTGTTCACACGCGGCATGGTCTCTCTTTCACCCTCTAGACCCTGTCTTCTTTCTTAAGGCTTTTCTGGGGTAATATCTCTAATTTTCTTTCTCTATTGCCTGGAAGGAAAGCTGAAGTTTCTATTACTTTCTTTTACAGACTGATCCCTTGCTTCTCATTCTATTCTAGATAAGCTTAACTTTACATAAATGAAGAGTCATTAACATGTTTTCCTGAACCAAAGGCACACAGCAGATATAGCCACTCTTAATGACATAAACACAAAACAGCTTTGTCTTCAAAGTTTTTCTTAAACTCCTCCCAGATGAAAGCATTCGGTAGAGTTCCATAAAAAAGGGCTCATAGGAATTTTATCTTCTCCTTTCCCAGAACAAAGTTTGTTTTAATTTCGAATTATAGGTCTTGTTACAGGAACCTGATTAGAGCCAAGCTGTCTACACTCATGCTAAGCCCCATGTCAGCAAACCAAAACTTTACATATAAGTCTATATATAAGTATATATAAAATAACATTTATTTATACATTAATATAGTAATCATCTGTAAATTAAGTATGTGTATGAAATTTACATAATTTTTGTAGGAAACACAACTACAGGTTAACCATTATATGATAATTTTTACATTCTTGAATGTGCTTTTCTATATTTCCTAAATTCTCTATTTAGAGTATATATTCCTTTGTAACCATAATATAAGTAACTAAATACTAATAGCCTTAAAAGTTCCTGAGTTGGATATAGAAATAGACCATTATATCTATAAACTATGGTGTTTCACTGCATTTATAATAAAAATTGGAGAAAAACAAGTAATAAAAATATAGGGATTTATTAAGCAATTTTTCCCCAAAACACATTACCTTCTGACATAGCAAACAGAAGCTGATGGGTTACCATCACAGATCATGTTTATGCATCATTTTGATGTATTCACGATACTGGCTTAGAGTGCACTTTTATTTAGAAATTCAAACAACTTAGCTAAGTAATTTCGAGTTTGTTCCATGTTTTGTACTCATAGAACTTTCTGAAATCAGTGATTGTCTTATTCTGGTAAAAGGGTGCCTTCAAATTAAATGACCAGAAGTTCTGATCCACTCTGCATTGTTTGTGCACAGAGAAGACATGCTCCACCAGGGCAGGAAATGGTTACAGAGGAAGCAACAGAGCTCGAGATGAATTGGGCATCTGAAGAGAGAATGGTGGGCAGGAGGATTACGAGGTCTGGATGCCTTCCCAGTTATCATTCTTCTCCACCCACCTGCCTTTCACACCTTTGTTTGGATTGGTTTTGGTAAATATTTTAGAGACAACAGAAGTGTCTACATCTAAAAGAAAAATAAACTGTCGAGAAAGGTTAAGACTGTGACAGTGTCTTTTTGAATCTTGTGGCAAGAGAAGGGGTAAGCATTTGGACTAATTTCAAAAAACAAATCTCTGAGTGGTACATATACACAATGGGATATTACTCAGAAATCAAAAAAGATAAACTCATGCAATTTGCAGTAACATGGATGGAGATGGAAGGGATCATGCTCAGTGAAATAAGCCAGAAAGAAAAAGAAAAATACCGGATGGTCTCACTCATAGCAGGAATCTAGAAAACCTAAATAAGGGACCAGGAAAAAGAATAACTATAAGAAAGAAAAAATCAAAATCAACAAACAACTATAAACCAGAGACACACTATGGGGTGTGGGGGGAGGGGGGATTGGGGTCAAAATAAGTGGGGTTCAATTGTATGGGGAATATAAAAATTTAAAAAAAATTTAAAAAAAGACTGATTTGGGATCCACTTTAGTCCAGTTCTCCAAAGACCTGATATGTGTGAAAAGTGAGGAGTTTACATTCTGTTCCAGGCCAGATTTCCCACAGGTCCCTTGATTATATTGAAAATCTTCCTTTCTAGGTTTTATTGCTAATTAGGTACACAAAACCTACAATATTTTGGGTGACAGAACACTGAGCATCTTCTTTTTTAATATCTCATGGTGTCTTAGTCCATTCAATCTGCTATAACAAATACCAGGACTAGGTAACTTGTACCAACAGCCATTGGTTTCTCACAGTTCTGGAGGCTGGAAGTGCAAGGTCATGGTATAGTGCCAGGAAATTCAGTGACAAATAGGAGCTGCTTTCTTATTGGCAGAGATCTTCTCACTGTACCATACTAGAGTTCAAGGACAATCTCTCTCTCTCTCTCATCTTTTTTTTTTCCTTTTTTAAAAGGGCACTACTCCCATCCAGAAGGCTCTACCCTTGTAATCTAATCATTGCCTTAAGGCCCCACCTCCTAAAATCTAAAGTCACTTCCTAAAGTCTATCATACTGAGAACTAGATTTAAACATGACAGGGGAGGTGGGGGCAGAAATTTTCAGACCATAGTATGTGACAAGTTAAGATGAGAAGGTGACCAAAGATAGAAAGATAATATTTAGCCTGTGTTGGATAAAGAGAACAGAAAACTTCACTGTGCATAACTACAGCATTGTGAATATTTTGTAGGTGGTGCTAACAGAAGAGAGAAAATTTTGAGGTAAATGCCAAAACAACACATTTACCTAAAGGCAGCTCTAAGTCATGCCTAACACTGTCTTATCATTTTCATATTTGGGAAGTACTTTGTTTAAAGCCACTTCAGCATAGATGGCATGATAAATTTGTAATGCAAATTATTGAAATGCAGACAATTAGCTAACCCCTCAATCACAAATGCACACTCTAGTTTGGTTTACAAGCCTCATCAAAATTCCAAACTCAGTGCAAAATTCTACCATCAGTGCTTCAAATACTGCTATCTGGGTCCTCATTGCCAAGCTCAATACTCAGTAAAAATGTAAGTAATGTTAAGATTTTTGTTTAATGTATGTGGACTTGCTGAAAGTACTTGACATCAGCCTCAGAGATGTCTTCAGAGATTCAACTCTAACATCAAGGAAAATAAAAGCACAAATAAACAACTAGGACTACTTCAAAAAACTTCTGTAGTGAAAGAAACCACCACAAAAATAAAAGGCCACCTACTGTTTGGGAGAAGATATATGCAACTCATTCTCTGACAGGGGATTAATGTCCAAAAAACATACAGAACTCATACAAGTGAAAATACAACAACAAAAAAACCATCAAAAACTGGGCAGATCACTTTGAAAATATGGTTAATAGGCACATGAAAAAATACTAATCATTTATTAGCAGGGAAATGCAAATTAAAGCTACAATGAGATATCATCGCACACCTGTGAGTTACCTACATCAGAGCAATAATAAATGACAAATATTGGTTCAAAAGTTGGTAGAGAGAAGTATCCCTCCTCCACTGTTGGTGGGAATGCGATTGGAGCAACCACTATGGAAAACAGTGTGGAGGCAACTCAAAAAATTGAAAATAGAACTACCATATGATCCAGTAATTCCACTTTGAGATATCTATGCAAAGAATATGAAAATACTAATTTGAAAAGATATGTATACCCCAATATTCATTACTGTGCTACACACAAAAACCAAGAAGTGGAAACACCCTAACTGTCCAAAGATGAATAGTTTAAAGAACTGGCACATATACACAATGGAGTACTACTCAGCTATTAAAAAAATAAAAGATGAAGTCTTGCCATTACAACAGTATGGATGGACCTTCAGGTAATTATGCTACGTGAAACATTAGAAAGACAAATGCCATATGATTTCACTGATATGGGAATATAAACAAAGAAAATAAACAAAACAAAACCAAGCCGGTAGACTCTGGCAACAAAATGGTGGTTACCAGAGGAGAAAGGGGGAGGAGACTGGGAAGAATGGGGAGAGGGGGGTTGATTGGATAGTGGTGATTGTGGACTAGACCTTTGGTGGTGGGAGAGGTGTGCTAGATACGTTTATCAAGGTAGGGCACTTGTGAAATTTAGATAGTATTATAAGCCAATGGTACCACAATAAAAAATAATACTGTGCTGATGCTTTTACCATTGCATGAAGGTTACATTAGAAATGAAGAATTCACCACCTCTCCACTTTAGGGGTAATTCTTTAGGTCTTTATTGAGGTCTTTAGATATAGAATTTCATCTGGTCCCATATTCACCATTAATGGAGTGTTCTGTTGCCTGGGTCAAAAGTTCACCTTAAACTTCTTAAAATGCCATTTTGCATAAGAGTCAACCTCTCAGGCAAGGTGCTTAATGAATGGGGACAAAGAACAAATAACCACAGAGCTTGCGCTGGATTAATTTTTGCACTGAGACCAGTGATCAGCTTCACTGATAGAAAATATTTGTACTATTACAGAATTTGATCTAGGACTTGTTTTCATCATAATGTGCCATCTAGTAGGAAATGAAAGACCTA
The DNA here is from genome assembly GCF_014898055.3 of Talpa occidentalis. Taxonomy (NCBI): domain Eukaryota; kingdom Metazoa; phylum Chordata; class Mammalia; order Eulipotyphla; family Talpidae; genus Talpa; species Talpa occidentalis. The sequence goes on from NW_026555331.1 coordinate 87,845,465, forward strand.
TATCCATACCCATTTTTTTCTTAATAAAGGGTTTCGTACAGTTATAAACAAACAAAACTAATCTAGACAGTTGTGAACAAAGCATATAATTTATTTCAAAGCACTTTCCTTATATAAATAATAGTGCTAGAGGGCCTCCCTGATGGCGCAGCGGTTGAGCGCTGGGTTGCGAAGCTGCCTGCAGCCTCTGCAGCCAGTTCGATCCCTGGCCTCTGGACAAGGGTCCCACATGGCGCCCAGACCTCTCCTGCCACCCGCTGCTCCCCTCTGCAGTGTACTTTGGTCCTTCTGCCTGCTCTGCTCCCCGCTCTGGCTCTGGTGAATTCTCTCACCCTCCTGCGCTTCTGACTATACCCAGTGCTTGTATAAATAAATAAATAAATCAAAAAAAAAAAAACAAAAAAACAGTGCTAGAATATCCTAAATAGTGCTAGAACAACACTAAGTTCTATTTCCAGATTGTAATATTTCTTCCTTGATGGCTGATTTTGCACAAATGCAAAAAGTTATTCTCAGTGGCAAATGCCTTACAAATTCATAAATTCAAATTCAATAACATGACAACAAATAATAAAACAAAAAATTATAGAGGAACTTAAACACTGATGATGACCTGGCACCTTCAATAAAATTCACGTTCTTTTTAAAGCAGAGAATATAAATCATCTCCTTTTATTAAGATTTAGTACCTTTTTTAAACAGTGGATAGCACCGTATATGAGTCAGTGGTCTACGAGCACACCTCTTCAGATGTATGTTACTACAATGCACCCACAAAGACACCAACCATCTTTCTGAAGAATTTTTATATCATTTTCATCTTTAAGACAGATTAGCATGACATTGATTTTTGCCCACATCAGGTGCTGACTTGCAAGCCTAATCACACCCATATTTAAAGTATTATTGCATTTTCTCATTATATTTTTCACACAGAGACAAAGGAGTGATGGCCTATTTATTTTCCAGGGCATAACATTGAATTGCTGTAGAGAGTATCAAAGCTGATGAATAAACTGTAGCAAGGGTAAAGAGATAACGGAACATTGTCCATGCTTATTTTTATTCTACTAGAGCACTTGAATTTTGTTTTGAAAGTACTAACTGCCTTAGTGTGTTACCAGGTGCCTGATGGCAGTTGAGTTAGTGATGTGATGTTTAAAAAGATGATGGCAAAAGAAGACTAGCAGCAAATGCTTGCATTATCCATCTACAATACTTTTGTTAGAGTTAGTCTAAAAAAAATTATGGATTAAAGTTTGTTTGCAGGTAGCTTTTCAGCATCCCTCTATGTAGCCTGAAATGGTGAGATGACACACTGCTATCATATTTTGCTTGCAAGAAACCTATTATTTGAGATAAATAATTGATATCTGTGATATACATTGTTCTCAACACAAGATTCTGAAGTTTATTTCAGGTAGTTTTCTGAGTAATTGACATGAGTTTCAAGTCTTCAGGTTTACCAACTTTATTTTTTTTTTGAAGATTTATTTATTTATTTTATTTATTTATACAAGCACTGGGTATAGTCAGAAGCACGGGAGGGTGAGAGAATTCACCAGAGCCAAAGCGGGGAGCAGAGCAGGCAGAAGGACTGAAGTACACTGCTGAGGGGAGCAGCGGGCGGTAGGAGAGGTCTGCGCGCCATGTGGGACCCTCCTCTGGTGACCGGGGAGCAGATGGGGATGGAACTGGCACTGCAGAGGCTGCGGGCAGCTTCGCAACCCAGCGCTCAACCGCTGCGCCACCGGGGAGGCCCCAGGTTTACCAACTTTAAATTGAAAGGAATAACATCTATCTATATTGACATCAGATTTGAAGTATGTTTTCCACCAATACTTACAACATTTACTGGGAAACTAAGTTTGAGGTACATTGTTATGGCTGGAAGTACAAGTGGCTCAAATCACTCAGATTTCAATTAGAGAACAATCTAACTGAAAGGAGGACAAACGCAGGCATCGTTGAAAAAGTAGCCCTGGGTGAGCGAACGGCTCCGGGCGCCATTAGAGAAGAACAAAGACCCCGGGAGACGCGCACAGAGCCCGGGCTGCCAGTAAGCTTGCGCGGAAAGCGGCGCGCTTGGCGGTGCGCTTGAAAAGCAAGTGCAGACCGGGATCGCGGCTGCCCAGGTCCCCGCGCCTGCGACCTAGGCTTGGGAGACGACCTAGGCTTGCGGGGAGATGCGCGGAGGTCCTCACTGAGGTGAAGGTCCCTCCCTGAGTGAGCAGGAACCAGGCGTCCAGGCACGGGAGCTGTGCAAAAGGCGCCATTCCCGCGCCACTGAACTGGGCTACAGCCCGTGTCCTGGAACTGAGGGCTTTGGAACTGAGACCCGGGGCATGAAATTAGGGGCGTGGGTTCCCCACGACGGTGGGGCACAAGGCAGACACAGCACCCCAAAGCCGTTGAGGTGTACCCTACCATCCCCGCTCTGCTCCCTGTCCCACGGGGTGGAAAATCAGCTCCCCAAGGGCTCTAGGAGAGATCTCTGGTGCCACCTAGAGACTTGAAGCCAGCACAGGCTCCTGAAGGAGCGAGTGGCCAGCTGGGGAGTTAACCCACACCGGGCCCCTTCCGAACAAGTAGTCTGAGCCCACAGGGAGAGCGAGCACCCACAGCCGGGGCAGACCAGGCGCGCAGAAGAGTGTGCCTGAGACTGGACGCGCAGGGAGCGTGTCCCACATCACCATTTTAGAACAGGGACATTTCTTCAGTAAAGACTACCTGCAGAAGGCTTCCTCAGGAGCCAGAGGTGAGCAGGGGAAGTTCGCCCACGCCAGACCCCCTCTGGCCTGCAGTCCAAGCCCAGAGGGGGAACAGGAACCCACCGCTGGGGCAGACCAGGCGCACAGGGGAGTGTGTCCCCACATCGGCATTTTAGGACAGGGACCTTTCTCCAATAAAGACTGCTTGAAACTGACAGATGACTCCTGGAGGAACCAGAGGGGAGCAGAGAAGCCCACCCAAGATGCCGGCCAGTCCCAACAACACAGTGTCCCAACGCATACGGCAAATTAGAAAACAGACAGTAGGGAGGAGAAGAACCACACGCAACCTAGCAACTCTCCAGAGAAAAAGCACACCACAAAAAGAAAACCAGCCCCCAGATTGCAACGACAGTAACTTGGAAGAACTTCTGAGCCTTCCAGAAAGAGAATTTAAAATTGCCGTGATTAAAAAACTGACAGAAGTCATAAAGGAAAACAATGATAAGGGAAAAATAATCAACGATCAGAAGAATGAAATTGAGTCCCTAAAGAGGGAAGTAAAAGAAATGCAGGAGATCAAAGAATTAGTGGAAGAACTAAAGAATTCTGGGAAAAGCAATGAAAGCAGAATTGATGAAATGGAAGAACGAATAAGTGCTCTTGAAGACACAGAAATAAAAAGAACCAAAACAGAAAAGGAAAGAGAAGTACGAAGGAAAAAGAATGAAGAAAGACTTCGGGAACTCTCTGACTCCATGAGGAAAGGAAATATAAGAGTTATAGGAATACCAGAAGGAGAGGAGAGAGAAGTAGGAACAGAGAAAATATTCAAAGAGATAATTGAAGAGAACTTCCCAAATGTGAAGAAGGAGCTGAAAATTGATATACAAGAAGCAAGAAGAACACCAAACTTCCACGACGAAAGAAAAAATACAGCAAGACACATAATAGTAAAGCTCCCAAGAATCCAGGACAAGGAAAAAATAATGAAGCTGGCAAGAGGGAAGAAACAGATAACATTCAAAGGAAAGCCAATCAGGCTGACATCAGACTTCTCCGAAGAAACACTACAGGCAAGGAGAGAGTGGAGGGACATAGTCAACAGACTCCAAGAAAACAGATGCCAACCAAGAATACTCTATCCCGCAAAGCTCTCCTTCCTCTTTGAAGAAAGAATATGGACCTTCCCAGACAAACAGAAACTCCGGAATTTCATTGCAACTAAACCCCTACTCCAAAAAATACTACAAGGAGTCCTAAAGCCAGAACCTCAGAGGGACGAATAACAATGAAAGAAGGCCAAAAAAAAAAAAGTTATTAAAAGAATAAATAAATAAAATCAAAGGAAAGACAAACACAATGGCAAATACAGATGTTAACATATCAATATTAACTCTAAATGTAAATGGACTAAACTCTTCAATAAAAAGACACAGAGTTGCAGCCTGGATTAAGAAACAAAACCCAACCTTTTGCTGTCTCCAGGAAACACATTTAGCTACAAAAGATAAAAATAGGCTCAAAGTTAAAGGATGGAAAACAATCCTACAAGCAAATGGACCAAAAAAGAAAGCAGGAACAGCTATACTTATATCAGATAAAACAGATTTCAAACTCAAAAAGATAAAAAGAGACCCCAATGGTCACTACATTATGATCAAGGGGACAATACTTCAAGAAGAAATAACACTCATTAACATATACTCACCAAACGAAGAAGCACCAAAATATATCAGACAACTGTTGTCCTCTCTGAAAACAGACATCAGAGAAAACACATACGTAGTGGGAGACTTCAACACACCACTATCAACAATGGATAGATCAACAAGACAAAAAATAAGTAAAGAAACCAAAGCTCTAAATAAGGACCTAGAGCAATTGGGCTTAACAGACATCTATAGAACACTAAACCCCAAAAAAACGGAGTACACATTTTTCTCAAGTGCACACGGATCATTCTCCAGGATCGATCACATACTGGGGCACAAGACAAACATCAACAGATACACCAAGATTGAAATCATATCAACCATCTTTTCTGACCATGAAGGCATCAAACTAGAAATAAACCATAAAAAGAAGGCAAGGAACTTTCCTACCTCATGGAGATTAAAAACCACACTACTGGAAGACCACTGGACCAATGAGGAGATGAAAGAAGAAATTAAAAAATTTTTTGAATTGAACGACAAGGAGGACACCAATATCCTAAATGTATGGGATGCAGCAAAAGCAGTAATAAGAGGAAAATATATAGCAATAGAAGCTCACATCAAGAAACAAGAAAGAACTCAAAGAAACAACCTAATCTCGAAGCTCAAAGATCTAGAAAAAGAACAACAAAAAACCCCAAAACCAGTAGAAGAAAAGAAATAATAAAAACCAAAGCAGAAATAAATGAAATTGAAACTAAAAAAACAATCCAAAAGATCAATGAAACCAAAAGCTGGTTCTTTGGAAAAATCAATAAAATAGACAAACCCCTAGCCAGGCTCACAAAGGAAAAAAGGGAGAAAGCACAAATAAACAGGATCATCAATGAAAGAGGAGAAATCACAACGGACACAGCAGAAATCAAAAGAATAATCAGTAACTACTATGAACAGTTATATGGAAACAAGTTTAACAATCTAGAGAGATGGACAAATTCCTACAACTCTACAATCACCCAAAGCTAGATAAAGAAGAAATAGAACACCTAAACAGACCAATTACAATTAGCGAAATTGAAATGGTAATCAAAAACCTCCCCAAAAACAAAAGCCCAGGACCTGATGGATTTACAAATGAATTCTACCAAACATTCAGAGACGAATTAGTGCCTATCCTTCACAAACTCTTCCAAAAAATTGAGAAGGAAGGGACAATACCAAACACGTTCTATGAAGCCAACATTACACTAATACCAAAACCGAACAAGGACAACACAAAAAAGGAAAACTACAGGCCAATCTCCCTAATGAACACTGATGCAAAAATCCTCAATAAAATTTTAGCCATCAGAATCCAACAATGTATCCATAAGATAATTCACCACGACCAAGTAGGATTCATTCCAGGGGCACAAGGATGGTTTAACATCCGAAAATTAATCAACGTTATCCAACACATCAACAAAAAGAAATATAAAAACCATATGATAATATCAATAGATGCTGAGAAAGCTTTCAACAAAGTGCAACACCCATTCATGATAAAAGCCCTTGAAATTCTTGGGATACAAGGAACATACCTCAACATCATAAAGGCCATCTATGACAAGCCAACAGCCAGTATCATTCTCAATGGTGAAAAGCTGAAAGCAATTCCATTAAGATCTGGAACAAGACAAGGATGTCCACTCTCACCACTGCTTTTCAATATAATACTGGAAGTCCTAGCCAGGGCAATAAGACAAGAGAAAGACATCCAAGGAATCCAAATAGGAAAAGAAGAAGTCAAACTATCACTATTTGCAGACGATATGATATTATACATAGAGAACCCCAAAAACTCCACAGAAAAGCTAATTCAACTCATCAATCAGTTCAGTAAAGTGGCAGGATACAAAATCAACACGCAAAAGTCAGTAGCCTTCCTATACACAAACAATAAATCTGAAGAAGAAGAAATCAAAAAAACCATCCCTTTTGTTATTGAAACAAAAAAAAATCAAATATTTGGGAATAAATCTAACAAAAGAGGTAAAGGACCTATACAAAGAAAACTATAAAACACTGTTAAAAGAAATAGAAGAAGACACAAAGAAATGGAGAGACATCCCCTGCTCGTGGATTGGAAGAATAAACATTATTAAAATGGCTATTCTTCCAAAAGCAATATACAGATTCAATGCTATTCCAATCAAAATTTCAATGTCATTCTTCAAAGAAATAGAACAATTATTGATGAAATTCATATGGAATCACAAAAAACCCCGAATAGCCAAAGCTCTCCTGAAAAAAAAAAGAAGGGAATGGAGGCATCACACTCCCAGACTTCAAACTATACTACAAAGCCATAATCATCAAAACTGCATGGTATTGGAACAAGAACAGACATACAGACCAATGGAATCGAATAGAAAATCCAGAAATAAACCCACAGATTTATGGTCAACTAATCTTTGACAAAGGAGCAAAGACTATGCATTGGAGCAAAGAAAGTTTGTTCAATAAATGGTGCTGGGAAAACTGGGTCGCTACATGCAAAAGAATGAAGCTTGACCACCACCTCACACCATACACAAAAATCAACTCAAAATGGATTAAAGAACTAGACATAAGACCTGAAACCATAAAATATTTTGAAGGAAATATAGGCGAAACACTACGTGATTTGCACATCAAAGACATCTTTACAGACACATCACCCAAAGCAGTGATAGTGAAGGCAAAGATAAACAGTTGGGACTACATCAAATTAAAGAGCTTTTGCACAGCAAAAGAGACAATAACAAAAACAAAGAGAAACCCCACCAACTGGGAGAACATTTTTGCACCCAACACTAATGATAAAGGACTGATCACAAAATCTGCAAAGAGCTGATGAGACTCAACAACAACAAAGAAAATAATCCAGTCAAAAAATGGGCAGAAGAGCTAAAAAGAAACTTCTCTGAAGAGGAAATGCAAATGGCCAACAGGCATATGAAAAAATGTTCAACATCACTTGCCATCAGGGAAATGCAAATCAAAACTACCATGAGATACCATCTTACACCAGTGAGAATGGCACATATTAAAAAAACTAGCAACAACAAATGTTGGCGAGGGTGTGGAGAAAAAGGAACTCTTCTGCACTGTTGGTGGGAGTGCAAACTGGTCCAACCACTGTGGAGAGCTGTGTGGAGATTTCTGGACCTACTAAACATAGAGCTTCCATATGATCCAGCAATTCCACTCCTAGGTATTTACCCAAAGGACACAGAAACATCAATTCCAAAGAACACCTGCACCCCTATGTTTATAGCAGCACTGTTTACAATAGCTAAGCTTTGGAAACAACCCAAATGCCCAAAAGTAGATGACTGGATCAAGAAGATGTGGTACATATATACCATGGAATATTACTCAGCATTCAAAAAAGATAAACACATGCAATTTGCAGCAACATGGATGGCGCTGGAAGGGATCATGCTCAGCGAAATAAGCCAAAAAGAAAAAGAAAAATACCGGATGGTCTCACTCATAGCAGGAATCTAGAAAACTTAAATAAGGGACCAGGAAAATGAATAACTATAAGAAAGTGAAAATCAAAATCAACAAAAACTATGAACCAGAGACACTTTTTGGGGGGCGGGGGTGGGAGGGGAGGGATTGGGGTCAGAATGGGGGGGCTGCAATTGTATGGGGAATATAACAATAAAATTTATTATTAAAAAAAATAAATAAAAATAAAAAAAAAAAAAAGAAAAAGTAGCCCTGTTTTCAATATATATTCCTCGACGTTCCTGAACCTAACACGTAAGCCTTAATTTTGTCCTCTTGTGAGAACTCCCTATCAAGTGATTGTGACAGTGCTGATGGTCTCTTCTCCCCCTTCCAGAGCTACCTTATCATCCTAATTAGAACTTCAGGAGTAGGGGATTCACTTCCAAGTGTACAGAAGCTCGGCAAGTGATCATGGTTTTGGTTTGGTACCTGGACATCCTGTCCCAGCCAAGTATTTGGGAAAAGAATCTCCATTTCCCTTGTTCCCCTGCTATGGGAATATGGTGGAAAGTGACGTGCCAGGCCATCCTTTGCACTTGGAAGAATGGACATGTTGGACTTCTAGCAGTGAACTTAATGTAGTATATACACACATTGATGTTCAGCAATGAATACCTGAATCTTAGGGACTATACTTTCTGAGATTTATAGACAAAGTCCTTTGGTGTATGTATACACACATTGAAATATTATACAGCTATAAAAAATGAAATCTTGCTATTTGTGATAACATGGATAAAAGTGAAAAAAGATTATGCCAGGAAAAATAAGTCAGGAGAAAGACAAACATTGGATGATTTCATTCATAAGTTCTATATAAAGAAACAAAGCAAAGGAGAAGACAAAAGTAAAAACTCGAGAAATCTGACTGTAGAATTGAGGCTATGTGGAAGAGTATAAGGGAAGGGTACCCAATGGGCTGTGGTGAAGAATTATGGGTGCTTTTTGTAGGTGAGGCATGGGAACATAAACCTGAAGAGGTGTGAACCTCTTACATCATATACAGTGTTGTAAACCAATGTTACTGCAATAAAAAAAAATAATAGGATAAATAAAATCACAATCTCAAGAAAGAGGATCATATGAGGAAATCTTGCTGGTGAGTGGGTAGAGCAAGTACCACTGACTGTCTTGTCCTGGGTACCTTTGGGAGCAAACTCTAAGAAAAAGCTGTTTTAGTGGTAGTTTTAGGGAGGTGATCATAGGAATCTCTAGCAGGAGAGCAAGGAAGAGAAGGAAGATGCTAAAGCTGTGTTATCAGGCGGGTTACCCAACACTGGGGCAAATGGTGCTGGTTCCAGCAAGGAGTTCTGGGACAGAACAAAAGTATGCTCAGAGTCATCTCCAAGCAAGTGAGATCGTTTTTATTTTCATGGTTGGCTTAGAAGTCTGTCTAAAATACATCAGAATATGCTGTTCTCTTTATATAACTATAACCTGGTCTTTTTCAGGGCACTGGATCCCAAGAGCTACAATTCTGGGTATGAAAGGCCAACGAAAGAAAAGGCAGACTCGGATGTCACATGTAGATGACCTTGGAGATAGCTCGATTGAAAAATCCTAAAGGGAGGCATGGTGTTTTCATGGGTACATGTGTGCTTAATTCTCATTGCTTGCTCAATTAATTCTCCTGAATGAAAATAATTGCCCAGATATCTAGTATTTTCTAGAGAATAAACACAATTTCATTCTTTACTTCTGGATTTTCTATCTCTCTTCATCCAATGATTTCATCATCACTTAAAACTGGATTAGATTCTAAAATAGACCTAGATTTCCTCATGCATAGTTATCAATGATAGGGACAATGGTAGACAGAGATTGCAGAAAAGCTCTCATCAATGACAAGTATTTTAATTTTAAATACCAGCACTGACATATTGTAACCATGACAGCAACGAAGCCCTTCCTCCAGTTGCACAATAAAGAAATAGGGCCTTTTAGCATGATATCTATCGAAAAGATTAAGTAATGAAACAGGACACATTTCTGTCACTGCTACATCTGCCTGCTGTGCAAGCATACAAAGAGAGAAAGAAGCCGTCACTTTGAGCTGCATTTTCCAATCTGGAAGCTTTTAGGAAAATTACAGGGCACTGAAGAATTACAGTTGACATTAGAACTGATTGGTGTCACAGTCGAAAGAATGAAGGATTTCTTGTCCTTTCCCTGTAGGGATTTGTCTTCCATGAGCAAAGATAATCACCTCCTGTATTCACAAAACTAACGTTATAGTTAATAAAAAGAAATCATCCATGGAGCTAAAATCTACATGGCTTTTGATTTAGTACTAAATTGATTTTGATTTTTAAAAATTTGAGGCAGATTTGACCGTTGTCAAAATCTTTGTTGTTGGACTGAGGTTGTCCAAGTTTTTCAACTTTAGCTGTTCTAATGGGTGTGTAGCAGTATCTTATTTTAATTTGTATTTCCCTGTTGCCTAATGATGTTGAACGTGTTTTCATGCATTTTGGCCATCTGCATATTTTTTGGGGATGAAATGTCTGTTGAAGTTTTTGCCTTTTAAACAATATCAAGTTGTTTCTTTTATAAGTGATCTTTTCTAAGATCTTTATATATATGAATATTTTATCAGATACAAGCTATTTTTTCAAGAGCCTAAGTTTTCAATTTTGATGAACTACAACTTACCGGTGTTTTTCTATTATGGATAGTGGTTTTTCTGTATGCATTGTCATAAAACTCTTGTTTACTTTAGTATCGAAGATTTTCTTCTACCTTTTATCTAGAAGTTTTAGAGTTTAGCTTGTATATTGAGCTCTATGATCCATTTCCATTTACCTTTTTTATGGTCTGAGGTAGAAGTTGAAGTCTTTAAATTTTCCATACATTTTGCATCCTACGCAATGAAAATACTACTTTCCCTGTCAAATTACTTTTGTGTCTTTCTCAGAAATCTGTGTGTGTGTGTAGCTCTTTTGGGAAACTTTTGTTTGTTCCATTGATTTATGCTAACTTTATGAGATACAGTGTTGCACTCTTTGATTATATGATATTATATAACATTATCATATGTAACATAAACATTATATATAACATTGTATTAACATATACAACACCATTTTATATACATATATGAAACTATATGGTTTCATAGTAAATCTTAAAATTGGTTAATGTAACTGCTTTCCATTTTCTTTTTAAAATTTTTGGCTATTGTAATTTGTGTTTCTGTATAATTTTTAGGATTAGCTTGTCAATTTCTTTGAAAACTGTACTGAAATTTTGATGAGGATTCCATTGAATTTATAATTTGGGAAGCATGTGTATCTTAATATTACTGACTGCTATTCCATAAATAGAGCATGTAATTCCATTCACTGAGATCTTAATTTTTTAAATCAATGTTTTACAATTTTTAAATATACAGATTTTTCACATACTTTATTTCCAGGTAGTCTATGAATGTTTTGATACTATGTGAGTTGCACTGCTTTAAGTTTTTATTTTGCAATTTTTGTTGAAATCATAGAAATTGAAATTTTGTGTATTGTACCTTGAATCCTGTAGTCCATTTATCATTATTGCAAATTCATATATTATTCTAATAGTTTTTTGATACCCTCCAGATTTTCTATTTTATTATTTATGCTATCTGTGAATAAATCCAGTTTTATTTCTTCCCTTCCAATATGTCTACTTTTTACTTCTCTTGCCTGTGGTGTCTGGAATAGTCAATAAATTATTAAATAAAAATAGTAAAAGAGAGAATCCTCTTAGAGTTCCTCAAAGAGAAAGAATTTATATCATCACCATTAAGTGTGAAGTTCACTGCAGAATTGTCATCAATACCTTTATTAATATGAGGCAGTGTTCTCTACTATTTTACTGAGAACTTTTAGTACATATTGGTTTTGAATTTTGTTGAATTCTTGTGTTTGTATCTATTGAGATAACACTGTTTCTCATTTTTTTTTAATGCAATGAATTGAGTTGGAATGATGAACCAATCTTTAATTCCTGAAATAAAACTAAGTCGTGTGGTAGTAAACTTGTCTATATATTGTTGGATTTTATTTACCAATATTGTTGAGAATTTGGCTATGCTCATAAGTTGTTGGTCTGTAACTTTTTATTTTGTGTTGTCTTTTTAAGTTTTGTTATCAGTATTACCTCTCAATAAGAGTAACTTAGAACTGGTCCTTTCTCTTGTATTTTCTGAAATAATTTGTCAAAAACTACTATTAATTCTTTCTTCAATGTTTGGTAACATTCATCTGGGCATGCAGTTTTCTTTGTAGGAAATCTTTCATTAAATTTTTATTTCCTTAATAGATATAAAGATATTCATATTTTCTATTTCCTCTTGAGTTCATCTTGGTATATTTTTTTTTCAAGGAATGTATCTGTTTTGTCAGAGTTGCAGTAGGTGATATAAATGTCACTGTAACATGCTGCTATTATTCTTTTAAGGTCTGTAGGATCTTTAGGGGTACGCAGCTTCTATTTTTTTAAGATTTATTTATGCATAGATAACTGGGGTGTAGGCCAGAGTTGGGGGGGAGGTGAGAGTAGTCACCAGAGACAGAGTAGGAAGCAGTACAGGAGGATCTCTGAAATACACTGTTAAGGGGAGAAGAGGGTGAGACAGGAGAGGTCGCTGTGGCATATGTGAGTTAGCTCCTTGGACAGGGATGGAACCCAGTTTGTAGCAGTGACAGCATGGAGACAACCCCTAGGCCACCAGGGAGGTCCCCCAGCTTCTATTTTTGATTTTGATAATTTGTACTCCCCTATTCATCACTAATTATTTTTGCTAGAGTCTACTGATTTTATTTATCTATTCAAGTAACCAACTTTTGACTTCCTGAATTTTATTCATTTGTTTTATATTTTAAAGTTTTCTGTCATCAAATTTTCCCAACTTTTATTTATCTAAAACTGTTATCATTTTTTCCCTTTTCAATAAAGGATATATTTATTTGACAGGGCTCTGAGAAAACATTTTTTTCTTTCAACATACTAAAGATGTTCCATATTCCTTTCACCTCAATTGTATTTTTAAAAGTAGTTGTCATTAATTCTTATCTGTTTCCCTTTACATAATATGTTTTATTTTCTCTGTATCTTTCCATGATTTCTGTCTTTGGTTTTTAGCAATGTGATGATCATAAGCATAGGTATTGTTTTCTTTTTATTTATCCAGCTTGGGGCTTAGTGAGTTCCCTTGACCTACAGATCTGGATTATGGAGCTTTCTTTTCATGTTATTATAAAGTTTTCAACCATTATTTTCTCAAGTAATTTTTTTCCTGGTTCCATCATTCTCATTTTGAGATTATAATTGCATATATGTTAGACCACTTGGCACTGTTCTACAAATTCCTGAGTTTTTGTTGGTTTTCTCCAATTTTTACTATTCTCCCAGGTTTAGATGGGTAAATTCCAATTTCTCTGGTCACAGAGTTGATATCTCATTTGAATATTTTCATCCAAAATATGTTATCTCTCTATTACCCAGCAGTTTCTTACAACTTTATCTATTTTTATGTTTTTTCCCTACAAACTTTGCTTTTCTAGTCATAGGTATTGTCATTAATTCATGAGAAGTATAGACTTCCAAAAATTAAAGTATATATTAACAAAATTATTCTCAGATGGCTACTCTGCACCCCTTCATGATAAGTGAGCATTGGTTATAATAAAAATTTCATGGCAAAGTATTTAATGACAACAAAATTAAAATACCAAAAGAATAACCATAAACTGAGAAAAATATTAGCAATGACTACCAAAAAAATAAGATGATGCCTTGAAAACATAAAGAGCTCTTAAAAATTGAGAAGGAAAAGATCAACAATGGAGAAACAGACTAGAGAAATGCACAAATATTGTACAAAAAAGAATCACAAATACCTTTTAATTAAATGAGAAAATGCTCACATTTGTTGATAAGAATAAAAATACAAAATTAAAACTACACTGTAATATTATTTTCTGACCAGTTTGGTAGAAATCCAAATTTGAGAAATATTTTATTAGCAAAACTATGGAAGAAAGACACTTTAGTTGGTGATTGGGATTATAAATTAACACAAATTTTATTGAATTTGACAAAATTACATATGCATTTATCTTCCTAGCAATACCACTTCTATGACTCTATCCTAAAGATACGTAACTATACACACACACGCACACACAAACACAAATATATTTAAGGCTATGGATTCTTTGCAATAGTATTTATTATAAAACAAGACTGGTGACAACTCAAATTCTCATCCAATGGCCCTGGTTAAACTGATTGCAGTACATGTATCCAGCAGGGTGCTATGGCACTGTGCAAGGATTCGACAACATATCCTTGGAACAATTCCTAGAAAGTATGACTGAGTAAGAAAAGCAAAGTGGAAAAAGACATATGTCACTGTTAGAAAGAGGAAGGAAAATGTACACGTGCTGAAATATTTTTTAAAAGTGAAATGGTGATAAAATAAATATAGTCACTTCTAAGGAAAGAGATGAAATGTGTAGAGAAGACAGAAATAGAAGCTACATTTCCCTGGAAATCAGGGGTTCTATCATATCTGTGGCTTCTGACGTCACGTAAGCATGGAGTCACCCACCCACCTACACTGTGGGTTCAGGAGAGCAGAGTGAGTGTATTTGAGACTCAGTTCTTTAAAAGGCACCATAGGATAGGAGAAAAGTCTGTATTTGCCTTAGAGTTAGGGACCCCATGTTTAGAACAATGACAGCGGGACTTTGAGCAAGCTACTTAACCTGAGCTTCAGATTCCTCGCGTATAAAATGAAGATAAAATGAGACCTACCACATAAGATTGTACAAGGGATTAAATCAAATGGGGCCACTTGAAGCAGGAACACTAGGGCCTACAGTCATGAACATTTTGGAAATGTGGCTAGAGATAGTTTAAAGTATGAAAAGTATGAATGGTATAATTCAAAAATAGTTTTGAGTGGATTTAAAATTTTCATGTAAAGACTGTCACTATTAAAGTCAATCTTTTTTTTTTTTTTAGTCTTTTCCACTGAAGCTATATTGGTTTAAGACATTGTATATAGGGCCTCCCCAGTGGCGCAGCAGTTGAGCGCTGGGTTGCAAAGCTGCCCGCAGCCTCTGTAGCGCTGATTCGAACCCCGGCCACAGGCAAGGGCACGCAGACCTCTCCTGCCGCCCGCTGCTCCCCTCAGCAGTGTACTTGGTCTGCCTGCTCTGCTCTCCCCTCTGGCTCTGGTGAATTCTCTCACCCTCCCGCGCTTCTGACTGTACCTAGTGCTTGTATAAATAAATAAATCTTAAAAAAAAAAAAAAGACACTGTATATACTGTAGAGAAATAGAAAATGATTCATCCCTCCTTAGATGTATGTTACCACATCACACCCACCACAAAGGTACCCACATTCCCTCACCTTAAACCATTGGGCTCCTCTCCCCTACCTTTGTTCTCACTCCCACCTTCCCATCTAGTGGCCTCAATTCTTCAGTCATATTTCTAGGGTTTGTTTTGGTTTAGTTTTGTTAGTTCCTTTGCTTTGTTTCTCTGTATCACATGAGTGAAATAAGGCAGTAAGGTAACAGCCAATACCCAATGATTTTAATCATACTTGCTTGATAGAAGGGAAAGCAGTATAGTTACAGGCATGTGGGATGTGGACCCATGAAGAGGAGTGGGTCATATATGTGCATATGAACATTCATGTTTATCACAGGGGGAAAAATTTGAGAACAGAAGCTCTATGAGTTAGAACCTGGTTAGCAAATAGGATGGGTCTGTGAATACACTGTGACTACCTCAATATTTTACCCTAATCATTCCAGTCTCCAAAGAAAAAGAAAATTCAATGAAGAGGGAGAAAGAGACATAACCCTTCAAGGGTTGTCACAAAAACCATGTAATTGTTATTATAATTAGCTAATTGACTTTATGTACTAGGTTGAGTATCTCGAATTCATTCTCTCTCTATCTGAGGGTGGGTGGGGAATGTGTGTGTGTGTGTTCCTTATCAAAAACAATCAAAACAAGGAATTTGGATTAGAGAGTCCCTAAAATCTAAGTTCTGATATTTTGTGAGTTGATGATGCAATAAACCCAAACTTTTAAATTCCCTGCTCGCACAGTCCTTAGAATGACAGAGAAGCAGGCATTACTTACAAAGGAAGTAATTTACTTGTCATGTGAAAGTGAGGCTGTGTGATCTGCCATCTGGGGTGAAGTCCTATGAGTTCAGTAGTTACATAAATCTTTTCTGTGCAGAATTGTCATTTATGTTCCTGATGTGTTATTACTTTTTCTTGGCCTTTAAATTTGAGTTCGTTGGGTTTTTGCTAAACAAAAGAGTCAAACCAATCATCTTTTCAGAGACCCTGTAAGGGCAGGATGGGCACAGAGCATGTTATCTATGATCTGAGCAGACCAGATTGGCAAAGGAGAGTCCCGGAGCCCTGGGTGGCTTTCTCAGGCTTTTATTGCGCTTTTACATGTAGTGTGGCAACCAGGTACCCAGCAGGCAGGGGTGCCAGGGGGCCAGGAGGCTAGTAGGCCTCCAAGCCCCACCAAGTCTTCACTCTGGGCTTCTCTGGACTTCTCTCTCCTTTTCCTTCTTCTGCTTCTCTCTCCTGCCTCTGCTTCTCTTGGTGAATATCTCAATACTGCTGCCATGGCCCATAGAAGTAAACAACATAACTTATAACAATGTAACAAAATACAGGTGCCCCATCAGGCAGGGCAATCCTAATGGCAGGAGGGCAGAAAAGCCCTACAGATCCCCATACAGATAAGAAGGGCTTAATATAAGTACTTTGTTCTTCTACAAATGAAATATTTTTAAAACTTGGTTTATCTGTAGTGCCATACAAGGTCATCAACTCTCAGCTTTAGGATTAAAAGAAGATGTTAAATAATTTTTGATGCCAATTTTATTTAAAATTATTATATTTGTCACTCAAATTCCACCTCCACTTAACAGTGGCTCAGACTACATATAAACATGGCACTCGATCTTCCTGAGAATAGCATGGCAAAGAAATTGGTCTTTTAAAATCTAAAATAAAGCTTTAAAGAAATATGACCAAAAGACCACCAAAGGAAATTAGCTATATAATATTCCATTCAGCTCAGTCTCTCTTTAACATTGGGTTTGAATATCTCTACACTGATTTTCAAATGACTGGGATATTCTGCTTCATCTTTAATAGAGGCAGCAAATCAGTTATGATGGAATTTGACCAAAACATAATCCATATGGGCTGAGGTGTTGTGGGGTGCTTCGGATACCTCTGCATTTAGCCTGAAAGAGGTCTAGAAAGATGCTCACCACTGGGGATCTATAGCCACATGAATTATCCCAAACTCCATGACTTCCTCACATCTCTAATATGATTACACTCATCCTAGTGTACTTTCCAAGGAAGTCGCTGGAAAGGTTATTGTAGCATGACTTCTCCTTTGTCATTCTCTTTGGAATATCTCCTTCAGTTTTACAAGGTCAACCTAAGCATGGTTCGTATTGCCTCATTTTTAAGACAATGATAGTCTGAAGATATAGTATGGTTAATGAATTAAGCAGATTAAATGTAATCATTTTTATAGATTTACTTTGATAAAGAATATATTTTGCATATATAACCCACTAAGTATTCTTCAAGTTTAAGGTGCTTTTCCATGAACACTTTAAAAGTGAAGATTTTGCAGGAAATTGTGTTACTTTCACTATCAATATTCTTTATACTCAGATGCGTCCTTACTGCCAGAGTTACTCCCACATACCCACATATATAAAATGTTTATTGTGTTTATAACGGTGATACATACTTATTGTAAGGGGAAAGAAGAGAGAAAACTGTAAAAGATGCTTATAATTCCTCTGCTCAGAGATAATAAGTTGTAATATTTTGGTGTATTTGTTCATTTTATTTGCCTACCATTTTACAAGGTTGCACATACATTCTTTGGAACAACCCTGGTTTCCAAAAACTCTCTTGTCACTTCTCAAATTTAGATCAGGAGACAAATACATTTTCCTTGCCTGAAGTAGACTGAGGAGCTGAAGCATCAAGAATGAGAGGAGAGAGGGAAAATAGAGCCCAGAATCTCTTTTTCAGTTATGAAATTATTATAATAAGAAATTAAATGGCACCCTCCAAGTCATTCCCGGGAGCCTCTACTATTGTGACCTTATTATTGCCTGATTCTTCTTTTTTAATGTGAGTGCTCAACTATTAACAGCACTGTCAAAGAAAGATGCTTTTTTTTTTATCTTACACTTGGATAAAATGCCACCTCCTTTTTTTGTGATACCCAGTCTAACTCCTCATTACTCTCCCTGATCCTGAGGACTCTGGGCATCCTTGCCTGTCACTCAAATATCCTCCTACATTAGTTGTTATTTATGTCAGCCTTGAGCAATCCAGGAGACATGGAAAAATATGTATGTTAAAGGATAATTGAACACAAAATATGTTCAAGAGGGAGCCTAATCTTAATTAACAATGGGAAAATCTAGAGATTTTTTTTAATTACATAAACTTTGGTTTACAATATAGTTTAAGTTTCAGGAGTAGAGCTTCACACCTGGGCCAGTGTATATACCATGTAACATCCATTCATCTTTCTCCTCTTGACATTCACTTAGCATAAGCCCCTCCAGTTCCATCCATGTTATTGTAAAGGGTAGCATTTTCTTTTTATAGCTGAGTAGTATTTTTAAGTGTAATTCTAGCACAGTTACATACACAACATAATATGATTTATGAGACCCTACTAAAACCACTTTAATAAACAGTACAATGTATGTTTGGCATAATTACAGTTGTATCAAAATAATATTTTTATCAGTGGAATCCACATTTTATTGAAATCCATCTTTCCAAAAAGAATTTGAGAACAAGATATATAAGAAAAAATCATGGTATATTTTACTATATTAAGCAAACTTATCTTGGTTGTCTTTATTTTTAAATTGGTGAGTCATCCAGGGATTTGTCCTTGATGAACTTTTCATCATTTGAGAATTTGAGCACTGGATGAATTTTCACCTGCCAATGAGCATAGATATAAGCAATTGCCAGCTGGATCAAGATATTCAATAGTATGCCAAAAAGCTAAAAAAAAGTGAACAGGGCATTAATGTGTACTTTTTAAAATAATGTTTTAGTATAAAATATCTTTGAAGATTCCATTTAAAATGACAGCTGTCGTTTGATACTTTTATCTTCTAATGTGAATAAAGGAAAAGTTGGTAATCCTATGTTAGTCTCTCATTTTTTTTTTCCTGAAAATTTGCTAGTCTATGAAATCCCAAAGGCTGGGACTATTAGAATCACTGACTTCTTTGATTTCTCAAAATATAAAATATTATGTATCTATACACTAACTGTAATATAAATATATTTTCAATTTTTCTATAAAAAAAATCAACATACCTTAAAAGTGTATTGCTAAGTGGCCAAAAGGCATATGAAAAGGTACTCAACATCACTAATCATGAAAATATAAACTAAGACCACAATGAGATATCACCTGATACCTATTAATATGACTTTGATCAAAAAGATGAGGTAAATGTTGGCAAGGATATAGAGAAAAGGAAACCCTTGTATACTGTTGTAATATAAATTGGTTCAGCCATTACAGAAAACATTATGGATATACCTCAAGGAAGTAAAAAGAGAACTACTATATGATCAAGCAATTCTACTTCTGAATACACATTTGAAGGAAATGAAATTATTATCTTGAAGAGATATCTGTACTACTGTGTATATTGCTGCATTGTTTCCAATAGCCAAGATACAGAAACAACCTAATTGTCCATTGATGGATCAATAAAGATATATATTTTTGTGTATATCTACACGCACACACACACACACACACACACTCACAGAATAGATTATTATTCAAGGAAATTGCCATTTGCAACAATGTGAATGAAAAGGAAGGACATTACCCTGAGATAAATCAGTCCAAGAAAGACAAACATTGGATGATCTATCTCACCCTATCAAAAAGAGTCAAACTCATGAAAAAAGAGAATAGAATGGAGGTGGCGGAAATGGATGCATGCTGATCATGGAAGATGGTGGCTATATAAACTTGATTTTGGTTATCATTTCACAAAGCATATGTATATCAAATTATCACATTGTACCTTTAAATATATGCAATTTTATTTGTCAATTATACCACAATACCATTGGGAAAAGTTATTTGCGTTGACGGGTTGTCAAAATTTTTACCCTGATGTTTCATTTCACTTATTCATTTAAAAAACTAATTGGATTGAAACTGGATTTATGAGTCATTTGCTTCACACTTTTGACCACTTCTCTGAAACCTAATTTACATAACCTGTGAATTTTATTGTATGCATTATTTTATCTTACACAATAAATTGGGCATTACTATAGTTTAAGACTCAGTGTCTTGGGGAGGATACATAATTTTGGAAAGTCTCTGGGAACGCCCAGAGATGATTATCATGGTTCTCTCACATATAAGATTTTACTAATCATTTTTATTCATTTTAATTTGTTCAATTTTCACATAATGGATGCAAAATATACTATTTAATACAGGGAGTTATTTTAGTGTTTCATAAAATACTCATTAAAATTTTCTTTTATTTCTATTTATGTATCATTTTCATTTGTTTTTGAGTATTCTTCTATTTTCAAAATTTGCTGTACACTTGTGATTCATTTATCTACAAAATATTTTGAAACATATTGCAAAATTATTAAAAATGTTGTAACAATACATCTTCTGATTCCTAAGCAATATGAACCTAAAGACTACTCCTGTTTTGATAGCTTTCAAATACCCAAATATTACAAGTAACTCTAATGGAGTCATGTACACATATTATTCCATGAAGTATGGAGTATTTTTATAGTATAATAATCTAAATTACGCTCTTCTCAAGTTGGTGAAAATTTTTATTTTCTTTATGAAGTGATCCATTCTTCAAACTGTAACAGGGTGGTCCCCAGGAAAAGAGGAGGTTCCAGGTTTCCTGTCCCACCCAAGGGAGGGTGGAGCTGAGCAAGGAGAAGAGAAGAAGCTGCAGAAGGGACTGAGAAGAAAGGAAGCAGGATGGAGAGCCAAAAGGAGACCTGGAGGAGGCACATGGAGCCGAGAGACATGTGAAGAAACTACACTTGCCTTTTGGTCATGGACTGGTTGACACAGATGAGGGTGAGAGACAGGTTAGGAGGTGACAATGGTGGTTTTTGGTTTGATTTTGATTTGTTCTTTTCTTCCAGACTTGTCTGGTTGTTTCTGATCCTTTTCTGTGTGTCTCCACTGGAAGATACTTTAGACTTGTGGCAGGCTTTCGGGCCTTTCTCTGGGCCAATCCTGTTTGGATGGACTTTTACCCTTGGGGGGGGGGTAACTTTGGGTGCTTGATTTAGAAACTATATTCTTTGCCTTTCCTGTATTGTTTACTAATTGTATTAAAATTCCTTCCCATTAAAGTCTCATATGTTTTGTGTTGATGTGGCGGATGGCAGAACCTATTTAGAGCAGGCAGGTTTGCGGGGTCTGGGCTGCCCCTTTCCCTGCCCTGTAACAAAACTGTATAATCATCTCTCCCATGAAGACTTCTAGGGCTCCTTTCTGACTCTCCTTGATACCTTCTTTACTTTCCCACCCCCCTCCAACACCCATTCCTTCTTTTCTACATCCAAAATATATCCAGATCCATCCTTTTCTTTCCATCTCCAATGTACCAACTTGACCTAAAAACCATCACTCATCTGCATTAAATCACAGGCTTCCTAGGTGGTCTCCCCATTTTCTGACCATTCTTCACCCTGAAATGAAAGTGATCAAATTGCAATGTGTGCTGGCTCCTCTTCTTCCCCTGTTTAAACACCTCTAATGACGTCCCATTGTGCTCAACTCATTACCCAATACAGCTTCTCAAACAATGCCATTTCATTCAACATTTCATTACAACATTGATAAGAAAAAGAAAGTCCTGATTTTGGAGAAAAAAAAGACATTATTGAGACCCTGTGTTCATAATTGAAATTTAATTCATAATAAATGAAGCTTAATTGCATAAATTTAAAAAAAATTTAATTTATCTTTTTTTGAAAATTTATTTATTTATACAAGAACCGGGGTACAGGCCAGATATGCAGGAGGGTGAGAGGATTCACCAGAGACAGAGCGGGGAGCAGAACAGGCAGACTGACGAAATACACTGCTAAGGGGAGCAGCAAGCAAGTTAGGAGAGGTCTACTGCGCCACGTGGGTTTCTCCCTGGCTGGCCGGGATCAAACCTGCACTGCAGAGGCTGTGGACAGCTTCACAGTGCGGCGCTCAACTGCCTGTGGCACCAGGGAGGCCCTAATTTTTATTTTTCTACTTGAGGCAACATTAGTTTGCAACACTGCATAGGTTTCAGGGGTGCAGTTTCTCACCTCAGCATGTGTGCATACCAAACCATGCCTGCTACCAAAAATCTAGTCAACACCTACCACCAGCCAGTTTACCATCTCTACCTGTTCTACCACCCCCACTTCCCTCTGGTAGCCACCATTCTGCTATCAGAGTGTGTTTGTTTTTTTCTTGTTTGTTCATTCACTTATTTATTTTATGTTCCACAACAGAATTTCAAAAAGATACATGCATCTTTATATTTATTGCAACATTACGGAATAGCCAAGATATGGAAACAACCCAAGAGCCCAGTGACAGCCACTGGATAAAGATGTGGCATATATACATCATGGAATACTACTCAGCTATGAAATAAGAAGAAAGTTTGTATTTTGAAACAACATGGATGAAGCTTGAGGGGCTTATTGTATAAGTGAAACAAATCAGGAAAAGGACCTTCTTTTATTATACATTGTTTCACTTCAAGTTGCATTTCCAAGAACCTATGAAGACTTTAAGTGAGAACTAATGGCACGCATCCTGACCAGCCCATCCATGCACTAGTGCCTTCTACTACTTTGTCTCTTCTGCCCTCTCCTTCCCTTTTCTCTCTAAATTCCAGCCAAGTGAACTTTTAACTCCTCCATACCATCAAACTCCTTCCTGACTCAACAACTTTGTTTATGCTATTCATTCTGTCTGGAAAGCTCTTCTTTCTGTCTTTATTTTGCTTGTTTTTCTTAAAGATTTATTTATTTATGCATACAAGGACTAGGGTACAGGCCAGAGGCGTGGGTGGTGAGACAATTCATCAGAGACAGTGGGGAACAGAACAGGCAGATCTACTGAAATACACTGCCAAGGGGAGCAGCAGGCGAGTCAGGAGAGGTCTGCTGCACCATGTGGGTAGCTCCGTGGCTGGGGATCAAACTCATGCTGCAGTGGCTGCAGATAGCTTCATAGGTTGCGTCTTAATCCCTTATGCCACTAGGTAGACTCCAATCTTTATTTTGAATTGGCTTTTTTTCATTACCATTCAACTTCCTCTGGACTTCCTTTTTTGAAATAGCTACATTTTACCACTGTCTATCAAATTACACTTGATTTTCTTATAGCCATTCGTTTATCACCATCTGAAATTATATTGATTATTAATTTGCTTGTTGGTTTATTAATAGTATCTCTCCTCTAAGAAAATGAAAACTCCATAAAAGCAGGGCCTTTTCTCTCATCATCATCATTTCCTTTTTTCCCTAGTGCTGAGAACTGTCAGCGTCTTATATGACTTTCTGCGGTTGAAGGCCCTTTTGTCTTTCTGGATACTTTGCTCCACAAAAATTATTATATTTTGTGGTTGCATTGATATCGAGGCAAATATATTAATATCACATATTAAATCTTTCTCAACCTAGAAGTTAATTTTTTCCTTCTAATTTAAAAGAAATTAAAACGTATTTGTGGCCCCTTGGCACTGTGCTTTCCAGTGGCAACAGCACCAGAGGGGCAATAGATGCTCAATTAATGAGTAGAATAAGTGGATGACCTGGAATTTAGGAAAGTTGGACCCTGCCTCACTTCCACTCAACTGGTTAACAACCACTGGGAATCTTGTATTTTTAAAGGAGGATAAAATCAGATTGTTTTGCTTCTGTTTCCTCAACTCCTCTGAAGTTCTGTGAGAGTTATGGTCTATGCCATGTCACTTCGTCTTTTATTACACACATTTACTACCTCTTATCGCTGTGTATATGATTGTTTGAAGTGTTAGTCTTATCTCTAACCAGATTACAGACTCCTTCAGGACTGGGGTTTTATTGTATTCTTCCTTATCATGTCCCCAGTGTCTACAGCATATGATATGTGACTAATATTTGCTACTTATTAGTCTGAGTGCTCTTTTAGATTGCTAAATACATAAGATAGAAAAAAGATAAACTTTAGTCAATACATAGTGGATATTTGCTTAACAGAAACAGAAAGTGAAGGGAGGTACTGGGTATCATGAAGCAGGGCGTCTCAGTCTTTTTCATGTCATGACATGAGAGGAAAATGGCCCCAATAGTGCAGCACACACCATTAAATCAAGGAGGCTGCTTAAAGTCGAGGGTGACTGGCTGAGAAGTCCGGGTAGTCCATGCCCTACTGAACCATATAGAAGATCAGTATCTTGGCAAAGCTCTTTCACATTTATGGCATAACTGCTGGCAAGGCTTCCCTGAAGTCTGCTGTAACTGCTAATGTGGAATTATTAACCAGCCTTCAGTGGTGTGCTAGGTAGGTTTTCAATTGGCTGGTGAAAACCAATCGCCAAATTTTTAGGCATTTTTCCAGACAATCATTAAAAATTAGATTATATAAACATTTAAGTAAAAAATTATATTAAAAATGAAGGTAATGTATTTTCAACACAGCCCATTTTACTACTGTATTCCTCATATCTTATTCTTTACTTTTGAGGTTATTTATTCCTGCTGTATTTTCATGGCAGAAGCACAAGTCAGTATGCTATGATTCAGCTCTTCCCAACTCAGTGCTCAGCAACGTCACATCAGTAGCTTAAAATGGGCCAAGTGAGGCATATTAACCTCACAAAAATCAGCAAATGCTACAAAATCAGGGCTTATTTTCCCCCAAAGAGGTGATTGTTAAATATCAGCACAGGACTTAACTTTTCTCTCCTCTCCTTCTCTCCCCACCCCCAGCAGGCCCTAGATGCCATAACTTATTTTCTGTGCTTTCTAATCCCTAAACCTGGACTTAACATGAGACTTAAGCATAGTTTTCTAGAAAGAGTCTGGAGTAGGTATAACGAGTTGGGGTTCTAGTCTGAAGACTTGCAGTATTCCAGCTATCCTATTACCTCTCCTTAAAAAAATCATTTTTTTTTCAATATCAAAAAGAGAGGTGTAGCCACATGACATCTAAAGTCCCCTTCAAATCTGTATTTCTAGTCTATTTTCTTCTGTTATCCTATGACTCATTCCCAGTTCTTGAGTCCCTGTGGTAGGTTACTCTACCACAGCTTCTTTTTTGTTTGTCTAGATATTGCACAAGAAGCAAGCAACATCCCAGTATTGACAAATGCCATAAATGTGCAACTGTTTGTCACAGTAAAAATGCAATGTCAGTATGCAGATTAGATAAGCATGTCGGCTTTTATATGTATAAAATATTAACTTCACCCTTTCCTATTTTTGTGACACAAAACAAGACGCCTCAATAAGTCTTCTTCCACACTTGTATAACAAAATAAAAAGTGCTCATCTACCATGACTCTTATGGAGATTATAACATGCAGACTATGCATTTTCTATCAATGCATTATACAAGCATTAACAAATTATAACTACTATTGATATTATTTCTATTAGCTATCATCTCTAGGATGATAATATCAAAGGAAGTAACTCTCAATGGGGGCAATTTTGTCCCCCAGGCAACATACAACAGCATCTAGAGATATTTTTCACAGCTAGAGGTTAGGTTGTTGTCATCTAATAAGTGGAGATCAGAAAGGTTGCTAAGCCCCCATGAGTACATAAAGCACCCTTTCCCCAAAGCAAAGGGTTATTTTGCCAAAGATGTTAGTTGTGCCAGGTTGAGAAAATCTACTCTAGTTTTCCACAAAAAAAAATGTTCAGTGAGGAGCAGATATATGTTCTATATCTATCAATACAGCAGTCAGTAGTCATATTTGGCTTTTAAGCACTTGAAATGGGGCAAATGCAACTGAAGAACTTAATTTAAAAATTTTATTCAACATTCATTCATTTAAACTTACCTAGTCACCATACAGCAGGAAACATCTACCTTCCTCGCATCAAACCTCTAGAGCACCCTCTCTAGTTCAGGATGAAAAACAGCTCTCTGACCAGATTCCATTTAGTGTGTCCAAACGCCAAGAATCCAACTTGTCCTTAGAGTAAGTTTCAGAAAAATACCAACAAAACGATTTTACAAAATATGCCCAGTAAAGGAAAACATTGGAAGTAGAAGCAAAGCCACTGTATAGTACTTGCTAGTGTGTCTATTAGGGTTTTTTCCCTAATTGTACATGCATTTACATTTGTTAAGATTGTGGGGCCTCCCTGGTAGCGCAGGCAGTTTGAGTGCAGGGCTGTGAAGCTGTCCTGCAGCCTCTGCAGTGCCGATTTGATCCCCACCAGCCTCAGAGCAAACCACATAGCAAGCAGACCTCTCCTGTGTCACCCGCTGCTCCCCTCAGCTATGGATTTCAGTCAGTCTGCCTGTTTTGTTCCCTGCTCTGTCTCTGGTGAGTCCTCTCACCCTCCTGCACATCTGGCCTGTACCATGTTTCTTGTATGCATAAATAAATATATCTTTAAAAAAAAAAAGATTGTGAATGCTAAATTTCACGCAGAAATATCTTTTAAAAAAGCAGTTCACTAAAGAACATGCAGTAAGACATGTGAGGTCACCTGCTATGAATGGTCTATCGCACATAAATGTGGTTTCATAGGAAGAAGGAAGTATATAAGACGACATACTTGTATGAATAAGCAGGGAACTAAAAAATGATTGATCTTATAACATTGTAAAGGGCTGTGCACATTGGCAGTCAACAGAGAATTTCAGTAAATGGTATGGACTCTATGACTGGAGAATCTTCTGGGCAAATGAGTGAAGGGGAAAAAGACACTTTCAGTTCAGCCTTTAAATATAACCACATTAAGCAATTTGGCTGCATTCCTCTGGTAGCATGTTTGCCCCCTACTCCCAGTCTTCTACCTCTACCTCCTGAGAGCTCTGTTTTCTGACTTATTATCTGAACTAAGCTTAGCATTTCAATGTATTATTTCTTTTAGATAATAAATGTTTATGTCCATAAGACCTTTCCATGCCATAATCCAAATAGGTCATTTCCATGCCCATCTCCTCTCTGTGAGCTGATGAGAAGCCAGTTTAATTTCATTTAAACTATATTGTCTTTCATCTAGTGATTTCAAAATGCCTAAAAGCTTTAGGATCTTGGTGCAGAGCCAATAAAAGCCAGGGCATGGTTACTCACTCACAAAAGGAAAGTGGGCGGAGGGGTGGGGAGCAGCACCCCACACATGGTACTGGGTCTAGCTGCTACTATAGCTCACCAAGTGAGCTGCTGCAGTATTTGTCCTCAGTTGTTAACATTAGAGTTTTGATTCACAAAATGACCTCAAAGTCCAGTGTCACCCAAGTCCCTCTGACAATGAGGGTGACCCAATAGCTATACCTCTAGAAGAGCAGAGAAAAGGAGAGACATCTTTGAGACTACATACTTAGAACAAAGCAAATCTGGATTTCAAACCATAATCCCACCCCTTTTCTCCTGGATAAGTTCACTTCTGTGGACCAGGATTATCATCTATAAAACAGGTAATAACTGGGGGGGCGGAGCAACATGGCGGCGAGGAGACGCTGCGAGTAAGATCTCCCATTAAAAAAAGTTAATAGGGAGGAAAAGCGGCAGGTCCCAGTGAGAACCGGGACACGGAAGATAAACGGGTGACTCCAGCAAACTACCCGAAGAAGAAAGTGGCCATAAAAGAGGACTAGAAGGGAGGGAAGCGCAGAACCCTGCTCCCCTCCCCCGCCCACAGAGGCGGCACTCTCCGACCAGCAGAGAGGAGGAAAACAACAAACCAAAACGGCCAACAAGAACAAACTACGCAGCAAGCGGGACCGTGAGTGGAAAGGAACTATTGCAGCCACCACACCCCGTGAACGGGAGCTGAGGCGAACCCTGCAGGATTCGCCGCGGCGAGCGAACGGCTCCGGGCGCCATTAGAGAAGAACAAAGACTCCGGGAGACACGCACACAGCCCGGGCTGCCGGTAAGCTTGCGCGGAAACGCGGCGCGCTCGGGGAGCTTGAAAAGCAAGTGCAGACCGGAATCGCGGCTGCCCAGGTACCCGCGCCTGCGACCTAGGCTTGCAGGGAGACGACCTAGGCTTGCGGGGAGACGCGCGGAGGTCCTCACTGAGGTGAAGGTCCCTCCCTGAGTGAGCAGGAACCAGGCACCCGGGCACGGGAGCGGTGCAAAAGGCGCCATTCCTGCGCCACTGAACTGGGCTACAGCCCGCGTCCTGGAACTGAGGGCTTTGAACTGAGACCCGGGGCACGAAAATTCGGGGCGTGGGTTCTCCACGACGGTGGGGCACAAGGCAGACACAGCACCCCAAAGCTGTTGAGGTGTACCCTACCATTCCCGCTCTGTTCCCTGTCCCACGGGGTGGGGGGACGAAAAACAGCCCCCCAAGGACAATAGGAGAGATCTCTGGCGCCACCTAGTGACCAGGAAAAAAAAAGTCACTAACACCCCATAGAACAGGAAATTTCTTAAGACTGCTTGAAAAGGGCAGAAGGCTTCTGCAGTGGCCAGCCGGGAAGTTATTCCACGCCAGGCCCCTTCCGACCAGCAGTCTGAGCCCACAGAGGGAGCAGGCACCCACGTCCGGGGCAGACCGGGGGCGCAGAAGAGTGTGCCTGAAACCGGAGGCGCAGGGACTGCATCCCGCTTCGCCATTTGAGAACAGGGACATTTCTTCAGTAAAAACTGCCTAAAACCAGCAGAAAGCTCCCCCAGAAGGCAGAGATGGCTCCTGGAAGAGCCAGAGGGGAGCGGAGAAGTTCACCCAAGATGCCAGTCAGTCCAGCATCACAGTGTCCCAACGCATACGACAAATTAGAAAACAGACAGTAGGGAGTAGAAGAACCACACGCAACCTAACAACTCCTCAGGAAAGAAGCACACCACAAAAAGAAAACCACTCCCCAGATTGCAAAGACAGCAACTTGGAAGAACTTCTGAGCCTTCCAGAAAGAGAATTTAAAATTGCCATGATTAAAAAAGTGATAGATCAGAAGAAGGAAATTGAGTCCCTAAAGAGGGAAACAATGGTCAGAAGAATGAAATTGAGTCCCTAAAGAGGGAAGTAAAAGAAATGCAGGAGATCAAAGAATTAATGGAGGAACTAAAGAACTCCGGGAAAAGCAAGGAAAGCAGAATAGATGAAATGGAAGAACGAATAAGTTCTCTTGAAGACACAGAAATAAAAAGAACCAAAACAGAAAAGGAAAGAGAAGTACGAAGGAAAAAGAATGAAGAAAGACTTCGAGAACTATCTGACTCTATGAGGAAAGGAAATATAAGAGTTATAGGAATTCCAGAAGGAGAGGAGAGAGATGTAGGAACAGAGAAAATATTCCAGGAGATAATTGAAGAGAACTTCCCAAATGCGAAGAAGGAGCTGAAAATTGATATACAAGAAGCAAGAAGAACACCAAACTTCCACGACGAAAGGAAAAACACAGCAAGACACATAATAGTAAAGCTCCCAAGAATCCAGGACAAGGAAAAAATAATGAAGCTGACAAGAGGGAAGAAACAGATAACATTCAAAGGAAAACCAATCAGGCTGACATCAGACTTCTCTGAAGAAACACTACGGGCAAGGAGAGAGTGGAGGGACATAGTCAACAGACTCCAAGAAAACAGATGCCAACCAAGAATACTCTATCCCGCAAAGCTCTCTTTCCTCCATGAAGAAAGAATATGGACCTTCCCAGACAAAGAGAAACTCCAGAATTTCATTACGAATAAACCCCCACTCCAAAAAATACTACAAGGAATCCTAAAGCCAGAACCTCAGAGGGACGAATAACAACGAAAGAAGACCAAAAAAAAAAAAAAAGTTATTAAAAGAATAAATAAAATCAAAGGAAAGACAAACATAATGGCAAATACAGATGCTAACATATCAATATTAACTCTAAATGTAAATGGACTAAACTCTTCAATAAAAAGACACAGAGTTGCAGCCTGGATTAAGAAACAAAACCCAACCTTTTGCTGTCTCCAGGAAACACATTTAGCTACAAAAGATAAAAATAGGCTCAAAGTCAAAGGATGGAAAACAATCCTACAAGCAAATGGACCAAAAAAGAAAGCAGGAACAGCTATACTTATATCAGATAAAACAGACTTCAAACTCAAAAAAATAAAAAGAGACCCCAATGGTCACTACATTATGATTAAGGGGACAATACTTCAAGAAGAAATAACACTCATTAACATATACTCACCAAACGAAAGAGCACCAAAATATATCAGACAACTGTTGTCCTCTCTGAAAACAGACATCAGAGAAAACACATACGTAGTGGGAGACTTCAACACACCACTATCAACAATGGATAGATCAACAAGACAAAAAATAAGTAAAGAAACTAAAGCTCTAAATAAGGACCTAGAGCATTTGGGCTTAACAGACATCTATAGAACACTAAACCCAAAAAAAACGGAGTACACATTTTTCTCAAGCGCACACGGATCATTCTCCAGGATCGATCACATACTGGGGCACAAGACAAACATCAACAGATACACCAAGATTGAAATCATACCAACCATCTTTTCTGACCACGAAGGCATCAAACTAGAAATAAATCATAAAAAGAAGGCAAGGTACTATCCTACCTCATGGAGATTAAAAGCCACACTACTGGAAGACCACTGGACTAACGAGGAGATCAAAGAAGAAATTAAAAAATTCTTTGAATTGAATGACAAGGAGGACACCAATATCCTAAATGTATGGGATGCAGCAAAAGCAGTAATAAGAGGAAAATATATAGCAATAGAAGCTCACATCAAAAACAAGAAAGAACTCAAAGAAACAACCTAATCTCGAAGCTCAAAGATCTAGAAAAAGAAACAAAAAAACCCCAAAACCAGTAGAAGAAAAGAAATAATAAAAACCAAAGCAGAAATAAATGAAATTGAAACTAAAAAAACAATCCAAAAGATCAATGAAACCAAGAGCTGGTTCTTTGAAAAAATAAATAAAATAGACAAACCCCTAGCCAGGCTCACAAAGGAAAAAAGGGAGAAAGCACAAATACACAGGATCATAAATGAAAGAGGAGAAATCACAACGGACACAGCAGAAATCAAAAGAATAATCAGTAACTACTATGAACAGTTATATGGAAACAAGTTCAACAATCTAGAGGAGATGGACAAATTCCTACAACTCTACAATCACCCAAAGCTAGATAAAGAAGAAATAGAACACCTAAACAGACCAATTACAAGCAGCGAAATTGAAATGGTAATCAAAAACCTCCCCAAAAACAAAAGCCCAGGACCTGATGGATTTACAAATGAATTCTACCAAACATTCAGAGACGAATTAGTGCCTATCCTTCACAAACTCTTCCAAAAATTGAGAAGGAAGGGACAATACCAAACACGTTCTATGAAGCCAATATTACACTAATACTAAAACCGAATAAGGACAACACAAAAAAGGAAAACTATAGGCCAATCTCCCTAATGAACACTGATGCAAAAATCCTCAATAAAATTTTAGCTATCAGAATCCAACAATGTATCCATAAGATAATTCACCACGACCAAGTTGGATTCATTCCAGGGGCACAAGGATGGTTTAACATCCGAAAATCAATCAACGTTATCCAATACATCAACAAAAAGAAATATAAAAACCATATGATAATATCAATAGATGCTGAGAAAGCTTTCGACAAAGTGCAACACCCATTCATGATAAAAGCCCTTGAAATTCTTGGGATACAAGGAACATACCTCAACATCATAAAGGCTATCTATGACAAGCCAACAGCCAGTATCATTCTCAATGGTGAAAAGCTGAAAGCAATTCCATTAAGATCTGGAACAAGACAAGGATGTCCACTCTCACCACTGCTTTTCAATATAATACTGGAAGTCCTAGCCAGGGCAATAAGACAAGAGAAAGACATCCAAGGAATCCAAATAGGAAGAAGAAGTCAAACTATCACTATTTGCAGACGATATGATAATATACATAGAGAACCCCAAAATCTCCACAGAAAAACTAATTCAACTCATCAATCAGTTCAGTAAAGTGGCAGGATACAAAATCAACACGCAAAAGTCAGTAGCCTTCCTATACACAAACAATAAATCTGAAGAAGAAGAAATCACAAAAACCACCCCTTTTATTATCGAAACAAAAAAAATCAAATATTTGGGAATAAATCTAACAAAAGAGGTAAAGGACCTATACAAAGAAAACTATAAAACACTGTTAAAAGAAATAGAAGAAGACACAAAGAAATGGAAAGACATCCCCTGCTCATGGATTGGAAGAATAAACATTATTAAAATGGCCATCCTACCAAAAGCAATATACAGATTCAATGCTATTCCAATCAAAATCTCAATGGCATTCTTCAAAGAAATAGAACAATTATTGATGAAATTCATATGGAATCACCAAAAACCCCGAATAGCCAAAGCTCTACTGAAAAAAAAAGAAGGAAATGGAGGCATCAAACTCCCAGACTTCAAACTATACTACAAAGCCATAATCATCAAAACTGCATGGTATTGGAACAAGAACAGACATACAGACCAATGGAATCGAATAGAAAATCCAGAAATAAACCCACAGATTTATGGTCAACTAATCTTTGACAAAGGAGCAAAGACTATGCATTGGAGCAAAGAAAGTTTGTTCAATAAATGGTGCTGGGAAAACTGGGTCGCTACATGCAAAAGAATGAAGCTTGACCACTACCTCACACCATACACAAAAATCAACTCAAAATGGATTAAAGAACTAGACATAAGACCTGAAACCATAAAATACATAGAAGGAAATATAGGCGAAACACTACGGGATTTGCATATCAAAGACATCTTTACAGACACATCACCCAAAGCAGTGATAGTGAAGACAAAGATAAACAGCTGGGACTACATCAAATTAAAGAGCTTCTGCACAGCAAAAGAGACAATAACAAAAACAAAGAGAAACCCCACCAACTGGGAGAACATTTTTGCACCCAACACTAATGATAAAGGACTGATCACAAAAATCTGCAAAGAGCTGATGAGACTCAACAACAACAAAGAAAATAATCCAGTCAAAAAATGGGCAGAAGAGCTAAAAAGAAACTTCTCTGAAGAGGAAATGCAAATGGCCAACAGACATATGAAAAAATGTTCAACATCACTTGCAATCAGGGAAATGCAAATCAAAACTACCATGAGATACCATCTCACACCAGTGAGAATGGCACATATTAAAAAAACTAGCAACAACAAATGTTGGCGAGGATGTGGAGAAAAAGGAACTCTTCTGCACTGTTGGTGGGAGTGCAAACTGGTCCAACCACTATGGAGAGCTGTGTGGAGATTTCTGGACCTACTAAACATAGAGCTTCCATATGATCCAGCAATTCCACTCCTAGGTATTTACCCAAAGGACACAGAAACATCAATTCCAAAGAGCACCTGCACCCCTATGTTTATAGCAGCACTGTTTACAATAGCTAAGCTTTGGAAACAACCCAAATGCCCAAAAGTAGATGACTGGATCAAGAAGATGTGGTACATATATACCATGGAATATTACTCAGCATTCAAAAAAGATAAACACATGCAATTTGCAGCAACATGGATGGCGCTGGAAGGGATCATGCTCAGCGAAATAAGCCAAAAAGAAAAAGAAAAATACCAGATGGTCTCACTCATAGCAGGAATCTAGAAAACTTAAATAAGGGACCAGGAAAATGAATATAAGAAAGTGAAAATCAAAATCAACAAAAAACTATGAACCAGAGACCCTTTTTGGGGTTGGGGGCGGGAGGGGAAGGATTGGGGTCAGAATGGGGCGTTTGCAATTGTATGGGGGAATATAAAAATAAAATTTAAGATTTAAAAAAAAAAAAAAACAGGTAATAACTACTAAAATTGCTTTGAGGACTATACACCTGGCAATAGTTGGAGCATAATCAATGTTTCTTTCTTTCTACATTACTCTTCTGCCTCCCCTCAAGGTAGATTTAAAAAACTGAACCTGTGGTAGGGAAAGTAACAAGCTCTGCTGGGAGGCCCTCAGCTATCACAGAGGGCATATGGGGAAACACTGCCAAAACTAACAGGTGGAAGTTGGAAAGTTACACACAAATTTTTTTAACAGATACAGTGACAAAATCATGCAAGACATGTACAGGGATGATAGTTGTGGCATGGGTTTGAATACAGTGTTTACAAACTGAAATATTTTATGTGTTTTAAAAGGTTTTGGTTAAATAAATTATGATATAAACGTGTGATGGAATGGCATGTACCTTTTAAAAAGAATAAGAATTGAAGTGCTAATGGAAATATCTCTAAGATACACTGTCAAAGGACAAAGCAAGCTGCCAACAAAAACTTGTCTGATTGTGTTTATGTGTGTGATGTGTTTATGTATGAATATATAAGATGGCACCTACATGGAAAATTTCCAGAAGCATACACAATACTGGCAATGGAGATTTTATAGATTGGAGTGGGAATGAAGGATGTGCAGAGGAGAAGGCTATTTACTTGAATTTCTTCACTCTTTTGCATTGTTTGATTTTTTTAAAGTATGTATTGCTTTTGCAATAAAAATAGAATTAAAATATTTCCTGAAAGCTACTCAGCAGAGAGAAGGAGAAAAGAAAATGAACTGAGTGGTAAGAGATAGTTAAGAAATTAAAATCCCTCTGGAGCATTTTATGCTCAGCATTTGCAGCAGAGAGTTCTTAGGGCCTGATTAACATTCATGCAGGACACAGGCAAGAAACAGGGCAATGAGTATCATGTAAATGACCTAAAGGAGCCCACAGGTAAGATGTTT
The DNA here is from genome assembly GCF_014898055.3 of Talpa occidentalis. Taxonomy (NCBI): domain Eukaryota; kingdom Metazoa; phylum Chordata; class Mammalia; order Eulipotyphla; family Talpidae; genus Talpa; species Talpa occidentalis. The sequence continues at coordinate 87,880,428 of NW_026555331.1, forward strand.
AGGGGAAAACATCTGGACATCTGTTCATACTCATTTTAGTGGTTCAGACCTGGGGAGCTTTAAAAATCTACCAAGGCCCACTGGCAGAAATTCAACTTTAATTGGTCTGGGGTGGGACCAAGTGTGAGTTGTTTAAAAAGACTCCAGACAATTACTGTGTAGCCAGGGTAGAAAACCATTGCACCCATTAGTGCTTATAACCTTCAGGATAATCAGCATGAGATCTTTTTTTTTCCTTTTTTAAACATCCTTGTTTATTTTTTCACAGTATGGGGTTTCTCCCCTCAGGTGTGGCCACCCTAGTTTTCCCACCACCAAAGTGCCACAGTCCTCCACTCTCTCTACTGCACTGCTCTTATTACAGGGCAACCCAGATGTGAAATGGGTTGGCCTGACTGGGGGTCCTCACAGACACACATAAAAGGGGTTTATAATGAGACTCAACTGCAGGCACACACACAAAGGGTAATAAAGGGCTTATTTACAAAAAGGGGGAAATGAAGAAAGAAATGACTCAGGGAGAAAGAGATAAATTGGTGAATGCATCCTACCAGTTCCACTGATCTGGAACCCCAATAATATGCTGAAAGCCCATGGAAAACCACGAGCCCCCATGGAAAACCACAAGCCCCATATACCCCCATGTCTGGGTATATACCAAGCCTGGCTGCTTAACTCCACCCTCACTTCCCAGCAGTCCTCCCTTCAGTGGTGATGACATTATGGGATTTGTTACCCTTGGTGTCTTGGACCTTTTTGGTCTGGGGTGGAGGTGAGGTCCATGAAACATATTTGTGGAGTTTGCTCAGGACATCCTTCCTCCCAGCATCATCCCACCCTCTTTTTCCTTCCCGCTCCCTCTTTTCTCCTGAGTGTCTCAAGATCTATGGTCTGCTCTCAAGGGTCAGTCTCACGGTTTGTCTGATTCTTTGTTTGGCTTCTCTAGATGTCACATATAAGTAAAAACATGTTTTGTCAGGCAACATCACACTGATAAAGAAACGGGTGTCGTGGAGCAGGCTGCACAAGGCAGGATGCTGCTTGGGAACAAGATCCTGGCTGCTTTTACTGCTAGAATAATCATACAGCATCAGCTAGTGCATTAGGAGAACAAGGAGAAAAGGATGGGAGAAACTCAGGAATGTCATCTAGGGCTTGGGGGGGACACATGTCTGCTGACCATGTTATCAGCTTGATGACCAAGTGTTGTAATCGAAATCAGACCCCAGATCCCCAGCCATGGTCCTAATCTTATTAACAAGGCATTCCACTGAGCAACTTCTGGGGTCCCTTGCCATTTGTTGGTTCTTATCTCCCCCACAATCCTGGTCATATCTCATGATGTATGAGTCAGGAGTAAGTTTATACGTCCATCCTCAACACCCCACCGCCCCCCCGGGCATTCCCGGTCATACCTCTTGATGCATACCCTTCCCAGGGTGATCAAGCTTTCTGCTCTTGATTGATTTGAAGGGCACCTTGTAAGGTTTGGCACCTAGTGGCTAACTGACCGGTTCTGAAGGGCAGTTCTGACCTTGTATAGGAATGCAGAACTGCAGGTAACCATAATGGCAGCTGAACAGGCCACTTAAGTTTAGCAGACCCACAAAATGATCCTGTATTTATCTTTCTCCTTCTGGCTCACTTTGCTTAGAATAATCCCTTCCAGTTCTGTCTGTGTTGCTGCAGTTGGTGTGGGTTTATATTTTTTGATCACTGAGTAGTATTTTATTGTGCATATATACCACATTTTGATCCATTTGTTCTGGGGCATTAAGTTTATGTCTATATCTTGGCTATTGTAAATAGTAGCATGCAATTCTTGATCATCTACCACACACCTGGTACTGTGATAGATGCAACCCATAAAATATAAAATGCTTTAAAAATTTAAGGATGGACAGAGGAACTGAATAGACATTTTTCCAGACATCCAAATAGACAACAGGAATATGAACAGATACTCAACACCACTAGCCATCAGGGAAATGCAAATCAAAGTGACTATGAGGTATCATCTCGCACCTGTTAGAAAGAGTGACATCAAAGACAGGAGACAGTAAGCGTTGGCAAGTATGTGGAGAAAAAGAATCCTTTGTGTATTGCTTACGGGAATGAAAATTGGCACAGCTGCAATGAAAAATAGAATGGAGTTTTCTCAAAAAGAATTCAAAATATAGCAACCATGTGATCCAACAATCCCACTTGTAAGAATCTATCCAAAAGAAATGAAAACAGGATCTCAAAGAGATACCTGTACTCCCAAGTTCATTTGCAGCACTATTCATAAAAACCAAGACATGGCAACAGTCTAAATGTCTATCATCACATAAATGGATAATCTGTAATATATATTAATCAGTTATGTAAAAGAAGGAAATCCTGCCATTTTTTAAATTTTATTTTTATATTCCCCAAACAATTGCAACCCCTTTATTTTGACCCCAATCCTGACATTTTTTTATAATATGGATGAATTTTTAAGGGGCCTCTATCTATTGTGTTTCAACATTAAAGAAGCTCTGTTAATTCTTAGAAGAATTTAAGCTCTTTTAGACGTTCTTAACCAAATCCTGTTTTACTGATGTTAACTACATATTTGGTTATCCTGAAATTGAATGCCTTATTTGCAGAGAATCATGACTTATATCACAATCACTTCTGTTACAACATCATTAATTTAACAGATTTCACATTTCTAGTAGTTACTCTGTGGTGGCACATTTATAATTTATAAATATTATTTACATAAACCCCCCAGAACTATGTAACACTTCTTCCCAATTACTGAGGAGTCAATTGCAACTCAGAGAGATTAAAGTCTCACAGTTGATAAATGACAAAACTAAAATTTAAGTTCAAAATTTAAATCTGATTGGTTTAAAGAGTCTGTTGATTCACTGTACTTGTCTGGTTTTTCAATGCCGATCATAGCTGTGATGGTAAGGTAAGATATTTATCACACTTTCAAAAAGTCATTTTAAAGAAGAATTTAAAATCTCTAATTTAAAGGAAGTCATTGCCAAACTGCTTGATAATAAAATGGGGGAAAAGTCAGATCATAATCCACAAGTTAGCCAATCACATTTTATTTCACACACACACAAACACACATGAGTTTTAGTTAGCATAGTAATTTGATATATCAGTATATTCAGAAAATTTGTGGTAAAAAATTTCCAAGTCCTGAAAAGGATCCAAGAAAAACATTTTGTTCCAATTGCACTTAAACATTTGTAAAAATGGATTTATGTAAAAACAAGAGTGGAGCTTTTCAATACAGAAAATATGTAAATACATAGAGACTAGCTTGTAAGTGGACCTCATCTTCTTTGAAAAAGTACCAAAGTAGAAAATCGATCTGAGATAGAAAAAAATCTTTTCATCATCTATCATAAGGAGGTGACATTTAATCTATTTCTATTCTTTGAAGACAGATTAGACTTCAAATAGAGTTCAGTTAATAAATGCATATTAGCACCATAACTTCCCATGGCATCTCTCTCCCTATTATAAAGCTTCTTCCCCATGATGTGTATTAGTTTCTTCCTTGGACTTTGGACTGGATCTCAAGTAGTTTTTATTGGAACAATTTTTGCTTTGACTTAAGTCAGGCTTTTATTGTTGCTACCAAAAAAAGTAATACATGACTTTCTACTGATAACAGATGTGTTTTCAGCATGGTGGACCTATCTGGATATATATCTTCCCAGTCATGATGGAAATATTAAACAGGGAACTATGCCAAGGTGACTAGGAAGAATTTAATCAATATCAGATTGCTAAAGCATTTCTTAGATATGGGTGTATGACTCATGGTGCTTGTTCAAAGGCAGATTGAATTTGGCATTTGTGTTCAACCAGTTTCTACATCTTTCTAGTGCTGTGTTTGGCTGAGAGGATAATTTAATTAAAAACTGAAGAATAAGAAAAAAATATAAAAATAAATAGATCTGTATGAGAAGGGAGGTTGTTTTTTAAAAGGCTAAATGCATGACAACTCCTCTTTGCTAGAAAAACAGTACTCAACCTAAGTGGAAGATATATAGTCTGTTAAAATTTCATTCAATATTGACACTTCCATACAAATAAGGAGGGTAAACTTTAATTTTAAATATCTGAGAAATAACAACTGATTTTCCATTAAAAAGAAAATGAGAGGGAAATTAGCAAGTAACTGATGTGGGTATGCTGGGGAAACAATTCAAAACAAAATCTCCCAAACCAGAAAACCTCTCCCCAAAGGCAGTAAAGAAAGAAAGCACTTTCATTACTAAGTATTAACTGGAACGTGATACACATCCCAAGCAATCCACAAAGATTGAAAGAAGAGAAAAGAATTTCACCCCTTTTTATCGCCAAGTGATACATGTTTTCCCAACATACAATAACCAGTAAGAGGACATGACAGCACCATATGCCACACACCGTTTATCCCCATCATGGTGTTAATGACCTATGTTGACATACGTAAAGTTAACATGCAGAGGAAGAACAAATTTTTATGCAGAGGGAAAACAAAGTTTTCTTACCTTTGTAATGGAGGTAGTTTTGTAACTTAGAGCAAGGCACTCATCAAAGTTAGGCTGTTACAGCCTGCCCAGAAACTGGGAGGTAATAGTACTATCTCCCTTGATGCTTACATTTCAAAGAGATGGCTCCCAATTCCCTGAGAAGGCATAGCTAGGTCATAAAGCTGACCCAAAATAAGCCTATTTAGTGTTCAAAGGTATTTATATATTTTCAAAGAGAGAAAAATGTACTTAAGCCCCAAGTTTTCTGAAGCATTTGTAAAGCAATTGCTCTAAGATAAGGAGATCTCTTTCTCATTTTCAACAGGGGGTATTACACCTCTTGGTTTTTAATTTGTATCTGTCCTTACAGGCAGGATAAACATACACAGAAAGTCTACTTTTCCCATCTGCCCAAAGGGACAGGAAGAAGATCCAAGTAGAAGATGAATAGCTGTTGTGAGGTCACAGCAGAGCTTTGACTTTGTAACCTGGATCAAACCACTTAAATTTTCTGGGTACCAATCTCCCCATCCATAAAGGGAGGATATTAATGCTTACCTCTTAGGATTGTTAGAGAAATGAAACATTAAAGTTAAAGGCATTTTGAAGTGCTTCATAACTGCAAAACCCTGTCCAGTAGCATAGGTGTCCTTACATTTTGCTTTCAGAGAGCCTGGGGAAACCTCCATAACTAACTCATTTTTTGTTTCAGCTAGAGATTATTTAATGTAATGGCTTGCATCCATTTTCCTGGATATCTTCAATGTATGTAGAAGGTATACATGTTATTAAACCTCTGTTTATTTTTCTCCTGTTAATCTGTCCTTTATTACAAGGGTATCTCAGCCAAGAACTGAGAAGTTAGGGGAAAATTACTTTGCTTCCCCTACAAAGCCCTCCCATTATTTCTTACTGTGCAAAATCTTATTACCAGAGACTGGTTCTTTAGCTCATGAAAATGCAGGTGCTCTTGAGCAACTAACACAGTAGCATCATGTCCCAGTCAATGAGAATGTGTTTCCCTTTGTAAATCTAGAGAACAGGCTATATTAAAGAGCAGTGTGGATTTCAAAGCTACAATGGGCTGCTGGACTAAATGTTAATTGGAAGGGGAGAAGAAAGTAGTTTTCCCAACAACAGCACAAGTCCTATCCCTTGGTCATGTAGGAAAGGAGTGATGGGTGATCTAAACTTCTGATTTTTCTGATAACAGATCATTTCCTATTTTGAGAAGACACAGATCATATACTCCCAACATCTCCTTTGTTCACATTTTCTCTGTCCAAATTATGACATTTTTTATTTTCATTGCTTCTAAATTCTAAAATTAGAGCTCACAAATTAGAACACACGTATAATTATACAATTATAACATATAAAGGGGGAACCAAAAAATTACCCAGTGCTCAGGAAAGGATGTTGCTGTCATTTTATTAGACTCAAGAATGTATATTGTATTCACAGACAGTGTCTTAGTAAGAGTCTGCTTCCCAGAAAGACCAAGAAATTTTTTTTATCTCAAATCCTTAGTATGTTCTATAAAAGCAGGGCCCCAGCCTGAAGCCAAATAGCTTAAGGTAGAAAGTAGAGTTAGATCAGTGTCTCCCCTGGTGGCACAGGCAGTTGAGAACAGCACTGTGAAGCTGTCCACAGCCTCTGCAGCGCCGGTTTGATCCTGGCCAGCTGGCAAGGGTTCCACATGGCGCGGCAGACCTCTCCTGTTGCGCCCGCTGCTCCCCTCAGCAGTGTATTTCGTCAGTCTGCCTGTTCTGTTCCCCGCTCTGTCTCTAGTGAATCCTCTCACCCTCTCATGCATCTGGCCTGTACCCCATTTCTTGTATAAATAAATAAACAAAAATCTTAAAAAAAAAAAAAAGGAGAGTTAGAGCAAGGGGTTTTTGGCATATAGCTGTGTTCCAAAACATGTTATTTTACCAACATGTCTAATTCTTGATGTCATAAGAAAACAGAGGCAACTGCTCGGTGGCATAGTAATCCAGTTTCTGTAGGTTTTACAGAGGGGGCTGTCAACACCAGTTTCAGCTAAACGATTCATATGGTCCTTTCTGGTTAACAATGGAACATACTACACAGACATGTATGAATACACCATACTAATTTTTAACGTGGAAAAGAGAAAACTATAAACAGTCCTGGTTGGTAATCTATAAAGAGAAAGGGGTGCATCTACGTGAACTTAAAAATAAAAAGTCAATAATAACAACAACTGGTTTTTAAAGATATCTAAGGAATCAGGCACTATTCCATGGACTTTGTATGTATTAATTCATTCGATCCTTGCAGATTATCTACAAGGTAGATACTATTAGAACTTCATTTTAAAGGTAGATACTATTAGAACTTCATTTGAAGAAACTAAAGCTCAGAGACAAAGTTATTTTCTAAAGTCACACAACCAGTAAGGTAGAGTTGGGATTCAACACCAAACAGCCTGGTTCCAGAGTTCTGGATTTTTACCTCTCCAACATATCTTTTCAAGGATCTTATAAGCAAACTTTTGTTACAAATCAGTACTCACTTTCCAACTTACTTATTCATTTTCTGGTCTATGTGTTTCAGAGTAAACTTTTTCTTTTCTTCATATTCAAGGAGTTATGTTTCCCAGCTCACAGTGGGGGAACAGCGTTTGTACATAGCCTGCTCACACGGGTAAAAACTACATATAATCTGGTCTCCCTGGTGGCCAAGGGGTTAAGTCTTAGTGCTATCACCCCTTCATCCTGAGATTGATTCCTGGCCATGGAGCTAACCCACATATGGCAACAGGCTTCTCATGTCTTGCCCACTGGTTCCCTCAGCAGTGTATTCAGTAAATCTACCTGTCTTGCTCCCTAATTTGTCTCTGGTGAATCTTCTCACCCCTGAACCTGTGGCCTACACCCCAGTTTTTCTACACAAAAACAAAACCAAAAAAATGCACACAAGCAGTAAATTACTTTATATGCATGAGAAAAATTTTATTATCTTGCTATCTAAGGCTATTCATTACCCTAATGTGCTTTTAATACTGCCAAAATATTATCACATTGATTTAAACAAATCAACTAGATTAACAAATGAGGTTCAAGGCAATTATTTCTCTCCCACCAAATTAGCTCAGTCCTAAATGATGCTAAAAACAAGTAGTAATTAAATCTGCAGTGATTGCAGGATCATCAATGTGTTTATTTTTTTCTTTTACATAACATCATTTACAGTAAAGTGTGTATATTACAACTTACTCTACTCTGACTCTCATCCCCTAATCTGTTTGTGGCCCAACAGAATACTATTTTAATAGTTTAAAGAAGAAAAATGACACAGACTTCTGAAAGACAATTTAAAAATCTCTATTTTTGTGAAATTCAACACTCACTAATGATTAAAAATAATAGGTAAGTCAGGAATATAAGGAGTCATATTTAGCCACGTAGGGACTATCTAATATTCAAGTCAGGAGCTTGTGTGCTCTAACTACCACTGTTCAGCCTTGTACCGGGAGCCAAAGTCTATTGGATAAGAAAAGCTAATAAGAGAAATAATTCTTGGAAAGAAAAAGTCATTACTTTCAAATGATAAGACTTTCCTTCTACACAATCCTAAGACTATCATCTTATCTATTTTTCATCACTTTGTTGATGGTGTTATTGTTTCTATTTTCTTAGCAGTATCTTCAATTTCATCTTCCATCACAGTTTTAATTTCCAGGAGCTTTTCTTCTTCCCTAACTGGTTCCTTTTTCATTTTATCCAATTCCTCTTTTATAAATGCAATCTCTTCTGATCTCCTTAGCAATATTAGGATTGTTTTATCCTGTTTTCTTATGCTTCTGGCATTTTTCTATTATGAATTTCCTTCTTCTGTTTTTGATTGTGTTTTTCATGCTAGAGGCTTTCCTCAAATGTTCACAAATCCTTGGTGGATCCATTGATATTTAAGGATCATAACTGGAAGCTCCCTGGGTGGGGTAAAGTTTGTCAACTTGTGGACTTGACTGCAGGCTGGCCCAGCAAGGAACTAACCATTTCTCTATGTCACCCACATGAAAGTCTGAATATCTTTCTTTTGGATGCATTTCTTTTTTTATTTTTTTTTAATTTTATTTTTTTTTAAATAATAAATTTTATTTTTATATTCCCCATACAATTGCAACCCCCCCCCATTCTGACCCCAATCCCTCCCCTCCCGCCCCTCATCCCTCAAAAAGTGTCTCTGGTTCATAGTTTTTTGTTGATTTTGATTTTTGCTTTCTTATAGTTATTCATTTTTCTGGTCCCTTATTTAAGTTTTCTAGATTCCTGTTATGAGTGAGACCATCCGGTATTTTTCTTTTTCTTTTTGGCTTATTTCGCTGAGCATGATCCCTTCCAGCGCCATCCATGTTGCTGCAAATTGCATGTGTTTGTCTTTTTTGAATGCTGAGTAATATTCCATGGTATATATGTACCACATCTTCTTAATCCAGTCATCTATTTTTGGGCATTTGGGCTGTTTCCAAAGCTTAGCTATTGTAAATAGTGCTGCTATAAACAGCATTTCTTTTTTAAAAAAAAAAAAAGTTGTTGTTGTTTTTTTATACAATAGCAGGGTATAGGTCAGAGGCACGGGAGGGTGAGAGGATTCACCAGAGACAGAGTGAGGAGTGGAACAAGTAGACAGACCTAAAGCACTGCTGAGGGGAGCAGATCTGTCACACCATGTGGGAATCTCCCTAGCCGGCTAGGAATTGGAACTTGCACAGCAGAGGCTGCGGACAGTTTCACAGCGCTGTGCTCAACCCGTTGTGCCACGAGGAGGGCACTGGGATGCATTTCTTTTTTTTTTTTTTAAAGATGTATTTTATTTATACAAGAGCCAGGGTACAGACCAGATGCGCGGGAGGGTGAGAGGATTCACCAGAGCCAGAATGGGGAACAGAACAGGCCGATGACAGAAATACACTGCGGAGAGGAGCAGCGGGTGTGACAGGAGAGGTCTGCTGTGCCACGTGCGACCCTCGCCGGCTGGCCAGGATCAAACTTGTGCTGCAGAGGCTGAGGACAGTTTCACAGTGTGGCGTTCAACCGCCTGCACCACCAGGGGAGGCCCTGAGATGCATTTCTTGATCCCATTTTCTGTTTAAGAAGTATCTGTCTGACTTCTAGAAATAAGGATTATAAGCAGAAGAGAGACACTAAACTTTTCCCTATTCTATAAAGACTTCACTCTCTCATGTTGTCCATATATGCTCATGCCCTGTTCTCAACTGAGCCATGTCATCTTGAGACCATTCCCTGCCTTGTTCACCATCTCCAGAGCAGAAATTATCTGACTGCACATGTTAGGAGTAGTTATATACTTTCATCACCTAAAATTCTCTTTACATTCTTTATTTGCTATTTCCTTCTCTTCATTGTAATCATATCTGGTGTTAAGAAGGCAGCGAAGATAAATGTCTTTGTCAATCTGCCATGTTTAACCAGAAACCCATGTTTGAATATTAGTCCAAGGAGCCAATTTCCAGTTCAATCTTTATAACGGTTTTCAGCTTTGACATAACAGAAGCTCAAATCTGCAGTATTATAAAACCACAAAGAACAAAATATGCTGCACCACAAGTGTTAAATTCAGAGAAATAACTGCAGCCATTGCAAAAGCTCTGTTAAGCTCTGAAATTTAGTAACAAAGAGAGAGATGCATGTGTATGAACTAAAAAATACGTCAATAATAAGCCTTATTCAAAAGCCAGGGGAAAAAGACTAAAAAAGAGAATTTCATGGTTTAGTGTTCTTGAATCCTTTCTCATAAACACCAAGAAGTCACTTGTAAGAATTTCCTTAATTTATCCCCATTTCATTAAATTATGGATCCTGATCAAAAAGATTTGAAATTAAGCAGGGTCATATTATAGAGAAAGAGTCCAATGACTCTCATTAAATCCACTATGATATTAGATGTGTTTGATGACCCCCCCCCCCATGCCCTATGCTTAGTCTGTGCGTTTCGGTCAAAAGGAAATATTTTAACATTTTTAAAGTAGAAGCCCAGAGATGATGTCAATTTCAGGCAATCACAAGTGAATGTGAAAGATTTCTTTGATTATGGGAGAATATGAAGGAGAAAGCAGCTGAGGTTACCTTGGGGTGCAGAATTTACAATTTGGTGACACAATCAAAGACATTCCCTGTTATCATTTTCACCCTCTCTCAATGTGTTGTTGGAATTGATGTATGACTGTCAGCTTTCATAGAAGTAGTAAGTAATAAGAAGCCCAGACAATTACCACGAGATCTCTATAAGAAAGGTGGGGATGATTCAGATAATAGTGTGCATCAATTGATATTTGTTTGTGGAAGTTTCTCAGTTGGTAAAATTCAGACAGTGAAAAAAAACCTAATTGCTATACAACAAAATCCCTGAATACTACTGCCCATAATTCAATAGGATATTTTGTTTTGGGGGGAAAAACTCACCGCAGGATTTCTTTCAATATCAAAATATTCTAGAGTAAAGAAGAAAGAATTCAAATTATAAACCTTGATGCAAACATAATTTTACAGTAATCATCTACTTCACAAGGTAATTTAGACAGTCCTGGAGTACCTAGTGTGGGGAGATTTATAGGAAAAGAAAACAGTCCTCTAATCAATTAGAACAGATAAAACACACAGCAATAACAAAATCCACAATTGACCCCCATATAGTTGAAACAAATAAATACTAATCAACACTACATATTAATCCTGTGTGTAAGAAGGAATGTTAAGAAGAGATAAGGGCTTCTAAATGGTGAAATGTATATATCATAACTCCCTATTATTAAGATCTACACTTGAGTATCCTCATCTCTTACTAAGTGATCATTCTAGACATCTTTCCTTAAGATTAATTCCATCTCAATCATGACATTTTGGCCTCCTGAATCACTTTTCTCTAATTGAATTCCCTGAAATAATGGAAGCAACTTCAATTGCTATGGAGGCTGCTGTCTTGGCCATGTGGGCAATAGCAGCAACTACATAGACCAACTTTAAATGGATTATTGGCAGACTATAGAGAGATTATCCTGCCAAATGTCAACAGAAGTTATATTTATATTATTTACATTATTTACCTGTGGAGGAAAGTCATCTTTTAATCTCCCTGAGCTCACTTGTTTTCAACTTAAAGTAACTTGGAAAACGCTCATCAGTAAGATGGGAAGTAGGACATTTTTCTCTCTGAAATCCTACTTCAAAAACATTGTAAGTAACCTATGTCCACTATTCCTTGAGGTTCAGTTGGTGGTATAGCTGTCATTCTTTTCATTTAGTTTCTTAGAGTAGCAGACATATGCAGAATTAGAATTCTGACTTTCACAACAGCTCATCTTGCTAACAATGACACATCTCTTCTTTCTCTTTCTTGCAACCAAAGGAATTGGCGGGGGGTTGTTACCAGTTGACATAGCAATGCTACCTTAAATTGGATTGTCTCATAAGCAGACTCTGAGCCAAGATTTGGAGCCAAATGATTCACTGAGTATGTGCTATCCAAAGAGGCCAGAGAAGAGTTAAAGATGCAGAAATGGAAAAGGGGCCAAGTCAGGTAAGGGAATGTTTCAGGGTGGAAGTCCTGGGTCCAGCCAGACCCTAAAGGGATCTCAGAAGTTAAATCTCACTGTGTCTCCATCTTCTGGCAGAGGTTGAATGAGTACCCCCACATCACTCAGTGTTGATCGCAGGATGCCCAGGAGGGAGACAGAAGGACTCTTCCAAGTCCCTCCAGCCCTCCATTCTTACTATACTACCCACAGGTGATCCTGTGGAGGTCACAGGAGTGAGTTATTGGCAATAGCAAATGAGGAAGCTGGAAGCTGAATCCAAAGACATTTAGGCAGGACACCATAATATCCACTAGAAAGGGTATTCGTGTTGTGTTACTTTAATAAAAATATGGATCAGAAAGTTTCCTTTCTTTCATTCCTACCTATGAACCATATCTTATTTATAATCTCCTTTTGAAAACTACCATATTTGTGATTTGCTACTTGAAAGTCTCTGAACTCCAAGTCTTTCTCTCACACTGTACCATCTCTGATCTTGTAGGATATATAACAAAGAGCATTTTTATGATCTGTATCAAAGGACACAAGGAAAAACATTCTCCAATCCAAGTGTGAATGGCTAGTTGCACAACCTGAGAATGAAAGCTTTCTAGGTGTTTTACTAGAGGAAGAATTGAGAAGAAGTGAGTTGAGCTCGTAGAAACATGTCTCTGGTCTTCAATCTAGCCTTGGGTGAGATGCACCAAACCTGGGTACTCCTGAGTTAGGGAGAGCATCTGGACAATGTCATGGGGCTCACACAGACACTTTTCTGTAAAACTCCCAGAGCCCTAGCGTATGACCTGAACTGATCCGAGCTCTGGAGTGAAGACAGGATAGAACCTGGAGTGAGTCTTCTTCCCTCTCTCCCAAGGACCATAATTCTATCATGAATAGAAAAGTTCCACGAATGTTCTAGGATGTAACTGGTCCCTAAAGCACCCCCCTCCATTTTTTTAAATAATAAGTCAAATTAGAAAAAAAAAGATTGCTTATTTCTTTCTCTTTAACAGAGTAGCAAGATCATCCTAACCTGTTTTATTTCCATCCTGAAAATCCTTATAAAAAGTAATGGTTATTGCTCCAGTTTGTGTTTACAAAATCTAGGGAAAACTTACATTTGAAAATAACATTAGGAGTAATGAATTATTTATTAGATCTTTGCTTGAACTCTGAAATCAGATCAAAGAGAAACTTCTGATACTCATTCTATTAATTATGAATGGCAAGCCTTCATGCTTTCCACTAAAGTATCATTTGTTACAAATCAATCCAATTTCCCCTTGATCCTTTTCTCTGCATAGTAGTGGGCAGGGAAAACTCTCCCCATGCCTGAGTTTGCTCATGCAGTTCACATACCTGTGAAGTTCTCATCTGCGCCAATTTTTCCCATCCTCCAAGGCCAGTTAAATTTATCTCTTTGCCTTTAAGGTTTTCCCATTAGAATTAATCCTTCCCTTCCATGATTCTTCAGCATCTCTATGATCTCACTTTTGCACTCTGATCTGTGTAGTTAGCTGTTTTCCTATCTTTCAAAATAGAGGTTAAGTTCTTATTCATTTTGGCACTCCCAACAATACACCCAGAGAAAGGCTTTATGTATAGATCTCAATAGATGTTTAGTTGAATTTACTTATTTAAAAGAATATTTTCAATGTCCCCAGTGTACTTACACTGTGCTAGGCAATGGAAAACATATATAAGGAGATGAAAGCAAAAGCTCTTAAATTTCTAGTCAAGGATTAGAGTCTTCCATGTCTTTTTAAAGAAAAAGAGAGAGATTACAATAAATTTTACTAAACACTGTAAAAGAGATGAGTACAAAGTAACATCTGTATCCACTACTACCTGTGAGGGTGGCAGCAGGTGCCATCTCCATTGAAAAGATATTATAGAAAGATGAGGTTGGTGGGTGTCACATGGTAGCCATGTGATTGTGATTTGGACAGAACTCAGCAGCCTTCTCTCAGTGGGAGTTTCTTATTAAGCAGGGTCAGAGAGTTTGCCCTGGGAAGAAGGGACTCACAGAGCCAAAGACTCACACAGTTTGCTCAGCAAATGTTTGCAAAAAACCCAGACTGAGTCTCTGAGTGTAGACAAGTTTAACCCTGAATGTGGACAAAGCAGTCCCAAAAGATGGCATGCAACAAATTCAAGAACCAAAATAGATGCAATGCCACCAATATTGATTGCTCTGAGTTCCTTTTAATGTGATTCTTTTTTAAAAGGCAAATATTTTGACATCAAAAGCTAATCATATTTAGGTGTTCTAAGGTATTTTTCCTTTTATGGAAGAACCATGACCTTGGTGAAAATACTGGTGGGAATTTGGGTGTCTCACAAGCTGTGTGAATATTAAAAGCAATGAATAAGGGGCCCAGAATAAAAAAAAAAAAATACTGACCCTAAAGATACTGAGAAAAGCAAAAATGGAGGGTTTTTTTTTTTTTAAATTAGACAAACATGAGGTAACGTTTGGAATTCCACAGTGAAGGAAGGCAAAGAAAATTTAGAAAACCTAAATAAGGCACCAGGAAAAAGACTAATTATAATAAAGTAAAAATCAACATCAACAAGTAGCTATAAACCAGAGACACAATACGGGGGGCCTGGAGGGGGAGGAGGGAGTAGGGTCAAAATAAGGGGGGTGGGAATTGTTTGGGGAATATAACCAAGATGAAAATGCATACATTGTATAAAAATGAAAAATGATGTAAAAATATATTAAATTAAACTTAAAAAATTATATTCGACCAAAAAAATGCAAAAGCGAAGATTCTCCCTTTTAATGTTAGGTTGGAGAAAACTGAGTAGTGAATAAAAAACTCTGCAGGAAAACATAGGTTTTTTGTTTTTTGTTTTTGTTTTTACTATCCCTGAATATTTTTTCATGAATTCACTTTCAGTAAATGAAATCCTGTTATTTCTCTTCAGAACTACATGAGAGCTCAGAGAACAAAAGAATCAGTGCTATTCTCCTCACAGTCTCTCCCATGGTGTATTATTCTACACGCCATAACAGAGCCCCTTCGCAGGGTTAAATGGCAGATCGTGACCTTGCACCACTCCAGTGGCAGCTTGAGAGAAAAGAGAACGCTGCTCCACACCACAGCCTCACACCAGCACTGACATCTCTCAACTTCCTCGTGAATCTGAAGAATTAGTCACTGTGGAATCTTCATTATAGCACGGCTAATGAGCAAATAAAATCAAGAGGGAAAAAGATAATCTGGTTAAATATGCACGAGGGATGGAAAAACAGACAGGGACATTAATTCTACTTAAAGGGTTTGGCTTCAAATTGAGTCACATCCACGACTGAGAATGAACAGCTGCTAAATATAACCATCAAAGCTTACTATAAAACTCTTCAGCTTTGTATGATTTTGGGAGAACCAACCCATAAAGGTATTTAAGAATCATCAGCACCAGTTTTTGGTAAAATTATACTAGAGGGAAATCCTTTCTAGATTTCTTCATAGGTTTTTCATATAATTAGAAATTCAATCACTGCAGTCAGCAAATATGGGTTGACCCTAGGGCCCACATCAAAGCCTCCCCTGGATCTCTACAGGGACTCCTTCCTGCTTGGTTTAAACTCAAAAACCACTTTTTTTTTTTCATGGCGCGTATATTCCGAGCTATATGACTGGCACAATCCAAATGGACAAGTCTCAGCAGGATAAAATTCAGTGCTTTATGACTTTGAAGTATGATTGAAGGTGATCTAGACAGTGAAGGATTATTTGGGGGAACATGTATTTGTGTTTCTTTAAAAATAATAAGACTCTTGTAAAAATTCAAAACTGCAAGACACAATTAACTTGTATTTTTCAAATACTTCTGTAAATGTGCTTCTGTAGATACTGATGGTTGTAATGTTGGTCTGGCCCCAGGAGGAGTTGGTAGCCATCCAGAAAAAAGACCAAATGGGTGTGCTGGCACATGTCCTCAAGTGCTACATTTCAATCCTCTCTTTTCTCTTCAAACCTCTAATATCACTTCCATCTTCCTTGCTCTCAGTAGATGACCTTGCCTCTGATATCAGAGAACAAATAAAAGCAATTACATTGGACTTAACTTCCTACCAAAAAAGAAAAGTCCTTCTAAATCTACCTGCATTTGCATCACATTTCCTTCTTTCCTCTTTCATATTGGTACAAATGTCCTGCATCTCACAAAGACCAGTCCCCCCTTGTAGTCTCTGGACCCCCCCTTCTCAGCAACATATAGAAGGGCTTCCCCATCTCGAATCACTTCCAAGGTGGGTCCATCCAATCCAATGGCTTCAGTAAATATGTCTCTCAGTGAACATTTCTTCTGGAGTCCTCGATTACTTACTTGATGGCTCCACTTGGATAATTTACTCCCAAAAGGAGCTCAATATGTTAGTTCCCTACACAAAGACCACCTCCCCCCCCCACAACTGATGTCTCCCTCTCAGTAAAATGCACAGTTCTCCACTTAGTTGCTCAATCCAGTAACCTGCAGACTCTGTTAGACTTCCCTGGGTCCTGTCTCCATGTAGAATCAGTTACTAAGTCCCAAATTATGGCTAGATCTATTCTGTCTGATTCTGTTATCACCACAGTACCATTCACAACCACTGTTCACCTAGACTGTTGTAATTGCTTCCTAACTCATTCCCTGTATTCATTTTGCTATTCTTCCCCTGCCAATCCATTCTCCATACAGCAACTTATCTTCCTTCGTGGCAGAAAATACCATCCCAATCATTCCCCACTTTTAATCTGCTCAGTGGTGTTTCACTTAGCATGAGTGTTGCTATAATGCATATGGTTCTGGTGAGCTGTCTCCATGCACCACAGTTTAAATAGCTATTTGTTAATCTGGAATAAAAGTTTCAATGACAGCTACACAGAGTTTATTAGAAAATCAAAGCAAGGATTCAATCCAGGAGAAAAGACTAGTAAAAAAGGGATCCCAGCCAGCTGCTGCTTTGATCCTTCTATAGGAAGGGTCTGGATTTATAAAATGCTGAGATAGGCAGGGTTTTCTCAGGAAAAGAAGGAGGAACCTCTATATGAGCCAAGGACTAGGCAGAAACAAGAAATTCATTTTCTCAAGCATGCTTTCACAGATAGATGTTAATGTCCAGAAATGACAACATGCATATCTTAAATTCCATATCTCTAGTAAGTAATTTTCATTGAAGAAGATAAAGAACTTAGGAGATAAAAGATTTTCTCATAAAGAAATGCCTATGTAGTGAGAAATTTATGGGTCACTCCTGGAAGGGAAGTCTCTGAAGCCTCCAGGCTGACTGCTGGCACCTTCACAGAAATACTCCTTAATCTGCTTACTTTTTTTTTTTTTGCCTAAGTCTTTCTCTTTGCCCAAATTTTTCTTTGACATATTCATCAGGCAACTCTTCAAAAATACTTTGAAGTCTTCATTCCCTGATTTCATGCCTACTTTCGAAGCAAGATCCTGCTCTTGGAATACTTTGTTTTTCATAACATGTGGTAGTCAAAATTACACTGTCATTTTTAGTTATGGCTATTTCCCCCATGTTTATCTAGTAAGTAATTTGCTACAAAGTAGATGCCCAGAAAATATTTGAATGATGAAGGAATGGATGAAAAGCACTTGTTTCTAAGTACCATTTTTGTAATCAACAAGCTGGAATACAACCACAAATGATTATTTGAAACAAAAATTGGACTTCCTGATCGGGGCAGCTACTGGGAACTAGGGCAGAGATGAATGAACATATATTAACACAAAGGTAAGTGGGACAACCACTCTCTTGCTTCTGCAGCTGATTTGTACCCTGATACTGTTGAGAAGGAGATTTGAAAGACACAAGGAGGAGACATATAAGAGACTTGAGAGACACCTGGGTGAGAGACACATAAAGAGACTGTCCTTAGGGCCTCCCTGGTGGCGCAGGCAGTTGAGCACCGCACTGTGAAGCTGTCCGCAACATCTGCAGTGTGGGTTCGATCCCAGGGGCTGCGAGAATCCCACATGGCGAGGCGGACCTCTCCTGTCTCGCCCGCTGCTCCCTTCAGCAGTGTATTTCGTCAGTCTGCCTGTTCTGTTCCCTGCTCTGTCTCTGGTGAATTCTCTTACCCTCCCATGCATCTGGCCTGTACCCCAGTTCTTATATAAAAATAAATAACTCTTTTTAAAAAAAGAGAGAGACTGCCCTTAGCAAAGACAAAGGCAGCCTACTCTTGATTTGTATTCTTGTAGCTCTTCTTCTGTCTCAGACTTGCCTTAGCCCTTCTCTTGCTACTCCCTGCCAGAAGGTACCTCAGACTTGTGTCAAGCTCTCAGGCCTCAGTGCCCCACCCCCTTAAACAATCCTGTTTAACTGGGGATTTGCCTATAAGGGGATGAGTACTTTTTATTTTTTTTTTTTTTTTTTTTTTTTTTTTTTTATAGAGGCATGCTTTATTTATTTGTTTTGCTGGTTTGTTTGTTTTGTTTATACATGCACTGGGTACAGTCAGAAGCACGGGAGGGTGAGAGAATTCACCAGAGCCAGAGCGGGGAGCAGAGCAGGCAGAAGGACCGAAGTACACTGCTGAGGGGAGCAGCGGGCGGCAGGAGAAGTCTGCACGCCATGTGGGACCCTCCTCCGGTGGCCGGGGAGCAGCCGGGGATCGAACCGGCGCCGCAGAGGCCGCGGGCAGCTTCGCAACCCAGCGCTCAACCGCTGCGCCACCGGGGAGGCCCCGGGATGAGTACTTTTTAGAGTTTTGTGGGGAACAACCTTTCTTCTCTCTCTGTGCACATTAATTCTATTAAAGACCTATCGCACTAAGAGTATGCTTCCTTTGCTTTTATGTGCATGGATGGCTAGATCCCTTTAGAGCATGCACTCCTTAATAGTTTGGAGTCCCTTGGAACCTGTCAGTCACACACTAACACTTAAAATAATTTTTCCCTTTGGGTTCTCCCTGGTGGCGCAAGAGGTTTAGTCACAACCTATGAAGCTATCCGCAGCCTCTGCAGCATGAGTTTGATCCTCCGCCAGCCAGGAGCAGCCCAAGCAGACATCTCCTGACTTACCTGCTGCTCCCCTCAGCAATGTAGTTCAGTCAATCTGTCTGTTTTGTTCCCCACTCTGTCTCTAGTGAATTCTCTCACCCCGCCCCGCACCTCTGGCGTGTACCCCAGCTCTTGTATGCATAAATAAATAAATCTTTTAAAATTTTTTTTTTCCTTTTAGGGCCTCTCTAGGGGCATAGCAGGTTGAGCACAGCACTGTGAAGCTGTCCGCAGCCTCTGCAGTGCAGGTTTGATCCCGGCCAGCCGGTGAGAATCCCACATGGCGCAGCAGACCTCTCCTGTTGTGCCTGCTGCTCCCCTCAGCAGCATTTCTGTTATCTGCCTGTTCTGCTCCCTGCTCTGTCTCTGGTGAATCCTGTCACTCTCCCACACCTCTGGCCTGTACCCCAGCTCTTGTATAAAAATAAATAAATCTTTAAAAAAATATATTTTTTCCTTTTATTAAGCACCAAGTCAATTTCCACTAAGAATTAATGTGAACAGCAAAGTAAACTCTTTGTTTCATGTGGTTAATTACCACAAAATGGTTTACTTACAGCTTATTTAAACAAATTCATATATCTATAATAAACAGTCTATAGACTATGCAAATAAATACAATTTCTTATGGCAAATATGCTTATAAGACTCATTTGTAATAAACATCATAGTTAAAGATTACATTCCCATGGGATTAAACATTTATGAATCAACATTAAATAGATGAAATAATTCATGATATCAAGAAGTAAACCATGAATAGACTTAACCCTGAATAAGACCTTGACACGCCTGTCCTAGGATGCTCTTTGTTGATGAATATTAGAGGCCACTGGAACATATCATGTCAGACCTGTTCTTACCTTATTTGTCATCTATAGTTGCTTGTTTCTGCTTCTTTTTAGCCAATCTTGAGTTTCAGTTTCAGACTCAAAAATCCTTGTTTCTATGTTAGCAGAAAGCTTTTAAGGGGACTAACAAGAGTAAAGCATGGGCCTCCCTGGTGGCGCAAGAGGTGAAGCTATCCACAGTGTCTGTAGACTGAGTTCGATCTCCAGCAGATCAGGGAGCTACCCACATGGCGTAGCAGACCTCTCCTGTCTCTCCTGCTGCTCCCCGCAGCCGTGTATTTCAGTCAGTCTGCCTGTTCTGCTCCCCACTCTGTCTCTGGTGAATCCTCTGTACCCCAGTTCTTGTGTGCATAACTAAATCTTAAAAAAAAAGAGTAAAGCAAGGCTCAATTCTAGAAGGATAAGAGATAACAAGACCTAACTCGACATGAGGCTCAGCACAGGTCAAGATATGAAATGCAGCTACCATACAGAGTTGTAAGATGCAAAACTACAACACAAGAAAAAGACCAAGGCCCATGCACCAAAGATAGAATGAGAGGTAACAGTTCAGGTATAAAAATAATTTAATGCTGAACTTAGAGTGTTAACCTAAAACTTAACATAATCCCTCCTACTTAATGAGGAAACCAGTCCTAGAAATTGGTATAGGGATTGCTCATAACATAATGAGGTGGATCCTTGCACTGTTCATCTGCTTTTAATGTTTTAGTCAAAGTAGGAAATATAAAATTTTATGTGGCAAGTTGCATGTATACACGTGCACACACACATACACACACAGGCATACATTTCAGATCCTTATCACCAGCTTAGATATTCACCTGAAACTGTTCCTGTAAGCCAGTACATAACATCCATTAACCACATGTATAAAGTCCATGGAGATATCAATAAGTCCTGGATGTTGAATGCAATTGCATTCATTCCTCACTTTCCATTTAAATATTTGCCTTGTTTCTGATAACCTTTAAGCCTCACTTCTAGTTTTTAGCACTACACTTGACCACATATGGGTTGACCTTATTCCAAGACTTTGAACTGTCATTCTTCCTCTCATACTTCCTTCTGGTAAGACATTTGACCCTTAGAAATATAAAAAGGAGATTCTGAAGGAAAAGGGGAAGATATACAAAATGGAAGATAATGATCCTATTATTTTGTAGGAACAAGACCAATCAGGAACAGAGTCAGAGAGATAATAGTCAAGAATCTGTTGGTACAATCAACCATTGTACCAAGTATCTAGCCAAGGCTGTAGATCTGTCACAGGACTAGCAGTCAAGTGCAGTAAAATAAATAATATCTTTGTAAGATGGTGGACTAGGGACCATACTATCTGATGGAAAAGCAGATATGAATGAGGTAGAGAAGTAAAAATATATGAAACTGGTCTTTTTTTCATTAGTCATATCTGTTCATTTTGTTGTCAACACCATCCCATGAATTCCCCCCCCCCCATTCTCTATCTTGTGATTTGGGTGGTATTAACCTTACCCTAACTGCCATGAATGAGTCTAGATTGGCTTAGTCCAATTACCCTATCTGCCTACTCACACTGATGGAGTCAAGGATATGTGTTTAACAAAATCCAAGTCAGCAAAGGTCAAATATAGATATGATGGGGCTCTGGGAAGCAAGTGCATTCTAGAAGAAACCCTTTGGGCCCTATACCAACTGGACCATGAATTATGAAGATGTGTGTCTTGAACCTCTTACTCCCAGAAAGTGACAGTATGTAAAAGTAAGAGGGTAATTATTTAGAGTTGGTGGATGAAAAGAAGACAATAGACAACAAAGCAAAGATATAGACTCTTGGTGATAGCATCTGAGTCTCGGTTCAAAGCGCCCAAAGTTGACATCAAGTCTGAACTTTTCAGTTGTGTGTGCCAATGAAATCCCCTTTTTTGCTTAAGTCAGTTTGAGTTGGTTCTATATTTCATAAATGAAATATTTTTAACTGACACAACCAGAATCTGCTTATTTATCATGGAATACTTTCTGTGTGACTGACACCGCAGTAAATGTTATGAATTATATAACAAGAGAAACAGGGTTGGCCATGACGCTCATGGATTTATCTCATATGGCTACGGAGAGAGTACACAAATTAACACATCAATAAATATCAGTATAAATTGTGATAAGTTCCAGGAAAGTAAAGAATTTAATGCTATCAATAAGTGTCGAATTGGTGAAAAAGAAACAATTTGATTGGAAAAAGAGAAAGTGGTATTCAGCCTGGAGGCATGGATTGGCCATTTAACAGGTGAAGAAGGAGCATACGAAGCAGAGAGTGTGTTTTTCCTCCTCCTCCTACCTGATCTATCTCCTTTAGTTGCAACATCAAACTTGTCACAGGTTTAAGGATCCAATCTAATTAACAAAGTTACCATATCAGTTCTAACTACCACCTATCAGGAATACCATTAGAACCAACTACCCAACATGAAAATCCCAGTAACTGGTGTTCATACTGATGACCATAAGATCAATAAAAGATTCTACAGTTTTGAAGTTCTATTTAGGCTTATAAATTTGCTGTTCAATGGTTCATTTGCTTATGGCTGTCTGGATAATGACAGCAGTAACACAAGCAGAGGGCAGTAGGCTGGGGAAGTGGAAGCATTGTCAGAGCCATTCAGCTTAAACCAACTCTGTTCCACTGGGTTGAATATTAGCTGTTGTCCTAGCTCATCTCATTCTGGTAGAGGCCAAAACATTAGTATTCTGTAGTCTCTTCTTCCTCATTGTAACTCCTCTTGGGGTTTTGTTCTAGTGTATCCCTTGAATTCAGTGAACATAACGTTTATTTTCCTCTCCCAGTGTGACAGATGACCTGGTCAGCACTTCTCAACAGCAAGCGTATATGAAAGTCCACAGGTGGGAATAGTTTGGCATTTCAGAAGGTCAGTGTGCCCAGTGGGTAATGACAGGAAAGACTGGTAGGTGCAGACACTGTCCCATCTTAGAGGCCATATTTAGGATTCTTTATCTTATCGAGAAGAAGCCACTGAAGGTTGCTAAACAGGGAATGAGACAAACAACTCTGCCTTTCAAAAATCACTGAAGTACTTCTCTGCTAAATCAAAACTAACCAGGATGTTTTGTTTCCTGTGAGTACATTTGCGAAATGACAAATAGGTTATTTAAATTAGAGTGAGGCTTGCACAGGCCAGAAACAGGTAAATATTTCTTACCGCTCTATAATCTTGAAAAATAGAGAACATAGTTTACAGGGGAAAAAAACAGCTTTGTTTTGGAGTTTTGAGGGGAATACTGCAACAAGTCTCAAATTTTAGTTGTGGTTTTACAACTTTAGGCATAAATCTTTCCATTACTGGCACTTGTCACATGACCAGTGAAAGTAAGCTGAGAGTAAGACAGGGTATAAATCAAAACCTGTCATACATATCTCATTGGAAACATCAAGCAAATGTCACTTCCATGCACAGGATACTTCTGGACTTTAGGAAGTTAAATATAATCCAAGTATTATTTTCTAAATGTCACTTCTCATTGTCCAGTCCATTTTATTGCTATGGGCACAAATCATTTTTAATAATGAATAACACGCGGGGTAAAGGACAATTATAGTCCAGAGGTCTTACAAATCAAAAGAACTACACAGATAAAATCCCTAAAGCAAGTCCATGAATCCATAAGTTATGAAATTCAATTTGCTTAAAATGTCACCAATTCATCATCCTCAGTTTCTGAGCTAAGTAAGACCCGCTCTTGAGAGGGCAATTCTGATACAGGCACCACTTCACCAGCCTGTCATTCTGAGACCTCTTCCCTCCAAATCTCAGTTTCACTGGTCTTTAAAGTTCCCTAGGTGCTGTGTAAATGCATTAGGAACAAGCCAACAATTCCCCCAAACAAAGCCTTATTTGAAGTGCAACAGACTTTGATGCTTCAAAGTCTTAAACCAATTTTATTTAATTTCTGGGGTGTAACATAGAAGGTAGCAAACTCTGATTGAGGCACTTTTTTACTGATTAGCAGCCCTTTTCAAGGAGCCTAATGCATCTAACCACAGCCCTTTAGCTTCATGTATTTCCATTACTGTACTTTCAAAATAACACTGTGATGGCCCATGGAACCATTAAAATGGCCCCTTTTGAAGCAGGTTACTAAAACCCATTACTGTAATGTGTTTTTCCCTATCACCTCCCATTTAGATTGCTGTCCCTTGGGCCAGGATTTAAGATTATTGCACACACACACAAATAGTCCATTAAAAATTCTGACTTAATTAATGAATTAATCTTCCTTTTTAAAGAAAAAGCATTAATGCCATTTTTTTTAATGGAACAATTTTATGTCTTATAATTATATAACCAATTGGTACACTTTAGATTTTAGAGTTATTTTCCTATCTCCTAGAACACTTGCATCCAAAAACCTATCCAAGGTTAGAGTCAATTTTTTGCCCACTTTTTTGCTGGCCTGTAGCTTAGGTCAATCCCGAAGTCAGTCTGATAGCTCTTCCCCCAGTTTGGAAACATGGAGCTCAATTACTTTATTTGATATAAATATACAGCTCTAGCATCTATGTTCCTTAAGCATGCACTTAATATTTCTCTTATCCCCTTGCATATTGCCTCCTGTATCAGATAATAGATCACCTCAAGGGACTCCAAGATTTCTTCCATTAATCACACTTGCAGATGAATTAAAAAAAAAAAACATGAAATTAGTATTTATAATTGTTTCTCTCAAAATATGCAAGTCATAAACTTAATCATAAATCAACTGTGATTTCTAAGGTTCAGCAAGAATGTTTGTGAGTATCAGAAATATTTGGGTTTTGTTTTTATTTGTTTTTTAATTCAATAACAATATGATTCAGGATACTGATTCTCTTGTAGAAGAAAGGAGGGGGCAGAATGGCAGAGAGGCATGGTGGGAATTTTAAAAATACTGATTTTTTAAAACTGGGTTATAGGTGCACAGATGTCATTGTATCATTAATCTGTATTTATACATGATACTTTGCATCTAATCAAAATTTTTTAAAAACAGTTTTGCAAATATTGAGTTTTACACCCAATTTCCGATGTGGGGAAGAAGGAGGGGTGTCTCCCATACCACCAACACGCAAGGCTCAGAACATCACCTAAGAGATCCTAAAATTCAACTCAATTATCTGCCCAGAGAGTCCCTAGTTCAACTGCAAGACTGTTCCCCACTTCAAGCTCCTCATCCCCAAGTTGCAGATGCATGCTGTTACCTGTACTTCTAACAAACTGGTTAAAAATCAGGGAGGTTCCCAAGACAATCTCTTTGGGTTCAGTTAATTTGTTAAAGCAGCTCACAGAATGCAGACAAACGATTTACTTACTGCATTATCAGTTTATTATAAAAGGATGCAACTGAGGAATAGCCAGATGGAAGAGATGCAGAGGTTAAGACATCTGGGGATGGTGTGGAGCTGCATGCCACTCCAGGGGCATCACTCTGGCAAGATTTTGATTATCTAACTGGCCATTGGCATTTGATTCACTCTCCAGACCTTCTGCCCTCCCTAGAGCTGGATGAGAGAAGGGATTGGACAGACACTCCAACCTTCTAATCACCTGATTGTTTCTCTAGGCAACCAGTTCCCATCTTCCTGTGGGGGCCAAAGTTTACTTAATTAACATAACAAGAGATACATTTATCACTCCCTGCACTAAGTGTTTTTGGAGACTAGAACCACTTGAATGACCAAATATGTATTTTTCTTATAAAGAGCAATATCAAAAAAGGAAACAAAAATATATATAGTCCCTGTTCCAATTTTTAAACTTAAATTATTACACCCTGGTTGAAGCAAATCAAAGATATCTGTGAAATATGACAAGCTTAGTGATGCTTCAGGAAAACCCTATAGAAATCATCTTGTCCAGGGTGGTCCCCAGGAAAAGGGGAGGTTCCAGGTTCCCTGCCACACCCAAAGGAGGGTGGAGCTGAGCAGGGAAGAAAAGAAGCTGGAGACTGGAGAAGGAAGGAAGCAGGATAGAGAGACAGGAGAGCTGGAGGAGGCACATGGAGCAGAGAGACATGTGAAGAAACTGTGCTTGCTTCTTGGTCTTGGACTGGTTGAAATAGATGTGGGTGAGAGACCCATGGGGAGATTAACAATGGCAGCTTTTATCTTGATTTTGATTTGCTTTTCCTTTCCAGACTTGTCTGGTTGTTTCTGACCCTTTTCTATGGGTCCCCACTGGAAGGTGCTTTAGATTTGTGGCAGGATTTCCGGCCTCAGTGGCCCTGCTTTGGGCTGACCCTGTTGGCTGGGCATTTACCCATGATAGGAGGGGTAACTTCCGGTGCTTGATTTGGAAATTTTATTCTTTGTCTTTTTTTTGTTGCACACTAATTGTATTAAAGTTTCTTTCCATTAAACGTTTATGCACTAGAGTATGTTTTGTCTTGATGTGGCAGATGACAGAACCTATTTAGAGTGAGCAGGTTTGTGAGTTCTGGGAGGCCCCTGTCCTGTAACAATTTTACCTCTAAAAGAGACTTTTAGTCTGTGTGATAAGTGACTGTAAGATAATATTTTGTGTATATTACTGTAATATACTACTCTAAAAATAACATGATATAATACCATCAGCACTAGAAAGAAAAAAGTATTATGCTTCATCTCATAAACAGCTTCAAACACATCCAGGCAATATCTACCATCCACAGCAAATGCCTATTTATTGCATACCTTCCAAGTAGCAGAACTGTATTTACACTACTGCAAATACAGATGTTACTGGGCTTGGGGGGATTCCTTGGTTCTTGACTATGGCCATGAAAGAATTCATAGTCACATCAAGGAAAAGCAAAGCTTATTCTGTGCAACACACCAAGAAAGAAGTCTGGACGGGCAGAGTCTATGGAAGAACACCTGCAGAGAGTGGTGGGGGACTTCTGTCTTAAGTGGGGTGCAGGGAGCTGCTTATTCCATACTTTTATGGGGTTTACTGAGCAGGTGCTCCCAGGATGTTGGCTTGTCAGTCTGAGCAGGAGTTTCTAAGTCACTCCCCATTCTACTTCTACTGTGCTCAGGGGGTGTAATTTTATTAGCACGAGCAGCTGATAAAAAGCAAGGGGTCTGCCTTCCCCCTTCGGCTTCTTATTCTCCTTGAGATTATTGGCCTGCTTGTAAATTGGGGTGGGGGATCGCCTTCTCCCCTATGGGTGTTTCTTGGCTTTCTCTGGGCTTTATTGGCTCTGGCAAGTGTTTCCTGGGGTCCTGTATACATTAACAGTTGGCTGTTTAATTTTCCTTAGATACTATTTCGGCTCTGACTGCCTAATGCAGACAAATACATGCTCTCTGCCTTCAGAGTATCACAGGGAAGGAAGACAGGGATAAACAATTGATCCAATGCCAGATAACATTAAAGAAGCACTAAACAGGAGTGTAAACAGCACACTGTGAAGCTGAGCTATAGTGGACTTAGGTCTCCCTTAGCAAATAGCATTTACTATGATTAATTGAGAATGGTCCAGGGCCAGCCCCTCACCCTTACTGCTCCAGAATTTGATGTGATCAATCCCCCTGAGTTGATCATATTCAGAGATGATGACTCACACTCACCAAGATGACTCATGCTCACCAACTCCCTAAAGTCTAAAGAATCAATATGCCAATTTATAAACTGACAGTAAGAATGATCACTGCTGGGAAGAGCAGATGCCCACATCGCCTGATCACCATTCATTTTCCCCCAAGAGGCAAGCTAAATGGAAAGCCCTATAGTTAGAAAGGTGCTTGCAATATAAGAAGTCAGAAAAAGGTCAGATGATGAACATGGTTCTGTTTTGTAAATGCCATTTTGATGACTTGATCTGTCCGATTGCACAGAAGGGACTTGTCTTAAGAATGCACATGTCCATTGTCCTAAGAGGATACCTTCTCCTTCAGAAGGATCACTGTCAAAGTCAACCTTCCTGTTCCTTCTTTTTGTTTGCTTCTAGGGCTGACCACATGCTCTTGGGTCATTTTGTAAAGTTGTGTTCTTTCTATAGTTAAAACTTCAACCGGTTGGAGTTAAGGTTTCCAGTGGGGCACTATTTAACACCTGCAGAGTTGTGCCCTTTTTTGAATTTTGGTTATTGACACAATTCTCAGAGTGCTTTTACACATATCATGTGAAGAATGTGCAATAGGAGATGAGATTGGCTATGGAAGTCTGAGGCAGATGATAAAGTTCCTTCAACACCTTGAATACTATTCTAAAGAATGGCAAGCCACTGAAAATCTTAAAGAGGAGTAGCCTATTGTACCTTAGGATGTGGTACAACCTTTATGAGCTCCCTTTAAAAATGTTTTTTTGGGGAAAAATATTTTCTACCATATGTGACACTGCAGATCACTCAAGGTATGTCCTTTAACAAGAATAAGCTCAAAGAATATCAGAAAAGAGCTAAAACTTACAAAGAAAATACAACTAATTTATATTAAACACTCAGAAAATGTACCAATTAGGTTTTTATCACTGTTTTGGGTTGTTGGCTAAACCTTAGTTTCTAGAACAATACTGCCCAGTGGAAAAATAATGCAAATCACATAGGTTAATTAAAATATCTAGTAGTCCCATCAAAAACAAAAACAAAATGGTGAAATTAATCTTAACACTAAATTTCATTTAACCCAAGGTAACTAAAATATTGTCATTTCCATCTGCAATCAATTAAAAAATTTATTCATGAAATGTTTTACATTCTTTTTTTCATATTAAGTCTTTCTACTCCAATGTGGAATTTGTGCTCATAGAAGATTTGGATTCAGAAGACATATTTCACGTGCTCAATAGCTACACATGTGGCTAGTGGCTACCAATATGTTTGGGCAATGTAATGACCCTTACTACTGGAGAATCCCCATCACCGAGATAGAGCAACAGCAAAGTAATTAATGAAGTAGCAACCACTTGTTTATGAAGATACTGATAAACAGACATGCAAAGGCAAGGAGAGATAAAACCTGGCTGAGAGGACCCATCTGAGTAAAAATTACAGGCGGTCCTGAAAATGCACCTCTGGAAATTGGCATAAATACAGGCACTGACCTTAAGGCAATTTAAGATTCTTATGGACTCCATGAAGACAAGAGCCATTCTGGGAGCGATCACTCTGAGAAGTAGCTATCCCCTGCCTGCATACAGATAGTGGACAGGCACTCTCAGGACTGGATCTCGCTTGCTCTGCATTGCCAGTCACCTGAGCTTGGCCAAGAGTCTGCCACTTTCCCCCCTTTTTTTTTTGTCAATTAATTTTCTTGCTTATATTATTGTAATGGTCACCCACCATCCCCTCAGTATGATATATGCATTTGGCCTGAGTCCTAAGCAAAATTTCTAGTTCTGTGGAAGTTAGCACCCTAGAGACCCCAAACCTGATAAAATTTAGCAACAGAGTGTTCCATATTATCACAGAGTTGCCTTTCAGAGAGACCTAAGAATGTTCTTCCCTCTTGGGTACCAAAGAATGAAGGGATTATGATATTTACTATGAATCTATTTTCTCCTGCAATAAGAGAGAGCAAGAGAAGAGAATGTGAGATTAGCTTTCAGCAGCTAACTGATCCATTTGCACCTAATTAGGAAAACCAGATCTCTAGCAAATTTTTTTCCTTTACATTTAGTTTTAAAACCACAAAGTACCAGAACATTCTTCTTCGTCTGGGTTTCCATAACTCTGCTTGTGATATTCAGATTCAAAAGGTAACCTATTCTGAATTAGCCTCAAGTTGCCAACTGAAAAAAAAAAAAAAATCCCATTCTTCGTCCAAACTCTCAACTCTATCTAATTAGAGATGAGAGAAATAAAAGCTTAAGGCTCTCTAATTAATTACACACCTACTTCAATTATTTTAGATAATCAAAAGATGTGTGTATATATATATCTTCATACCTCCAAGCAGTAGTCTATTCTTTTTCAACTGCAAAGAGAACACCTTTCCAGGTGGTGCTAGCCTCTAAGGGAGGAGAGTTGGGATGAAAGATGATTCATGTAATTGTTTCTTTATCTGGATCACGAACTGTGAATAGACAGTCCATGCCTACCAGAGAGGTGCTGCCAGCATGCATTGTTCATGGAAAAGAGGGCCAGTCCCACCTGCCTTGAATATCACCTTCCCTACCATCGCTGAAGAAATTTTGGCAACTGTTCTAAAGTCTTACTGGACATATGCTCTTTGGGGAGATTGGCAGGGAGGGAGTGGGGGAGAAAGGGAGGGCAAGACGGACAATCTAGCGACCTTTCCCACCTTAGTTCTTAATGCTCTTTATTCCCCAAAACTCTCTTCCTTGACCTTCTCCCTTTGTTACATGCTGACCCCACTTTATGCCCTCTGAGAGTCCCCCTTCCTATGGAATATGTTTCAGATCATGTTAACACTTAAAAAATTCACACCTTTGAGAGAGACTCTGCCACTTTTCTCTTTTTCTCTCATGCCTGGTCACTACTGCTCTTTCTCAATGTCCATTGGCTCTCCTAGGGAGGTCGTCAGGAGGAGAGAGTTCTGAAACCATTGATGTGATGTAGAGGAGGGGGGTTTCTACTCTAGCTTTATGCTAATGGAGCACTTAAAATAAACAGCATTAAAAAAAAAACACGTGGTATTATACCAAACTATAAAGTTCCTGCAAAAGAAACAGTCAGCAAAGTGAAAAGACAACCTACAGAATGAGAAAAAATATTTTCAAACTATGTATCTGATAAGGAGTTAAGATCCAGTATCTCTAAAGAACTCATACAACTCAATAAAATCAATAATCAATCAAGAAACGGGCAGAAAAATAAAGACACTTCTCCAAAGACTACATGCAGATGGCCACCAGGCATATGAAAGAATGTTCTTCATCACTTATTATTAGGGGAATGCAAATCAAGACCACAGTGAGATACCATATGGCACCTATGAGAATGGCCCATATCAAAAAGACCAGAAACAATAAGTGTCGGTGAGGATATGAAGAAAACGGAACCCTTGTACACCATTGGTGGGAATGTAGACTGGTCCAGCCCCTCCAGAAAAGTATGACATTTTCTCAAATTTTAAAAATTAGATCTTCCATTTGATCCGGCAATTCCACTCCTAGATATCTACCCAAAGAATACAAAAATACTGATTCAAAGATGTATATGCACTCCTGTGTTCATTACAGCACTGTTTACTATAGCCAAGCTTACCACTAAGCTATAAAAAAGTTGAAATCTTGCCATTTGTGACAAAGATGGAACGGGAGGGGATAATGTTCAGCCAAATAAGTCAGAAGAAGAAAGCAAAATACTAGATGATTTCAGAGATATGTGGAATGTAAATTACAAAACAAAGGAACAGACAAAAACAAATGAAAATAAAACTTCAATTCTGATTACAGAAATGAAGTTAACAAAAGAGGAGGGTGAATGAGTGAGAACAAAACAGGGGTGGGGTCCAATGGATTATAGCGGAACATTATCAGTGCTGTGGATGTGGGTGTGGTATAATAACATATTTGTAGAGATATGAAGCCATACCCCTAAAACATACACAGTGACATAAATGATATTTTAATAAACATAATTTTAAAAGTAAATTAAAGTTTAATTTTTTTAATAAAATAAAAAACTTTCCTTTTTCCACCTTACAAATATTTTGCCTCTAATCTGAGCTAGGAACAAAAGTTCATAAGCAAACTAGTTAGAATTCTTTGTAAGGTAACAGAAGCAGTGGTTGAAATTGAGGGACTCGCCTGTGAATAAACTCCATGCATTTAGGGAGTGTAAACTTTTGTGGCATCACAAAAGTTTTTTTTACCTATTTATCCTGCAAGTATTTTTTTTTGTGTGTGTGTGTGGGAACCTCGCCGGCGGCCGGGGAACGAACTGGCGCTGCAGAGGCTGCAGGCAGCCTCGCAACCCAGAGCTCAACCTCTGTGCCACCAGGGGAGACCCAATCCTGCAAGTATTTTTTGGTTCATTTTAAATTTCTTTTGGGTAGTAAAAATTCTTATACAGAAAACATTAAATAAATAAGATGTTGCTATTATTATTCAGCAAAATAACTCTGTCATTTTACCCTATCTTTAGATGTCAAGAGTGCAACCCATTGGAAATTGCCGGAAATATTTTTCAGATGTAGTAGGGTTGTAAACCCTAATGAGAGTTAGTCATTCACATTTCTGAATGGTCCATCCTAATAAGCAAAAAGGAAGCTGTTAAACACTATACTCATGAAGTGTTTTGTTCTAATTTACTTTAATTTATATAATGGAGTAGGAGTTTTCTTACTATAATAAATAGAGCAGACCAGGGATAACAACCTTTGATTACCAAGTATGTTTTATTGGGAACATCTGTTTGCATGACGCAGGTTGGTTGCCATAGATAAAAGCGAATTAAGAGGTGGGGTTGAACGTGTATGGCCTCACATCTCCTGGAAGCTGTAAAGAAAGTTAAAGGAAGTCCCTTTCAAGAATGGATTTATTAATTACATCTTTTTCATAAGAAGAATTTGCTTGTTCTGGGTTTTGTTTCCTGTTATTTTTGTTCAGGAAAATCAAGGTTTTACTGTAACAGAAAATAAACTGTATACTTTCAGGGACCATGAAAAGCAGAGTAAATCCAGTGCAAGATACACATAATATCTAGAGCTGCACCTTTCCTCCCCACGATGGGGATGTCACCGATACTCTGATACATGTCAAGTATTACAAAAGAAAAAACTGAGACCTTCTCACAGATAAACAGGCTACAAACGATAGCTGCCCATCAAGTTCATGATTTTAAATGTTTGGTTACTAACCAAAACACTTAGCTAAAGAAAGTCATGTTTGTGCTCTACACTCTTCTAAGGAGTGTAGATAAACTTACATTGCAATGAAGTACAGATGTTGAGTGAATTGTGCTCTTGACTTCTGGCAAGAAAACTTAGAAGAAACCAGGAAGAAAAGTTCTCGGTAAAGTTTACATAGTAACTTACCCATGGTGTCATCTAGTCATGATGAACAATCACGTTATTGAAATACAGAGGAGGTAGGATGTGCCTCAAGGTGGGGGCCCTTGTCATCATTATGCCACCCATTAGGTAAAAAAAAAAAAAAGTTTAAATACTACTTGGCAGTTAACTTGACTGGTTATCAACCAGGAAACCAGAAAATAGTCCAGTGACTCTTTTGAAGGTGGTGCATAAATAATCTTCTAACCTAATAAACCCTGTCTACGCTACTGTAGCTCAGCAATCATTAAGTTCTAGGCATGTCAGTGGCGGAAGTAACAACTACCAGAGACAGCTCAGGCCATAAAGGAGTCTGCATTAAAAACAGAAGGAAGAATTAGTTTTCAATTGCGGGTCAGTACTTTACATAATTACCAGTAAGTAAAAATATAAAAATAAAAACATACCATGGAGTCCAACATTAAAAATAACAATCCATGGCCTTTCCCCAACATTTTCTTTTCTTATTTGGAAGTCTGATAGTATCAGAAAACAGAAAAACATGTGCAAAAAAAGAAAGTCCAAGGCAAGAATATGGCAAAAAATAAATTTGTACTGTTTTAAATATGGGACACCAGTATACCCCAAAATATTTTTTTTCAGTTCCCTTTAGCCCTAACATCCAATAATTGAATTTAAAATAAAATGCCAAGCCCTGTACATGTGACTCTATTCAGCCATATGGTCTCCACTCAACAGCCAGCAGACATTTTTCTGGTGTTTAAAAGTTAACTTGAGATAAAGGAAGAGTGGACTGTTCTTAAAATAATCCCCCATCTCCAGGTTATCATATCAAGCCTAAATATATTAAAACCACTTATAAGTGATTATTTGAACATTCCCATCTCTATAGAGTTGTGTTTCTACCATTTTCCCCTCCTGTATGTTAAAGTGTCATATCCTAAAACTTTTAATGAAATGGATCATTGTTTATTTTCTAGTTTTACATTTCTTCCCAGTAAATGACTTGAATGTACGCTGTCATAGGTGATGTTTGTAGACAGACACATGAGGCTAGGAAAGCTTGCAAGCAATGAGAGACTCAGACTTACACCTGGATAGACAGACAACATGAGGCTAGGAAAGCTTGCAAGCAGTGAGAGACTCAGACTTACACCTGGATAATTTTAATGTAATATTAATATATAGAATATAATGTAAATATAATATAATGTGGGGAATGCTGAGTGAATTGTCCAGATTCCTTGAATGGATATAGAAAAGACATTCATCTCAGTCTCGTATTACGAGAAGGCTTTCTGTGTTAGATAAATTAAATCTTGAAGAAAGAGCAAAAGTCATTTGGGAAAAGAAAGTTTCGGAGCAGTGGGAAAAAATGTGCGAAATTAGAATGATAATTATCACAACTGACTGTCTATTAAATATCACCTTTAAGTATGATAA
Source organism: Talpa occidentalis (assembly GCF_014898055.3). Taxonomy (NCBI): domain Eukaryota; kingdom Metazoa; phylum Chordata; class Mammalia; order Eulipotyphla; family Talpidae; genus Talpa; species Talpa occidentalis. The sequence continues at coordinate 87,914,754 of NW_026555331.1, forward strand.
GAGAGAAAAGAAGGAACTTAAGATATAGACACTGTGTTCTCGTCATTTCATATATGTTTTTTTCTACTCCTCCCATCTACCCTGAGAGGTAGAAATTATTTTCCAAATTTAAGTTCAGAGAGGCTAAAAAACTAAGTCATGGTCATTCAGCTAAACTTTGAAATGGATCCTAATAGGAGACAAACCCCACCGGTACCTCCATGAAACACACAGCAGGAGAGGAACTCCACAGTGCTCAGTTTCCAGGACTCAGGTCTGCGTCTCGGAGGTGGCAGGAGAAGCAAATCAAGAATTACATGTCCATGGTGTGCAGACCTCTCCTGTCTCACCCGCTGCTCCCCTCAGCAGTGTATTTCGTCAGTCTGCCTGTTCTGTTCCCTGCTCTGGTGAATTCTCTCACCCTCCCTCGCTTCTGACTATACCCAGTGCTTGTATAAATAAATAAATCTTTTTTAAAAATTTAAAAAAAAGAATTACATGTCCAGGGCTATTTCATGCTGTGCAAGGAATTTAAATTTTATTTAAAGCCATTTTTTTTTTAAGCAGGAGAGCAAAATAATAAAGTGCTTGTTTAGAAAAATCCTTCTCTGGACAAAAATTTGGAAGATTTTCATTCTTATAAGAAGTCTCCAGTACACACTATTTGTCAAGGTGTGCTGGGCACTGGACTTCATTCTCAGGCTACACATGCATTTAGAGGGAGTTAGCTGCGAGAGAGGAAGACCACTTGGGAGACTGTAATTTTATTGCAATTTTAATTTGCATGGCTGCATGAATATTTCTAGCAGGTTTTCAGCTCTCTAGATTGGGGAGTGGAGAAGGTAGATAATAATATGGATTCAGATTAAGGTTTTATTAGGTTGGATAATGGAAAGAGCAAGTTGGGGGGGGTGAAGGAGACATGTTTATGTTAGACATTGAACTATGGGCTTGGATATGAGCAGGTTAGTAAAATCAGGAGAAGACTGATATATTGGAGGAAACTGAAGAATGAAAGGACTAAGATTCTATGACATCAAAGCAGGTGAGGTGAGAGGACAGATGCGAGTGCACTGGGTGGAGAAGAGGTTTACTAAAGAGTGGAATTAAGGAATTAAAGTTTGTTAAAGTAGAGAAAGGTTGGTGTTGACCAGTTGCAGAAAGTGTGTGGATAGAAAACTGAAGAAAGAAGGTCACTGAAGAGAGAAAGTCAAAGAACCATGAAGTGTCTGGCAAACATTGATAATGAAAATTGTGATGAAGTCCATACATTGCAATTGGTTCTTGTATTTCTTAAATCTCTCCAAACCTACAGTTTTCCCCACTCACCCTGTTTGATTGAAAATGCCCATAAATTTCCACAGAATCTCCCACTTCAGCATGTTATGAAGCAGAGGCTTTTACAATAAATTTAATATTCATAGCAAGTTAGAACTTTTGTTACAGAACCAATGACATCTCAAATGTCTCCTCCTCCTTTTTTCATTACATATTTTAAAAACCACCAGGGCAAAGGAAAACTTATGCATTCTAGAAAAGGAGTAAGATGATGCCTTCCTAAGATCTGTCTTTTCAATTCAATTCTATCCAATTCAAAGATTTTTAAAAGAGAGCAAGATAATATTTTTCAAAATGTATTAATATCTTTTTGTTCTAAAAATGTATTTAAAGTAACCTCATTTGCTCTTTAGGAAAAACACTCAGCATAACATGTTCTTGAGTGAGAAACTAGTAGTAAGTGTTCTAGTAAGGGAGTACTATCAGAGTATTTTGTTTCAAACCACATCTGATTTCATCTGGGACTCTACTATCTGCACCATTTGTAAGTTAGTACTTCTTTTTCTCCAACCAAGAGAAATGACTCTTTGCAATGTGTTTAAATTTCAAAACCCGTGAAGAAATAGGGCTTCACATAGATGATTTGGGTAGATCACATTTTAAAAATATCATTTCTGCTTCCTTTCCTGGTTTCCTATCTGTGGGGTGATTATATTCCGAGCGCATTGCTGGCAGGTATCTACAAAATGTGTCAGTGGCATGCATCTCTTTCCAGCAGAAACTATAAGAATCACAGAGTGTTTTTAATGTCTTTTCTTCTGCCAAGGGTCACAACAATACTTCCCAACTTAGCTACTCCTTTGCCAAGGTACTAGAGTGAAGAAAACATGGAGTAGGAGAAACACAGTAAATACACATAAGTAAAAACACATAAGTAAAAACATAAGCCATTTTGATTGTCAGTCTCTGGGATTTGGGGGAATGTTTGTTTCTGACTACGAAAAAATTATGAAAAACAATGCTAGCAAATATTTTCCCCAGTTTATTGTTTGTATTTAATTTGATTCTTTATAGAGACACTTTTAATTTTTTCTATCAATATTTTTGTATTTTTTGAGCTTTACTGTCAACATTTAAAAACTCCTTCCTTATCCCAGTATCAGATAAATAGCTCCCTATATTTTATTTTCTTTGTATATTTGTATTTTCTTTTATTATTATTTCATTATATTTGATTTACTGTTTTTAAGTTTCTTGAGAGGGAAGCTTAGAGCAATGATTTTTAGCTCTTCTTCATTTCCAATATGTGCATATAAAGCCATGGCTCATGATACAAGTCTTCATCTATCATTCAGTTCAAAATATTTGCTAATTTTTGTCATTGTAAATAATCCCTGCATCATTTGAAAGCATACCTTTTATTTTCAGGTAATTGGAAGCATATTTTTTACTTTTCAGGTAATTGGGGATTTTCTAATAATTTAAAGAATGACTTCTAGTTTAATACTTTGTGTGATCAGAGAACATATTTGTTATTTTTCAAAAAATTTTAAAAATTGTTGTGATATTCTTTATGACCTGATTTTGAGCCAATTTGGTAAATATTTCATAAACACTTGAAAAAAATGTAAACTTAGGTGTTTTTCAGAACAATGTTCCACATAAATCATTTAGGTCTAGTTCTTCCACTGCATTGTTCAGAACTTCTATATGTTTGCCAAAATTTCACTTGTATTTTCAGATGTTTTCCGGATTATCCTTTAGCCTTACATTCTACATGAAGCTATTGTCTTGATAAAGTTGGAGCCTTCTCAAATCTCCAATTATGTCTTTCTAGGCCCAAAATATCACATAATGACATAATGATTTTTCTGTAGTGGGTATTTGCTTGAGCCAAGCCTTTGGTCTGGTCCCAAAGATTGCTAATTCCTTCGGTAATAAAGTGGATATAAATATTATTAGCCTCTGAGAGCTTTCTTCTTCTCTGAAATTATATCCCTCATTGCTTCATCATTTGACATTTCATAATATTTTTGGAGCTATCTGGTTTTCTAGGTATTCTAAGCAGGAGCTGTGGTCACATACCTGCTTAGACCCTCTCTGTCCTACCTGGAAGGGAAAGTCCCATCTATGTGTGGTTATGCCTATATGTATGCTTGGTATCTTTGGTTTGAAGCCTTTCATCAGCTTGCAAATGCTTGACCATTATCTCATGCAATGTCAGGGTGGTTTTTTGGTCCTATTAATTCTTTCCTCGAACTTTGGTCTCCAATTAAATGTTGCTGTTGAAACCCTAATCTCTAATGTGATGGTATGTGAAAGTGGGCCTTTGGGAGGTAATTAGGTTTAGATGAAGTCATTAGAGTGACTTCCCTAATGATGAAGTCCCTATGATGGTATTAGTATCCATACAAGAATAAGAGAGAATGAGAGCTCTTTCTCTTTCTGTAACACATGATGTCACAGCAAGAAAGTAGCCATCTGCAAGGCAGGATAAGAGTCCTCACCAGGAATCAAATTTACCAGAACATGATCTTGGATTTCAAAGCCTCCCAGAACTGTGATAAATAAGTTTCTATGTTTAAGCTACACAGTCTATGGTATTAGTTATAGCACCAAGAAAAGATTCATACATATGGTCCCCAACATACAATGGTTCTACTTAAAATTTTTTGGCTTAACAATGGTATGAAAGCAATACACAGTCAGTAGAAACTGTCCTTGAGATTTTGAATGAGGGCATTCTTACTCTTTACTTCCAGTAGAGTATTCAATAAATTATACAAGGTATTTGATACTAAATTATAAGTTTTGCATCAGATGATTTTACCGAACTGCAGGACAATGTAAGTGTTTTAAGCACATTTAAGTTAGGTAAGGCTAAATTATGATGTCCAGTAGCTTTGGTATATTAACTGTGTTTCCAATTTACAATATTTTCAACTTACAGTGGGTTTATCAGGATGTTACCCTTTCAAAGTTGAAGAAGATCTGCATATAGATTAGCTGAATGCAATGAGGAATTGAAGTTATTCAAATTTGATCCTCAACCTTGTCAGCATTGATCTATTTCTTTCATTCTTTCTCATAGAATCTAATTCTCTGGGATTCCAGTGGAAATTCTTAGGTGTTGACTAGGGTCCCTTGTCTATGGGGATCCTACATTTCCATTTCTTTCAGCCCTATGAAACTGAAAAATAAAATCTCTGCTTAGTTCCATAGCTTCTCTGACTACCAATTTTTAAATTGATGGTTTACTGTATGAAAAGTCAGAGACAAAGTTTGCGTTCATCTTTCTTAGCTTCCATTCCCCCCAGGACCTTGCTTTGACAAATATTGCTGTGGACTAATGGATTAAAAAATATTTCTCCAGCTTTTCTAGTCATCCTCATTGGGCAAATGAATTCAAAACTACTTTGCAACACGTGCAAGCCCCCATATAACTTTTATTCCATATTATCTCTTAAGAAATTAATATACTCTTAATTCTACATATTATTGCCCCACCTCTAGGACCTAAAAATTATAAATAATCATAATGAAACATTTATGAATTGTTTTTCATAAACAATCTTTATGAAAACAATTTGATGACTTAAGAACGTGAGCCGAACGTAAGGTTAAATGAGAAAGGTAATATATATAGTAGTATACACACTATTATAGCAATTATATATGGTCTATATTAATAGTAATATTGGAACAAAAAGATAAATTATTTTAATTTACTTTTAAAAACATTTGGCAATATATAGAATTCATATAAATGTTTAAAATAGTAATTAGCGGCTTTCTGAGTCACTATTACTGCAGTCACCCAGTTTTATCCCATTAACATAACGAAAGTTTAAAAAATAAACAGTAATAACATAAAATACATATGCGACAACTAAATTTATGATAGACTGTAAGGCAAAATAATGACTACTGCCAAATTCATTTACTAATTTCTCTTTGTCTTAAAATCTTTCTGAATTAAAATTATGCTCATTTTATTCTTGTGAGTCTAATTTTCTTGCTCTTCCTCCTCTCTCACTCCCCTTTCTTTGTGTCTATGACGGTCTCTATAAATATTTGTCCTATCTCTCTTCTCCCCCACTTCATTTTTATTTCCTTCATCACTACTTTCTATCACTACATTCACCATGAAATACATACCTTTGTGTGAACAAGGGGTGAAGGATAAATGGGTAAAAGGACTGCATTTCCTGATGATCTTGGAGCATCAGACCATATAACATGAACTTGGGAGGGTTAGAAGACCAGGGTATTTTAAGTAGGAAAAGGATATTAAGAAATTTTAGGGCATTTGGTATGCTGTCTCATCATGTGCACACACATACACACAAAAATACGTAACTTCAAAATATTGGTAAGTCAGCACATAATTAGTTGGTAAGTCAGCACATAATAGACTTAATGAGTACCCAAATTGTAGCAAGTGCATGAAAGAAAGAAGAAATAAAATAGATACTTTCTTCTCTCATGAAGATTGAATTTAAGCTAGCTTGTATATATAGACATATTTCTACAAGTGCCTGGTAAGTATAAATTTTGTATAAACTATGAAATACTGAAAGGAGAAAATAAGAGTTATAATAATCATGTGTGGGTTTGAGAAGGAAAGGTGATCTTAGTTTGGGATTTGAATTATCTAAGGAATGAAGAGATAAAGTCAGGAGGTTAATATAGCCAACATCTTTATCTTAATTTTATTTCTTTTTTATTTAATTTCCTGCTCATTATAGTACCCTTTCCATCTATTAGTATGATTCATATATTCACGGAATGCTTTAGATCAGTCTAGCCACAGCCATAGAATAAGGGTCTGCATTCCCATTATAATCCTTCTTGCTAACGCCAGGGGAAAAAAGCCTAGATGTGGCTATTAGGGGTAGAAAGTCTACCTGGTAAATGTGAATGGAAATAGTGAAAAATACTGGTTATATTTCTTTTATAATATTCATTTAAACTCATTTGATATGCCTTAATTACCAAGAGTGTTAGAGTCACTCAATTTTCCGTGAAAGCAATACAAATCAGGTTATTGACCTACAATGGAAAATTTTTTCTATATCTACAAATTAATATAAAAACTATTTCAGCAGAATCTGGTTATAGAATTTGAGGGATATTGAAAAATGTAATTTCTAATCTAATTACTTGCTATTTATAATTTCTAATCTAATTACTTGTTATTAGAACTATTCTAGCTTCATGTACTTGTACAGGATAATACCAGTTTTGAAGAACTGCATTTTAGAAACAAAGAATAAATATCAGTTCTTCAATGCAATGAAGCAAGCTGCTGAGGTTGGCAATTATTCTTATAAATGGCAAAGCACTCAAATAGGTGTCTTCTTTCCACTAGCTAAATTACTGGTTACAAGAGTCAATGTGTGCATTAGAAACAAAAGTAATATTAGCAAATATATATATATAAATTGTTTGCTTTTCTTCCAAACACTGACTGAAATATAAGGCTTTCTTGTGAGATGGGGGTTTCCAAATCAGTGTGCACCATGTTGTGCCAAAGAAGCATATTGATTATTTTGAATTTAAAAGACTGTCAGCGAATGAATGACACCCTAAACCTATCTCCCAAAAGAAGGAATTTTCCCTTGCCCTCCTCTTCCCTGTTCCTCCTGAAAGCAAGAAATAAATCTAAATGTGAAAGTTAACCTCCATGCACGAGAGACAGAGTTTTATAAGCAGAGGCAGAACAGAAAGCCCTGCTTAGTTCACTAAATCAGTTATGCAAACCAAAACTTTCCAAAATTTCTTCCTCCTATGTGTTCTTCATAGATCTGTTGTTTATATATCTAAAATTATATAAATCGACTGCTTTAGTCACTCATGAGTTTCTATATTTTATGGAGCAACATGTCTTTTCTCTCTTTTTAATCTCTCTTATGTCCATTTTTTATTGGAGCAGCCAAAGGAATCGAAGGAAGTAAAAGGGATAGGCCCTGAAACTTTTCCCTATGAAGATCTGATATGAGAAAAATATATAAATTCCACTATATGCTAAGCATTGTAAAATCAAAGACTTTATCTTTGTATATAATTATTGCTTGAGTTAAAGTAGTTATTCAATAAATAACAAATGAATGAACAATTTACTAGTTTCTCATGTCATTTTTTTTTTCTGTTTCTCAAAGTGATATTATTACAATACTTGTTCAAAGAGATTTTAACTGTTAGATGGAAATATGCTTCATAACCATATAATTTGTATACAATTGGGTTTTAAAAAGAAGTGATGGGTTTTTCCACCCTATTTCTTAGGTGCACAAATCTCCAAGAGCACGGAAAGCAAATATTGAGTTTATTTAACTACAGGACATTTTCTCTCTCACAAGGTAATTATTACAGGAAAATAGTACTCTGTCTTTGGTTGAACTCTATCAAACAGTCATCAAGAAGTAGGAACTCACAGTCATATAGCCTCCAGAAAGTGAATTCTGCTAACAACCTCAGTGACCATGGAAGTCAGTTCTTCCATAGTGAAATCTACCGATAAAAATGTAGTCTAGTTGAAACCTTCATTAAGGTCTTATGAGACCTTAAGCAGATCACCCTGCTAAGCTTACCCAGACTCTGACCCACATAAACTATGAGATTATGTGTATTTTTTAAGCTGCTAAATTTGTGACAATTTGCTATACAGTGATAAAGAATTAATGCAAATACTCAGAAACATATTCAACAACAGAGGTATAAGAATTTTATGGAGCAAACTATAGACCTTTTATTAGGACTTAAAAAGATTCAATTTCATAAACATGGCAATTCCACACTAATAATTATCTCCCAAAATGAAATTTTAATAAAAATCCAAGGAAAGTCTTTTCTATAAGTGATGTTGGGAAAACTGGACTACCACAGGTAAAAGAATTAAATTAGACCACTAGTGCCACACTCAAATATTAATTTGAGGGGCTTCCCTGGTGACGCAGTAGTTAATGTCTCAGTGCTTTAAGCTATCGCCAGCCATTGAGGTATGAGTTTGAGCCCCAGCCAGAGAGCTAACCCACCTGGCATAGCAGACCTCTCCTATTTCTCGCCTGCTGCCCCTCTCAGCAGTGTATCTAAGTAGATCCACCTGTTCTGCTCCCCACTCTGTCTCTGGTGAATCCTCTCATCCCCTGCACCTCTGGCCTACACCCCAGTTCTTGTATGCATAAGTAAATAAAAACAAATCTTTAAAAAATTAATTTGAAATGAATTAATGTTTGGGGACTTGACTCCAACAGCAAGGCAAACAAAAGCAGAAATAAACAAATAGGACTATCTCAAACTAAAAATCTTTTGCACAAAAGAGACTGATCAAAACAAAAAGACATGCTATTGAATAGAAGATATTTGAAATCATACATCTCAAAAGTGGTTAGTATTGAAAAATATGAAGATCTTCTGAAACTCAACAACAGAAACAATATAATTTCAAAATGGGCAGAGGATCTGTATAGATGCTTCTCAAAGAAGACATGCACATAGCCAACAGACACACGAAAATATGTTCATCATCTCTTATTGTTAGGAAAGTACAAATCAAATCAACAATGAAATATTACCTCATAACATTACCTTATAATAACCTGTGACTATGGTTATTATATAAAAACAAGAAATAACAAGTGTTGGAGAGGATGTGGAGAGAAGGGAATCCTTGAATTGAAAATTGGTCAAGTCATTATAGAAAACATTAAGAAAATTTCTCCAAAAATTAAAATAGAAATTCCATATGATCCAGTTATCCCAGATGTGGGTGTTAATAATATGAAACCACTAATTTGAAGAGATATATTCATCCCTATGTTAATCAACAGCCTTACTTACAATAGCCAGGAGTTGGAAACATCATAAGCGCCCACCAACAGATGGCTGGATAAAGAAATGTGGTTTACATACATGATGGAATATTTCTCAGCTATTAAAAAGATGAAATCCTGTCATTTGCAACAACACATATGGACCTACAGTATAATATGCTAAAACAAGTCAGAAAAAGACAAGCACAGTATCATCTGTGGTACATTTTAAAAAATAAAATGAAATAAACAATAAATGTTTAGACTCTAAGAACAAATTAGTGATTACCAGATGGAAAGAGGGATGGGATGTAGGTAAATTGGGCAAAAGGGATTAATTACATGGTGAAGGTTGGTTAACTTACAGATACCGATATTTAATGATTAATGAAACCTATACAATGTTAAAAACCAATGTTACTTCTATAAAATATTTTTAATTAAAAAGTGATTTTTCCAGTGGAAATGTGCATATTAAAATATGTAGAAAAGCAAAGAGCCAAAAATATTGACAACAATTTTGAAGAAGCATAAATGTATTTCCAACTTGCAATATTTTCAGCTTTCAATGGGTTTATCAGTGTCACCCCTTTCTATGTTGAAGAAGATCTGCATATAGACTAGCTTAATGCAATGAGAAATTGAGGTGATTGAGGGGAGCATACCTTATGAAATATCAATAATTTTTTTTAATATGAGAATGATTCAGACTAGTAGTATTGGCAGAATAGAACAGTGACTCAAAGTAGCTATATCTTTAAATGACAATGATTTTAACAGTAAGTAAATGAGACTTTTCAATTTATGGTACTGGAATAATTATTTCTGGATATAGAAAAAGATAGGTTTTCTACCTTATTGATAGATGAAAGTTCTGAACAAATCATGGACCTATGTGTAAAAATTAAACTAACACTTATAGAAGAAAACATTGCAGGAAATGTTAGTAATATTATGATAGAGATAATTTTCTAGTACAAAATATAGTAAGCACAAACCATAAAGGATGATTGATATAAATTAAATGTGGTAAAATTTTTAAACTTCTTTCCAAGAAATATATCGTGAACAAAGTGAAAAGATATACCACAGACTGAAATTTTACAATTGAGAAAAATCAGAATCCACATTATAAAACAAATATCTACAAAGCAATAAGCAAAATGCAAACACCACCAGACCAAAATGGAAACACACTATAAGCCAACAATTCCCAGAAGGTGAAATCAGAACAATCAACAAATATGTTATGGTAGATTAAATTACTAGTGACATGTATTCCCTCCCCAGTATCAGGGATATGCCTTCATGCCTGTATCATTTTATAAGGATGGAGTAACTCCCCATTCCATGGATGTTGGACCAGCTAAACGCCTATATTTGGTCAGTGAGATATAAACAGAAGTGTCACAAACAGGGACTTGAAATGTCCTTGAATAGAGGTTGGCACTCTTGCGCTCCTGCGTGGCTCATTGACTCAAGAAGAGACAGAGCAGACATGGATCTACAGACCTGTTTTCTGAAGCAGAGCCTCACCTGCTGGCCTGAACACCCATAGAAATAAATGACTGCCTCTAAGTTTGGAGGTAACTGGTTACCCAATACTACTGCAGCAGAGGCTAAGTGATACACATATGAAAAGATAATCTATTATTAATAAGGGGAAAATGGATGAAGCCTGTGTGACAAACAATTCTGTATCCATCAAGATGTATGACATAACACTGCTGTGCAATACTTGGGAGAACAGTTTGATAATAATGTGTGATATGGAAGCAACAACCTCTAAATATGTAGCCAAGAGATTCTTATACTTGTCATGAAGAGACACAAAGACTGTTCATTACATCATTGCTTTTAACAGCAAATGTTTTAAAAATCTAAATATCCACCAATAGAAAAATGGATAAAAACACTGTTATGTGTTCACAACATGGAAAGGTATAAAAAAATGAATGAATCATAGCTATGCCTTTCAGCATTAAAAATGTCAGAAACAACAGTGAGCAATAAAGGCCAAGTTTCATAAGCGAACATGCAAAGCAACTCCACCTAAGTACTTTTCTAAACCATGTAAAACACCAATATTATGTAAATGGATATTAGCTAGGCATATTAGTTAGGCACAGAACAATAGCAAATTTGGCAGTGTGGAAAGTACTATTAGTAAAGAAACTATGTAAGGGTCTTTATTGAATCTGTTTTGTCTAATAAAATGAGATATATTTATATATAAACAAAATAAGATTTGACAAAAGCGGGTGGTGATACATAACTGTTGGTCATGTTATTCTCCAGACTTTTCACTATGCTTTAACGTTTCATAATTTAAAAAAGAAAGTTTTGAATTATGAAACTAAAGACCATTTTCTGATACCAGCTTTGCAGTAAAGTGGCTACGTGACCCTTGGCAAAACCTAAAGACTCTTGGGACTTTTGTTTTCTCATCTGTCAAATAAATGTGTTGAGTGAAAGGATCTTTACCCTTCCTTGCACCATTAAAATTGCAGATTATATTAATTTTTTAAACCTTGAATGAACTGCTTATTTTGATCCGTTACTGTGGGCAGATTTCAGAACATTCATTTGTGCATGCAAAACCATCGATAGGAACTCCCTGGTGGCACAAGGGATTAAACACAGCACTATGAAGCTATCCGCAGCTACTGCAGCACAAGTTTGATCCCCAGCCAGGGACTTACCCACACGGTGCAGCAGACCTCTCCTGTTCCACCCACTTTTCCCCTCAGCAGTGTATTTCAGTAGATCCACATATTTTGCTCCCCACTCTGTCTCTGGTGAATCTTATCCCCTCAACCCCTGGCCTATACCCCAGCTCTTATATGCAGAAATAAATAAATCTTTTTTAAAAAAAGCCATTGATGAAATCCTGTGACCTCAAACAATTAGGTCAATTCAAGCCATACAACCAAACTGGTGGAACACTGCCTCACTTCAGACATAAAATCTGAAAGAATGTTTTAGAAAGTCTTTCTACCAGAAAACTTTGTATCATTCTAAAAGTTACAGAGACACAAAACAGACAAAAAAGAGTCATCATCCTACAGAAAAGAATGAGAGCAATAGCCTTATGAATGTTTTGTAGACATCTCTATATATCCTTAACAGGACCCAACCCACAACCCAATTTCCTATTTTGCCTTGATACAATTGATGGACAACTGTGATAATTCAAAAAATGTGACAAGCGGGAGTTGGCAAAGCATGGAACTAAATTGGTGTCATTTTTCTGCCGTAGACACAAAGAAAAATCTCAGTCTTGATAAGGACATATTAAACCTAAAGACAAACTGAAATGAGTTTCCCCGAATTGATTCTTGAATTCGACAGAGATAAAATATCCTTTTTCTTTTCCTCTAGGTGCATTTTGTGTGCTTAACTTCTTTGTTTCAAAATATTAGGAGAAAACAGAGTTGTTTGCTACATAATGTATATCTAAATGTTCCCACGTTTGAATAACAAAGCTATATATACTAATCTCTCAGGTTTTCAGACCTCTGACATATAGGACTCCTGCTCTAAAGTGTGTTTTATACTCTGAATCTCCAGCAAATTAGTCTATGAAACCAAGAAAACTGGCTTTTTTTAACTAGTTTTTTAGTGGTTTCCCGGGACAACCATGTGCAAATATCTACACATGGGCACAGCTTGCTGTAGTCAGGTAATAAAATTTTGTTATGGCTAAAAAATGTGTTTTTTAAGAGGTGCTACACTTCTAATATTATTCAATGAGGGCATATCTTATGCTGATTTTGGTCACATTGGCTGAAAATTTTAAGAGCATTGATGAGAGTTCCCCTTCCTGTGTGTTTAATAGTTGAAGTCCCTTCTGGGCTGAGGGGTCTTATCCATGATGTTAAACCTGGAACATTATTTAGGAGAGGAACACATGCAATCAGGACCACTGTGCTCTCCCTCCAGAGAGCTGGCACCCCATTCCATCACTCCCTTCCTCAGAGGGCAATGCAAACACACACAGTTTCATACAACCTGACAAGACTGTGAGGTGGGAAAACCCAGAATGAATGGTTGACTAGCACAATTTTTTTTAAAGATTTATGTATTTATGTATTCAAGAGCTGGGGTGTAGGCCAGAGGCGCAGGGGGTGAGAGGATTCACCAGAGACAGAGTGGGGAGAAGAACAGGCAAATTGATTGAAATACACTGCTGAGGGGAGCAGCAGGCGAGACAGGAGAAGTCTGCTGCGCATGTGGGTCATCTTCCTGGCCGGCCGGGGAATCGAACTCATGCTACAGTGACCAGCGATAGCTTGACAGTGCTGTCCTTAATCCCTGCACCACCAGGGAGGCCCACTCAATTTCTTTTAATTGCAAACAGTCATTCATAATTGCCCACCATTCCACATGTTCAAAGTATAGCAGAATCAGTAGTATAGAAGGTGTACCTACACCTCTACCCTTTAAATAGCTCTTTTCCCCTCCCCTATCCCCTGGCCACCACTATTCTACTTTTTATTTCTATGAAGTTGCCTACTTTAGATACCTGATATAAGTGGAATATTGGACTCCTACAGTATTTGTCCTTTTGGAACTCAGTTTTCTTTTGTTTTTCAACTGCCAAGAATTTTATAGCTACCAATTTATTTTTAAGTTATTCAGACTTAAAATTAAGCAAATTGAAATATCAAGATTATTATTAATGCACGATCATCATGAATGCATGATCAATTAAAATGCAAAATTTGAACTTTATCCATATTGAAAAATATAGTCATACAATGTAGTCTTTCTGTTAGGTTTAATGGCACAGAAATAACCCATGGTACACATTTAAGATTAAACTCTTTCTTTGTCCTTGACTAATTCTATACTACTTTGTACAGAGGTTTCTTGGGGAAGCACAGGGATAATGGCAGTTGAATAAGAAAACAAATAGATAAATGGATATTTGAAATTTTTCTTATATAATTAAAGGAGAAGTATCCACTTATATCTCTCTTTATAGCTCTTCTCCCCACGGTGCAAATTACAATGTCCATTTTCACATATATTTTTGTCAAATAAAAGGACAAAAATCATGAGAGGAAAAATGGCAGAAAAAGAGAGAAATAATAATGGCAGCAGAAGACCAGGGAACAAGGCAGAAGCAGATTACAGAGGAGCACATGCCCACACTTTTAATATTCACCAAAGTAAAACAGACTTCAACGTACATAAGTCCCTTGCACCCTTGATTATGGCAAAGTCAGGCACTGATTTAGCTGATCAAATATATTCTTTGGATGACCCCCTTTCTTTTCAGCAAACTCCTCTACATTCAATTCAGTTCCACCTCCATGACAGCCCTCCTGAATCCTGTACCTGGTCTAACAGCAGCAGTGCCTTTTGAAACCCCCGTTGTCAGCAAGGAGAGGACTGCAGGTCTTCAACACCACAGCTACAGAGCTGACTAATTCACAACTCTAAATCACAAGTTTGCTCAAATAAAGGAACATCTCACTTTCATATTTGTCACCAAAACATTTTATCCTTTTCTAATGCATAACTACTCATTGAGCATCTGAATAATGTTCAGGAAGATGTTAAAGAGGTCAAAGATTATGCAAGATAAGGGGGTAAATCTTCTTATTGCTACCCACTTCCTTCCCCAGACTTTTAAACCTAATCTGCCTCCATTTACTGAGATGCTTCTTGAAGAAGTAGGATACAGATAAACAAAGAGATTTCTACTCCATTGGCTGGAAATTTGGATAAGAAATTCAGGAGGCAGACCAAAGAGAAAAACATAAATTTAGCAGTTACCTACCTGGTGAAGATTGCTGGAACTCTGGGAGTAGAAAGTATCCATTCTTCATTCTTCAATAAAGGATTAGCATCCATTAGGAGGGATTGTGTTGGTTCACAGCTCAGATCAGTGCAGCTACTACAAAAGGGGGAAAAAAAACCAACATGTGACTTGTCCTCCAAATAGATCTTAACACATTATTCATTTTCTTTAACCAGATATGTATCAGAAATAAAAGCAAAATTTGAGTGAATGTTTCATTCACGGACTTTCATTCGTGAACTTCTGACTGAGAGGAGATGCTCCAGGTCCTCTAATTTCTTTCCGTTGTTGTGTTGACATAGAGAAAGTTGTTAGGTCTACTCATGCTTATGCTAAATTGGGATTCACATTTTTGCCTTCAGTTTGAGTCAGTTTCAGCCTGCCTGCTTTTCTCAGAAGATGGGTGACTTACTGTCTGTGTACACAAGGTGTTAAAGGAGTATGAAGTATTTCTGGATTTTAAACATGCCCTAAATGGTAAAAAGTATGCATAAGCTATCTTCAAAGATTTATTCTCAAACATAATTTTAACGTTGATAAGACAAACGGAAGTGATAAAATGTGTTAAAAAGAGGTATTTTATACCAATCACCTGTACCCCTATGTTTATTGCAGCACTATTTACAATAGGTAAAACGTGGAAACAACCCAAATGCCCAGAAATAGATGACTGGATCAAGAAGATGTGGTATATATAAACAATGGAATATTATTCAGCAATCAAAAAAGATAAACTCATGCCATTCACAGCAATGTGGATGGAACTAGAAGGAATTATGCTCAGTGAAATAAGCCAGAAAGAAAAAGAAAAATATTGGGTGGTTTCACTTATAGCAGGAATATAGAGAAACCAAATAAGACATCAGTGTAAAAAAACAGTAACAGTACAAAACACAACAAAGCAAAAACAGACAATTATAAATCAGAGACATACTGCAGGGGTGGAGGAGGGAGAGGGATCAGAGGGAGGGAGGGAGGCGCACAGGGGACTGAGGTGATGGTGCACGGGTGCATTGGTAAAGGAAACTCTATGGGGACTACACCTGAGAGGGTGGGAGGAGGCAAATATTGTTTAAAAATGAACAATGATGTAAAAAATAAAAATTAATAATAATAAAAAAGAATATTAAAATATTATACCAAATATAGTCTCTTTTCTTGCCACTTGAATACATGGGTAGCTTGACATGATCATAAGAAAGGTTGTCAAACCAGTTCTGCTACACATAGGGTTTAAAATATAAATTCCTATAAACCCACATTATTAATGAATCTCTGTGTACAATATGCCAAATTCTATTTATGCATGTGTAATATTCAGCACAAAATTGGGTATGTAAACACATTCTAATGAAGTAAAACAGAAACAATTCTATTGACTAAATATCTTCCAGGGATATATTTACTACATCATGCTTATATAAATGACAACCATCATTAGTAAAACCACAAAATAGAATTTTAAATTTTGAAGACATGTCCATATCCTAGACAAGCAGCTATGAATGAAGCTGGCAGCTTTTGATTTAGTGTGAGCACATCTGTGCACTTGATTTGTCCTTCCATTTGGCATTAGTTTACTTTTTAACATTTCCCTGTTCCCTCCTGCAAAGTCAGTAGTCAAACATGTTCACCTTCAGAGTTCTGTTGAAGTTGAACAGAGAAATTCTGCCTCAGGAAAAAAAAACAGATGTAAATAAAACATAGGTAAGAGAAATTTTGTTAAAAAATATAATAGCACACTGCTCAATTAAATATTTCCATAAGGATACATT
This sequence comes from Talpa occidentalis, assembly GCF_014898055.3. Taxonomy (NCBI): domain Eukaryota; kingdom Metazoa; phylum Chordata; class Mammalia; order Eulipotyphla; family Talpidae; genus Talpa; species Talpa occidentalis. The sequence goes on from NW_026555331.1 coordinate 87,931,409, forward strand.
AAGAGTTTTGAGTATATTTCAAAACCCAGAGAACAAAATACATAAAGTATAATGAAATCAATACACTTTTCTTTCATGAATCATATCTAGGTAGATGTAAAATTAGTTAGAAAACTAATTCCAGATATAGCAAGATATTTACAATCTCAATATAATATGTAATTGAAAGTTACATATATTTTATACCATTTACAGAATCTATATTTTTTAATTTATGCACACAAAAACTGGGATGTGGGCTGGAGGTGTGGGGGTGAGAGGATCACCAGTGACAGGGTGGGGAGCAGGAGGATCTACTGAAATGTTGAGGGGAGCAGCAGGTGAGACAGTAGAGGCTTGCTGCTCCATATGGGTTAACTCCCTGGCCAGGGATCGAACTCATGGCACAGTGGCTGGTGATAGCTTGATAGCACTGAGACTTTAACCCCTGCACCACCAGCAAGGCCCCTACAGAATCTAATATAAGTGAAAATTATTAAGTACAAATTTTAAAAACAAAACATGAATTGAAATCCTTAGTTCTATTAAATAAGCATCATGACCTGGAACAAGTTACTTTCTGATTTATCACTGATAAAATGGGAAGAATGTAGTCCACCTCACTTAGTAGTTGCAAAGGTAAGAGATTATGCATAAAAAGTATTTGTATATCAGAAATAAAAAGAGCCAAAAGAGAAAAGGAGAGAGAAGTGCAAATGAAGCAGTATGAGGATACTCTTAGACAATTATCAGACTCCATGAAGAGAGGAAATGTAAGAGTTATAGGCATTCCAGAAGGTGAGGAGAAAGACAAAGGAACTGAGAAATTATTCAAGGAGATAATTGAAGAAAACTTCCCAAGCATGAAAAAGGAGATGAATATTGACATACAAGAAGTGAGAAGAACTCTCAATTACCACAATGAAAAGAAAACTACAGCAAGACACCTCATAGTAAAGCTTGCAAGAGTCCAAGATAAGGAAAAAATAATGAAATTGGCAAGGGGGAAGAAACAGATAACTTATAAGGGAAAACCAATCAGGTTAATTTCAGACTTCTCCAAAGAAACATTATAAGGAAGAAGAGAATGGAGTAACACTTCAGCAAACTTCAAGACAGCAAATGCCAACCAAGAAAACTTTACCCTGCAAAGCTCTCCTTCCGCTATGAAGAAAAAATATGGACCTTCTCAGACAAACAGAAACTCCAGAAATTCATTACAACTACACCCCCACTCCAAAAAATTCTACAAGAAGTCCTAAAGCCAAAGCCAACAGAGGAATGAACAAGAACAGAATAAAGCAAGACAGCAAACACAGATGCCACCTATCAATATTAACTCTAAATGTAAATGGATTAAACTCATCAATAAAAAGACACAGAGTAGAAGGTTGGATTAAAAAAAAACAAAATCCAACCTTCTGCTGTCTCCAGGAAACACATTTAACCACAAAAGATAAACATAGACGGAAAGTAAAAGGTTGGAAAACAATCCTACAAGCAAATGGACCAAAAAAGAAGGCAGGAACACCATACTTATATCAGATGAAATAGACTTCAAATTTAAAAAGGTAAAAAGAGACATAGACAGACACTACATTATGATCAAGGGGACAATATATCAGGAAGATATAATACTCATCAGCATATACTCACCAAATGAAGGGGCACCAAAATATATTAGACAATTATTACCAGCTCTGAAAACAGACATTAAAGAAAATACATATATAGTGGGAGACTTCAACAACCCACTCTCACCAGTGGACAGATCAATGAGACAAAAAATAAACAAAGACACTAGAGCCCTAAATAAAGACATAGAACTCATGGACTTAACAGACATCTATAGGACACTACACCCAAAAAAAATCCGAGTACACATTTTTCTCAAGTGCGCACAGATCATTCTCCAGAATCAATCACATACTGGGCCACAAGACAAACATCAACAGATACATGAAGATCAAAATCACTTCAACTATCTTCTCTGATCATAAAGGCATCAGGCTAGAAATAAATCATGAAAAGAATACAAGGAACCCTCCCACTTCAAAGACCACTGGACTAATGAGGAGCTCAAAGAAGAAATTAAAAAATACTTTGAGTTGAATGACAAGGAGGACACCACTTTCCAGAATGTATGGGATGCAGCTAAAGCAGTAATAAGAGGAATATAGCAATACAGGCTCACATCAACAAACAAGAAAGAACTCAAAGAAACAACCTAATCTCACATCTCAAAGAGCTAGAAAAAGAACAACAACAACAACAAAAAAAAAAAAAAAAAAAAAAAAACCCAACCCTAAAGCCAGTAGAAGAAAGGAAATAATAAAAAAGCAGATATTAATGAATTGGAAATTAAAAAAAAATTCAAAAGATCAATAAGAACAATGAAACCAAAAGTTTGTTCTTTGAAAAAATAAACAAAATAGACAAACTTCTAGCCAGGCTCACAAAGAAAAAAACAGGAGAAAACAATATAAACAGGATTACAAATGAAAGAGGAGAAATCACAATAGACTCAGTAGAAATCAAAAGAATAATCAGAGATTACTATGAACACTTAAATGCAAACAAATTCAACAACCTAGAAGAGATGGACAAATTCCTAGAATGATATAATCATCCAAAGCTGGACAAAGAAGAAATAGAACTAAACAGATCAATTACAAGCAGCAAAATTGAGGCTGTAATCAAAGCACTCCCCAAAAACAAAAGCCCAGGCCCAGACGGCTTCACAAATGAATTCTACCAAATGTTCAGCAGTGAATTAGTGCCTATCCTACACAAACTCTTTCAAAAAATTGAAAAAGGAATACTACCAAATACATTCTACAATGCCAACATTACACTAATACCAAAACCAAACAAAGACAGCACAAAAAAAGAAAATTACAGGCCAATCTCCCTAATGAACACTGATGCAAAAATCCTCAACAAAATCCTTGCCAACAGAACCCAATAATGCATCAAAGGGATAGTACACCATGATCAAGTGGGATTCATCCCAGGAGCACAAGGATGGTTCAATATGTGAAAATCGATCAGTGTAATCCAACACATCAACAAAAAGAAAAATAAAAACCATATGATCATATCAATAGATGCTAAGAAAGCATTCAACAAAGTCCAACATCCATTTATGATGAAGAAATTCTCGGGATAGAAGGAATATACCTGAACACGATAAAAGCTATATATACGACAAATCCACTGCCAACATTATTTTCAATGGCGAAAAGCTGAAGACCTTTCCTTTAATATCAGGAACAAGACAAGGATGTCCTCTCTCACCACTGCCCTTCAATATAATACTGGAGGTCCTAGCCAGGGCAATAAGACAAGAGAAAGACATACAAGGAATCCAAGTAGGGAAAGAAGAAGTAAAACTATCGCTATTTGCAGATGATAAAATAATATACATAGAGAACCCTAAAAACTGCACAGAGAAACTACTCAAAATAATCAACCAGTTCAGTAAAGTAGCAGGATACAAAATCAACACACAAAAATCAGTAGCCTTCTGATATATAATCAATCAGAAGAAGAAATCAAGAAAACCATCCCTTTTATAATTGAAACCAAAAAAAATCAAATACTTGGGAATAAACCTAACAAAAGAGGTGAAAGATCTATACAAAGAAAATTATAAAACACTGTTAAAAGAAACTGAAGACACAAAGAAATGGAAAGACATCCCCTGCTCATGGATTGGAAGAATCAACATTATTAAAATGGCCATCCTCCCAAAAGCAATATACAGATTCAATGCTATTCCAATAAAAATCCCAATGACATTCTTCAAAGAAATAGAGCAAATACTGTGAAATTCATATGGTACCACAAAAACCACAAATAGCCAAAGCCCTACTGATGAAAACAAAGGAGAAAGGAGGTATCACACTTCCAAACTTCAAGCTATACTACAAAACCATAATAATTAAAACAATTTGGTATTGGAATAAAAACAAACACACAGACCCATGGAACCAAATAGAGAGCCCAGAAATAAAGCTACACTTATATGAACAACTAATCTTTGACAAAGGAGCAAAAAATATGCAGTGCAACACAGTTTGTTCAATAAATGGTGCTGGGAAAACTGGACCTCCATATGCAGAAAAAATGAAACTAGACTACTACCTCTCACCGTGCACAAAAATCAAATCAAAATGGATAAAAGAAGTGGACATAAGACCTGAAACCATAAAATATATAGAAGAAAATATAGATAAAACACTATAAGACATACATCTCAGAAACATCTTTAAAGACTCATCACCCAAAGCAGTGATAATGAAGGCAAAGGTAAACACCTGGGATTACATCAAAGTGAAAAGCTTCTGCACAGCAAAAGAGACATAAACCAAAACAGAGAGACACCGCACTGATTTGGAAAAAATCTTTGCACACCATCCAACTGATAAGGGACTGATCACAATGATATACAAGGAACTCACATGGCTCAACAAAAACAAAATAAACAATCCTGTCAAGAAATGGGCAGGAGAACTCAAAAGACATTTCTCCAAAGAGGAAATGCAAATGGCCAAGAGGCATATGAAAAAATGTTCAACATCCCTTATCATCATGGAAATGCAAATCAAAACCACGCTTAGATACCACCTTATACCAGTAAGAATGGCACATATCAAAAAAACAAGCAACAACAAATGTTGGCGAGGATATGGTGAAAAAGGAACTCTCCTACATTGCTGGTGGGAGTGCAAACTGGTCCAACCATTGTGGAAAGCTGTCTGGAGGTTGCTCAGTCTACTAAAAATGGAGCTACCATACAATCCAGCAATTCCACTACTAGGGATCCACCCACAGGACACAAAAACAGTAATTCAAAGGAGCAGCTGTACCCCTATGTTTATTGCAGCACTATTTACAATAGGTAAAACCTGGAAACAACCCAAATGCCCAAAAACAGATGACTGGATCAAGGAGATGTGGTCTATATACACAATGGAATATTATTCAGCAATCAAAAGAGATAAATTCATGCCATTCGCAGCAACATGGATGGAGCTAGAAGGAATTATGCTCAGTGAAATAAGCCTGAGGAAAAATAAAAATATCAGATGGTTTCACTTATAGCAGGAATATAGGGGAACCAAATAAGACATCAGTGTAAAAAAATAATAACAGTACAAAACACAACAAAGCAAAAACAGACAATTATAAACCAGAGACATCCTGCAGGGGAGGAGGAGGGAGAGGGGTGAGAGGGAGGGAGGGAGGGAGGGAGGAGCACAGGGGACTGTGGTGATGGTGCATGGGTGCCTTGGGGAAGGAAATTCTATGGGGACTCAATCTGAGGAGGTGGGGAGAAGCAAATATTGTCTAAAAAATGTAAAAAATGATAAATGTTAAAAGAATAAAATAAAATAGAAAGTATCTGCATCATAAGATTTTTTAGTTGTGGAAAAAAAAACAAAAACCAACTCTAATAAGTTTGAGCAGAAAAGTAATTTATTAAATGTTTTTATGTAACTACACGAGACACAGATGACCAGACCAATAAGCATCCAGTCTACTACATACAGAGCTAGAACTGATTCAGCTAGCTCTGAATCAGACTGTAGAAAAGCTGAACATAGCATTGGCATTCCCATGCAGCATGGATGCCATGGTTTGTATTGACATCAGTATCTCTTGAACTACCCCTGGGAAACTGTATGCATCATCCATCAACCAAACCAGAAAGGACTTTGTGTGAACCCTGTTTCTAGCAATGAGTCAGCTTCAAACATTCACATGGTATATCCAACTAACAAATTCTGGGCCATGTATTTGCACTTAATCATAATTAAGTTGGAGAAATGGGCTTCTGATTTCCATAGTTGAAGGACAACTTGTGTGTGGAAATGCCCCTAAATGGTCTTAAAAAGAACCAAAAGAAAGGAGAAGCCAAAAGAAATGGAAAATACTACAGGCCAACCCTTGGCATCTGAACTTCCCCATATAATCTTCCTTATGTCAACTTTCATGAAACACATCTTTGATTGTATAAAGCTCCAAGTCCAGGATCTCTGGGATATATCCTTTTACCTTCATTTTACAATCCCATTTTGAATAACACATAATTTAGGGATTTTAAAAGTCACCATCAGGCATGGTCTATTAAAAATTATAGGCGATACTATGGAAAGCTGTGTGGAGGTTCCTCAAACTACTAAAAATGAAGCTTCCATATGACCCAGCAATTCCACTCCCAGGAATCTACCCAAAGGACACAAAAACCTTAATTCAAAAGGATACCTGCACACCTATATTTACTGCAGCACTATTTACAACAGATAAGATATGGAAACAACCGAAATGCCCAAAAATAGATGAGTGGATCAAGAAGCTGTGGCATATATATCTACAATGAATACTCTTCTGCAATCAAAGAAGAAAAACTCGTGCCTTTCGCAGCAACATGGATGGAGATGGAAGGGATTATGCTCAGTGAAATAAGCCAGAAGGAAAATGAAAAATATCAGGTGGCTTTACTTATAGGAGGAATGTAGGGGAAACAAATAACAGACCAGGAGAAAAATAATAAATTAAAAAACAAAACAGGCAGATATGAATCAGAGACACTCTGCAGGGTGGAGGGATCAAAACGGGGGAGGGAACATGTTCTCACATAAGGGACTATGGTGATGGTGCACAGGTGAATTGGTGACGGGAATTTTGTGGGTACTACACCTGAAAGGAGAAAGCATGTATTGTACAAAAAGGAAGAATGATGTAATATATATATATAATTAAATTAAATTATAAAAAAAATATAGGTGATCAGGAGGGGTAAAAAGAGAAAACCGTGTATGCACAAGGACATATATTTGTCACAGTCCATTTTGCAAGTCACAAAATTATAGGTAATAGTAATGACTTTCTTTTATCATAAATACTGTATGATTTTGTCCTTAAACGAGCATACAGATAGTTGTCTTCACCTGATGAGGTGATCCCAAACTTTATTCCTGAGGGATCTGAATCTTAGAAAAGCTGCTCTAGTTTTCCATGAACATTTCTACTATGATGCAAGGCATACATGTATGCCTGTGTTGCATTCATACTGTGTACTTTGCTGCTTTACCTTCTTTGAGTAATAGCAGCCCTGTTTCCCTTAGACAATCTAAACCAATCCCCTGCTAAAACAGGAAATACTGGGCCTCCCTGGTGGCGCAGGAGGTTGAGCACAGAGCTGTGAAGCTGTTCGTAGCCTCTGCAGTGCCCATTCAATCTCTGCCAGCGTGGAGATATCCACAGGGTGAGACCTCTCCTGTCTCACCTGCTGTTCCCCTCAGCAGTGTATTTCAGTCAGTCTGCCTGTTCTGTTCCACACTCTGTCTTTGGTGAGTCCTCTCACCCTCCTGCACATCTGGCCTGTACCCTGGCTCTTGTATAAATAAATAAATCTTTAAAAAAAAAAAAAAAAAAACAGGATATACTATCAGGGAAAGTTTTCTTTAAGTAAAGAAATCCTATCTGGAGCAGCTGCTGCAATAGGAATCATTGTCTCATTAAGTGATACTACTCATATTTCATATTCTTTTTTTTTTTTTTAAGTTTATTTATTTATTTATTTATTTATACAAGCACTGGGGTACAGTCGGAAGCACGGGAGGGTGAGAGAATTCACCAGAGCCAGAGTGGAGAGCAGAACAGGCAGACTGACGAAGTACACTGCTGAGGGGAGCAGCGGGCATGGCAGGAGAGGTCTGCGCGCCATGTGGGACCCTCACCGGCAGCCGGGGATCGAACTGGCGCTGCAGAGGCTGCAGGCAGCTTTGCAGCCCAGCGCTCAACCGATGCGCCACCAGGGGAGGCCCTACTCATATTCTTGAAGTCATACAGGCACATAGGTGAACTGCATGGAAATGCATTGGAATAATTGCTTGATTAGCTGCCAGCTGTTGATGAAAGCACTCCTCTCTGTAATCCTTCCAGAGAAGGAAATAGCTTAGTTTTATTGTTGTAGTCTTTCCTACAATGCTAGCCCTCTTTCTACAAGTCAATAGATGAGTATTCTTATAATTGCTAAATATGTCTACATATGTCTCTACATTCTGTAACTAGGAAATCAACAAACAGATTAAGGATTCATCTCAATGTGAGATGGATATGAGTCAAAACTTGATGAATCACCTGACTTCCATAAGCCACTACTCTGACTAGTGAACCACCATGGCACAGATGCGCCACAACAAAGCGTTAGGAGGATCCTGATTTCCCTCCATGTGGGTCTCTTTTCAAGCCATGGTGAAGGACATATTTCCTGAAGCAACCTGGGAGCCATGTTAAAAGAAAGCTGAACGGATTATACATGATAACTCCCATTTCCCTAGGCTTTTACACTTCTTTCTCTATTGTTCACCAAGGACCTTCTGACATCTCAACTTGAATTAATGCATGAAATTGTTGCATACATATTTCAGTCAACCAAGCAAACAGCCTCTCTTAGTTGCTTATGTTAACACGCTGATACCAGAATCCCTGGTGGCACATTCACATGAATAAATTCAATCTAATCCAATATATTCTTTCCACCCTGGCCTAATTCCATGTTTTTGCAAATACAAATTGACAACATCTTGTAATTTTTGATATTTATGATACCTGTCTTTTGAAGCTGCTTCCTTGGAACCTGTTTATATTTGAGTCCTAGTATAAGTCTAAAAGGTATGAAAAATAAGGAGGGTGAGTTGCAGAATCAGTAGACCTCTGTAAGACCTCAGGAAAATACATTACATATTCTTCAAGTAAAGGAGAACTAATATCTTCAGACAAGGGAGAAAGATGAATCTACTGGGAAGAGAGGTGCTAAAGAATTTGAAATGGGCCAGATAATTCCCATCTCAATATTTAGGGATCCATCCTGTCTCACTTAATAACCTGACTTAAAAATTCAGTGCCTCATGAGACTGAATTCAATTTGAGTTCTAATTCAGCTTCTGGCAGGATCAGGCTCATGTGTGGTAGAGAAGGTAACCATTTCTTGCAGGCAGCCATGAGAGCTTTCTGGGTCTATAATGACAGAGCTGTGATTCTAACATTTTCTTTGACCAAGTTCTCAAGCATTCTTTGAAGAAACAAATTCACCCATAAATCTTTCACTCTTTATTTACATTATAATTATTTCTGCATTAGCATATTACTTTGTCACTCTAGATTTTACCAACATTTGATGGTCACAGGTTGATCACATAAGCATGTTTGGCCACTACATGTCAGATTTCCAGACTTCCAGCAGCACTGAGAATGGTCATCGATGCCTTTAAATCTATTCAGATCAGAGAACAAATTTCAGAGTCTCGTGAAATTCTGTTTGTAAAGCAAGGTCACAGACGTTATAGGTGAAATTATGGTTCGCAGGAATGCAGGCGGGACCAGGAAAATGTAGTTCTTGGAAGAAGAAGCTAGAGGATGAAATAGTCACTAATCGTTAACTATTAGGTACTGAGGTACTGGAGCAGGTGGAAAAGAGAAAGTCAGATTCAGAGAGCCCAGGAAACTTCATCCACCCACGCCTAAAAGGAATTGCAAGGTGGGAACTTATGTGACATCCACAACCACATCAGTCTTAGCACAGGGGAGGACATCTGTGATGACCCTTGAACTGCGATTTGTGCAGAGGTCAGAGGAGGCTGTAATGTCATGGAAAGCAGTGCACTGACCCAGCTGCAGCATCTGGGAAGGTAGGTGACCTAATGCCTGATATGCAAGGTGTTAAAAGAATTTGAAGCATTTCTTCTTAAAAGTGCCTCTAAATGATAAAAAGAGTGGTTAAGCTAACTTCAAAGTTTTATTCTCAAATCTCTCATCTCAAAACCTCCCAGTAATAAGAATTTTCACCTCATCTAAAACTCTTCTACATTATTCTCATTGGTAAACTTTAACTCATAATTTAGGGATTGAGGACAGTGATGCCACCTTGACAATAATCCATCTAGCCAATGAGAAAACTACCTGTCTCAACAGTGGCACTGGAAGAATTTATAATCTGTAGCCAACCCTCACAAGGATCTTTGTCTGAATATCTGCTACCTGTGCTGACAAAAAAAATCCTCCAGTGAGAAATTTGATTTAATATGATCTTGATTTAATATGATCTTGTGGAAATAAGCACAGAAATTGACAGAAGATGATACAAATCCTCTCTGAACTCAAGCTATAATTCTTCATCACCCACCAGCCTCCTATACTTGACAAACAAGTGAGATAGATGGAGATGTTGTGGGCATCCCTCTCCCTATTTTTCAAGACTTTAGGGCAGCAGTAACTCTGGCAGTTCTCCCGAGAGATACACTATTGCTTTGGGCTTCTATTTCTGTAGGAAGGGGAAACACTAACGATTTTCACTTGGCCCTTAATAGCCTACTAACTCCATAGATCACAGTGCCAGTCTGAGGATTCTGCTTGTTGCTGAAATTCTAACTGTCAAGTTCCCGAACTTACCTGGTACACAATGTCTTGCTCTCACGGTAGCTTTTATACAATGTCTTTAAACCGAAATAAGTATCTTTACAGCTAAGTTGATGAAGTAGTTAAGTTTAAATAACTTAAGTCTTTATGTCCTTAGTAAGTTCGCTTTTTGAAAAATATATATACTATGCTGAAAGAAAAAAATATATTTTTGAATAAATAAAACCATTCACTAATGAGATGTAAGCATGCATAGGGCACTGCACAACTTCTCAAATCTTGGAATCAGATTAGAAAATTCTGCTCTTCTTTCCTATTCCACAATAATAGTACTTGCTTTTTATCATAACAACTGCCAATAACCCAGCTATGCCAAGATATTGTGCTAGCAAAACATAGCATAAACTTATGAAATTTTAATCACTTGAGCTAGTCATTCTTGTATGTAATAGATGTCAAGCATCACTGTGTGTCCCTCAAAATTTTTAAATATTCTGCCACACCCTTGTGAGTCAAGATTATTGGCACACAGTTTAGAAACTGTGGATAGAACTAACACATAGAATAGCCCAGTATTAGGATTATAAACACAAATCAATCTTATTTCCTCTCACTGACCCTAAAATTTACCTACTGGGATAACTGTTCTTTTGCTGGAGTGTTTGCTATGATTCTGACACTATTCTAAGCATAACAACTGAATTAGTCTTTGCAACTCAAGGTAGTAGCTACTATTATTATTCCCAAATTATAAATGATGAAACTAAAGCATAAAGAAGTTACGAAACAGGTCCAAGATTCACACAGCTGGTATGTGATCAATTGGATTCAATACCAAGTAGTCACTGGTTCTAAAGTCTAACATTTTTAACCACCACATCATGCTGTCCCTGTAAAACAAAGTTACCACTTATACTTGCATGGAGCAGGGACAGCAATACCACCACCAATGGGCACTGGGCATAACCACTGAAATCTCTGCCACTGCTTCTTGGGAAATTGCAGAGCTAGTAATATCTACTGGCACACAAGTTCAATAGATTTTACTTGGCGCTGTCTTCTTTAATCACTTGCTCCTAACTAACAGGGCCTAAATAAATTGGTCAAAATTCCTGCTCTCTAGTAAAATGGAAGAGGAGAAAAAAATTTATATTTCAACAATGGGAGGAAGAAGCTCATTGGATTTGAAGATGAAGTTGAAATTCAGCAAATACACATAACACATGTGTAGATACATACGAAATACTAACAGTAACAACTACTGCCAGCATTATGTTAAACAGAGCATTGTGTTCTTATATGCCTAGATCTTAGTGTGATGAATCTACATTTACTTACGCCCTTATCTACACAAAATAAGTCTTCTAGCCATAATCTTCACTAACACACAGGAATTGTGTTTTGTTTCTTTCATTAACATTCACCGAGCCTATGCTGTCATAGAATAAAAAAAATAGGATATAAAAATACATCAACCCACATGGTTTTGAAAAAGAAAAAAGATTCCCTTTCCTCCCCACAGTGATTCCCTCTCCCCCACACTTTTCAAAATGTTGGCCTAAATATAGATTTAAATGATTTCTCAGGGCAAAGCATATTACAAGAAATTGCCAACATGTTCATGTTCTCAAGTCCATATGAAGGTTATTTATATGTACATCATTTTTAGTTTTAACTTATCTTTGCAATCTGTGGCTCAAGTATTAAAGAAAAATCATCCCTCATCAAATAACAGAAGAACTAAAATGTTTTGATATGTTTATATATAAATATGTGCAGACTAATTAGAGAAAGAGAGAGACCAAATATATGAGAATGGGAAAAATGCACAATTTACTGTAAGGCTTCAAAAAGAAGCATATTACTGAATCAGAGCAGAAGTTCAACTTGGTATCCTGTCTCAAGAGGAGTGTAATAGTTCCCTATATGACAAGGTCAATTTGCCAGACCCAATTACATCTTATAGACTTTATATTTAAGAGCAGTTAGAATTTATCTATAGCAAAACATCTTCACATTTATTCAAATACCATTAATTAATTAAAAAATCAAAGGGTGGGGCCTCCCTGGTGGTGCAGGCAGTTGAGCACAGCACTGTGAAGCTGTCCACAGCCTCTGCAGTGTGGGTTCGATCCAGGCCAGCCAGTGAGATACCCACATGATGCAGCAAACCTCTCCTGACTTGCCCGCTGCTCCCCTCAACAGTATGTTTCAGTCAGGATGACTGTTCTGTTCCCCGCTCTGTCTCTGGTGAATCCACTCACCCTCCCGCACATCTGGCCTGTACCCAGGTTCTTGCACAAATAAATAAATCTTTTTAAAAAAAAAAATCAAAGGGTTATCAACATTAAAAGGACTCTAGAACATGTTGAAAATATTATGCAACTTGAAATATAGAAATTGAATGCCCTGAAAACATCTCAGTCACCGTTTATGGCAGTCTGCTTCCTGAAGAATGGACGAGGGAACCGACGAAATAATGTCAGGAGATTATAGAAAGAAATCACAGGTACATTCACTTGCTTCTATCCCAGGGGTAGCTCTATACACCTATACACAGTCAGAAATGCTTTTGTAGAAGTGACATCCCCAGTAGAACTGGTATACTCCAACAATTCTTTTTTATGTCCTCTTCTCACTGATCTCCTATCTTCCCTTCTCTCAGGCTCCATCCCACATGACAACCTTGACCAGCCCAGATTCTCCCTCTCTATATACAGGGTAGTCGCACCCTAGATCCTGACATGCTTTCTTCTTCCAGCAACACACTTCCCTTTCCTAACCCTGCCAACGACATTTTTCTCTCCTTAGAAACTCTCCCTTAGGGGATACTCTCTGTTCTCCTAGAACAGTTAAGTAATTAACTGGTAAATTACCCCTGGGGTGGGGGCAGGGAGGGGTGGGGAGAGGAAGGACTAGAGTCAATATAAAGGGGGGGGGTGCAATTGTATGGGGAATATAACCATAATGAAAATGCATACATTGTACAAAGATGAAAAATGATGTAAGAATTATATAATAAAATATTTTTTAAAATAAATTACCCCTCTAGGATAGATGTATTCTAAAAGGGAACACCAAACTGCCATATACTTTTCCTTGATTCTTCTGGATGAACGCTCTTCCTCTTTTATCTCACTTATTTTCCCTAAATGTCACATTTTGCTCTCTCATATTATAAAATTTATTTGCACGTTAATCTCCACTTTTAGATTATAAAATATAAGAGACAGCCACAGTGGAGTTTATATTCCTAAATCATCTGGTAATGATTCCACTGATTTGTATCAACTCTATGAAATAAAGCTTGATGGAGGAAGAAGGTTTTTTAGAGCAACTCAGGTCACCCTGCATAGGATGCTTCCTGTTCTAGCTTTACATAAAGTCCCCTCTGGAATTAGATTGTGGGTGGAACTGACAGTTGGACTCCCTCACCTCTTTCTATCTACAGACTTATAGCTTTTCTTCTCCACCCAGCAGATAGGCTATTCGATATTGGGGTGACATATTGGGGTGACATGGGGGAAGAGAGAATATGCAGGAGGTAATATGGTCCTGAAAGCACCTAAAAGAGAATAAATTAGAGCAAGAAGAGAAGAAAGTGAAGCCTGAGTACAGCCTATAAATTTCCTACTTCTAGGAAACTATTGAAAATGAGTGAACTGGAAAAACAAGGGCCATAAAAAGTCCAAATTTTTCCAGTTATATTTTTATGTTGTTTTGCAAGACCATGTCCAAGAAGTTATGGAGACACGGTTTTTCTGTTGGTGAAAAATGATGTGATGAGAAATTACTACCACAGTGTCAGGAGTAACTGAAACTCGAGAAAATAGTATTCACAAGATTCTAAAAGTAGGGCATATTGTATCATGCAGAAGGAACTGCTGAAGTGATATGGTATGCTGATGTATAGGGGGGAAAAATCCCATTATTAAGAGACGTGTTCCTTTCCATTCAGACAAATGTCTTTGGAGGAAATATTCACAATCTGAAATTAAGCTACCAGACCCAATGTGGTAGTTAAGTGGACAAAGAAAGGAGAGAATTAGAGAAAGGAGGAAGAGGAGGAAATAAAGATCCTAGAATGTTTAGCATTCAAAATGCATCTAGGACCAGGAATTCTTATGTTGTAGATGCTTATCTGCATGTTAGTAATTATTCTATGAACTGATTTAATTCTTCCTAGGGATTACCACAAACATTTAAAGTATAATCTGCATCTGCAGACAAATATGCTTTGAAAAATGCTAGAAAAGTGATCAGCTTCCCTATGGCTACTAGATTTATTGAAAAGATGCCATTCTGTCCACTGAAGTCTAACATTCCAGAAAACTTACAAATAGTTAATGAAATGTTAGGAAATTAGACAAAAAGATGTTAGGAAATCTCTCCAGTCGAAAGACAATGAAAACAGGGCCTCCCCAGTGGCACAGCGGGTTGAGCCCAGCACTGTGAAGCTGTCCGCAGCCTCTGCAGCGCAGGTTCTATTCCCAGCCGGCCAGGGAGATTCCCACATGGCATGGCAGACCTCTCCTGTCATTCCTGCTGCTCCCCTCAGCAGTGTATTTCTGTCATCTGCCTGTTCTGCTCCCTGCTCTGTCTCTGGTGAATCCTCTCACCCTCCTGCACCTCTGGCCTGTACCCCAGCTCTTGTATAAAAAAATAAATAAATCTTTTTAAAAAAGAAAGACAATGAAAACAACTTCACATCCTAAATAAACTATCTAGAGATGGAGGTAGGAAGGAGAGCCAACTAGGAGGGAATATATTCCTTCTTCCTTTGTTAATTCATGCATTAGCCTCTGTATTCTCCTATTCATTCTTATTCATTCAAGTAGTATTGAAAACCCTCACCATGTCAGGCCGTGGAAATACTGTGCCAAATAAAGCAAACACAGTCACAGAACATGTGTTTTTCATTGGATAGTAGAGTTTTGCTTTTCCTCTAAGAGCAGTTAGGAAGAAATCATATATTTTGGTCTTGTCATTAAATGGAAGAATAGAGTGACACTTGATGAACCCCTGAGGGAGATTAATTGGACTTGGTGTCACTAGGAATGTGATAGACCTATATTATAACAGAGTATGCTACCATTAATTATAACTGGCCACTCTCATAAATATTCCAGAAACCATTTTTTAGCTGAAAAGGAAAGAGAGGAACAAAATTTGAAAGAAGAAAATTTCTTAAACTGAAAAATATATCAAGGGGATTCTTTGCCTATTGAGTCTCAAACAGATAATTCACATGAATTTCAATAACAATTTACCAAATTTTATTCTCTGTCTCTAACAATTTTATATTTAAATGTTGAGTATCAAAATAAGTGAAAATCAAAGAAACACTTAAAAATAATAAATAAGCAAATTAAAGGATATACTTGACCACTCATCAGGTTGCCATGACACCATACACACACTGCTTTCCAGCCACATTGTTGCTCACATCAATTTTAAATCTCAATGTACCTTTTTGATTTTTATTGAGAGTTTATATTCTCATAAATTCAATGGAATTAACTCAAAGGTCATGTCTGTCTGCTAAGTGAAGCTTAAAATCTAAGACTTGAAAAGTCATATTGGTACTTCTTTCATCTGAAATTGTAGCAATGAAAACAAATATAGTATCATTATAAAGATCCTCCTCCTGGTTTAGTTGGTTTCTATCCACACACAGTTTTCATAGTCCTAAGTGGTTTATGGTCCCTTACATGGGCTTTCCATATTCCCACTCGCCAACTTCTTCACTGGTCCTCCCATCACTGGAAACGACCTGTCCCTTGCCCACCATCCAATTTCATGACTCATTCTTCCTTCAAGGTCAAACTCAAATACTCTTACCCTGGACTCAGGGTCTCAGGTCTGATCGGGTTAACAACAGTCCCCCTGCTCTTTATATTCTTTAAGCACGTGTGCTTGTGCTCCACACTTGGATGCTCATCCAGCCATTAACACACTGTCCTTTGAAATGAAGAAACTTTCAATTAATGAACTCTGACAGCATAGTAATACTTGACCCAACACTCATGCCTCATGCTTGCAGTAAATACCTGATTGTTCTCTCCCCCCCAACTTTAAAAAATCTGACTCCAGAACAAAATAGGAAATAACTGAACCTAAAAAGGGAAGACTCCTCTGTTCATGTTCCAAGCAATTTGTCCTTGTTCCAAATATGATCTAACTTAATCACTGAATTATTCAAAATAAACTTGCATCTGGAAATTATGAAGTAAGCAAAGTTACCCCCAGTTTGCCTTACCTTTCCTTTTTAATCTAGACTTCTTCTCTATCTCAAGGTAGGATATCTACTAATCTATAAACTAATCTACTCTACTGAATGTAGTCTTGAGTGAAGGAGCAGAGATTTCCTTCTTTTTGCCAAGCCCTAAATTAATTACTAATTTTTTATGCATAGCAGTGAGTAAATGCTTGGATCTTCACTAGAATGACATTAGGCAGGAACAGTGTTCAATAAAATCACTATTTGCTATTGAAAACAACATTAAGGTAAAATTATACCTAAGGTTATGCAAATGCTTGCATGATACTAATTTAATCCTTTCAACCCTTTACTACAGATCCTACCCTCAATGCCTATCTACCCTTACCCCACACAACACCAGTCTATTCACAACACAGCAGTCAGAATGTCTTTTTGATACCCTAAATCAGATTATGTCACTGCTTATTAAAAACCCTCAGTGCTGCCCCTCCTCTTTGATAGTACAAGCCAAAGTCTTTACACTGGCCACCAAGATCACCCAGGAACTGACCCTCTGTTCTCTAATTTCATTCCCTTCACTGCTTCATTCCCACCACCCTGGCCTTCTTGTCGTTCAAACACAATAAGCATCTACCTCTCAAGGTCTTTGTATTGGCTATTTCCTAGGCTGAAGTGACATCTTTCAAAGAGATCATTCTTTGAAAATGGTAACACCCACTGCCATCCCTACCTCCAAAATATCCCCTGCTCCCTTTACTGTATTGTTTCCCTAACAGTTATCATCTTCTTCGATACTGTATTATTTATATGTTCCTTTGTAGGCTTGTTTCTTTCCTAGACTTTGTTTATGATTTCTTCCCCACTTTAGAATGTAAATTCCATCAGCATTAAGCTTTTTTGTGTTGTGTTTGCCTGAATTCCTACTATTAGAACAGCAGGCATTCAGTAAATATTCACTGAATACTGAATGATTGTATTGAATGATTGTATGGAAGAAACTGAGGTGCAGAGAGGTTAAGAAATTTGTCCAAGGACACACACAGCTGATATGAGGCAGAAGTGGAATTTAAACAATCTCAGCATGGGCCTCCCTGTTGGCCTAGGGGTTAAGTCTTAGTGCTATTACCACTATAGCCCACCATGAGTTGGATCCCTGGCCAGGAAGCTAACCCACATGGTGCAGCAGACCTCTCCCGTCTCGCCGGCTGCTCTCCTTAGCAGTGTATTTTGGTAAATCCACCTGTTCTGCTCCCCATTCTGTCTCTGGTGAATCCTCTCACCTGCTGCCCTTTGCACCTCTAGCCCATACCCCAATACTTCTATGCAAAAATAAATATTTAAAATAAACAAAAATGTGTATTTTAAAAATTAATAAACCGTGTCTACACAACCCAACCTCTAAGGAAAGCTCAGCGTCTAAGGTTGGATTCCTCAGAAGCACACTCTAACACCGGATCTCATGTACAAGTTGTTTATTAGGGAAGTGCTCCCAGAAGGAACACTGTTCCTGCAAAGGAGTAAAGGCGAACAAGAAGGGTGAGGAGGGAAAGAAGGCTGAGATTCCAGGCAAAGTCCTAAAAAGTATAGCTATTTCCCTGTCCTACACAGTATCTCTGGATTATAACTAGCCAGACCAGAGCAAGGGGAATGGGCTTTGGTGGTCCCTCACCTGGCAGGCGTTGGCCAAGGGCTGGAGGACAGATGCACTTCCTTCCAGCTCCCTATGTTAAGGGCAAAGTTGTTTGGGGAAACTGAGCGCAGTTAAGAGTTAGAAGCTGAAGTGGGTTGTAATTGTATGGAGAATATAAAAATAAAATTTAAATTAAAAAAAAAAAGACCAAGGGTTCCTTTTATTAAAAAAAAAAAAGTTAGAAGCTGGGTGATACAAGGCAAAACACACCACAAAGTAAGAAGTTGGGGGCGAGTGGGAACCAACACAAACAATTTGATTTAATGTCCTACAATGTCACTCATAATGCCTGAAATCATGGCCCAGTATAATATCATGACCTAAGACCACATACAAACTAGCCCTTACTGACCACAGGGCCTTTGCACCTTTTGCCCTCACCTTGTAGAACACTCCTCAACTAATGTTTTTTTAATTTATTTATTTATACAAGAACTGGGGTACAGGCCAGAGGCACGGTGGGGGGGTGGGGGAGTGAGAGAATTCACCAGAGACAGAGCGGGGAGGAGAACAGAAGATTGCTTGAAACACACTGCTGAGGGGAGCAGCAGGCGAGACAGGAGAGGTCTGCCGCGCCCTGGGGGCCGGTATCAAACCTGGCCGTCCAGGTATCAAACCTGCGCTTCAGAGGCTGCAGGCAGCTTCACAGTTCTGTTCTCAAACTCGCTGCACCACCAGGGCAAAGTCCTAATTCTTTAAATAACTGTCTACTTCCAACCTTTCACAAGTCTGCCAAAATATCCTCGAAGAAACCTTAAGCACAGGATTATCACAGTACTTTTTATTTCCCAAAAAGTATTTATCACAATCTGTAATCATAATCATTCTTGTTTCATTAATTTTTTGTTTGTTTTCTGTTTTCCCACTAAATAGATATGTAAGTCTCATTAAGGTAAGGGATCAGTGTTTATCCACTGGTAATATTCCTAGTGCTTAGCACATTAGAGTGGTTCAAAATATAATGACAGAAATACTGGGAGAAAAATCACTCACCATGCAAGAGGACAGTTGCAGTCACCTACCCAACTCTGAGTAAACCTACAAAAGGTTACATTTATCCAAATAACAAATGAAACTGGATAGGTAAAGGGCAATCTGGTTAGTATTGCACTTAAAACAGTAATCTTAGCATCAGATAAACCAGTCTCTCTTCACCATGAGAGAAGATTTCACTTTAGATATGCTAAATAATACTATCAGCTAAGTTTGAAAGATAGTCTATGATTTTGCTAGATGAACTAAAATTACCCACACACTTCAAGCAAAGGCAGCCCAGAGGGAAGTATGTTTAGAAAACCCTGTTCAGATTCGATTCCCGGGTGGCCAGGGAGATCCCCACCTGGCGCAGCAGACTTCTCCTGTCAGGCCCGCTGCTCCCCTCAGCCGTGCTTTCAGTCTGTCTATACCTGTTCTGCTCCCCACTCTGTCTCTAGTGAATCCCCTCATCCTCCTGTGCCTCTGACCTGTACCCCAGCTATTGTATAAAAAATAAATAAAAATAAAAAAGGAGACCCTGTTCATCCAACAACTATCAACTTTCCCATTTCCTCTCTTGTGAATTGGAAGTACACTACATAGAACGTAAAAGTAGCATTTTTATCTTTTTTTGTCTCCATAGTAGAATAAAAACCGTACTCATTCCCAAAAATAAACAGTAATTTTGTAACAGAAACAGATAAAACATGAATTTTAAGAATTTTTTAAAGTCAAAACAAACTTCCAGTGTGTTGTTTGAATATAAGCTTCAAATACTTATTAATGTGTTGCCTGCTTTACTGCTAATGACAAAAGCTCATTAAGGTAGGTAAGTGTATGAACATTTCTAATTTTCTAATTTAAAATATTTCTTTAGAAGGAATATTATCTATCTAGTGATATCACTGAAAATTCTCACTTGTACTTAAATTTTAATTATTCTCTTCTTAATCCCAATAATGGGTTAACAGGAACACACATCCACTGGGGCTTCTGTCTATTACATATACATAATTTAACCTAGAAAATGTTTAAACCCCTTTTCATCAAGGTCAAACTCAACCAGTATCTCTTCTAGGTAAATCTTGCCCTCCTACAGTTGTAAGTTACCAGAATGCCAGAGCACCTGCACCCCTGTGTTTATAGCAGCACTATTTACAATAGCTAAGCTTTGGAAACAACCCAAATGCCCAAAAATAGATGACTGGATCAAGAAGATGTGGTACATATACACCATGGAATATTACTCAGCATTCAAAAAAGATAAACACACGCAATTTGCAGCAACATGGATGGCGCTGGAAGGGATCATGCTCAGCGAAATAAGCCAAAAAGAAAAAGGAAAATACTGGATGGTCTCACTCATAGCAGGAATCTAGAAAACTTAAATAAGGGACCAGGAAAAAGAATAACTGTAAGAAAGAAAATATCAAAATCAACAAACAACTATGAACCAGAGACACACTATGGAGGGGGTGGGGAAAGGAGTGATTGGTGTCAAAACAAGGGGGTTGCAATTGTATGGGGAATATAAAAATAAAATTAAAAAAAAATTCCCCAAATACTAGTCCCTCTATCTTTTGGAACTTACCTCTCTCCGCTTGCCTTTTGTTTGTTAATGATTCTTTAAAGGACTCGGTCTTCTGTCTTCCCCAGTGCAGTGCTGGTTGGTTATGAACTGCTGTAATGGCAGGATGGCCACAGGGCAGGTTTTCTGATCCAGCAGACTGGGGTGAAAGGAGGAGAGTCCTAGAGAGTCCTTGGTGGCTTTTGCAGGCTTTTGTTGGGATTTACCAGGTACATGGCAGGGGTACTGGGGGGTCGGGAGGTTGGCAGCCCTCCCAGCCCCCAGCAAGTCTTCACTCTTTCTGGGCTCTCCGGCGTTCTCTGGTGGTCTCTCTGCTTCTCTGCTCTCCTACTTCTTCTGGCGTCCCCAGGACGCCGCCCTTAAAAGCCCAGTCTCAGCCCAGATGAATCCCATCTACATAGGCCCACACCCTACTCCAGGTGCCCGCCATCAGGCATACATTCAGGACTGCAGGATTCCGTCATCTATCCTAATGGCGGGAGGGCAGAAAAGCCTGATACTTTTTACCTTACCCTACACCTGTTCTTTGGAGCCACACTGTAACAGCCTGGTCCCCATAGAAATGGGTCAGAAATGGCCAGACAGTGCCTCCTCCAGGTCTCCTTCTGGCTCTCCATCCCACTTCCTTCCTTCTCCAGTTTCTTTTCCAGCTTCCTCTCCTCTCTGCTCAGCTTCACCTTCCTTGGGTGGGGCAGGAAACCTGGAACATCCCCTTTTCCTGGGGACCGCCCAGTTATACTACCTTCCCAACTCCCTGGGGTCACATGAATATGTGAAGCTTTCCATCAGCAGGTTAAGAGGCACCGTTCTCTTTTGTTTAACTTACTCTCTACTTCAAATCCTCGTTCCACCTGGTGACAGCATTTAACTGATTCCAGGTTTTCTCAATTAAACCAGGGGTCTTCCTCTTCCCCATCAGGATAAATAAAGTGCTTCCTGGTGTTGTTTCTCCTCTGGGGTGATGGGGCAGGCAGCCCACAGGTGTCTTCATCAGCATTTCACTTCATTTGCATCATGTTATCGGGGTTTGTGTTCACTCTGACTCCAGAGTTGTTTGCATTGCACTCACAGTAGCTGCTAGTTCCCAAAAGGACACCTCCAGATATGATGGCCTTTAGGTTGCTGCTCCCCTCCTCCCTGGCCATTGTACAGAGCATTTTTGATGTGTCATTTAGTGCACTAAGCAATTTGGCTTTCCTAGACTTGTCTTCAGCTGTCCTCCACCTCTTGAGGTCTCAGGCTTACTTTAAATTTTGTCCTGTCAAGATTGATAATATGGGGCCTCCCTGGTGGCGCAAGGGGTTAAGACAGCGCTATGAAACTATCTGCAGCCACTGACTGCAGCATGAGTTCGTTTGATCCCGAGCCTGCCAGGGAGCTACCCACATGGCGCAGCAGCCCTCTCCTATCTTCCTGCTGCTCCCCTCAGCAATGTATTTCAGTCAATCTGCCTGTTCTCCCCACTCTGTCTCTGCTGAATCCTCTCACACACACACCCCACCCCATATCTCTGGCCTGCATCCCAGCTCTTATATTCATGAATAAATCAATCTTTTTTAAAAAAAAAAAAAGATAATATGTGTGTGCTGTTCTGGAACCCTGATCTAGTCTTCTGCATTCTGTCAACATATTGTTCTAAAAGTTAAAAATCTAAGAAAGCTGGGCCTCCCTGGTGGCGCAGCAGTTAGGATTTAATGGCCTTGTTATTTGCGCTCCTTTTCAGAAAAATATGTTCATATGTAACATGAGGTTTCAGTGCCTCCCGAGAAGGTTTCGTTGGTTTTTTTTTTCTTCCCAGAAAAGACTACTCAGAGGTTTATTTTGGTTTTAAAAGTTACTAACTTTACAGAGCTTTGACAAAGTGTTGCTGTTTTAATGTTATCAAGCCCTAGGGGTTAGAATTAGAATTTAAGGCCACCATTGTCACCTTCCTTCTATTTCTTCTGCCTCTCCAACTGGGAACAAATCTAGTGCACTATTTGGTCATGAGGCTTGGTCATGAGTAAGATGTGTTAGTTGTGTTTCCAATTTTTTCACCTGAACAGTAAATGCTTAAAAGTTAAACTTATAGTGTAATTCAGGTTTTCAGGCCTAGTCTCCCAGCCAGGAACAGATCCCAGGCTGCAGTGGCAGCGCTGAGTCCCAGCCACTAGTCCACCACGGGTTGGTGTCTCACGAAGCCACAGCAGGAACTTCGCTGATGCTCAGGTCAGCAAGTGAAAAGAGAAAAATTTGTTTACAGAAAGAAAAAGTTATTAAGGAGAAAGGGAACAGAAATGAAGTGGGACTCCCAGGCCAGTGGGAACAGGCCAGGGAGATACAAGGAAACCGAAGTGGAATTATGCCTCAGGAAATATAGACCTCCTTTCCCTGATTATTCTGAAGCCCCAGCAGTCTCTTAGTGATTGGTTAGTTCTCAGTGGGCTCACTCACTCTGCCTTAGTGTCTCTGTGCCCAGAATTAAGTCTCTGTGTCCCAGCCCTTATCTTAGAATCCTTTCTTGTTCAGGAATGTTCTATTGCCCCTAGTCCTGGGGTGTTTGATTAGTGCCCTGTGAAGTTTGTTAACCTAATCTCTGGAGCTTTCCTTACTCCTTTGAGGCTTTTCCTATTCTATTCTGACTCTAGGAGCTCTCCACTTGCCCTTGCCTCCAAACCAGATGAACAAACTGTTACAGGGCAGGGAGAGGGGCACCCCAAACCTCTAAACCTGCCTGCTCTAAATAGGTTCTGCCATCTGCCACATCAAGACAAAACATATAAGACCTTTAATGGAAAGGAACTTTAATACAATTACAGTACAATAAAGACAGGGCAAAGAATATAGTTTACAAATCAAGCACCCGAAGTAACCCATGTCCTTGTGGGCAAATGTCCAGCCAAACAGGGTTGGCCCAAACCAAGGCCCAAAAGCCTGCCGCAAGTCTAAAGCACCTTCCCACAGGAATCCATACAACAGGGTCAGAAACAGACAAGTCTGGGAGGAAAAGAGCAAAATCAAAATCAAGATAAAAGCTGCCATTGTCACCTCCCCACAGGTCTCTCACCCACATCTGTTTCAACCAGTCCAGGACCAAGAAGCAAGTACAGCTTCTTTACATGTCTCTCTGCTCTTTGTGCCTCCTCCAGGTCTCCTTCTTGCTCTTCATCCTCCTTCCTTCCTTCTCCAGTCTCCTCTCCAGCTTCTCCTCCTGCTCAGCTCCGTGCTCCTTTTTGGATTGGGCAGGGAACCTGGAACCTCCCCTTTTTCCTGGGCACCATCCTGCTACAAAACTAGTTCCCTGGCCTGCCTTCCCTGCCTTCTCACAACAAACTTCTGTCACACCCCATCTCACTGAAACTGAGAAATTCGTTAAGGAAACAATGAAGAAGACAGAGGGTATGAGAAAATGCCACACTGCCTGCAAGAACAATTGAACTGGAGCAACATGCAGGCAAATCCTAATGACATCTGTGCCACCAATATCCATGGGTGTTGCTGTTTACTTCATGTTTATCTGTTTAGCATTTGTAAGATGCAAGGAGATTGGATGAGATTTAAATAACTGTGCCACTCCTTTTCATATCAAAGTCTTAAAAACAACTGCCAAAAAAGTGAAAATCAAAATCAACAAAAAACTATGAACCAGAGACACTCTATGGGGGTAGGGGGTGGGAGGGGAGGGATTTGGGGTCAAAATAAGGGAGTTGCAATTGTATGGGGAATATAAAAATAAAATTTATTATTAAAAAAAAAATAAAGATGAACAAATAAAAAAAAAAAAAAAAACAACTGCCAAGAAGGCTACATCTGTCCCTCCCAGGCAGGCCTGACTGGCCGGGAAGGAAAAGTATTTCCATGTTCATTTTCATAAAGAAGCAGCTGGTGGGACCACAGTAAACCTTGAGTACAAAGCAAGCTGGTCCAGGGTGTCTTGCAGGCCATAAAGTGCAGTTTAATCAGAGCACTATATTTTGTTGTTGTTCGAATGTCTTTAATTATTGGGATGTATAAATTTGAAAATATGCACATAAAAAATTTTCGAACATGAAGGAATAAGCCAAATGACCTGACTTCATATACAGCACTACTTGATAATTTGACATTCCTCAGAGATAAGAATGGACTCTGATGCAAGGAGAAGCCATGATTAACAATACTATAAGTTTTGTTATACTTTGAGTCTGGGAAGGTGGTGCCTTACACAGCATAAATAGATGATAAATTGTAAAGCATGAATGAATCCTCTTTCCTTCAGCTATGATCTTTGTGAACTTGGACAAAATTAATCTCTTAATGCCGTAGTTGCATTGCTTATAAAACTCAGATAACAGGGCCTCCCCGGTGGCGCAGCGGTTGAGTGCTGGGTTACGAAGCTGCGCGCAGCCTCTGCAGCGCCGGTTCTATCCCTGGCTGCTCCCCGGCCACCGGAGGAGGGTCCCACATGGCGCACAGAACTCTCCTGCCGCCCGCTGCTCCCCTCAGCAGTGTACTTCGGTCCTTCTGCCTGCTCTGCTCCCCGCTCTGGCTCTGGTGAATTCTCTCACCCTCCCGCGCTTCTGACTGTACCCAGTGCATGTATAAACAAAACAAACAAACAAATAAAATAAATAAATAAAGCATGCCTCTAAAAAAAAAAAATAAAAAAAAAAAATAAAACTCAGATAACAGTGCTCACTTTCATTTTGCATTGTTGTTGGAAAGAGGATTCCCCTCACACATCATATGGAAAAACTTCTTGATTTTCTCAAAAAGTGAACTTCTTGCTTAGTGTCTTTACACTCCACACCTACTCCTCTGTGACAGCACAAGGTCTCAACAACTATCTGAACCCTGAACATGAGGCTATCCATGGCCGCTGCAGCATGGGTTTGATCCAGGGCCAGGGAGCAACCCACATGGTGCAGCAGACCTCTCCTGGCTCGCCCGGTGCTCCCCTCAGCAGTGTATTTCATTCAATCTGCCTGTTCTGTTACCCACTCTGTCTCTGGTGAATCCTCTCATTCCCCACACCTCTGGCCTATATCCCAGTTCTTGTATGCATAAATAAATAAATCTTTTATAGAAAAAAACTTCAAAAAAAAAAATAAATAAACCCTGGTGGCGCAGCGGTTGAGCACTGGGCTGCGAAGCTGCCCGCAACCTCTGCAGCACCAGTTCGATCCCTGGCCCCTGGCAAGGGTCCCACATGGCACACAGACCTCTCCTGCCACGCCCACTGCTCCCCTCAGCAGTGTATTTCATCGGTCTGCCTGTTCTGTTCCCTGCTCTGGCTCTGGTGAATTCTCTCACCCTCCCGTGCTTCTGACTGTACCCAGTACTTGTACAAATAAATAAATAAATCTTTAAATCTTTAAATAAATAAATAAACCCTGAACAGTGTTAGTCTGCAATATACATGGGGTTGGGAGCTTGGTTCACCCTGCCTCACCCATATTTCCTCACCACTACCAACTTCAGCATCACCAAAAAGTATAACAAGAGTCAATTCTAATGAATAGAATCATATTTTAAGCATTTGGAAAAACTTCCTATCTAGGTTGGACCAATGCAAAGATGAAAGTCCCCCATGAAAGTCCTTAATTAAAGATGCAGGCATAAGAAGAGCTAATTTCAGGAGTCCTGGGTTCTAATATTGGTTCTGCTGATAACTATATACATGACCTGAAAAATACCTTTTTGTCCGTCTGTTTCATCACCTTAAAAAAAAAATGGACAAGATGATTCCTAAGATAGCTTTTAAATCTAAAATTTCATTGCTATGGACATAATATGTGAGTTCCACTCAAATCCATATGTTGAAACCTAACCCCCAATGTGATGTCATTAAGATGTGGGGCCTCGGCCTCCCTCGTGGTGTAGGGGTTAAAGTGTTACCACTATCAAGCTATCACCAGGCACTGTGGCCTGAGTTCAATCCCTAGCCAGGGAGCTACCCACATGGCACAGCAGGCTACTCCTGTCTCACCCGCTTGCTCCTCTCAGCAATGTATTTCAGTCAGTCTCACTGTTCTGCTCCCCATTCTGTCTCTGGTGAATCCTCTTACCCCTGACACCTCTGACCTACACTCCAATTCTTGTATGCATAAACGAATAAAAATAAATCTTTAAAAAAAAAAAAAAAGATGTGGGGCCTAGGAGACGTGATTAGGTCATGAGTGCAGAGCCCTCATGAGTGGTATTAGTGTTTTTATAAAAGGGACCCCAGAGAGCCCTCTTATCCCTTCCACCATGTAGAACACAAGACAGAAGTCTATAAACCAGGAAGGAGACCATGACCAGACTCTAACTCTGCTAACACCGTGATCCTGGACATCCTAGCCTTCAGAACTGTGAGAAATGAATCTCTTTTGTTTATAGGCCTCCCAGTCTATGGTATTCTGTTATAGCAGCTTGATCTAAGATAGCCATCATGGATCTTTCTGTAAATACCAGAAGATAATATTAAGATAAATCTTTCATATCACTTTCAAGGCACCTTTTAAATTCCACTTTGCTTAAAATGAGCTATACCTTAATTATGTTATCTAAATTCATAAAGCCTGTATTCACAGAATATAGACCACTGCCAAACATCCTTAGATATATAATAAGAAAAGTAAAGCTATACTGGATATAGTTTCATTTACAGAAATGGAGTATTATGTAAAATAAATCATTTATGTATAGAGAGCTAACTACTCCCTGGAAATATTTTTCATACCAAGATATGTCTCTCAGTAAAGTATTATATTTCCCCTAAAACACATGGACACTACATTTAAAGTAATAAAAATAACATATACATAAATACAATGTATTGCATGCTGCTTTCCAGACAGTATACTATGTATTTTACAGTACAATTTTATATTTTCATCACTACAGCCTTACAATGTAAGCATATTACATACACATGCACACACACATATGCATGCACATACCTACACACACCATCAGATGTTAAGTTATAAGCTCATGGTCAAACCACTAGTATATGACAAAATCCAGACTATAAATTAGAACCATCTATTGCCACATCTGTGTTTCATCCCATTATCTATGTTCTTTTAGCCACTAATTGATCCTTGGTATTATTCATCTATGAATTTCTAAGTTTTAAAATAGCTGTGCATCATATGATTTAAAGTAACAAAATCCCATTAAGTTAAAATGGAGTAATTGAAATGATTTTTCTTTTGTATGCTCAGCACATACTTAGGAAATGTTGGTAGAACTGAATTGAGTGAATCTGGCACTGGAAAAAATTTTAAAAATCAGAAATCTGGACTTCTTTTCCTTCCAACAAATATTCTCAACTTACCCAAGAAATACTACGGGGGAATCCAAAGTAAAGTAAATGTAAAAGAGACTGGAAATGCACTTTTAAAGGTTTTTTTTTCTGAATTTCAAGTTACTGGTGATGCTATTTGCTAATTTTAGAATAATCAATATCAAATCTCTTGATTTCAGTTTGTTAGAAGAAAGAGAAATCATTTACTTCTATCTAAATTACTTCCTTATAATTAAAAATCCATCTACCCTTAATTCCATTGATTCTTCTCTTGACTAACATAGATGTAGAATAATATGTTACTATTTTATATAAAATTGTTAATCCAGGTAATTGCATACAGGATAACTTTATTACTGCGATAGCTTTATGCCTGATTGTTATATATCACTGACACAGATTCAAGACCCATATAAGGCAAGAAGAATAGAAGGTTTTTTACTTTCTGTTTATAGAATATTTATCTAGACAGAAATATCAGACTTCACTGTGGTATAAGCATTAGTGACTTCAGGTTTCCCTTAAACTTTGAAGATGAAGACAACTAGATAGTGCTAGATATTTCCCAAGACAAGAAGTCTGATTTCTTTTAAATTCTGTTACAGGTTATGAAAACTGTTGGCAAAATTTAGTGAAGTCTCCAGGCTTTCTCTTGGCATATAAACCAGAACCATTCATATCCAAGATTTGGGCAAAACTCCTACTAAAAACTTGAGCCAAGCCACCCTAGCTCTCAGTTTCCCTTTTTACCAAAGTTTTCACCTGTTTCTTTACCAATGTATCTTAGAATACTAGCCTTCTGCATTCCTTGCTCGTTGTTCCTTTCAGGCTAATCTACTGAAAAATCAAGGAGCTTGACTCAAATATTTTACAACTTAATAAATTTAATAAATTAATCATACAATTTAATAAATTAATTCATTTTCATAATTATTATAGTTCTTAATATATCAAAAACTGTCAGTATAATTATGGACATATCATTGTAGAGCAAGGAAACTTCCTCTGGAGTCTTCCCATGAAGTTATTCTGGTTAAATCTGTGATCCTTAATGGTAAAGTTTATATTTCCTCTTCTATCTTAATGCTGTGATCACAATAAGAACTCAAAGGAATATTGATGATGGAATTTTATTACGAAGGACAAATTACATTAGAAAATTTTATATATAATTACATATGCACAATATATGTGGGCATTTATCAATACATATATTCTTAATATTTTAAAGAATGGATGCTTCTGGGACCTCCCTGGTAGCACAGGGGTTAACATCTCAGTGCTACCAAGCTATCACCAGCCACTGCACTCCCCTGCCAGGGAGCTAAGCCACAGGGCACAGCAGACCTCACCAGTCTTGCGCACTGCTCCCCTCAGCAGTGGATTTCAGTAGATCCACCTGTTCTGCACCCTACTCAGTCTCTGGTGAATCCTCTCACCACCTCCCTGCTCTTCTGGCCTACACCCCAGGTCTTGTATGCATCAATAAATAAAAATAGGGCCTCCCTGGTGGCACAAGGGGCTAAGACACAACCTATGAAGCTATCCGCAGCCACGGCAGCACAAGTTCAATCCCCTGTCAGCCAGGGAGCAACGCACATGACGCAGCAGACCTCTCCTGTCTTGCCCGCTGCTCCCCTCAGCAGTGTATTTCAATAGATCCACCTATTCTGCTCCCCACTCTCTGGTGAATCCTCTCACACACCACAACCCTGGCCCGTACCCCAGTTCTTGTATGTATAAATAAATAAATCTTTAAATAAATAAATAAAATTAAAAAACACAAAAACAAAAAAAAATTGATGGATACTTGTATACTTTTAGATAAGAAAATTATCTTTAAACAAGTATGGTTTGACTTCATATGACCTTGACTAAAGGATTCTTCAGGGTTTTTTGTCTATCAACATTACTCTATTTGAATTTTGATATACCTATTCAATAGGAAAGTGTTCCTCTGGACCTCCACTTAATTCTTCTCAGGTAATGCATTGTCACAGCAACAAAACAAAGCAAAGTCTTGTCTGATCCCACTCATGAGACTAAATTAGAACACAAAGAAAGCCCCAGAAGGCAATACACAGGAAAGGTATTCACAGGGAAAGATATATTGGGAAAGGGGCTGCTTAAAATCTCTCAAAAAATTCACCAAGAAAAGGAAAATGCCTTTTAAAATGGAAGTAGAAAAATAGGGCTCGTTCATTCATTTATTTGGTTAAAATTTATTACCTACTATGATCAGGTATAATTTTTAGGAGCTGAGTATAAAATGAGGACATAAAAGTATAAAATGAGTATAAAAGACTGACATGTTCCCTGCCCTTAAGTTATTTATAGACCAGTAAATGAAACAGTTACAGGTAAAACAAAAAACAAAAAAAAACAACAAAAAACCAACAATATTGAAGCACAACTTGTAGGAAATATAATTGAATCACAAACTTGGTGCAACGATAGAAAATTTAGGAGGTAACTTGTATCAAGAAGGTGATCAGTCAGGAAAGCGATTCTAGGATAGAGACATTTAACTTGACAGCTACATATTAGAAGCTTTAGAAATAAAAGAAGCAGGGTGGTGGGTGAATGCTTTAGCTCAGAGGTCAGCATACATTCAAGGGAACAAAGATAAATAGTTCCTATTTTGCAAGCCATTTGTTCTCAGTTGCAACTCTGCCTTTGGAGCATAAAATCACCATTGACCATACCTAAACAAATGAGCATAGCTATATCAATAAAACTTTATTGACAAAAACAGAAAGTGGGTCAAATTTGGCCTACAAACTATAGTGTGCCGACTCCTGGCCTAGTCAGATGTATACCCGGACAAAGACCAGGTCAGGGATTTCTCTGTTTAAGGAACAAGCGGGACACCAACTTAAGTAAGTGGACAAGGGGGCACACACGGGCTTGAAGAGGTAAGCAGGGGCCAGACCAAGTAAGACTTTGAAGGTTGTGGTAAGCACTTCAATTTTAATTGGATATTATTTAAATCACATAATTTTAAGTAGGGTAGTGTTTTAAAAGCTCATTATAATCCTACATCTAGAATGGATTGGATAGCCATGAAGTGTTTTGAAGATATATTGTGGGCTGAATGCACCTAATAGCAAGGAAAGCGCAGAGCAAATATGCAATTGAGACATATTTAAAAGTGAAGATCCTGGGCCTCTCCTGGTGGTGCAGGTGGTTGAGTGCTGTGCTGTGAAGCTGTCTGCAGCCTCTGCAGTGCCGGTTCGATCCCAGCCTGCCGAAGATAGTCCCACATGGCGCAGCAGACCTCTGCTGTGGTGCCTGCTGCTCCCCTCAGCAGTGTATTCTGTCATCTGCCCGTTCTGCTCCCTGCTCTATCTTTGGTGAATCTTCTCACCTTCCCGCTCATCTGGCCTGTACCCCGGTTCTTGTATGAATAAATAAATAAATCTTAAAAAAAAAAAAACTTAAAAATAAAAATAAAAGTGAAGATCCTGAAATGATGGGATTGGATTTGGGTGGGGATTGCATGATGATGAAAGAAAGGTGCAGATTTTTTTTTTTTTTTATGCTCAGATTTCTGGCCAGAGCAATCAAATAAGCAATCTGAGCTAAATTATAAATTTCAAAGAGGAAAAATGGCCCATAAACTGGGGTTGAATCTAAATTAGGGAATATTTTCAGCAGAGTTGAGGTTGTATCTATTTTAGTGAGAAGATTAAATTACTAAGAGTTTTAAAGAACAGAATTATGTAATCAGAGTTGTGCTATAAACTGTAATGTGTTTGGTAAATTACAAACGGGTGTATCAGGAGCCAGGGAAAATTGTTAAGAGACTATTGAAACCTTACCGAAAGAACACAGAGTTATACTATTGGAAATGGTAAAAATGTAAATAATAAGTTAATTAGAGATCTGAGGAGTTTCACAATAGGTAAATAATACAAACAATATAAAATAATTTTAAACATTAAAATTGTTAAAGCACACTAAGCATAAAGCCAAATTTTATAAATAAAATTTATAAATTTTATTTGAGAAATTAGACCAGACCAGCTAGGAAGTTAACACAGCCTAGCCCCCAAAGAAATGCTTATTTCTCTGTCATCCAAGACAAATAAAATAAAGGTAAAGATTGAAAATACTGGCTTAAATGGATTGCATCTGATATAAGGAGCCATATCAGTTTTCCAGGGGAGATACTCTGAATTATAAAACAAATAAATCTCATAGTCTTTTATAGAAGAAACATTTAAGTTCACAATGAACTATGCCATAAGAACTATGTGATAAAAAGATATATGCTGCTCAGAAGCAACTCCTTAATAAAAAACTCATATCTAAACACCCAATTAAAGTTAAAGCTATTATGCCATAAACCTATGATGTTATTTAACAGAATGGAGAAGCAATGAAATTCAGACAATGGGTTTTACAGTATTTAATTCGATACAGAAATGAAGCCTAGAAATGGAAATAAATGGTTTGTGGGTAACTTAAATATCCCCACCCAAACCCTCAACACATTAATGACATCAACTCTACAGCAGCATAGTCAACATAGTGGGCCAGAGCTAGTGGCATGGATTCTGGAACAAGATAGCCTGAGTACAGAACTCATTTGGTAGAAATATTAATGTATACAATGTCAGCAGAGAAGCTGTGGAAGTAAAAGGCAAGGTATTTGAGAGGCTAGAGTAATGAGGAAAAAAATTTCCATTGTAAACTGTATTTTCAGCTGACTGAGAATTCAAAGATATTTGTCTAATATATTAACCACTATAAGACTGTTTAGAGAAAGGAATGAATAAATAAGGTATGGTTCTACAACTGGATTTCTTGATTTTACTTTGAAAAATAAATACTGTTCTGCTGTAGAGTATCCAATGAATCTAAATGTGAACATTCTCATTATAAATCTAGTCCAAAATGACTTACCTTCTGACTTAACTAGTGTTTCTATGATGTGTCATAAACTTCCCATTTGGTTAAAACAATTGGGTTGGCTGTAACTAATTTTAATTGAATTTTTTAACTTTAGGATCCGGTTTAGCCAAACTGATATCTGATTAGGAGTATTTTCAGTAGACTTATTAGTCTTGCTTATTATTTTAAAATTGCAGAGTCATGTTGAATAAGGAGATTATCTTCAGTCTTTTGGCAAGTATATACAATGTGAGTTAATTGCACCCAGAAGCAATGGGAGGAAAACACAATGATTAGATATTTTAAATACTGTTATCCTTGCATATATGTAAGTAGTTAAAAACAAACAAACAAACAAACAACCACCAAATGTCTAATCTTTTGATTCCAGAACAGTCAGTGCTAAGGAGTTTGTATGGTGAAAAACAACAGCTGTGAGCTTTACTTTCTTTCTGAGCTAGTTATATTTGCTTCCTAATAGAATCTACTGATATTTGGGCTGAACAAACAGCTGAAGTCAGTTAACTTCATGGTGTTTTACCCCTCCCAGTCCCTGACCCCCTGCAACATTTGCCACCTTGGTTCTGGCTTGTTTTTGGCCAGCTAGTGCAGCATATCCTTACCTCTCTGTCTTTGCCAAAGTTGTTCTCTCCGTGGAAAACTTTCTACCCCAACCCTTCTAAGGACATTCCATTCCATGCTTCCATAATACAAAATTCACTCCGTAGAGGACCTATTACAGGCCCTGCCTGCTTACTTTCTTGATCCCTGCTGGGACAAAAACTGTAACTCATTCATCTCTGTATCCCCAGCAGCCTATCTGCTTTGCAGGTAGTCAATATCCAATACATGTTTGTTGAATTAATTCTTTTTATGGCACATGCAGCAAGTTGGAATATTTTTCCACTAGCATCCCATTTCTCACTTTACTATACCAGAAACTAAGGTTTGTTTCCCATAAGTTGTGCCCTTCTGTACAAAGACATGGTAATACAAAGACTGAACTCAGAAAGAAGCAACATCATGAAACACAGATTCAGATATAGGAGATTAGTATTCCCTGAAAAGAAACAGAATTATGTTTCGAGTTTTGCAAAGGATTGCTTAAAATCCCCTCTAGTCTACCTCAGATGGTGCAGAAACTTATAACACTATCTTTGACTCTACTGTGCTGTCATTTCTCACATAGTAGGAAATGCTTAATAACCCAAGGCCTGGTGATAAAGTGGACTGGAAGGATTTTAGAGAATAATTGATGTAAGTATATTCAACTAAAAACATGTGACTGAAACTAACAATTCTCACGGAACATCAAGAAAAAGAAAGTAATCACAACAACAAAATTTCACAGGTAAATAACATGTAAAAGATAAGCAAATGTGTCCAGGAGGAGAGAAGGGCCTTTGCCTTACACACAACATACTCTTCAATACAGTATTTGCAGCAACATCTATGTTCCAGAGAATTATCTAAAGTTCTGAAGTCCGGGGGCAACAAAAGAGTAAGGAGCTGAGATATCCACTTGGTATAGATGATCTCAAGCAATGCTATAAACATTTACTACTCTGATAATGTGAACAAGGTAGTATTCTAGGCCTCCTTCAATACTTACAAAATAAAGTCTATTAATTGCAGGGGAAAAAATAGAACCCACAGTAAATGACCAAAAAAATCAATAATCACAACCTAATTAATGCGATGATTTTCAAGAACATGTAGTCGATGAAAGAAACAAAATTCTGGAGCAAAGCAGAAAGGCCCATCCACAAAGCCCCTGTTTCTCTAACCTCAATATCACCCTCCAATGTCTTAATGGTGAATTGAAAGAATTCTGAGAATTCCCAGAGGAAGAAAAGAAAACTAAGTGGGAAAATGATTATTTTCTTTCAAAATGAAATGAGTACAATTGACTGGGAAAAACTGGTGACACCAGGGGAGAGAACAGAGCTGACTCTTTAAGGCGAATGGAGGGAAACTAGCAGGCCACACAGATCCAAATCCAAGGGGGAGCCTCACCAGAAAAGCACAGACCCTCTGACCAAGGAATTGACATGGAACAAGACACTGTCCAATATCTCTGGAGAAAGAGCAAAGTTTAGCTATCCAGATTACACTTTATCTAAATCCTCCATCCCTATGTCAATCTGACAGGGGCTAGGCAGGAAGGGAAGGACACCATAGCTCGTACAGGAATCTGCACGTGCACACGGCATAGGCTGCACATACACACTATATGACTAGTGATCTGTTTCCTTTAAACTAAAACTCTTATTTTTTTTAATATTAACTTTTTTATTTTTTTACATCATTGTTTATTTTTAAACAATATTTGCTTCCTCCCACCCTCTCAGATGTGGTCCCCATAGAGTTTCCTTCACCAGCGCACCTGTGCACCATCACCTCAGTCCCCTGTGCTCCTCCCTTCCTCCCTCTAATCTAAAACTCTTATTTTGAACAGAGATTCCTGCCCATGGTGCCTGAATGAGTGTTGGACATTGACACCATTAGATGTACCAGGGTCAAGATAACCCAGAGGCAGATAACAAGTTCTGGGGGCTGAACATGACAAATACCACAAACATCAACTGTGATGGACTGCTTTGATGGGCTGTTTGCTTATGACTGTCTTTATGTAACCCATTTTAAAAAGGCCAGTTCGAGATGAAATGGCAGAACCGTCTCTCCATTCTCTCAGATCGATGACCAGTAATCTGAAAAATAAAAGCGGTTATAGATTCAATTCCTGTCTCTGCTTATTGACTTTTTGGTAGTGACAGGCAGCAGAACCCATGCCTATTCCCAGTAACAATTCCTTCAGCCTAAGAAAAGTAATGGGAATATGAATTTTTCAGCCTTCAGAGGGAAGTCTGAGTCAAGTAATCACTCACACTGTATCTGCCCAGAGTTTCCAAGTATATCAAGAAGGAGTAGCCTAGAAAATATACTAATATATTATACACTGTATTCAGATTCGCCAGAAAAACAGAAACAGAAACATTTCTAAGCAATCAATGAAGGGGTTTAAGCAATTAGCTCACATTATTCTAGGTGTTGGTAAATCAAAAAATCCACAGGGCAGTCAACAAGTTAATATCTTGAACACAAAGTTGGTCTGAAGACAGAATTCCTTCCTTCTTGGGGGACCTCAATCTTTTTATATTAAAACCTTGTACTAATTGGATGAAACTCAATGTAAAGAAATTATAAGTTTAACCAAAATCCCCTTTAAATAATTAAATATTAATTGCATCTATAATAAAAATAATCTTTACAGCAACATCTAAACTGTCATTCAACCAAATAACCAGACATCACAACCTAGCCACGGTGACACAAAATATTAATCATTACACACTCACAAACACACACACACACACAAAGAGAGCCATTATTGTCATTATGTTAATAGTAAGTTAACATTCATTTCATGCATTGGGCTCTGTTTTTTACATTTCACAGGCATTTACTCATTTAATCCCCATAGCAACCTTATGAAGTAAATACAAGTTATTATGCTAGTTAACAGATTAGGAAATTGAGGCAGAGTACCTAAGGAACTTTTTCATAGCTACATGACTCAATGTAAGTGATTAAGTCAGTATTAAAATTGGTAGTGTTTGTTCAAAACTCATGCATTTGACCACTGAACTAGAAGAAAACTTAACTCAGGAAACAGAAAATTTCCTCAATTACTTCACACTTAGAACATGAATTCAATAAAATAAGAGCATAGTAATAAGAAATAAATCAATTAAATGCAATAGAAAGGGGGCCTCCCCTGGTGGTGCAGCAGTTGAGCATTGGGCTGTGAAGCTGCCCGCAGCCTCTGCAGCGCCAGCTCAATCCCCGGCCACCAGCGAGGGCCCCACATGGCACGCAGACTTCTCCTGCCGTGCCCGCTGCTCCTCTCAGCAGTGTATTTCGTCAGTGTGCCTGTTTTGTTCCCTGCTTTGGCTCTGGTGGATTCTCTCACCCTCCCACGCTTCTGACTATACCCAGTGCTTTATAAATAAATAAATAAATCTTTAAAAAAAAATGAGATAGAAAGGGAAATTCCTAGTCAATGGAAAACAAATTGGAACTGTGCAATATAATATGTAAAGAATAAGTAAATTAGAAACAGCAAGTTACAGAATAGACAAAAGTGAATTACTGACATAAAGAAGAAGGACTTAGATCACCTAAGCAAATACAGCTGAAAAGGGCAAAGAATAAAGCAATTTGGAAGAATATTATAGATATGGGATATAATATATAGTATATAATTACATATATAGTACATAATCATACATAATATGTTGTAAAATATGTTATGATCCAAGGAAAAAGACCATAATATCCTTTAAGTGGAAGCTCTACTTCAAGATATATTCAAAGATATAATACAAGTTTCCTAATTCATTAAACTGTAGAAAAATAGTCTGCACAATAAAAACAATTCAGGATACTCCAAGAAAATTAGATTAAGATGATCAGCAACACAGATAGTTCTGTTAGTTATCTCCCAACAGAACTAATGAAAATCAAGGATTAAGACAGAATTCAGTTATTTGAGCAAAAAAACCAAATCATGTACCAGCAAAGAAAAAATAAACCTCCCAGCTCAGAATTCTCCATAACACTCAATTCCACAACACAACGACGCAATGTCCATAAAGCAATCAAGTAGATAAATCATTTTTTATGTCTGTAAATTAAAAACCTGCAAAAAGTACAAAAAAAAATCATTATTGATTTTCTCATAGCCAAGAATGAACCTTAATGAAAGTTAATATAAAAAGATTATAATTTATCAGGATGTCACTTCAGTATAGAAACCATTGACAGATATTCACTAGTACAAAAGAACCCAGGGGATACAGTATGCATGCTTTCTTCTTGAGAAAGAAAAATTTCCTTGACAATGATATCCAGTCAAATAAGAGATGATTAAAAAAAAAAAAACTCGAGGGGCCTCCCTGGCGGCACAAGGGGTTAAGCACCACACTATGAAGCAATCTGCAGCCTCTGCAGCACAAGTTCGATCCCCAGCCAGCCTGGGAGCTACCCACATGGGCAGCAGACCTCTCCTGTCTCACCCGCTGCTCCCCTCAGCAGGGTATTCAGTCAGTCTGCCTGTTCAGTTCCCTGCTCAGTCTCTGGTGAATCCTCTCACCTTCCTGCATCTCTGGCCTGTACCCCAGCTCTTCTATGCATAAATGAATAAATCTTTTTTAAAAAATACAAAAATAAATAAAAACTTGAGAATGACAAAGTTAGGTAAAAGAACTGATGGTGAACAATGAATCTGTTTAAATATAGTATGAATAGTAGACAACTAATGAAAGTATGGCAAACTGAAAGTGAATGTTATAAACCAAACAATGTTTAAATAATCATATAACTACAAAAACAGGGAGGGATATTAGGGGCAATTTAAACATTAAGACTAATGGTTTCAAAATAGCAATTATAGATACTGTCTTTTTAAAAAAAAATTACCTTCTAGCCTTTTAATTTATTTCCCTAAAACTTGTTTTTTTAACATTAATGAATTTTTTGTAGGAAAATTATCTTGTGGTAAAGGAATATTTTTCACATTTATTTTTTTTCTCATATCAAATAAAATACAAATAACTATATTTCATTACAAGTACTTCCTGGGTCTTATCCTTTTTTCATAACTTTTTATATCTATTATTCCATTCTTTCAAAAACATAACATACCTAGAAATATATTCACAATGTTCTCTTAATATTTTGTATGACAATTTCTGAGTTTGGGTATTTTTTAAAACATTATT
Source organism: Talpa occidentalis (assembly GCF_014898055.3). Taxonomy (NCBI): domain Eukaryota; kingdom Metazoa; phylum Chordata; class Mammalia; order Eulipotyphla; family Talpidae; genus Talpa; species Talpa occidentalis. The sequence continues at coordinate 87,970,223 of NW_026555331.1, forward strand.
GTCTTTTTTTTCACTGCTTGATTTTTAATAATGTATCTTATTTTACAAAAACAATCAAGTGACTTTTTTTCCTTTAAAAATTGTAAGCACTTTATCAAAGTGTTAATGATGGTTCATTCTTGGTTGAACGGTTCATACCATTCAATAATGGTTATTTTTCTTTGTACTTTTTTGCAGGTTTTTAATCTACATAAAAATGATTTATTAACTACTTATTCCTTACCACTCTACCTACTCCTCATACATATGTATTTTATGAATATGTATATTTTCATAAATTTGATGTTCTAGAAAATAAAAGAAAGAGTATAAATTTTTCAAAGAAAGCAAAGATTAGGGGCCTCCCTGGTGGTGCAAGCGGTTAAGACGCAGCATTATGAAGGTCTCCGCACCCACTACAACATGAGTTCAATCCCCAGCCAGGGAGCTAACCCACATGGTGCAGCAGACCTCTCCTGTCTCACCCACTGCTCCCCTCAGTATTAAAATTGGTAGAGCTGTGAAGCTTTCCACAGCCTCTGCAGCGCAGGTTTGATTCCCGGCCAGCCAGGGAGAAATCCACATGGCAAGGCAGACCTCTCCTGTCTTACCTGCTGCTCCCCTCAGCAGTGTATTTCAGTACATCTGCCTGTCTGCTCCCCACTCTGTCTCTGGTGAATCCTCTCACCCCCCCACACCTCTGGTCTGCACCCCAGCTCTTGTATGCATAAATAAACAAATCTTTAAGGAAAAAAAGAAAGCAAAGATTATAATGATTATAATCCAAGGAGCAACTATGTTAGAAAGTGCTTGATCTTACAAAAACCATAGGTTAGTAATTAATGAATGACATGGGAAAAGTGGGAAATGTATTATTTACTCAATCTTTTATCTCATTATTATTGTTCAATTTATGAGACACCTTTTATATTATCTACTATGGCCCATTTACAACACAAAGCATCTGAACAAAGTTATACAACTGGATTCACTTCCCTGGTCAACAGGGAAGAAATTGTGAAATGGTCATCTTTACTGTTACCTCAGAAACCACAGTAACTGAGAAAAAAGTAATCTAAAATGCCCCACTGTAGAGACTACATCAAACTAAAAGCTTTCTGCACAGTGGAAAAAACTATCATAAAAATAAAAAGACACCCTAATGAGTGGGAGAGAATATTTGTACATCCTATGTCCAACAAGGGGCTAATATCCAAGATCTACAAAAAACTCATATAACTCAACAACATATAAAAGCAAATAAGAAATTAAAAAATTGACAGAAAGCTAAACAGACATTTCTCCAAAGACATACAAATGGCCAGCAGGCACAAGAAAAAAATGCTCATCACCACTTGCATCATGGAAATGCAAATCAAAACCACAATGAGATACAGACTCACTCCTGTAAGAATAGCCCATATCAAAAAAAGACTAGAAACAAGTGTTGGGGAGATATGAAGAAAAGGATGTCCTTGTACAATGTTGGGACATGTAGACAGGTCCAGCCCCTATGAAAAAATTGTACAAAGGTTTTTAAAACTTAAAAATAGATCTACCATTAGATCTATTTTACTATCCAACAAGCTCACTCCCAGGTATCTATCCAAAAGGTTTAAAAACACTAATTTGAAAAAATATAGGTACTCCTGTGTTCATTGAAGCACTATTAACAATAGCCCAGTTATGGAAACAACCTAAGTACCCAAGGACCCAAGGTATAAGAAGATGTGGTATGTCTACAAAATGGAAAACAACTCAGCTTTGAAAAAAAAGATGAAATCTGCATCTGCAACAACGTGGACGGAACTGGAGGAAGTTATGCGAAGAGCAATAAATCAGAAGGAGAGAGAAAAATACCAGGTGATTTTGCTCACATGTGGACTACAGAGAAATACTACAAAGGAGCAGAAAAACTAAACCAAACATACCATAGAAATCTGAGTGTTGAACTGAAGCTAGCAGATGGGGTGAGTGGGGAAAGCAGAGCAAAGTGGGGAGAGCACCCAAAGGACTATGGTGGAAGATTAGGTATAGGTAGTTTGGTAATGGGTTTGATATTGTAATATACATCAGAAGAGGTGTGAAGCTATACCTTAAATTATACACAGTGTTTCAAACCATTCTTATCTCAATAAAAAAATACAATTTTTTTTAATTAAGAAAATGCTCCACTCTAAGTCTGGCATTTTACAAGATGGAGCTATGAATACATATTTATATTGAAACAACAGTAAAAGGATAAACTAAAAACAATGGTGCCTGGAGAGGAAAGGGTAGAGAGACAAGAGTGGAAGTTAAACCTAGTTGAAAGCATTGTTTTGAATATTTGAGCTTAGAACCATGAGTTTCCATCATTTTCAAGGTAAATTTTAAAAGCTGTCCCTAATTCAAGATCAAAATGAGCAAATGACCTATATGTATAAGAATCTATATCAAATGTTGGTGAGGATGTGGAGAAAAAGGAACTCTCCTGCATTGCTGGTGGGAGTGCAAACTGGTCCAACCACTACGGAAAGCTGTGTGGAGAATCCTCAGTGTACTAAAGATAGAGCTTCCATATGATCCAGCAATTCCACTCTTAGGTATTTACCCAAAGGACACAGAAACATTAATTCCAAAGAGCACCTACACCCCTATGTTTATAGCAGCACTATTTACAATAGCTAAGCTTTGGAAACAACCCAAATGCCCCAAAATAGATGACTAGATCAAGAAGATGTGGTACATATACACCATGGAATATTACTCAGCATTCAAAAAAGATAAACACATGCAATTTGCAGCAACATGGCTGGAGCTAGAAGGGATCATGCTCAGCGAAATAAGCCAGAAAAAAAAAGAAAAGTAATGGATGGTCTCACTCATAGCAGGAATCTAGAAAACCTAAATAAGGGACCAGGAAAAAGAATAACTATAAGAAAGAAAAAATCAAAATCAATGAACAACTATGAACCAGAGACACACTATGGGGGGGCGGGTGGGGAAAGGAGGGTTTGGGGTCAAAATAAGGGGGTTGCAATTGTATGGAGAATATAAAAACAAAAGAATCTATATCAAACCACACAGAGAAGAATTTTTAAAGTGACTTTAAAATACAGTAATTTAACTGAACACTCCAGGTGTGATGTATTCTAATTGTAAAAAATAAAAATGCAAATAAAAACTTGTAATCCATTTCCAATAATTATGCTGTTGATCATGTTGGTATTATCTATTGGGATAAAGCAAATGAGTAGTTATGTTGATGTCACTGGCACTGCATGTTTTGGCATGAGAAAAAATAGAGGCAAAATAAAAGAGGTGAAAGAAAGACCTCTAGAATATCCAACTTGAATATCCAATTTGAATAAAATATCAGCATATTGTCATTATTTTACACACGCACACACACACACACACATTTTCAGCTCTAATCATTGAAAAGGTATTGGAACCATGAACTTAGTAGCAATGTGCACCCTTAATGCCCAGATTATGATCTCTAATTACCATTTCTAATTAAACACAAACAATGACTCCTAAAATGCAAAAAATCTTGTCAAACCAAAACCCAAGAAAGTCATTAAAGTCTATTTAAAGCATTATCAATTCTCTGGAAACAATTTGTGAAGTCACTTGCTGGCCAAGAAATGGAAAAATCTGACCATTATTTACAAGGGGGCACTGCTTCTATCATTCTTTGAAGGATAGATTGAAATACCTCAAATGTGTTAAATCCATAAGGTCTTAATAATCCTAAATGAAGGGGGAAAGGAACAGGGGACATTTGAATGTGTTATTTTACCAGCTCATTGTTTTAAAGATTTATTTTATTTATTTATGCATACAAGAGCTGAGGTGTAGGCCAGAGGTATGAGGGGTGGGGGGTGAGGTGAGAGAATTCACCAGAGACAGTGGAGAGCAGAACAGGTAGATCTACTGAAATACACTGCTAAAGGGAGCAGCAGGCAAGTCAGGAGATGTATGCTGTGCCATGTGGGTTAGCTTCCTGGTGGGGGATCGAAGTTGTGCTGCAGTAGCTTCCCATTGCTTCATAGTGCTGAGACTTAACCCCTTGAACCACTATGGAGGCTCCCAACTTATTTTTTTAATTGGTAGAGGGAAGTAATCAAACATTTGTCATATTTTCCCCCTTATTAACCATGTTTTGTAGTGATTAGATAGTTGAGGGGAAACTTTATCTTAATATGGAAGATGTAGTCTAGCTAATAGAATGAATGATAAAACCAGAACAACATGATTTTGAAAGTATTAATGAACAAACGGATCTAGAAAATGGTCACCAATAGTTGCTAACATCTGAAAAGGAGAAACAACTAGATACCATGAGCTTCTGAACAATGAATATAAAGTAGCCTATAACAAACTTCTAGATTACAACAGGAAATAGAGAAAAAAAGTTAAAAGAAACCATTAGGAAGCAATCAGCAAACTCCAGAAGGTAGGACACTTTATCCACCAGGTGAGGGGAGAAGAATTATAAATTAAAAGAGGCTTAAGAGAGATATTAACCTGGGCCTCCCCAGTGGCACAGCAGGTTGAGTGCAGCACCATGCTGTGAAGCTGTCCACAGCCTCTGCAGTGCAGGATCAATTCCTGGCCGGACAGGGAGCAACCCACATGGTGTGGCAGACCTCTCCTGTCTCGCCCACTGCTCCCCTCAGCAATGTATTTCTGTCTGTCTGCCTGTTCTGCTTCCTGCTCTGTCTCTGAAGAATTCTCACCCTCCCGCACCTCTGACCTGCACCCCAGTCCTTGAATAAATAAATCTTTAAAAAAGAGAGAGAGAGATTAACCAATTGCCATGTATGGCCTTCCCTGTATTGTGAGTTGAGCTAGTAAACTGTGTGTGGGCTGATGATACAGTATAAAGAAATTAGAACACTGATTGGGAATTTAGTGCTGTAAGTAATTTATGCTATTTTTAGGTGGAATAATGGCATGATTCTATTTTTATTTAAAAACATTTTTATAGAAGTGCTGAAAATATTTACAGTTGATAAGATGTCTGGAATTTGCTTCTAAATAATCTGAGTGGAGAGGAAATAGGAAAGGTTTGTAGGTAAAACTTGTGAATTGTTTCAATCAACTGGGTAATCCAAATTCATTCAAATCTAGTAGATTATTTTATCTACTTTTGTGTTTATAATTTTCCATGTCAAAAAAAAATTTTAATAGAATATCTCATGTTGTGAGGCTGGGCCTACAAAAATGAGACAGATGTATGGTGATATTAAAAGCCAGGGTAATTTCAGGAAGAACAACAAATATCAGAGGAAAAAATACTGATTTAAATTAGTTGCAAATTTTTATTTCCTTTGTGCTCAAAACATCAGAATTCATTGAAAAATGTAATGCTTATTAAGGAAAAAGGAGAAAACAACTCCCTCCAAGATAGGTCACTTAATCCATTTAGAAATGAAAGATACGTTCTTGCAAGGCAAACCATGAGCCATGCAAAGCCGTGATTTCTGTACAGATGTTATTTGTCTACTAGTTTCATGTTGTTGATGACTTCCCTATTAGCATCTCCATTACACGACTTTTCCATACAGGAGAAATCTATGAATGCTCTGTAGAGCCTTTTAATGAATAAGGTTCCTGTAGACCGTAGGACCTGTTTCCTAGCCTTCAGCAAGAACGAGAAACGAAAAATGTCCTCTTCCAACTCCTACTCCTGAATGTTAGAAGAAGGAGAACGCAGCTTGGAATAAAAAAAAATCCTAGAATTGCATTAGTATAAAAGTTCTACGTTGAATGCCACATTTCCCCTTTCTGCAAAATGTGAAATAAATATTTCCATTGTCTGAAATACTATGGGACTGAAAAGCCATTCATTATTCCGGAGAAACGCCAGTATGCTAGCTGATTTGGAGTAAGGATGTTCTGCTCATAGAAGAATATCGGAAACACTTAAGGCATTCTGCAGATGGAAGCATAATAGAAGTGAAAAGATGCGGCCACACACACACACACACACACCCCTTTTGAAGCGCTCCTTTCCCCCAGATTTCCGACATTTAATACCAGAAGTCAACCTTAAAAGTTCAACTTAGCCTGACGTCTCAAGGGACAGAAAAGTTGCCGAAGTCCGAGGGATGAGTCACTTTGCTCTATTTTGATGAGTAATGTCAGGTGTCATGGAACCCGGTGCTGAAGAAGAGGGGAGGGGGCGTCAGACGTGCAGACGGAAGAAGAGTGGTCACTCGGGATTGGATGGCGAGATCTCGATTTTCCTAAAATTGCGTCATTTCGAACCCAATTGGGTCCGGATGTCATGGGCACCGACGGCCTACCGTCTCGGAAATTCTCAATCAGACGCAAGCAAGGAGAGGAGGCGGCTAATTAAATATTGAGCAGAAAGTCGCGTGGGGGAGAGTGTCACGTGGGTCTCGACGCTCGTCGAGCCTCGCATAAAAACTGCGCTGCACCAGGCGAGCACCACAGCGCTCAGCGACCTGCTTCTCCCCCGCCGCGGCCACCCGGAGTGCGCAGCGCCCCGAGCGCGTCCAGACCAGCCCCAGCAGCGCGCGGACCCGTCCTCCGCGGTAAGTGCCCGCGCGGTGCGAACCCGGCCGCGGCCGCCGCGCGCTCTCCCAGGTGGCGGCTGTGGACAGCGAGGGGACCTCTGCGGGGCAGGAGGGGTCGGCATGACCGCGGGGGAATCACCTGGGAGACGGTTTCCCAAAGCTCCCGTCCCTCTGTTTAGCACCTGCAAAGCCTCCTGGCTGCGCGGGTGGGTGGGTGGGTTGGAGAACTGGGCAAGTTGGGATCCAAGAAGGGGATCTGAGGAGCTTTGGGGCGCGATTCTCTTCCCTATAAAGGTACAGGCGAGACTTCTTAACCCTGAAGCTGTTTATTTTGGGTCAAGCGTTCCCGGGCTCTGTTGTGGATGCTAAAATTCTGCTCCCCCAACTCTCGGGGTAGCCACCCCCAACATTTTTCTCTCCTCAATCTCTTGCCCCCACTTTTTCCAGAAATCCAACATGAAAATTCTCGTGGCCTTGGCAGTCTTTTTTCTCGTCTCTACTCAACTGTTTGCAGAAGAAATTGGAGCCAACGATGATCTAAATTATTGGTCCGACTGGTCTGATAGCGACCAGGTTAAGGTGAGACCCGGTCCGAAGTCGAGTCGCGCTGTTGTTCCAGCCTCGGGAGCTGTCACTTTCCCAGTCCAGCCCCCGGGTCAGGCCGGCGGGCCCCGAGGAGGGCCACTGCAACCTGGGGAGCTGGAGACGCGAGGGGTGGGGGGAAAGGACCGCCATTCCATGGGCCCCGCGCGGGTTATTGATGCCAAGACCCAAGTTTCCTCCCGAAGGCTGCACCGTCGGATTTCAGGAACTCCCTTAGAGGATGGGACCTTCCTCATTGAGCCCGAGGTTCTCACTAAAACAGGGCATAATGAGTCACCTCTATGGTGCCAGGGGTTTGGTCCCTTAGAAATGGGAATTTCGAGGACTCAGGTCCAGCTGCAGGAACCAGGTATTTGCAAAAAGCTGGGCGGGGGCAGAGTAGCCCTCCCTGGTCGCAGGGAGAAGCAGGGGCAAGGGGCTCGTTACCCGGGGCTTAGCGGGCAGAGGTGGGAGGAAAACTAACTCCCTGTCTTGACATTTATTTGTACGGACCTGAGGACGTAGCCGCCAAGTTTTCCTTTAGGTGGCTCTCAAGGGATCCTTGGTTCAAGGGATCGTGCCTCCGGGGAACAGTGCGAGTCGCGCCATTCGGGTCCTTTGTCAAGCGTCGTCACCCTTCCCCAGCCCCCACACACCTGTGCGCGTTTAGCGCGCTGAGGTGTCTCAAGTCGGTTCCCGCGACCAGAGGTCTCCCGCTCCGAAAGGAAAGCGGAAAGCGTGCAGGGCTTGGTGGGTTTAGGCGGCGGCGCTGGAGCCGAGTTCCACCCGCATCGGTTCAGGGAGGGAGCCCCTTGCTTTGACCTCCACTCAGTCCCGGTGCGGGGAAGCCCGGCCTCTCTTTGCCTCTCCAAGGAGCAGGCTTCCCCGGCCAGACCCGCTGGTCCCCACCGCCTGCCGAGCTCCGGGGCTGGAGCGCACCCAAGGAATGGCTGCGGGCTCTGGGCGTCCAGCGTTGGGCTCCCACACACCTCTTTGCCCCTGCGCCTTTCCTGCAGGAGGAGCTGCCTGAACCCTTCGAGCATCTTCTGCAGAGAATCGCCCGGAGACCCAAGTCTCAGCAGTTCTTCGGATTGATGGGCAAACGGGATGCTGGTGAGATGGGCGGCCATCCCTCTCTGGCACTATGGGGAACCGCCCTGTCTCCTTGCCACTTCTCGGAGCACCTGTCTCTTGTTCTGAGTAGATAGCTACTTGTACCCTAAAAAGGGGTGTGACTGCGGACACCCCACTGACCCCCACCTCACTCAAACACATAGTTGCCCATGGAGGGAGGGAGAGATCCTTTTTGCATGCTTCACAATATTAGAGTGACCCAAACCACCACGAACAGGATCCAGCCTTGGCTAAAATCTCCCTTGAATGAAGATCCCAACTTAGGTGGAAGGCGCCTGGGTCCCCAGGGGGTTGTACTCGGAATGGTCTAAGTGCATGTGGAAACAGATTTTAAACCATTGGGGTGCACTTAAGTGTTCAGTGTCTCCTGATAGTAATATTCAGTTTCCTTGAATTCATCACACCACGGGGTGGAACCTGTAAATAGTTAACCTCAATTCATCTCTTGTCAGATTCCTCAATTGAAAAACAAGTCGCCCTGTTAAAGGCTCTCTATGGTAAACATTTCTATAAATCTTTGTTACAGTATTGTGAATGTACACCTAGGAAAGCCGAGACTGTCTTTTATGGGCAGAAATACAGATTCTTGATTATGTCTATTTAATGAGATGGATTTGCATCTCTCTCCTGAGCATCCAACTGATGAGCCACCTTGAAGATGTGTTTTTTACAAGAAAACAGAAAATGCCTATCAATTATTAATAGGTCTCAGGAGTGTGGCAATCCTGGATTTGAGTCCTGGATTGAGTAGCCCAGAGAAAGCACTTTAAATATTCCTTTGGGTTTGTTAATATAGTTTGTTTTTATTATTAATAATTTGGTTAGCATTTATGGTTCTGCTATATTCCTCAGGCTAGTATGTGAATGGGAAATAGTGTACTTTTTAAAATCAATTTATATTAAATTCTCTTTAAAAGATATGATAGCAGCTTTAAAACAAATTATTGCAGTAGACTATGATGGAGAATTACCGGGGCTTTGGTGGTAGGCATGGTGTGATGACATACATTTACAGAATTGTGAGTGTATGTTCCTACAATATACATAGTGCTGTAAATCAATGTTACCTCAATAAACATAATTTAAGAAAACCCAAATTTATAGTGTTCGCTAATTTTCTTTTTCTATTTTCTAGGACATGGCCAGATCTCTCATAAAAGTAAGTTCAAGATTATTTTGACACTTATCAAAAACAAATGTAAGTTACATTGAATTCCACTTTATATAACATCTGGTCTTATTTTCTGTCATAGCTTAAGACTTAATATTTTTAATTAAGATTATGTAAGAATGGAGGAGACTCAATTACATCCAGAACATAATTGTTTAAAGCCCTGTCATTTTGAATATCATACTTACCAAAAAAAGATGCATTAATGTTAAAAATCCTTTATTTCTCAGCTAAAGTATTGCTGAGTTCCTGACACACAGAAATTGTGAATTATTGTTTGTTGTTATTCTAAGATGCTAAAAAAAAAGGAAACACTTTAAGTTCTATAAATTATTAGTTTTAGATATAGGAATTTCAATGCCAGGGGTTTAAAAAAAGTTCACCCACACACTCCTCTTTCCCATTGCTGCTTCCTTTGCAAAAATATAGAAAAGCATAGCCTCTTGCAATTCATTGTAGTATGCTGGATCGTATAACATCATTTATTACTAGGGTAATCCAGCAGCCAATTAAGAGGATAGAGTGTCAAGAGTAGTGAATCCATACTTACTAAAATATAAAGATCGAAAGAAATGCAGTTTTGAACACATAATTGAAGGGAAAACCTCAATCAATCAAAGTAGAGTGTAATATTTCTCAGGGCAGTGAAAATGGCAGAATGTGACACTTGATGGTCATTAGATCCCAGATTCCCAGTTAATGGAACCAGTGTTGACAGGCTATCCCAGGGGTCCATCTTAATCATATTGGGATATCCCAGGGGTCCATCTTAATCACTTACTCTGGCCTGGATTTTGGTTCATTGGATGGCAGTGAGGCCACATTAGGAAAACAACCCTTTTCTCAATAGATAGAGTTTTAAGCCAAGAGACATTCTCTTTCTATAGTCAAAATAACCATTTCCAAAGACTTCTTTGAAAGTGAATAAATGTTACTCATGTTTACTTTCTAACAATTTGACTTTCCAGGGAATTATACAGAGCAAAATTCCATATAATGAAAATAATTTTATTAGTGTTGAAACTAAAATACTTCTCCAAATGGAGGATTTTTTTTAACTGAATAAAACTGAAATAATGATGTCTTAGAAGTTTATAGTCAACAACTATAAGGATCTCACTAACTTAGGTTCATTTCCTGAGAAATACAACATAACTGAGTAATAAGAAGAGATAAACCTGGATATTTCTCTATCACACAAATGTGAAATTGACTCCCTAAAAACCAAAACTAGCTCAAATAGAGACAATGTTTAAAACATTTTAAACAGATAAAATTTAATATGACTATAGGGTTCTTGCTAATATCTAGTTATTGAATTGAAAAAAGTACTTTCACTGTATTGTTTGAATCATTGATAACTTACCAAGAGTCTTTATTTCTTTGAGCTCACCAAAATTTGAAATAACATATATTTATATATAGGCATATGTTCAGAAACTTGCTTATTGTTGGTACTAGCTATAACAGTTTATTTCCTCAAAGACATACATATTAAATTACCCCTAAATGTATTTTTCCAGGGCATAAAACAGATTCCTTTGTTGGACTAATGGGCAAAAGAGCTTTAAATTCTGGTATGTATAAAACCATGACTTTAAATAGTAACTTAAATCTATTTCTATTATTTTCTTTCTAAGGAACAGTTTTCAAAACATTAAAAAGGAATAATAAATTTAAAATGAGTATTATGGTGAAAAAAAATCTAATTGTAATAAATAAATCCAAGAATGGGTTTACAATATATCTTCCTCAAACCTCTCGCATCTCCAGTGTCTGCCCCATTTAGTCATTACCTAACCTGAATCTTTGGGCTAGTCTAATAATCTTTCCCTCATATCTGCTAAATAGACCACATGTAACCTTACTGAATTAAGGTATAAGGGTGGGGAGAGGCATGGTGTGTGGGAAATAAGAGTGATTTTTCACTTGTTACCAAGGTAATTTGAAAGTCTTACAGACATTGCATCTGGTAGCCTTCGACACACAAAAATAAATAAACAAAACTATTCCATTAACACAAATCATTCCTTCGTGGAGTTCTAGAATCTCAAACTCTAAACATCCATTCCAGTGCCTTCAAAAAGGGAGATAATCAAATCATGCTAGATGGTTATAATCGGTTTGGCTCTAAAGCCACTACATTAGCAAGCAGGAATGCCACAACATTCCATATATCCTATTTTCATTCTAAACAACTCTTCCACTTGATATAATGACTATATATTTCCTTTCTCCTATTTAGTTTCTATCTTCTATGTAAATGTGTCACATACATATATCTGAAAATTCTCATTTTTTAACTCATCCATCACATAATTTTCAAGGAGAAATAACCCCTCTATCATTTTCATAAACATGGAACTTTTGTTAAGTACATTTAAGCCTTATAGCTTCTAGTTAAGGCTCTTCAGGAAAGCAATTCAAATTCTGTTTATTTTACCCTCCGTGAAAATAGACTTACAATACTAATCATGCAATTAATTAGAAAGTAAATTAGAAGCTATCTTGTCCATTTAGAATATTACAAATCTATATGTGTTGGTTTGATTCTTAATTATCTGGAAAAGTCACACAAAAGTGATATGTTCTAGTATTTACATTGGTTTTCTACCTTTCACATTTAGAAACTACATTTGTATTTCTTAAGAAATTTTCAGGCTGCTCAAATTTAAATTTTAAAGATGTAACCTCTGTGCCTAATGAAAATTTTAAAATTGTTTTACTAGTATGTATTATTTTCCAGCTTTTATTTGGAATGTAAATTTAAACTACATTGACTTCATTTGTACCAAAAGTATATACTAACCCTTTACTAAGAAAACTGCTGTTTTCTTAATAATTTTTTTGGCCATCAACTCTCCACTCCAGAACTAATACAGGTTTCATCCTTAACTTTACAAATAACAGAGATACTGTTCAATTTAGAATTGATTAAATATTATTAAATGTATTAAAATAATAAAATTATAGAAAATAATAAATAGAATAACTGTGATGAGTCAGAACTGACTTAGGACTAAATCTGCTCCTTCATTTTAGTTAAGAAAATACGAAAGGAAAAAATGGGCAAAATGTAATCCAGAGACTTTTCCATATATTCAGTTGAGGCAAAGTTATCCTACTCTTCTTTACAGTCATCTGGTTCTTAACCATGTGTAGTCACAGACCCCTTTGACAATCTGACATATCCAGAAGCCCTCTTCCTGAAGAAACCCTAAACAGTTCATACACATAAAAGTTTACATACAGTTTCATAGGGTTTAGAGGCCAGGGAGGAAACTGCTTCCACTTAAGAAGACATGTTCCTGCTAAATCGCTCATCTGTGTTTGGTTAGCTAATATTAGCATTCAGCTCCTCAATTTTCTGAGGAACAGAATCTTTTAACCTTGTCAGGAATTGAATTTATACTAGTCATCCTCCTAATGCAAACAAACCAAGATAAGAAATGATGTGTTTTCCTTCCTTCAGAATTGCCCAGTTTGGGGCTCAGACTGTTCTATTCCAGAAGGACATATGTAATTGATAAAACATTCATCTTGTAACTAATCTAAATGATAGTTGGTTGCTAAAGAGCATCCTCTCAGTGATAAAAGAAAGAACCGACAATACTGTAAACCTTTACCTTCTCTCTCAACAAATCCTCTCACTGAGAAAAGTGTTTAGAATGGCACCTGTGATGCCTTTCACAGTTCTTTTGGATCGCTGTTTCTATTTAAATTAGTGTTTTCTACAGGACATACTGAATTTTTTTTAAGTTCAGCAATTTCACTATTATGCGAGTATGTAAAGGATTATCTAAAATGATTAAAAAATAGATTTAAATATTTTGATACAATAGTATAATATTTACCATTTTATGGGCACAGAACACTTTGAAATTTTGCTTAGAATAGGTAAAATATATCGTGTGAATATAATATAATTTTGTCTTTTGTGGGTGGCTAGACAGTCATAGCAAATTACTAGCCACCTATGTTAAGTAGAGTTGGATTAAACTCTCTCAGGCCATTAGCATGCCAGGAGGTTAAGTTAAACTGTGTTGTACTTAGATGACTCAAATGGACCTACCTACAGAGAATGAGGCTGGTTTTAGTCTCAAAAGCAATCCCTCATTGGGAGGCATCCACGTGACAGGAAGAGGGCCTCTCTCCACTAGGTACTGGGATAATAGGAATCAGCAAACTTTTTCTGAAAAAAGCCAGACAGGAAATATTTTAGGATTTGTGAAGCCTGCAGCTTCCAACTACCCAGAGCTTCCACTGTAATGCTAAAGTAGTCGCAGACGATACACAAAGGAATGGGTGTGGCATGTTTCAGTACTGTGTTATTTACAAAACAAAAAACCTATGGAGGAGCTGGATTTGGCCTGTGGCCTATAGATGATTGATTCTGTCCTCCAATCAAAGTCCCACATTTTGCTGTAATCTTACTACCACTGCTGGTTTTAGACGTCTTTATAATGTACCATGGTCCTGTACAGCTTGAGAACACTGCTGAGGAGCAACATGGCCATATATTGTGGAAACATGCTTTTGGGGCACTGGGTATGTGATGGATAACCAAAACAACCACAAACTCTGCAGGTAGGCCACTTCCTATCAGGATTCAGACTGAGGCAGAATTTGAAGATGTGTAAATAAAATTCAGAAATTCTTCCATGAGGAAAAAAAAAAAAAGTCACCATGAGTTTCAAATAAATCACTGTGTATGCCTTGAATTTAAACTCGATGAATCCTCTTAAAATGTCTTTTACCTTCTCTTTGTTCTCAGTGGCTTATGAAAGGAACGCAATGCAGAATTATGAAAGAAGACGTAAATAAACTACCTAGTGTATTATTTATCGAGCTTCCTTTGTGTTAATGGCCAATGAAAGGTAAAAATGAGACTTGCACTACGAGGAATAATTATTTATTTAATAATAATTGTTTTGAGTTTAAAACTCAAGAAGTGTTTATTTTTCATATTGTGCCCATATGTGTTGTAAAAGTGTGCTATAATTCTAATATAATGACTCCCTCAGAGTAGTAATCTGTGGTAACTTCCCAACAAAGCACAGTGTCCAAGTGAAATAGTAAAAACCTGTTCCTGATAAAGTCTCCAAAGAAAGAAATCCGTTTTGGTTCTTGGAAGCAGTCAGATCAGCTGCTGAAAAGGAAGAAACTCACAGTCTGGCGATACTTCTCTATTTGTTTTCACAGTGGAAATGTACTTAGATTTGGTATCAAACTGTGTTTGTATCCCTGCAGCATGTTTCATGTGTTGTGAGTATATAGAGATGTTTTAAAAGTTTTAATGTGATTCTAAGGTCTTCATTTCATTGTATAATGTGTTGTGATAGTTAACATTTTAAATAAAAGAAAAAATATCTCGAGAACTGGGTCTTATTCTTTTATTAACATTTGTATCAAATCAGCAGTTGTTGGTTATTTTTAGTAGATGAAATATGTTCAAAATTGTTTTGACGGCTAAATAATGAAACATAAAGCTACTAATTTGTTTCCTTAAGGAAAGTGACTAAAGTGTAATCTCAATTTCTTTCTCACACACACACACATATATATATATATATATATATATATATTTTTTAGCTAAGTCGTTTGTCATGAGATCATTCATGGAGAAAACAATTACATAATTACATCTGGGAATCTAAAGAGTAAAGACTAAGTTCTGTTTATACATGCCTATATTTCCTTCTACAAACAGGATAACAATCTGTTTTAAAGATGCGCTTTACTGGTTATTTCCTTATTGAATAAAACATCAGTGCAATACTGTTCCAGCTCTACTTCAAATATAGGGAATAAATACAGAACAGGGATAAATACAGAGGGAGGCTCTTATGTATCTATTTAAGGGAAATGATTGATATGTGTCCTGGAAACTGTTTTCTGATTACACTGAGGGTGTAAAAGATTGACAAGTGGTAAAAATGAGTCAGGACAAGCATTGTCAGTAATAAAACTCCTTGAGTTTAGCCTGGACTATGACTGTTGTTGATCGATGTTAAAACCATTTGTGGGACAGAAGAACTAAAGCATATTTTAGACTTTATATCATTTGTTTTTAAAGAACACCAACAAACTCTTTCTATGTTATACAAAACACTTAAAATGTTACAAATTATAAGCAACATGGAGACAGAATCATTTAGAACCCCACTCCCCATCAGTAATGTTTAATATTCTATTAAATAATACTTATTTAATATATAATAATCATCATAATACTAGCTAAAACATATAATGTATAATTATTAACATTCTTATTATCATCATCACTTTATAAATAAGGATACAAAGTTCAAGGAAATGTTGAAGTTAGAGATTATAATATGAGAAGAGTCAAAATTAGAAAGGAATTATTAGGAGGATATAAACAATGAAATTAAGCAAGTGGCAATACTGATACAATGGAATATGCCATCATTTAAAAGGAAGATATGGTGTATTTAGGGACTTGGAGCAACCTATCCTGTATGTTGTTAGGCACAAAGCAGTACATCTGAATTATTTCTGTTTCTGTAGAGATGTAACAACAAGAAAGAATAATAGGACTGGATCAAGAAGATATAGTATATATACAGAATGGAATATTACTCAGCAATCCAAAAAGATGAACTCATGCCATTTGCAGCAAAGTGGATGCAACTAGAAGGAATTGTGCTCAATGAAATAAGTCAGAAGGAAAAAGAAAAAGATCGTATATGGTTTCACTTATAGGAGGAATGTAGGGGAACAAAATTGTTGTTGTAAAAACAACAACTATACAAAACACAACAAAACAAAAACAGACAATTATAAACCAGAGACATCCTGCAGGGGAGGAGGAGGCAGAGGGACCAGAGGGAGGGCGGGAGGAGCACAGGGGACTGAGGTGATGGTGCACAGGTGCATTGGTGAAGGAAATTGTATGGGGGCTATACCTGGTGGGAGGGGGAGCAAATATTGTTTAAAAATCAACAATGATGTAAAAAATAAATTAATTTAAAAATATTTTTTAAAAGTTCAAAAAAAAAGAATAATAGGTAAGAATAGATAGATAAGGACAAGAATGTGGGTTTCAGCATCAAACTTCACATTTCAAATCCCTGCTTATGAGCAATGGTCATTGTGATGATGGGTGAGTCTCTTCATTTCTTTCTGCCTAATTTTCCTCCCTTATTTTACTCATCAGTTTAGATGAGGAAAATTAGACTATGGAGCTTAGGTGAGGGTTATGGTATACGATGCACATAAAGCTTCCAGCACAATCTCTGACACACAGTGAGTATCCAGTTAATGTTGCCTGCTGTTCTGGTGAGCAGCTCCCCAATGCCAGTGAGAAAATTAGCACTATATTTTAACCACTAAAATGTTTTTTATAAACACACTGAGGAAGCAGAGGTGTGTGTTGGTTTCTAAATTTACTTTGCTATACGAAATAAATTGAGGGTTGTATCACAAATTGTGTAGCACTTTATGTGGTTCATCAGTGCACTAGAGAGTTCCTAGACCCCTTCCCTCCCTGAAAGGCTATAAGTCCCTGAAGCATGAGCTGCTTTTCCTCCTGGTCCAGAAACCCAGCAACAGCATGATTAGCGAAAGGGAGAAAAACTTCACCTTTAACTTTGTATTCATTAAATATTTACTCCAAGGTGGTGCAGGTGGTAGAGCGCCGCTCTGTGGAGCTGTCCGCAGCCTCTGCAGCGCGGGTTTGATCCTGACCAGCCAGCGAAAATCCCACATGGCGAAGCAGACCTCTCCTGTCTTCGTCCGCTGCTCCCCGCAGCAGTGTATTTCTTCAGTCTGCCTGTTCTGTTCCTGCTGTCTCCGGTGAATCTTCTCACCCTCACACACATCAGGCCTGTATCCCAGTTCTTGTATAAAAATAAATAAATCTTTAAAAAAAAACAAGAGACGCTGTGAACCAAAACATTTTAAAAAATACATATATTTACTATTAGTACCTAACTGTGGCATAGTTTCTTGAATAAAATACATTTTATTCACCTCTCTTCTTTCCTAAATATTTTGTTCTGTTATGAAATGGCAAAAAAAAGACCAATCCATGTAATTAAGTGATTGAGTACTTTTTTGTTTCAATATTTTGTTGCTTGATAGAAAGAAATGAAAATGAAATAATGTATTATTTGACACATACAAGTAATTAGCAAAACTATAATGAAAAACAAGAAATGATTGAAACATAGACAAGGTAGTGATTCCTTTGTTCGGAGAAGAAGTAGAGTTTACACCCAGAATTTTTAAAGTACTGGATATCTTCTCTTGCTTAACATGGGTGGGAGATACCCTGGTTTTTGTTTTATAGTCATTCTTCAAAGTATATACTTATGTGTGTCTATCTGTGTTTATACATAAATATGCATCCATAAACATTCATTTTGAAGGATCTGTACATAGACACGCGCACACACACACACACACACAAATTTAAAAAGTTAAATTTAAAAAGTTAAAAAGTTACTGGATTCAACGTAAAAATCTCTCTTAGTTCCATCACATGAAACTTTTCCTCAGGACACAAGTCTTATAAATTAACAGCTTAATGATGCTGACCAATATATTACTTTCCTTTATAATAAACAGCCTGCTTTTTGAAAGGAATAGTAAAGAAAATCAAGTATGTGAGGAGCTGTTGGTCTATTTTACTCTAATTGTCTGAACCCAGATTCCTGGATAATCCCATAAAATGGAAAAAGTCTCCTCCCCTTCCCCTTGCCCTTGAAATTGAAAAATGTTTACAAAAGTAAGAGGTAAATGAAGACTTTTATGTGAATGAGTTCATGAAACAAAATAATTTTTATCAAAATAACTCAGGTTTGCACAAAAGAAAAGAAGATAGTTTCTAGATCAAAAAGTAGAGGAAGAAACTAAAAGACAGTGAGAAAAATAAACTCAATTCAAATCAATAGCTCCTTCTACCATGACCTTGGTAGAGGATATTTCCAGGAGACAGTTCCTTCTCTCCCTAAACTTTGAGTGTATTAATTTCAATTCTTTAAAATATTTACCTGTGTGACAGCTTTCCTCAAAGCTACTTTAGACACATGTAAGGAAACTACTTTCTAAAATAAACCAAGTATCTGGGATAATTCATCTTTGCTTTCTTGAGTCATTATTTGGCATAAAGAAATATTTGGGGACATTTAAAAACAACCTCTAGTGCTATTCATAAAATGTTATTCTTTCCTATACACATTAAGGCTCCCTTCTAAATAGTACTGTCTATTAGGTCACATATCATTCTGCATTTGAAGCCCCTTTTTTTTTTTTTTCCCAATTCTGATTCAATTACATTTGGCTATAAAAATATATTCTATTAATCCACAGATATACTACCAGATTTTTAAAAAAAATGTCATTGTAATGGTATCCTTGGTATAAACCATTTTATGTGACTCCAACCCATAATGATGGAGGCTGGATTGGTTTTATACCATTTCATAAGGGTAAATATTATGTTGTAGTACTCAGATATAACAGGTCAAAAAGACTAATTCATTCATTTACCTGTTTATTCATTTATCCACTCATGCATTCATCTTGTGAATTGTCTGTTAGTTGTAAGACTTTACGTGATAAGTGAATTAGACAAAAATACTAGCATGAAACTACTCGCTATCTTACAGAAGGATGAGATACACTCTTAATTACCATAAGAGAAATGCAGCTAAAGCATGATCAGCCATGTGATGGCAGAGACCATTTCCCTCTTTTTCTTCGGCAATCCCCTGCTTCTGGAATAGTGCTGGCTCACAGCAGGTGCTTATGCTGGCAGAAGGAGGAGGGAAAGGAATGAATGAATAAAAGAGGAAGTAACATGTTACTTGGGCTTGGATGATGGAAAGATATGACCTGGGAAAGATAAAGAAGGCAGATTTCCAGAGGCGGGGACTAAGATGTGGAGTAGGAAGTACTGTGTCTACCTCTCCGCATGGCCACAACAACTCTACACTAAAAAGGAAATAATCTACACAGAAGCAAACCTGAAATCCAGAGAAAAACTCCTACAACAAAGGATAAAAAGGCAGCACCCAGACAGACAGGAGAGACAGAGAGATGCTCATACCAAGGAAGAAAACCCATGGCGGGGGCAAGAAGGCCCAAATGGAAGAATCCCTAAGGTTCAGGACTCTTCCCTGGAGAGCTGAAGGAGGCTCGTGCCTGACATGGCTTCCCAACCCTCTAATCCAGCATAGCAGAGATAAGCTCGTTATCATTTATCATTAGGGAAATGCATATCTAAACCACAAGAATGGCCCATGTCAAAAAGACCAGAAATAACAAGTGTTGGCAAGGGTGTGGAGAAAAATCGAAGCTTTGTACACTGAGTGAATGTAGATTGGTCTAGCTGTTGTGGAAAAGATTATGGATGTTTTACAACAAAATATTAAAAATAGATCTAACACAGCCTCCATGGTGGTGCAAGGGGTTAAGACGCAAAGTATGAAGCTGTCCGCAGCCACTGCAGCACGAACGAGTTCAATCCCCAGCCAGGGAGCTACCCACATGGTACAGCAGACCTCTCCTGACTTGCCCACTGCTACCCTCAGCAGTGTATTTCAGTCAGTCTGCCTGTTCTGTTCCCCACTCTGTTTCTGGTGAATCCTCTCACCTCCCTACCCACACACACACACCTCTGGTCTATACCCCAGTTCTTGTATGCATAAATAAATAAATCTTAAAAAAAAAATGGAGGGGCCTCCCCAGTGGCACAGCAGGTTGAGCACAGTGCTGTGAAGCTGTCCACAGCCTCTGCAGAGAGGGTTCGATTCCCGGCCGGCCAGGGAGAAACACACATGATGAGGCACACCTCTCCTGTCTCGCCCACTGCTCCCCTCAGCAGTGCTTTTGGTTCGTCTGCCTGTTCTTCTCCCTTCTCTGTCTCTGGTGAATCCTCTCACCCTCCAGCGCCTCTGGCCTGTACCCCCGCTCTTGTATAAATAAATAAATCTTAAAAAAAAAAAAAAATGGATCTACCATAAGACCCAGCAATCTACTCCCAAGTATCTTCCCAAAGAATACCAAAATACTCCTATGTTCATTGCAGCACTATTTTTAAAAGCCAAGCTATAGAAACAATCTAAACAGATTAGGAAGGTGTGGTACATACACACACTGGAACACCATTCAGCTATATAAAAGAAGATAAACTCTTGACTTCTATTTTAACATGAATGGCACAGGAGAGGATCATGCTAAGTGAAATAGGTCAAAAGGAAAAAGACAAATATGTATGATGTCACTTACAAATGGCATATAGAAAAATAAAAGAAAGTATCCAAAATAACCAGCCAATAATAAATCCTAGAAATCTGACTGTAGAATTGAGGGTACCAGAGGGGGAGGAGGAAGGGATTGAGCAAAGTGGGGAGGGGGTCCAATGGACTATGGTTGAGGACTTTTGGTGCTTTGGTGGTGGGTGTGGTGTGGTAACATACTCTAAAAGGGTGTTACCCTGGACCTCTAAGTCATACACAATGTGTTAACTAATGTTACCTGAAAAAAAAAGAAAAAAAAAAAAAAAACACCAAAAACCACTTCTACCAACAGGTATTACAAAAAGAGAAAAAAAAAAAAAAAAGTGCTTCTTTTAATAAATGGGTACTAAAAGTTTGCCTGTCAAAGAAAAACAAATCTAAGATGGAGAGACTTAGAAGGAATGAAGAAAGTGTGAGAAACACCAGGGAAATGAGTGAGGCGTCACGTTTAATAAGTGAAACTCCCTGCTCTCAGGGCAAGTGTCCTCCAGCCCGTGCAGGATTAGAACTATGGAGTCAATGTATTTTTTGCTTGCCTGCATTAGTATCACTACAATGAACCTGACTTCATTCTGTAATCAAAAAAAAATTTCCTCTTAGTCTTCAAAATTAAGAAGGGGAATAAATGAAATAAATACCAAGACTATTCTCAAGATTGTGTTAATAGGAGCCCCAAATCACAGTGAGGAGTTTAGAGATATTACTATTTAGGATTTCATTCAGGTTTTATAGGCAAACTGGGGTCACTGAATATAATGAATCATTAATATCCATGAAGTTGCAGCACAACACCAGCTTATTGACAGAATGTTTGGTTACACAAGTGCCACGGCTGTTTTTTTTCCTATAGGTGAGTTGGTATGAAGAACATTTCCCATATTTTTATGCCTTTTCAGTGACAAATATGCTGAAAATAAGTGGCATATTTGGTTTGCCATGAAGCAGAAATAACATATCCTGCATGGATAAATTAATCTGTTTTTGTTTCCTTGTTTTGGGCAACTTTTCTTGCAGGTTTTGTTTGAAATAAAGCAATGTAAAGATGATTCTGCTTGAGATGGCAGACCAATAATGTGACACAATTAACTTGAAAAAGTTTATATCAATAAACCCCTCAACAAGAGCCAAGTCATCTGGGAGGGTTTTATTGTTTATTCAGAGTGCCTAACCTGCAGACTTCCATGTCTGTCTCAGGAGTGTATAGCTCAGGAGAGTAAGCCTGGAAGTAGGAAGAGAAAATCAGACCATTTCTTTGGCAAGCACTACAGCATTATTTCCAGCAATTACATTTCCCCTTCCCCTCCCCCCCAATATGCAGGCAGGGAATGAAATTACTCTTTTAGCAATAACTTTCATCCTGTCACTTAGAGATGGACATAGCCAGAAGAGAATTATAGCATGTTCAAGTTAGAGAAATCAGATAAGATCTGACCTCACTTGGTCATATTTGACTAAGGAAGCTGACATCCAGAGGATTGACTTTACTTCTCAGTGAGCTGACATCCAGAGGAGTGACTTTACGTCTCAGTGTCAGACACGCAACCAGGAGGGGTCTTCTTAGTCTTCAAGATAATTATTTGGTTATAGTTGTGGGGAAGTGATTTATTAGTCTTTCTTATTTTTTTAAAGATTTATTTATTTATGCATACAACAACAGGGGTACAGGCCAGAGGTGTGGGGGTGGGCAGGTGAGAGGATGCACCAGAGACAGAGTGGGTCGCAGAACAGGAGGATTGACTGAAATACACTGCTGAGGGGAGCAGTGGGCAAGTCAGGAGAGGTCTGCTGCACCATGTGGGTAGCTCCCTGGCCAGGGATCAAACCCATGCTGCAGTGGCTACTGATAGCTTCACAGTGCTGAGACTTAACCCCTTGCAGGGAGGCCCTTATTAGTTTTTCTTACACTAAGTAAATTTCAAGTTTAGAATCTATTTTCAATTCTACTGCTATATAACAAATAACCACAAACTGAGTGGTTTAAAATATCTCCTAATTATGAGCTCACAGTCTATATACTCACAGCAGGGAGAGGGTCTTAGTTCAAATTCTCACAAGGCTGGAATCAAGATCTCATCGAGCTACACTCTTTCCTGGAGCTCAGCATTTCTTCCAAACTCACGTGATTGTAGCAAAATTCAACTCCTTGAGGTTGTAACACTGGAGTCACCTGAGGGATGACTAACAGAGGTTAGTCTAGCTAACAGAGGTTGCCTACTCCTTGCCAAGTGGTCTCCTAGTGTTCAAAGCCAAAAATGGAAAGTCTGAGATTCAAACCCACCCATGCTTCAAATCTCCCAGAGTTTGAGTCTTTCTCTCTCCTGGAAGAGTCAAGTCCCTTTTAAGGGCTCACCTGATTAGGTGAGGTCACCCACAAGAATCTCCATTTTTTAAAAGCCATGTTACATAACCAAAACACGAGCATGACAGTCCTCCAGATTGACATCTCACACACGAGGTTGGAGATCATCTCAGATTTCTGCCTACTCCAGGATCCACATAATTCAGCAGCCGGCATGGCACTGGTCCAGCTGTGAGCTCCATTTCACTGAACAGAAGGTGCATCGGGATTCAGCACATTTCTGAAAGCAATGCTACTGAGATTGTCGGCAGGGAGATTAATGAGCACAAGAGTTCTTGCTCACTCACCAAATTTTAAACTACGATTTTAGAGGTCTACAGTCTTATGGAAGGGAGAGGGACCCAATCTAAATAGCAAAAGATTATTGAGAAAAACAGGAACGTTTTAAACTTCTGGTCTGAGATTATATATATTAAGTACTCAAAATGATGCTCTTCCTGTAGAAGAGCTGTGTCTGATTCTCCCCTCATCATGAAAATAAAAGTAATGACAAATGATGGCTTTGAGTACTGGAAAAACAATGCTCCATCTACGATGATCTTAAGCCTCTCTTTGGAGCTAACTGAGTAAAAGATGCACTCATTATACAGACCAAAATATAGTGCAGGCTGCTGGCAGCTGTCCCATCTGCCCATTCCTATGGCTTCAGCTCTATTTCAGATTTTCTCTCTTTCTCCTGGACCCTGTATCAAGCCCCTCACCAGTGTCCCAAGGTCTGCTTGATGGGTCTTATTTTTTTTTCTTTTGACTGTATGTGATATATAGGGTAAAAGGAACTGCTGGGAATAGGTCTTTAGTGATGATGGTGAGATGCTTGCTCCTCAGTCTCTGCTCAGGTAAGTCATGACTCCTGTTCACCTTTCTGTCTCCCCAATCTTGAATCTCTCTCTTCAGGAAAAGCCCAGACCTTTTTACAGTCTCACCTGGTGAGGTCAGGTCACCTGTGTCCTCCTCTTTCTTACGGCCCCAGGAAGAGCCGTTGATTTTTTCAGCCTATTCAACTTGTTACTTCTTAGGATGGACTAACAGCTTCCTAACTCCTTCCATGTGAACCTGATAGGATATTTTAACTATGTAGTTTTCCAAATGCGAATACTCAGGATGTCATTAATGTCCAACTTTCCCCTCTGCAGAAAACACTATTTATTTTATTCCTGCAACCAGACCATTGCTTACAAGATAATGAGAAATTTCTCTCAAAATCTATAGTAAATAATCAAGAAAAATATCTGTTCACAACATTCAGTTAAACTGCACTTGAGCCATCAAATGCATTTTGTCTGGGACATATATCTTAGGACAAGTTTTCCATAATATTGACCAAAGTAGGTTGTTTTCCTCTTCTGCAGAGAAACTTCAAGTTTTATCTTCACACATCTCAATATTTAACCAGTATTAAGGAATATTTTTATACCAATTCTGCCCAAATAGCTGATGCCAAACCATATATCATATACATGCATTAATGCTATCACATAACAATTGTTTGATAAAAAACTTATTAAAATGATGAAACTTAGATTATACCAATTGCTATATTTATTCACAATAATAATAAAATTATAGCCAGCATTAAGCTACTCTCCAACTTTGAAGAGAGAAAGAGTAATTGTGTGTTGATGTCACCTCTGTCCACAGCACAGGCATGCAAAACAGGAGGCTTGTGTTCTGTTTCTTTCAAGGGGATCTACTAAATACTTCCATCGTATCTAGCTCGATTCTCAGGATTGAAGTGTAATAAGGAATTCACCAGCAAAAGGGAAGTAGGAACAAAGCCAATGCCAGGAGTCAGGCTGCCTTCCCTTAATACTGTAGGCACAATCTATATCAGCGTACACATTAAGCATTTTACATGTGTGACATTCAAATTTTAGAAGGGAAGTTTGAATTTTGAAGTCAGAAGTTTGAATTTTATTAACATACACAGATACATTTTCAGTTTATATTTCCCATGGTTACTATGATCCTTCCTATACTCTCCTTCCCAACCCATGTACTAACATCTCCTCTAATTAAGGTTCTGGTGTCAATAACGAAGGACTTAGCTTGAATGTATATCATTGTTATATTTTCCCAGGGCAACTAACTATACTAATACTAATTTAATCCTTAAATTCAAAAATAGAATGAGGAGCTTCCCTGTGGTGAAAGGGGTTAAACACCCCACTGTGAAGCAATCCAAAGCCTCTGCAGCATGAGTTCATTCCCCTGCCGGCCAGGGAGCTACCCACATGGCGCGGTAGACTGCTCCTGACTTGCCCACTGCTCCCCTCAGAGTGTATTTTGGTCAGTCTGGCTGTTCTGTTCCCCACTCTGTCTCTGGTGAGTCTTCTTACCCCACCACCCACCCCCCGCATCTCTGGCTTGTACCCCAGCTCTTGTATGCATAAATAGGTAAATCTTTAAAAAAAAAAATAGAATAAGGGGCCACAGCCATATAATGGGAAAAGGGGAGCCTCTTTCACAAATGGTTCTGGGAAAACTGGACAGCCACATGGAAGAGAATGAAGTTGGATCACTCTTGAACCCCATGCACAAAAGTAAATTCCAAATGGATAAAGATGTTTTGGAGATTTGACCTCTAATGGCAAAGGAAACAAAAGCCAAAACAAAACAATTGGGATTACCTCAAATTAAAAAGCTTTTAAAAGGAAAAGAAAATTTCAGTAGATTAAAAGGAAAAAAATATTTACACACTAAACAGTCAATGA
Organism: Talpa occidentalis; assembly: GCF_014898055.3. Classification (NCBI taxonomy): domain Eukaryota; kingdom Metazoa; phylum Chordata; class Mammalia; order Eulipotyphla; family Talpidae; genus Talpa; species Talpa occidentalis. Next base: position 87,995,959 of record NW_026555331.1, read on the forward strand.
GGGGTTAATATCCAAGATATATCAAAAGTTTATATAATCTAGCAAAAGCAATAAACAACCTAATTAATAAATGGGCAACAGATCTGAACTAACAATTCATCAAAGAGGCTATCCAGAAGGCCAGTAAATACAAAGAAAATGTTCGCCATGGCCTTTGGTAAGGGAGACTGGGGTCAAAACTATAATGAGAAACACCCTCACACATGGGGCCTCCCTGGTGGTGTAGGGGAGAAGTCTCAGTCTCATAGCTGCAGCCTGAGTTCAATCCCTGGCCAGGAAACTAACCCACATTGGCGCAGCAGACCTCTCCTGTCTAGTCCACTGCTCCCCTTAGCAGTGTACTTCATAAATCCCCCTGTTGTACTCCTCATTCTGTCTCTGGTGAATCCTCTTGCACACTCCTCTCTGCACCTCTGGCCTACACCCCAGTTCTTGTTTGTATAAATAAATAAAAATAAATCTTAAAAGAAACTAACCTCACACCCAAGAGAATGGCGCATATTAAAAACAAAAGAAAACAAAACAGGGCCTCCCCAGTGGCGCAGCGGTTGGGCGCTGGGTTGCGAAGCTGCCCGCAGCCTCTGCAGCGCCGGTTCGATCCCCGGCTGCTCCCCAGCCACTGGAGGAGGGTCCCGTATGGCGCGCGGACCTCTCCTGCCGCCCGCTGCTCCCCTCAGCAGTGTACTTCGGTCCTTCTGCCTGCTCTGCTCCCCGCTCTGGCTCTGGTGAATTCTCTCACCCTCCCGCGCTTCTGACTGTACCCAGTGCATGTATAAACAAAACAAACAAACAAACAAACAAACAAATAAATAAAAACATGCCTCTAAAACAAAACAAAACAAAACAAAAAAACAAGTGTTTGAGAGGATTTATAGAAAGACGTATAGAGGATGTGTAGGTGAACCCCATTACACTGCTGGTGGGAGTGTAAAGTGGTGCAAATATTTTGGAGAATGACTTGGATTTAACTTAAAAAAACTGAAAATAAAATATTGTATGATCCAACAATCCCACTCATGGACATCATCCCATGGAACAAGAAACCATCAACTCAAAACATTATATGCACTACAATGTTTAGAATAGCTAGGACATGGACACAACCAGGGTGCCTGCTATAGAGGACTGGATCAAGCATAATTGCCACAGCCACACTGTGGAACACCGTCCAGCCATAAAAAAGATGACATGTTGACAATTATAGCAAAATGGAAGGAGTTCAAGGGAACCATGTGTAGCAAAGCAAGTTAGCATGACAAAAATAAATATTGGACATTTAGATAGGAGACTATTTGACAACGTGAAATAAAAAAGCTAGTGGACAACAATAAATGAAGGGAGGATTCTGAGAGGAGAGAGAGAAAAGGCCCAAGAAGTTTAAAGAATGATAGTGGGGAAAAAAAATAAAATGTGGATGATAAAAAAAAATTCGGCGTATATGGGAAGCAAAGGGGAGAAAAATAAAAACTGCTCCCAAGATAAAAAGTAAATAGAATGAATGCACTGTCCATTGATGTAGATGTTTAGTATCAATCAATAGATGGGGGAAAGGTTATGGAATACATGATCTATCTGAAACCATAAAATGTAAGCAACACTTGAGACCACCTGGTCATAAATTTGGACTTTTGAATTCAAATTTGCTCTTAAAACACAGAGAAACTTGTTTCTCTTTGATGAAAATTTTCAGTGGCTCAAGTTTTGAGAGAATGTTGTTTCATTGATAAGTTGTCACTTCCTCGTTGACTCCAAAATGCATAATTTTGCTAACATTTTAATCTTTCATTAAAAATCAGAAACATTGCCTAATATATTTTAACTATACATACCCAAATGCTTTTTTTCTATGTCTGGTTCTTATTATCACCTGTTTACATATTTTTGTCCTTGGGTACTTGTTATTGAAGCAGAAGAGGGATATTATTATATATTCTGTAGTACACAAACACCTAACAACTTCTAGCAACACAATAAAGAATATATACTTAAGATGACAGCCTGTATTTGAAATGTGCTATAAAGCATTTCTCTTAAATTATACAATGGAGGTGGAATGCTATAAAAAGAATGTTTTTCTTTTTGTACAATGTACAATGTATAATGTTACATTATTTTAAATGTTTTAAAAGGATTTTCAAAGGAAGACACAATTCAAATACTGTTTGTCATTTTTCCCACATGCAATTAAGTTTATCATTAGTTTACAAGTTAGAATCTCAGAGCCTGAGGCTGTTTCAGCTCTAAGAAATCTGTCATCAACCCCCCTATCTTGGGAGAATAAATCGATGAGGTGAATTTGGTTCACTGTGTTGTTACATCTAAATAGTACTAAATATGTAGTTCAATCTTGGTGCTAAACCCAGGTTAGACGAATCAGTCACTAAATACTATTTAGCCATATAATATGCAAGATTACATGTGGTATAAATGCAAGTTCTTTTTCCCTTGTGGAGCTAAAACTTGAGTTGTACAGAAAAGCAGAAGATGACTAAACGGGGTAGCTCGCTGTTCATGCCAAATAAATAGGAAATAGAAGAGCACCACGGAAGCTCTCAAGAGAAATATCTCATAGCAAGGGTGGTAAGTCGAACAAACTTTCTTTTGGGGGGACTTAAGGTACCTGTTTTATTTTTAACATGCATGTGTATGTTGACACATTCAGACAGTGTTTATAGAAGCAACTTTTGTCTTCTCCTCCTTTTTCTTATGGGTTTGGACTTGAGATGTAGGGATAGCAAGTCTATTACACAAATACACCTTATCCACTGTGCAGATATAGAAATCCATCCCCCTGCCGGCAGCAGCCACTATCAAAATGATTTGCAAGTCAAGGGAAACATATCTGCTGACTGTAATAGACTGTAATAGACTATGGACTGTAATAGACTTCCCCGGGTAGGGAATATATTCCCTGCCTATATTCCCCACACTTAGCAGACCATTTGGCATACAATAGGTCTTGAATAAAAATGAGCTTAAGAAATTAATTTTTAAGCTGCATAATTCTGTTTTTGCCTAGGTATGAACCATTTCTTTTCTCACAGGGTACTGCATTTTACTGCTGCTGAGAACCAAGGAGGGATACTATGGAGAGAGGTTGATGGCATGCAAGCAAGTACTCAGGAGTCAAGGAGACAGTGGAATATAGCAGAATGAAAAGGAACAATGCAGGAAACTGCCACGTGGAAAGGGAACTCTGAAATAAAAGAGCAGAATTAGTGGCATCAAGATCAAGTTAAAGTGACCTGAAATCTGAAGGAAGTTATTGCATCATCTCTCAATGCCCTGTGTTAAAACTACAAAATATAACCTAGATGTAAGTGTATAGAGAGAGCATTTGTACAGGTTAAAGAGCAATATAGTAAAATAGTCATATGCTTTATCCTCCCCAGAAGCCATGCTGTGCTTCCCCTGATTGAACCCCACTACTGGGTGGGGGGAGGAGGAGAGTTCACTCAGGAATGAATACCAGTAACCATATCCTGAAGTTAGGAGCATTCTCTAGTTTTTCTTTCTATCTTTACCACCTATGTGTCCCTATTTTTGAAATTTATAAAGGAGCATTATGTCTCTTCTCTAACTTGCTTTCTTTTGTTCTAGTTTATGCCTTTGAGATCATCCATGTTGATGTGTGCTTTAGAGTTGATTCATTTTTAATGTAGTTTTCACTATGTAACTACTGTCACTTTTGTTTAATGTTTCTGTCACATATACAACTGTGATCTCAATGCTACACCACACAGCCTCGGTGTGCGGTACGCTAGACATTTAGGTGTGTGGAGTTACACTCTATAATGTTCCCACGACAGCAAACTTGACTAATGACTCGTTTCTCAGAATACATCGCCACATTGAGGTGCCTGAGTCTTCATACTTATTTATCCATCTTAACTGTTGATGAACATTTGATTTTTTCTAAGTTATTTTCCTGTTATGAACAATGCTGCAGCAAACACTCAGGTGCTATCTCCTAGCACACCTGTGCCAAAGTGCCCCCAAAGCATATACTGGCAGCAGATGTCTGGGTCTGTGTCATGGTCATGCAGTCATGTTCAACTTTACTAGGTAATGCAAACTATTTCTTCAAAGTAGTTTTACTAAATTGCATTCTTGCCAGCAGCTAATGGGGGTTCTCACTGCTTTCCATTTTGGCAGCACTTGGTGTTATCAAGCGGTATTAACTTTCCAGCTCCTGTTGATTTGATGGAATTTTCTGCAATAATAAACATTTTTTTCTTTTGCGCATTTCTGTTATTGAGTTGGCTGCCTTTTTCTTATTCATTCAATTCTTTCCATGTTCTGGATACTAACCCCTTATTAGTTAAGCAGGGTTCTGAAAATATGTTTTTTCTAGTGAATAGATTGTTTTGTCCCTCTTTTGATGTCTCTAAGTGAGAGAGAACCCTGGCTGGTGCTGAGTGGATATCTGAGTGTAGGTGGGGAGGCAGGGTTCCTTGGGAACACCAAAAGACAAAAATTGTAAGAGGCTAGAATTAGAACTCTGTGTAGGGAATAAAGAAAACTTCTGACACAGGTTAACCAATCTGAAAAGGCTACTGTATGATTCTAATTCTACCACATTGCCATAGAAATAGAACATCTCTTAATGCTTTTAGTATATCTGTGATAGTTCATAATCAATTAAAGGTGAAGTATCTTTTTTTTAAAAGATTTATTTATTAATTTATTTTTATTTATACAAGAATCGGGGTACAGGCCAGATGCGCAGGAGGGTGAGAGGATTCACCAGAGACAGAGCGGGGAACAGAACAGGCAGACTGACTGAAATACACTGCTGAGGGGAGCAGTGGGCGAGACAGGAGAGGTCTGCCATGCCATCAGGGTATCTCTCCGGCCTGCTGGGATCGAACCCGTGCTGCAGAGGCTGCAGACAGCTTCACAGCACTGCACCCAACCGCCTGCACCACCAGGGAGACCCTTTATTTTTTCTTTTAAGAGTACTTAATAGAGAGTGTTGTGAGCAGGGCAGGTCTGATGAAAAGACTCTTCTTTACAGATCTCACCCACCCACAGCACTTACTTCACACCCATATGGAACCCTTTAGACATGACCATGCTCCTGCCTTCCATTGCTGCGCTGGCCCCTTGACCTTGAGCCCTGCCCGCAGACACCACTACTCAAAGTGTGCTGTGCCCCCCACTTCTCATACCCCTCCCCTGTACTCAGCCCATCACACATCATCTTCAAATTCAGTTTGACCTCTGCCAAAAGTGGTCCCAGACAACCAACTCCAGCTATTTCCACTTTTCTTCATTCATCTCTATTTCATGGAATGCTCCAGGAGTCATCTTTTTAAGGCATTTCCAAAATGAACAGTGCATTAATAAAACAGTGCATTAATAAAACATTCCTCCCAGTGTGGACATTTACTGAATGTTCTCATTACGGAACCTCAGATGGTATCTGCAGAGTGACGCGTTTTCTTGAATAGTCCTTGTTTATATACACAGCTGGCTTTCCCATTTGATATTCTGCTTAATATCTACAACTCAATGTTTAATAGTTAAGTGTGAAAAGACTCCAAGTTTTATTGCCATCATTAGGAATATTTTCCCATGTTGACAGTATACAATACTCAAAGGGGAACTAGCATTTGGTGAAATGACACCACTACAAATCATTTATTAATTTTGTTGTTGTTGCAAAACACTCCTCATGACAGCCAAAAAACACGTTAGCTTTTGAAAAAATATGATCTCCCTGAAAATTGGCAAGCACATATTTGGTCTTAGTTACTCAAATCAAGGGATTATATGTCATACCCATTATGAACAGAGAAAGGAAGAGAGAGTAACCCAAAACTACAAAGAAGAATTTAAAAACTAAATAATAATAATAATGTTGGTGTTGAAAAAATACTTCAAAATTAAGCTCAACTGAAAAGAACCCAATCAAAATATTGGGAGCCTTAAATGTTGGGGTAACTAAGACATCAGGTTTTGGTATGTTACCGACCCTTCCACTCTGACCATGCAGCCCCCTCTCTTTTTTGTTCCTCTTCTCATGCCCAGTGTCTCCCCATCTTGATGTGTGCCCCTGTGTCCTTATTCTACTTCTTGGTGAAATAAATCGTCAAAGCTCTGTCCCCATGTCAGCTCTTACTGTTTCTTAATGCTCATAGTTTCCCTTTCTTTATTCACCACGGTCAAACCCATGTGTTGTGTCTTACCTACAAGGATTCCTTGTAGGTAACTTTTTCATAATGGACCCTTGTCTTATCTTAAGTTACCAATGAAAGATGATGGTTTCCAATTACAACTAATATGGATGTTGATATGAGCGCTAGTCCAAAAAAAAGAACCTTCAGTGGTGAAGTTTTCCATAACATAAAATATAGCCAGGAGAGATGTTTGAGGGACCAATGATGCTTGCTCAGTTTCCCTAAATCACAACCCCTAAGAAACTGCCCCACCTGACCCTGAAACTCTATAGTGGGTTGCAGGAATTTGCAGAGTGCTGCTTTTTCTTTTTTGTGGTTGTCACCCAAGAAAACCTGGCTATGTCATGCCACAGGACAAGATGGGATGAGCAGATGGAGCTGGCCTCAACACTGTGCTTAAACTCAGCCAGATCGAACCTCCCAGGATAGCTCCTAGGACAGCCAGCTCCCAGGAGACAGCTGCAGTCCCTCAGGTGTTCCAGACTGAGCCATCAATCTGAAGGCAACTTGCCTTTCACTCCTAGCCTGAAATCTAACATCTCTGCACTTTTTGGTTGGCTTTTTGTTTGAAACTGGTATTTTGGGTTTGGTATTCTGGTCTCAATTTCAAACCTAGTCCAGGCTCACACACTTATACCATTTTTTGCTGCTCTAGGTATCTCTCCTACCTGATTCAAGTCTGACCCTGGGATGATCCCAGCAACAGCCTGCCAATGTGGGCCTCCCACTGGCCTTGTCAAGCTCTGACCCCAAGTCCTGAAAGTAGATGTCAGCTCCACCATCAGTTCTCCGTCTGTTTCTGTGGTCAGGATGAGCTAGGCCAGACTCACAAATGGGTGCAGGAATGGTTACCTATACACTGATTATGTGTGTGGAGTAATTTGAGAGACCATTTTACAGAAAGGTGGTTAGGAGCCCAAACCCAAGAGTCAGAGCACTTGGGTTCAATTCCCACATCCATTACGTACTGGCTGTTTAACATTGGGGAAACTTCCTTTACCTCTCTAAACCTTGCCTTCTTGTACCTGCTTCATGCCAGGTAAAATTATTTGAGACATACAAGTACCATATCTAGCATAGTAACTGGCCAGTGAATTAGTTAACTCTGCCCTATTACCACAACTCTCTGTGCTTCCACTATAAGATTTAGCTCTTAGTCCACCTCTGCAGAGGTGGAGCACTATTTCACAGTGGACTTTTTTTTTTTTGCATAGAAGAGCTGGGGTACAGGCCAGAGTTACGGGGGGTGAGAGGATTCACCAGAGACAGAATGGGGGACAGAACAGGCAGATATACACTAAAATCCACTGCTGAAGGGAGCAGTGGGTGAGACAGAAGAGGTCTGCCGTGCCATGTGGGTAGCACCCTGGCCAGGGATCAACTCAGGCCTTTGCATCACCATGATGATAGTGCTGAGACTTAACACCTAGGCCACTAGGGAGGACCCCATAGGGGACTTTCTTGGTGACAGCCAAAGAACATTATTCTTAACAGGAGGGCAGTGAGTACAAGGAGACCTGCCTAATTTGGACCTGGGCTGATACCACTGACTCCTCCAGACAAATGTTTGTTGCTGGAGATTAAAAGGGAGGGATAACTATTATGGCACTTTTGTATCGGGCAATTCAAGGAGTGTCACGCACAGGGAAGATGTGCTAGGGGTTGCATTCAATCAATCACAGTGAGAAGGGTGCCCTCTGAGTTTTGTGAGCGGGTGGCCCTGATCTGACAATGTCCGCCACACTCCTCATCTTCCATTCTACTAGCACCCCCCCACCCGCCATGCAAAACCCTGATCCCAGGTGATTGATGTAACCCAGTTGTTCTCAACTGGAATCATTTTTTTTAAAGATTTATTGATTTATTTATACAAGCACTGGGTACAGTCAGAAGTGCGGGAGGGTGAGAGAATTCACCAGAGTCAGAGCAGGGAGCAGAACAGGCAGACTCACTAAATACATTGCTGAGGGGAGCAGTGGGAGCGGCAGGAGAGGTCTTTCGCACCATGTGGGACCCTTGCTGGTGGCCGGAGATCCAACTGGCGCTGCAGAGGCTGCTGGCAGCTTCGCAACCCAGAGCTCAACTGCTGCACCGCTGGGGAGGCCCTGGAATCAATTTTGACACCAAGGGGAATGTGTGGTTATCACACGGGGTAGGGTGGGACTTAATACTATTGTCTTCTGGGTAGAAGCCAGGGATGTTGCTGAAAACCTGACAATGCACAGCACCACCACCATGGCAAAGAATCATTTATTCTCGAATATCTACTGGTTGAGAAACCCTAGTCTAAATCAGTGATGGCAATCATTTCTCTCCACCAGTGGAAATCAGGGACACAGAGCTTATTTGAAGAATGTTTGTTGTGCAGGCATAGAAGGCAAAGAAGAAAGGACAGAATTTCATGTAGGTTAACATGGTGAGAATCCATGCCTCCTAGCCCCCAACTCCTCCCTTTGCTAATTAGCAGAAAATTTAAGTTCTATGTCCATTTCACCTATGTCTCAAGGGGGTATGGAAGCTGACATCTAAGTTGCATTTCTGTATTTTTAAAAGTATGTTTTAGGGCCTCCCCGGTGGCGCAGTGATTGAGCACTGGGTTGCAAAGCTGCCCGCAGCCTCTGCAGCGTCGGTTCGATCCCCAGCTGCCAGGTGAGGGTCCCACATGGCGCGACAGACCTCTCCTGCCATGCCTGCTGCTCCCCTCAGCAATGTATTTCGTCAGTCTGCCTGTTCTGCTCCCTGCTCTGGCTCTGGTGAATTCTCTTACCCTCCCGCGCTTCTCACTGTACCTAATGCTTGCATAAATAAACAAATAAATCTTTTTTTAAAAAAAGTATGTTTTACTTCTAGAAAACATATCCTATCAATTAAATCCCCTCCCCCAAATAGCATCCCTTTATTTAAAGCCAAAGTAGATGTAAACTGGGGTAGGGTTGGTTTCATTCTCTGTTGCCTGATTTTCCTGGAAATTGTCCTCTAGGCAAGACCTCATCCCTCCTCTTTTGTTAGCACTGGGCCTGGTCACAAACTCCTTGAGGGGAGATTCTCCATCTTTCCCATCTTGTTATTCCCTGTACCTAAAAGCAGAACATGGTATATAATAATCAATAAATATTTGAATGATTGAATAGAGTATGGGATTTTGTTCCCAACTTATTTGCTGTTTTTCTCTTAAGATTACGAGGCATCTTCTTCATTTGTACGCATCCATTGGTAGCTGATAGGCCACATGACTTCAAAGTATCAATTTCATATTTGTTCCCAAGGACATCTATTTCCTCATATTTCTATTCAATGTACATGTCAATGTATTTTCTATTCAATGTACCAGTTTCTTATTGATCACAGTCTTCCCAAGTCTCTTGAAATTCACAGAAGCCCTTGCCAGGTTTTCATTACCTTCGTGCTGAAACCTATTCTCTAGCCCCACTGTTGCAGCTGCTGCATTTTTCCAGGAAAAAGAGCCTCCCCAAAACCCAGCTCCAGTCCCAGGCAGAGTCTGCCCCCAATGGCATGTCTCCTGCTCACTGACTTCCACCCACAGCCCTCACCTGGCAAGACTGATCTCCCCACAAGTCACAAGAAATCTCTGGCTTTTGTCTTGGATGACTATCTCCACCTTCTCTAAAGGAGGGGAGAAAGGTGTTCTGTGCATATGTGATTTCCCCCTATTTGAGTCTCATAAACCTACAGAAGATAATAATACCCTCTGGCCCCCCTCTGCTTTCTTCCTGTTAACACCACCTTCCAGGTCCCTCAATATTCTATGAACACTATTGTTTGGAACTAGATTTATTGCTTAATCTAAAACTGAGAGCTCATTTTAAAATTTTTATTCAGATTGAGTTAGTATATATTTTATTTTAACTTTACTTGACACACTAAGTGCTAAGGAATTTAAGCAATCAAAAACATGTAAGCAAATGTTATATTTAGTCAAAGTATAATGCAATACACGATGTTACAAATAGCTACAGAATATTCCCTGTATATTAGGTGTGAATGGAATTTCTCAGTGTTGTTACCTTGGTAAAAATAGAATTGTTTCTATTTCCCCCTTATCTAAGAAGAGGGAAATTGCTCTGATGGAAGTAGAGGACACATGGAGAGTGACTAATTTTGGATTTGTTTGATTACATTCTCTTGCCCCTCATCTGGGGGTTGATAAGAAATGCTGGACGCTGTCTCCTTTGGTTTTGCTAGGAAATTAAAGTATGTTTAGAAGGGCCTCCCTGGTGGCACAAGGGTTAAGATGCAATCTATGAAGCTGTCCACAGCCACTGCAGCACGAATCCGATCCCCTGTCAGTCAGGGAGCTACCCACATGGCACAGCAGACTTCTGTCTCACCCGCTGCTCCCCTCAGCAGTGTATTTCAGTCAGTCTGCCTGTTCTTCCCCTCATTCTGTCTCTGGTGAATCCTCTCAGCCCCACACCTCTGGTCTGTATCCCAGCTCTTGTATGCATAAATAAATAAATCTTAAAAAAATAAATAAATAAAATTAAGTATGTTAGGAGGCCCACCCTCCTAATATCATAAAACCCCAAACAGTCTCCTTTCTTTCTCCCTCCTTTCTTACTCTTTTATAGTAAGCCTTTCATACCAAGTGTGTGTGGGCCTGGAGGCAGCAAGGGGGGTTATCATTAATCTTGACATTGAAACTAAATTTTATAAGGTAGTGCATTCTGTTTCTGCAGAGTAATAACCACACATAGTACACTGGAGTGAAACAGACATATTCTGAAGATGTTGGCAACTTCAGCAGCAGCAGGGCAAAGGGAAGTCAACATGGGTAGCAGCAATTCTCAACCTGTCCTAGTAACACTAGAGAAGTTACTCATAATGATTTATCTGCCTTCTCTGTCATGCCCTATTGCTATGAAATTAGTAAGTTTTTGCTCTGGATGTTGATGTCCATCCCCCCAGATTGGCCATCTTACTTGGGAGAAGTAGAGAAACAAAGTGTATCTCTACTTCTCATTGCTGCTACACAAAGCAGGGGAAATTCAACCAGAAATGATAGTGGGACATATATGTTGCAGGCAGGGATCATTCTTCAAAGCAGAAACTTTTCATGTTGACTCTAGCCTGAGGTTATGCTTCCCCAAAAATTCACACAATATTATTTATCTCTAGATAGAGGATAGAGATTGCTTGCTTGCTTTGTTTCCACCCCACTAGCAGTTTTAAGAAGGTGCACACTGAAGACCCTGAAATCAAGTTTATCAGATCAAGATCCAATTTGTCAACTGACAGAGAAGTGTTCACCAATTTGGTGAATATGTAGAATAGAAAAATCAGTTAGTCATCCCAAAATATATAAGCCATGCATTTGATAAATAGAAAACAAATGTTGACAAAACATCCTTCTCTAATTTAAAGAAAAATTTCTTTTAAAAAATATATTTTATTTTACTCTGAAATGCTTTTGGACATGGGGGAAATATTTTCTTTATCGTGTTTTATTACTCTTATTTCCTCTGCATCTTCAAAGCTGAGAATGAAACAGCTCTGAAAGAAGTAACTTCAGGGAATTATTTCTGTCTGTGCTTTGTAATTTCACAAGCCATTCTGTATCTGTTATTCATTTCCTGCCAGTGACTAAATGGATGTCTTTAATGTCTTTCACCAGATGAAAGCCCAGGAGATAGGGAGGCAAAACTTTATCACCGATCACCATCAACCAGTGCTTATTGGGCATCACCGATGGTCAGGACAGGAGACCGATGACAGCAAACAAAGCTAGGTTAATTCAGAAAATGTTACAGTCTCTGCAAAGCTGGAAGCTGCCTGCTGGGACAGAAATGTTTGTGAGAGCAGATAGGAATACTTGTGTAATATTTTTAAATATACATGTAGGGCCTCCCTTGGAGGCACAGGGGTTAAAGACAGCACTGTCAAGCTATCAGCAGCCACTGCAGCACGAGTTCAGCCAGGGAGCTAACCCACACAGCACAGCAGACCTCTCCTGCCTCGCCCACTGCTCCCCTCAGCAGTGTGTTTCAGTAGATCTGCCTGTTCTGCTCGCTACTCTGTCTCTGGTGAATCCTCTCACCCCCACACCTCTGGCTTACACCCCAGTTCTTGAATGCATAAATAAATCTTTAAAAAAAATGAATGAATGAATATACATGTAGCCAGAAGCTACTGTTTCTTATTTACCCCAGTATATAATATACTACTTAATATACTACTTAGTATATAGTGGGCACATAATAAATGTAAAAGAAAATGAAAGAGTGAAGTTACCTTTAGGTGCTTTTGTTGGCCATCAAAGTTCATTTTATATTAACATACACTGATGAGTTAAATATTGAGATAGCTCATCATTCTAATTTAAAAGCTAATATGACCTGCTTAGTCTAAATTTTGTTAACAGGACAATGCTCATTGAAATAGACTGTGAAGAACATTTGCATACATCTCCCCAGATACCTAGGTAACATTTCTCTAGGAAACATTCTTGGCATTGGAAGTGCTTGGTCAGGAGATATGATTATCTTGAACTTTACTAGATAATGCCAATTTGCTTTCCAAATGACTTTTCCAATGGAACCTTCCACATGTCAGGTAAAAAGGGTTTTCATCATCCAAAAATAACTTGACTTTTTTCTTTTTAATACTTTCTCTGGTTCCTATTGTTTTCATAATGTCCCCCCCCCCCACCCACCCAAAACAGACTTTTTTAAACATTCAGAGTGACTCAGAGAAGCAAAATGTAACTGCGGAAGACAGACATACTTAAAATGATTCTGGAAAGCTGAAAATAGACAAGCAAAGATATACTAGAAGTGCAAACAAAAACTTAAGATATAGATATCTCTAAATTCTATATCTGACAGTGTAGAATTTAGATCAAAAAGCATTAAGCAAGGCAACATAGGATAAGTTTTAAAGCTAAAGGCCACAATTTACAAAACATCCAAAATATATCTGTTTACCCAATTAGCATGAATGACAGTAACATTCATCACTCAGAAACTGCAGAAGAAACACGAGGAACACAAAAACTTACATTACTTTGTTTTCCAATTAGACATGAAACACTCATAAAAATTGATCAATATAAACATATGCAGAAATGCAATTATATTTTCATAAAGAAACAATAGTAAAGTCTGAGAAGCTGCAAAAAAAAAAAAAAACCACAAAGGATGGTGGGAAATGGAAAAAATAAAAGTAGCAAAATGTTGATGAATACCACTTTCCTTTTCTTTCTTTCTTTTTTTCATTTGCATTTTTTAGCTATCATTAACTAACCTGCCCAGACATCTTGGTGTTATTTTGTCCAAGATCCCTGAAGAATAAATATAATTGACTCAACCAAGTATAAATCATAGGCTGGGATCTGTGGCTGAGCTATCCTCAGATTTCTTTTTTTTTTTAAATTGATTTATTTATTTATGCATACAAGAACTGCAGTACAGGCCAGAAGTGTGGGAGGTGAGAGGGTTCACCAGAGACAGAGCGGGGAACAGAACAGGCAGACTGACTGAAATACACTGCTGAGGGAAGCAGAGGGTGAGACAAGAGATGTCTGCTGTGCCATATGGGGTAGCTTCCTGGTGGAAATCAAACTCATGCTGCAGAGGCTTTGGATAGCTTTATAGTGTTGTGCTTAACCCCTTAAGCCACCGAGGAGGCCCCTATCCTTAGGTTTCTTTTCTCGACCTGAGTCCAAAGGACTGGGAACAGTTGGTTATACGCTAAAAAGCCTGACCACCTGGAACTGTTCCTTAGAGGGGGAGTTGAAGAGCAGGGAACATCCATGAAGTAGAAACAGCTGGGGTGGAGACACTAATAACTTGCATCTTTAGTGATGTCTTCCTGAAGTTGGGAACAGCTGACTATTAAACGGGATCAGTTTTGCATTCTCCAGGTCCATTTCAAAAATAACAATAACATCATTTTGACTCGTAACTTCATACACTAGTCATGAGCCCCTCATCTATGTGGCTACCATCTCGTTTGACTGCATGTTGTTATGAGGCGTGGAGGGGGATCATCCCTTCTTAGCTGAAGGCGATTTACCCCACCACTGGGCAGTTGGTTGTAAGGAAAATAAATGAGCTGTATTTTTGTAAATCAACTAGGCTGTGTCTTCAGGGAATTTTGCTATATTGAAAACACTTTTTAAGATGATTAACAATTATCTTTAAGCCCCACTTCTCTTCCCCTTTTCAAAAATGTCTCTACAGAGTTTCCTACGGAACACCAACATTGCCAGCACAGGAAAATGTTGCAATAGCAGGATGCAGACTGGAGGGTAAGAGAATAGCCTGCTTGGGCCTCCCCTGGCCTCCCCAGTGGTTGAGTGCTGGGCTGCGAAGATGACTGTAGCCTCTGCAGCGCTGGTTCGATCCCCAGCTGCCGGTGAGGGTCCCACAAGGCACGCAGACCTCTCCTGCCGCCCGCTGCTCCCCTCAGCAGTGTATTTCGTCGGTCTACATGTTCTGCTCCCTGCTCTGGCTCTGGTGAATTCTCTCACCCTCCCGCGCTTCTAACTGTGCCCCGTGCTTGTATAAATAAATAAATAAATCTTTTAAAAAGAGAGAGAGAGAGAGAGAATAGCCTGCTTATGAAAGAAATTAAGCAGGCTATGGAGTTTAGAATTCAGGACTTTGCTGAAAGTGGTGACCAAGAAGGTAAAGTGCATGAAAAAGCAAGGTAAATTAAAAAAGAGAAAGAGTGATGAAAGCTGGGACAGCTGCCAGGAATTTCAGAAGTAAAGGTCTAATCCATGAAAAGTAGCAGTGGAAATACAGAGGATACAAAATGTCTGAAAGATATTCCAAAGTGAGATTTTTTTTTTTTTTGGAATAAAGGGATAGAGAAGAAACTTAAGTTTCTGAGTTAGAGGACTAAAATGTAATGATACCCCAAACATATATGGAGTAAAAATGGGAACCACGCGACACCTAAGAGAAAAAATCAAACATGGTCCAAAAATGAACAATGATATAAAAATGTATTAATTAATTAAAAAAAATGGGAGCCACAGTGGTAGGAACACAGTCCCTCAGTCTCTGATTAGAAAGAGTTGAAAGCAAGTTGGAAGCAAGAAATGTATTTTAAAGGCAAAACACTGTATATATATTGTATGTGTACAAAGTTCTAATATTTTTATAAACATTTATTGAAATACAGAAAAAGTAGAATTACGGGAATTTAGGCAATTTCCTCTCTTTTGAGGAGATAACGCTGGACCCCTGAAATTGATATTGAAATAAGTTAATACCATGGCGAGTTATACACTGGGTTAGCTGGAAGTTCAAGTTACCTGTAAAGCTATTTAATCATTCTTACATTTCTGTCATATCACTAATTCTAAACACTTTTCCAGTTGTCTAATAATCTTAGCCATGGAAAATTTAATAAAATTTCTTTTACTTTAAATGATACTTATTGTGAAATATTGTGAAATATTTTAATTACCTTGATACAATTCAACTAGCAATAAGAGTCATTTCTAGGTTTGAAATGTACAAATTTGACAATCAAGTGATTACCGTGGTTGATGCTATTGCTTGCAGAGAAAACAGCAATCTAATTTCATCTGGAAGTCAATACATTACATCCCAGCATCAGGATCTTCAAACAGTGATAATCCAAGCGAATTGTACACTATTTCCCAAGAGAAATTGCTCTAAAGGTACGCCAGCTCTGTAATTCTGTAAACACATATATCTTGTCTCAATACGACCATCATCTAAAAGTTAACTCCTTGAAATTGAGAACAGAACTCTCTACCCCAGCAGCTTTCAGTCTTGGCTGCACATAGGAAAACTTTAACGTGAAAAACTTTAAACAAACATACTGAGAACTATCTCCCTTCCCCATTCTAATTGAATCAGTCTGGAGTGTGATCTTAGGAGCAGGAGTGTAGGTGCTCTCCAGGTGATTCTAATGTGCAAAAGCAGTTAAGATTATCTGCTGTTTTTCTAAGATTCTTTCAAAGTTTGGATTTTTTTTCATTTTTTAAAACCATTCCCTAAAGTTATGAAAACCTTATTCAAATGTACTCTAGTATAAATAGGAAACAAAGCCAGAAGAAATTAAAAAACAAAAATACAAGGACAAAAAAAATAGTTTTCTAGGAAGTAATAAAGGACTTTTTAGGAAAATGTTATTATTTCTTAAATACTTACTTAAAAGTTTTTTAGATGGACAAAGCTAGAACCCAAAACTACTTTGTGTTGGAAATGCTGAGTCTAAAAGGAGTTCTCTTAGGCAGTAAATTATTTCCAGTTGGTTTTGTTGTTATTTGGCCAATAGATTTGGTTTTATTAAGATGAGCATTTTGTTGAGTCTTCTGGTTTATTTATTTATTTTTTTAAAGATTTTATTTATTTATTCAAGCACTGGGTACAGTCAGATGCATGGGAGGGTGAGAGAATTCACCAGAGCCAGAGCGGAGAGCAGAGTAGGCAGACAGATGGAAGTACACTGCTGGGGGGAGCAGCGGGCGGCAGGAGAGGTCTTTGCGCCATGTGGGACCCTCGCCCTGAGGCCGGGGATCGAACCTGCACTGCAGAGGCTGTGGGCAGCTTCGCAACCCAGCGCTCAACCGCTGCACCACCAGGGAGGCCCTGTTTGTTTATTGTTTAAGGGAAGAATTTGTCCATAGAAAGAGAGAAGGAATTGGAAAATCACCTAAGAATGGCATGCAGATACATGCCAATAAATTAGATCTAAGATCTGGAGTGAAATTGTTATAGGACAGCCCCGATATTGAACGGGTTCCTGGCTGTGGGTCCTCACCCACGCGCTTAAAAGGGACTTAATAATACTCCACTACAGACACACACAAAAGGTTAATAAAAGGTTTATTTACAAGGGAAAAGGAAATAAGGAAAATGTACAACTCAGGGAGAAAATAGGGAAATAAAGTCTTTCATGCGTCCTACCAGATCCGCCGACCTGGAAACCCAAAGTCACTCTCAGAGCTGGTCAGACGATGTGAGCTGGCGGAGAGCCAAAAATGGGGGACCCCTCCAAAGCCCACGTGTCTGCCTTTATACCATCTTGGCTGCTTAACCGCACCCTCAGGTCCCAGCCACCTTCCCTTTGGTGGTGATGGGATTTGGAGTTCCCAGTGTCTTTGGCTTTGGCCTGGGGTGGGGGTGGAGTCCACAAAGCCTGTATGGAATTAGCTTTAGGACATCATTTTCCCCCTAACAAAATGACCAGCGAAAGGTTTTCATGGTCGGGGTTGAATGCTGGAGTTTTGAAACAACAGAGGTAAGTATCTTACCTTTTCATGTTGAGATTTCTACTTGACTCTCCACCAAGGATTTCAATAATGCTTTGCTAATAATCACTATTTTCCATTATCTGTTTTCCATTGTTGTGATCTTAAAGAATGAAGAAAGGGAGCTGTACTCCTGTTTATAGTCAGATGGGACTACCTGCAAGAGCAGAAATGAAATGTGAAAAGCCAGGGAAAAAGCTGTCCCATGATAGGTGACAAGCAAAATTCTCTATGAGCTTCACTACAATTTTTTGCAGTTATGCTGAAAGATGTCCTGAGATGTTTTATTTAGAGATAAAACAAAAGTTAGTAGATTAACTTCAGAAAGAGGAATATATGCCTTCATCCAAGGCAACCTGATTCCAGATAACTATAGATTTACTACAGATGGAAATGTTAGTACTGTTCAATAGTCATGTTTTTTCTCTTCTTCCTGAGATACCTCTAAACATTTCCGACACCCCTTACTATTAGGTTGGACATTGTGATTAGGTTCCTGCTAATGGAAAGTGAGAAGTAATTTAAGTGACTGCTAGGCTTGACTTGTAAAATGTCTCAGAAGTTCTTTCTTCCATGTTTTTTCTTGTTACTTACTAGGCAGCTGAATGAAAGGTTCTAGTGTAGAAATTTAAGAATATCTTAAAAAATTACAGCTCCACTAAATGAAAGAACTTAGGTACCTGAATCATCACAGGAAAAGGTACCCAACAAACACTCTTTGAACACTGAGATAAATAAAGATATTTATTATGTTAAGACACTGAGATTAGGGGTTGTTTATTAAGGCAGCTAACAGCTAGTTTTCATAACTTGACTCTAAATCCAAGAAGTCTCATGCTGTACAGGCACTCACACACACGTGTGTGCACACTCATACACACACACTTGATAATTCTAAAAGGATTCAAATCATATAAAGTATGCTGTCTTGCCATACTAGAATTAAATTGGGAAATCAACAACAGAGTGAAATCTGGAACATTCCCAAATATTTGTAAATTAATAACACACATTTAAGGTTTCCATGGGTCAAAAGAGAGATCAAGAGGGAAATTATAACACATTTTAAACAGAATGAAAATAAAAATACAGCATTTCAAAATCTGTGGAGTAATGTTAAAGTAATGTTAAAGGAAATAAGGAAAACTTAGGAAAACCTACTACATGCTATTTTTTTTTTAATAGCTATTTTTTTTTATATTGGCTATAACCTATCTCTTCAAATCTGTTTGTCTCTTCCTCATTTTCTTTCTGCCTATGTGAGGATGCAAACTGATTTGATCTTTGTCTTGTTACTAATTATTATAATTTACCCCCTAAATAAATAAATATGAGGAGACTACTGTAGGCCTATAATGCTGGCTCAGAGTTAGAGCATGATAAATATCTCCTGAATATATAATGATCAAATTTTGGCTTGGAGAGAGGGAAACAAAGGAAATGAAGAGAGTTGGCAGATCCATTGTTCAGAGAGCTATGCTAAATCAAAACATTTCATATTTAGGTTCATCCCACTCATAATCTTGATCCTCATTTTCTTCTCTTTTAAAAGAACAGCTCATAGAATCACAAATCTAATTTGGTCAGGTTTAATGCATGAATCTCTGGCATCTCCAACAAGATCTTATCCATCCTCCTCTGAATACCTAATACAATAAGACGATCAACATGTATCTGTGAATTTTCTAAATTCATGATAATACAATGCCTTTGATTTACCTTTCTATACTGGCTTGTAATCCAGATGAAAATAGGAATGTGAGCATTGGGACTTCATCTTTCCAGCTCAAATGGTCTGTCTCTATAATCAAAAGAAGTTTGTAAAAAGGCAAAGTTACTTCAGCCTCAGAAAAGCAGGAATCCCCTGAAACTTCCACTCCCTTTGTTAGGGGGAAAAGGATGTCCTAAAGCTAATTCCATACAGGCTTTGTGGACTCCACCCCACCCCAGGCCAAAGCCAAAGACACTGGGAACTCCAAATCCCATCACCACCAAAGGGAAGGTGGCTGGGACCTGAGGGTGGGGTTAAGCAGCCAAGTTGGTATAAAGGCAGACACGTGGGCTTTGGAGGGGTCCCCCATTTTTGGCTCTCCGCCAGCTCACATCGTCTGACCAGCTCTGAGAGTGATTTTGGGTTTCCAGGTCGGCGGATCTGGTAGGACGCATGAAAGACTTTATTTCCCTATTTTCTCCCTGAGTTGTACATTTTCCTTATTTCCTTTTCCCTTGTAAATAAACCTTTTATTAACCTTTTGTGTGTGTCTGTAGTGGAGTATTCATAAGTCCCTTTTAAGCGCGCGGGTGAGGACCCACAGCCAGGAACCCGTTTTATTTTATATCAGGGTTGTCCTATAACACCTTCCCTTTGCAACTTATTAGAAAACAAAGTTGGTACATCACCTTGAACATGCTTCTTTTCTGTCACTCTCTTATTACTCAGACTTCAGGAATGAACACAACTGAAGGCTGTCCTGATCTCTTTGCATCCTACATTTAATCCCTTTCAAGGTAAAGCAATGCCCAGTGACCAAGAAAAAATAGTTCTGATCACATTCCCACTCCTCTTTTATTGTTTTGGCGAGGAACTACCCTTGAGTTGATCCTTACATGATTCCTACTTGCCCACTTCCCTTGATGATTTCAGTGGAATTTTTCCAGATTTCTGCACCTTCATTACATCGTTCTCATGGCTCTCATTGCATATATTATCCAAAAGCTTACATAAAAGAAAGATGGTGTTTACACTTTTATTTCTACTGCCTTTGTGATGATTCCTTCCTTTTGGACGACATCGGTGTTTGCGTATCAGAGTATATCTTGCCAATGTCTTTGAGGAACAAGCATTACTGGTACATCTTGTTCTGGAGCTAAAACTTAGAGCACAAAGTTTTTCATAATTTAAGTATATTTTGGAATCTAATTTTCCAAGATACATTACTTGAGTTTGACCACAATAATCAAATCCTGCTCTTAAGCTCCTTTGTCACTATTTAATATTTTGCATAATCAGGTGAACTATGTTAATTTAATAAGCCTTTTGTGGTCCATGTCTGGTTACCTAATATTTTAAATGACATCATGTGAACCATATAAATTCAGCTCCCTCCTCCAAAAGCAGCATGTGCATATTATTAATTTTTATTAGAATACAATAAACACTGCCATTAATACAGCACTTTAGAACTCTTATATTTAGAATGACAAGTTAAGAATCACTGCCATCTGCAGGCAACAACAACAAAAAATCTGGTTTATACCAACTTCTTCAATCAAAGGCAACTTCAAATGAACAAAATAATTATATTTCCAGGGAACAATGCACTCACAGATAAAAACAGACGTGGTTATTTCCTGTCCTCCACATTTGCATTGGAGTAAACAGCACTCACAGCAAACAGAAAAATAATATTGAGCAAGAGCAGTTGCATTGGTAACACTAAGGTCACGATCTTTACTAAAGAATATAGAATGGAATGCAAGATGAGAACGGGGACTAGATCTGATCTCCAAAAGAATTCTTTCGGAGAATCACTGAGTCCGTAACTACTTTCAATCGAAAAGTCCAGTTATTTCAGCGTTACAGAGAAGCAATTCTTCATCATTCTGTATATAAGCGGATATTAAGCATTCCTGGGCTCCACCTACTGAGTGTCAGTAGATTCTCTCTGTCATATGACAATCAAATGCTCCCATGGGCAATGGTCCTGCCCTCTCCCAATTACAGGAACTTTCGGTAAGTTTTTCCACTAAGAGTTGAAGCACTCAAATAATTTCCCTATTGTATGGTCACTGATTCTTTACTGAAATTCTAAAAAAACCAAAGCTACAAATGAGAGCTTAATTTAGTGATAATTTCTACTGAATAATAAAAAATGCATCTCTGTATCTCTTTCTCCCATTTTTTGTTGAGGTAACATTATTTTACAGTACAAGATAGGATGGAGGAGGATACTTTCAACCTCTTGCTAAAAGGATGTCTAATAAAAAATCTAAAGTTATCAGTTTTAAAATGTTAAATTCCTTATAACAAAAATATATTAATGAATGACAAAGGACAAACTAGAAATACAGGGGTTAATAATTTTAATGCATAAAGAATTCCTATTTACCAAAAAGAACAAAAATAATATCCCATAGAAAACTAAACAGAGGAAATCAGCAAGCAATTAAAAAATAAGAAAAATGGTTGCTAACACAGGAAAACATGTTCAAACTCAACAATCCATAAATCATATAAATTAAAACAACAAAGATTATTTTTATCTATAGAATCAAAAACTTTATTTAAATGAAAATATTTAGTATTGGTGAGGATTCAAAGAATAAGTGAATAGATACAAAAGCTGATGTAATTCTTATGGGGAAATTTAGCCTTTAGTTATCAATGACAAAATTTTGCAAGTCATTTAATCTACTGACTCTACCTTTGGGAATATAATTACGGTTGTGAGTAAAGATCTGGCTACAACAGCATTTTTCTTTGAATCACATTTCTTTTTTTGTAGTAACAAAGTAGATACAACTTATATTTTCAAGAATAGGAAAAGTATATTAGTAAACTATGGTATATCCTGGTAATACTATGAACTAAAAACAATGCCTTGGAAATATAATTACGGATGTGGAAAATATTCTTTGCATATTATTAAGGATAAACAGCAGAATACAAAAAAATATGTATAGTATCATTTTTCAAAACGTCATGTGTGTATAAAATGTTATGATGTGTGTGTATAAAATATTCATATTGAAATATGCATATAAAATATATATTATATATACATATATATATATATATAAAATAAGAGCCAGAGAGAAGAAAGAGTTTGTTCATCTTGTTTTTCTCTGCAAATTTAAAATCTAGCACAGCACCTGGAACAGAGTGTATTAAAAGTATACCAAGTCAGGCCTCTCTGGTGCAAGGGGTTAAGACAGAACCTATGAAGCAGTCTGCAGCCACTGCAGCACGAGTTCAATCCCCAGCCTGGGAGCTACCCACATGATTCAGCAGACCTCTCCTGACTCACCCGCTGCTCCCCTCAGCAGTGTATTTCAGTCAATCTGCCTGTTCTGTTCCCTGCTTTGTCTATGGTGAATCCTCTCACCCTGCCCCTACACACACACCTCTGGCCTGTACCCCAGTTCTTGTATGCATAAATAAATAAATCTTTAAAAAAAATAAAAGTATACCAAGTCAATCACATACATAAATAAATGCTTAATTCAGGTTACAAAAACATTCACTAAAACGTTTATTGGGGATGAGATTAATGATTTTTTTCCTTTGCTTATCTTTACTTACTGGGTTTTATACAAAGAATATATATTACTTCTGTACTTTAAAAAAAGTGTAAGATGTCATAATTTAGTTAGAAATTTTTAGAACTTAAAGGAAAGGTTTTTACACATGCTGTAGCAAGTCTGTCTCTTTCTCATGATCAGCTGTTTCTTAGTCATAATTTGAACTAATTTAAGTGCCTACTTACCTGGCAAGAGAAAAAAGTGCTATCTGCCCACCCCCCTTCCTCTCCCGTTCCTCTCGCCACCCCCATAGACTTCAGAAAACAATAAGTTTCTAATTTATCCCATTTTGTGTAAGAAACAGGGACAGGGTAACTAGAGAAAAGAGTCCCTTTGGACACTTAAGAGAACAAGATTCTAGAACAGCTGTATTGTAATTCTGAGAAGATGAAAGCATTATAGACCATGATGTTAGTTTCTTTGACTTTTACCTTTGGTTTTGTTCTTCCTTAAAGTAATCTTTTAAAGATTTAAAGATTAAAGTAATCTTTTTCTTTGAGATTTATTTATTTATGTGTAGAAGAACTGGGTATAGGCCAGAGGAGTGGGAAGTGTGAGAGGATTCATCAGCCATAGAGCAGGGAGCAGAACAGGCAGACTGACGAAATACACTGCTGAGGGGAGCAGTGGGTAAGTCAGGAGAGGTCTGCTGTGCCATGTGGGACCCTCACCAGCCGGCCGGGATCAAACCGGCACTACAGAGGCTGCGGACAGCTTTACAGCCCGATGCTCAACCGCCTGCGCCACCAGGGAAGGCCCATTTTTATATCTATTTTATATGTATTTATCATAAAACAAATGGTCAACATGCAGTTTATGCATTCATGATATATCTGTTTTTTTTTCAATATTTTCTAGGTTACATAATTCATCTGCCAGTTTTTCAAATCACAAAACTCAAATAATATTTCCAATTATTTATTGAAAAAAATTCATGTGTAAGTGAACTCATAGAGTTCAAACTAATGTCCAAGGATCAATTGCATTCTGTGTCTTTTTCAGTTTCCTTCATTAATGTCTTGAAAATATAGATTTTTCACCTGATTGGTCAAATTTATTCCTAAGCATTTATTTTTTTAAAAATTTATTTATGCATATAAGAACTGGGGTGCAGGCCAGAAGAGCCAGGAGACAGAGCTGAGAGGATTCACCGGAGACAGAGTGGATCCACTGAAATACACTGCTGAGGGGAGCAATGGAGAGACAGGAGAGGTCTGCTGCACCATGTGGGTTAGCTCCTTGGCCAGGGATGAAATTCATGCTGCAGTAGCTGGCCATAACTTGATAGCGCTGAGACTTTAATCCTTGTGCCACCAGGGAGGCCCGGTATTTTACTATTTTTGATGTTGTTATATGTCTTTTTAATTTCTTTGATAACTTGCTTTTAGTGGATAAAAATGCAATTGATTTTTATATATTATGTATCCACAACATTACTAAACACATCGATTAGTAACAGTTCTTTGATGAAGTCTTTAGAGGTTTTTATATACATCATAAAAAACTCAAATAGTTTTACTCCTTCCTTTCCAGTTTGGATTCCTTTTATTTCTTCTTGTTTTCTAATTGCTCTGGATAGAACTTCCAATAGTATGTTGAATAACAGTGGTAAGCGTAGGCAACCTGATTTTAGAGGAAAGACTTTTAGTTTTCATCACTAAACATGACGTTGGCTGTGGAACCATCATATATGCCTATTATGTTGATATAAATTCTTTGTATATCCATTTTGAGAGTTTTTATCAGAAATGGATGTTGAATTTTGTCAAATGCTTTTTCTGCATCTATTGATCATGTGATTTATATTCATTTTGCTAACATTATATTACATTGATTTACAAATGTTGAGTCATCCTTGTACCCCTCCAATAAATCCCACTTGATCATGGTTGTATGAACCTTTTCAACTTATAGATATTTGAGTATTTTTGCATCCATGTTCATCAGAGCCGTGTAATTTTCCTTTCTAGTGGTTTTCTTGCCTACTTTTGGCATCAGGGTAAAAATGAGTTTGGAAGCATTCCCTTCTTTTCAAATTTTTATAGAGTTAGAGAAGAATTGGTATACTTTAAATGTTTAGTAGAATTCAACAGTGATGTCATCTGGTCTTCAAGTTGTGCTAGGTGGTTTTTGATTACTGAGTTAGTCTCTTTATTAGTAATTGGTCTACTAAGATTTTCTATTTCTTCATGATTCAGTCTTGGTAAATGGCATGTTTCTAGGAATTTATTCATCCTTTCTAGGAGGTATAATTTTTTGGCAAGTGATTGTTCATCATAATCTTTTATGAACGTTTGTGTGATAATGATGGAGGACAAGAATAGAAAAACTGGAAAGGAGGCCTCACAAGACTAAAACCTGACTCACACAAGGAGGTGGGGGTTGAGGGGAATAACATGACCAGTTGTAGAGGTCGTGACCCTTAGGCACCAGTGCCTTATCACAAGGCATGAGACCCAAGAAGGATCAGATGTTATAGGGAGTGGAGCACACCGTAGGCCTGAGGGTAAAGATATGGAGATTGTGCCCACCCTGGAATCTCTGGTCCCTAGTTTTGCCTGTTACCCAACATCGGCAACATTAGGCCACTCCATGGAGGAGTGACCCCTCCCAAAGAGAAAAGGGCTATATCAGTGCAGTCTCTGCACAGGCTCGGGCAGCACTCCCACTGCCCACCTATGGGTGACTATGCAGGTGCCTCTTCTCACCAACTGTCTCCCTCTGCAGGGCAGCAGCTTCCTGCCTGCCCGTGACCTGTCAAGGCCGCCTGCCTGCAACCATGCAGGTCTCTCTTAGGAAAACCTGTCCCTTTTTTCTTTCCCTAATAAAACTGCTCTTTAAATATAACTAATGTCTCTGTCTCGTTGAGAAACACGCCTGGGAACTCACCGCGTGCCGCTGAAACGGGAGCTCTGGTGAAACCTTTCCCAGAGTGAACCCAAGGACCCCACACTCTGCAAAACCACATCAGTATCAGTTGTAATATCTCTTCCTTTATTTATAATCAGTAAGTCTTCTTAAAAGTGTGTCTTTTTTAAATCTTTAAAAAAAGATTTTACTTTTGTTGTCATTTTTGGAGTCTGTGGATTTAGGTCCTTGGGGTTCTCTCTGGGAAAGGTTTCACGAGAGCTCCCATTTCAGCCACACATGGCGTTTCCCCAGCGAGTTTCTCCACGAGACAGAGATGGTAGTTATATTTAAGGGCAGGTTTATTAGGGAAGTGATAAAACAGTCAAAGACACTTGCATAGACACAAGCAGGCAGGAAGAGCTGCCCCAGAAGGGACAGGTTAGCTAACAGAGGCCGGCATGGTTGCAGGCGGGCAGCCTTGGCATGTCACAGGCAGGCAGGGAAGCTGCTGCCCTGCAGAGGGAGAGAGTTGGTGAAAAGAGGCACCTGCAAAGGCACAGGTGGGCTTTGGGATTGCTGCCCCAAGCCTGTGCAGAGACTGCACTGATACAGTCTTCTTCCGTTTGGGAGGGGCCCCTCCTTGTGATCCTGGATAACTGTAGAATTTGAAAGGGACCAGAGATTCTACAATGGGTTCAACCTCCATATCTTTACCTTTGGATGCGCCCTCGGATACCTGCTTGGGCGTTATGCTTTGTAATCTAGGTGTCCAGGCCTAAGGATACTAGTCTGCGCCTAAGGATACTAGTTTCCATAGCTGTGTCAAAGGCTATGTTAATCTCTTCTACGGGCACCACCTTGTGAGGCAGGTTTCTGGTCTTGTGGTGCACCTCCTTCTCAGTTTTTTTTTCTATTCTTGTCCTCTATCACTTTCATAGTCTTTTTTATTGTCTTTGTAGTCCCTCATTTATTTCTGCTGACCTTTGTTATTTCCTTCCTTCTACTACCTTGACCAGTTTCTTTTTCTAGTTCCTTGGAAATAGGAAGTTAGTTTATTTGAAACGTTTTTTGTTAATGCAGTTATCACTTTTATAACTGCTTTTGCTATATCACATAAATTTTGGTATGCTGATAACCTGGATTATCTGTTTCAGATAATCACTGACTGGTTGGAAATGAGACCTTTAGGCTGTAATTTTTAAAATATGTAAGTAAATCTCTTTAACAGCGAGACTGGGAAAGGGCATTTCTTTCCTCTGCCTGTGTCCCTAGGGAGATAACGGACTAAAAATGATTCCTTTGTTTGCTATTGTCCCAGTGAAATTGCAAATACAAGGCCCACTGGCCACCAGAACTAGGTGATGAAGGATCACATCTGCTGGGTGGCAGCTGCAAATGTCAAGGTGAGAGTCACCCTCTTTTCAGGAAGAGACTGGCAACCTGCATTAAGACAGAGGGATAGTGCAATAATAACTCTCATATCGACCTCCCCAGTCCCTAGAGAGAACCACAATTAGTCCCTAGATGTGAGTTAAATTAGAAGCCTGAGTCTCAGGCTGTGGCTTTTAAGATATGCAAATTGACCTCTTAAGGGAAAAGACTGCGAGGTGGGTGTTTCAGTCTGCTGCCTCACCTTTGAGCAGTGATGAGGGAGGCAAGAGTGTAATCAGATAAGAACTCTTTATTTGCTTTGTACCCAAGTCCTTCTGGCCACCAGAGTCAGAAATCAAGGGGCATGTTCCCTGAACAGCAGCCCCAGAGGCCAGGGTATCAGACTTGTGCACAAGCTCCTTTCAGGCAGACATGAGCCACCTGGGTGGGACAGAATATGGAAATGGCCTCCCCACCAAATTCCCACTAGATGTGACCTAAATTAAGATCCTGCCCTCAAGTTGCAGCTTTTTAAAGGCATGTAAATAGTGCACTTTCACAAAAGCTGGAAGATGGTATTATTTTACTTGTTTCCACTGCTCTGAGCCGTGGGGTGATAGCCTTGCTGAGTTCTTGCAAGCCTCTTATTGCTTCTTTGTTTGCTATTGTCTTGTGAGATGTAAGCCCTATTATCTATCTGAGTTAGGTGTTCTGGTGGCCTATGCCTCAGGTTAAAGTCTTAAAAGTTGGCGCTCTAGATGCTGAGTCCGATCCTTTCACTCTTCAGGAAGAAGTGAGAAGTTATAGGTTTCCTCCCAAAAGTATATACCTGTGTTGGGATGGAGTTTATGGTGAGATGTGTAGATGTCACTCAGCCAGTTTCTGGGTCTCTTTCAGAGGGAATTGTTCCCCATGTAACTATAGATTTGATATGTCTGTGGAAGTGACTTCAGGAGACTATGTTACCATCTTGAACCAAAAATATTTAATTCTAGATTCTCTTACAAAAGAGATCACCAATGTTGCCCATGGCATTGAAGGGCTAGATTTGAAGAGAAGCTGTGCCCTATACAGGACTGCCTGGTCTTTCTTTGCCAGTAACCACAGCAACCCACTCCCTGCCCAGGCTACTTTTACCATTTATACTTGCCTGGCCCCTATCAGCTATTAAATGTGTAATTTCTGGCTTAGTGATGGAGTATGACACATCACATGGCATAATATGACAAAAAAATTTACAAAAATTACAAAAATTTACATTGAAAGTGAACTGCTAAGCAAATAAAATCTTTCCTGTTTCCTGCTAAAGAGTCACAGGCCAGGTACAGTAAATAATGCAAAGTAAGTGTAAATAACAAGTTTGCTTCCTTAATAAGCATATCTAAAGGAGGTGACATTCTAACACAGTCAGACCACCCTGGCCAGGCTGATTGATCTCCCAGGCCATCCTGGGATATCTGCATTTCCCCCCATTTTGTCAACAACTTTTGTGCTCACTGACCGATGTTATCAATGTAAGATCGTTATATATAAAAGAGACCCTTTGTCTCTGGAATGGTGCTCAGATCTTATGGGGCTACCCAGGTCTGAGACCTCATGCATGAGTGATAAAGTTTCTCCTGACCTCACCATTCCTTTTGTTCTTCCTTTGCCTGGGTAAAAGGCTATAATTTATTTCTGCAACAACATGGGGGAAATAGTTTTAAATATATAACCACAAAAAGTGCTGGATTACAAATGTATATACACGCATGTGCACGCACACATGAGCATGTGAGAACACACACACACACACACACACACACACACACACACACACACTTCAAATGTTATAGGTAATAGAAAACTTCCCTCAGAAAGATTGCCGAACATTTTCAGTTGAATATCTTACTCCACCTTGTGGTCATTTGATAACACACTACCCGGACTACCTCTATACCAAATACAACTAAATGTGGCTTGATCAGGGGATAACATAATATGATTGACATACTGTTATGTTGAGTGTGTTTTAGTAATGATCCCAAATTGATCTGATCAATTACTGCTTAGCTCTAGAAACCCTGACACTTTACACAATAATGAATCATGCTTTTCAACTTTACTTTTTTATCCCCAACACAACTCTAGGATTCCTCCCACCTCCTCTACTTTAAATTTCCTGCTCCAGAATTTCCAAAATTCCCACTAAAACCTCTACTGGTGAACTCAACTCTATGAAGTATAGAGTTAATGGACATAAGTTACCATTTTGTTGGTATAACTAATCAAATAACTTCTTGCTCAGGATGTTGGTTACAATAAAGGGGGTTCACCAAGTTTCTCAGACTCATCTAACCACAAATAAAAATTGCAGTGCTTACATAGAATTCTTTTCTGTGATAGTCATTTTAACTGACAATTCCATTGGCCATAAATGACCATCTTTCTTTCGGAGAGTCCATTCTGTTTCTTCATCCATAAAATGGCAATGACAATAGTGGGTAACTTTTAGGTTTGTTACAGAGACCTAGCATGGTTTTAGATTAATGTTATATTAAAAGTAAGTAATCAGTAAATGTTAGTGTGTGTTATGTGTAAGTAAAGGACCTCCCTACAAGGTTTTGTCTTTTAACTGGATTAGAGCAAGCGGCAATAAGTCAGGGCTAGCTACAGTTAGTGATTATGAGTGATTATGAAAATGACAGCTTGTATATAGATTTGATTGCATTCAGAAGGGAAATAAAAAATTTGGGGTTGTCCATGTTTTTTCTTACCTTTCAGAGTATATGCTATCTTTTAAAGACATACTTTATGGAGGTATATTTAGGATGGTGGATCAAGGAAGATGAAGATAAGTTTAAAAGAAATAAAACCTTTGTAAGCTCATACTAGCCCATAGTACAACCATATGTCCTTAATAAGTTAAAACTGCTTTCTAATTACCTATAGGAAACTATGGAATGTCTATTCTGTGATTTATTCTAGGAAATGAACACCTCTATCCAATTTGCCATAAAGTAGTTTGTCCACCCCACTACTGAGAAATGCATAAAATTGCCTGATGATAAAACCATGTGTCATGGCTGCCACCTTGTGGTTTTACATGTTATATTGATCCTCCAATATCAAATAAGTATTTTATACTGCTATAGCCAGTGTCTACAAGACATCAAAATTTTGAGCATGACTTTTTCCCTAGAATTATTTAAAGTTCTCCAAGTTGCAAGAGGACTATAAATTAATTTCTTGGCCTCCATTTATTGGCTAGCCAGAGCTTCAAGTCAGTTAAAATTTCACATAAACTCTAAATCATACGAGATCTAAACTGCACAAGTGATGTGTGTGTTCATTACAAATTTCAATAATTGAAAAAAATCATTTCATGCTTAATTTAGTAGATGGGCTAAATAACTTATGGACTGCTCATAAAAATTGTATGTTCCCATTAATATATAGAATTAGAGAAAATTTGCAGAATTATGTTTTTTCCACTCACATAATTATATTCTAATCCTTTGAAAGTTACCACAGAGTAGGGGTTGAGTACAAAGTTTCCTAAACTCTGGAACTTGGGATCAAATATCCCACTCTGATTACTGAGTAGCTATGCAAACTAGCATGAAACATCATACCTGTGCACTACTTCCCTCATCAATAAAATGTGAATAAGCTTGATAGTACATACCTCACAGGGCTGTTGTGAAGATTACAGCTCTTAGAGCAAGCAGTCTTTGTTCTTCAGCAAGGGAAATCATAAATGTTAACTCATTCTGGGAAAAAAAATTACTGTAGCATCAGTCAAATTATCGTGATTACTAGAAGTCAGCTTTGCCCCTTTAAAGCAGTACCTATTGCTTATCTATACTCAGATACCAAATCTCTCCGCCTTCTTCTACCAATACACTGATGTTTCGGCAGCGGGAAATCCAGGGTGAAGACTCTCAAAAAATGACTGCTCAGCAAGGTGTCAGTTGGAACCAGCTCGGGTTTGTCTATGTCTTCTGTGCTTTTCAAATAGAAGTACATATTTTGTCGTTGTTGCAGTTATTCCATTCCTGCCTTACTATTATATATTGGACAGTGGGAAGCAGATAACTTTTCTACTCAAGTCATGAAAAGGTGCCACTGTAACAGGGTGGTCCCCAGGAAAGGGGGAGGTTCCAGGTTCCCTGCCCCACCCAAGGAAGGGTGGAGCTGAGCAGGAAGAAGAGAAGAAGCTGCAGAAGAGACTGAGGAAGGAAGCAGGATGGAGCCAGGAGACCTGGAGGAGGCGCATGGAGCCTAGAGACACGTGAAGAAACTGCTTGTCTTTTGGTCGTGGACTGGGTGACACAGATGTGGGTGAGACCCGTGGGGAGGTGACAATGGCAGCTTTTATTTATTTATTTATTTATTTATTTATTTTTATAGAGGCATTTATTTATTTATTTATTTATTTATTTTATTTGTTTGTTTGTTTTGTTTTTACATGCACTGGGTACAGTCAGAAGCGCGGGAGGGTGAGAGAATTCACCAGAGCCAGAGCGGGGAGCAGAGCAGGCAGAAGGACCGAAGTACACTGCTGAGGGGAGCAGTGGGTGGCAGGAGAGGTCTGCGCGCCATGTGGGACCCTCCTCCGGTGGCCGGGGAGCAGCCGGGGAACTAGCCGGCAACGCAGAGGCCGCGGGCAGCCTCGCAACCCAGCGCTCAACCGCTGCGCCACTGGGGAGGCCCGGCAGCTTTTATTTTGATGTTGATTTTGCTCTTTTCCTTCCGGGCTTGTCTGGTTGTTTCTGGCCCTTTTCTGTGGGTCCCCACTGGAAGATGCTTTAGACTTGTGGCAGGCTTTGGGGCCTTGCTCTGGGCCAATCCCATTTGGATGGACTTTTACCCACGAGGGGACGGGTAACTTTGGGTGCTTCATTTAGAAACTAGACTTTGCCTTTCCTGTATTGTTTCCTAGTTTTATTAAAGTTCCTTCCCATTAAAGTCTCATATGTTTTGTATTGATGCGGCGGATGGCAGAACCCTACATAGAATAGGCAGGTTTGCGGGGTTTGGGCTACCCCTCTCCCTGTCCTATAACACCACCTCCAGTCCCAAAACACAGTTTTCCACATCAGTACATCACCAGAAATCTTATGCGGGGCTTATGGTCATGACAGAATGGAATTGTTTGGTTGACACTCTTGAAAATGTGAGTTTATGTATAGGAAAGACTATGAATTGGATATTTTATTACTGAAGGCTGGATTTTGATTCATTAGTGCTGCTCTCCAAATATTTCATTTTCCTTTCTTCATATACCCTCTTGAAGTTAGATGTGGCCCATAAAAAGTGAACAAAAGTGATTTGCCATTTCAGAATAGAAGCTCTCTGTTTTTGTATATGATGCACCACTTTCTCCATCTTCTGCCTTGCTGGTCATGGAAATATGTGTCAGGATTGTGCCTCCAACCCCTTGAATACTAGAATGACTACAATCCCTCAACAATGAACAGAATCCCCCACCCAGCAGATGAAGATGGACACACAATTTGAGTAAGACTTAACTTTTGTTTTGGTAATGCACTGAAAATTTGCACTGGGAAATAACCTTGTTCTCCCTGTTCCTGCTGTTGCCTCAAGCCTAGAGGATCCTTCCCTTAATAACGATCTATGCTGATATTCCATGGTACAATGCAAGAATAGTCCAGAATGAATACTACAAAGGCTCTGGAGCCAATCTGGCTAACTTGAGATTCCATTAATTAATAACTGACTGAGTCAGGGCAAGTAACTTCACATATAAAATGGGAGTAATAGAGTTTTTCTTATCTAATTACTATGCCTTTATAAGGAACCATATCAAGACTTAATGGTGTTAAACAACCATTTATTATGCCCATGAATTTTTGAGTCAGGCATTTGGACAGAGCAGAGCTGGCTTATCTCTGTTCCTCATGACGGGGGCTTCCAATGGAAGACAGACTGGGAGCTGGAATCACTGGAGATTCACTCACTTGCACAATTAGTAGTTGATGTTGACTGTTGACTGAGACTTTGGCTGGGTTTATCAGTCCTCACGCTTACCCAAGGCCCCCTCCATAGGTCTTCTCTACAATGTGCATCAACAGAGAGAAAGTAGAAGCCAAATCACCTTGTGGGATCTAGCCTCAGAATTTATTGTCACTTCTACTGGGTTCTTTGAGTCAAAGCAATCATAAAATCCTGCCCAGGCTCAAGGAGAGGGGAAATAGACTTCCTCATTAGAGAAGCAGCAAGCCTCCAAAAATTTTTAGGTTGAAAAATGATGCTGTGAAAGAATCTGCCATACTTCCTCAAGCTGAGGGGAAACTCACTGAATGAGATTACTTAGATCAGTACTTATAGTACTGATGGTAAATAACAGTTGGTAGATAACACTTGGTGTTAGTGATTATTCACTGCACAGATTTAGGACCACCCAAGCTGTCTCCCTTCTTAGCTTCTATTCTTTCTCCCCATGGTCAAATTTTTCCTCCCATAGGGACCCACTCCAAAGAGCTGTCATCTCAGACCCCAGACCAAATGAAAGCAACCCCAAAAGAACAGAAATTAAGGAGCATGCTCTGACTCTAAAGGCTCAACAAGATATTCATACCATTGTCTGACACAATTAAGCTCAGGGTTAGTTCTTTGTTCATATTTTTCTTATAAAGAGTTTAAGAAGATTTGAGGCCTCATAAAATAAGAGAACTACATGAAAATGTTAAAACTACTAAAGCCATGGTAGGATTTAGGTGTTTAATTGTTCATTTTTTAAATAGAAGTATATTTATTCTATCAAAAACTACAAAGTCCTTTTTTTAAAAGTAGATAGGAAGAGTGAAATAAATCTCTCAAGGGGCATGTCATCCACTGGGGTGCTCAGACAAAGCAAAAAAGACAGGAAGAACTAATATTTTTGCTTATTCTGAAGAGACAGGATTGTCTGTTGTCATTATTGCTGTGTGGATCTGATACCACATGTCTCTTTAACTCTGACTCCCCAGAATCAGAATGGTCCAGAAAAACAGGCTTGGCCAGTGTGTAAGCTATTGACTCATGTGAACATGCCCCAGAGACTACTTTTTCTTCAAACCTTCTATTATTTTAGTTGCAGGGAAAGACTAACTTTATACATGTGCTAGAAACCTTATGTAAATCTTACGTGCAGCTTGAAATGATGTACTTAAGTTGCTGCAGTTACGGTTGACCTGTAG
This sequence comes from Talpa occidentalis, assembly GCF_014898055.3. Classification (NCBI taxonomy): domain Eukaryota; kingdom Metazoa; phylum Chordata; class Mammalia; order Eulipotyphla; family Talpidae; genus Talpa; species Talpa occidentalis. The sequence goes on from NW_026555331.1 coordinate 88,030,098, forward strand.
GACTAAGTGAGCTGCTAAGTGAGGAAACTGGCCAGCTCTTATACTCACTGAAGTTTTAACTAAAGTTAAAAATCTGAAGCCAAGCCCATACCCTCAAAACTGGCCATCTGTGGTTTACACCGTACCTTAATCTTGCCATGTGCACTGTAATCACTGTCAGCCACGTTTCCCAAGGGCTCTCGGTATCATTCATTGGCTGGATGAGGCTGTCCCTAATACCAAACCATACTAGGCCTAAGCAACTTAAGCACCTAGAAATAAGAGATGATCATTAGTAGTCACCCGGTATTAATTAGTGAAACTGCCTCAGTTTTCTGGGGACATTTTAAAATTTAAGTGAATACATGTGGAATATAGAGAAACCAAAGGGTCAAAGACAAACTTTAAAACCAACCCTTGAAAGCTGAAGCAGCCAGAGAGATAGTGGTGAGAATAGGACTGGGAACACATTGGACTATGGGGGAGGACTCTGGGTGCTCCAGTGGCAGGAGTGCTACTGTGACTACACCTGAAGGAGGAGATTCCAGAGTTTCAAAATACTAACAACAATGTAAACCAATGGTACTTCAATAAAAAAAAAGGTATCAAAAACAAACGTATAAAATTATAAGTGAACTACCCTTAAACTACCTTTAAACAGCCCTCTTACCTGCTAAATTCCTGGCCTACTCACCTTTCTAGTCAAGCATTCTTATGTTTTTTTGTGTACCAAGAGGATTCTCTTCCAAGTTCCTATAGATAAATTACTTTTTATAATGTACAGTTGGAAAATGTACATTGGAGGTGGGGCGGGTGTTAAGGGATGCCAACAACCCACCCCAATTGTAGTAAAAAATATGCTAATTTTTTAACAACTTCCCTCCCCACCAGGGAAACTTAACTACTAATAGTGCATTGTTGACTGAAAGTCTTATCAATAACAAATACTTGGTTAACACATATTTTGGATTTAGTCTTCAGTAAGTGGAAGTGATTTATCATTAACATCTCCATCCTCTTCATTTTCACATTGCGTAGGCTGAGGAATAAGAAGGGTTTGTCTTGCAGTTTCAGGGGTGACAGAGGTCCAAGAAGTGGAGGAGACAGAAGGGGAGGCAGGAGAAGCAAGTACACTTGGTGTAACTTGATAGAAACACATCATAATTTCTGATTTTTTTTGTTTTTTTATTTCTCCAAAAATGTTTCTCTAAAAAAGGTACCAGTTCTTGTCACAAGGGGCTAAGTCTCAGCAATATGAAGTTCTCTAATGTCACTGCAGCACGAGTACGATCCCTGGCCAGGGAGCTACCCAGATGGCACAGCAGACCTCTCCTGTCCCGCCTGCTGCTCCCCTCAGCAGTGTATTTCAGTAGATCCACCTGTTCTGCTCCCCGCTCTGTCTCTGGTGAATTCCCTTATACCCCCACACCTCTGGCTTGTACCCCAGCTCTTGTATGCATAAATAAATCTTTTTTTAAAAAAAGCTACCAGTTCTTCCACTATTTGCTTTCATTTCGGTGCCCGTATCCTAGAAGATTCACGTAAAAGAAATCAAAAGCAGGCTTGAATAATGGAAACTCTTCTGCCAGACTGTTTTTGGTACTACTTGTCCTATGTCTTCTTCTTCATCACTAGACACTGGTTCACAAGCATTCATCTCCATTAAATCATGTGCTAATTCTAATTCCTCAGGTGTGGTGTCCATCTGTGTATAAGTACAGTTCCAACCCCTTTTGTTCAAGGGTAAAGTATATATCAAAGTGTTGTTACTAAACAACCAATGAGCATTCAAATGACAATCTTGTACCTGTTCATTGAATATTTCCTTGTTATAGTCTCCCTTTTCATAACTTTTCAGAATGCTTTCTTCTTTCACCAGAAGTATGTGCCTGTGTTTTTCCTCTAAGAGAGCAGTGTTGAGCAACTACAGCCTACAGCCAAATCCAGCCCCTCCCCTCCCACCTGCCTACTTTTGTAAATAAAGTTGTTTATTTGCCAAGTTGTTTAGTTGCCAAGCCCACTTGTTCACAGGGTTTACACTACAAGAGCGGAGTCGAATAGTTCATAAAGCTTAAAATATTTGCTATCTGTTCCTTGACAGAAAAAATTTGATGACCCTTGATCTAGAACAATAGTCTCCAGAAAAGTCATTGGCTCAAAATAAAAAGGAAATGGGCCTCCCTGGTGGTGCAAGGGGTTACATCTTAGCACTATGAAGCTATCGGCAGCCACTGCAGCACAAGCTGGATCCCTGGCCAGGGAGGTGACCCACACGGGACAGCAGACCCTCCTGTCTCCCTGATGCTCCCCTCAGCAGCATATTTCAGTCAGTCTGCCTGTTCTGCTCCCTGCTCTGTCTCTGGTGAATCCTCTCACTCCATCCCCCACCCCTCCACCCTCTGCACCTCTGGCCTATACCCCAGTTCCTCTATGCATAAATAAAGCTTTAAAAAAGTTTTAAAAAAGGAAAAATGAATTACCATCTTACAAAATGAATACTTAGACTCACCTCTCCAGACTGCCTAGCCAGCTGTTAGGAATGCAGATAAAATTAAGGGAGGGAAACTGTGAGAGGAGCATGCTAGGATGGTCAAGGACTGCAAGGAGGACTTGTGTGTCTTCTGAAACAGCCCTGCCAGGAGGGCACTTGGGAATTCTACAATATCAGACCATTTTCCCTTTTTGTAGCCCACTGACTACCTAACATTTATACAATAAAAGCTGCTCAATTTCCACTTACCTTTTTTGAAGATTTATTTATTTATGCATACAAGAACTGGGGTACAGGCCAGAGGTACAGGGTGAGAGAATTCACCAGAGACAGAATGGGGAGCAAAACAGGTGGATCCCCTGAAACATACTGCTGAGGGGAACAGCAGGTGAGACAGGAGAGGTCTCCTGTGCCATGTGGCTAGCTCCCTGGCCTGGGATTGAACTCATGCTGCAGTGGCTGCTGATAGCTTCATAGTGCTAAGATGTAACCCCTTGCACCACCAGGGAGGCCCTCCACTTATTTCTGATAAAGGAACTATACTAATATAAAGGACTATAGAAATATTTCAGATTAAGACTTTTATTTTTTTCATGCCCTAGCAAGCCTGAATGGATGAAGCTCATTGCTGCTGTATCTTCCCTCCAAACCCCGACCCTTCACAACAAGAAGAAACATTTGCTCGTTCACCCTAAGCTTTGGCATCTGACTTGTAATGGGTCAGAGTGCGGGCAGAAGGGTCCGTAGCACTGATCCACCTGGGCATCCAGTAATGTGTCAACCAATCAGCCCGGCCTGGGTAGTGACGTTCAAAGATTTGACGGTAGTAAAAACCTTCTTTAGTTTTAGGGGTATTGAAGGGAAATTTTTGGGCTGCCGTTGCCATCATTGCATCATCAACCTGTAAGAGTGTAAGAGCAAAATGGTTGTTCAAAACAAGGAAATACTTGTATTTAATCGGATTCCGCAAACCAAAAAAAAAAAGTATGAAAAGCATGACTGTACAAGAAACCCTTTCATCATCAATCACTTAGAAAATGATAAAATATGTAGCTGCAGTGACTCTGAAGGGACACTCACATACATTTTTCTAACACTTAGTGGCTCTGAATGTTTTATATAATTGTGCCTAACAATGTCTGACACCCAGCAGGTGCCCAAAATGTGTGAATTGATGACTGGTCAGGGATGACTGGTAAGTCTATGATGCTCTATAAGTCTCCCCTCTCTCTCTTTCAGTTCTAGATGCTATGTAGTTCTCATAAAGGAAGTACTACTTATAGGATACCTTGACTGTAAGACATAAAACATTTAAACTACAAAATGAATGGCAGTTATAACTCTGCATCTAAATTGTCCCATTCCAGAAAATGTTTTTAATGATGTTTAATGATTTTACCTGATGGTCAATAAATTCCTGTAAAATCCTAAACCAGGAATTCTTAACTGAGGTTATTCCATCACTGAAGGCTTCTTTTGGTCGCCAGAGAATCTCTTTAGGTATCAGATTAGAGTCCTCAAATGTCTCTCTCAAGAGATGTTTTTCTATCCCATTCTGAATTGAAAACAAAAGTAACATCAGTAAATGTTCTAAAAATAACTGACACCAATGGATAGTTTTTATCTCAAATTGATTCACCTACCTTGGGAATTCGCATATCTGGTGGCAGAGACAAGTAATAAGAAGAAAATCGATGATCCAGGAATGGGACTCTCAATTCAAGGCTTAAAGGAGAAAAGAAGAAAATCTAACTCAAGATGAATACTTAATGACTATCAATTTAGATTCTGATTTAAAATCTCTTAACAATTCAACCAGATGTTAATATAAGATTATAAAATCATTTTTACAGTCCTTCTAATTGATTGCCTTACATTAATAGATGAATATAGACCCTTCATTAAAACTAACATGTATTATCTCATAGAAGAAATTAAAAAAAAAAAAAACACAGAATAAAGTTCCATGAACAATTAAAGGTGCATCTCAAAAAGCAAAGTTAAGAATCAAGAGTGACCTGATCATCAAAAAAGATACCTTATCTAGACTTTTCTAAGTTTTTTTCTAGGTGAGACCATCTTATCCTATTAACAACTATAATGATAATTAATGATTTACATACAGTAGTTAATATAAACCAGTATGTAAGTGTGATTAAACTAATCTAAGTGTGATTTGCTAGAAACAACTTTAAACATTTAATGTGGTTAGTTCTTCATATAAGAATCTTCAATTTCCCAAGTTAACTAAAAAAAGTGCAATAGTTATGAGCTAAAAAGTGAAAACTTTAGCCAGTTAGAAATGATTCCATAGAAACCTGGTTTTATAATAAAATCCTACATCTTGTATCTTATCTTCAGTGCCCTAACCCCACTCAGCATCACCAAAACATCCACTATGATGCAGGGTCCTCACGGCAGGGTGTATAATCTTTACTTCTCTTAACAAAATTCAAAAAGAACTGTCTTCCCTCTCAGTTGGGAAGATAAGAGCAGAATGCTGTTATGCTTTAAAGATGGAAACTTCATCTAAAACAAATTATAGAAATCCTTTCACCGTTACCACCACAGCACGGTGAATTTACCTAATTTCTGTGGGGCTAAGGTAAGAGACAAGCTTTGTACATTGTTGGGATTAGTCCAGTCCCTGTGGAAAACAGTGTGGAGGTCTCAAAATACTAAAAATAGATCCATCATGGGATCCCAGCACTTCCACTTCTGGGTACCTACCAGGAAAAGAACACAAAAACACTAATATAAAGGGACATGTGAGCTCCTATGTCCATTGCAGCACTATTTACAATAGCCAAGTTATGGAAACAACTTAAGTGTCCAAGGACAGATGAGTGGATCAGGAAGATGTGGTATATATGCACAGTGGAATACTACTCAGCTATGTAAAGATGAACTGTTGCCATTTATGACAACATGGATGGAATGAGAAGGGATTATGCTAAGTGAAATAAATCAGAAGAAAGACAAATACCAGGTGATTTTATTCCTATGTGGAATATAAAGAAACAAAACAAGAAACAAACTAAACCACAAACAAACTCTAGATAATTGCCTGTAGAGTTGAGACTACCAGAGGGGGAGGCAGGGCGAGGAGCAAAGGGAGCAGGGAGTCCAATTATGGGTGCCACCTTTGGTGGTGGGGATGGTGTGGTAAAGTACATCTGAAGAGGTGTGAACCTACCTCTAAATCATATAGTGTTACAAGCCAACTCAATAAAAAATAATACAAGAAGAAAGCCTTTAACACACACAGCCACATGAAAAAGAAAAAAAAATCTGTTATTGAGCTTTTTGTTTCTGGGGTTTTTTTAACAATGGCTTCTTAAAATACTGAGTTACCCGTGGGCAGCAGTAGTTCTATCTGCACGGAGAACATCAAACAAATAGAGTTCTTTCAGAAGCCTCTCACTCTCCTCCTCAGCTTTTTCAGGAGAGGGAGCCTGTTTCACAAAAAAATAGCTAAAGTTATAAACACACCAACAACTTTGCTTTTGGCACAGTGAATAGTTTTTATTTTTTACTCTTACATATATTCCTACTTTAGAGATAAAAAGCAAAGTTTAGAGAAGAGATCAAATGCTTTATACAACATTTGTTGTATAACACACCCAAACTGTTAGTGTTACAACAATAAAATGGACATGCTGTGCAATAACCATAATCCTACAGGGGATTAAGAAATAGCAGAAATGTGATTCTCATGCTTAACAAGTCTTAAAGAATAGAAGTAATCTGACACTCTTAAGACTTCTTTCTCCCCCAAAGAAATACAAAGCAGACACTCTCAGATTTCCTCACATACCTCACAAGATATTCAAAACTTATTGCTATAATAAAGACAGAGGATAGAAAAATAGTCAAATAGTTACATAATTCATACGTCCCTTTATCTAGCACCATTATCCCTCCATTTCAGAAAGCTTACCTTGTGAAAATATATGTAACCCTGGGTAAGTTCGTCTGAACCTTCTCCAGAGAAGATCACCACACTATCTGTGTTCTTCCGAATGTACTTGGAAATTAAGTACATACCTTTAAAAAGAGACAGAAATTGTTATTAATGTCAGCATAACCCTCTACCAAAAATGCCTTCTACTTGGCTTTTGGAAATGATTGCAAGTTTTGTTATTAGGTTAGACTGTATATTAATAAAGTTCCCCAAATATTAGCCATATACATATAAACCGTGTGTATGTACTTAATCCCAAAGTGCACTGTTGCAAGGAAATAGCCTGGAATCATTCTACAAGTTTATAAATAGAATTCATATTTTTAATGCTTTTAGACCAAGAATGTCCATTTAAAATTTACTAAGCTGAACAATGACTTGATTATCTAAAACAAAAATTCCTATCTTTTATACCAGTTTTACTACGTAAAAATAATGAGTTGGGGTTTTGTGGTTTAGTTTTAGTTTGCTTATTTTTTTTTTTCCACACCCCATTCATCAAATTTCACATGTAGTTAAGAGTACTATACATATTATACTATTTATGTTGGTTCCCTGCTTAAAATTCCCGTTAAACCAGGAATGTAATTTTGCTCTTAACTTTATTTCATTTTTAATTCCCTAGACAAACTTTGTTGCACTTTTTCCTAATTGCCCAAACCCTAATAAAACATTAATACCAGATATGTTTCTGTTCTGTGGCCTTTTGGAGGGTCATAACCATTACAATACCTAAGATTTTTGCCCTTCAAGAAACAATTTCACTCCCTTGGTTAGCAAAGTTGAGAGTTTGAGAAGGCATGTTCTCAACTTTGCAATGGAGCCCAGTCAAATTCTCTCATTAGAGAAGTTTAAGAATACTGAATCACTGTGATTGGTGTTGGTCCCTCTACCAACAAAATTTTAACTTACTGAAGAGTCCGATGATGGCTGGCCTCTTTCAGCAATAAAGTAATTTTGAATTAAAGTATGTACATTTTTTTTTTAACAAAACGCTACCACACACTTAACAGTCTATAGCAAGTATCAGCATTAACTTTTATACGCTAAAATAAACTTTTATATGCTATGAGATACCAAAAAACTTGTGACTCACTTTATTGCAACATTGCTTTATTGCAGCAGTTTCAAAACAAACCACAATATCTCCAAGCTATGCCTGTATTTAAAAAAAAAAAAAAAGCTTTTCTATCTTAAAATAGCTTACCTACTGAAGCACGAACTGTTGTGATATCATAAGTTTCCAAAGCAAATATGACTTCATCCAGGGCCTGAATGCCTTCCTCAGAGTTAAAGAGGACTTCGTGGTGTTCACTTCCTATATGATTTGCCACCTGATTATATAAAGAAAAATCCATATCCTTGTTATTTAAAGTACTACTTCTTAAACTGTAATATGACAGTAGTTCCCAAGGCATTATGAATTAACAGTGGGAAAACAAACAAGGCAAAATAAGGGAAAATGATTCTCCAACCACCACATACAAGTCCCACCCAGTCAGGTTTCTTTGCCTCCTGGACTCTGTCCTCCATTCAACCAAGAGGTAGATCTCCCAGCAGCATTTCTCACTCCAAGACTTCAACCTAACAGTCAAGAAGCTTCCAATCAGCCTGTCCTTATATCACCAACACACACACACAACTGTTCTGCCAAACCCACCTCATCTCTCTCTAGTCCAACATGATCCCAGCCTAACTTTGGCCTCCTTTTTGACCCTCCTAAAATGCCTGTTTTACATTCAAGATGTTGTCCCAAAATAAAATGCTTCTTCCCCTTACTCTATCCCCTTCAGCTTATTAGGGGTCAGCATTGATCAACTCGCTTTCTCTGCAAGCACTAGCTAGCTCTTCACTACCTCTTTCTCATCCATTCTGTGTAAGTTCTTCCAAAGTAGGAATAACATCTCCTGAAACTGAATCTGAATGTGAACAAGGTCCCCTCTGCCCATAGTTTTAAACATAGTGCTTTACAGCAAATGAAAAATGTTGTTTATAACAACAGCGAACATTCACTAAGTACTTACTACATGCTAGGTTCTATCCTATGCACAATCCCTCCCATTAGATGAATGAAGAGTTGTATGGGGGAGCTAGGATTTGAAACCAGCAGTCAGGCTCTACAGTCTGTAGTGTTAACCACTACAGCATGCCCTTACTTTCAAAAGGACCAAATTTTTAACATGAGCTTGTGAAGACTGCAGGGGTTGTAGTAGATAAAGTACCCGGAATATAGTGTATGACACAGTTGGTATTTCAACAGGTATTTCATGTTGTTTAATATATTTGATTTAAAGCAGTTACCTGAATCAGTACTGCAGCCCAAGCAGAGATTGATCAACTGTTGACTCGATTTTCATTTTACTAATAAGTTTTTATTTTTTTGAAAGATGTATTTTTATGTATTTATGCATACAAGAACAGGTGTGTAGGTCAGAGATATGATGGGTAAGCGGATTCACCTGAGACAGAGTGGGGAGCAGAATAGGCAGATCTACTGAAATATACTGCTGAGGGGAGCAGTAGGTGAGACAGGAGAGGTCTGTTGCACCATGTGGGTTAGCTCCCTTGCAGGGGATTGAACTAGTGCTATAGTGGCTGGAGACAGCTTAACAGCACTGAATCTTAACCCCTGCACCATCAGGGAGACCCTAATAAGTCTTTCTTAACTATTGATATACATACGGGGCAGAATACCATCTTACCTTCCTAGCAGCTAGTAAATCAGGACTATCTTCCATGCCAATCGCAAATGTCTGGAGAGGATACTGCACTTGAGCTTCTTTTAGCTGCTTCAACAATGTGGCAGCAACCAGACTGGAATCCAAGCCCCCTGTGAACAAGTCAGGAAGTGCACTGGTTACATGCCTTGCATAAGAGAGGGTTAGATGTGATTTATGTTTCTATAAATGACCACGAAAAGAGTTTCATACCTAAAATCTCCAAGTTTCATAAAGTGAAAAATCAATTTTAAAAAGACAAAAATCTAACATATAACCTGGCAACAGTATTTGGCTAAAAATCATTACACAGAATTCTAACGAATGTTTACTAGTTCACTTACATCAATAATATAACTTTTATATATAACATTAATAGTATAAGTCTGAGGAGGTATGTTACTATATTAAATGCAGCTGACCAAATACTTTTTTCATTCTATAATGGGAATCATTTAACCTAAATACACACTTTTTATTAAACTGACTTCACCTGATAAAAGGCAGCCAATCCTTCTATCTGTCATCAAACGTTTCTTAACAGCATTGTCAAAAAGGATCCGGATGTTGCTCTTCACAGTTTCTAGCTCAAAACCTATAAACACATAAAGTAAAGGAAAAAGTTCCAGAGAGATTTGACTGAAATATTTATTGAAATGAGGTACACAATCATCTACATCTATCATGATGGCTTTGGTTCAACAACAGAATTTGCCAAATCCCAGTAAGTCACTTCTAAATTAAATAGGAAATAGGTCTTCAAACTGAAATCATCCCTATGATTTGAGAATATAATTTCCCTTAGGGAGAGAGAGATAAGGAGGAGGTAGGTGGGGGCTTTGCTTTATTACCTGGGAATAGTTTCTCCACACTGTCATAGTGGGCGTGCAGAGGCTCATCTCGACAATGATGATATTTAACCATTTCCACTGATGCAACTTTGCCATTTGGTTTTAAATCCAAAACTTCATAGTGTCCAGGGAGAAAAGGCTCCACTTTCAAAAAAGGAGTCATTGAGTGCTTCACATTAACAAGACCTACAAATTCAAAAAGGTAAGTATTTACCACATGCTATGTTTGTTCACATTAGGATAACACATCAGAATAACTTTCATAGTTAGTTAATATCTTCTATATTCCTTTTTAAATGCAAGCAAATGTTTATTATGTAAGCAAAACAGGAAAAAAGTTTAATACCCCCAAACTTTATTTACTATTTACTAGAGAGATGATAGTGGACAGGGATATAAAGCAAAATTACACTGATTTCTGGTAATTCAAAGCAATTTCCAATTTCTTCTGGAAATTACTTTGAGTTTCTTTTTTGGAAAAAAAAAAAAGATTAATTTTATTTATACAAGAGCTGGGGTACAAGCCAGAGTCGTGGGAAGGTGAGAGGATTCACCGGAGACAGAGCCAGGAGCAGAAAAGGCAAACAGACCAAAAGCACTGCAAGGGGAGCAGCGGGCGAGACAGGAGAGGTCTGCAGTGCCATGTGGGATTCTTCCTGGCTGGTTGGGAATCGAACCGGCACTGCAGAGGCTGCAGACAGATTCACAGCACTGTGTTCAACCCGCTGTGCCGCCGGGGAGGCCCTACTTTTAATTTCTAATAAAGAAAATCTATTTTCTATAATAAATCAAGCATACACAAAAAGGAAAGGTACATTTATTAAGAAGAGAGATGGACCTGAAACTATTAATTTTATGATATCCTGGCAATCATTTCTTTGTCATCACTGATATATTGTAAGTGAACAGTGATGGTCCCCAGTCCTTTGGCAGGCAAAATGATTCACTAATGGGTACTTTAAAATCAGATACTAAGAAATTGAATGTGTATTCCTTAACTAGTTGTTATGCACTGTATATAAATTAAAGATTATCATCTAAACTACCTCAATAAATTCTCACTGGACACTTTATTTCTGTTCCTTTTCTCCTTAATAAACTTTCTCTTCCTCTAAAAATAAATAAATAAATAAATTCTCACAGGAGTAACCAATCTGATATCACCATGATCACTGCTACAAAATCAGTATCTTATTTTAAATAGAAACAGCCTGACTATATAGAATATTTGTTGTGATATATAAGCTTAATTTGTCTATTTGTGCTAATTTAGAGATGGATGAGACTCAGACCCTGTCACTAGCTAGTGGGTCTCACACATAACAGTGGACAAGGAATAATTTAAGGTTTAAGCAGGAAGTAGCATGACCAGGTGAGTTTTTAATAGGTTATTCTGAAAGCAGTAGGAAAGGAAAAACTGTTGCAGCTCTGTAGGTAAAAGTCTAAAAAGGGGGAGTTAAGAAGGATGCAAAAAATAAGTCAAATTTCGGAGGGTAAATTGGATGTGAAGTTACCATCAGGCCCAAGGAGACAGACAGAAATAAGGAGTTTGCTTCTCCCTTGTTTTCCCTTTGCCAAGTTTCCTTAGTAGTATTCAACATATACTTGTTCTTTGCCATTTGATCATACTACAAATGCCTGAAAATAGACCGATTCAGTTATCTATTACTGGTGTGGTATCTATCAGGTATCGGTCTCATGACTGTGGTATGCATACTAATTTCGCTTTTCTTGGTCTCATTATGCTGTTTCAGCCAATTTTAAATATGAGAACTAATTGAAAAAAGATGTTACAGAATGACGCAAAGAGGCAAGCAGGAAGACCAGATTTTAGGATATTACTGCTGTCTAGGTGAGCGATAAAAGATAAAGTTCTAGTTTTCTGTCCAAAAATTGCTATTCTGTGGATGTCTTTTCACTTTGTTGATGGTATCCTTTTTGGCATAAAAATGTTTAACTTTAATGAAGCCCTATCTATCTGTTTTTCTTTTCTTGCTTGTGCTTTTGGTGTCATATATAAGAAATATTTTTGAAATCCAAGGACATGAAGCTTTTTCTCTATGTTATCTTCTAAGATTTTTATAATTTTAGTTTTTACTTTTTGATTTTAGTATATGGTGTGGAGGTAAAACTCCAACTTCTTTTTTTTTTGCATGAATGTTGTATATCCAGTTATCTCAGCACCAGTTGTTAAAAGGATTATTCTTTTCCCCACTGAATTATCTCAGGGTCCTGCTGAAAATAAGTTGACTTAGATATATGAGTTTTTATATAGCCTGCCCATTCTTTGTATTTATTTATGTGCCCATTCTTGTGCTAGTAACAATGTCCTGATTTCCCTTGTTTTGGATAAAGTGCGTTGAAATCAGAAAATGAGTCCTTTGCTCTTCATTTTTCAGATTGTTTTGTGATCTTGCCTCGCTATTCTGGATCCCTTACACTTCCGTATGAATTTTAGAGTCAGTTTGTCAATTTCTACAGAGAAATCATTTGGGATTCTGATAGGGATCATGCGGAATCTGAAGATCAATCTGGGGAGTAGTACCATCTTAATGATGTTAAGTTTTCACTTCATGATCATGGGATGATCTTCCATTTCCTTAGATCTTTCATTTCTTTCAATGGTGCTTTATAGTTTTCAAAGTACAAGTTTTACACTTCTTTTGGTAAGCTTATTTCTAAGTATTTTATTCTCTGATGCTATTATAAAGGGAGTTGTTGTCTTCATTTTTAGATTATTTATTACAGGCATAAAGTGTTCACTGCAAGAGTGTCAATTAAATACAATTAATTTTTGTATATTGATCTTATATCCTGCAATGTTACTGAACATAATGAATTTCTATCTAGAATAATGTAAGGAATTATTACAAGTGTATAAACAGAGACAAATAACCCAATCAAAAATGGATAATCCAAAAATGAGTCAAGTGGGACACCTGCATATAGTAAAATACTACTCTGTGGTAAAAAAGAAATGATTTTACCACTGGGAAACTTAGAGGAACACTGAAAAGTTAAGGAAAACAGTCTGAAAGATTAGATTCTGTATAACTCTAATTATTTACTTTTTGAGAATGGCAAAATTATAGTGAAAAAAATCAGTAGTTTGAAGGCCATACAGAAAACCTATAGAAAAATTCTATCATTACCTTTAGCTTCTGAGCACACACCCAAAAATCCATCTTCTGTCATGGCTTTAAACAAAGGTCTGACTCCATAGGTATCTCTGCCCAGAAACACTTTCTTATTGGCAGTATCCAGTAAAATAAATGCAAACACCCCATCCAACATGCAAATTGTTTGTTCAATTCCTCCTTTGTCATAAAGATGTAGGATTATCTCACCATCCACTTTGGTCTGGTGTTCAAATTCAAAATGGTGTTGCAGCTTAAGGAAAGAATAGCAAAACAAAAAAGTTAGAATCCTTGTGCAATCACTAAAATGTTTCAATTGCAAAAGTGCTTCAATGTTTCATTTCCTCCATTTCAGTGATTTGGAACAATCATGGAATTATCAAATTATAGCTTATTTGAACCCACAATCCTATAAATTCTTTACAACATAAAAAGCTAAACCTTCGATAACTTCAGCGGCATTCTGACAATATAGAATGCAGAGGCTACTTATCAGAAGAGTAATGTGTGGAAGAATGAAAATGTATAGTATATACACACTATAATGTATATATATTGGCGTATATTTAATAGATATGTATGTATATATATACACATATATGTAACTTAAGCAAATAGGTGTGTGTGTATATATGTGTGTGTGTATATATATATATATACACATGATAAATGACTCCATCACAATGATAGAAACCTTGTCAAAAAAAAGCTTCTGGTTCCCAAGGAGGACTACAACATCGAGTCCTCCACCACTGCAGTGACATAAGAGCTACTATCTCACCAATAGACAAAACAATAGGAGAGTTTGGTTAGTCCAAAGGCACCAAAGGACAGCAAAGAGGCTATCACTCCCACCTCATGCAGAGTGAGAGTTTGATTAAGCTACACCCAGATTCTGGTGGTATATCACCAAGGCAAACACAGGGGGACAAGTCCTTGGTTTCTTCTTTCGTTGTATTCATACGCAGATTTTGGTTGACAATGAAGAGAGACATGGTTCACATAAAATTAGATGCAAATCATGGGTAAGTTTAAACATTTAAAACATGTTTTTAAAACTTTAAAACGTAAATCTAAATCTGTGTATGTATGGCCTATAAAATGTGCTTCACAATCTCACTCTAGAATTTGTGAACTTTTTGTCTATAAGCATTCACAGAACTTTCCACAAATGGGCTTTGGTTTCCTGTAGTGATTACAGAGCCACCTCCTGGTCACCTCTGCCGACTCTGAGAGATAATAAAATCCTGTCTCTTAATAGGTGGGGTTTGGAAACTATTTTATGCCCCTTCTGGGCTGAAGTACTGGCAGGATAAATGTCCTTAAAGCATTCAATGATATTAACAAGTAACAGTTTTCCAAAACTACTCTCTACCACTATTGCCTCTTCACTGTTGCTCTTTGGCCATAACCTTGCAGGTAATCTATGGTTAATGATTCACATGTACTACTTCCTACTTTCCTGAAACCACACTTAGATAAATGTCAAGGATAAAACCTCTCATATCCTGTCACCATCCAGAAATCCTATTGCCATTTGACTTGTTGGTTTCAAGCCCCTGACATTGCCCTGCAGGGAAGGGGCCTCTACTTTGCTCCAGCCTTCACTCAGATTCCTCCTCTCTTTGACTAATCTGCCACCAGTCCCAGCTCACCTCTGGCTGTATTTTATTAGTAGTAGCAGTAAATTTTCATTTTCATCAAAAAAAAAAAAAAAAAAAGAGTGCTTTAGAGGTATGGTGCAGAATACTATATACACACATAAAATGACATTCTATTCTTCTCTATCTGTTCAAGCTACATAGCTTAGATTGGAAGATGGAACAACTACGCTTCCAAAAAAACCAAAATATTTAGCCAATTTAGAATGGAAATATTTTTGAAATGTCTAACTTTTCATCATTGTGGAGAAAAATTAACAAAGCCACAATATTGTTTAAGTAAAATAAGGTATTTCCTATGATTTAAGGTGAATATCAGGCTATTCCACAATATAACCCAGCATTCCCACGTACATGGGGCTTAGCAAGAAAGTTTTGACTGTTCCCTTCCTCTATCACTACTATCAAGAACTTCCATTCTTATCTTTCCTGTTCACCATTTCATCTCCAAGCACCTAGAGAAATGGTGCCTGGTACAGAGTAGACTCTTAAAAAATGTATGAAAAGAATTGCTGATAACTGTAAGTTTTTCAAATGAGAAGACTATTATTGAGAGTGTTCCTATAAGCAGGTAATAAGCAATAGTAAAAGTTATTGTTTAGAGAGAAAAATGACCCAAGGCTGGCAAGAATATAAACCCCTTCTCAAGGATGACAGGCTTATATCAAAAAAGGGACAAAATATACCAAGAAACATTAAAAACAAGTATGACTTTGAATGAAATCTGACTCAAAACATACAAAAACATCAGCTATAAATATATTATTGGGGGCCTCCCTGGTGGTGCAGCGGATTGAACGCTGCGCTGTGAAGCTGTCCGCAGCCTCTACAGTGCCAGTTCGATACTGGCTGGCCAGGGAGATAGCCACATGGTGCTGCAGACCTCTCCTGTCTCGCCCGCTGCTCCCCTCAGCAGTGTTTTTGGTCGTCTGCCTCTTCTGCTCCTGGCTCTGTCTCTGGTGAATTCTCTCACTCTCCTGTGCCTCTGGTCTGCATTCCAGTTCTTGTATAAATAAATAAATCTTTTTTAAAAAATGATATTATTGGGACACATGTGAAAATTTAATATGAACTGGATACTAGACGGTATTATGGATATTAGGTGATATTAAGAGAAACCTGGTAATCTAGATTTAAATAATAGTGTTGGTCTTAGGCAGAAATCTTATTCTTAAGAGATATTTAGGAGGGCCTCCTCTGGTGGCGCAGCAGTTGAGCACTGGGCTGCGAGCTGCCCGCAGCCTCTGCAGCGCCAGTTCGATCCCTGGCCACCGGCGAGGGTCCCACATGGCACACAGACCTCCCATGCCATGCCCACTGCTCCCCTCAGCAGTGTATTTCGTCAGTCTGCCTGTTCTGTTCCCCGCTCTGGCTCTGGTGAATTCTCTTACCCTCCCGTGCTTCTGTCTGTATCCAGTGCTTGTATAAATAAATAAATAAAAGCTTTAAAAAATAAAATAAAATCAGATAAAATTTTAAAAAAAGATATTTAGGATCATATTTAGAGAAATTATATTTCTCTAGGGCCTCCCCTGGTGGTGCAGGTGGTTGAGCGCAGTGCTGGGAAGCTGTCTGAAGCCTCTGCATCGCAGGTTCGATCCCGGCCAGCTGGTGAGGGTCCCACATGGTGCGGCAGACCTCTCCTGTCGTGCCCGCTGCTCCCCTCAGCAGTGTATTTCATCGGTCTGCCTGTTCTGTTCCCCACTCTGTCTCTGGTGAATCCTCTCACCCTCCCGCACATCTGGGCTATACCCCGGTTCTTGTATAAATAAATAAATCTTAAAAAAAATTATATTTCTCTAAAATGATTCAGCCAAAAAAAATCAAAACATGTGTGTGCATATATGTAAAAACAGAAATAAGGAAACATATTAAAACATTAATAATTATTCCATCTAAATTTTATCCTTTCCCATGTGTTTGAAATTTTCAAAATTAAAAGTTGGGGAGGATGACAGCAAAGAGAAACTGGCAAATTTTATATAAAAAAATTTCTTATGAAACAGTAGCCAAATAATTCTGAATTAGAATATTCTTAGCAAATTTGACTTCCTCAGGTTAGAATTTCTACCCTCTCACACACTCTCACCCTAAGAGTAAGCTTTCACAAGCTTAGAAATCTGTTCCAATTTTAATGATGCTCTTGGCTGTTATTATAAGTTGAGGATGCAACAGTAATAAATGCCTCAGGGCAACATTACATAAAAGCTACAAATATGATCACTGCCAAACTATTAAATTCTGTCCTTGCCTTTAAATCCTCAAATTTCGTGCCTCCCTGGTGGTGCAAGGGGTTAGGCACCGCACTATGAGGCAATCTGCAGCCTCTGCAACACGAGTTCGATCCCCGGCCGGCCAGGGAGCAACCCACATGGCGAGGTAGACCTCTCCTGTCTCACCAACAGCGTCCCTCAGCAGTATGTTTCGATCTGTCTGCCTGTTCTGTTCCCCACTCAGTCTCTGGTGAATCCGCTCAACCCCTGCATCTCTGGCCTGCACCCCAGCTCTTGTATAAATAAATCCTAAAAAAAAAAAATCCTCAAATTTCACTTTAAAAAAAAAATCCCCAAATTTCACTCCTGTTAGGATATTCTAACCCCTTACAATGGCTACCAGGTCCTGCTTGCTCTGGTCTTACCTACCTTCCCAGCCCTACCTTGCCCATCTGACTATATTCACTTACACAATTCCAGAGCTTCTTCCTTCTCCAGAGCTTCTTCCTTCTCTACATCTGCTATTCCCTCTTCACAAAATGTTCTCCCCTGCCTTGCCAGCTGAACCCTGCCCTGTGCATCAGGTTTCAGTACAAGTGTCAATTCCTCAAGAGGCCTTTTCTGACCACCCTTCTGAAACTAGAGCTCCCATGTCCATCGTACCATATTTTTTTTTTTTTGAATGTTTATTATACAGATTTTTTTCCCTTGAGACCCTAACAGAAAAAGCTCTATTAAAAGTGAGGACCTGGGCCTCCTCGGTGGCGCAGTGGGTTGAGCGCAGCACTGTGAAGCTGTCCGCAGCCTCTGCAGCACAGGTTCAATTCCCAGCCAGCCAGGGAGATAGCCACATGGTGCGGCAGACCTCTCCTGTCTCGCCCCCTGCTCCCCTCAGCAATGTTTTTGGTCATCTGCCTGTTCTGCTCCCCGCTCTGTCTCTGGTGAATTCTCTCACTCTCCCATGCCTCTGGCCTGTACCCCAGTTCTTGTATAAATAAATAAATCTTAAAAAAAAAAAAGTGAGGGCCTCCCCGGTGGCGCAGCGGTTGAGCGCTGGGTTGCAAAGCTGCCCGCAGCCTCTGCGGCGCCGGTTCGATCCCCGGCTGCTCCCCGGCCACAGGAGGAGGGTCCCACATGGCGCGCAGACCTCTCCTGCCACCCGCTGCTCCCCTCAGCAGTGTACTTCGGTCCTTCTGCCTGCTCTGCTCCCCGCTCTGGCTCTGGTGAATTCTCTCACCCTCCCGCGCTTCTGACTGTACCCAGTGCATGTATAAACAAAACAAACAAACAAACAAATAAAATAAAAACATGCCTCTATAAAAAAAAAATAAGAACTCAGAACTACAGGACACTAGAGCCATGAAACAGAAACCATACAATCCTCTTTAAAAAAAAAAAAAAAAAGTGAGGACCTAGCTCTTAAATTCATTATTGTATCCCCAGCACTTAACACAGAGCCTAGCAGGTTCTAATAAATATTCAAATTAATAGGAAAAAAGATTCTTAGGGTTGATTTATAAACTCCATTTTATCAGTCTGTATGTGTGTGATCAAGACATTTCACTTCTTTGTGCACTAGTGTCCTCCTATCTAGATAATTGGAGCAAATGAGATGATAAACACAGAATGTGCTTTGAAAAGTAAAAAGTGTTTTTCAAAAATATATAAACTTATAACCAACCAGCTCTGAGGTTTTATCACATACAGGTTATGTTCTGGCTTCATTCTGATTACCTTCTTGTGGTTGTAGATTTCACCATTGTAACAGAGCCACAAATAAGGATATTTCTTGACTCGAATTGGCTGCATTCCAAACAGCTGGTCAACCACAGCCAACCGGTGAAATCCAAAGCAGCAGTTGGTATATCCATTGACATTCTCAAAACGAAATGCATCTGGGCCCCTGTGTGCAATCTTCATAGCACTCAGACACTGCACAGAAAGGCAGTCATCGCTGCCAAAGAGGGCCCAAATGCCACACATGTTGTAATGATGTTAGGACTCTGTGTGGAGAGAAAAGCAGACCAATTAAATATTGAAAATCTAATCCAAATCTACATTAAATTTGATTCCAAACACTTGTATATACTTTAAATATTGAATATAAAGTATATCTACAGCAATTTGTCACCAGTTTTGTACGTGAAAAATGATTTAATTTACATATACATTTTCAGAAAAGATGGATGACCTACATCCTGCCAGTTTTACATCCTGGATTTACTCCAAGACACAGACAGACACGCAGGCTCCAACCAAGCCAGAGATTCTGGCACCAATCTTTTACCCCAGAATCTCAAAAACTCTCAAAAATCTAAGATACTCCACATTACTACAGTCTCCTCTCCAGTCTTTTAGACAATTAAATGTCCTTTCTTTATGTGCACATAGAATGTAGTGGGTAGAACAGAAGATCATATATACAGCATAAATAAGCTTTTCATAACTAGCTTATCTGTGATTTATTAAAATATGATCAAAGAAATTCAGAGAAAAAGAAAGCAATATTATCTGATATCAGATATTCTAGTTTTGTAACAAAAACATTTACACTAACAGGGATATAAAATGTTCACCATCAAAATGTCCTAGATGACAAAAATGTTCTCAAATATTTTATTTTTTAATTTGTCAGTCAT
This sequence comes from Talpa occidentalis, assembly GCF_014898055.3. Classification (NCBI taxonomy): domain Eukaryota; kingdom Metazoa; phylum Chordata; class Mammalia; order Eulipotyphla; family Talpidae; genus Talpa; species Talpa occidentalis. Next base: position 88,049,750 of record NW_026555331.1, read on the forward strand.
TTATTGGACTACATAGTTTTGGGAATCCAACTTCACATCCCCATGTGTGCACATGCATCACTCACTCTCCACCAAACTCCAAGGCCATTATCTTATCCTCTTTGCTTGTACCCATTCCTCAGGTAACCAGTATACTTTTCATATTTTTCAAATATTTTTGACTCAAAGTTGCCTTTGGTCAATAAGAAAGCAAAGTGGGCAGGACATATACAACAACAATATCTCTGAAAAACAAGGCGGCTCATCCCTATAGGCAAAAAAGTAAATTAATAATGCTTACAAATATTAATTTGAAATTTTCAACTCTAACTGTTTTATTTGGATGCTGCCAGCACCAACATTTATTTTTCCAAAATATCTGTATTATCCTGGAAACCACTTTATTTTTTCAAAATGTAAATTTGCAGCAAATGTTTAATTTTGGGACAAAAAAAAAGCCATAAAGAAAAATACATACTCAAATTATATACGTAATTTTGAAAAATCCTCTGAGGACATTTCATTTGTATCTAAATGACCCAACACTTTCTTTGACTTCTTTTTTTATTAATAACTTTTAAAATTAATTTGAGGTATACATGCCTCAAACTGTATTGTATATGACTTAGAGGAATAGTTTACACCTCCTCCAATGTGGATGAGACCAGGTCAAATGAATGGAAAATGGTAATGAAGTGTCAGATGACCTATGCGGTCCCTTCCATGAACTTGGAAAAATAACCATTGAGATAGTTACTTTTTTTAATAAAGGAATCAGTGATTTAGTGAGACTTAGTGAGAAAATTCACTGAGATTTAAGTAAGATGGCTGTATCAATTAAAAATGGTAGGGGAAAGCATTTTGAAAACAAATGACATGTGAATCCCTTACCTACATCTTCCTAATGCTGAATCCTATTACTAAGCCTGCTATAGGAAACACTCTATTAACATGGAGCAGAAAGCAGGAGAACAAAAGTTTGTGAAGCACATTGCTTTCTCCAGCAAGAAAATGCAAATTAAAACTGTAACCATTATTGGAATTAGTATTAATGGAGGGCAAAGGTCCTACTGGTAGAGCCCCTTTCCTATTGCCTGTTCCCAGTAATTTTCTGCATTTCCTCATGAACTTCTGGTGCGGTGCTGTCCAATAGAAAGGTGAACCAGATGTGTAATTTTTAAATAGTAGCCCCATTTAAAAAGTAAAGGGAAAAAGGTGAAATTAATTTGAAGTATATTTTATTGAACACAATAAGCCAAAAATAGTGTCATTTCAACAGGTAAATAGTATTAAAAAATTAAAATAGTTTACATTGCTTTTTTCTACTACACCGTCAAAATATGGTATATTTACACTTACAGCACATCTCAAATCAAATTAGCAAGAGTTTCAAGTTCTTAGTAGTGACATATGGTTAGTGACTGCCAAAGTTGACATCAACATTTCAGGTCTTCTAGTTTCCATTCCACTTACCAACTACTTAAACCTCACGGATTCACCTTATTTTTACATAAAGAATTCAGTAATCAACACCTGGACAAGACCAAGATCTAAATCATTTCTAATTAATTTTAGGAGAATGCGATTAATGTAAAAGTTATAAATGCTTTTAAAGTATTCGTCCAAAACCCAGGGCAATGGACAGTAAAGAAATAATCTGGGCCTCCGGTGGAGAGGATAACTTCCTTTATTCAAAATAGTAACATTAATCTAAAGCCAGCCCTACAGAATACCTATCTACTGAGTAAAGGCAAGCCAGTCCTTTTTCCTTACCGCGCCGCCTGTCGACCCTAAACAGATCCTTCTTGGCAGGGTTGTTCGGCTAGTCACTCAACGAGTCTTGCAGGCTAAAGAGAAGGAATACATGGAGGATGCTAGATGAAGAAGGTGGGGGTTTCAGAGGTTAAGGACAGACACCGAGGCCTTGACCTAGAACCCAGGAAACGCTGCCTCTGGGCGCGAGCACCTCTGGCCCTCCCGCCTGTGGCAGAAAGACGGGAACGCAAAAATGCCACAGCTTCAAGGCAACATAGTAAAAATAATAATAATAAAATCCACAGAGGCCAACTCGGGCCGTTACCGCCTTCTATCCGAAACCGCCCGGCCTCCCCATCCTTCTCGGACCACGATCGAGATAATTCCTGGTCTGCTAGCATCCAGGTGCGCAATAATGGGGACCTGGCCGCCCCGCCCTCTGTGCCGAGCAGGAGCTGCAGTATCCGTGGGGCCGACCGGCTTCTGCCCACATGTCCGGCTTGGCTCAGGCTGCAGCGCATCCTCCTTCCCCCACCAACCCCGGGGCAGCCAGGACAGGAGGAAGGGCGCTGCGGCTGGGAGAAGGGCACCCAGCTTACCTGAGAGCAAGTCGGCTCGGGCGGCGGGAGGCACAGCGCAGGGCACGGCCGCCGGCTGGATGGTGGGCCTCTGCTTACTTTAAACACGCTCAGCTCCCGTAACGCGTGCGGGAAGTTTCATCATGCCCGGGAGGCCCAACCAGCGCTCAGGGGCGTGGCTGAAGCGCAGCCCCCAGGCCAGGCTGGGAGGTGCTGGGGCGCGGCTGGGGCGGGGCTACGGTCTGACCAAGGGAGGTGAAGGAGCAGGGAGCAGGGAGCAGGGAGGAACTGGGTGCAGTGCGGTTAGCAGCTTCTTAAAGTGTTAGTGCACCTCCTTAAGAATAGCCTCTGAGGTCTGGCCAGGGACCCATTTGCCAAGTAGGGTTACTTTGCCTGCTGTTCTGACAATTCGGGGGTCTTCTACACTTGGTTTGCTGTGAGGGAAATCTGCACTACTTTTTATTGCAGTATCCCTTGTGCAGCAGATCTTTTAGAGGTTCTTTAGTCCTTCCTTACTATCAAGAGCCTCTGATATATCGATGTCAATACATATATATGTGCTAAATTAATAAATTGTGAGGCAGATGGGAATAGCTGTAAGAATGACCTTTTATTAGACAGAGTAGATTGCATTCTTCTACCTCAGGCAAGAGTAAAATGTTTCCTTTCTCTGGATACATAACTCTGTGTATTTGTATGTTGTGACAGATCATCATCCAAATTGTGATGTGGTTTTATATTCATGCTGGATAAGATTGTCACCTTTGTAATTATGTTGACATCTTCACCTTTTGAGACCAGGGCCACTCCATGAATACAACTAGGGAGAGACTCAAATGAGTATTTAATTCTGTTTGATTCCTCATCACATTTGGTTATTAAGTGACAAATTTCACTTTCAGGAAAGAACAAGTTCCAGTCTTAATTTTAAGACTGGATTACTTACTTACTTACTTACTTACTTATGTGACCATGGGTATGTCCTATAACCTCTTTAGGTTTCCATCTTTAAAATAAGTAATTAGAGACTACTGAAATTCTAAGTATTAAAAGGATAGAGTTCGGGCCTCTCCAGTGGCGCAGCGGTTGAGCACTAGGTTGCGAAGAAGCTGCCCGGAGCCTCTGCCGCGCCGGTTCAATCCCAGGCCTCCGGGCGAGGGTCCCACATGGCGTGCAGATCTCTCCTGCCGCCCGCTGCTCCCCTCAGCAGAGTACTTCTGTCTGCCTGTTCTGTTCTCTGCTCGGGCTCTGGTGAATTCTCTCACCCTCCCGCGCTTCTGACTGAACCCAGTGCTTGTATAAATAAATATATAAATCTTCAAAAATAAATAAATAAATAAATAAATAAATAAATAAATAAATAAAAGGATAGAGTTCTTTGGAGTCATATTAGCTCAGGAGGGAAATTAATTTTTTTCAACCTATCTTGTTGAAACTCAAAATAACTTTGCAATATGGACAATTTTGCATTAGATCTAGTTAAAGTTAATCATGCAAATTCACATAGATCCAGGATGTGAAAAAGGATTTGTATGGATTCAGTGGCCGTTCTCTTTTCTTCACATTCAAATTCACAATAAACAGAAAAGATGAATTGCACTGGAGTCCTTGACAGAAGAGCAATGGGTTGGCAGAACCTCCCATTTTTACTAAAAAAATGAATGATTTCCACTTCGGATTAAATATATTTTCTTTTCCAGATTCCATTCCCATTTCCATTTAGTTTTTTGCCTATTTATTATTTTGCACTCAAAGTTTGAAAGTTCACTCTCCATTTTAAAGACATTATTGAACTGGTATTGCCCTTAGATTTTATTAATCAGCACAGGGAAGCCTTGTTCTCACAAACCAATTTCAAGACCTAATATTCTCTATAAAATCTAAGTCAAGTTGATACATGAAGTCAAACTAGATCAGTGGTCCTTAAACATTTCAAGTACAAAGATTCCTTTTAGAATCACAAAAAGAGGTTTTTATTGAACACCCCACAGATAACAATGTACCTTTGGTATTCTTTATTAGAGAAACTATACCATATTAAAACAAAACAAAACAAGGTACCATGAATTCATAGTATTCATATAAATTAATCATAGCAGTGCGATTTTATTAATGATATTATTACAGGGCAGCCCCAATATAAAACGGGTTGCCTGACTGTGGGTCCTCACCCGCGCACTTAAAAAGTACTTATTAATACTCGACTGCAGGCACACACAAAAGGTTAATAAAGGGTTTATTTACAAGAGAAGGGGAAATGAGGAAATTACAACTCAGGGAGAAAAGAGGGAAATAAAGTCTTAAATGCATCCTACCCTTTCCGCTGCCCAGGAGTCCCAATGGCACTCTGAGAGCTGGCCAAGAGCCACGAGCCGTGAAGCCAAGAGGAGAGAGGTCCCCCAGCCCACATGTCTGGTTTTTATACCAAACCTGGCCACTTAACTCCACCCTCAGGTCCCAGTAATCTTCCCTTTGGTGGTGATGGGATTTGTCTTTCCCAATGTCTTGATGGCTTTGGTCTGGAGTCGGGGGTGGAGGCCACAAAACCTGTATGGAATTAGCTGATGACATCCTTTCCCCCTAACAATATCAGTACCAAAAATAAATTAAGAAAAAAGTAAAATTACATGGCAAGATATATTAAGATTGGACTATAGTCAATGCTTGGTATATACAGGTTTGATATCCCCATACAATACAGTCCCAACTAGTTCAAAAATTTCCAAGAATATATGTTCCCTAAGCACAGGATGCAGTGGACACTTAGCAGTAACAAGTATGAGTAAGACAACAGATGACTTAAGTTCTAAGGCTCATAATTGCCTTAAAGTTGTCAGCATCAAGAAAATTTTCCTATATGCTAATCTTCTTAATATACCTTAAACCAGAGAACAACCTAGGAAAGCAGGTCTTTATCCGCATTTTAGAAATTAAAAAAACAAACAAACAAGACTTAGAGAATTGAGGAATGTAACCAAACACAGTTTAATTTAAATCACAAAGAAATGAATTATAATCTACATAAGCCCATAGCCCAATTCTCCTACAACCCTGTCTAAGTAGTGAACACAGATACTTGATATGTTATCTGGTATGTTTGTTTACACTGAATATTTTCCAAAGTCATTCTCCCTCCTCCTCTACCTCACTTTGTACCCTGACTTCCCTGCCTTCTCTTCCTTGCCTTCTCTTTTGGGACTGTTCAAAGGAAAACACTGCAAGGAGATGTAGCAGGTAGGAAAATAAGTCTTGGGATGTTTCTTGCCTTGGCACTACTATGGCAAAGCTGAAGCCCACAGATCCTATTCTGTCTCCTTCTCTTCAGATTCCAGGAACTACCCCCACCTCTTCCTCATTGGGCCTAGCCCCCGTTAATGAACCATCTTGCTGTTTCTAAATCCTGCCTACATTTTCATATTAAGTCCCAATTAGAAAATAACACCTACTTCCTACCAGAAATCTACCCTGTAGTTGGTCTACAACACTAATAAGGATGTGGTGGATTTAACTGGAGTAGAAAACAATACATATGTTCATTTAATAATTACACACAAATAAAAACTAAATTATGTTGGTCTATTTTCCCATTTCTTACCCCACCCCTGCATTACAACCTCACTCTTAAAATAGCCAGAGAACATTTATAGTTTTTTGACCTAAATCACTGAAGAATCAGAATAAAATCCTCCTTTGTCAAGTAAAAACTTTAGGCTAGTTTCATTTCCTGAAAATATAATAGGCAACAGATTATACATGTTAGGCACTGACAGCATTAATTAAACTAAAATCTTTAGAATACCTTTAAATATTGAAATTTGTTTTTCTCAAAAGATTTTTTGTAGGTGCATCTATTTCCTAAAGATGGCTAGATATTTAAAAAAATAGTAATTAATCAGGGAAATGCAAATCAAAACTAGTAAGATACCATCTTACACCAGTGAGAATGGCACATACTAAAAAAACTAGCAACAACAAATGTTGGCGAGGATGTGGAGAAAAAGGAACTCTCCCGCACTGCTGGTGGGAGTGCAAACTGGTCCAACCACTATGGAAAGTTGTGTGGAGATTCCTCAACCTAGGAAAGATAGAGCTTCCATATGATCCAGCAATTCTACTCCTAGGTATTTACCCAAAGGACACAGAAACATTAATTCCAAAGAGCACCTTCACCCCTATGTTTATAGCAGCACTATTTACAATAGCTAAGCTTTGGAAACAACCCAAATGCCCAAAAATAGATGACTGGATCAAGAAGATGTGGTACATATACACAATGGAATATTACTCAACAATCAAAAAAGATAAACACATGCATTTTGCAGCAACATGGATGGAGCTGGAAGGGATCATGCTCAGCGAAATAAGCCAGAAAGAAAAAGAAAAATACCAGATGGTCTCACTCATAACAGGAATTTAGAAAACCTAAATAAGGGAAAAAGAATCACTATAAGAAAGGAAAAATCAAAATCAACAAGCAACTATGAACCAGAGACACACGGAGGGGGGTGGCAGGGAAAGGAGGTGTTTGGGGAATATAAAAATTTAAAAAAATAAAAATAATTAAAAAATAGTAATTAGATAAGCACATGATGGTAGCTGTCCTTTGGTATTCATTGGCTAAAAATGTACATAATAATACAAAGAACAATATATACAAATATTGAATGATTGTTATACCTCTGAAACTAATGTTATGTGTCATTTATAACTCAATAAAAATTTTTTTTGACTGCTGCTAATAATACCTAAAACTAAAGTTGCATTTTACCCAACCCAGTATATCTTGCAAAATTAATATTTGCTGGTGAGAAAGATATGCTTATTAAGACTATAAAAAATACTATAAAACCTCTCAGATTTGCTGACCCCTGACAATAATTCCAAAGTTACCAGGAGCCAATAACCTAAATATGGGATAGCCCTGATATAGAATTACTTTATAAATACTTTTACAATTACTTTATAAACCTCCCATCTCGCTCCCCAAATAGAAAAATGCTTCCAGAATAGGGCACATGGCTGGCATTTTTCATAAATACTTAGATGGGTTATCAGCAACAGCATCACCTTTGGATCCCTTTTACCAGAGCCATTGCTCTGAATCCCGTATTTGAGCTTTTCACTGCTCATGAACTTTGCCACTCATGTCAGAATTCAGGATGACCCTGCATGGGTGAGCTCTGAAGGTTCAGGATGGAGTCAGTGGAACAAAAATTAACCTGGAGCAAACCAGGAAGAAAGGACTCCAAGAAATGTCAGTGAGACATGAAAGGATTCAGTGTGTCTTCAGTCACAGCTGAAGTACACAGACCAAGCAGGAAAAGTCAATGAAGTGGAAGAGATTCCTTTTAATAGTAAGAAGAATAAACAGATCAGAATTGAGAGGGCAGTCATAGAAAAGGGGCAGAGTGCAGTGCGTTTGGAGAGAAAAAAAATTGCTTTAATTTAAGGGCAGAAGCAGGGGGAAAGAAGGGTGGTGTAGCATATATAAGCCCAAAGAAAATGGAAAGGGAAGCAGAGAGAAAGAAAATATACATAAATTAAGTATACTGATTTTTTTAATCTTTTTTTTTTCCCCAAAGATTTATTTATTTATATAAGCACTGGGTACATTTATATAAGCACTGGGTACACAGGAGGGTGAGAGAATTCACCAGAGCCAGAGCGGGGAACAGAACAGGCAGACCGACGAAATACACTGCTGAGGGGAGCAGCGGGCACAGCAGGAGAGGTCTGCGCGCCATGTATGTGGGACCCTCACCAGTGGCCGGGATTGAACCGGCGCGGCAGAGGCTGCGGGTGGCTTCGCAGCCCAGCGGTCAACTGCTGAGCCACCAGGGGAGGCCCTATACTGATGTTGATAAATAAGGACTATGGAGAAAAGCAGGAGAGAGAAGAGAGAAACAATGTGGGGAGGGGGATGTACATACTACAATTTCTAGAAGAACCTGTATTTATTTATAGGCCTTCATTTTATCTAAGAAATAGAAGGCACATCATTAGCAGATACTGAAGGGGTTGGGATGTTAGGAGGGTGGACTCTGAAATAACAGACAAATATCAAAGGGAGTATATGAGAGGAAGAAAAAAAGATGATGAGTGACATGGCAGTCTAGTACAGGAGGAAAACAAGCAAGAACGTGGATTGGGGTGATCAGGGAGGGTGTATCCATATTCTCCAACATCGTGGTGCAATCCAAGAACTCAGGTCAAAACACTGCTGGGGGAGAGGGTGGGGACAGTCCACACCTCGTTCTACAGAGCATGTGCAGAACAAAGATAAGAAGCAAGGGAATGTGCTCCAAGTGTGCCTCAGCAGGGACAGCCCCTTTTTCCCTGCTACATTTTTATTGAAGTAAAATTTTTATGACACTGGGGCCTCCCTGCTGGTGCAAGGGGTTAAGCACAGTGCTATGAAGCTATCTGCAGCCTCTGCAGCAGGTGTTCAATCCCCAGCCGGACAGGGAGCAACCCACATGGTGTGGCAGACCTCTCCTGTCTCGCCTGCTGCTCCCCTCAGCAGTGTATTTCAGTAGATCTGCCTGTTCTGCTCCCCACTCTGTCTCTGGTGAATCCTCTCACTCCCGCACCTCCAACCTGCACCCCAGTTCTTATAGGCATAAATAAATAAAAATCTTAAAAAAATTTATGACACAATACTTTTCAGATGTAGAGCATATAATTTGATATCTGTATATACTATACAATCACCACTGAAAGTCTGGTTTTCATCCATTACCATACACCTGACCTCCTTTGACCTACTCACCCATCTTCTAACTCCCTTCCCTCTGGTAACCAACAATCTGTTCCCAGGCAGAGCACTTTTGGACTCTGTTATTGCTCTCAAAAATATTCAGTGACCCGCCCTCCCCTCGTGGTGCAGCGGTTGAGCGCTGGGCTGTGAAGCTGCCTGCAGCCTCTGCAGCATAGGTTCGATCCCTGGCAGCTGGCGAGGGTCCCACATGGGGCGCAGACCTCTCCTGCGGCACCAGCTGCTCCCCTCAGCAGTGTATTTCGTCATTCTGCCTGTTCTGTTCCCTGCTCTGGCTCTGGTGAATTTTCTCACCCTCACACGCTTCTGACTCTACCCAGTGCCTGTATAAATAAATAAATAAATATTTTAAAAATGAAAATACTCAGTGACCCTCCATAGAAGAGGATTATATTATTTCTAGTCCATTGACATGAGGCTTAGCCATTGGCACTGCTATTGCCAATGAAAAGTGAGCAAAACAACAGGTGTCCCTTGTGAGCAGAAACGTTGAGTCATCATCTGAACACCAAGTCCTCTTTTCCCTCTCCCACAAATCTGACTGTGTTTGAGACAGGGGCAGCTCCACCAATCCAGGACTCAGAATGAAACTTGTGTGGAGAGGGCCACAGCCTACCATTGATCAATATGTAACTCTCTGATTACAGATGTCTGAGATTGGGGCATGGGAGTGGGGTAGGGTTATTTGTGACTGCTACATACCCCAGTCCAACCTGACTAGTAGAGCTTGAATGGTTTAAGTCAGAAGGGAAAGAAGTAAAGTCAGAAGTGTGTTTACTAATTGAGAGATTATCAGGGCCTGGAGGATTAGTGATTTGGCTGTAATTTAGGGAAGTATAGGAGTAGAAGAAATTGATGAACTGGATATTTTCATGGGAGAGGAATTTATAATTTTAAAGTTTTTTTTTTTCAAATTGCTCACATATTTATTACAGAGCCAGGTACAAAGGTGTACCAACAGAAAACATGTCCATAAAGCACTGATGTTTTCAGTGACATGGTAGGTGCTACTGATCTCGATACAGCATAAATATGCGCGCCATCTCCGTGCTATTCCTTACAGACTTGGCTTGGTTCTTCTCCAGTGTCTCCTCTTGGAATTGTACCCTGATTTTATTACCAGTTTTCATCCGAATCCACTGGGGAATGGGACGATTCTGTTTTTGTTTCTTGGCTAGGAATCGCTTGATCATGAAAGTCTTGTGAGAAGACATCGCGATGGCAGAGGGAAGGAGCGAGAGAGTATAATTCTAAAGTTTTAATAAAAGAGCGAATGTAAGATTATCCATCCCAGGTTCCTAAGCACATTAGGCGTTAAGTAAACAAAAGACCTCCCCAAACAGAATTCCTCTGAGCACTTCAGACTAAGCCTGGTCATGATATTTATAGATGTTAGACTATAATCAGCAGTATGGAATAAAAGGCTCCCAGAAAATTAGTGATATAATGAGCTCAGAAACTTGACAAATGTCCACCCTACTTCTCTGACCCATCTCTTACTGCTTTATACCCCAGTCACATTAAGTCTCCTTGTTCTTGAACACAACAGACAGAGGGGAACAGAGTTTTCAGCTGCTGAAAGTTGTACTTGTAGATAGAGACCAGATTAATCCCTTTTCCTTCTTGTGGAAGTTATGTGTATTGAGGTTGTCAAGGCAGAAAATCATAGTTTGCTTTCTTCATGAAACTAACAATATATTGCTATATTAAGAATCTACTGTATGTGGGTGAAGGAACTTACATTCATGATATAAAACAACATGGAGAATAAGTAAGATACATCAGTTGAATACATGGATATAGGTAAATAAGTGCTATAGAGAACAAGAAAGTAGAAAAGGAAGCAAAATATATAAATAAGGATAAATAAGTGCTATGAAGAAAAAGAGAGTAGAGGGAATTTGTTACCACAATCCTGTTGCTGCAATTTATATCACTGTATAACATCAACCTGCTATACGGTTTTCACATTCAGTAAAATATTATAGGTATCTCTGCAGGGCAAACTGAACCAGAGTCCAATCTCTTTGTGAAAGGTCCCCAGAAGAGAGTCATCCAGTAGTACCTGGTGCCTTTCAGACATGATCAATTATATATACCACATCTTGGTTATAACTGTAAATAATGTCCACTAAAGGGGAGAGGGTTTGCTGGGCACCAGCCATCAGCACAGCTTTGCAGCAATGGAAGACTCATTATTCTCACACCACTTTTGGTCAGCAGATCAGGACCCAAGCCACCCAATACTTCACAGCAACGTTATTTACACCAGGACAGAGAACAGTGCTTCCTAGAAAGATGTAGCTACAATTAGCATCTACAGCCTAGAAGCCAAAAGCCAACCTTACTAGCTATTGAGATTACCTGAATGGTCTGGAAGCATTTTTTAAAAATTGTTGGTTTTTTTTTTTTCCATTAGCATCTAATAAAGGCTAGATTCAGACTATCCAAACCAATTACGGCAGATTTAGAAATAACAGTAGTAGTTACTATTGTATGACTGAGGGCATTCGAGGTCACCTCTTCACTAAGTGATTTATTTTCTCCTACTGCTGAGTACCCAGGGATGCCCTTGGTTTGGAACCTTGACTCCCAGCGTATGGCAGGGGCAGCCCCACCATCAGGAAATCCTTGGATCCAGCATATCATTGCCATCAGCAGAGTGTGAAACCTACTTGAATCAAACAGATTCTATCTTGTCTCTACCATGTTGACACGTCTGGTTGAGTTGCTGAGTGTAGCCTGACTCAGCAATTCACTGTTTTCTCCTCTTGGGTTACTTGGAAAGAAACAGTGAAATAGCATGTCATTTGCCGATTGTTACAAAAGTCCTCACACTCCAACCTCGGACTCTTGTCAACCAATCGTCAAAAATGACAAATGAACATAAGAACCAACCCCAAAGTATAAGTAAGTTAACGTCTGAGTATGTCCCTGACTGACCTTTAAAATTTCCCTATTCCCTGCTTTCAGTGGAATACACAGTTTGCAGCTGCCACTTGATTGTGGACCAGGATCATGATCCCAACTTTCGAATCAACGCATTCTTAGTTACATTGCTGCCTGATTTTATTTTTTAAATCTCAGTTGACAACAGGAAGATCTTCCAAAGGCATCAGGCTCCAGAACACAGGAATTAAGCACAGAGGTGGGGAAGGAGAACGGGACTTATCAGGGCAGGCAAAGAGTCTAAAACACAGACTTATGAGGTCACCTCTGCTCATTTGAGTCTCTGAAATAGAATGCAAAGGACTTAGTGTTGTGGATTGAACCGTGGTCCCCCAAAACATACATCTATTTCCCAGAACTTATGAATGTACCCTTATTTGAAAAGGGGGTCTTTGAAGATATAATTAAGTTGATAGTTTCGAGGTGAGGTGATCTTGGATTATCCAGGCAACACTTGCCTTAAATCCCCAAAAAGTGTTCTTATCAAAGATACACAGAAAAGAGACAAAAAGAAATGGAAGAAAAGGCCATGTGACAACAGAAGTAAAGACTGCAGTGACATGGCTACAAGCCAAGGAACACCTGGAGCTAAGAGAAGATGGAAGAGGTAAGAAAGAACTCTCCCCTGTAGTTTTCCAAGGGAGTTTCATCCTGACACCCTCATGTCAGATTCTAACTCGCGGCTAAAGCCAAAGGCTGTTCCAAGGGGTGTCTCCTGGAGGGGGCTGCTGGTGAGGACGGATAGCCCGAGTGAAAATTCAAAGTATCAGTGGAGGTGGAGGCTCTGACAAGATATATAAGGGATTGCAGGAGTCCCAGGATACAGTGTTCAGGATTTGACCTCTTGGGATTTCAGCATTTTCAGATCTTCAGCGATTCCTGGGTCAGCCGATCTTCCTGAAGGCTGTTGTGGGTCTCTGAAGCACATGGAGAGGCTTCCAGCAGCCAACCTCAGAGGAGAAAAGCTTAGAGGCTTTGCAAGTAGGCAGCAACTGAAACTGTTTCCAGTTTTATTGTTCTTACAGCCTGGAAGAGAAGGTGAAGACGCGAAGCTGGGCACCTCAATGAGCTGTGTGAGTATGGACCATGTGTTGGGTCATTCTGCTGCTATAGCTGCTGTTTTAAGTGTCGACTGTCTGATGCTGTGCTGACACATCTCGGCAGCTCTGGTGAGCACCTCCTATTGTGTCTTCTGCTATCTTTGTGAGTTGGATCCCAGCCTATAGTCAGGCTGCCACGTGTTCCAGGTCTGCAGTGGTAGAAAGATGCCATCTTGGGTGCATCGCCTATTGTTTGGAATAGGAACCCCACATCCTCAGTGGCAGGAAGATGCCATCTTAGGAGCGTTTGTGTTTAAGACTTTAAAACACTGGGCACTGCTTCGGGTGAGGTAAATGGCCATTTTTGGCCTCAGTAACACTTTCTTTTCCCTGGTATGTTCAATAAATCCCATTATTGTTATTCTTTGAACCTGAGTAGTAGTACAATTGTGTGCAAGTGGGTGAAGAACTCAAACAGTGATCAGCAAACTATTTAGGCACAGTCCTTGGCCATTTTTAGTGCCCCTTGCTGCCCCATATCAAGATTACTGACTGCCAGAACTATGAGTGAATAAACTTCTGTTGTTTTAAGGTCTTAAGTTTTTAGTAATCTGTTGCAGCAGTGCTAAGAAACTAATGCACTTGACTCTCTTCAATTGCACCTAGCTCTTGACACCTCCAAGGCAAGATGAAGCTTAGGTACACCACAATTGTCAATCCTAAATACCTCTTCACTGATCATGACCTCTATTTTAGATGTGGTCCTTGCCACATTCAAACCAACATGTACCCTTCAACTCCACCTACCCCATAACTGCCCAAGTTGGAACAAAGCACCTGATTGTGAAAAAGATTGTCCATCTTCATGAACTATTCAGACAATTTGTTGCCAACCTTCCATTCCAATGCATGCCCCTACTTGACAAGGCACCATTCAAACCTGTCCAGGCAATCATGCTCCTGACTAGTCCTCAACCATAATCAGACAAGGTGAATCAGCAGGTTCTGTTATACCCCCTACAGACACCATGGTTGTCTCACCCACTCAGCCTCCATAGAAATGTTCTATAGTAAATTGCTATCTTCCTCCCATAAAAGGCCTGCACTCTTCTTAATACAGTTTAGAGCCATGCACAATGCCTGGCATACAGAAGGCACTCAACAAATACTTATTAACTGAAACATTGAAAAACAGATTTGGAACACCCAGTAGTATATTCTAAAAATTGACTAGATGATCAAAGAGTACTTTAAAGACTTTTCCACTGCGTTGCTGCCACTGTCCTTCTAACCCACCAATGACATTTTGTTTTCAGCTTGCCCGACCGCTTGTCTATCACATAGTGATAACAGAAGCCTATCTTGGCCTCCTCCAAGGGGGCACACAGGAGCACATTAAAGCTTGCTTCCAGCAAACCCTTCTTGCCAACAGCAAAGGAATCTTACAAGCAAAAATTCAATGCCCAAACTTCTAGCATTCTTCCCTTTGCCTCTTCCACATTTTGAGCTTCCTTGTTCCATAACTTGGGTTTAGATATTCAGAAGCCTCAGCTTTTATTTAATGATTGAATCAAATTCTAACCAAGTATTGTCTCAGAAGCTCATGTGCTATGCTTTGGAAGAGAGACTCTGGGCAATGGACTCATATAAATCAAATATAGAACATGGCTACATCACCTTCAAGCTGTGTGACCAGAAGTAAGTCCCCTTCCATCCTTAGTTCCTTCACTTGGAAAGTGGAATAAAAATAAGAATTTTTCAGATTTTTTGAGGGTTTAGAAATAAGTGGAAAACACAAATTCAAAATATGCCTATTATTATTATTGGACACATGTTGACATTCATATAATATATTCCAGTGAGATCCTGGCCACTGTTTCAGACCTGTGGAGGTGATGTACTTTCAACTACCCCCAGATGTTTCTGAATAAGGAAGTTAGGAAATGGGTACAGATAGTTAAGATCTGGGTGGGGGATGGGAAGGGACCTAAGTCCAGTTGTCCTGAGCCCATTTATCAAACTGAAAAAGGAGCAATTAGTTGGAGTCAGGGTGCCCCCAACCCAGTAAAAACTGAATGCTCAGAACACCAACACAGTAACACAATGCTAAAGCAATGGACCAAAACTCACTTCAGGAAAGCAGGCCAGGTAACCTGGAACTCAGTGGGCTCCAACCTCTCAGCAAAACACACAACACCGAGACACAACACATAGACACCGAACCCCTTGCCCATCATACCCATATAAACACCTACTTCTTGCCCTCTCATCGGCAAACCATTTAGGACTCCTCTCCGCTCAGAGAGCTTTCCTGTCCTCTTTATCTAACAATAAATCTCTTGCCTTTTTTTTTTAATACTTTTTTTTTTTAAAGATCTATTCATTTATTTTATACAAGAACCCGGGTACAGGCCAGATGCGCAGGAGGGTGAGAGGATTCACCAGAGACAGAGCGGGGAACAGAACAGGCAGACTGATGAAATATGCTGCTGAGGGGAGCAGCGGGCGAGACAGGAGAAGTCTGTGAGCCATGTGGGACCCTCGACAGCCGGCCGGGATCGAACCAGCACTGCAGAGGCTGTGGACAGCTTCAGCACAGCACTCAACCATCTGCACCACCATGGGAGGCCCTAAATCTCTTGCTTTTATCTTGATGTTGAATTCTTTCCTTGCCGACACTTGGTGTCCTCGGACCCCCAGGCCTGATTTATCATAATAATTCAGTCTTGCTAGACTGGGAGTGGGGATAACAAAAATCTCGATAAAATATCAGTTTGAAAAAAAAAACAAAAAACTTTCTGAGTCTTTAATCTTATCTTTTGCAAATGTAACTTTCTTGTGTTACATAATATCAGCAGATGTAACTCAAAATACTTTGCCAAATTACATTGGTTGCTCAACACTGTGAATGTACCAAATGTCACTGAATTGCACACTTAAAAGTGGTTAAATGGTGAATTTTATGTTATGTGCATTTTGCCTCAATAAGAAGGTTTTTAAAAAATGTTTTAATGCAATAACTGCTATTGTTTCCAACATCATCATAATGACCTATGGATCATCTTACAAACAGATTCCTGAGATTCTAATTCTGCAGGTCGAGGAGAAACATGGACACCCCACACTTTGTAATAACTCCCTTAATGCTTCAGATGAGCCAGAGTTGAGAACCATTGATTCACAAATTAAAGTATGTCAAATTCAACAAAGGATATGAATAGAGTAGAATTTGTACTTTGTTTCTAACAAAAGAAGAGAATTATTAGTTGACTAAGATGGTGGGATTCTGGGGCCATTCTTTTTTTTATCATTTCTACTACAGGGATTACTATAAAGTAAAGTGTGAACAACACATGTAGCCATGTAAATCACACTTTTCTGTGGTGTTTCATTCATTTAGCTTATAAGAAGAAATGTCTGTTTCAAGGATGGGGGAAAACTTGGGATCCATAAGGTGAGAAAATAAAACAAGGGTCCCCATAACACCTCTGGATTCTCTTCATCCAGTTCCATTCCCAAGGCATAGTCCAGGGTCTGCTGTGTTCTGATAAGATGTGGGCAACAGGGATGCGAACTCTGGGTATCTGAGTTTTTCCAGTTGACCCGTTGCTATGAAATTTGGAGAAGAGAGCATTGCAGAGTGCTGCAGGCAGTGTTCAGCTATTCTCAGCTTTCCCTCTGACCTCCCCAGAGTGACTTTCCTTGACTCCTCCCCTATGCCTGCTTGTAGGGCATAGAATGCAGACTGGACATTACCTCATTTTTGAAGAGGTAACTTTTTTGTTACTGCCAAAAGATTCCACTTAGATAGGAGGCCAGGAGGAAGAGGAGGGGATGCCAGCAAGGGAGGAGAGTGGCAGGAAAATATTTGTGAGTGAGTTGATAAGAATAAAATGACTCTGAATTTAAAAACAAAACATTGGTTGACTGAGTTCTTTATTTCAAAGAGGGGGAAGGAACCTCATTCCTGGTTATTTGGAGGTTCAGTTTGCCATTATTTAAGAGAATATACTTGTGCATTTGTTTGCATTTTTTTAGGGATATAATTACTTCTTGCTATTACTATCCTCTTCTACATTTTATTTTCCCCTCATCCTTCCACTGTAAACTCTATGACCTTTCAGATCAATCCAAAAGCTACCTTACCTGAGAGACTAGTTAACATATAACACAGGTGAATGGAGAGAGAAGAGTAGAGTGTTTTTCATTCACTATAACAGACTTGATGAAGCTTTCTTTGTGGTCCTCAGGAATATGAATTACTTCTCTTTGAAGTTTATACAACTCTTACAGCTGAAGTCCCAGCCTTATAATATTGTTAGGTGAGTTGAAATATGAGTCTCCTACCAAGCTGTGAGTTTCTAACAGCCCTAATTTAGAGACAGTGAGATCACAGGATCCAGATTCACTAATTGGCATATAATTGCCAAACTATCCAGTATCCATACTCCACAAGTTTAAATAACACAACTAAATTACCAATTAATTTATTTGCACATCCAATGCTTTTGCATTCTCTTAAAAGCCCACTTTTCAAATCTTTTATAGGTTAACACTTAGCCCAGAGAGCTGATTCATTATTTCTCTTCATTTCAATATATCACCTTTAGAAATTCTTCTTTCAAATACTGAAATTCAGAATACAAATAAAGGAATTTCACAGGTAGCCCGCTAGTCTCCTATCAGTATTCTCTTAAAATTTTCTACAGGTACCATCTGCATAGGTTCACATCTAAAAGGTTAAGTAGCAGAAAGTAAAATTTGAGAATCTCCAATATACTAGTAAACTGCCATGATGTTTTGCTTTGGTGATATTTTGACCAGATATTTAGCCTCATTTCCCTTTGTTCAAAACAATAAAAGAATGATTATTGGGGCCTCCCTGGTGGTGCAAGGGGTTAAGACCTGCACTATGAGGCGGTCTGCAGCCTCTGCAGCAAGAGTTCGATTCCCAGCCAGGGAGCAGCCCGCATGGTACAGGAGAGCTCTCCTGTCTTGCCCACTGCTCCCCTCAGCAATGTATTTCAGTCTGTCTGCCTGTTCTGTTCCCCACTCTGTCTCTGGTGAGTCCTCTCACCCCCCCCCCATCTCTGGCCTGTACCCCAGCTCTTGTATGCATAAATAAATCTTTAAAAAAAAGATTAACATGATTCCCAAAAGTCACCTCTTAGAAAAATTAAGATGGCTATAAGATGTAGGATGGAATTGGTATATGGAAACATTAAAAAGAGACTAGTTAGGGGGTGAAAGGTAATGGAATTATTAGTAGGGATGTCCAGACATTGTTAGAGTAAAATATATATTGAATAGGACTTGGAATCAAAAGAATAAAGAGCATAAGGGAGCAAAATGATTCCAGTATGACTCACAACTGTCTATCTTTGCTTGAATGGTTATATTTTTAATAATATGAGAAACACAAGAAGGAAAGATTTTACAGAACATAAATTCAGTTTTGTTCATTGTAGGGCAGGAACAGACACGTTGCAGGTTTTCTAAGATCCAGCAGACCGGGTAAAGGAGGAGTCAGGGTCCTCAGTGGTTTTTTTTGCAGGTCTTTTATTGGGGTTCACCAGGCGTATGGCAGGCAGGGGTGCTGGGGGGCCCGGAAGCTGGCAGGCCTCCCAGCCCCCAGCAAGTCGTCACTCTGTCTGGGCTCTCCGGTGTTCTCTGCTTCTCTCTCGGCTTCTGCTACTTCTTTCTCGGCTTCTCTTTCGGCTTCTACTGGTGTCCCCGCGACGCCGCCCTTAAAAGCAGTCTTAGCGCAGGTGTACCCACTCCAGGTGGCCGCCATCAGGCATGCATTCAGGATCACAGGGTTCCGTCATCTATCCTAATGGCGGGAGGGCAGAAAAGCCTGATACTTTTTACCTTACCATACATCATGTAAAAGTCAAATTTTCCAGAGAGCATCTAGATGATGACTCAGTAGAAAACTGATCCTAAGAAACAAGTTCTTATTACTTGGTGTACACCAAGTAACAGTAATTGTATGCATCAAAATCATCTACCAAGATTTTTGTTCATTAAGAATGAGGAGAGGTGGTGGCACAGTGGTTGAGCGCTGGGCTGTGAAGCTGCCTGTAGCCTCTGCATCGCCGGTTCGATCCCCAGCCGCCGGCGAGGGTCCCACGTGGCACGCAGACCTCTTCTATCGATCACTGCTCCCCTCACGCAGTGTATTTCGTCAGTCTACCTGCTCTGGTCCCCACTCTGGCTCTGGTGAATTCTCTCACCCTCCTGCGCTTCTGACTGTACCCAGTGCTTGTATGAATAAATAAATAAATATTAAAAAAAAAAAAAGAATGAAGAGGGGTAGAGGCACCTCTATCAGAATCATTTTTATTGATGTCTCTGAAGTACCTCAAAATTGTAAAGTCCTGTCTCAGGTTCAAAGTAGAAATTAGAGTTGGCAATATATTCAGCAGCATATGTTAAGTTTAAAACAATCGTTTACAATTATATTTGGGATCAAATCCCAGATTTGTCAAGCTGTGATTTGAATAAGGTTTGTAACTTTTTTTGAGCCTAATGAACTATTGTAGGAATACTAATGATAACCTTTCAAGGTTGTTGTAAGAATTAAATGAAATAAGATACATAGAGAGATAAACAGAGTTCCCAGAACATAATAATTATTCAAAAATAGATTTTGAAAGTAACAAGAGTTTAAGAAATTGGAATCAATCATTCTGAATGAGTAAAAGAGGTGGGAATTAAAGGTCAGGTCTTGGAAATGCGAACATTTTAAGAGTAGGATGAGAATAATCAAGCAAAATCACAGCAAAGTATATAGTACATTGCAAAGTATACAGTACATTAAAAACAATGGAGGAGGGCCTCCCCTGGTGGTGCAGTCAGTTGAGCACAGCACTGTGAAGCTGTCCACAGCCTCTGCAGAGTAGGTTCGATTCCTACCAGTCGGCGAGAATCCCACATGGCGAAGCAGACCTCTCCTGTCTTGCCCGCTGCTCCCCTCAGCAGTGTATTTCGTCAGTCTGCCTATTCTGTTCCCCACTCTGTCTCTGGTGAATCCTCTCACCCTCCCATACATCTGGCCTATATCCTGGCTCTAGTATTAAATAAATAAATAAAACTTAAAAAAAAAAAAAGAATTCTTAAAAAAAATAATGGCGGAAATGGTTTTAATAGTCACAATATAGGTCAATAGTATTCATACAGAGAATAGGAAGTCTAAAACTAAAAATAAATCACTAGACTGGAAAAAGAAATTTACTGGCAACTGAACAACTTCAACAGAACTGTGGATATAAGGCATCTTCTTACCTGTACCTATAAGGATGACACCTGAGGTTGATCTCTAAACAGCTTTTTGACTGTCATTGGCTTAGTTTCTGATTGATTGATGTCTTCTCCAATCATACCCTACCTATGAAATATTGTTGCTTTTGTCCTAAGTGGACTTTTCATGCAAGGTGGGACATGAGACAGAGCACTTGAACTTGATCAAATGATAGTGTTAGGGGGAAAAGGATGTCCCAAAGCAAATTCCATATAGGCTTTGTGGACTCCACCCCCACCCCAGGTCAAAGCCAAAGACACTGGGAACTCCAAATCCCATCACCACCAAAGGGAAGGTGGCTGGGACCTGAGGGTGGGGTTAAGCAGCCAGGTGGATACAAAAGGCAGACACGTGGGCTTTGGGGATCCCCCATTTTGGCTCTCCGCCAGCTCGCAGCGTCCGGCCAGCTCTGAGAGTGACTGGGTTTCCAGGTCGTCGGATCGGGTAGGACGCATTAAAGACTTTATTTCCCTATTTTCTCCCTGAGTTGTACATTTTCCTTATTTCTTTTTCTCTTGTAAATAAACCTTTTATTAACCCTTTTGTGTGTGTGTGTAGTAGAGTATTCATAAGTCCCTTTAAAGCGCACGGGTGAGGACCCACAGCCAGGAACCCGTTTAATATCGGGGTTGCTCTATAACAATAGGAGAAACCAAATGCTCTATTTTACACCTTTTTGTACACATCACAAAATATGGCCTCAGAATATCTTTATAACCCAGCTCAAGTTATGTCTGCAATCATAATCGTATCGAGAATTGACCAAGACCAGTTCATCAGGGTGATTCTTAACTTTTTTTTTAAAGATTTATTTATTTATATAAGCACTAGGGTATAGGTCGGAGGCGCGGGAGGGCCAGAGAATTCACCTGAGACAGAGTGGGGAACAGAACAGGCAGAAGGACTGAAACAGACTGCTGAAGGGAGCAGTGAGCGTGACAGGAGAAGTCTGCTGCGCCATGTGGGAATCTCCCCGGCAGGCTGGGAATCGAACCCGGACTGCAGAGGCTGCGGAGAGCTCCACAATGTGGCGCTCAACCGCCTGCGCCACCTGGGAGGCCCAAAAGTGGATGGCTTTTTTATTAATGTTTTATCTAGATCAACTTTTGATCAGTTTTCCTGAGCCCAAAGTTTAGGAAGGGTGTCTCACCTATGCGAGGAACATGTTAAATCATTATCAACATTGGTCTATAACAACAATTTTTTTTTTAATTTTATACATTTTTTACATCATTTTTCATTTTTGCACAATGTATGCATTTTCATCTTGGTTATAGTCGCCATAAAATTCCTACCCATCATGTTTTGATACTACTCCCTCCCCACCCCCCATAGTGTGTCTCTGATTTACAGTTGCTTGTTGATTTTGATCTTTACTTTATTATAATTAGGTTTTTTCCTGGTCCCTTATTTAGGTTTTCTAAATTCCTGCTATAAGTGAGACCATCTGGTATTTTTCTTTTTCTTTCTGGCTTATTTGGCTGAGCATGATCCCTTCCAGCTCCATCCATGTTGCTGCAAATGGCATGAGTTTATCTTTTTTGATTGCTGAGTAATATTCCATTGTGTATATGTACCACATTTTCTTGATCCAGTCATCTAGTTTTGGGCATTTGGGTTGTTTCCATAGCTTAGCTATTGTAAATAGTGCTGTATAGCAACAATTTTTTTTTTAAGATTTATTTTTATTTATGCAAGAACTGGGGTACAGACCAGAGGTGTGGGAAGGTGAGAGGATTCACCAGAGATAGAGTGGGGAGCAGAACAGGAAGATGGACCAAGACATTGCTGAGGGGAGCAGTGGGCGAGGCAGGAGAGGTCTGCCACGCCACGTGCATATCTCCCTGGCCAGCCAGGAATCAAACCCGTGCTGCAGAGGCTGCAGACAGCTTCACAGTGCAGCACTCAACCTGCTGCGCCACCAGGGTGGAGTGGGGGGGGTCTCAATATAGCAACAATTTTTAAAAGATAGTCTTTAAAGAGATTCTTTCAGTAGACCCATGAGATCAAAACTATTTTCATAATAATACCAAGATGTTATTTGACTATTTTACTTGCGTTCTTTCATGAGTGTGTAGAGTATAAAAAATTCACCAATATTGTTTCAGTTTCCCATCATAATTGACCTTTAAGAAATTATTACTTGTTGAGGGGCCTCGCTGGTGGCACAAGGGTTTAAGTCACAGCAGTATGAAGCTATCTGCAGTCACGGCAGAGCAAGTTCGAACCCCGGCTGGCCAGGGAGCTAACCCACAAGGTGCAGCAGACCTCTCTTGTCTCACCCGCTGCTCCCCTCAGCAGTGTATTTCAGTCAGTCTGCCTGTTCTGTTCCCCATTCTGTCTCTGGCAATCCTCTCACCCCCTATACCTCTGGCCTGTACCCCAGTTCTTGTATGCATAAATAAATAGATCTTTTTTTTAAAAAAAGAAATTACTACATGTTGAGTTAATGTATCATCAAAGAGGAGTAATCACACTTACTGAAAATATGACTAAACTATGCCATGCATGCTAGTCTCCAGCAAGTTGGGAACAACACCTTTTGTGGGGCCCTCAGTGGTGGGGTTGACTCCAAAAAGCAGGAGAGAACATTATGTAAGAGTTGATCCCATGAGCAGGTAGCGCTTGTGAAGTAGGGGTTACCTGGTCTCCCTGATTCTACTGTAGCTCTACACAGCAGCCAGGACAACCTCACAAGAACACAAATCAGATCACAGGGCTTCCCCATTCCAATCCTTTTTAAGGTAATATTTGCACAGAGAAATAAGTCCAAACTCCTTGGTCTTATGTGAATTGGGCACTGCCTACTTTCTTCTCACACTGTCCCTTGTGGACCAGACTCCAAATATATGGGCCTTCTCTCTTCCTATGTCTCCCAAGGCTATTTGCACCTTACAACTTTGCTCCTACTGTTTCCTCTGCCTGGACCACTTTCCTCTCAGATCTCAGTCAGATGAGTTCCTTTGTACCTGGTGCTCACAGCTCTGTCACCATTTCTGTGAAGGCCATGTACTCTGAAGTAGCCAACACCGCAAGTAGGTGTTGGCTTCAACCGGTCATTCCTTCCAGGGCTTATTGAAGACTTACTTTTTTTCAGGTACTGTTCTCAGCATGGACTATGTGCTAATTCTTTTAGTTCCAACAATCCAAGGAGAAGGAAACACATTATTGTAATTCATGTTATAGGAGAGATTGAAGTCCCAAGAGGTAAAATAAATCATTCAAATCCACACTAGTAAAATGCAGACAAGCTATGGTACAAACCCAAGCAGACACATTTCAGGGCCAGTGTTCTGGAACTCCTTCCAGTATACTTCAGCATATACAATATAGTAAAGGCTCAATAAGTATTCATAAATTGCATAATTCCCTTGATGACGTATAATCATCAAAATGAGAGGGAAAAGGTGAGAAAACAAGGAGAGGTTGGTGACCTGAAGGCAATGAAGCAAGAGTTTTAACTCTTGCTTAAGAGTTAAAAGCAGATGGAGAGCTAAGAGACCTTTATCAGGAAATACGAAGGGTGAAAGTTTGAGCAATAATAGTAGGCCCCCTCACTCCCAACCCCACCATTACCTCTTTCCTCCTCACCACTTCTTTGTGAAACACTAAACACTCTCTGGGGCTTTTGGCTGGACCCATGTTACATATTCTTCTAGTCTCAAGAGGCTAGGCTATAACCACCTGTGAAACCTGCATCCAGGATGAGGACAGCCCAGGCAGCCTCAGGGTCTGTGGCACCAGCCATAGCTCTGAATGCTCTTCAGATACAGATCTACCCATGTACTTAAAAGTGTGTCCTTGGGCATCCCCTAGTGGCGCAGCAGTTGCGTGCTGGGCTGCGAAGCTGCCTGCAGCCTCTGCAGCGCTGGTTCAATCCCTGGCCACCAGCGAGGGTCCCACATGGGGCACAGACCTCTCCTGCTGCTCCCGCTGCTCCCCTCAGCAGTGTATTTCATCGGTCTACCTGTTCTGTTCCCCGCTTTGGCTCTGGTGAATCCTCTCACCCTTCTGCACTTCTGACTGTACCCAGTGTTTGTATAAATAAATAAAATCTTTAAAAAAAAAAAAAAAGTGTGCCCTGTATTACCCTCCATCAGGGCTGGGGTACTACACTATTAACCAAACAAAGCTTTTTCCATTTTCATGGCCCACTCAGCCATTGTAGATGATCATTACTTGTCAATTTCTAGTAATGAACCTACAAATTGAAAGTCAAAGAACAAAGTTCTGTGTTCTCTTGTGGTTCGCAGTCTTGGCTGTCAATGAGTATCACAAAGGAACCATAAAACAACAGTGTCTGCGATCTTCCTCAAGAGACAGTGAATCCATGGTTCTGGAGAGCAGCCCAGACATGGGTATGTTTCAAATTGTCCCTGCAGGCACATATGGGTATTGAAGTGAGAATTGTAGATCTTTGCTCAAAAATCGAAGAATAAAAGCTTAGAAAGCTCCAGAAAAAAATGATAGCAGTGGCTTAAGATGGAATTCTGCCAATTTTCCCTTTTCATTTTCATGTTTCATTAAAAAAAATTGTATATGAATTACGGAAAATATTAATTTTAATTGTTTACGGGAAAAAAGTTCTTTGAATGTAGATCAGGTAGCAAGAGAGAAGGTGGTTGCTCAGGGAAATGGAGAGGGAGCTAGAACAGATATGGACAAAGAAATGTCATTGTACAGAGCCTATGGTCCTGCCTCTGTCTCCTCCTTCTCTGCCCAGTTCCATCCCACAGCCAAGCATTCACCTTGGTACCTGCATAAGGAAGAGTAGTGGACATGTAAACTTTGCAAGGCCAAGTGTTCCCCTAATTGACACAAGGCATCAAAAAATCTACATAAGAGTAAACTATAGGGATGACTGGGGAGATACAGCTTTTCCTTCCAGAATTCCATTTAATTTAGGCCACTCAACAACCTTGCTAAGTCAGTACTTTTATCAATAAATATTGGCAGGGATGTAGAAAAACTGAAACCCTCATACATTACTGATGGGAGTGTAAAATGGTTCAGTCACTATTGAAAACATTTTGGCAGTTCATCAAAAAGTTAAAAACAGATTTACCATATGACCCAGCAAAATAACTGAAAGAATTGAAAACAGGCACTCGAAGAAGTTCAAACAAGAATGTTCATAACAGTACTATTCACAATAATCAAAAGGTAGAAACATATTAAATGTCCTCCAATGGATAAATAAACATCCAATAGAATATACATAAGTAGGTACATAGTTAGGCATAAAGAATGAAGTATTAATACATGCTATTTCATGAATGATTCATAAAAACATTTCTCTTAAGGAAAGACACAATTCTTACATGTTGTATGATTCCACTTATGTGAAATATCCTGAATAGATAAATCCACGGAGACAGAATGCAGGCTGCTGGTTGCCAGGGATTGGGGTAAGGGTGGAGTCCAGAGAAACTGCTTAAAAGGTAAAAGGTTTTATTTTGAAATGAAGGAAACATTTTAGAACTACATAGTGGTAGTGGATGTAAAACATTATAAAGGGCAATAATATTTTTAATTTAGAAAAGGAGAAAAAGAAACCTGGATCACAGTAATGACTGTGGGAAAGAAATGGGAGGGATAAAAATACAAAGCATTATAGCAGTATAATGATGATTTTCAAAGAATCAACATTTATTTTACAAATAAAATCACTAAATTTTCCATAGAGTTAAAATGGAATTTAAAATGTTGTGTTCCAATGGACAATACCTGGAGTGACTGATTTGCTTTTCAATGGGAACCCTGGGAAAAATTTTCATCTGAGACTGTACCCCAGCATGCATACATTTGATCTTCAACACCATGGAAATGATGGCAAAAAGTGAAGCTAATTCCATACAGGCTTTGTGGATGCCACCCCCACTCCATCAAGACACCAGGAACTACAAATCCCAGGATCCCCAAAGGGAAGTGGCAAGGACCTAAGGGTGGAGTTAAGCAGCCATTTTCTCTGTTTGTAAATAAAAACCTGCCATGTTAGTGGGGTCGGGCACACTTGGCTCATGCTCTTGGCCAGGCAGGTTTGGTCTCGGTGTCATTTGGGATTCCAGGTTGGCAGAAGGGGTAGGGCACATTTAAGAATTTATCTTCCTCTTTTCTTCCTGAGTTGTACATTTCCTCATTCCCCTTCCCTTGTAAATAAACCTTTTGTTAACCTTTAAAAAATAAAAATAAATAAATAAAATGCTGCGTTCTACATGGGTCTCCTTGGTGGCCCAAGGGTTAAAGTCTCAAGACTATCAAGCTATTGCCAGCCACTGTGGCCTGAGTGTGATCCCTGGCAAGGGAGCTGACCCACATGGCACAGCTGACCTCTCCTGTCTCACCCACTGCTCTCATCAGCAGTGTGTTTCACTAGATCTGCCTGCTCTGCTCCCCATTCTGGTGAATCATCTCACGGCCCAGTACTTCTGGCCTATATCCCAGTTCTTGCATGCATAAATAAAAATAAATCTTTAAAAAAATAAATAAAATGTTGTGCTGTACAGATGAATGGATCAAGAAGATATGGTGAATATACACAGTGGAGGAGCCTCCCTGGTGGCACAAGGGGTTAAGCACAGCACTGGAAAGCAATCCACAGTCTCTGCAGCAAGAGTTCGATCCCTCGGCTGGCCAGGGAGCTACCCACATGACACAGCAGACCTCTCCTGTTGCTCCAGCTGCTCCCCTCAGCAGTGTGTTTCAGTCAGTCTGCCTGTTCTGTTCCCCACTCTGTCTCTGGTGAATCTTCTCACCCCCCTGCACCTCAGGTCTGTACCACAGCTCTTGTATGCATAAATAAATAAATCTTTAAAAAAATATACACAGTTGAATCTACTCAACAATCAAAAAAGACAAACTCACGCCATTTGCGGCAACATGGATGGAGCTGGAAAGGGTTATACTAAGTGAAATAAGTCAGAAGGAAAAAGAAAAATATAAAATGGTTTCACTTATAGGTGGAACACAGGGAAAAAGACAAACTTGCAAGTTGACCATAGATCTAAGGTACACAGCAGGGGGTTGTGGGGGATATGGTTCAAAAGAAAGCAGGGAAGAGCACAAAGGACTATGGTGATGGTTCACAGGTGCTATGGTGGAGGGAGAATTACAGGGCCTACACCTGATGGTGTAACAGGGTGGTCCCAGGAAAGGGGGAGGTTCCAGCTTCCCTGCCCCACCCAAGGAAGGGTGGAGCAGAGCAGGAAGAGGAGAAGCAGCAGAAGAGACTGAGGAAGGAAGGAAGCAAGATGGAGCCAGGAGACCTGGAGGAGGCGCATGGAGCCTAGAGACATGTGAAGAAACTGCGCTTGTCTTTTGGTCGTGGACTGGGTGACACAGATGTGGGTGAGACCCGTGGGGAGGTGACAATGGCAGCTTTTATCTGGATGTTGATTTTGCTCTTTTCCTTCCGGGCTTGTCCGGTTGTTTGTGACCCTTTGCTGTGGGTCCCCACTGGAAGATGCTTTAGACTTGTGGCAGGCTTTGGGGCCTTGCTCTGGGCCGACCCCATATGGATGGAGTTTTACCCACGAGGGGATGGGTAACTTTGGGTGCTTCATTTAGAAACTAGACTCTTTGCCTCACCTGTATTGTTTCCTAGTTTTTATTAAAGTCCCTTCCCATAAAGTGTCATATGTTTTGTGTTGATGCGGCGGATGGCAGAACCCATTTAGAATAGGCAGGTTTGCGGGGTTTGGGCTGCCCTCTCCCTGTCCTATAACAATGGGAGAAATCAAATACTGTTCAAAAACAATGATGCAAGAAAATAAATAAAAATAAATAAATAATAAAATGCTACTGCATGAGGAGTTGGGGAGAGAAGCAGAAGGAGTATTGTCACCAGTGGTTTGGAGAAGGATAAGTGGAATGTATGCCCACATGGAAGAACAAAGACATAACCCCCAAAATTAAAATAAAAATTTAAAAATAAATTAAAGCAAATAAATAAATAAAATGTTGTTCTAGTTTCTGGGAAAAATTGCACCCAAGCTCTAAACTCCTGAATCCTGTGTTTGATAAAACAAGAGGATACTGAACTTAGAAGATGGCACAAGAAAGGGAAACATTATGGGGGAAATGTTTTTATTCCCACTTTATAAATTTTTTTTTTTAGAAATGGAAGTTCAAAATAATTCAATGATTTTTCCAAGGACACATAACCAGAGAAAGTCTGGTAAAGATTTCAGTTTTGGTTTGCCCAAACCTGGAGTCCATTCTCTTTCTATCACAAGAATCTTTAGGATGTGGAAGATTGGTGTTTTACCTACAGGACTGCTAAGCTAGAGGTACTAAGTAAAAAACAGAGTAGTTTTTACTAGATTAACAAAAACAAACAAACAAAAACTTTTAAAAAATTAAACACAAAGCAAAATGAAATTATATATGCCAATCTTTCTCAGTCAAATTCATCCATAATTTAAAGACCCAGTGTAAAGCCTGGAAGAATTTATCTCTCTTTTAAATGAGCCATAGAAGATTCAGAATAAAATCCTTCCCTTCCAAGAAAAAGCCAGTGCTGGTCATCTTCTCTCACATTTACTACATGGTAAATATGCGTGTTTGGCCTAAATGAACACTTGCTGACTAAGCTCAGAGAGTGTTACTTTTAATTATTAGGAATTTTTAAAATGCTAATATAATTGCTATTTAGAACTAGTAAATCAATGCTTCTCAACTGGTCCAATTTATGGAACACTTTTCTCATATCACAAAATTATATGGACCATATCCAGCTATACATCGTGGTAACCTAAAGCTGCTGGGAATCCCCCTGTGCAAATTAGCCAGTGTATAAGATCCCAAAATCTGTTCTGTGAAATGGAACTGAGTCCTTGAAATACTTTATAAACTCTTAGAAGATAAGTTCCTATCTTATTCATCACAAAGGTACAACACTTAACCATTGTTTTCCAGAGATTATTGCTCGGTTTATTAACAAACTACAAGAGTGATAATAATTTTGTGAGCCTACAAACCACAGATTTGAAAACATGGAATAATATTCCCAGCTTATGTCTAAGCCCACAGACACAGGGACACATTATGACTTTCATAGGCCTCAAGTACTTTTGTCTTCATGGGACCCTTCCTCTATAATAATACATTAAAAATTATATTTCACAACTGTGTTATTATACAGACAAATGTATTAATATGTTAAAACATTTTCTTTTACCTAAAAGTTCATTTTTATCTTCTGATTTAAAAGGAATGAAAAGATTTCATTGTGGGTCTCTAGCACTGTGCTAGTGGAGAAAGCCCAGCCCAGATGTGAGCACCTTCAGTGCACACTAAGTAGGTTGTTAGTCAATAATTCAAATGATAGTCAGAATTTTTTCTATCTCTTCAATCCATAATACAAAAGGACTTCTTTTATAGCATTTGAAATGCAGATTTTAGAAAGTAAAACTTTTGATCTTTAATTCTCCACCCCATTGGTTGCCTTTACGTGTATGACAGCATCCAGGCCATAATCCAAAAGTAAGAGCAGGATGGAAAATCAAGAAGAGAACCTCTAATTTCCAGGTACAGCATTACATTGCCATGTGCACTTATGTCATTTAGACTAGTTAGCCCTATACCTTCAGATCTCATGTGCATCTTATCTAAGTCCATCGAGGAATTATTAGCATTGTCCCTCAATAGATGCATTTCTACTTCAAGGGAAATAGCTCTGGAAGCAGTGGGAAGGAGAGATGGAGTATGAACTGTCAAGAGACAGGAGACTGAAGAGGAAGCTGATGATACAGCCTCAGGGATGCCCAGACATTTCCAGGGCAAGCTCTGAAGGATGTGGTGCCAACTGGATCAGAGGGGTGGGGGGGGGGAGGGCAGCCGGTCGATTCCTCTGTGTGCTGGTTAGCAATTTATAGCCTCTAAGTTCAAGTTCATCCAAAGCCTGCACTGTGAAAAGGAACTGAGCCCTTGAAATCCTTTTCTTTTGCCAGCTGGCACAATGTTAAGTTTTGTCAGTAGGGGGCACAGGAGGAAAGGGTTTAGCTTTCTGGTTCTGCTGTGCTCAAATATCTTTCTCCCTCACTTGCTGTTGTGGCACCCAGAGCTTCCCTGGGGTCTGGTGGCCAGCACCTCCCAGTGGCCGGCAGCTTCCCCAGTCACCCCTCACAGAAGGATTTGTAGCAAAATGCCTCTAATGAGACAACTCCCCGTGAACAGCTTTCCTCAGCACCCTAGGGGCTGATTTCTACAAGTTCCGCCAACACGGCGCCACAGTGACTTATCTACTGTTCAGTGAACTCCCTGTGCTACCTCCCACAAAGCCTGGGTCTCAGCCCCAGGGGTGGTGGCCGCTTCTTGGAGCTCACTCTATCTTAGCCCTGGGGGCAGTGGCTGCTTTTTAAAATTGCTATTCCTAGATACTTATCCATTTCTTTTCACTTCTTCCTAGTTCATCTCTTGTTACTCCTCTCCCCTGTTTATGTTAATAGTTTCTTATATTAAACTTTCCCATTTCACTGTTTCTCCTGATTGGGTCAACAATAATAAACTTAGTTCCTAAATTCATAAGGATGGTGATTTTAGTAATGAATAAGGAAAACAAAAGAGGGGAGTTGGAAAGAAAACAATTTGTTCTCTTTATGTTAAACTAAGGCTTTTTAAAAAATATTGTATTTTATATAATTCTTACATCATTTTTGATCTTTGCACAATGAATGCATTTTCATTTTGGTTATATTCCCCATACAATTGCACCCCCCCCCTTATTTTGACTCTAGTTCTTCCTCTACCCGTCCCTCCCCCCCCAAGTGTGTCTCTGGTTTATAGTTGCTTGTTTATTTTGATTATTACTTTGTATTGATTAGTCTTTTCCCTAGTCTCTTATTTAGGTTTTCTAAATCCCTGCTGTGAGTGAGACCATCCGGTATTATTCTTTTTCTTTCTGACTTATTTCGCTGAGCATGATCCCTTCCAGCTCCATCCATGTTGCTGCAAACTGCATGTGTTTATCTTTTTTGATTACTGAGTAATATTCCATGGCGTATATGTACCACTATGGAGAGTTGTGTGGAGATTTCTTGACCTACTAAACATAGAGCTTCCATATGATCCAGCAATTCCACTCCCAGGTATTTACCCAAATGACACAGAAACAGTAATTCCAAAGGGCACCTGCACACCTATGTTTATAGCAGCACTATTTACAATAGCTAAGATATGGAAACAACCCAAATGCCCAAAAATAACTGGATCAAGAAGATGTGGTACATATACATAGTGGAATATTAAACTAAGGCTTTTGATAGACATTCAGGAGATAGTCAAGCACAGGGCTTTACCTCATCTGGTGCTTTTCCACATACAAACTCCACCCATTGAGATGTTTATTGAGATGTAGTAATAGATTAGGGCCCAGGGACCTATACTTTTTTTTTTTTTTATCTTCACTGTTGGTTCTCATTGCTGGAAATATATTTGGCAGAATAGGGTGCTGATTAAGCAAACAGTTTTGTAATTAGATTAATCTGGATTTAAATCTCAATGTTGCATCGTGATAAGCCTTTTCTGCAAAATGTGGCTAGTAATTTTTAGCTATTTAAATCATAAGAATTAAGTTAAATGAAGACATAAAATGGCACACTGTATCTTACTAAACGATAGAAGTCATCATTCTCATGTCTTCTGAATCTGCTTTTTTCCCCCTACATTCCACTATTTCTACCTAATATATTATACAAATAGGTAATTTCGTAATTCATCTCTTAAGAATGTAAATTCCAAGAAAGTGGGGGATATGTTCTAATTATATTCAGTAGTTGTTCTCTAAGTCCCAGGACAAACATAGGTGCTCATCAAGTATTAGCTGAGTGAATAAATGATGGAGAGCTCAGTAGCAGTGTCATATTTAGAGAACAAAATCAGATGTCCTAAAAAAGCAAGAGAGTTAAGTATAAAACAGAGCCAACACTTGAAAAACAGGCAAAAGACTAGAAGACAAAGACATTATAAAGAGGAACTTTTCCTCTACCTGCTTAGATTTTTTCATGGGGTTCTGCGAATTGAACTGACCAAAGACAAAGTAATAAAAGAAAAGGTGTACAAATTTTATTTGATGCTAATTGTCACATGTACCCTGAAGTCTTCATAGAAAATTAGCAAAGACCCAAAGAGGTTTTTAGACCAAGGGTCTAATGTACCATTCATTTTAAGAAAGGAGAGTAAATGTGAAGACATGCACAACTAGAAAAAGGAAAGGTATGAGTTTTTAGGGGGAGGAAATTGTGGTAAGATAAATGTATGGGGGTAACAAATGGAAAATAAGAGCTATTTAGTGAATCTTTGTTTATTCAGAGTCATTTTGGTGTCATCTCCATTTCTAGAGACAAAGGTTGTTCTTCCCTCTCTGGTATGAGAGAGGAAAACACCATCACAAAGGAAAACTTAAGTCCTATTTTAGGCAGATAGGAGGAAAGTAGAGAGTTATTCTTTCTTTTGCTGTTTCTCAATTGCCTTCAGTCCAAAATTATCTATATATCAAAGTGACATATTCTGATCACTTTCATCATTAAGGAGGACAAGCCAGAGAAGCAAAAAGAAAATCAGGCAAGAGTAGAACAAGAAGTCAGTAGAATGTGATAGAATAACCAGGGGGGTTGGTTAACATCTTAAGGAGGATTGGGGGTAAAAATTGGCCCCTGGATTTGACAATGAGGTAGTCACTGATAGATTGACTTGCTGTGGTGAGATTAGAATTAGTACATCCCTAGAGCTCTGAAAGCCTGAATAGTAAATTAATATGTAATTATAATAAGCACAAAATAGCCAAAACTATAAAGACAAACTTTCCCTTTATCTCAATTTATGGTCCTAACTTATTTAAAGGAAGATGAAATGGTCCACATGGGAACCATGAATCTGCTCAAAGAAAGGAAATTTACAAGTATGAGCCTCTGAGGACTTTAAGATACAAACTCAGATGTTCAAACCTTCCAAATACCAATATTCTAAAAAGAGTTACTGCCATGTGTGATCAAGTTGAAACCACGAACCATTAAAATACCAAGTTCTTAAATCACCAAGTTCATTATTTGAAATGCTGGCTCATAAGCAACTTTATATAGATTGACTTTTTATGTACTTCTACTACTAAGAAAGAATTCTTGCCCATAAAGTAGAAATGTTTCTCACTTTTGAAAGCAGTATGTTGGATTCTGACTTACTAGTGTCAGTGAGTTTGATCACTATGATTCCATCTACCTAGACCTGGGATACTTGGAAAATTCCACTTAAAAATGTAAAAGCTAAAGCACAAAGCCCTGACTATGATGAATTTAAGAAAAAAATATGTTCCCATGAGATCATTTAATGGCCATTATCCCTGCCTATTAATTATCTCCCCTTATCTTGTCTTTTTAAACAGGTGAAGATGACAATGTATATTATAGTTGTGACACACACTGAGGAAGTAGATATAGCACACTAAGACTATTGTCTCTGAAAGTTCATTGGACAGGAAAGATTCAGGAAGGTAGTTTACCATGAGGTTATAATCAAAGGTAGACTCAGGGGAAAAAATATGTGAAAAGTCAGATTTCTCATTATGAGGCACAGGGGACAAAGCAAGAAATATCTTTAGGGAGAATATCTGAAGGAAGATGGTGGCAGCTATAATTCAGAAGAGATTATTAAGCCTGTCTTGAAAGAACCTTGGGATGTAGACATCCAGTGATTCTTGAGACTTGTTAGATGATACCCATCCAAGCCTGATTTCTGTTCTGATTAACTTGACAAGGATCTCCACTTGAACTAAATTTCGAGTGTAGACTCCCTCCCATCTCCAGATGAAGAGATCTCAAAGCACCTAAAATTACAATTCCCAGCATGGCATGAACCTGACTTCTTGAATGGGGACTCCTGGGAACTAGGAATGGAGTTAAGCAGCAATGCTTGGCTTATAACTAAACACATGCATGCTCTTTTTCTCTTGCTTTTCTGGCTTCAACTTGTACTCTGGTATCTCAGCACAGATGGTGCTGCTGTTAGGATGTGGCGACAAATCAATCTTCTTTCTCTTTCTCTCTCTGTTCTTCCTCTACTCATTCCCCTTGTAAATAAACCTTTTGCTTTGTTTTTTTTCTGCATGTTTACTTTTAGGTTTTGTCTAGAGTTAAGTATGAAAGTCACCTTGCATTGCAACATCTTACCATTGCAACTGTGTTCACAAAATAACAACAGATCCAAAACACAGTAATTTATGCCAAGTCCCAGCAACATTTTATAAATAACATAATTGCAGTTTCAACTTCAAAAGTGAAGTTTTAATCTAATTAATTTGGAATTTCCTGGTCAGCACTAGTGAGATAATCTGCATGACACAACACTCCTCCACTCCCCTAACCCCCAGCCTTTTCCTAGGGAAGCTGGCTTTATTTGAAATAATCATTATTTTCTTTTCTAATAACTTTATCTCACCCTCTTTTGATTATAAACATTTTTCATTTTGTACTACTTCTGGTAGTGCCTTTTTTAAAAGATTTATTTATTTATTTATTCATTCATTCATTCATTCATTCATTTATACAAGCACTGGGTACAGTCAGAAGCACGGGAGGGTGAGAGAATTCACCAGAGCCAGAGCGGGGAGCAGAGCAGGCAGAAGGACCTAAGTGCACTGCTGAGGGAAGCAGCGGGCGGCAGGAGAGGTCTGCGCGCCATGTGGGACCCTCCTCCGGTGGCCAGGGAGCAGCCAGGGATCCAAGCAGCGCTGCAGAGGCTGTGGGCAGCTTCACAACCCAGCGCTCAACCGCTGCGCCACCGGGAAGGCCCTGGTAGTGCCTTTTTATTTGCTATTTGGGATGCTATCTGACTTATAAATTATTGAATAAAACCAATTAGATCTCTAAACTTATTTGGATGAATTTTGTTTTTTAATAACTAACAAATTACCACCAATTTAGTGGCTTCAAACAACGCAAGTTATTATCTTACAGGCTTCAAGTTCAGAAATCCTAAATTAAAGTATCAATAAAGCTGCATTTCTTATGGAGGCGCTAAAGGAGAATCCATTTCCTTATATTTCCCAGCTTCTATAGATAATCCTGTATTCCTAGGCTCCTGGAGTCTGTCTCTTATCACTCACAACTCTGCTTCCATCTCCTCTAATGAACTGTCTTGCCTCCCTCTTAAATGGAGCCTTGTGATTACACTGGACCAACCAGATAATTCGAGATGACTCCCCCATTTCTAGATCCTTAATATAATCACATCTGCAAAGTCCCTTTTGCCGTAGAAGGTAAAATAGCCATCACGAGTTGTGAGATTAAGACACAGACATCTTTGGGAAACCAATAGTCTGCCTTTCAGAAATCCCCCATAATCAACAAAGAAACCATTTGCCTGGACAGGAGCCCTGATAAACAAAGTAATAGTAACAAAGACAGTGGAATATTAAAGGCATGTTAATGTAGACATGAAGATGTGGTACTCAGACTCTAGGCTGGATGCGAACATAAGATGGTTTGGTTCTCGCTGCCTTGGCCTACAGCAGCAAAGACAACTAAGATCCAAGTGTCACAATAATAGAATGATTTGTTGAATTCAAACTTCTTCATGTGGTTTAGCACATCATTTGCTAAATATCCAGCAGTCATGCATTTGTGATGTTTTTTGACATTTCTTTTGCAGTAGATCATCTTTCCATCCATTATTATAAGTATAATTTAAAAAAAATATATTTTTTTTCTAAAGTGAGGTATTTGATGTTCAAAGATACAACCTGTCCAAGGTGAAAGGACTGGTCAGGGTTTATCCAGCATGTGAAACCATTAGATCCAAGACCAAGGTGAAGTCTATGGAGTATACCATGAACACATGAGGTGGGAGTTAAGAACTGATTCTGAGGTGGAATGAACAGACATGACTCTATTTGCAGATACCCAAGTGCCAACCCATAAAACCAGAAAAGCAAGAAAAATAGGGGCCTCAGGATCTGCAAGGGAGATGGTTTAGGGCATAGAGGTAATAGTTTGGTTTCTTTCCATAACTTGAGATCGTCCTGTGTTTCAGGAATCTATGATAGCCAAAGGCTACGGACATAGGTCTTTGGGGTCAGAACATAGAAGAAAGGATTCTCACTTGTTCAAAGTTTACCTATTCCGTAGTATCCATCCATTCTATTATTGTGACACTTGGATCTTACTTGTCTTCGCTGCTGTAGGCCAAGGCAGTGAGAACCAAACCATCTTACTTTCACATCCAGCCTGGAGTCAGAACCACATCTTCATGTCTACATTAACATGCCTTTAATATTCCACTGTCTTTGTTTATCAGGGCTCCTGTCCAGGCAAATGGTTTCATTGTTCTTTAACCTAATCTATCTGCAACATTATTTACCCAGGTTGTTTGTTAAACCTGCAAGTTCTGGGCTTCCTCCCAGGATGACTCATGCATAAACTCTGGGAGTAGGTCCAGGGTCTCAATACTCAACAAGATTTTGGGTGTTTTGTATGCCCCACTGCTACAACTTTGCCCAATCGTGATATTGGGCAATGCTATAAAAATAGAGCATGTTTCTGCCTTGTGAGAAAATGCTACAGCAGGAAACTTCATCAGACTGGACCATGCTCTTGCAGAGATTTTTACCCTGTGGTTCTGCCACAGTATGCTTTTGCCAAAATTTCTCTCTGCACCAGCCTTGCCACAACATCTGCAATTAACAGAGAACCTCTTGGGTGTTCTGCTCCTAGAGTCAGACCAGCCAAATGTAATTACTCAATAGTAAAAGCATTTTGATGAACTTCTAATGAGGAAGCAGATCGGCTTTTAGGGGTCTGTTCTCAGTGTGATATATGAATGAAGCATCTGTTAATGCTAATCAGTACGGCATTTCTATTGCTTGGTCAACTGTCTTTAAAGCTCTTGCTATTTGATGTTCAAATTATCTTCATTCTGTGTTTTGAAGCCCACCAGTTTTCAGGTTCTATCAAAAAGTGGGAGTAAAAAGATAGTCTTAAGCTTAAATAAATAATTCAATAACAGTAGAGATGCAAAGACAGAGCTCAGATACTCAAGGTACTCAAGGTAGTTTTTGGAGATTAAGGAAGTCTGAGGGGTAGCATAAAAGTATAGAGTAGAAACTATAGCTAGAATATGAGGTTAAGACCCTGGTCTTGAGCCTCAGTTACATGGCTGACTTAGGATGTGACTGTAAGCACCTACATTCCCTCCTGGGCTTTCTATACCTGCCAAACTATGAATGCTAATTAATATACCCATAAGATTTCTTTCAGTCCTAGAATTCTAAGCACTAAATAGATGTGCACTAGTAAAATATGGCACTCTTAAAAAGGAAAAATATTTACATATCAAATGTATCTCATTTAAACCTTATAATATCTTTTAAAAAGTATTTTATTTAGGGTCTCCCCTGGTGGCACAGCAGTTGAGCGCTGAGCTGCAAAGCTGCCCGCTGCCTCTGCAGCATCAGTTTGATCCCTGGCCACTGGCGAGGATCCCACATGGTGCCCAGACCTCTCCTGCTACTCCCGCTGCTCCCCTCAGCAGTGTATTTCGTCCCTCTGCCTGATCTGTTCCCCGCTCTGGCTCTGGTGAATTCTCTCAACCTCCCACGCTTCTGACTGTGCCCAGTGCTTGTATAAATAAATAAATAAATATTTAAAAAAATTAAAATTAAAAAAGTATTTTATTTAATTATTTTTTAAGTAAAAAACTTGAGGATCAAAGCTACTGTCTGTCAAAGGTCAAAGGGTTGGTCAGTTTATCCAGCATTTGAACCTGATTCTATTTGATTCTAAGCACAATATATTGTCCGTGTCATACAAGACTGACTTAATATGGTCAGCTTTACTAGGACAGAAACCAGTTTCATCACCACTTTTTTTTTATTGCAGGACATAATAGAAGAACAAATTATTATGTGTTAATATTATATTGTTATCATTTTAATGTTATTATAAAATAGTTTTTCCTGACTTCTGCTCCATTTACTTATTAGAACTTATAAGTACAAGAGTTATTTTAAAATTCTTTTGATTATACTTTTAAGAATGAACTCAGTCCTAAACAAAGGCACTTTAACTAGTGTTACCACCTTCCCCACCTAATGCCTTCACATACTAATAAGCAAATTCAAATTATTATATAAAAGAGTATGTCTTTGGTCTCAGGAGCCACAGCCCCAGGATAATGTGCTTGAGGAAGTTCTCTAAGCTATGAAACCAAAGAAGTCATTTTCAAAAAGTTTTGATTAGGTTGACATTTAGATTTCAAGTATAAGAAACATTTTTATAGCATCACAAGATTACAAGCATCATAAATTGTATTTTTAGTAAGCCATTGGCTGAAGAATTAGTGAAAAACCACCATGATATAAGTAAACTTTTATATAAACTTGAATTTTCTTCAACATAATAGCATCTTTATATACCTGAAAAATAATATATGCCCATGGACTAGGCATTTTGTCTGGAGACCAGCTGGGATAATTGTAAAGAGGTATAAGTGGCTTAGGAAAGGTTTTAAAGCAGACTGACGGATTTATTTTTTTTAAAAAGTAATTCTGAAATTGAACAGAAGGACCAAGTGATTTCAAAAAAAGCTAAGAGTGGGAGGTAAGGAGTTAAGAAATGATTCAATAATGTGGAGATGCAAAGAGCTGAGGGAAACACTCAAAACTACTCAAGCTAGTCTTTGGGGATTAAGAGAGTTTAAGGGGTAGAATGAAAGGCAGAAAGAGACATGAATATTCATGATTTGAAGGCTGGGTATAAAGCAAAACTCAAAGTATTGCATCATTTTTTATTTCAGACCAGGCTGAAGTCCCTGCTAAAGGAGTTTAGGAGCACCCAAGCTTGAGTTCAAAGGCCAACTTAAACATTTTCTACCTCTGAAATCCTGGACCAGGACTTTAACTTTACTGAGTCAGGTTTCTCACTTGAAAATAGTGATAAGAACATATTCCTCCCAGGATTCAAGAAATGGATTAAATGAGTTACTATGCACAGCAGCTAGCAAAGAACCAAGCAGCAATAACCCAGGTGCCATTTTGATCATAGATATGGAAGTCATCACCAACAGATGTACGAGGAGGCGTGTTCCCCAGGCATGGACTGGAAAGCTGAAGAGAATCAAACTTAAGAGCACAGGGATTTTAACACCAGAGGAGCAGGCAGAGGAAGGATAGACAAAGAAACAGAGACAGAGACACAGCAGCCAAGAGAGAATCAGGGAAGGTTAGTGAGGGTGCAGGCCAAAGGGGAAAGCAATTCAACAAGCAGGAGTGGGTCAGTTGCATTCTACTTTGCAGGAATTGAGGGAATCAGGGGATATGGTTTAGCCCTGGAAAATGACAGTTTGAAGAGTTCTGTGAAGTGTAAGGAAAGACACCAGGATATCAATTCACACTCTTAACACTAAAAACTCAATCTAAAAATCGATGATAGGACCTCCCTGGTGGCGCAGGCAGTTGAGCACAGCACTGTGAAGCTGTCCACAGCCTCTGCAGCGCCAGTTCAATCCCCGGCCGCAGAGCAACCCACATGGCGTGGCAGACCTCTCCTGACTCACCCGCTGCTTCCCTCCGCAGTCAGTCTGCCTGTTCTGTTCCCCGCTCTGTCTCTGGTGAATCCTTTCACCCTCCCGCGCATCTGGCCTGTACCCCGGTTCATGTATGCATGAATAAAAAAAATCTTAAAAAAAAAAACCAAGGAGAGCCTAGGTAAAAGTATTAGGCGTATCTAAACTCATAATTTGAGTAAAACTAAAAACCTAGAAGTCTTGATTTTTTTCCCACTGCTCTTCAAATTTCAATCTATTAAAAAAACTTTTTGACATTGTTTCTACTTCTCTCTTCTCCCTCCCTCGAAGCTAAGGGGTTCCAGGAGATAGTGCTGTCTCTCTGCTGTGTGGCACCAGCACCTTAAACTTGCTGCCTCTTTTCCTCCAGTATAATTGATTCATTCTGCTTCTAGTTGCCACAGTGCTATTTTTATTATTTATTTATTTATTTTAAAGATTTTATTTATTTATTTATACAAGCACTGGGTACAGTCAGAGGTGCGGGAGGGTGAGAGGATTCACCAGAGCCAGAGCAGGGAACATAAGGGCAGAGTGATGAAGTACACTGCTGAGGGGAGCAGTGGGCGAGACAGGAGAGGTCTGTCCTGTCATGTGGGACCCTTGCCGGTAGGTGGAAAAGAACAGAAACGATTGAGGTGATGGCTTAAAGAAAAGAGTGGCAAATGTTATTGGTAGCTAAAGAAAGGGAAACACTTATTAGGTGGTGGCAGAATGTTATCATTCTCAATTCTCCAAATGATAGATGATTCTACAATTAATAAATGGTTTTCCAGCAGAGATTTAATTTAGAGTCCCACAGAAACACATAGTCTAAAGATGAAACCAAGGAGTGACTAAATTCCTTTCTTAAGGTCAAAGAAAGATGTTAGGTGGTATCTCAAACAGAACAAACTCCCCATAAGGACTTTATGGTGTGTCATGCTGATTTTCTCCTTTCAACAATATTGTGATTCTAAGAATATTTTTTAAGATTTATTTATTTATTCATATAAGAACTGAGGTACAGGGCCTCCCCGGTGGCACAGTGGTTGAGCACTGGGCTGCGAAGATGTCCGCAGCCTCTGCAGCGCCGGTTCAATTCCTGGCCGCCAGCGAGGGTCCCACATGGCGCGCAGACCTCTCCTGCCACCCACTGCTCCCCTCAGCAGTGTATTTCGTCAGTCTGTCTGTTCTGCTCCCTGCTCGGGCTCTGGTGAATTCTCTCACCCTCTGCGCTTCTGGCTGTACCCAGTGCTTGTATAAATAAATAAATAAATCTTTAAAAAAAAAAAAAAGAACTGGGGTACAGGCCAGAGGTGTGGTAGATGAGCGGGTTCACCAGAGACAGAGTGGGGAACAGAACAGGCAGACTGACTGAAATACACTGCTGAGGGTAGCAGCAGGGTGAGGCAGGAGAGGTCTGCTGTACCTTGTGGATTAGCTCCCTGGCCAGCCAGGGGTGGCTTCAGACAGCTTCATAGTGCTGCGACTTAACCCTTGCACCACCAGGGAGGCCCCTGATTCTAAGAATTGTAAGAGTATTGTCTTATAGCAGTCTTACAAAAAGTCAAAGGTAAAGAAGTGCTTATCTCAATGAGATTTGTAAATGTGTTTTTTTGTCTAGTAGAGGGAAACAATGATATTCAGAGGAGATCTACAAAGTTTTAAAGAGAATTGCATTGGTAAATCTATAGCTTAAAAAACATAGGGAAAGTATAAAATTACAAGAGGCCTATAGATGTCAAAGCAACAACTAAGTATTACAAGATGGACTGAGAAAATTACTCTGCTGCAGACAAGAGCTGTTCATTACGAAAAGAACTGGTGACTAGACAGCGAAACCAAAATCCCAGAGGACAACGCCAAGAGCCACAGTAAATCATTCCCAGGCAGTTGGGTTGAATTGTAATCAAGAAATGGGTAGACTGCCTGGCTATATTTCAATATTGCTTTATAATGGCAACTCTTGTGTTTCCACAATTGTATACTGGATTTTTTAGTTCCTAGATCTTTCAAGTAAAGAGGAATTTATACTGAAGGAGCTATACACAAAGAACTATACCCAAAAACTCATCTTCACTTGGACCAGATTTATATAATAGAATCCTGGAATTCAATCTAATGTCAGAAAGGTCTGAGATTTGAAGAGTCTGCATAAGAGGAAGATTTTTTTTTTTAATTGAGGTAGTATTGGTTTACAACATTGTACATGATTCAGAGGCATAGGCTCACACTTCCTCAGATGCATGTCCTCACCTATTGTACCCACCAAAAAGGCAGCCATAGTCCTCCACCATTATGTTGACATAGTAATTTGTACATGAATATTCATAGCAGCATTATTCATGTCTGTCTAAAATGTGAAAAAAACAAATTGTCCATCAACTAATGAGTGAATAAACAAATTGTGGTTTACCCATGCAATGGAATATGTTCAGTCATAAAAAAGTATAAAGTACAGAAACATTCTTCAACATAGGTGAATGCTGAAAATATTATGCTAAAAGAAAGGAACCAGATAACAAAAGACAACAGGTTGTACGATCCCATTTATATGAGATGTCCAGAATGGACGAATCCATGGTGACATAGAGAAAGTAGTTCAGTGATTGCCAGAGAGAAGTGGGTAAAGGGGAGTAACTGCTTATGATCGTGGAATTTCTTCTTGGGGTAATGAAAAATTCTGGAATTAGATGTTGATGCTGGCACAACATAGATATACAAAAATGTACAAAATATACAAAAAATATACAAAATACACATAAATATACAAAAAATTCACTGAATTGTATTCTTTAAAAGAATATATATTATCATGAATTATATCACAATAAAAAGATTTCACAACAATAAAAAAACCTCAAAATCTATATCAAAAATGAAAAAAAAAACACTGTAAGATTAAGAAAGTACCATCATCAATGTGTCCGAGACTAAGTGACATACAATATGTGAACAAACTGTTTACAGAGCACTGGCAAGGACACTGAATGACATGGCTATTTGAATTAGCAAGGGCTTCATCACAGACAGAGGTATCCACCTGTCTTCTTTTTCACTGAAGGGATCACAAATGAGTAAAATCTGAATTGCTACTTGTTTTTATATGGCCTACAAATTAAGAATGGTTTCTATATTTTAATGCCTGAAAAATAACAAAAGCTTAATTTTCATTATAAACCACAACTATATAAAATTCCAGTTTGTATTCATAAATAAAATTTTACTGACCACACCCATATCTACTTTGCACCACCGTAGCAAAGTTGAGTATTGGTAGCAGATACACTTACAGTTCCACAAAGCCTAAGATATCATAGAGCCTTTTACAAAAAGTTTTTCTCCCCTGATCTCAACTACTGAGATTATAGAAAGCATTGAATAGCTGATTTTTTTTTTTTTTTTTAATAAGAGCCCTCAGGGACCAGAGCAATGCAGCTCCAAAAATATCTTGCATCTTTTCTAGTTTGGTATTTCCCTGATAACCATTCCAGTTTCTTTAAACACAGAAGTCCAATCATTTGGACGACTGTGACATTTTTCCCTTCCCGATGAAGCAAGATTTCTATTGCTTCTACATTACCTCTTCATTTTAATAGTTAAGCTCTCAGAAATCTGGGGGTGCCCTCCTGCTGCCAGTGTGTATGATCTTTCCTTCAAGAATGTAGGTAACACATACTCAGTGCCCTCCCAGATCCTTCAGACCTTCTGGTAGGTTCCAGATGAATTCCAAACACTAATATCTGCCTGTTACCTACAGACTTTTTTTCCCACAGAAACATAATTGGTCTCTCTATCTATAGTTTTAACTGGTGAAAACTGCAGACTAATCCTCAGTCAATAACTCTTGGGAGTTGGCATGTATATATATCCTAGCTACCTCACCCATTGGGCATGTATTTTGCATCATTTTCAAGAAGGTCCTGCTGGGATTAACCTTTAGTCTCCCAATATGGTAGCTACTTAATATACCTTTTTATTAGTTCCTTCCTTCCCTGTTTCACTTCTCAAATTCATATCAGCATTTCCTGAAACTCCCAAACAACTTGTACTACAATTCTTGTCCCAGACTCTGCTTCTAAGAGAATTCAAAGTAAACACTGGAATTTAAAGCACTCCTGTAGTCTTTTAACTCTCATCACCTGGAGGGAAGTTATACTTGAAAACATCAGACTCTCTAGAGATTTCAACTCTTTCAACTAGAGTCAATGTAAGTTTTTCCCCTCCTATGATGGTTGAGGAATAAACCCTTGCGCTGAGAATAAAAACAAGCTTTTTCTAGGCCATCAGGGGACCGTTTTCCCCGCTCTCTGAAGTTCTAGTTTATGTTGCCTCCATTTAGACCCCTATGTACACCTTCCTTATGAATATCATCTGGTTGTGTCCATG
The DNA here is from genome assembly GCF_014898055.3 of Talpa occidentalis. Lineage (NCBI taxonomy): Eukaryota > Metazoa > Chordata > Mammalia > Eulipotyphla > Talpidae > Talpa > Talpa occidentalis. Next base: position 88,094,051 of record NW_026555331.1, read on the forward strand.
TGTGTGTGTAAACATATAGTATATGCACATATAAAAATCCAACTGAATATTATCTGTATCCTCCCCTATTCCAACTTCCTCCTCCAGGTAAATAATAAAATGCCTTTTCCTCTGATTGTCCTTATTCCTCTCATGGTCCCATCATCACAATTTCCAAGTTTAGAAATCCTCTTGACCATTTTTTTCTCTCATGGGCTCTACATTCAGCGGGTCATTAAACCCGACTGTGCTGGGGTCAGAAGTATCTCTGCATCACAATGGCTCCTGACTTTCGTCTTCTGCCTCCTAACTGAGCTGTTACTGGTCTTTCAGCATGCATTTGGCTCTCCACATTGCCATCAAAATTATCTTTCAGAAAAAAAAAAATCAATCAAGTTCTACCACTTTGCTTTAAAACCTCTTGCACTCCATTTTGCCTACAGGATAAATTCCAATCTTCTTGGTATGTCCCCGCGGCCCTTAAACAATTGACCTGGTGTCATGGAAAGTTAGATAGTTCTCACACATACTATGAGTGATTATTTTTCAGATGGATACAGATGTTACTGAGATGAAGGAAATGTAAACTCAAAGTTTTACTGAATTCTTACTGATTTTATTCACATACTTCTCAATCAATGGAATATAAAAAAAGTACAGCTATTACTATGTGGAATTGCAATTTGCTGATGTTATAAAAGGAATTTTTCATACTTTAAAGGCTGGGAACCAGCTAGATTTATATATTTTTAAAGTCCCTATCTAACTTTCAACACTTACACACGCTAAGTATTTTTTTTAAGCAGGACCATTCCAAGGATGCAGACTTTGAGAACAATGATACATCTCAGCTGAAAAGTAAGTTTGGTTTTGTATTAGTGTGAGCACAAATGTCTGTAGTGTGGGTGATATTACATGGTAGAATGGTGATGAGCTCTAGTATATATAAACAGGATATGATATACTTCATTCTCATTCCTTTATCAATAATTAAATCAAAGCAATGTTTTTGGCAGGCTCAACAAAGGAACTGTGGTAAAGTGACCTCAATTGCAATACAGTACATTTTAGGCTACCATTATGTCCTATAAGAAAACAGAGGTTAGAAACTGTTTTCCTCCCTAGTGAAGACTTTAGGCAGCATCACCAGGCCAATATCTTCTATTGGGTAGAATCCCATTACAGAATCAAAATGTAGTGACTGGAGGAAATGGACTCCGAATTCAAATGAATTTGAGTTCAAGTCCTGGAAATACATTAGGTTAACTCTATGACCTTGAGCATGTTAATTTCTCTGAGAATTTATTGATCCATATCATGAATAGATAGACTATGTAACATTATGATAACTTTAAATTGAAATGAAATGAAGTTATTCTTGTAGGCATAAACAGATTTTTTTTACTTTCCCTATCACTAATACTAAAATTGCCATTTTCCAAATGCTTCCTAAATGATTAAGGCTTCAAACTTTGTGTCTAGAAGGAGTCTTAGCATTTATTTAGATCATGTTATTTAGTTTTCAGATATGGAAACCATAGGTCGCCTGTCATTATATCATGAAGAGATAGTTTTGGAATAACTACCTGGGAAAATGGGGAAGGAAAAAAAGTATGAGTTGCTGAAAATCACTAAGGTCAGCAGAAGTAACAAAAACAAAATCCACAGGGCCTCCCTGGTGGTGCAGGCGGTTGAGCACTGCACTGTGAAGTTTTCCACAGTCTCTGCAGGACAGGTTTGATCCCAGCAGGCAGGCAAAAATCCCACATGGCAAGGCAGACCTCTCCTGTCTCGCCCGCTGCTCCCCTCAGCATTTTTATTTCGTCAGTCTGCCTGTTCTGTTCCCTGCTCTGTCTCTGGTGAATCCTCTCACCCTCCCATGCATCTGGCCTGTACCCCAGTTCTTGTATAAATAAATAAATCTTTAAAAAAAATCCACAAATGTGCATCAAGCAGGGGATTTGCTCCAAAAATACTTGTCAATCAGAAGCAGAAATGAAGAAAGCAGATACCAAAGATCGCTCTGCCTCTACACCTACTTGCTACTAAGAAATAACTTCACAGGTCCCTCATGTTTCTGCATGTCTTATCAGCAGAGGCATTGACTACCTTTGTACCAAACTATCTTCTCAACAATGGTTGGATAGTGAACATTCTTGGGAAATAAAGATAATGTCTCCTCTGCACAAAGGTTTTGCCTACTGCCCATTATAAAAGATTCAGGTTCTCTAAGATCAGGGTTCCTCTCAGCAATGAAAGCCACAAGTGAGTGTATTTGAAGCATGTGCAGCTGTCACATTGCCCCCTTCACATGCCCTGTGGGAATCTGGGATCAGGGAGCCATTGCAAGAAAATGCTGATAGTCTGGCTAGCTATTACTGTAATTAAATCCTTTGTGTCTAAGCCAGAGGTCTCATATCTTCTGCCAACATCCATGAAAGTGTTAGGCTAACTTTTTAGTTTTCAAGTAGGGGGAAAATGTCAGATGTCCACAGTTCCTGACATGTGCTATCAAATCTGCATTTAGATCCTTGAAGCAAGAACAGACACACGGACCAATGGAACCAAATAGAAAATCCAGAAATAAACCCACAGATTTACAGTCAACTAATCTTTGACAAGGGAGCAAAGAATATGCAATGGAGCAAAGAAAGTTTGTTCAATAAATGGTGCTGGGAAAACTGGGTCACTACATGCAAAAGAATGAAGCTTGACTACTACCTCACACCATTCACAAAAACCAACTCAAAATGGATTAAAGAACTAGACATAAGACCTGAAACCATAAAATATATAGAAGGAAATATAGGCAAAATACGACATGACATATACCTCAGTAACATATCTAAAAACACATCACCCAAAGCAGTGATAGTGAAGGAAAGATAAACAGCTGGGACAACATCAAATTAAAGAGCTTCTGTACAGCAAGAGACAGTAACCAAAACAAAGAGACAACCCACCAATTGGGAGAAAATCTTTGCACACAACACTAATGATAAAGGACTGATCACAAAAATCTACAAAGAGCTGATGAGACTAAACAAAAACAAAGAAAATAATCCAGTCAAAAATTGGGCTAAAAAGAAACTTCTCCAAAGAGGAAATGCCCATGGCCAAAAGGCATATGAAAAAATGTTCAACATCACTTGAAATCAGGGAAATGCAAATCAAAATTACAGTGAGATACCATCTTACACTGGTGAGAATGCACATATTAAAAAAAACTAGGGCTTCCCCGGTGGCGCAGCGGTAGAGCGCTGGGTTGTGAAGATGCCTGCAGCCTCTGCAGCGCCGGTTCGATCCCCAGCTGCTCCCCGGCCACCGGAGGAGGGTCCCACATGGCGCGCAGACCTCTCCTGGCGCCCGCTGCTCCCCTCAGCAGTATACTTTGGTCCTTCTGCCTGCTCTGCTCCCTGCTCTGGCTCTGGTGAATTCTCTTGCCCTCCCGCGCTTCTGACTGTACCCAGTGCTTGTATAAATAAATAAATAAATAAATCCTTTAAAAAAAAAAAACAAATAAATAAATAAAGGGCACCAAACCAATATTTAAAAAAAAAAAAAAAACTAGCAACAGCAAATGTTGGCGAGGATGTGGAGAAAAAAGAAATCTGCACTGCTGGTGGGAGTGCAAACTGGTTCAACCACTATGGAGAGCTGTGTGGAGATTCCTCAACCTGCTAAAGATGGAGCTTCAATATGATCCAGCAATTTCACTCCTAGGTATTTACCCAAAGGACACAGAAATATTACCTGCACCCCTATGTTTATAGCAGCCCTATTTACAATAGCTAAGCTAAGGAAACAACCCAAATGCCCAAAACTAGATGACTGGATCAAGAAGATGTGGTACATATACACCATGGAATATTACTCAGCAATCATAAAAGATAAACACATGCCATTTGCAGCAACATGGATGGAGCTGAAAGGGATCATGCTCAGCCAAATAAGCCAGGAAGAAAAAGAAAAATACCAGATGGTCTCACTCATAGCAGGAATTTAGAAAACCTAAATAAGGGACCTGGAAAAATATTAATTATAATAAAGTAAAAATCAAAATCAACAAGCAGCTATAAACCAGAGACACATTATGGGGGTTGTAGGGAAAGGAGTAGGATCAAAACTGTAGCAGGGTGGTCACCAGGAAAGAGGGAGGTTTCAGGTTCCCTGCCCCCACCCAAATGGAGGATGGAGCTGAGCAGGGAGAGAAGAAGCTGCAGAGGAGACTGAGGAAGGAAGGAAGCAGGATGGAGATCCAGAAGGAGACCTGAAGGAGGCACATGGGGCCAAGAGACATGTGAAGAAACTGCGCTTGTCTTTTGGTCATGGACTGGGTGACACAGATGTGGGTAAGACCAGTGGGGAGGTGACAATGGCAGCTTTTATCTTGATTTTGATTTTGCTCTTTTCCTTCCAGGCTTGTCTGGTTGTTTCTGACCCTTTTCTGTGGGTCCCCACTGGAAGATGCTTTAGACTTGTGGCAGGCTTTGGGGCCTTGCTCTGGGCCAATCCCATTTGGATGGAGTTTTACCCATGAGGGGACTGGTAACTTTGGGTGCTTGATTTAGAAACTATATTCTTTGCCTTTCCTGTATTGTTTCCTAATTATATTAAAGTTCCTTCTCTTTAAAGTTTCATATGTTTTGTGTTGATGCGGCAGATGGCAGAACCCATTTAGAATAGGCAGGTTTGCAGGGTTTGAGCTGCCCCTCTCCCTGCCCTGTAACAAAACAAGGTGGGTGGGAATTGTATGGGGACTATAACCAAGATGACAATGCATACATTGTGCAAAAATGAAAAATGATGAAAAAATACATAAAATTTTTAAAAAATGAGAAAAAATCCTTGAAGCTGAAACTTAATATTGTGGCTCTCCAGCCCCCCTTGTTCTTGGGATTTTGCTTGGCTCCCAAAGTTGCTGCTGGTTTAGCTAAATGTAGAGCCAGGTATGACGTCTCTCATCATGTTGAAAGTCTTGGTATGAAGATATCTGCTGAGAACAGAAGGCAGACATTATGGCCAGATTAGCATAACCAGCCAGACCACCTTGACAGGAAGTTAAGTGTTAACAGGGAATAGGGATAGGGTGTTTTGATCAGCAGCAACAATGGATCCCCTAAGCAACAGCCCCTATTCACTCTTCCCTAGCTTGTGCCAGACTATTATGCATCCCCAATCTGCATCCCCACCAAGCACATTCCTCCACAGAGTTGCCCACTTTCCCTGAATCTGACCCTCGAATAACAGTGAGAGTTGCCGTGGGGGAAGGCACTGTATCTCCAGAGATGGAGCCCCTTTAGGCCTCTCTCTCTCTCTCACTTCTTGGACTTTGAATCATTTTTCCTCCATCTTGCACCCCTCACAAGGTTGCTGCCCCATGAGGCAACAAATGTCACAAGCTTCCCTGATGACTTCATTCAGACCACTAGTAACAAAGGCAGATCCAAAAATAGCAATAATAGTCATTTGTTTAGTGTATGGAAACTCTTAGTGCCCCACTGAAATCCTCCTTAGATATCTCTGAGTAGCTCTATGCTCTAATACCCCACTTTCTGAGGACTTTCCTGCTAACTTCTCTCACCTGTGACTTTTTCCAGAGGCTGAACAGAATGTAGGCAATGACCAGAAGTTTACATTTCCCCCTAGGAAGTGTGAAGCCAATCACTGAAGTAGAAATAAAGGAGCTATGCACTCTTACTGCAAGGCTATACACACTCTGGAGGTATAATTTATGTTCCTATGGGGAACAATCTTCTATGGGGAATGGCCAATGCTATGCCTTGCCCTGAAATGGCACCTTTTGTCTGGCTTCTTTCCCTTCCCTATCCTTCTTTCCTGCACTCTTAGTGGTTTCTCTTTGAAATCTTTCTTTAATAAATAAACAGGCTTGGGGTCCACTTTTCAGAGAAACTGACCTAAGATAGTCAGTGATTATAAAGTCTGGTTTTATATTAGAATCTCAGGTGGTAGAGCCAAGGCATTTCTTTGTTTCCCCTAATGAGTCTAAGGTCTTAGACCATTTGGAGAACACCTTTTCAGGTAGTTCAATTTCAGCACTTGCTGTGTTCCCGGCATTCCAAGTTTTATTAGACTTCCTATCAAGGAAACTGCCCAGCCCAGGAAATCTTCCATTCTGCAAACTTGGTAACAACACGTTACCAAAGCAGCAGAAGAAAATGCATTTCCTCAAAAGTCCAGGTGAATATGATTTGACAAGTGGAGACAGTCCTTGGCATGGGAAGGGCATAGAGGGCTACTCTAGAGAAAGTAGTATGCAGCTGGCAAGCAAAAACAGATCAGATGTTCTCTCTGACAGCTCAAACAGACCACTGCCATTCACATATGGCCCCACATGCTGCTTCTCCCATGGAAGACTGACCATATAAGAAGGCGTCTTGGGGATATGGCCTAAAGATTCAGTGGCTTCATTAGGGTAAAATATTGTTTTTATCCTTTTATCACAGGACATATAGAAAACAGTGTTCCATGGCATGACATTATAACATACTAAAGGATTTCTCTCTCCTGTCTTTATTCCTATTAAGAGAGACAGAGCTATTTAGATTTTATTATTTGTATTATTAAAAGCAAAGGATAAACTCTTTCCTGCTTTTTTATGAACCTTAGGGCTAGTATCTTGCCACCATCTTACCATGCAAACCCTGTTCCTCCCACAGATATACATATACAACAAAAGTTATTAGTATATTCTTGAACTTATTTTAGCCCATGTTCTTTAACAACTCTGGCTAAAAAAGTTACTTAAAATAATTAAACTCTATAATGTGAAAAAAAAATTTTCATGAAAATGTGATCTAGTTGGTTTCCAATAGTAACACTGTAAGAATTCCTTTCTTACCAAAATAAAATTGCAACTCCACATAACAGTTGTGCATTTTTAGTACCCATTGATTGAGAAAAATACGTGATAAAAAACCAAAATGAATGTATTCGAGTTTTGAAATGTTTGTATTTTCTGCATCTCTACAGCAGCCACATTCATCTGAAAAATAATCACTTGTATATGTGTGAAAAATAGCTGATTGCAGGATAGGCTGGGTCAATTGTCAAAGGCCTTCGGGGGCACACCAAGGAGATTGAAATTTATTCTGCAGGCAAAAATGAAATCAAGAGAGATTTTAAAGCAAACTGACAGGACCAGATTGATTTTTTTCCCAGAAGATACATTTTGGCATTAGTGCAGAAAGCCAATTGTGATGTGGAAAGAATAGTAGGTGAATTCAGGAAGAAGCAGGATAAGTTATCAGAAGCAGAAATAATTCTCATCCTGACACTGGAGGACCTGGGGAGCAACCAGATATGGACAAAGTAGGAGACAAAGTGTCCATGGATGTTTCTAGATTCAGAAACTTTTGGAGACTATTAAATTGAAAAAATAAGGACCACCAGAGGTAGTATGTATATTTTGGATGGGGATGAAAGTTGTAGTGGAATGGTTGGTGAGACTGATAATGCTAATTTGGATTTTTATGTATTTAATTTGGCATGATAGGGTACATTCAAGTGATGTGCCCATGGACATGCCATTGGACATGCAGCTTTATCATAACAATAACTGAGGAGTTAAGATGGGCCCTCATATCCACTTACTAATTGGCTTGAGCAAAATCCTGAACTTGAGAGAGCTTTAGCTTCCTCATTTGAAAACCTGATGCTAACTGATACCACATCAAGGGCTTATTACAAAACATTGCAAGAGGGTTTTTTTTTTTTTTTAAATTATAGTTTATGTACATTAGTAAAGTGCATAGCATATGGTATTCCTCAATAAATAGTTGGTGCTATTAAGTATATTGCAAGCCACCAGAGTGCTGGCATTATCCCTTGAGATAGTAGAATTTATCATCCTTGGAGAGCAGAGAAGAGAAAAATAAAAGGCAGGGCCCTCGGGATGCAGTACTGGAGAAACACCCAAGATAGGGCAGGCAGGCAAAAAGCCTGAGGAGATAAGAAGGTAATCAGGAAGAGAGGGTCACCTGGCAGTCACTGGAGGAGTTTCAGCAAGTGGGACTCAAAATCCAATTTCTGAAGAGAGGGACTAAACATTAATCTTGAATTAATATGGGAGTCACAATGCCCTGAAGAGTAATGTGAAGATAATGGTAACCTACTAGGGCAATATTCAGGCACTCTTAGAGCTATGAAAGGTTAATTAGCAAAATCATTATATAACTGAAGAGAGATTAAGTAATCTGGATTAAAAGAGAGCATAACAAACAGTACTGACATTGCTAAATAAAAAAAAAATGCATCTATTTGACATACTTAGAGCAGTTAATGTCTGTTGCTAAAGTTTCTATTACAGATGCAAGAAAAAGCGTCCTTGTATTTCTTGTCTGTCTGACTGTGGCATCCAAGATTGAGTGCTGGAATACAGGAACTATAAAACAATGTGGGTGAGGGGGAGAGATCTCTGTTCCTCATCTATAAATCCAATCCAAGTAGTCCTCTGTTCCTCATCTATAAATCCAATCCATCAACAACTGCCACTAGCTCTAGTTTCAAAATCAATACCAAATCCAACACCTTCTATGGTGACTTTCTACTGTGTTATTTTAGCTATACTGCAGCTACATTTCCAAGAATTCCCTACCCTGTGTGACAGTGGGTTATGATTGGACATCAGAGAAATCTGTATGAGATGTCATCCTCTGAAGAAAAGTGGCATCCATCAGTCTAAAGGTCAGTGCAGAGTGCCCTCTGCCATTTATTTATATTACTACTAATTTGCTGGCTCACCTTGTTGGAGAGGGGCAGTAGCACTTAGCAGTGCATAATTCTTTTCATATTAGGGTTTTCATATTCTTTGGGTAAATACCTAGCAGTGGTATTACTGGATCATATAATATTTCCAATTTTTTTCCTGAGGAATCTCAATACCTGTTTAGGCCTTTTCCATTCCAAGCATCATGCCCAACCTCCCTTGCCATATTGATCCTAACTTGTCTCCTAAAACACCCTCTCCATCAAGCAGCACTAGTCACCATACTTTTGTTTATCCAAGAGATTCTTTCTCTTCATACACTATCCACCAGCTAGACTATAACTTTTACCCCCAGTGTATAACCCTGCTTTACAGAGTACCATGCAAAACTGGGTATATTCTTCTTCTCCTGTCCAGTGCCGACCACCAAGAGTGAATCAGTCCTGCCCTTTTTCCACACACTCTGCAGATATCATGACTGCCATCCTCCATAAGAAAGTCTCCTCCCTCAAAATAACAATGTTCCCTTCAACCAACTCTCAGGACTCCCTTCCTCCTGGACCCACTGACATTATTCTGTACTTACCCCTTACCCAGCAGATAGAAAGCCCTAGATAAACACCTCTTATTTATTTCTTCATTGTAGACATCCACAATGCCTGTCTCTCCAGTGTATGTCAATCACCCATGGTTGTGCAACTTTCTACATGTGGCCTTGCCTCCTTAAGCCTCACTTCTTTACCTGTCAAATGACAGTAAAAGAACCACTTGCAGGGTTATCACAGAGTTTGGACAACTACAGGATTAGATACCTAACAGAGATCCTGGCTTCCTCTTGGGTCCCCTCTAGTGAGAGAATGACCAAAAAAAGATGGTTGTCCTGGTGATGCTGTTTAAGAACAGGTGGCTTCCCTGGAAGGGGAAATAGTTCCAGCCTCCTTTGTGTGTTTCAGGATACAAGTGAGGACCAAGTTATATCATATTATAGTAAAGACTTATTACTAAAAAATTACTATGGCTTTTTTATGACTTCAACCCCTTCCCATATTAAATTCTATCATCAAGGCCAAAGGTCTCCTAATATTCTTACCATATGGGGCAAAAAATCTTTAGAATATTTAATATTTCAACAAATAACAAAAAATTTAGCATTTTATAAATAAATAATTTTAGCCATTTCCATTATTTAAGATTTATTTTTTGCAAAGGAGAAAGCTATTGGTTTATAATTTTCTTATTAAACCAATATATAAAATGAAATTTTATATCATTTTTTTTAAAGAGACTCAATTCACGTTTTTATTAGTGATATAAAAACATTACATGGTAGCCCAAGTAGTCTTCTTTTTTTTAAAGATTTTTTAAAAATTTTATTCATACAAGAACTGGGGTACAGGCCAGATGCACAGGAGGGTGAGAGGATTCACCAGAGACAGAGCGGGGAACAGGCAGACCGATGAAATACATTGCTGAGGGGAGCAGCGGGCACCACAGGAGAGGTCTGCCCCACCATGCAGGACCCTCGCCAGACGGCCGGGATCGAACCTGTACTGCAGAGGCTGCAGAAGCTTCACAGCACTGCGCTCAACTGCCTGCACCACCAAGGAGGCCCCCAAGTAGTCTTTTGTGTCTGGTTTCTTTCACTTCACATATTTTCAAATTTCTTGATTCCTATTATTTTAATGTCAATGGAGTCTCACTTTTTTTAAAAAAGAAATTATATTATTTCTTGGATGGTCTCACTCATAGCAGGAACTTAGAAAACCTAAATAAGGGATCAGGAAAAAGACTAATTATAATAAAGTAAAAATCAAAATCAACAGGCAACTATAAATCAGAGACACACCACATGGGGGGTGGGGAGGGAGAAAGGAGTAGGAGTAAAACAAGGAGGGGGGTGGGAATTGTACCAGGACTGTAACCAAGATGAAAATGCATACATTGTGCAAAAATGAAGAATTATGTAAAAAAAAATAAAATTTTAAAAATTATATTATTTCTTATTGACATGATGTTACCTTACAACACTGCATGCAATATAGGGGTAGAGTTTCATCCCTCTTCAGATGTACGTCACCACACCACACTCAGCACCAAGGCACCCATAACCCTTGAACGATTCATTGGGTCTCCACCCTCCTTTCTTCCCCACCCCCACCATCTCCTCTGTTAACATCAATTATACAGTCACAATTCTAGGTTTTTTTCTGCATGTCCCACCTCTAAACAAAATCATCTGGTGTCTGTCTTTCTTCTTCTGACTTACTTCATTTAGCATAATACCCTCAGTTCCACCCATGTTTTGACAAATGGCAAGACATCTTCAGGGCATGAGTCCTTTACTTTATATACATGTTTTAACAAATATTGTCCTTTATGACATTTTTTTAAAGATTTATTTATTTATGCATACAAGAGCTGGGGAGTAGGCCAGAGGTGCAGGGGGGTAAGATTCACCAGTGACAGAGTGGGGAGCAGAACAGGCAGACTGACTGACAAACACTGCCAAGGGGAGCAGCAGGTGAGACAGGAGACGTCTGCTGCACTACGTGGGTCACCTCCCTGGCCAGGGATCGAATTCGTGCTGCAGTGGCTGCAGATTGCCTCATAGTGCTGATGTTTAACCCCTTGTGCCACCAGGGAGGCCTTATGAAGTCTTCTTTATGACTACTATTGAAGGGAAGTTCTTAATTTTAGTATAACCCAATTATCTATTGTTAACCATTTAGCAAAATGGATAAATAAGCTATAGTTTGTTCACAGAATGAAACACTATACAATAATGATAATGAACAAATCATTGATGCAATAGTATGGATGAATCTTATATAGCAATGAGGGAAAGAAGCTAGACACAGGAATAAACATGCTTTTATAATTCTGTTTTTTTTTTTAATACATATTCCAAAAACAAACTAAGTTAATTGATGATGTTAGAAGGCAGGAGGTTGGGGACCTCCCTGCTGGCGCAAGGGGTTGGGCGCCGCACTGTGGAGCGGTCTGCAGCCTCTGCAGCTCGAGCTCATCTCCAGCTGACCAGAGGGCAGCCCACATGGTGCAGCAGACCTCTCCTGTCCGCTGCTCCCCTCAGCAGTGCATCTAAGTCAGTCTGCCTGTTCTGTTCCCCACTCTGTCTCTGGTGGATCCTCTCACCCCCCGCATCTCTGGCCTGTGCCCCTGCTCTTTTATGCATGTATAAATGAATCTCAAAAAAAAAAAAAAAAAAAAAAAAGAAGGCAGAAGGTTGGTAACTTCCCCTAGGCTTTAGTAACTAGAAAGGGGTCCAAATGGCTTTCTGAAGCTGCTGATAATCAGTTTCTTGATCTGGGCACTGGTTATTTGACTTTATTCAATTTGTAGAAATTCATCAATCTTCACATTTATGATATGATATGTTAACTTCCATAAAAATTTAACAAAAACAGAGGTGCATGTGCTTGAGCCCCAACCCCAGATGGCTGGGATAGCCGTGTTTTCTAGTGATGCAGATGAGCAGCCAGCGCTGAGGGCCTGTGATCAATATTCTGATCATAAATATCACCAGATATAAGAAGGATTGGAACCCCCATTTTTAGAAAATTGTCTGTAGTTTATTGAACACGTGAAAACTAGGGAGTTGTGGAGTTTTGTTTTTCCCCTTTATCATCACCACTGGTATTCTTTTAAATTTATTTTTTTAAGATTTATTTATTTATGCATATAAGAGCTGGGGTACAGGCCAGAGATGCAGAGGTGAGAGGATTCACCAGAGACAGAGTGGGGAACAGAACAGGCAGACCGACCGAAATACACTGCTGAGGGGAGCAGCGGGCGAAACAGGAGAGGTCTATTTTGCCATGTGGGTTTCTCTCTGGCCGGGGATCAAACTTGTGCTGCAGAGGCTGAGGATTGCTTCATAGTGTGATGCTTAACCCCTTGCGCCACCAGGGAGGCACCACCACTAGTATTTTTACAATGATCTTTTGTGCAACTATTAAAATCTTGTGAATCACACATCTCTGTTCTCTCATTCGCCTTTTTATTACTGTTGTTAATTTTCTGGAAAGAAATATTTGCTCAGAGGTCTAGAAATGTGGCAAGTGGGAGGAGGGACCGAAGCTGTGAGGCGCTGAGGAGATAAATGTGATTCTCAAGGTCTTGGCTTTCCACCATCTTCTGCTATTCCAATTTGTCCCAACTCACAACCAAGCATCCTCCTAGGGCAAGGTGTGGTGAGACAGTGGTGATGAACACTTTCCGGGAAGGCAGGGCCAAAGTTTATGGGATTTTACAAATTATTGGATCAGAGTGAGGGCTGATGGAGAGAGACAGAGGCAGCTGCAGCTGCCACCCACAGCTCTCTCCTGGCTTCCTATGGCCCTCACAGGGCGTTTGCTTGTTTGGCAACTTGAACACAGACTAGACATTTCATCATCTTTTTTGCAAGGGCCAATGTAAGGGGATGTGTACTGTGATGTTACCAGGCAGACTCTTGATTAGGGGTTGGGTGCAGGGGAGGAGACAAAAAAGGGGATGTTCTTATCACTATATTTACGAGCCTGGAAAGAAATTTGATTTTCTAAATCTCAAGTATGATATTATTGGTTAATGTGGTCTGTTTTTTAGAGATATGAAGAGTCTCCCTAAATAAGGCAACTCCTGCATTTGTTTACATTTCTTTCAGGGAAAATATCAATTGTTGATTTTATTATTCCTTCTTAATTCCTTCTATGCCGTTCATTTCAAACTACTAGTTGTTTTCAAAGATGAAATCAAACAGTCCAAAATGAGATTTTTACTCCATAAATTGAATTTATTGAATTAATGATTAGGGATACTGGAAAAATCTTGAGTAATAAAAAACTCTTGTTGCAGACACAATAGGCTTCCTGACCCTTCTTTCTCATCCCACAAATCTCTCTTCCCTCTGTTTCTGCTGCACTTGACTCTTTGCTACAGTTGCTCTGTCAGCCAATCTGTGCTTGATTAACAGTTGAGAGCCATGCCCTGCTCAAGACTGCTGGCTCTCAGAGGTGGTACTGGAGTTGAAGCATCACCAAGTATTGCAGACATCACATTCTCAGACTCTCGCCCAGACCTACTGAATCAGTAACTTGGTATGAAAATCACGGTCTGGGGCTTAACAAACCCTTCGGGTGATCCTAATGCAAGTAATAGTGCTTCTTAAATTCTAGGAGAGTTATTTCCTTTACGTGAAGGGCATCTATGAGGACTTGGAAATTAGCTGAATATGGGAAGGTAGGGAAGTAAAAGACAGAGATGCTTCTAGTTTCAGAGAATGGATTGGTTGTTTCAGAAATCAAATAATACAAAAGAGGGGTCTCCCTGGTGGCGCAAGGGGTTAAGACACAACCTATGAAGCTATCCACAGGCACTGCAGCATGAGTTCAATCCCCGGCCAGGGAGCTACCCACATGGTGCAGTAGACCTCTCCTGATTGGCCTGCTGCTCTCCTCAGCAGTGTATTTCAGTTAATCCACCTGTTCTGCTCCCCACTCTGTCTCTGGTGAATCCTCTCATCCCCCACACCTCTGGCCTGTACCCCAGGTCCTGCATGCATAAATAAATAAATCTTTTAAAAAATTGACCAAAAGGAATCTATTAAAAAAGCAATAATTTTTGGTTTGGAATTATTTGTTTCGTTGTAGGTTTCATTGAAGGGAAGTAACAGGTAGCGATTTTATGCCTATGTCCAGAAGCTTCAGGTAGATGAGTGTGTTGTCCACTAGGTGGCTCAAAGAAAAGATCTGGAAATGTGAGGGCTATGCTGGGGCTAAAGACAGCAGTAAGCACTAATCACAACAGCAGCTAAGGAACCACATGGGCCTGGCTTTACATTCAAGCTCTGCCGCTTTTAATTTTCAGAACTTGCCCAAGGTCTTGCAGCTTTCTGAGCCTTAGCTTCCTCATCTGACAATTAGAATAGTCATACCTACCCCCACAGAATTCAAGGAAGGATTTAATGAGGTAATATGTGTAACTCAATTAGCAAAGTTCCTGGCTCACAGAAATGACAGATGTTATTATTTTATAGATTTGTAAGGCTGAAGAATATAGATGAGAAATGTGGGCAACAGAGTCAACCTAATTACCCAGGTTATGTAAGGAGAAGAAACAAGCCTGAGCCTGGGGATGTGAGCCAGAAGAGGGCCAAGCAGGAGCAGCAAACTGACTGATGAGAAGATGCAGCTTAAGAGGCAGGAAGAGGATCAGAAAGGAGTGGCCTGGGAGCAAATGGATAAAAAAGCAGACTGACAACTGCACATATTACAGTAATTTAGTGGGACTAGAACTAAGAATTAGATATTTTATTCAACATTGAGAAAGTTAATGATGACCAGGGGCCTCCCTGGTGGCATAAGGGGTTAAGACGCAACCTATGAAGCTATCCGCAGCCACTGCAGCGCAAGTTCAATCCCCAGCAAGGAAGCAACACACATGGCGCAGCAGACCTCTCCTGACTCACCTGCTGCTCCCCTCAGCAGTGTATTTCAGTCGATCCGCCTGTCTGTTCCCCACTGTCTCTGGTGAATCTTCTCACCCCCCACACCTCTGGCCTGTGCCCCAGTTCTTGGATGCATAAATAAAAATAAATCTTAAAAAAAATAAATAAAAATTTAAGACATTATAGTTCCCCTTTCTTTATTTAAAAAATCACTGTTGCAATCTACTTACAAAAATAATAAATGGAGGAACTGGAATTTGAATCCTGGCATTCAGAAACCAGAGCCATGTGACCCTACTGCCTCCCTCTTACTAGAGTCACAGACAATAGATAGTTCATCAAAAATGTGATAAATGTACACTGAAAGGCTCTAGGGCTTCTCGTTCCTTCTAAAATGGCAAACCAGGCATAAGAAACAAGATGAGATTGATAAGTTAACATTATTTGCATAAATTTACATAAACTAAAACTTTGCACTCAGCCAAAACACATTATGCAAGAATGCAAACAAAAAGACAGGCATTAAATAGTTCAGAATGGTTACATATGGGAGAATAAGGAATAAAGAGGGAACAGATAAAACAAAAGAAGGGTCTTACAAGGACACATAATAATACATCAAGAACTAAGAAATATACTGGCACCTGAGGGCTGATAGACCTGCTACTGCTCCTTGCACATAGGCCTACATGCCCCCACTTGCCTCCCCTCTACATAGCTTTTCCCCCTTCTAATTTCACAGGACTTAGGGTGAGATGGGAAAGATTTACATTCACATAGATTTGCTTATAATTTTTTTTTACTAAGACTTTTTTTCAGTCAAAAAGATGAATACTTAACAATTTTAGGTGTGGCAAAACATGGACCTTCAAATCAAAAGCCAATAAAATAATGTTACACACTTTGGCACTTCTCATCCTTGACAACGACTCTTAAATATTAGGAACTCACAGCTCTGGAGAATGGTCCAGAGATCTGAACAATGTGAGCGTGTGTGTGTGTGTGTGTGTATGTGTGTGTGTTGAAGCAATCCCCAGACGATTTTCCGCTTTTCTAGTCAGAATAGAAGGGAAGAACAGTCCAGATACAGACTATAACAATGACAACGCAGCATGGAAAGCCGTAGTATGTACTGGAAAAGGTCATCTGTGCGAGCTGGGGTTTGTGGAGAATAGTGGTGGAAGCAGTTAATAAATGAAGTCAGAATCTAGAGGCCCTAGGAAGCAAGGCTGACAGCACTACCTCCAGAGACAACAGGATTAGCATAAGTCTTTAAGCAGGAAGTGGCATGATTAGGTGTGCAGGGTGGAAGCTTAACTCTGGCAGCCATGTAGAGAGGACTGCAGGGTAGAAGGATTCATTATGTACTAAGAGGTAAGAGGGTAGGCAACAGCAAGAACTTTCTGCCTAGAAGATGAGGGAAGAACAGAATTCTAATGGTTCTATCATAAGAGATGAGGTGGGAGGTGTCACTAGTAACATTAAGCCTGCAGGTTAATTTACAATTTACAGATTTATAGATTGTACATAGATGAGGTCAGGAGGAATCAGCCAGCTAAGTCACCCTAGAAATAAATCACACTTTTTTTTGAGTCATGTAAACCAGAATGCTGTGTTCATTTCACCCTAACTCTTCCCGTAGGGTGGAAGCCTGAGAGGAATAACTATCACAGCTTATTTATTCTGAATATGAATGTTGTTGGCAAGCAGCTTAGCTTACTCGGTATCTTATGTTTCATAATCTAATTTAGACTTCTGGTTCCCTGGGCTATTTGGCCTCATTGTAATTGCTTACCAAATCTGCCCACTTCTCCAAGCCTTGAATCAGCCTGGTAAATATCACTGACCCACCAGACCATATTACTTTTAACATATTGTTAAAAATGCTGGATTTAAGTTGTATCCTTTTATGTTTTAGCACCTTCTCCCTTCTACTCAAATGATTCTATTCTCGTCTGCCTAATACACTCTCTTTTTCTCTCTGCTTCAGTCTAGTTGGATGATTTTAAAAGCAACAATTACAATGTCTTGTATAAAATACTGTCCTAATAAGCATGTTATAGTTCAGCTCAGAATTTTCCATGGTGGTGACTGAAGAAGTCTCACTGAGAACCTGTGCAGTAATCCAGGAAAGAGACGATGAAGACTTGAACAAAGAGGTGCGAGAAAAAATGAGAAAAAGGGAAGAAGACAAAGAAGTCATGTGGTCATAAAATACAATCACTAAGGGGAGAGGCAAAAGAGATTTTAAAGAATAGAGATCACCAGTCAAGACAAAAGTTATGATAAAAAAAAAAGATTAAAAACTATCATCAAAGGGCCTCCCCGGTGGCGCAGTGGTTGAACGCTGGGTTGCGAATCTGCCTGCAGCCTCTGCAGCGCCGGTTCGATCCCCGGCTGCTCCCCGGCCACCGGAGGAGGGTCCCACATGGCGCGCAGACCTCTCCTGCCGCCCACTGCTCCCCTCAGCAGTGTACTTCGGTCCTTTTGCCTGCTCTGCTCCCCGCTCTGGCTCTGGTGAGTTCTCTTACCCTCCCGCGCTTCTGACTGTACCCAGTGCATGTATAAACAAAACAAACAAACAAACAAATAAATAAATAAATGAAAAACATGCCTCTATAAAAAAAATTAAAAAAAAAACCTATCATCAAAGATGTAGGTAAAGCATACATTGTAACCCGGTTCTGGTATGGTAAAAACAGAAGATAGACTCTTTGGACACTTGACAAGAGTTAAAAAGAAACAACTTCTGAAAGTGGCTCTTTGTTAACTTCTTTACAGAATTGCTTCTAGTTCAGTGCACACCATGCACCAGGTTAGATGCCCCTTCTCTTATGTGTAGAACCCCAAATGGCTGGGCCTCCCTGGTAAGACATCTACCTCCTGGCTCCTTTTTTTTTTTTTTTGGCATTCCCTGCAGTTTCCCAAAACAACCCACCTTCCATTCCTACCCTCACACTTGTTCGCGACTGAACTCTCTGATAAACTTCAGAATACTATATCATGCTCACTCACTTTCGAGGCTTTAGCAGGTGCTAAGCAAAGCACCGAGTATGTTACAGAACTTTTCTCAGTGATTAATCACAACTTAGGGAGATAGGCTTGTTGTCCTATAAGGCAGGACCATGCCTATGGGCTTATACTTGGCGAAGATATATGCCCACAAATAGAGAGGGTTTTGAAGTGCATGGAGTTGGAGGGTTTAATCTGCCAAAAATTATGTAAGAACTTTGTCAGTTAAAGGACTAAGTTGACAAAATTCAGAGAATGTGTTCTTGATTTATAAATGCAAAAAAATGTCTTTCAAATATCAGATAGGCTCTGAATTTTTTAGGAATGGAAAGTCACAAATTTCGCCATTTTCACAAGTTGGGAGGAAAATGTGAATCTCCAAGGAAGAAATTAAGTGACTTAAAGACTTTAAGTTGACTTAAAGAGGACAAGTCAACTAGGAAATCCAGGACAGGGCTGTTGAAAATGCACCAAATGCACGGGAGCATTGGTGAAGGAAATTCTATGGGGACTATACCTGAGGGCATAGGAGAGAGCAAATATTGTTTAAAAATGAACAATGATGTAAAAAAAATAAAAAATTAAAAAATAAATAAAAATAAATTAATATAGAGCAAACAAAAAGAAAAAAAGAAAGAAAATGCACTAAATGATCACAATGGCACAAGTTTCAGGCCCCATTCATAGCTCACTTTATATTATATATTTTTCAAATGACAATAACAGGACAAACCAACGCAATATTAATTTAGATTATATGCAAAAAAAAAAAAAAAACCCACAAAAGTCCAGACTGCAGCAATGGGGGAAGGAAAATTAAACCACTAAGGATTGATGTTATTAGGGTTAACCCCAGAATTACAAAGCTGGGTTTTTGGTTTTCACCATATTTTACCAAAAAGGTTTTTGGTAAGTATTCCTTCCCATCTAGGTTATGGATTCTTACAAGCATATACTATATTTAATCTTTGTATCTCTAGCAACTGATGCTATACCTACCACAAAGACACTCAAATTATGTTTTATAAGGGAATGTTGTTTTCTTTACAAAATGATAATAAAGAAATCCTTCATCTAGTAAAAGAAATCATTCTAAAAAATCATCACCTTAGAGACTGAATGAATTCGGGAGACTATACAGTGTCTGTCCCTTTAAATAGAGCAGGCCCACCCAATTCTTCTACATCTGGCCTATAAGATCCAGTTTCAGAGAAAAAAATCCAGTTTCAGAGAAAGTTTCCCTGGTGTATTTCCTGCTTATACCATATTCACTACTGTTTTGTAACCATCCCAGGCCTGGTAGGTTCACTGATGATTCTGGGGATTTGAACGAGATTTTTGGAGGCCGGGGCATCATTTTCACAGGTTTCAAGAGAAAACAAGGGAAACAAACCAGGAGGAAGACAGCAACTTGAGCCTCCTTCCTCAGGGTGATGCCACCCTTTAATCCCCTCCCTGCTAGGCACAGATGTGCCTTCTTGCACATGTGCACACCCATGTTCTAGGTCCATAATCAGGCACATGTGCCCCACACCCACTTGCCTTCTGCATTAACAAGATCAAGGCTGCAGGTGATAGCCACAGAAGCCAATGGCATAAAACATGATCATCTCCATTTGCCCTACAACTACTTGTGCTGCCATGCCCCAGCTCTCCAGACTCAGGGCTCAGCACCGCTGATACATGCTCCGGGTATTTTCAGAATTGATGACTGACAAAATTTCTCTTCTGGTTCACGAGAACTCTGCTTCTCACCTGGCTCTTGTCCCAGTTTATTCCCTAGTAATTATGAATTTATTAGGTTCCATAAATACTATAATCATAATCATACCACACTCAGATTGCTAAGTGATAGTGGCAATGAGGACACCTTGAATTGAATTAATAGAGACACCTGTCATCACTTAGGTAAATGACACTTCAGCAGTTCTCTTTCTTGACTGTTCATGGGAATCATCTGGGGAAATCTAAAATTATTGACCCCTAGTTCCCACCCTATGGATTCTGATGTGATTGATTGGTCTAGGGTGAAGTCTGTGCATCAGAACTTTATAAAAGCTGCCAAGTGATTACTCTGAAAAGTTTTCAAATCACTGCTTTAGGATGAATACCAAACTGGTGCTATTTCTCCCCTACATGGCAGAAAACATATATTACTAAAAGAAATTAAAGAATTTCTTAGCTTTGTGTTCTATTCTCTTGTTTGAGTATACCATAACATCTTTATGAGTAGTTGTAGGGTAAGGGAAAATGTCAGGCTTTTCTGCCCTCCCGCCATCAGGATAGATGATGGATCCTTGTGGTCCTGAATGCATGCCTGATGGCGGGCACCTGGAGTAGGGTGTGGGCATAGGTAGATGGGATTCACCTGGGCTGAGCCTGAGCTTTTAAGGGGGCGTCACGGGGACGCCAGCAGAAGCCAAGAAGAAGCCAAGAACGAACGGAAGCCAAGAGAATGCCAGAGAGAGCCCAGATAGAGTGAAGATTTGCTGGGGGCTGGGAGGACTGCCAGCCTCCCGGCCCCCCAGCACCCCTGCCTGCCATGTGCCTGGTAAATCTAAATAAAAGAGCTGCAAAAACCATCGAGGACTCTGACTCCTCCTTTACCCAGTCTGATGGATCATATAAAATCCACACTGTGGTCTTCCTGCCTCTACAGTAGTACTAGAAGAATATAGGGTGGCTTACATGACATGTTAAAAATCACCCAGCAAATAAAATGAGATAAATTGGGTGGATTAGTTTCAGACTTGTTAAAACAAACAAACAAAATCCAAATGCAATGCCAAATGGATTTATTCTTCTGTCTTACATGAGAACCAGGGGTGAATGTTCTGCCACTCCCTACTTTAACTGAAGCCTGAAAGCTGTCTGTTCATGAGGATGGGGGCCAGTATCACCACCCCATGCGTAAATTGAAAGGGCTGACATTTTCTGATTGATCCCTCCCACTTACAGATCAGTATACAGATCCCCAAATTCATTATCTCACTGATGATTTTTAGAATTTTTTTTTCTAGTTGAAATATTCCTTTATTATCACTTTGTCAAACAGCATTGATTGATTTTAGAGATGCTTTTCTGGAAAGATATAGGGACTAACTCTCACTGGAAAAAGACAAATGCCAGTCTTCAAGTCTGACTCATGCCTAAGATACATAGAGGGAGGCAAGGGGCCAAAATTGTCCTTCTTCAGCTGTTCTTGAAACAGCTGATATGGAGGCTCAGCTTTCGATGCAACTGCTGATAGAGTGTCCGATATAGCTTCTGTTTCTAAAGGTACGGTCCAGCCCTGCCGGCTGGCATCATTAGTCTCAACTCCTGTGTGTTATTTGTCTTTCTCTATAGACCATAAGGGCGAACTGTACTTGGTGCCAAACATATACCTTCAATTTCTGGAAGAAAATGGGAGGTATTAAACTGAACAGAATAATTAACAACAATGCCCAATACTGGAAAAACTATTGCAGTTTAGGGGCCTCCCTGGTGGCAGAAGGGGTTAAGCACCGCACTATGAAGCAATCTGCAGCCTCTGTAGCACAAGTTCGATCCCCGGCCGGTCAGGGAGCTACCCACATGGTGAGGCAGACCTTTCCTCTCTCACCTGCTGCTCCTCTCAGCAGTGTACTTCAGTCAGTCTGCCTGTTCTGTTCCCCACTCTGTCTCTGGTGAATCCTCTCATCCCCCGCATCTCTGGCCTGTACTCCAGTTCTTGTATGCATAAATAAATAAATCTTAAAAAAAAAAACTATTGCAGTTTAAATAAGCTGCACATGGTATATTTGTCTTCTTTCAATAAACCCATTATTATAGCTCTCTTCTAGCATTCATTGGATGCTATCTTCCTGGATAGCCTGTCACAGGACAAAGCTGGGTGAGGAATGATCAGACCTGTTCACAACTTGCACTGTCCCTAACATGAGACTTCAAATGGATTCTGCCACAGTTCAGTTTTTATAGCCCCTCCAAGGTGTGGCACAGTCACTTAAAAAGACTCCTGGCTCTTTTACATGGACACATTTGGACTTTGTGGTCACCTATCTACTCGCTGATGGAAGAGAGAGGAAACAACATTTATTATTCACTGCAGCTACAGCTTAAATAGAGTCCGAGACAGGCAAAAAGAAGCAGGCAGGAAGAAAAGGCTGGCACGTTCTGTATCGACAGGGCTATGTCATAGGAGAGCAAGCGAAGGCTCACAGCAGGGCATGTGTAGATTAAGGAGAGGGTTAGCATAAGCAGCCGACTTCTCTGTATCTTGAACAACAGGACCCAGTCTGCCTTGTATGTGGAGATAGCAATGAACTGGTCTCCTTGGCAACGAAGGCGTGTTTGCTCAGCGGGGCTAAGAGGCAAGCATCTGCAAGCCTGGAGAGAGTGCCATTGCTCCTGCCCTCTCTTGTTAAAATAATACTCATGTCATCCAGATATTCCTCCTCTCACTCCTCTACACTGCTGTTATCTGCTGCCTTCAGATCACCACTGAGTAAGATCACTTCAAATCCTGAGAGATTTCAACCTCTACAAAGATAGCCAGTGAACAATTTTGTCATTATTCCTACATTGCTACATTGCCTTTCAGTTCCCTGATCCAAGGAACCTATCCTGAATCTTAATATCCTGGAAATGCTAGAGCTCAGAAATCCTAAACTCCAGTCATCTATTCTCAGGTCATCTTCTATGCTTTCTGCTTGCTCTACTTACATACCCATTATCTTTGCTCACAAAAGCCTTCTAAATCTCTCACTTGTTCTTTCATTATGGTCTAAGAGGGCCCTCTTGGCCTCTCTTCTGCTACTACTCAGCTGAGTGCCCGCGAACAACGCTTCAATCTACCTTCTCTGACTCTAAACTCTAGCGTTGCTGCTGTAATTGCACAAGGGCACAAAGTGACTACACCTCAATGTGTGTTTCCAACATCAATTGAGCCTGGAGCACTGTTTTTCAACCTTTCTATTTGTTGTTAGCCAGCTTATTCAACCATCTTCTCAAAGGGTCTCAGGTGATCACTTTATCTCCTATATTATCTACCAAACTGGGATCATCAGCACAATCAGTACCCTACCTCAGCCTATTCATACTCTCTACACACTTGTCTTCCTCTCTGCCCAAATCTCAGCGGGCAATATTTCCTCCACCCCTCACTACCATGGAAGGCCTTACCTCATCTCACTCCTACTACTAGATTTTCCAATGTTTCAAAGAAGCTAGAAATGCATATGTTATGTGCTCTCTCTCAACTCTTAAATGCTGGCAACTATTTAATAATATTTTGGGGCCTCCCTGGTGGCGCAGGCGATTGAGCGCAGTGCTGCGAAGCCCTCCACAGCCTCTGCAGCACGGGTTTGATCCCAGGCGGGGAGATACTCACATGGCACAGCAGACCTCTCCTGTCTCGCCCCCTGCTTCCCTCAGCAGTGTGTTTCAGTCAGTCTGCTTGTTCTGTTCCCCACTCTGTCTCTGGTGAATCCTCTCACCCTCCCGCACATCTGGCTTGTGCCCCGGTTCGTGTATGCATGAGGATATAAATCTTTTTCAAAAAATAAAATAAATAAAA
The DNA here is from genome assembly GCF_014898055.3 of Talpa occidentalis. Taxonomy (NCBI): domain Eukaryota; kingdom Metazoa; phylum Chordata; class Mammalia; order Eulipotyphla; family Talpidae; genus Talpa; species Talpa occidentalis. The sequence goes on from NW_026555331.1 coordinate 88,117,772, forward strand.
AATATTGTAAACCTTGATATACTACCCAAAATGAAACTTTTGACCAATTTGACCTAAAGATGTGGATTAGTTCCCTTGAATTCCATCACTGAGCTTTCTAGTTCTCATTAGGAATTTCTGATTTTTGCTGCAGGAAGTTCTCTGTGAGCCAACTTCCTTCTGCCTTTCAAGTGATTATCCTAGCTCATGAGTTTTTGTTTGTTTCCTTGTTTTTTACTATACATCTTTCTGGTGAAAACTCAAACCTTTAACTTACACCCATTTCTGACTCCATTTCCAATACCTGCTGAACTGCTCTACACGGAAATCCAAAGACACTTTAATATCCACATCAGCCCTCCATCACCTTCAACCCTTCTCCTTTGCAAAGCAAATGCCTACTCATTATCTAATGCTCAGCTTTACTCCAACCAAGCTGTTCTCCTTACTATCTTCCCATCAGGATTAGGGTTACTTTGTCTATGTCTTTATAATATTTTGCTAACTCTATTTCCTAGAAGGTATTAAAATTATCTGTCTTTTTGTCTAGTCTTCCCACCCCCTAGTTGTGACTCCTCAGTGAGCAGGGATTTTATATTACTAGTCATATTTCCAATTTCTCACAGATTATCATATAACAGGTCTCTAACAATTGTCTGGCGAGGTAGCACACAAACAAGTAAGAGAAAGATGCACCAAAAATTATATTGCCAAATTTTCTATGTGTATAGAACACTTTTACTAATGTTACTTTTATTTTACAATGTCTTTGGTATATAATTAATATTATTGTCAACATAATGTTTTAGTATTTTAGCAGGAAAAAATGTTACTTTCCTGAGTTGTGGTTTTAAGTGATTTGCTTACAAGCTAAAGTAAAACTTATTATGCCCAGCAATAGCAATAAAAAAGGACAACAGAATAAAATAAATGGAAGCTAATGAAATAATATTTACAAACATAACATCCCACTAAGCAAAACACAGTGAGAACACATCTTTTCTAATAATTATGAGTAGACAGGGATCATTTACTACCGTTAAGAATGGAGAAAGTCATTTCTTGATCTTAAAACCTTGTTATGTGGAATGACAGCATTGAAATAGCAAATGTTTCAAGCAAATGTAAAAGGCAATGATTCCAGCTTTCTAGAGGAACTTGTAATTCTCATGTATTTGATTTTGTGGCATATTTTTAAGATTCCTGTGGGCTATATCTCTAGAGACAAGTTATGGGGGGTGATCAGAGTGAAAATGTTAAATTAACATGAGGTTTATTTTTACCCATTGTTATGAGTCATGGACTCCCTCTTGGTTATCACTTGTTGATAAAACACTGAAACAAAGTTCTCTTTTTCTACCAATAGGTGGCAGTATTACTTTGGGACAAACAATAACAATGACAAAACCGCCATTTTTAAATGGCTGATCTAAATCTATGTCTTATCTTTATTTCTTTCATTTCACTCATTCCTAAACTCTAGAGTGCCCAATATAAATAACAATGGCATAAACAAAGCACAAACACAGTATTTGAAGAAAATTAATAGGACTTACCCATATCATCTCTTCATTTGGAGTCCTGCCTTTTAAAGAAATCCATCTGATTTCTTTCCCTCCAGGAAGGCTTTGTTCTCATTAAATAAACCTAAAGTGGTGCTTAAGGTAGAAAAACAGGTCCCATGTTATAAATAGTAAACTTGCTTCTCTGATAACCTCCAGATAGGGTTACATCCAATTTGCTAATCTACTCCCCAGCCTGGCAAGGATCTACGCTGAATATGTATTCATCTAAGTCTCTGTTTTGCATCGACTGTTGAAATAGAACTGGAGTTAGGGATACCAAGTTTTTGGTGTATTTTTTTTTTAATTTATGCCTGCATATGCACCATATAACCATCACAGTGATTGAGATATAGAACATTTCCAGCACCTCAAAAGATTCTCTGTGGTTTCTTAATTTCTAAAATAAGGAAAATATTTTATTTCTCAAACAATATGTTCAAAACAAAAATAAACAACAAGCTCACAAGGCAGAAACAGGGAGAGAAACTGCCCTACTTTACACATTGATCTGTGTCTGCATAGTCTTAAATGGGAACTCTTAAGATTATGTGTCACATATTGCATAAATGTTTTCTAGAGGGTATACTCAACCCATGGATGGGATGAATATACCAAGTCAAAGTGAGGCTGTGGAGGAACTGGAATTCTTGTGTAATTCAGTGTTGTGTATATAGATAGAGAAAATCTATAGATAGAGAATTTTGTGGTGTCTACATATGAGTACCCTATGACCCAACAACTCTATTCCTAGTAACAAAAATGCATAAAAACTTTGACCAAAAGACACATTCTGGAACATTCAAAGTAGTAAATAGCCCATCAACAATAGAATGCATAGCTAAAGTGCGGTATATTCAATAGTCAAATACTATACAGTCACAAGAATAACTCAATTACAAATACATAGGATAATATAGATAAATTTCACAAACATATTAGAGAAGGCTAGATACAAAAAAAATACATATATTATGATTCCACTTTTACAAAGTTCATAATTAATCCATGCCCTGAAGCCTGGGTCATAGTCACTCTTGGGCAGGACTGGTAACAGGAAGGATTCTGGGGTGTTGGCAACGTCCTGATTCTTGGTTACACATGGGAGCTCAATTTGTGAGCCTTCATCAATCTGTACACTTACACTTAGGTAAGTATGTGCAAAAGTTATATAAATTATACTTCAATTAAAGCTTTTAAAAATTGAACTCTAGCCAAGTGCAGACAGAAGTTATTTCCACCTGGAATAACAGTACAACTGGATGAAGGAATCACATATATTCAGGCCCTCTAAGATGGCCAAGTCTCCCAAGCAGAGTTGGAGAATGAGCATTCCAGAAAAAGAGGAATAGTAGGAGCCAAACCATGGAAGTTGGAAAGAGTAAGGAATATTTGAAAAATGAAAAAATATGTATTGGTCAAAGAACAAGGTTGGCAAAACAAAGAAACGAAAGAAAAGTCTTAAAACTTATGGTAGAGTCTAAAGAATTTGGTCTTTATTCTTGGGGCAACATGGAGCTGGTGAAGTTTATCTTTTTCTTTTTAAATGAGAAGCATCAATATGTGGAATGCAGTGGAGTAAGGAGAGACTAGGGATTGGGTAGCATACAAGAAGTATATAAGACCCTCTGTGATCTGGCCCCAGCCTACCCACCTCTTCAGTCTAGTCCTTCATTTAACCCCACCCAGGTACAAGCCAGTCACCCAGTCACTTTCCATTCTTTACCCATATCAGGCTCTTTCCCCCTGGAAGATCCTTTCTCTACTCCCTCAGACTTTTCTCCTGCTTCTTTGTTACACCAACCTTATTCTTAAACCTACATTTATGCTTAAACTTACACTGAAAAAGAGCCTTTCCTTCCCAGCAGTACTCCTAGGAGCTTAACCATAAAATACATCGAAATCAGCTGGCATGAAATGTGTCTTTAATATCAAACAATGTGTATATAAATCAATAAGATGAAAGCAGTTTCTATTATCAAATTAAGCACAAACTTTGAAGGGCAAAACTCTGCTATTAACTTTTAACATATTAATTATCAAACAATAAAATTTTTATTTTATAATTTTTCAGCACTCCCAGGTCTCATTATTTTTAGCAGTTTAGCTAGGGTCTGGAAAACCTCAGAAACTTGTAGTAGTGTTGATAATGAAAAAACACCAAGGATCACTGCAGGAGATAGCTGCAGTCCAATTTGTTTCAGTGGACAACATGCTGTACTTCCCTCCTTATGGCACTACCAACCAGAAAGATGTTCCCTGGTTATTGGAAAGAAATTAGAAATTGAGTACTGTGTCACTGGATTTATTTCTGTTGGCTCACATGGGTGAGAAGTGTGAAGACAAAGTTATCAAGGCAAAGAAAATCATCTGGACGTTTTCCAAGGTTCAAAAGGAAACAGGAAAAAAAAATAACTCACATCCTTTACACCTAAGCAAAACACATCATAAAGCATTAAGTATAGTAGTCTACATTTGCAAATATTGGACAAGGTTACACATAGAGGCCAGGCAGTGGCAAAAAAAAAAAAAAAAAGAAAGAAACACAAATATTTGTAGAGGCATTTCAGTGCCAGGACCCAACCCTAGAGAAGAGGAAGAAAGAAAGTTGGCTAATGCGTCTTGGAGCAGGTAGGGCAGCAGTGAGCCAGCCAAGAGGGCTGAGAGAAGCCCAGGGCTTTGAAATGAAGGAGCAGGAAAAGAATTGCTCATCAGGAATCCCATAGAACAAAGGTCATCGCTAGTTTGAGCCATGTTTTAAAATACTGATGTTTAGACTTTACCCCCAGATTTAACTGGTCAGAGTGGATCCCAGATGTAGGGATTTCCCCAAGTTTTCCAGGTGTTGCTAAGGCATCGCAAAGTTTAAGAAGCACTGCAAAAGCAAGAAGGCAGGGAGCTATACCGGTGGGGTGAGTTCAGGTTGTAATACTTCCTTGCTGCAAACTCCTTCCTGCTATTACCTCACCCCATCCCACCCCACCTAATCTTACCTCATCCTACCCATGCTCACCGGAGTCACTAGCTGAGTTCTGATCTCTCTCAAGTCAGGTGCCTGAAGATTTGTCTTTCCCTTCCCCAAGCCCCACTGAACACTCATTTATTCCCTAAATCACCCAACTACTGTCTAGTCTGCACCTTAACTCTCAAACCTGCACTCTTCCCATGTCTATCATTACTACTTTATTCTGGCCACTTGTTCACTCAAGAAATAATTATTTAAAGATATTTTTGAGACATATGTATTGTAGTGTTTTACTTATATTTTCTTATATATATTTTATGGTTTCAGGTCTTATGTCCAGTTCTTTTATCCATTTTGAGTTGATTTTTGTGCACGGTGACAGGTAGTGGTCTAGTTTCATTTTTTTGCATGTGGAGGTCCAGTTTTCCCAGCACCATTTATTGAACAAACTGTCCATGTTCCATTGCATATTCTTTGCTCCTCTGTCAAAGATTAGTTGTTCATATAATTGTGGCTCTGTTTCTGGGTTCTCTATTCAGTTCCATTGGTCTGTGTGTTTGTTTTGGTTCCAGTACCAAACTGTTTTAATTATTATGGTTTTATAGTATAGCTTGAAGTTTGGAAGTGTGATACCTCCTTTCTCCTTTGTTTTCATCAGTAGGGCTTTGGATATTTGTGGTTTTTTGTGGTTCCATATGAATTTCATCAGTATTAGTTCTATTTCTTTGAAGAATGTCATTGGGATTTTTATTGGAATAGCATTGAATCTGTATATTGCTTTTGGGAGGATGGCCATTTTAATAATGTTGATTCTTCCAATCCATGAGCAGGGGATGTCTTTCCATTTCTTTTTGTCTTCTTCAATTTCTTTTAACAGTGTTTTATAATTTTCTTTGTATAGATCTTTCACCTCTTTTATTAGGTTTATTCGCAAGTATTTGATTTTTTTTGTTTCAATTATAAAAGGAATAATTTTCTTGATTTCCTCTTCTTCCGATTGATTGTGTATATAGGAAGGCTACTGATTTTTGCGTGTTGATTTTGTATCCTGCTACTTTACTGAACTGGTTGATTATTTTGAGTAGTTTTTCTGTGGAGTTTTTAGGGTTCTCTACACATATTATCATATCGTCTGCTAATAGTGATAGTTTTACTTCTTCTTCCCCTACTCGGATTCCTTGTATGTCTTTCTCTTGTCTTATTACCCTGGCTAGGACCCCTAGTATTATATTGAAGAGCAGCAGTGAGAGAAGACATCCTTGTTTTGTTCCTGATCTTAAAGGAAAGGCCTTCAGCTTTTTGCCATTGAGAATAATGTTGGCAGTGGGTTTGTCATATATGGCTTTTATCATGTTAAGGTATGTTCCTTCTATCCCGGAAACAACCCAAATGCCCCAAATAGATGACTAGATCAAGAAGATGTGGTATATATACACAATGGAATATTATTCAGCAATCAAAAAAGATAAACTCATGCCATTCGCAGCAATGTGAATGGAGCAAGAAGGAATTATGATCAGTGAAATAAGCCAGAAGGAAAAAGAAAAATATTGTATGGTTTCACTTATAACAGGAATATCGGGGAACCAAATAGGACATCAGTGTAAAAAAATAATAATTACAGGGCCTCCCCGGTGGCGCAGCGGTTGAGCGCTGGGTTGTGAAGCTGCCCACGGCCTCTGCGGCGCCGGTTCGATCCCCAGCTTGCTCCCCGGCCACCGGAGGAGGGTCTCACATGGCGCGCAGACCTCTCCTGCCGCCCGCTGCTCCCCTCAGCAGTGTACTTCGGTCCTTCTGCCTGCTCTGCTCCCCGCTCTGGCTCTGGTGAATTCTCTCACCCTCCCGCGCTTCTGACTGTACCCAGTGCTTGTATAAACAAAAAACAAACAAACAAACAAACAAATAAATAAATAAAACATGCCTCAATTAAAAAAAAAATAATTACAGTACAAACCACAACAAAGCAGAAACAGACAATTGTAAACCAGAGACATACTGCATGGGAAGAGATGGGAGAGGGGTGAGAGGGAGGGAGGGAGGAGCACAGGGGACAGTAATGATGGTGCATGGGTGCCTTGGGGAAGGAAATTCCATGGGGACTCAATCTGAGGGGGTGGGGGGAAGCAAATATTGTCTAAAAAATGTAAAAAAAATGACAAATGTTAACATAAAAAAATTTTAAAAAAAGAAATAATTACTTAGTGCCAACTACTCTTCAGGTAAAGGGTATGTACACTATTTATATTTGGTGAATTAAACAGGCATAGTCCCTGCCCTGAGAGGCTTACTGTCCAATGGGGAAGAAAGACCATAAAACAAGTATGTGAAAAAATAAGTTTAAGATTATAAATGTAAGTAATGAGAAGGAAATAACAGGGTGCAGTGTAAGAGGAGGCAGAGAGAACCTGATTAGATCAGGGAGGGCAGAAGAGACAGGAAAGGAGGGCCATATAATTTCTTTCTAAACTCAGCATTTTAAATAATCTTGGTCTCATTCTTCCCTGAGCCATCCCCTATGCAAACGTCAGAGTTATTTTTGTAATAAGCCTAGACAATTTATTAGAGCTCAGTATCCTCTTCATGACCCAGCTTCTACCTACCAACTCAGGGTAACATGCCCTAGGGCTCTAACTGCTTAGGTCTACAAGGTCATCATAATCTTTCAAATCCAACTGGAAACATCTTTGCTCAGCCTAGGATGCACATGATGTCCTGGCTATTCCTTGTTGTCTTTTAGAACACATCTTACGTAGTCTCCTTTGAGAAGCCTCACTGGATTTTCCCTAGTGGGAGGGCAGTTGCCACTTTTCTGGAGTTCCAGGGCCCTCCATGTTCACAGGCAATACAGCCCTGGCAGCTCTGTGATTTGATTAAAGATTTCCTGCTCTGTACCTCCCCTGACTTGGAACAGCTTCAGGACAGGGACTGTATTTTTTTCATTCTCAGTTTCCATGCCTGGCACAGTGATTGGCACTCAAGGCTCAGCAAATTTGGAAGGGCCTTTGAATGCTTTTGATATTTTAGCTGGTCCTGCAAATTCTGAGCATTGTATAGGGTGACCAGCTGTCCCAGTGTGATCATAAGTTCTAAAACCAGGAGTTGAAGTCATATTAAGCTCCAAAGAGTCCACATATTCCCCCATAATCATGCCACAATTTTCTCTACACTGTTTTTAAAGTCACTGATACTATAGCTAAATTGCATAGCGAAGGAATATATCATTGTGTTAGAAAACAGAAAAATACAGATAAACAAAAGGAAAATAGTCCACTCAAACATCAATTCTAACCACATTATGGTAAATAGCCTTTCAGACATTTTTTTTCATGCAAAAATACAACAAACAAACATGTCCGGGTTGTGTCCAGGCTTAAAGGTATACACATGTAGGCATTTTCTGTCCTCTATAGTTTTGAAGGCCATAACTGCATTATTTTTACCCAAACCAGACTATTCTTTGATCTACATTCAAAAACTAGTTCTGAACACAATTGTGTTTTTTTCAACACTTCAATTTTTGCTTAAAACAGGATGCCTCATTTTTAGACCCTGTGTTCTCTACCTTTATTATAAACTCAAGTTTTTCAAGTTCTCTATGATGAAACAGCTCAATCCACCCAGTCTTTTTCTTAGCAAATGCCATCTGGAGTCCTCAATCCTCCTGCTCCACAGGACTTTACTTCCCTGCTTCCTTCTTTATTACAAGTGCATCCTCAAGTAACTCTTTTTAATTATTTTTTTAACTAGTATCTTCAAGACATTTTTTTCCCCGCCACCATCCCTAGTATCCCCTTGTCTTCCTCCCCACTAACTCTTAACTTCAGAGCCTTCAGGATATTTATTGATGTCCACTGGCTTCTGAAAGTGTTTTATGTTATCAAATTTTCTCGTACGTAAGTGTCTGGGCTTTTGATTTTGTTCCATTATCCCATGTGTCTATTTTTGTGTCAATACCATTTGTTTTTAAAATACTATTGCTTTAGAGTAGAGTTTGAAGTCAGATAATTTGATACCTCAATGTCTCTCCTTTTTCCTCGGGGTTGCTTTTGCAATTTGAGGTTGGTTGTGATTCCATACAAATGTCATTACTTTTTGTTCTGTTTCTTTGAAAAATATTGCTGTTTTTTTGATGGGGATTGCATTAAATTTGCATATCATTTTAGGCAGTATAGTCTTTTGATTCTCCCTACCCATGAGCATGGAATATCCTTCCATCTCCTGATATTGCTATCTTAGTCCTTTAGTAACAGCCATAGTTCTCATGTATAGATCTTTTACCTCCTTTATTAGGATAATTCCCTCAAGTAACTTGTCAAAGAAAAGTTGTGTTGGAGATTAAACTTCTAATCCTTAAATATGTGAAAAAGGCTTCCCCTACCTACCACCACCACCCAAAATCAAATGATAGTTTGGCTAGACAGAGAAATCTAGAGATAAAAGTATTTGCCCTAGAAGTTTGAATGCCTTGTTTCGTATTTTTCTTAGCATCATATGTCTTCTCTTGCTCCCTTTACAAGTCCTTTATAAGTCTCCTCTTGCTCCCTCTCCTTCTTCTTCCATTTCATGTCAGGTTTTTTTGTGTTTTTATTTATTTATTTATTTATATCTACAAGCACTGGGTACAGCCAGAGGCGCGGGAGGGCGAGAGAATTCACCAGAGCCAGAGCAGGGAGCAGAACAGGCAGACTGATGAAGTACACTGCTGAGGGGAGCAGGGGGCGGCAGGAGAGGTCTGCGCGCCATGTGGGACCCTCGCCCGGTGGCCGGGGATCGATTCGGCGCTGCAGAGGCTGCAGGCAGCCTCGCAACCCAGCACTCAACCGCTGCACCACCAGGGCGGCCCTCATGTCAGGTTTTAATGTGTGGAAGTTGATTATGTAATTGTTAGGTAAAAGGGAATGTATATTTTACTGAGATAGGTGGAATAATATTCTCTACTCCCTCAAAGATGTTCATGCCTTCATGTTCAGATACTGAGAATTTATTATTTTACATAGCAAAAGGGATTTAGCAGATAGAAATGGGGAGATTATCCTCGATTATCCAGGTGGGCCCTATCCAATCACATGAGTCCTCAAAGTGGGGAGTCCTTCCTTATGGGGCAGACCTGGGACAGAAGAAGGATCTGTGAAGTGTGAGAAGGACTTGAGCTGTTATGCTGACTTTGAAGACAGAGGAAGGGGACCCTAAACCAAAAACTGCAGGTGGACTCTAGCAGCTAGATCCACTGTTGGCTGAAAATTAGCAAAAAAAAAATGAGGACCTCAGACTTAATATTTCCAGGGAACTGAACTCTGCCAACAAAAAAGTAAGCTGGAAACAGATTCTCCCCTAGGGTCTCCAGAAAAGGACACAACTCTAATGACACCTTTATTCTAATACAACTAGAGTCATACTAGACTCCTAACCTACAGAATTCAATATATCTGTGTTCGTATGTTTTAAATATGTGTTGTTTAAAACCACTAAGGTTTAGAGTAATTTGTTATAGCAGCAACAGAAAATACATTCTTGTTTTAATAAATGGTGTCAAATTTTCAACCAAAAAGGTGAAAGTATTTATACTCATGCCAATAGTTGATGAGAAAATTCTCAAAATTCTCACCAAAATGGGATTTTTTTTATATCTTAATTTTTCTAAGCTGATTCTTAAAAACAATGTATTTTTGTTTTTATTTGTAGTCCTTTAATTTTTCAACAAAGTTCAAACATGTTTTTCATATTTGTAAAAAAAATTTTGGGGGGGGTTGGAATTGCACTTTATGTTGCATATTTTAAAATGTGGTAGAATTTCCTAGGTGCTAATTCAATGTCCATATCCCTCTACTTAGCAAGAGTACCCTGACCTTTATCTAGTCATATTGCTGCCCAGAATAAAGGACTATATTTTCTAGCTTGGAAGACATTTTTTTTTTCCTTAGTTATCTTTGTTCAGTACTTCCTTTTATTGCCTGGATTCAGGCATAATGACTGTAGTTCAAATAGCAATTACATTTCCATTTTAAATTTGCATTTACAAATTTAATTTTGACAAAACATTAGTCAAATCCAAACTTAGTGACATTCTATTAAGTAACTGAACAGTCTTACATGTCAATACCATGAGACACAAAGACTAAAAGATTGTCCCATGAAAGGAGACAAAGAGATATTGATAACTGAATGTAACATGATCTAGAAATTTCATTTGCTAAAAAGAACATTTTAAAAATTAGGAAAATACAAATAAGGCCTATAATTAGATTATAGTATTATCAATGTTAATTTCCTGCTTTGATAATTTTTTCCAATTATGTAAGAAAATGTTTTTAAGAAATACACACTTAGGGCCTCCCCGGTGGCGCGGCGGTTGAGCGCTGGGTTGTGAGGCTGCCCGCGGCCTCTGCGGCGCCGGTTGGATCCCTGGCTGCTCCCCGGCCACTGGAGGAGGGTCCCACATGGTGCGCAGACCCCTCCTGCCGCCCGCTGCTCCCCTCAGCAGTGTACTTCGGTCCTTCTGCCTGCTCTGCTCCCCGCTCTGGCTCTGGTGAATTCTCTCACCCTCCCGTGCTTCTGACTGTACCCAGTGCATGTATAAACAAAACAAACAAACAAATAAATAAATAAAAACATGCCTCTAGAAAAATTAAAAAAAAAAAAAAAAAAGAAATACACACTTAAGTATTTAAGTATAATGGGGCATCATGTCTACAACTGACTTTCAAATGGTTCAGAAAAAAATTAAATGTATGTGCATGTATGTGTGTGTATATATGTATGTGTATATTATATATATATCTACCTATTTGTAAGAGAGAGAAAGTAAATATGCTATAAAGTTGATATTGTAAGACCCTGGGCATGGTATATATGGGAATTTTTTGTACTAGACTGATAACTTTTCTGTAAATATAAAATTATGTCAAAATAGAAACTTGTTTAAAAAGAATATGGCAATGGGAAGACTCTGAAAATTGCATATACATGGGCTGACTAATGGCAAGTTTCCATAAGGTGCTTGCAGGCATGAAGTCAGCTGTAACTCTGGGAACCCTTAAATGTCAAAATGAGTAGACATTTGCCCTGGGAATGTTTTTTCTAGCCATCTGCCCTAGTTTTTCTTAGGAAATTTCTTAAAATTATTGAAACCCTCTAATTTTGGCCTGGGGTAAATGGCTGTCTAAAAATTCTCTTGGTCCAATGTTTCAGTCCCATCCCCTGTGTCTCTGGTGAATTAAAGGCTAGAGCCTAAGTGTGTGTCTGCCAATCAGCTCCATGGTTATTCTCAGCATGGCTTCCTCTACTCTGTTTTAGCAATCATTTCTCATTAATCTGTTTAGAGCCGTCTAGAAATTTGTTGAAATCTCTTGTCAGCAAAGACCCCTTCCATTCTTTATATTTATTATTTTTGTTTCCATTTTTCACATATTTTTACTCCTGAACAAAGGCTTCATCAGTCATCTTGAGCCAGAATTCTTTAGACAATTTAATGTTAATTTTAATTTGTAACTACTACTTATGGAACACATCCTCTTTTTCTACTTTTTTTTTTTGGCATATTTGACAGTCCTTGAGCTTTTTAGCATTCCATATTGTCATAAGCTTTCTCTTATTGTTGCCAGGAAATCAAGGGCTCTGCTATCCAATATGCACAAATGCCAAAAAAAAAAAAAAAGCCAAAAGGGTTTGTGAAAGAAAAGAACTTTGATGCAAAGTTAGTTCAGCAGGAGACAGGAACCCCAAGACTAAGATCTGTCTCCCCAAAACTCTGGGAGAATGGGCTTCTATCACATTTGGGCAAACAAGTCTTGGATGAATAAGAATTGAATTTAATTGGCTGGAGAGTGGATCAGGAGCACAGGTATGTGTCACTGGGTGAAGAGGATAGGGAGACAGAAGAATATAGACTTGATTTAAGATCACTGGGGTGGGGGGAAGTGGAAGGAATAACCCTTGTCCATATATGGGCCAGTGGCCAAATTCTTCCAATGCATGAATGCCTATGGACAAGGATTGCACCAAAATTGATAGGATTTCTTTATTTGGAGGAGCAGAATTGTTTGGGAAGAACTAGTCCTGATTGTAACAAAGAGGGTCATAAGTTACCTGATCTAACTGGCAGGCTGAAAAACAATAAAACTGTTATAACTAGTTAATAGCTAAGCTATAGTCAGAAAAAAATGCAGGGCTAGTTTCTGGGTAGGTTTCAGCTTTTAGGAATTGGTTTCAAGATCACTGTTGATCGGGCCTCCCCAGTGGCGCAGCAGTTGAGCGCTGGGTTGTGAAGCTGCCCGCAGACTCTGCAGCACCAGTTCAATCCCCGGTCACCGGGCGAGGGTCCCACATGGCGTGCAGACCTCTCCTGCCGCCCGCTGCTCCCCTCAGCAGTGTACTTCATCATTCTGTCTGCTCTGCTCTCCCCTCTGACTCTGGTGAATTCTCTCACCCTCCCGCGCTTCTGACTGTACCCAGTGCTTGTATAAATAAATAAATAAAATCTTAAAAAAAAAATCACTGTTGATCATCCTGAATTCTCACCCAGCCCCACAGATTCCATCATACTATTTATTTGGTCACTTAGTCAAATTATAGTCTTTAATTTTTTCATATTCATTGTCTGTAACTTTATATATTTGGGCTTGTGAAGACCAAATCCACTTTTTCCCCTTTCATTATACTTAATCTGAAGAAAGAATCTATGCCCAGAATAAGGGGGCATAGTCATGAGAATTAAAACAAGTATCTAGTCCCAAACTGGCAGCCAATCCATTGGCTGATCAGTGATTTTTGATGTGTGGCTGACCTAAAACTGATGTTCTAAACCTATCAGATTCCTCCCCCGTGAGTTCAAACTTTAAAATACAGAGATTGTTACTAGTGAAGGAGTATTGAAATGACAGTCATATGAACCCAGTGGTTGTAGTAGCCTTTTGAAAGACAACGAGTAAACAAATGAAATTGATCTTTAGAGAGATGAAAATGGTATAAATGTGGAAAAGAAGGTGGGATTATTTGAGAAAGAGAAAGTTTATCTTGATTATGAACAACTTTCCAGTTTGTGTGAGGCCCAACTGCATAGAATTCTGTGACACATCTGTAACACTGAAATAAATCTTCCTTCCTAACTGTTAATTTGAGAGGATGTTGATTTCTAGCAACCAAAAAATTAGAAGTATTAATTTTATAGTTTTAACTTCCTAGTCTTTATTTTTTTAAATAGAAAGATCTCCTTATTAACAAAGTTATTCATAAAAATTAACATTTATATCAAGTGGTACAAAAGGTATAATGTCAAAGAAATAGAAGGCTTGTTTTTTTTTCAGTCTTCTGATAGAAAGTAGAGTCATCCTCATTAATCCTTGTTTGTTTTTAGTCAATTTAATATAGTCCCATCACTAGATAAAAATTTGTTCTGGGGTGTAAAGGCAGGAACAGGCACAGTGCAGGTTTTCTGATCCCATGCAGACCAGGTAAAGGAGGAGTCAGAGTCCTCAGTAGTTTTGCAGGTTTTTTATTTGGGGTTCACCAGGCATATGGCAGGCAGGGGTGCTGGATGGGTGCTGGGAGGCTGGCAGGCCTCCCAGCCCCCCAGCAAGTCTTCACTCTATCTGGGCTCTCTGGTGATCTCGGCTTCTCTTTCGGCTTCTGCTTCGGCTTCTACTGCTGCTGCTGGCGTCCCCGTGACGCCGCCCTTAAAAGCACAGTCTTAGCTCAGCTGAATCCCATCTACCTATGCCCACACCCTATTCCAGGTGCCCGCCATCGGGCATGCATTCAGGACAAGGATCCATCATCTATCCTGATGGCGGAAGGGCAGAGAAGCCTGACATTTTCTTTACCCTACATGGGGAAATTCAGTTTTGTTGTTTCTGGAATCAAGGATCAGGCATGAATCTTCCACTGTAAGCTTTCTTTTTTAAAAATATTTATTTATTTATGCATACAAGAACTGGGGTACAGGCCAGAGGTGCAGGGGGTGAGAGGATTCACCAGAGACAGAGTGGGGAACAGAACAGGCAGACTGACTGAAATACACTGCTGAGGGGAGCAGCAGGCGAGTCATGAGAGGTCTGCTGCACCATGTGGGTTAGCTCCCTGGCTCCTGTTGCAGAGGCTGCAGATAGCTTCACAGTGCTGTGCTTAACCCCTTGTGCCACCAGGGAGGCCCCACTGTAAGCTTTCTTCTTATAAGAGTTCCTGCCAAAAACTGCTTAAGGAAACCTAACTCTTCTTTTTTTCATTCACACTTCTTTATCTTCCTTCACAAGCACTAGGAGAAAAGCACAATGCCTTTAATGTGTTGTAAGGGCAGGAACGGACCACAGTGCAGGTTTTCTGATCCCATGCAGATCGGGTAAAGGAGGAGTCAGAGTCCTCAGTGGTTTTTTGCAGGTCTTTTATTGGGTTCACCAGGCATATGGCAGGCAGGGGTGCTGACTGGGGGGCTGGGAGGCTGGCAGGCCTCCCAGCCCCCAGCAAGTCTTCACTCTATCTGGGCTCTCTAGCGTTCGTTCTGCTGCTTCTCGGCTTCTCTTTCGGTTCTGCTGCTGCTGGCTGGGGCTGCTGGCGTCCCCCCGTGACGCCGCCCTTAAAAGCACAGTCTTAGCTCAGCTGAATCCCATCTACCTATGCCCACACCCTACTCCAGGTGCCCGCCATCAGGCATGCATTCAGGACAAGGATCCATCATCTATCCTGATGGCGGAAGGGCAGAAAAGCCTGATATTTTCTTTACCCTACAGTCCACCCCCTCAGGGTTTTCTGCCATACAGTCTATACATACATATACAATTTTCTAAACAAACAATGCAGCCATGGCCCACAAAAGCAAATACATCACAATATAACAAAATACAATATAACAAAATACAACAGAACACAAATAAGTCCAGGCAGGGCACCAACCTAGTGCAAAAGACAATTATTGGTACCAGCAGATGAGCCACCAAATCTGCTGCCGAAGGCACTGCTCATACGAGGGAGGGGAATCACTCACGGCATCTACTATATCACACCAGGAGCTGTCAGGCTTCCTGGCCTTCTCTGGCTGTAGTCTCGGTACAAGGCACACACAGCATCCACCCCCAGGATGCACTAGCTCTGGGATTGGCAATTTTATTCTGTTGGGGGTAATCGCCAACCCTCAGGGTTTCTGTCTGCAGTCGCTCCAACACTCGGCCTTCATGGCCACCCATGCGACTCACAGACCCCTGCTCTCAAGCCAACCCACTGCACAAGCACATGGGTTGGGGATCCAAACTTTGCATTTGGCTTGGGCTCCACCCCAAGCCACATTCCCCACCCGTCCCCCAAGGACGGGCTCCTCAGCTCCTCACCCTCACTCAAGAATGAGCAGGGCATCACCCATAGGTGATTTTACGAGACTCACAGGGCTTCAGCATACCCAGGCTGCTTAACAGCCGCTTTAGGGCTTCTCAACTTAGCATCAGTACCAGCTTTTGCCACCTTAGTTGGCTTTTCTCCTCCACCTGGCCACTGGGCATACACAGGCTGCTTTTGGCCATCTAGGCCCACTGGCCACCCCCAGATTCTCAAAAAATAAACATAACCTGCTAAGGTCCTCCGCCTTCTGGCGGGATTGTCAGTCCAAAATCATCAGTTAATCAGTCTATCAGTCCATTGGCCTCTCCCTGCTTCAGCAATGGCCTGCTGCCTCAGGGGTCATTGGCTGGTCCTTTCCGGTGTCGTTGGCTGGTCCTATCCGGTGTCGTTGGCTGGTCCTATCCGGTGTCGTTGGCTGGTCCTATCCGGTGTCGTTGGCTGGTCCTTTCGGGCGTCTCCTTCACGCCAGGTCTCATCCTGTAGCTCGTGGACGTATCCATCTTCTATACCGCCATGGTGCCTCCAGCGTCGTCACAGGCAAAGTCTGTTCTCCTTAGTCCCTCCAGGTCTTCGGAGGGCTCCAATACCCGTCTGCATGGATCTTGCCGACATACGCCAATTGTAAGGGCAGGAACGGACCACAGTGCAGGTTTTCTGATCCCATGCAGATCGGGTAAAGGAGGAGTCAGAGTCCTCAGTGGTTTTTTGCAGGTCTTTTATTGGGGTTCACCAGGCATATGGCAGGCAGGGGTGCTGACTGGGGGGCTGGGAGGCTGGCAGGCCTCCCAGCCCCCAGCAAGTCTTCACTCTATCTGGGCTCTCTAGCGTTCGTTCTGCTGCTTCTCGGCTTCTCTTTCGGTTCTGCTGCTGCTGGCTGGGGCTGCTGGCGTCCCCCCCGTGACGCCGCCCTTAAAAGCACAGTCTTAGCTCAGCTGAATCCCATCTACCTATGCCCACACCCTACTCCAGGTGCCCGCCATCAGGCATGCATTCAGGACAAGGATCCATCATCTATCCTGATGGCGGAAGGGCAGAAAAGCCTGATATTTTCTTTACCCTACATGTGTGTTCATATTTGCTATCATAAAATTATTTCTTACTGCAGTACCATCCATTGGAGCTCCGCTGTGTAAATGAGGGGCTGAACTCAATCTCCCTGTATCCTGAGTGAGGGGGCTACTGGAAAGGGGTGGAGGTGGGACACTTAGTGGCCATTTTGAGAGCCTTTAGCTGTAGGGTAAATGAAGATTGCTCAGGTTTTTGCACCCTTGGCCTCTATGGCTATCACCTGCATGGCCTTGAATGCAGGAGGCACTTGGGAATGCAGTTAGTGTACGCATGCCTGATGGTGGACCTGGAGTATGGTGTGACATGTGTAAGTGGGCACACCTGAGACTCATATAGGTGCAGCAGAGGATGGTGCTGTGGCAAAATAACTATGAGAAAGAGAGAGACAGAGAGAGAGAGATTACACTACAAATGGTGTAGAGAGACCATAAAAACCCTGAAAAAGTCACTAAGGGCTCCAGGACTCTCCTTTACCTGTCTTCCTAGATCCATACAGAACCTGCTCTGTGCCTTCCTACCACTACAGGAGTCATACACATGGGCTCACTCTCTTGATTGTTAGAAGTGCTATGGAAGGCAACCAGTGGGTTTCAGGGGGAGAAAGCTCCCAACTTGAGCAGTGATAGCCCTCTGCTGGCACCCTGCCAGCTTCTGTAGCTAACACCTGTGTTTCATATCATGGAATGCTATTTCTCCCTCTCTATCTTGCTGTTTAGAATAAATTGGTTTTTTTTTTTCTTTTGCTGCACCAAAAAAATAAAAAATGCAGGGCTAGTTTCTGGGTAAGTGGCCAGGCTCAGAACTGGTGAGAGAGGTTCAGACCCAATGACAGTTTATTTTAGATCTTTTGCTTGGTAACATACCTTCTACATGCATCTTGACATTTGAAACTAGCATTTCTTCTTGCTTTTTATAGTAAGTGGATTAGATACATCATAGGTTTTATTTATTTATTTTTTTTAATAATAAATTTTATTGTTATATTCCCCATACAATTGCAGCCCCCCCATTCTGACCCCAATCCCTCCCCTCCCACCCCCGCCCCCCAAAAAAGTGTCTCTGGTTCATAGTTTTTTGTTGATTTTGATTTTCACTTTCTTATAGTTATTCATTTTCCTGGTCCCTTATTTAAGTTTTCTAGATTCCTGCTATGAGTGAGACCATCCGGTATTTTTCTTTTTCTTTTTGGCTTATTTCGCTGAGCATGATCCCTTCCAGCGCCATCCATGTTGCTGCAAATTGCATGTGTTTATCTTTTTTGAATGCTGAGTAATATTCCATGGTATATATGTACCACATCTTCTTGATCCAGTCATCTATTTTTGGGCATTTGGGTTGTTTCCAAAGCTTAGCTATTGTAAACAGTGCTGCTATAAACATAGGGGTGCAGGTGTTCTTTGGAATTGATGTTTCTGTGTCCTTTGGGTAAATACCTAGGAGTGGAATTGCAGGATCATATGGAAGCTCCATGTTTAGTAGGTCCAGAAATCTCCACACAGCTTTCCACAGTGGTTGGACCAGTTTGCACTCCCACCAACAGTGCAGAAGAGTTCCTTTTTCTCCACACCCTCGCCAACATTTGTTGTTGCTAGTTTTTTTAATATGTGCCATTCTCACTGGTGTAAGATGGTATCTCATGGTAGTTTTGATTTGCATTTCCCTGATGGCAAGTGATGTTGAACATTTTTTCATATGCCTGTTGGCCATTTGCATTTCCTCTTCAGAGAAGTTTCTTTTTAGCTCTTCTGCCCATTTTTTGACTGGATTATTTTCTTTGTTGTTGTTGAGTCTCATCAGCTCTTTGCAGATTTTTGTGATCAGTCCTTTATCATTAGTGTTGGGTGCAAAAATGTTCTCCCAGTTGGTGGGGTTTCTCTTTGTTTTTGTTATTGTCTCTTTTGCTGTGCAGAAGCTCTTTAATTTGATGTAGTCCCAGCTGTTGATCTTTGCCTTCACTATCACTGCTTTGGGTGATGTGTCTGTAAAGATGTCTTTGATGTGCAAATCACGTAGTGTTTCGCCTATATTTCCTTCTATATATTTTATGGTTTCAGGTCTTATGTCTAGTTCTTTAATCCATTTTGAGTTGATTTTTGTGTATGGTGTGAGGTAGTGGTCAAGCTTCATTCTTTTGCATGTAGCGACCCAGTTTTCCCAGCACCATTTATTGAACAAACTTTCTTTGCTCCAATGCATAGTCTTTGCTCCTTTGTCAAAGATTAGTTGACCATAAATCTGTGGGTTTATTTCTGGATTTTCTATTCGATTCCATTGGTCTGTATGTCTGTTCTTGTTCCAATACCATGCAGTTTTGATGATTATGGCTTTGTAGTATAGTTTGAAGTCTGGGAGTGTAATGCCTCCATTCCCTTCTTTTTTTTTCAGGAGAGCTTTGGCTATTCGGGGTTTTTTGTGATTCCATATGAATTTCATCAATAATTGTTCTATTTCTTTGAAGAATGACATTGAAATTTTGATTGGAATAGCATTGAATCTGTATATTGCTTTGGAAGAATGGCCATTTTAATAATGTTTATTCTTCCAATCCACGAGCAGGGGATGTCTCTCCATTTCTTTGTGTCTTCTTCTATTTCTTTTAACAGTGTTTTATAGTTTTCTTTGTATAGGTCCTTTACCTCTTTTGTTAGATTTATTCCCAAATATTTGATTTTTTTTGTTTCAATAACAAAAGGGATGGTTTTTTTTATTTCTTCTTCTTCAGATTTATTGTTTGTGTATAGGAAGGCTACTGACTTTTGCGTGTTGATTTTGTATCCTGCCACTTTACTGAACTGATTGATGAGTTGAATTAGCTTTTCTGTGGAGTTTTTGGGGTTCTCTATGTATAATATCATATCGTCTGCAAATAGTGATAGTTTGACTTCTTCTTTCCTATTTGGATTCCTTGGATGTCTTTCTCTTGTCTTATTGCCCTGGCTAGGACTTCTAGTATTATATTGAAAAGCAGTGGTGAGAGTGGACATCCTTGTCTTGTTCCAGATCTTAATGGAATTGCTTTCAGCTTTTCACCATTGAGAATGATACTGGCTGTTGGCTTGTCATAGATGGCCTTTATGATGTTGAGGTATGTTCCTTGTATCCCAAGAATTTCAAGGGCTTTTATCATGAATGGGTGTTGCACTTTGTCGAAAGCTTTCTCAGCATCTATTGATATTATCATATGGTTTTTATATTTCTTTTTGTTGATGTGTTGGATAACGTTGATTGATTTTCGGATGTTAAACCATCCTTGTGCCCCTGGAATGAATCCTACTTGGTCGTGGTGAATTATCTTATGGATACATTGTTGGATTCTGATGGCTAAAATTTTATTGAGGATTTTTGCATCAGTGTTCATTAGGGAGATTGGCCTGTAGTTTTCCTTTTTGTGTTGTCCTTGTTCGGTTTTGGTATTAGTGTAATGTTGGCTTCATAGAACGTGTTTGGTATTGTCCCTTCCTTCTCAATTTTTTGGAAGAGTTTGTGAAGGATAGGCACTAATTCGTCTCTGAATGTTTGGTAGAATTCATTTGTAAATCCATCAGGTCCTGGGCTTTTGTTTTTGGGGAGGTTTTTGATTACCATTTCAATTTTGCTAATTGTAATTGGTCTGTTTAGGTGTTCTATTTCTTCTTTATCTAGCTTTGGGTGATTGTAGAGTTGTAGGAATTTGTCCATCTCCTCTAGATTGTTAAACTTGTTTCCATATAACTGTTCATAGTAGTTACTGATTATTCTTTTGATTTCTGCTGTGTCCGTTGTGATTTCTCCTCTTTCATTGATGATCCTGTTTATTTGTGCTTTCTCCCTTTTTCCTTTGTGAGCCTGGCTAGGGGTTTGTCTATTTTATTGATTTTTTCAAAGAACCAGCTTTTGGTTTCATTGATCTTTTGGATTGTTTTTTTAGTTTCAATTTCATTTATTTCTGCTTTGGTTTTTATTATTTCTTTTCTTCTACTGGTTTTGGGGTTTTTTTGTTGTTCTTTTTCTAGATCTTTGAGCTTCGAGATTAGGTTGTTTCTTTGAGTTCTTTCTTGTTTCTTGATGTGAGCTTCTATTGCTATATATTTTCCTCTTATTACTGCTTTTGCTGCATCCCATACATTTAGGATATTGGTGTCCTCCTTGTCGTTCAATTCAAAAAATTTTTTAATTTCTTCTTTGATCTCCTCATTAGTCCAGTGGTCTTCCAGTAGTGTGGTTTTTAATCTCCATGAGGTAGGAAAGTTCCTTGCCTTCTTTTTATGGTTTATTTCTAGTTTGATGCCTTCATGGTCAGAAAAGATGGTTGATATGATTTCAATCTTGGTGTATCTGTTGATGTTTGTCTTGTGCCCCAGTATGTGATCGATCCTGGAGAATGATCCGTGTGCGCTTGAGAAAAATGTGTACTCCGTTTTTTTGGGGTTTAGTGTTCTATAGATGTCTGTTAAGCCCAATTGCTCTAGGTTCTTATTTAGAGCTTTGGTTTCTTTACTTATTTTTTGTCTTGTTGATCTATCCATTGTTGATAGTGGTGTGTTGAAGTCTCCCACTACGTATGTGTTTTCTCTGATGTCTGTTTTCAGAGAGGACAACAGTTGTCTGATATATTTTGGTGCTCCTTCGTTTGGTGAGTATATGTTAATGAGTGTTATTTCTTCTTGAAGTATTGTCCCCTTGATCATAATGTAGTGACCATTGGGGTCTCTTTTTATCTTTTTGAGTTTGAAATCTGTTTTATCTGATATAAGTATAGCTGTTCCTGCTTTCTTTTTTGGTCCATTTGCTTGTAGGATTGTTTTCCATCCTTTAACTTTGAGCCTATTTTTATCTTTTGTAGCTAAATGTGTTTCCTGGAGACAGCAAAAGGTTGGGTTTTGTTTCTTAATCCAGGCTGCAACTCTGTGTCTTTTTATTGAAGAGTTTAGTCCATTTACATTTAGAGTTAATATTGATATGTTAACAGCTGTATTTGCCATTGTGTTTGTCTTTCCTTTGATTTTATTTATTCTTTTAATAACTTTTTTTTTTTTTTTGGCCTTCCTTCATTGTTATTCGTCCCTCTGAGGTTCTGGCTTTAGGATTCCTTGTAGTATTTTTTGGAGTGGGGGTTTAGTTGCAATGAAATTCCGGAGTTTCTGTTTGTCTGGGAAGGTCCATATTCTTTCTTCAAAGAGGAAGGAGAGCTTTGCGGGATAGAGTATTCTTGGTTGGCATCTGTTTTCTTGGAGTCTGTTGACTATGTCCCTCCACTCTCTCCTTGCCCGTAGTGTTTCTTCGGAGAAGTCTGATGTCAGCCTGATTGGCTTTCCTTTGAATGTTATCTGTTTCTTCCCTCTTGCCAGCTTCATTATTTTTTCCTTGTCCTGGGTTCTAGGGAGCTTTACTATTATGTGTCTTGCTGTATTTTTTCTTTCGTCGTGGAAGTTTGGTGTTCGTCTTGCTTCTTGTATATCAATTTTCAGCTCCTTCTTCACATTTGGGAAGTTCTCTTCAATTATCTCTTTGAATATTTTCTCTGTTCCTACTTCTCTCTCCTCTCCTTCTGGTATTCCTATAACTCTTATATTTCCTTTCCTCATGGAGTCAGAGAGTTCCCGAAGTCTTTCTTCATTCTTTTTCCTTCGTACTTCTCTTTCCTTTTCTGTTTTGGTTCTTTTTATTTCTGTGTCTTCAAGAGCACTTATTCGTTCTTCCATTTCATCAATTCTGCTTTCATTGCTTTTCCCAGAATTCTTTAGTTCTTCCACTAATTCTTTGATCTCCTGCATTTCTTTTACTTCCCTCTTTAGGGACTCAATTTCATTCTTCTGATCGTTGATTCTTTTTCCCTTATCATTGTTTTCCTTTATGACTTCTGTCAGTTTTTTAATCACGGCAATTTTAAATTCTCTTTCTGGAAGGCTCAGAAGTTCTTCCAAGTTACTGTCATTGCAATCTGGGGGCTGGTTTTCTTTTTGTGGTGTGCTTTTTCTCTGGAGAGTTGCTAGGTTGCGTGTGGTTCTTCTCCTCCCTACTGTCTGTTTTCTAATTTGCCGTATGCGTTGGGACACTGTGTTGTTGGGACTGGCCGGCATCTTGGGTGGGCTTCTCTGCTCCCCTCTGGTTCCTCCAGGAGTCATCTGTCAGTTTCAAGCAGTCTTTATTGGAGAAAGATCCCTGTTCTAAAATGCCGATGTGGGGACACACTCCCCTGTGCGCCTGGTCTGCCCCAGCGGTGGGTTCCTGTTCCCCCTCTGGGCTTGGACTGCAGGCCAGAGGGGGTCTGGCATGGGCAAACTTCCCCTGCTCACCTCTGGCTCCTGAGGAAGCCTTGTGCAGGTAGTCTTTACTGAAGAAATGTCCCTGTTCTAAAATGGTGATGTGGGACACACTCCCTGCGCGTCCAGTCTCAGGCACACTCTTCTGCGCGCCTGGTCTGCCCCGGCTGTGGGTGCTCGCTCTCCCTGTGGGCTCAGACTACTTGTTCGGAAGGGGCCCGGTGTGGGCTAACTCCCCAGCTGGCCACTAGCTCCTTCAGGAGCCTGTGCTGGCTTCAAGTTGCTAGGTGGTGCCAGAGATCTCTCCTAGAGCCCTTGGGGAGCTGATTTTCCACCCCGTGGGACAGGGAGCAGAGCGGGGATGGTAGGGTACACCTCAACGGCTTTGGGGTGCTGTGTCTGCCTTGTGCCCCACCGTCGTGGGGAACCCACGCCCCTAATTTCGTGCCCCGGGTCTCAGTTCCAAAGCCCTCAGTTCCAGGACGCGGGCTGTAGCCCAGTTCAGTGGCGCGGGAATGGCGCCTTTTGCACCGCTCCCGTGCCTGGACGCCTGGTTCCCATCATAGGTTTTAGAAAGAATATATATAACTATAAAAATATCTGACCAGCATAAAAGTTATTTAAAAACACTTAAATCCTAATTCTGAGATAGTTACAATTGTTTTATATCCTCTAAAGCGAGTTCTTGAATGCAAGGATCATGTCATTTACTTCCTTTGTACACTCCCCTCAAAAAGAAAAACTAGATTCAGAGCTGTGTAACCTTCAGTTCACTGGTAAATGTAGTTGCATTGAATCATTTCAATTACCAGAGGAAATTTTTATTAAGCTTTTGTGCCAAGTTTCAAAATGAAAATACATTTAAAGCAAAGTTAGGAAGTAACATTTAAATTTCTGAGTTGCAAATGTCAGCAATTAAAAGCAATGTTCCAAAACAAGCAAGGTCCATCTCCTGTGAATAAGCAGTTTATTTTGGCAATTGCAGAAGTTTATCTTGGGTGGATTCATAATAATTCTATGCCATTGCAGTTCTCCTCCACACCAGTTGGAGATTTATTTCTTAATCAGCTATCTAACTTCTAAAGAAAAATACCGGATGGTTTCACTCATAGGAGGAATTTAGAAAACCTAAGTAAGGGACCAGGAAAAAAACCTAATTATAATAAAGTAAAAATCAAAATCGACAAGCAACTAAACCAGAGACATACTATGGAGGTGGGGGGGAGGAGGGAGTAGGATATAAACAAGGGGGGTGGGAATTGTATGGGGACTATAACCAAAATGAAAATGCATACATTGCGCAAAAATGAAAAATAATGTAAAAAATATATAAAATAAAATAATTTTAAAAATCAGCTATCTGACTTCTAAAGCTAAACCAAACGTGCATCATATCATCTCCACACAACGTCCTCCCCTTTAAGATAGTTGACGCTCATAAAAGAAAAATTTGAAAAGTATGACAAAGTTGGAAAAATTAGTCCCGTCATCTAAACAGATTCACTCTTAATGTTTTTCTAGTTATTTCCTTTTCATATATACATAAATATATGAAATAAATACATACTGCTTTTTGCATGGTAAGCTTTGCATAATAAGCTAATCTTCATGAAATGCTAAGAAATATATGATCTAAATTATAATGTGCCACCTGACCATGAATTCTCCGAGACTCACTTTTTATGGTTTAGGTCAAGGGTGTCCTGCTGAAGGAAACAGCTGAACCCAGTCACAGTATTTTCAGGTTCATGTGTATTGTGGGAAGAGGGAGATGCATTGGAAAACAGTGTTTTTCAAACTTAACTGCATTGGAATCATCTGGTATCTTGTTAAAATGTAGAGTTGCAATTTTAACAAGCTCCCATGTGATGCAGAAGCTGCTAATCCATGGATATGCTTTTAATAGCAAGATCCTAACATAATCTGAAAATTAAGAGAAGTGAAGGAAGAAATTTTTGCCTTCACACATCTATCTACCATTAAGCCATTGTTACAGCTCTGACCCATTTCTGGGAAATCATGGGACAAGTTCTCATATCTGGAAAGTTTCCCGCAGACTAAGGGTGGAGTAAGCACTTGTTTACTACATTACAAGTAAAAATATTGAGTAACTACAGTGAGTCTCTTCTCTACACCAGAATGCAAAGTTCACAAAGCATCTGTTCATTTCTTCTCCTTTGGTAGGAACAAATATCTGGGCTCAGGGTTTGCTAGAATAAAGGCTATGTTTCTCAGCCTTCCTACAACTGAATGTGGCCACATTACCAACTTCAGCCAGTGGGTTTAAGCAGAAGTATGAGTAGAAGTCATTTCTTGAAGTTGACAACTAAATTAAATTGAGATATTTTATTTGTCCTAGCTAGGTTAAGGTACAAACTTAGGTGCAGCAAAAATTTTAATTGAAAATGTGTACTCCAAAGGTTGTTCCAATCAAAAAACCCATGACCTAGAAATAGAAATAATTACCGCTTCTGGATTAACATCAGAATGTTTGCTAATGTTCTCAGCGAATAACAGAAATGAGGTTTTCCAGGTGAAATTAACAGCATATTAACTAGTATAATGAATGCTAGAACTCTCTTAGGTCAATTTAAAGATAAATATAAGGTTGGCTAAAATCTTTTTAGAGTCACACCCATCCCTGTTATGCATAGAGAAAAAATCCAGTGAGGGCTGTGGCTGGTACCTTTAGGAATGATGCCCGCAGCTTATTTTCTAAATGATTCTGGGTCCAATATTTGCTTGTAGGGGCTTTTTGACTGCTTGAGATTTATTACAAAGAGAAAAGATAGGGCCTCCCCTAGTGACGCAGCGGTTGAGCACTGGATTGCCAGGCTACCCGCAGCCTCTGCAGTGCCAGTTTGATCCCCAGCCACCAGCGAGGGTCCCACAAAAAAAAAAAAAAAAAGAGAGAGAGAACAGATATGTTGTCATGTCCACTGCCACTGAATTTTCACTTCAGGTAAGGTTGGAGATTAGAGGAGAGATTGGAGATTAGAGGAGATAGTCTCTGAGACTGAGAGTATAGGTAATGCAAACTATTCTTATGCTTGTTTATAAAGAAATATTTTGTTATTGTCTATGTTTGTGGCAGAATTTCTTCTGAGACTTGCTTTCTTAGGTGACAAGCCTGGGGAAGCACCTCAAATCTACCGTTCTTTACCCAAAAGATCCTAAGGAATTATGTGAAACCGAGTGGTTTGTGTCAGTTCATAGTAAAGAGCAAAGGATAGAAAGAGCTGCCTCTCCTTAAGTCCACAGAGTCAGCATAGAGCGCTAGACTCTCTGCTGCAGATGTGTTTTTAGTCTCAGAGAAGCAAATTTTCAAGTGTGTCAGACGCTATCACCACATGTGTCCAGTACTAACAGAGAACCTAGCCTGACAGTCCTGTATGTCCAGGCACCATTCCAACAAAAACGGCTCCACAGGCAGCTTCCATGATTCAATCTCCCCCTCCTTGTTCATCTTCTCTTCCGTACTTAGGATTCTCCCTGCTACCCCCACTATCAGATACTCAGCTCTCCTTTTCAACCCCCCCATCAGAAAACCTACTCTCCCAAGTTGGGGTGTTCTATCACATTGCTACCTTTGCAGGGACTTAAGAGACTGCCCAAGGATAAAGGTTTCTAATCTTAACTGTTTTCCAGCATCAAAAAAATAAGAAATCAGACATTTTGCCCTTAGATTCCACATCTTAGCAATATGATTTTAAAAATAAAAATGATCAAATGTTCAGATTAGAAGATAACCCAAAGTATGGGTTTCTTTTCAGTTTTCAGTTATGTTCTTACCTCATCTTCTGTGTTCATTTCACAGATTCTTTTTTAAAGATCAGTTTTTCAAGATTACAAATCCCAAGACTAAACATTTTTCAAGAATATACAGCATGGTTTGCCAGTTAGAATGCTTCCTGGTCATATTACCCTCCTTTGTTCTTCGTATTTTCCCTTTACTTCTCCAATAATATAAATTACATTTTCTCATACATTTCCATTCTTCTTCCTTCTTTCCAGAACAGGAATATTGAAATTCCCTCCACGTAAGTCCAAAGTGGTACAGACATAAACCCCTGGTGGCATAGACAATTTTTGTTCTTTAGCTCTAGAGATGCTGTATAAGTGCTATCTTATATACAAATACAGCAATTTTTGCCCGCATTTTATTTTTTATCCAATTGTATTTGCCTTGTGTTAGTATAGCTTAACAACTTTTATCTCACTAGGCTGAAGATATTATTGAAAGTGCTTCTTAAAGTATTTGCCCAAAGACAGACTGGTGATAAAAAATATTTTCTTTGCAATTATATAGCAAGTCTTCATAAATTTATGGCTAGTCACTAAAGAACTGGCACCACAACTTCAGCAGGAATTTATATCCACCACATTAAATCTATGCAGCATATCCTGCTATGCATGAATTATTTCTAGATAATTTTCTTGATAAGTTTTGTGATTATATTTTGACAGGGATAAATATCATTTCTTTAATCTGAGAGAATGACAACAGCTTAGGCACTATGACAAGCAAAGTCCTTGGATTTGGTTCTAGAAATCAACTGAGCACGGTATATTTTAAGAATCCACACAATAAACTAATAAACTATAGATATTATGTGCCTTGCACATTAAACATCTGTGCTAAGCACTTAAATCTTGTAGATATAGAGTGAGAGTTAGGATAGCAACTTCCAACCCAGATTGTGCTCAATAGACATACAAGATATTTTCTTGAGAAAATAATTTGGACCTTTGTTAACACCAGCTATGAAGTGAAAGGGTCTGAGTGAACATTTTTTTCTATCTCAAATATTTTATTGTTCAGTGACAATATGAAGCATGAGATAAGTGTTGAAAGAGAAGTACAAATGTATTTTGTAGGAGGGAGAGGTTCCCGGAAGTTAAAATGAGGGAAATTCATTGGCTTAAAAGAAATAGAGGCACTCCTTGGGTGAAGGTACAGAGACAGTACCCTGTCTCAGAATCTTATGGAGAGTTCAATAGGAAATAATAATGATTTTAATAAGAGCTAATCATTATCAGGTATTTACTAAGGCAATATGTATTTTCTCATTTCATTCTCATAATAATCCTAGGTATTTTTATTATTCCTGTTTTACAGAAAAGAAAATTAAGGCAAAGAAAAATTGAGAATTTTCATGAGCTCATACAGAAAATGATAGAACCCAGATATGAATCTAAGCAATCTGATACACCAGAGAATAGTTTCTAATTGTTGTTGTGAAAGTCAGTGATAAAATTCTCCATAGAATTCTCCATATCCACAGTGTAGATGCAACTGACTGGAAAACTAGCATAAACAGAAAATAATATGCCGTCATCAAGAAGAACAATGACAGTTATATTTCATGGAGTGCCAACTGGGTACTTTTCATTTATAAGCTCTAACTTTTGCAAATATTTTTGTCTTTATTTTTATTTTATTTTTTTTAAAGATTTATTTATTTATGCACACAAGAACTGGGGTACAGGCCAGAGATACAGAGGGTGAGAGGACTCACCAGAGACAGAGTGGGGAACAGAACAGGCAGATTGACTGAAGTAAACTGCTGAGGGGAGCAGCGGGCAAGTCAGGAGAGGTCTGCTGCGCCATGTGGGTAGCTCCCTGAGTGGGAATCGAACTCGTGCTGCAGTGGCTGTGGAGAGCTTCATAGGTTGCGTCTTAACCCCTTGCGCCACCAGGGAGGCCCTTATTTTTATTTTAAATTACACTTTACAATGAAGAAATCTGGTCTCAGCACATTCAACTTACAGTAGTCCAGAGCTGTTAGGTGGGAGGGTTAGGATTCAAGCTCTATGCCTTCACTCAAGCCCCTTCCCCCAGGGGCTATCTAACTTCATAGCACTATGCTATGCTGGATTCTTAGTGAGAAATATAAAACTATTTGAAATTATTAAAAGTAACTATTCTATTATACACTAGAACAGGAAAACTAGTCAGAGAGACAGAAATATTGGTGGTTGCCAGGGACAGGGGAAATGAGAGGATCAACTGCAAAGGGACATATAATCTTTGGGATAATGGAGAGATGTTTTATTTTGATTATAGGGTTGATTACATTTATATTTGTCAGAATTCTTGAGCTGTACTCTTAAAATAGGTATACTTTATTATATGCAAAATATGTCTCAATAAAGTTGATTTTTTCGTAAGGTGAACTGAAGACAATATTTGGTCCTCTAAACTGAAGCTGTACTGCTGTCATAATGCCTTTTCATATTGTAGCCATTGTGGTGACTGAAACACTAGCCCCTAGCATCCATTCCAACCACCTTCTATTGCACATAATTGTATTGCAAAGGCTGAAAACCTCAAAATTACATTTCTCTGACTCTTTCACAACTAAGTTCATATTGAAAGTTAAGTACACTCAAGAGATTTGATAGGCAGGACTGAGACCAGAGCCACCTGCCCATTCTGATGTTTTTGCTGCTGGCCAATATAGTGATGCAGGCAACGGGTTTTTCTACAACACCATTCTAATGTCTAGTTTCCAACTTCCTGAGTGTTATGAGTTAATGGCAGCAAGGATAGCAGTTGCTTCATGATCCTCCAAGTGCAACAACAGCAGTGTGTGCACGAATTCCAAAGCTTCCTTGACTCGATTTCACATACTTATGACTATGGCAGGGGCTATAGCTTTCCTGGCAAAACAGTTTGATAGTTATCTCCTGGGAGTAATCTGGAGGCTCCTTTTAGAGACTCCAACTCCCCAGTGATTTTGCAAGCTCCTAATTACCTGTATTAAATCTCTTTCCATATATAATTGCTGTGGTAATTTCTGTTTCTCTAGAGCTACACACTGACTTCACCATGAAAGATGGCGTGGGTTTCTTCAGTCATAACGGTAACTAAAAAAATCTACCAGCATCATCAGATTAGAGGCAGTTTTTACTGAGTACCAACTTTCTGCTAGATTAATTCAATGATTTACATGTGGAGGACAGTTTTATTTTTTCCCCATCCTACACACATTCTATAAATAGATTTGTCCAGTATTGTATAAAGGTAATGAGGCAGGTCTCCTCACTTTTTCAGTCAATCTCAGATCATAAAAAGTCCTCCAACCATTTCAGTTCCTAAAACGATTTCATTTCAGTTATTAAAATGTCCAGTTCTGGGTCATTAACATATAACCCAATTCTTGCATTCAGGTTAAAGCTTATTTACATCCTAGCCTGGTTTCTTTGGACTAGAAAGCCAGTAACTGAAGAGAAAGACATAGATGGCTTCTGCTCTAAGAAGTAAAATGCTTCTTTATTTCCTTTCTCCTTCCTGATACTTCTTTCCACTACACTACTTCAGGATCCTCTCAGGTTGGAAGACGAGGCTGAGAAAAGGTAAAACAAGTCTCTGAAAAAATCTCTAAGCTGGTCTGGATCACACATGACATTGGAGCCCTCTGGATATGGCGGGTTCCCAATGCTGATTCATTTTCTACTGGGGTGCTGACATAACTTCCTCAGAGAAACCCTATTGGAACCCTCCAACTTCCAGCCAGCTCCTTTCAAGGCTGCCCAGTGATGAAGTCTCCTCAGTTTCTATAGCCAATGGTAAACTTCTATTTAACCGAGGTCCAGCTAGAAAGGAAGCCTGTTGGGCAATCTTTCCAGAATATCTCCCAGGTAACTCCATCCTACCAGTCTACTGGGAAATCCCCCACTTCATTGCTCTGCTGTCAAAGGGAGAGCACCTGGGCTCCTGCAGCCACCAGGCAGTCAACTGCTGCCATAGTCTTTCACATTTAATCTCCTACAGCATGAGTCAAACACTAGTTCCTACTTCCCTCAAGATGTCTGAAGAGTCCCTGTCACTGAGGTGATATGAGAAGAAAGTTCTCTCTCCTCCTACATGAGAAACAGGAGACCAACTCTTTCTTCAAATGTTCCTCTTTCTCTAGCCTCATCTGCCTTGACTCCTTTTATCAGTAGAAGATGGATGGTTGCTCAAAAAGTCTCACACTCTCCAAGCATGTCTTGTATAAGGCAGTCCAACAACTCACTTCAGAATGTGGCACTTTGCAATTAATTGTTTTGTTTTAGTCTTTTAAGCCATGAAATTTTGGCCCTTATGGCCAAAATTATGACACAAGGGGAAACTAATATGTTGCATACAAGTTATTTAATTATCACAACAGTTCTATAAAGTAATAAAGTTCCTGACTTAAAGACAAAGAAATAGGTTCAAGTGGCAGAAAATGGGATCCCAACAGAAATGAGTTTGACTCTAAGGCGTTTCTGTTAACCATTATGATTATATGTTTGATGTTGTACATACTTATGGGTTATGCATACACTTATGGCTTAGGGGTTGCATTATGTCCCCCCCCAAATCCATAAGATCGGATAATTCCACTTACTTGGATACAATTAGTTAAGGTGCAGTCATATTGGAGAAGGGTAGGTCTCAATGGTGTCATTACAAAAAGGGGGACACAGACACATACACAGGGAGAAAGCCATAAAAAGACTGGAGTTGAGCCACCACAAGCCAAGGTTTTACTAGAAGCTAAAAGTGGCCTAGAAAAGATTCTTCCCTAGTGCCTTCAGAAGGGCATAGCCTTGCTGACACCTTGATCTTGAAATATAAGCCTCCAGGTTGTAAGATAATAAATATCTGTGTTTTAAGCCACTCAGCTTGTGGTTCTTTGTTATGGCAGTCCTAGAAAATGAATAAAGTGACAGAGACAGTTATGGAAATATGACTGGAACTTCAGTTAAAATAGCTCTGTGTGGGCAAATATCTGAGATGCTAAGAGAAGAAAAGGTACAGGAGTAGTCTGAGTGCAGCCTGATATTTGTACATATTGAAGGACAGAAAATTGGGCTGGCCATCAGGAACCTTGGACAGGCTATTAAGGAGAAAGCTACATTAATTTGGCTTGACTAACAACAGAAAAAAAAATTAAATTTACCTTGAAAAGCTTTAAGAAAACAAATCTCATACTAGAATTTTACATCATTGCTACTGGGAACAATATAGGAATGGGCCAAACAGGAAGCTGCATGTATGTATGAATGCACAGAACTAGGAGTTAATAAAAGGGGGCTACAGTGAAAGCTTCTATTTAGTATTTAAAATTGTTGCTGACTTTGAGAATAACACTAGTAAGATACTAGAATCCTTTTAATAAAATTCACTTTTATACCATACAAATAACATATAAATGTGAAGATTTTCAAATTGTAATTCACACAGAATATGAAGACATACATATCCTTAACAAGTATACACACAGGCATACACACACACACAATTGTTGTAGAGATATTAGGTTTAAATCAATTTCTAAAAATGTTGGCTCAAGTAGCATACACAGTACTGGAATTAAATTTAATATCTAATGTTCTCAGTTGCTGACCATAATAAATATTTATTATTTATATCACAGTCCAGTGTGGGTCATATGGCCATCCTTGCAGCTTGCAGCTGTGCCACCTGGAATGTTTGGCCTCCATTGAGGGAAAGGGAGGGTAGAGAAGGCACACTAGCACTTAAATGCCTTAGTCCAGAAGAGACACAAGCCACTTCCGTTAATAGACCATTGGCTAGTACGAGACACAAGATCCTAGTCAAACTGCAAGTGAGACAGAGGAATATAAAATATCTGAAATATTTGGGGAACACTAATTATCTCTGGCATAAAATCATACATGAAATTAAGTATATAAAATATACTAACCCCCAAAGTACGATATTTCCAATGAGAATCTGATCTCATTAATCTTAATGAGGGGACACATGGACATCCTCCTCTCAACGACAGCATGACTTGATTACTAAAATTTGGTGCTGCTCGTTAGCTCCCCATTACTTCCAGGAGTTTCCAAAGGAGTGGCTCACAGGTGACCCTCACATCAAACTAAATTAATTGCTCCATGTATAAAACAAAAGTAGTATTTAGTGGCAGCACAAGAGGAGTAGACAACAGTGAGAGTTTCAGAATTTAAAGGAAGGTAAAAGGACTGAGGAGTGGTCCCAACGAGGGAAGGAAGCCCAACTGGCAGCTGGCAGGAGCCCAGGAGAAAAGGATGAGAGACCATCCATCCTGCATGTCAGGGTAGTGATAGCTAATATTCAAGTTTAAATCATTCTCAGTTCTTCCCTTAACTGTAATTCTTGTCTGTCCACCTAAATAAGACTGAATGCCTGCTCTCTTAGAGAAAGGGCCTGCTCATCAGGATCAAGGAGGGTTAGAATACCAGCAGTTCCACATTTTCTAGGGCAAGCCCATTATCTGGTCCCATATTTTTAAAAATTCACTTCTTAGAACTTGAGTCCCAATTTTTTTCTTTTCAAAAAATATTGTCACTGCAGAAATCATCCCTGTAGGTAAATGGAATAGAAAGGATTTTTCTGAATAGGTGGGAAGGCACCATAGAGAGCAGATGACAGCACAGATTTAAAGCAAGTCCGAGCAACATATTCTCAAAGTTGTTACCAACAATGTTTACCAAAGAAAATTTTTTATACTTTCATTGTATTGTATTTGCATAAGTGAGTCCTAGAGGGACACCCAAGAGGCAAATAAAATAGCTACTTAGAGGAGGGGAAGGGATGGCACAGACCAGGGGTGCAAATGAGAATTTTCACCACATGCCCTTTCATAGTATAAGTTTAAAACCAGGTGAATATATTATCTATTAAAAACTATAAAATCAATTAGAAAAAACAGTCTCCTAACCACTGCTTTGGAAAAACAAAATAATCAATCAAGGATCAGTATCTCTCAAGAATGACACACACACACGAAAAAGAGTGATACAACAGGGCCTCCCTGGTGGCACTAGGGGTTAAGCACAGCACTATGAAGCTATCCGCAGCCACTGCAGCATGAGTTCGATCCCTGGCCGGCCAGGGAGCTACCCACATCACACAGCAGACCTCTCCTGCTGCTCCCCTCAGCAGTGTATTTCAGTCAGTCTGTCTGTTCTGTTCCCCACTCTGTCTCTGGTGAATACTCGCACCCCCCGCACTTCTGACCTGTACCCCAGCTCTTGTATGTATAAATAAATCTTTAAACAAAAAAAGAATGATACAACATAGAAAGTAAACAGTAGCCACAAGAAATGACACTGTCAGGAGAGGCAAGAAATGGTAGCAAGAGGTGACAAAAGGAACTGGGAGCCCTTTTGATTACTCATTCCTTGAAGTTCCATAGACACTTGGGGGAAGAAAGAGGAGAGTGATGTTGGACTTTCCCTAGAATGTAGAATGGGAGCTGGAAACTGAAAAAACACTTGAATATTAGGCCCAAGGTATTAGCAAATAATGGCTTTGGAAGGTGGGAGAATTGGGGACGTCCAGGTGGCTGACACTTGAAATATACCAGTGTGATATTCAAGGCCCTTGGCAATTTGAACTATTCTTTCTGGATCTCACTTGTTAAGGACCAGCTCAGGTGAAGTTCTGGGGACACAGGAGAAATAAAAGATTAAGAAGCTCAGTCTGGATGACTGACTTACAAACAACAAGGAATACTAATACTCTGCTAGGAGAGTGAAGACACAAGTGAGGAATGGTCAAGGTGAAGCTTGAACTAAGTCTTGGAAGGTGAATGGATATGCCAATGGGTGAGAGGCAAGAAAGGCATTCTTGGCAAAGCAATGTACAAAGGCAAAAAACAGTAACATAAGGTGGGGTTTAGGGAACAGCGAGTGACTCCACATGGTAAAAAGACAAGCAAAAAAGATGCTGAAAGATGCATCTAGAAAAGTAAGATAGGTCTTGTGTCCTGGACTTCATCCTTTAGACAGTGGTGCATTTACAAGGGTGAGTACCAATAATGGGATGAATAATGAGGACTAATCAGATCTACTGAAGGGATGTGAAACTGGAAGTTGGTGAAATGAATTAGATAACCACTGCTAAAGAAATAAATTGGGGATAGCCTGAAATAAGACACTAACTTTCTGCCTGTGGGGCCCTCAGCAAGTTACTTAACATCTCTGAGATTTAGATTTTTCATCTGCCAAATTACTGTTTTACAGGGTTTCCATGAGGATTAAACAAAACAGAATAATGTAAAGTGCCAAGCACAAAGAAAGTACTTGCATAATGGTAAAACATATTATTCACAAAACATGTCATAAATCAAGAACCTCAATACCTTCACTTCTGGGTAGCCAAGGTACATTTAGAGTCTTTCCATTATTTATTGCTGAATGCCAATAAACTGCCTCATAATGCAATGGTTTAAAACAGCAAACATGATTCTGTGGGTTGGCTGGGTGGTTCTGCTGAGCATGCCGAGGCTTCCTCATATGGCTGCGTTCAGCTGGTGGCTAGGCTGTGTTAAGAGATCTAAGGTAGCAGTTTCACCCACACCACAGGGAGCCTTCACAGGGATAGCCAGAAGGCCAAAACTATACTTTCTCCACATAGTCTTACATTAGTCCATTATCTAATCCAAACTTATATATGGTGGCTGAATTCCAAGACAGTGAAAATGGAAGTTGCAAGGCTTCTTGTGTACCAGGATTTATTGTTATGAAATAAATCATCCAAAATAACCATTTATTTATTTGCTCATGAGTCTGTAATTTGGGCAGGAATTGACAACTTAATTCCACTCCAAATATGAGCTGGGGCAGGTCAACAGTAACTACAGGATCCAGGATTCAAGCTTCATTTCCAAGCATGAAATCCCAATGCAGTGACTGAAATGCCAGAGACTTCCTATGTTTCTCTCCTCCCTCTCATATTCAGGAATCTAGCCTCAGCTGCAATACATGGAAGCAGGATCCTAAGAAGGCAAAAAGGAACTTGCAAGGCCTCTTAAGGTTTACTCCTGCCAGCCATGCAGCATCATTTCACCACAATCAAATAATGGAAATAATAGTTGGGCTAGACTCAGGAAATAGACCTCAACTCTTGATAGAAGTCCTTCTATCATACTGCAAAAGGGAAAGTTGAATGGAAAGGGTTAGATGGCTCTCTAGAAATGATCGACCCCTGGGGTGGAGAGTGGGTGGGCAGGAAGCACTGATTTGTGAGATCTACAAAGTTGGCTGCAGATTTTCTCTCAAATGCAGTGAACTTAGGTTGACCACCTAATATCTGAACTAAGTATGAGGAATACCTCCTGAGAGCATTGTCTGTTATGATCTGCTACTAGATGTGAACACTGAAGGAGAAAATCATCCCTTCTGCAATCAGAATTTAGCCTGTTGTCTGGTGCTTAGTCAGAGTAAAAACTCTAATTGTGTGTGCAGAATTAATAAATTAGTAATGTTAGCTATTTTCCGGGCACTTCCCTTATACCAGGAACTATTCTAAATACTTTAGATAGATTAATGATTCATTTAAGTATTACAACTCTCATGAGGTAAGCATTATTATTTCCCACTTTCAGATTAGAAACCTGAGTCACAAAAGGGTAGTTTGTCCAAGATTATACACCTTGAATCTGGTGGCCCTGGATTTGGATCCACTGGACTTGGTTCTACATACAGCCTCAGCCTGCACAACCTAGCTTCACAACCACAGTAAAAGTATAAACAAATATAGTAAAGACATGTTTGAAAACTAAAGAAAAATGGATTTGGAAAGAGATAATTATACAAGGCACAACTCACATAAAAATACTGTACTTTACTGGCTAAGAAGTAGAGTTTCAAGTCAAACAGATACTGGTTTAAATTTCAGATAACCACCAAGTACTACTTGTTATTTTGGATGGGATAATCTCAAGTCTTATAGAATTGTGATAAGGCACATAAGAAAAAGTTCAAATATAATCCAAGTATAGTACATAAGGAAGACTTGGTGACTATTCATTTCAATGACATAGACAAGAAATATAGAAATGAAATTGTAAGGCAATACTTAAAAGAAAAAAAATGGGGTCAGCTGCAGGTACATGTACAGTCTGCATGATAAAATTTCCCCCATTAAAGGTTTTTTATAACTGTTTTT
The DNA here is from genome assembly GCF_014898055.3 of Talpa occidentalis. Classification (NCBI taxonomy): domain Eukaryota; kingdom Metazoa; phylum Chordata; class Mammalia; order Eulipotyphla; family Talpidae; genus Talpa; species Talpa occidentalis. Next base: position 88,154,846 of record NW_026555331.1, read on the forward strand.
TTAAGTACAAAGAAATCTAAGGTGTAGGAACGGAAGAACAGAGTCTTTCATTGGAAAGTAAAGGAATGTGTGAATACTAAAAATTACACTTGAGTACTAAAAGTGCCATTATTTTATCAAGGCTTCTGTATTGACCTTTTGGAAGAGGTAGATAATATCAAAAAAAAAAGTGCCTAAACGGCCATTATAAGAAGAAAAAAAAGACTAGGCAAAATAGTAAAGCACCATAAATCTCAAAAGTTAAGAGGCCCATTCAATAAGCAAAACACAGAAAATGATTGATCTCTATAAGAAAGGAAAAAAAGAAAACCCTTACATGCTGAAAGTGAATGCCAGTTTTCAAATTAAGCTTCAAAAACACTATATAGAAAATCAATGTGCAAATACCAAGTGCTAAAAGGTTTGAAACCCACTGACACTGCTTTATTAACAGAAGATCATGTCAGCCAAGTGGAATAATTCTGTGATTGATATCTGATGAAAGAAAAATCATGAGGGCTTCCCTGGTGGTGTAAGGGGTTAAGTACAGCACTGTGAAGCTATCCACAGCCTCTGCAGCATGAGCTTGATCCCCGGCAAGCCAGGGAGCTAACCTACGTGGCAAGGCAGACCTCTCCTGTCTCGCCCGCTGCTCCCCTCAGCAGTGTATTTCAGTCAGTCTGCCTGTTCTAATCCCCACTCTGTCTCTGGTGAGTCCTCTCACCACCCTACCCCTCTTGAGAGCTGGGGTACAGGCCGGAGCTGCGTGGGGGTGAGACAGGAGTGGTCTGCCTTGCCCTGTGGGTTGCTCCCTGGCCAGCCGGGGATCGAACTTGCGCTGCAGAAGCTGCGGATTGCTTCATAGTGCTGTGCTTTACCCTTTGCACCACCAGGGAGGCCCAATAAATAAATCTTAAAAACAAACAAAAAAGAAAAATCATGACATGGTCACTGTGTTTGTCTAAATAATATCTTTTTGCACATTAATGTAAACTTTAGAAAATTAGCAAACAACTGCTATAGAACTAGAGAACCATGCATGTTAAATTTCATTGGTAAAGATGACAGAGAGACCCCTACTATAATCTTTCCTCAAACTACTGTGAGTTACCTTTTCTCCCTTGCCCTTCCTTTCTTCTCTCAGTTGAGGGAGGGAGTGGAAAGAAGAAAAATCTGAGTAACAACAGTGCTGGTGGGAAGGAGGTGGGTGGAATCTTCCTATTCCTGTCAATTATAACAACAACCCAAAAAGGATTGTATGCCATGGAGAAACTAGGCACAATTTTTTTGGCTTCAAATTAGAAACACAAATTGAAGGAGAACATTATAAAACTGCATAGATCTTTCCTAAGAGGATTTTCTTTAAAGAACAGACTCTGAACGACTAGCAATTCTATAAAGTAATAGTGTTGTAATAGTGTTTCTTTTTTACTTCATATGTTCATTATGCGGCTCTGTAAATTATAAATGATACAGCATTGTAAGCATTTTTTATAAAGAGGCAGAAAAGACATTATTTTGGAAATGACAAATACAAAAGTATTTTAGAGAAAGAAGATAAAATAATATATAAGCCTACTTGACTTACATTGACTAAAGCAAAGGGATTCATTCAATCATTCATCCAGTAAATATATGTGAAATATGTGTCATTGGTGAAATATATACGTTCTAGACACAAGAGAGACAGCAATAAACAGGACCAAGTCCCTACTCAGAGTTTTGTATTCTAATGCAGGAAAACATACAATAAACACAGAGATATTTGAAAGTGATTTGAGTGCTATGAAGAAAGATAATCCATGGTAAAAGAATGAAGTTATTTAGGTGGGGTGTTCATGGAGGTCTTCTAGTAAGGTATATTTGGGCAGGGCTAGAGATTAGTGAGCATAAGGAGGAGGCCAGAAGGAATGCACTGAAAGAGGTAAGGGGGAGGGGCAGGCGGGATACCAGCATAATATTGATAATGAAAAGTTTAACAAAATTTCAGGTAATCACTTGGTACTTGATAAAATATGTTGTCTCATACATAGATCACTGATTTCAGATCTAGAAATTCCTTGTTTCATTATAAATTACAATGTCTCTGGTATAGCACTGGATCTGGAATCAAACACTTACACCCAGCCCCACAACTTCAATCTAGGAAAGAACTAATTTGGTAGCTATTTCTAGAGAAACTACTAAATCCGCTAACTTACAGGCAGCAGTGAGTAAAGGATGTCCTGGGTGTTGAGATCCAGTGCCTGACCCTCTCTTTTGTAAATTGCCCATCAATAGACAAATATGTTCTGCTGAGGTTTATCCATTTGTATTCTGGGGTCATAAAGATGCTCCCCATTTCCACAAGCTATTCTTTCTTTAAAAATTTTTTAATTTTTTTTAAAGATTTATTTATTTATTTATACAAGCACTGGGTATAGTCAGAAGCACTGGAGGGTGAGAGAATTCACCAGAGCCAGAGCGGGGAACAGAGCAGGCAGACTGACGAAATACAGTGCTGAGGGGAACAGCGGGCGGCAGGAGAGGTCTGCGCACCATGTGGGACCCTCGCCCGAGGGCCGGGGATCAAGCCGGCGCTGCAGAGGCTGCGGGCAGCTTCACAACCCAGCGTTCACAACCGCTGCGCCACTGGGGACTGCCCCCACAAGCTATTCTAACTGCCTTATTGGTGTGCCTGATGGTCCCTACCTACCAACCAATTACAAGTCATACATGCTTTTATCTTTTTTCATCAAAAAATCTTCCTTTTTCCTGCCATATCTTACTTCATTGTCACCTATTTTAGGAAAAGTTTTAGTCATCCTTGGCTCTAGAGATTAGCTGTTGTTGTAGGTGATGTGAGCACTGATCTTCATGTCCCATGTCCTGGATAACTGGTATTCTGAGCAGCAGTTAATACCCTCATTCTGGTTCAGATGGGACTCACAGAACCTTTTAGATTCCCCAGGCCCATTCTGGGACTCCACAGAAGCTGCTACAGTCACTGTTGCAGAGTTTGCCTCCTCTCCTCTAAACATATTCAGCATTATTTTTGTTTAGCCCATTGGGCATTTGGATGAGACCCCATGAAAACAGATTCCAGTGCATTTATGCTTGTCAATGGGAGTTTCTCAGAGGAAGCAGTTAAATTTTATTAAAGAATTTGAATTTTATTCAAGCTGTGTTAACGTCAAATGATGTTACTTACACTGTTTTTCTCATCTAATGTGTGCCCATGTGCTCTGCTCTGCCCCCAAATCCCACTAGAATGTCAGCAGCATGAGAGCAAGAATCCATTCACATGACTTTAAATAACATCTATTTGCTGATGACTCCCCATTTTGTGTTTCCGGCACATGCTTCCCTGTGAACTCCAGACTAACAAATTCAGCTGCCTACTTGACATCATTTACTGCATATCTAGTAGGCCTCTCAATTTAACATGCCCTAGAACAAAAGTGTAATCTTACCTCAAACATGTTTTTTCTTAGTTCCCCATTGAATCAATAAATACAATCTCAACTCTCCATTATTCAAAGTTTTGGGATCATCTTTGATACCTTCTGTTTCCATCACCCCACATCCAATCTTTCAGCAAACCATGATGGCTTTTGCCTTAAAATGTATGACTTCTTATCACCCCCTTTGAACCATCCTGATCTCCCTCTTTCTATACTTGCTCCCTACAAATAGCCAGATCATATTAGTCTAAATCCCGGCAATGGGCCGCCAGCCGAGGGTCCCACATGGTGTGCAGACCTCTCCTGCTGTGCCCGCTGCTCCCCTCTGCAGTGTATTTCGTCAGTCTGCCTGTTCTGTTCCCCGCTCTGGCTCTGGTGAATTCTCTCACCCTCCCGCGCTTCTAACTGTACCCAGTGCTTGTATAAATAAATAAATAAATCTTAAAAAAAAAAAAAAAAACACAAACCCTGCAATGGCTCACCACCTCATTCAGAGCAAAGTCAAAGTCCTTTCATAGACCTCAAAGGCCCTGCACGATCCTCAGAAACCTCATCTACTACTTCCTTTCTCCCTCCACTCAGTCTCAGCCTTATTCACCTTTATTCTCCCAAAATACAGAATAAGCTCCTGCCTCAGCGTATTTGTACTTGCTATTTCCTACACCAAAAATGCTCCTTCCTGAGATATTCACATATTTTGCCCCCTAATCTCCCTTAGATCTTTTCTCAAATGTCTATTTTTCAGCAAACACTCTTTTTAACATTATAACACCCATTCCCAGCACTCACTACTTCCCTTCTCTGTTTCACTTTTCTCCATGGCACTATCTGACATCCTAAGCATTTTGTTTGCTTGCTTATGCAGTGACTCTTCCCACCCACTAAGATTTAAGTTTTGTAAAGGATAAAGGGAGTGATCTTTGTCTCCTTCTCCTCCTCCATCCCCACTTTCAAATGTCAAAATCCAAGAACTTGGCATTCAGTAAATATTCAATAAATTTTTGTTGAATGACTACCTGGGCTGTCTGTGATTGCTGGTGAGCATGAGTCTCCAGACGTTTGTGGTGAGCATGCCAAAGTGTGGCAGGTCACAGAGATAAGTGAACTGAAGAAACTATAAAGGAAACATAAAACTTCTGGGGTTCTCCTCATGTGGTGATTGCCTTTATTCCCACAAGAGACCCAGGAACACAGGTCTGGGCATGCTTCCTCATCTGGCCACCACGTAAGGCAGAAAGCAGTACTCACAGAAGTTCTTTTCATGGTGCATAAATTCTGACACACTTCCTGGGCCTCACACTAATCCACAAGATACCACAACACCCCTCATTAAGGCCCTTTGGCAAAAAAAAGTCTCTTGTTCTCTAGAAAAAATATTATACTACCTTTGAGAAAGGGCCCCGAACCTAGAAGAGCTGGTTTATCTTCCAGCGAGGGGTGGGGGAGAGGGGGGAAGGGCATAAAATGGTTTAGAATTTAAAAACTTGAAAGGACAAAGACCTGCTCTTAGCTTCTTTTAATACTGAGAGGGAGAAATATGTGTGTGTGTGTGTGTGTGTGTGTGTGTGTGTGTGTGTGTGTGTGTACCGGCCATTCCTCTCCCGGAGTCATTTGTCTCTCCCTTCTTCAGTGAGCCGTGACCTAATCCTGCTATTTGAACTCTGGAGGAAATTGATATAGTGCTGAAAGTCAAATTGAATACAAGTTTGATACAACCAAATGAGTTTTTTTTTCCCATACAAACAATAAAGAGAAGATTTAGTTTTTCACCAAGGGCCTAAGGGATAAGCAGGAAGCCATGCTCGAGGACTATGGCAACAGCCATGTCATAGGAGTGTACAAATCTAGACGGAGGCTTACAGTGACAGGTCTCCTATGTTGATTTCTTGTACTCTCATTTTAGTTGAAGGCTAGAAGATAAATGGCCTTTTAACTAATTGAAGCATCAGTCATTTCTAGTTTTAAAAGTATGGGCTATTATTAAAATGTTCATTGCACTAAAACATTTTAAATTCATGTTTCTTCTGAGAGAAACACAGAGATAGAAATGTCACATTTGGGGGCCTCCCCGGTGGCGCAGCGGGTTGAGCGCCGCTCTGTGAAGCTGTCTGCAGCCTCTGCACGCAGGTTCGATTCTCGGCCAGCCAGGGAGAAACCCACATGGTGAGCAGACCTCCCCTGTCTCACCTGCTGTTCCCCTCAGCAGTGTGCTCGGTCAGTTTGTCTGTTCTACTCCCCGCTCTGTTTCTGGTGAATTCTCTCACCCTCCCACACCTCTGACTATACCCCAGTTCTTATATAAATGAAATAATCTTTAAAAAAATTTTTTTTTAAAAAGTCACATTTGGGCCTCCCTGGTGGCACAAGGGGTTAAGCATCGCACTATGAAGCAATCCGCACCTCTGCAGCATGAGTTCAATCCCCAGGAACACCAGGGAGCAACCCACATGGCGCAGCAGACCTCTCATGTCTCACCTACTACTCCCCCCAGCAGTGTGTTTCAGTCAGTCTGCCTGTTCTATTCCCCACTCTGTCTCTGGTGAATCCTCTCACTCCCCCATCTCTGGCCTGTACCCCAGCTCTTGTATGCATAAATAAATTAAATGTTTTTTTTAAAAAGAAATGTCACATTTATTACACAGGACAAAATGAATTGACTGAATGGTTACAATCAGCAAGTGGAATTTGGCTGATCTAGCAAGAAGGGCATCTTTAAGCCAAGCACCAATACAACCTAATTAAAACTGTTTAAATGAGCTAATGATGATGTTAAATGATAAATCAGAAAGGTACATAGAAACGAATGATTTCTTAAAAAGGCAACTGCTTGGGGAGTAAAAAAAAAAAAATTTCTATTATTACTATGAAATTGTAATCTCCGCTCAAACATGTAATCTCCACTGAAACAAATTTGGAGTCACTGTTATTCATATCTCTTTTGCAACTTTTGATTTGCAAGTGTAAAAGAGAAGGAAGGACAGGTATAAATCTAAATTCATGTAAACTTAAACATACAAAATATAGGTGGAAGCTAACATTTGAGAATATCAACTTTATATAGACGTATCCACTGTCCTATTTCATCTTCCTCCTCAAAATACACTTTACAGATAACAGACTAGTCTCACAGAAAGATCTTGTAAGGGATCCAAGTTATAATATTGCAAATAGCAATGCAGAATTTGAACCCAGGTCTATCTAATTCCAAAATACTTGTTTTTTTCCACTCCATGACCCAGGTCTTCCATGACCCTAACTAAACAAACACTGGCGAGGGAAATTCGGGTTTTGGTTCTAAGAGTCTGCATGTGGAGCGAAACAGGACTGAACTTTGGGCTGCAGAGCCAAGAGTCAAGGATATCCAATAACAACAACAACAGTAATGATGAAAATAATATACTAGACACTGTGTAAGACTTAAGAGCCAAGAAGACAGTCCAAAAATCTAGCAAAGGGTCTCCCGGGTGGCGCAGCGAGTTTGAGCACAGTGCTGTGAAGTTGTCTGCAGCCTCTGCGGTGCCAGTTCGATTCCAGCCCGGCCTGGGGAGATTCCTACATGGCGCGACAGACCTCTCCTGCCCAGCCCCAGGCTCCCCTCAGCAGTGTATTTCGGTCCAATTGTTAGGGGGAAAAGGATGTCCCAAAGCAAATTCCATATAGGCTTTGTGGACTCCACCCCCACCCCAGGTCAAAGCCAAAGACACTGGGAACTCCAAATCCCATCACCACCAAAGGGAAGGTGGCTGGGACCTGAGGGTGGGGTTAAGCAGCCAGGTGGATACAAAAGGCAGACACGTGGGCTTTGGGGGGGCCCCCATTTTTGGCTCTCCGCCAGCTCGCAGCGTCCGGCCAGCTCTGGGAGTGACTTTGGGTTTCCAGGTCGTCGGATCGGGTAGGACGCATTAAAGACTTTATTTCCCTATTTTCTCCCTGAGTTGTACATTTTCCTTATTTCTTTTTCTCTTGTAAATAAACCTTTAATAACCCTTTTGTGTGTGTCTGTAGTAGAGTATTCATAAGTCCCTTTAAAGCGCGCGGGTGAGGACCCACAGCCAGGAACCCGTTTAATATCAGGGTTGCTCTATAACACTTCTGCCTGTTTTGCTCCCTGCTCTGTCTCTGGTGGATTCTCTCACCCTCCCTCTTTGACCTGTACCCCAGTGAGTGTATAAATAGATAAATCTTTGAAAAAAAAACTATCAAAAAAGATGCCAGCTGATGTTTCAAAAGATACTAAACTTTAGTTTCTCTGCTTTTCAAAAAACCCGTCAGAAAGGGGAGCCTTGATAGCCAGAGGGATGGTGTATATAGAAGGAAACGATACTGTCATCTACCTGTAAGATTAGACAGCAGTGAACCACAGGAAACCAGAATGGGAGGCAATGGTGGCCTTTACGTCTCTCACATGAAATAATAGTAGTAATAATAATACCAACAATAGTAGCAGCAACAGCAGTTAACATTTATTGAGGCATGTTAACACTATATTAGGTTAATTTGTACCTATTATATAGTTTGATTACACTATTCCGCCAAAGTAGGAACTCTTCATATTTACAAATAAGAAAACTGAGGCTTGTGGAGGAATTTGGCCCCAGAGAGCTTTACTACATCATAGAGTCTAATTTCCTATCTGAAAATCCTCTCTTTGGTAGGGAAATTCCCATCTTTAACACCAATTTATTGAACTCATAATACAAAAAAAGTTGAAATTAACAAACATTGAATTAAATATCTATAAAGGAAACATCAAGTTAAGTGGTTCGTCAACCTCAGCTAAAACTAAATTTGGCTATATGGAAATAGCTTCAGGGAGAAATGGTTGCCTTTTAAATTGTTTGCTATAATGAGAGGTCCAACAAAAGAAAGGCGCCCTTCTGACTCTGCCTTCAAGTTATCAAGCAGGTGCTGATCTCTGTGGCTTCTCCAGTCCTAATCCATAAACAAGGGGCCCCTCCATTCCCCAGTCATATCTCACTATGGCATCTCTGTAAAGACCTGATTTACGAAACCTAACATTCACTCCAGTTTACTTAGTGCTACTTTACCTCAACACACAAAAGTTTCCTCATTTTCTTCCACCTTTTTTCCCCACCCGTGGAAAAACTCCATCTGACACACTACCACCAGGTTTTGGGAGATACCACGGAGCTATAATTAATCAGGTTGGTAAATTTAAGATTTATGCCAACCACATACAAAGGGTGAATATAAATTAAGGACAGACAAAAATTATACCACTTGTAAATGACAGTGCATGAACTGAACTCAGGAAAATAAATTAGAAGGTAAACATTAAAATTTATATTTCCTTTGATGTAAGATCCATTTGAAAAATTTTTCCTGTAATTTCATTGTATACTTGACATTGAAAAATGATCACTATATATTTAATGAAAAGACTACAAAGCACATGACCATATGATTCTAGATTTGTCTTAAATACTGGTACTTATTTGTTCAAAGAATGTAAAAAGATGAAGTCAAAAATATTTATAATTGATGATTGTTTTGTCTGATGATGGGATTATAAGATTTTTCCCCTAATCTAGCTACAGTAAACAAAAATTGCTGTTCAAAATTTTAAAAGTTACTAAAAAACAAAGTTATGACCCAGTATTCAAGAAATACATTACTGTAGGATACGGAAAACAAAACTACTTTATTAAGGTGGGGGAAGGGAAATAAATGCCATTTAGAGGTTATACTTTGTGAGTGACTTGAGTTTTAAAGAAAACTTTTTAAGCATTGATTCCTGCCTCACCCAGTGATGATATGTGCATCTTGGACAAATCACTCTGAGACATAGCTCATTCATGTAGATCTAAAAAAAAAATTTCCCAGAACTAATATTCTTTTAACATCACTAGATTTGCAACAATTAGTAATATGGGTGATCCTCTTGTTTCCCCTATCAGGCATATCTTAAAATTCACAAATTTATTTTTAGCCCAAGTACCCATACATCTATCCATTTGCTAAGCCAACTAAAATTTATGACAAGCTGTAATGTGCATGGAACTTAGAGGAATTATCTTCTATGATTTCTTGATTGTCTGAAACTTGTTTTCTAGGAAGATTTTTTTTTCAGGGAACAATATGGCATGAGTTCTTACAAATACTTAGAAGACAAGCTTCAAGTAATCAAGAATTGATAGGTGCTTTGGCTGAGTCCCAGGCATGTGACAGCTTATCAATAAATGTTACAGTCTTATGCTGTGAATCAATCTGATGAATATATATTTCACTTTTCCTTTGTAAATTACTCTTTATGCCTGTATGTCCAAAGAGTTTTTCCCTTATTGTCTTATTTTACTATAATGTTTTGGCATTGACAATTTTGAATTCATTTTCCAAGGTCAATGATGTGCTCTTTGAATAAGTTTGCTTCCCTCCCCCCCCATTTAAGGAAAATCTTCTTGCATTATGGATTTTTGTATTTGCATTGTCCTATTGTCTTCTTGTTCCACTTTCACCATAAATATACATATATTGGATCTTCTTTTACTGTTTTCTATAGCTCTAATTTTTCTCCTGATTGCTCTCTCCTCTTTTCTCTCCTCCCCCTCCCCATTTTCTTCCCTTCATTTCTTCCTTCCCTCCCTTCTTTCTCTTACCTGCCCCACTCTTTATAAATGCCCTTGTATTCCCTAAGCTCTATATATAATAATGATGGACTCTATTGTTTCAGACAGTGAGGATTTGTAGGAAATGAATTCAGAAGACAACGAAATCCCAGAGAGCTATGTTTGACATATGGCATTGCTTTTAGCCTTAAATCATTCTTATTTGATAATAATGGCTGAAAAGTGAGAACTTGAACAAAACTTTTGGTAGATTTGAAGGACTGGGGGGGAAACTGGTTCAGAGCTATGCAGAGATCTATAAATTTCAACTGGGACCAAAAAGGTAAACCAGAAATAGATCAGCCTTTACAGTGACTTAAATTCTAAATTGTATCAATGCCCAGTTGATGTTTAGCTGCCTCATTTCTAAGTTTCTTGGTTCTAAGATATGCTATTCTTTGACAGTTTTTGTTTTCTTAAACTCTTTTAGATAATTCTGTTATGTAGTTTCTGTTTTTTGATTATTTCTTGCTCTATGTCAATTATCTACTAATTCTTTAATCTATTTTCCTTTTTTATAATAGTACATTTGGTGTTTGACAATATACCTTCCTGCTGTTCATGTATAGACAAATTCCAGTGCTCTGTGTTTTAGGAAGTGGTTTACTTGTAGAGGATTGGGAGGCATTATGGTAGTTTTCTAGCTTACTGCCTGAGATCTCTCTCCTTTATTGTTATTACAAAGTGTGTATCTATATATTTTGTCTGTCTATTTATAGAGAGAGAAATGTAGATGTAGATAGCCCCACTGTTACCCTCACTTTCTGAGATCTGCCTTCTTTGGAGTCCCACTTCTCCCCATTCTTGTCTCCAATGCTTGATACTTTTCTCCCTTTCCCCTCAGTTCTGTCCTGCTAAATTTGAATTCTCTTCATAATATCATTTTCCTTAGGAAAGGAATTTTATTAGATGTTTCTGAGTTCTCTGAGCAATTGAAGTGCTGCAGTGCCTTCTAATCTCTCCAGAGTCTCCTAGAGTGTAACTGAACTCTTTTATTTCACTCACTCACAAGTGGAGCAACAGGTTTCCTTTCCACTACTGAAATCTCCCTTCCACTACTCTGCCAATATTCACTTGCTGGGAATTCCATTCAAGGAGGGACCATCTCTTTTTGAGTATTTGTTGGTAATGACTATGTTGCAGTATTTTAGAACAATCAAAATTCTTTGTCTCCTCTCCTCTAGCTCCACATAGCTTCTAAATGTAGGCATGTCCTGGATAGGGCCTATATTTAATAACCTGTGATTTGTGTGACATGAAGCCCACTGGTATTCCAAGGTTCATAAGGATGTTTTCTCAGGTGTTTTTCTGGAAGATGTTGTGAGCAGGTGTTGTTTTTCTTTTGCTATTCTGGTTATTTAATATGTTTTCATAAAGGGACTGGATTGATTTTTAAATCATAAACCTATTGATGAAGACAATACAGTCACTGGTTCTGCATCAATCCATTGTTTGGACTGACTCCAAAGACTACAGCTACTTCCAAAATAGCTGCTGTTCAACTCTGCTCAGTGTTTATTAGCTTCCCTAAAGATACTCTTTTGTAGTATAATAGTCTCCATCTCAGAGTTGCCTACATTCTTATATTGCTCTCAATTTCCTTACCAACTCTCTTCAAATGAGTTTCCTTCATTAGCTAGCCAGAGAGTATATATACATTCTGTACAATTTCTTCATTCAATGAGAATCTTCTTTTAAAAATCAGACTTCATTTGAGAACTTCCTTATGCTAGAATTGCTGTATTTTTCTCCTAGGCATGTTTCAAATTGTTCTTTATATTTTAGGACCCTTAGTCAAAATGCTTCCTATAATGTTCAGAGGACTCACTAAATCGAAAATGATTTTCTCAAGCTAACACTGAATTAACTTTGCAGTATATTTCCTCCAAATGGAAATTGGCAAGTTCAAGCCTGCTACCTTCATACTACTAAAACTGACATATTTTACTGATGAATAAAGTAAAATTACTACATTGCTCTGCAATTCTGAGGAGTTTCTACTACTCTTCAGAAATTGTTAGAAAGCCACACTCCTTTCTCTAAAGAAATGAAATTAATGGGGGAGGAATGGGTGTTAGGGGAAGGTGGTAGTGGTCCAGTGATCAGTTACAGATCTGGTACTGTTCTTGTTCAGTTTAATTCAATCAGCTTTCCATGAGTATCTCCTAAGTTTTGTGATAAATAAAAAAAGTAAGAAATCATCCTCAGAGGGAGCACTAGAGTAATATATAAACTAGAATCTTCATTGATTGTTCAATAGCTGGGAAATTTAATTTAATTAGCTCTTTGATCTCTCTAACTCTCAATTTCCATGTCTGAGTATAGCAAGTCCTATATGATACAGCTGTTGTGATTAATTATATATATTTAATATACTTACATATTATATACACGTTTGTATTCATATAAACAAATACATACACATGTACAGTGTACACATATATGCATATTTGTAAATATGTTTATACAAAGACATATATAAAATTGTGTAACAGTTGTATCATGTAAGAATTATATATATAATTACATATATGTAGTAGGTGGTGCTGAATGTTTGCTCCTTTCAGATGTTACAGTATGTTTGTAATTTTATGACATTTCACCTTCTTTACCTCTCCAACCACAAAATGGTTATAAAATAGTCTTTAACTTCCATTAAAAATGAATTAAAATAATCTTGCTTTAAGAATTGTTAGGTCTGTGAAATACATTAAGACAACCAGAAGGGTTCTTGATCTGAGGTCATAAACTCTTAAAGTGTTCAAGGAGTTTTTGAACCTCCCAAATTGTATGTGAACTAGGCACATTTGTGACTTAGGCATTTTTGGAATGAGGCAATTCATAGCTATCACCATATTTTTTTTTAAAGAATTATTTTTATTTATTTATTTTGTTTATTTATTTATACAAGCACTGGGTACAGTCAGAAGCACGGGAGGGTGAGAGAATTCACCAGAGCCAGAGCCGGGAGCAGAGCAGGCAGAAGGACTGAAGCACACTGCTGAGGGGAGCAGCGGGCAGCAGGAGAGGTCTGCGCGCCATGCGGGACCCTCCTCTGGTGGCTGGGGAGCAGCCGGGGATTGAACTGGCACTGCAGAGGCTGCGGGCAGCATTGCAACCCAGCGCTCAACCACTGCGCCACCGGGGAGGCCCACTATCACCAAATTTTTAATGGGACTGAGAAACAAAAAGTTGAGACTCATGAAGGTGCTATAAAAATCACAGCTGGGTCTCATGATAGATTGAATACTTTGAGAGGTTAGACACTGGCAACGTAATTTCCTTTTCATTTTTTAAAAAAGATTTATTTATTCATGCATACAAGAGCTAGGGTACAGGCCAGAGATGTTTTGGGGGGGGTGTGAGGGGATTCACCAGAGACAGAGTGGGGAGACTGACAGAACAGGCAGACTGACGAAGTACACTGCTGAAGGGAACAGTGGGTGAGCCAGGAGAGGTTTGCTGCGCCATGTGGGTTGCTCCCTGGCCAGCCGGGGATCGAACTGGTGCTGCAGAGTCTGTGGCCCGCTCCATAGTACAGTGCTCAACCACTTGTGCCACCAGGGAGGCCCCTGTAATTTCCTTTTTATAATGCTTAGCATACAGCCAGGAAGAGTTAAGAACATAAACTTTTCTTTAAAAAAAGTCATAATAGCATTCTTTTATCTACTAGGAGGGACAGGTGTATGAAGAATAACTGAAAAAATTAAAAGGAGATTGAAAGGAGGCAGGCTAAATGCTGAGATCAATGAAAGATGAGGAAGCAAAGAAGAGAAAAACAAACAACCCCCTCACCCCTCCCACCACCACCACTGCACACACAGAGAAAAAGGAGGAAGGAGAATAGGAAATAGATTGAAAGAAAAGTAGAAGAGAAAGGAAAAGAAAGCAGTTTGTTGGGCTGTGATAGTTTGCTCCCTTTCTTCCTTCTTACACCACCCCTTCCACACACCTCCCCCAAAGTCTCTTTAAGGCAATGCCTTCTTAATGTCCAACAGAAAAAGAGAAGTGTCTATTTAGGTCTTCTGACCTTTTTTCTAAATTGGATTTTTGTTGTTGAGTTGTATGAGTTATTTTATATATTTCAGAAAGTAACCCTTTATAGGGCATGTGAGGTGCAAATATTTTCTCCCAGTACAAAAGTTGCCTTTTTGTTTTTGTGCTGATTTCTTTTGCTATACAACACGTTTTTAGTACTATGTAGTTGTACTTGCTTATTTTTGCTTTTGTTTCCCTTGCCAATGGAGTTAAGCACTCAAATTCATCTCTGAGATTGCTGTCACCTATGTTTTCTTCTATGTACTCTATGGTTTCAGATCTTAAACATTCAAATCTTTAATCCATTTTGAACTAAAATTTTTGTATGGAATTAAATAATGATCTAGTTTTATATTTTTGCTTTTGGTTGACCCAGCTTCCCTGTGTCATTTATTGCAGAGGTTTTACTTTCTCCACTGAATGGTTTTAGTGTCTTTTATCATAAGTTAACTGTCTATATGTGTGTGGGTTTATTTTGGGGCTGTCTAATCTAGTCCAGTGAATTGTGTTTCCTTTTTGTTCTAATATTATATAATGTTTTGATTTCTGTCATTTTTAAGTACAGTTTGAAGACATAAATATGGCTCATAGGCTCATGAAAAATGATCAACATCACTTGTGAGGGAAATGCAAACCAAAACCACAATGCAGGGCCTCCCCGGTGGCGCAGCGGTTGAGCACTGGGTTGCGAAGCTGCCCGCAGCCTCTGTGGCGCCGGTTCGATCCCCGGCTGCTCCCGGGCCACCGGAGGAGGGTCCCACATGGCGCGCAGACCTCTCCTGCGGCCCGCTGCTCCCCTCAGCAGTGTACTTCGGTCCTTCTGCCTGCTCTGCTCCCCGCTCTGGCTCTGGTGAATCCGCTCACCCTCCCGCGCTTCTGACTGTACCCAGTGCATGTATAAACAAACAAACAAACAAATAGATGAATAAATTAAAAAAAAAAACACAATGCAATATCAACTCACACCTATTAGAATGACCTATTCAAAAGGACTGAAAAAACAAGTGTTGGCCAGGGAATGGAGAAAAAGGAATGTTCATCACTGCTGGTAGGAATGTAAATTGGCATACCCTCTGTGGAAACAGTATAGAAATTCCTTTTAAAAACTGAATATGAATATACCATAAGATCCAGCAATACTACTTCTAGGTAATTATCTGAAGACCAGGAAACCATTAATACAAAAAGATTATGTACCCCTATGTTCATAGCATTATTATTCATAATAGCCAAGTCATAGAATCCACCTCAATGCCCATCAATGGACAGTTAGATAAAGAAATTGTGGTATATATATTCAATGGAATACTGCCCAGCTATTAGGAAAGATGAAATTAGTGCCTTTGGGACAATATGGAATGAACTTGAGATGATAATGTACAGTGAAAGAAGTCAAAATGTGAAAGACAATTACCAGATGGTTTCACTCATTTGCAGAATATAAATAGCCAAAGAAAATAAGCTGGCATAACACAATAAAAATAACTCTTAGACTGAAATATACAGTGGTTACCAGAGGGGAAGGGTAGGAAGAGGGTGCAGATAGCATAGTGGCAGGGAGCCTGGTAGAGGATGCATGAAGCATGTACATGTCAAGGTGTGAAGCTATATTCCCCAAATTATATAGTTCTGTAAACAAATGGTAAATTTGTTTGAAAAAGAAAAGACTGTTTTAGATAGACTGAATGAAGATGCACAAACTTATAATTTTAACTTAGTTTGATGGTAATAACTTTGGCAAGTCATTTTTACCACCTGAATTATTGCTATCGGCAACCTCTAGACAGTTAATGTTAGTTGACTAGAAGCAGTTTCTTCTCCATGTGAACTACATTCCAAAAATTCATTTTGAAGTGATCTAATTTGAAGTGAGAATGCATTTTCCTACGCAGTTAAAACAGTAACATAATAGTCCATAAAATGTATTTAACACATAATGAAAGAAAAGAGAACTGGTCTTTCAGTTATTAGTGGGGAGCTTGGAGAGTTACAGCACAGAATCTCTTCTCATTTCCTTTCTCACACCCCAGAGAATTTTGGGCTCACCTGTGTTAAGTATGGGGATTCATCTGTACGTCTAAGATAAAAGGCAGAACACCATAAATAGCCATTTGTATATGAAGAGCAAAACTATTGAAATTTCCTGATCCTATTCCTTCCTTCAGTTCTGTCTTGTTCTACGTGTATGCCTTCTTGTCCCTACTATGTCTTTATAATTTTTATCGAGAACAAATTCTAGTCTCCTCATGAAAGTGAATTCTACTTTTCTGAACTCTGGAAGTTTCTATTCCATTTTGTATGTCACCATCACCATCCATTTCAGACTTCTGCTATAAAGTGTTACTCCCTGCTCACCCTCCATCATCTACCATCAACACCTAGTCCTGGCCATTTTTCTAATTAGTTATATCCTTGACAAAAGCCTGATGTAAAAGGAGATAGATGTTATTATCTCAATTGACAATACTCTAATACATATATTGCATGGAAAAAATAGAGCAGTGAGAGACAAAATAGAGCAGGGAGTCTGACAAAGTAAGTCAGACTCCCCTTCTTAGGTAAGGAGTAGAAAGATGGGTGTAGAGACAGATGTTTAGAAGGCGAGAAAAATTAAGATGGTCTTGTATTTCTGCTAGCCTGATGCACTCAATATAAGTGAAGGGTAAATACAATTCAAGGTAGAGGTGAAGGTTTCACTCTAACTTGGTTCTAAAGGATAGTACATGTACATATAAATCATTCTAGAGACAAAAGATGAAACAGACCATATACCAGGATTTGTCCAAAGATGTGACATAGCTGCAAACTGTATGCAAGAAACAAATCTGTAGGACTAATATTAACAGATACCTTCTGTTTAGGCAGAACTGCCTCTGCAGCACTAGTCAACTGACATAATAAATACTGGAAATAAAAATAAGGAGACATTATATACAATCAACTTAAATAGAGTTTAAGCAACTATAAGGCTAGAACAAA
The DNA here is from genome assembly GCF_014898055.3 of Talpa occidentalis. Classification (NCBI taxonomy): domain Eukaryota; kingdom Metazoa; phylum Chordata; class Mammalia; order Eulipotyphla; family Talpidae; genus Talpa; species Talpa occidentalis. Next base: position 88,171,911 of record NW_026555331.1, read on the forward strand.
ATAATATACAATACCGTCTGTTTTTATAATTAAATTATGACTGACTACTGCAATACTGACAGATATTTTGTACAAACAATATGATGATAGAGAGTTTGAATTATTTGCAAGCAGACTGTTGGTCAAAGGATTTAAAACTATGGTTCTATTGATAAACAGCCACTCTCAACAGAGAAACTCAAATTCCCAGAAAAAGCTGTTTCAATTTTTTAAGGGTTCACCAAATCCATAGACTTATAAGGCTCTAACCACACAAAAAAAGGACTCAGAAATTACTTAATCCAATTCTTTTACATTAGAAATAACTGCCCCTTGAATAAAAATCACTTATGCCTATTTCAATATTAAGGTATTTATAGTGAACATCTGTGCTAATTAATATTTACTACAATGGGACTAAAATGTGGCAGTAGAAATATTTGTTGAAAAGATATTCCCTTTTAAAATTTTTGGTCAATCCACTTATTGTTATCATTATTTATAAAAATAGCTACCATTTACTGCATAATTATAATATGGTGGGCCAAAAGGAGGACCAGGACCAGAGCCTTCTGTGTAAAAACTGTTTTATCTTAGAGTTAATAGTTTATCCAAGTTGTAGCTATACTACTCTTTAGCTCCAGAATATCTTATTAGATTCTTTTTTGTGATTGCTATTTATTTACTGACATTTTTACTTTGTTCATTCATTATTTTCCTCATCTCTCTTAGCTCTTGCTCCAGGTTTTCCATTAGGTTTTGAACATATTTAAGACAACTGCGTTAAAATTTTTGTCAGGTTTAATCATGTATGGCTTAACAACAAAATGTGTCATTAGGTGGTTTCATCACTGTGCAAAATTCACAGAGCTAGCAATAAATTGAACATTGCAGTCGAGTTCAGCCTTTTTTTTTTTTTTTAACATCACAAACAACCTTTTGCTCTGGTCATGTTCGTCATGGTGCTAAGACGGATACACTTCTTAATCAGGTATTCAATCCAGTTCATCAGAAGTTTCCCACATCTAATATAAGCCCTTCTCAAAATTTTCGTTGGTCCCATTGCTCTCAGTGAAGCATTCTTTAACAGCTTCCATTGTTTCATGTTCTTCAAGACTGTAACAATGGTGAAATGGGAACAAGCCTGCCTGACAAACAATAGCCATTTTCCACTGTCATAGTCCTTAATCACTTTTAATTTCATTCCTTGGTCAATCACTCGACATGCCCATTAGCAGTAGAGTTTTGTACTCTTTGGGGCCACCATGAACAAAACAATGAGATCTAATCAAGCGCAAAGATGATGCTATCAAAACATGCAGGAATTTAGGTACCACTATAGTATATGCAGTCCATTGTTGACCAACTCATCATTTTGGGGTGGAGGATAGTAATTCCAATATCTGATCTTCCTCAGAAATGGTTTCTGTCAATTTATTTGGCTTCCTTGAATGAGACCCAATTTCTTACTTCTTTTGACTTCCTTATTGAAATCAGGGCATTTGACTCTTTTAAAGTGGTAAGCAGAAATCAGATTCTCCCTCTTTAACAGTATTTGCCACTTTTTTTGGTTGTTGAAGACCCTAACAGTCAGTTTATATAATTTCTTTTCCAAACTATTATTGGGAAGACTGTATTCTTCATCAATGTGGTCGCTGAAGTCTCTGCTCCTTAGCTTGTATTCAGTTAATATTTTGATAGAGATGTCTTTGAATACTAGGCATCTCCTAGTTTTACCAAATTGGCTTTGAGTCAAGGCCTACAACTTGCCAGGTTTGCCAAGGGATCATTAAGGTGAAAGCCCATAGTCTTCTCAGGTGTTTACTGAGCACGTGTCTTCCATGGGCACACACAGAACTTTCTAAATTTCTGTGTGTGGGGGTGTGTGTGTGTGTGTGTGTATGTATATATGTATATATATATGTGTACATATATATGTATATATATGTACATATATATATGTATATGTGTGTGTGTGTGTGTGTGTGTGTGTGTATATATATATATATGGCTGCTTTTGAATGTCCTAGTTTCCCAAAGAAATCGCTTTTCCCTTAGGCAATGTATTATATGCTTTAACTATGATCTCTGCCTTAGTGTCTGAAGATTGTTAATTCACTTTGTAGTGTTTCTGAGTTCTTTCTCTTGAGTTGTGAATTAAGTAAAACAGAGTAGAATATTTTGAACTTCAAGTTGCCTCCATTTATTAGTGTGCTTGGGCTACCACAAAAAAAATCAAAATACCACAACAGATATTTCTTATAGTTCTGGAGGCTGGAAGTCCAAGAACAAGGGCCCAGCCAATTCTATTTTTGGTTAGGTTTTTCTTTGTGGTCTGCAGACAGCTGCCTTTGTGTTCTCACAAAATGGAGAGAGAACTGGTGTCACATCTTATAAGGGCACAAGTCCTATGGGATGAGGGTTTCACCCTCATGATCCTCATTTAAACTTTATCACCTCCTTCATAGGACCTACAGTGATATTGGCAACAAGACTTCAACATGTGATTTGGGGAGACACAATTCAGGGCCCAAGCACATCAGACAGAGCAGAATCAGGGTAATTGTTGTATCTATTACAATATTTTTAAATAAGGTCAACTTTTCTCCTTCCAGAACCAGGGAAACAGTCCCACACTGGGAACACAGGCTGCTGCCACTTTAAGACTGCTATCACTTTAACCCTGCTGTCTTTTTCATGACTGCAGCAGCTTTGACTACTGCTGCTTTAGGACTACTGGCATTATAAGGCTGCCCCCAGGCAGGAAGGGTAGGGGAAAGACATGAAAAATCATCACAACATCTTCCTCCTGTTTTGAAGTGCTATTTTCCTGATTCAGTGCTCACTGGTTGCTGTAAACTTTTAACAGTTTTTCAGCATTTTCACAAAATTAGTTTTGACAGTTTCTGCTTGCTTTTCCATCTTTCCGTGAGAGAACAAGAGCTTAGAGCTTCCTAGTCTGCCTCTTGCTCTCTTTTTGTAAGTTTTATGTTACTACTGAAACCAAAGCTTTCAAATACATTTTTTTTTTTACTTCTCAGAAATGAAAACAACTATTTAAATCTCTCTTCAATGAAGAGATGAAATGTATTTTAAAGAATGGAAAAGTTATCCATTTAATCTAACTTAAAAAGTGTAATTTAATATAAAAATACAGTGTAGGAATTTCACAGCAGGTGGGTGCCTCCTCCTCCCATTCTCCCTCCTTTTCTTTCACTCCCTCTCCCCTTCCCTCCCCATCACCCCTGGAAGCACCACAGTTCAGGGTTGCTACGCTTCTCAGATAGCTGGCTTCATTTCCTTTTCTCCTAGCACAGTGGCTTCCACCTATCTGGGTGCACAAGTCCATGTTTGGGTTACAGTTTCAGTATTCAACAGAGAAAAACTAAAGCTTCTCTCTTCCAATTTCAGATTCCCAGATGTAAGACTCATTGATTCAGATTCCTTCAAGAATCCAAAATTCTCCCGGGCCTCCCTGGTGGCACAGCAGGTTGAGCACAGCGCTGTGAAGCTGTCCGCAGCCTCTGCAGTGCAGGTTCGATTCCTGGCTGGCCAGGGAGATACCCACATGGCACGGCACACCTCTCCTGTTTTACCCACTGCTCCTCTCAACAGTGTTTTCGGTCCTTCTGCCTGTTCTGCTGTCTCTGATGAATTCTCTCACCTTCCTGTGCCTCTGGCCTGTATCCTCATTCTTGTATAAATAAAATAAATCTAAAAAAAAAAAAAAATTCTCCAATCATCCATGGCCAGCAGGGGAGGTCCTCTCATATAAACAAGGCTGTAAGGACCCAACCTGTAGATGGGTATTCAGGAAAAAGAAATTCAGGAAAAGGAATCCTCAATGGAGGAGGACAGAAGCCCACCGAAGTATTACCACAGTCCAATTTCAGACTTAAAAACATTTAAATAAAACTTTAAAGAAAGAGGAAAAAAATATGCCATATTATGCAGCTAAAAATTTGTAAGTCAGCTAGTTCCTTCCAATAGCAGAGGTAGCATACACATCTATAAATAATTTATTGCTTAGGGACTTTAAACTAAAGCCAGCTTCATCTATTCCATTTACAAGAAATGTGTTCTGCTTTTGTTGAGCCACCAGGGAAAACAATTAAAGAATATTCTGATTCTTATTCCAGGGAACTAGAAGAACAGGGAGCAACCCCAGGGAGACTAACCTCGTAAATTGAGAATATTTCTCTAGATGACATGACTTAAAAATTTCCTCAGTGAACACGTGGCAGTCTCTGTTTTCAAGTTAATATATTGTGAGTCATGCTGAGTCTTCTTCCCTTGAGGTTAAAAGTATTTTCTAGATTTTCTTTTTGTTATTTTCTCCACTACTCCAATCTCCACCTTTACCCGCTTTGTGTGTAAGTCAGTTCTGAAAATAACACTAGCCTTTCCAACTGTCTTGAAATCTTAAAACTGCCTGGAAAATCCACTCTTAACTTCCACAGGGTGAAAATACTTTGTCCTGACAGGTAATTTCAATATGAGATGAGAAGCGTTGTTGAAAAGCACATTATTACCAGAAATGGAAACTCTGTCCTTTTTCCCTTAGCATGCAGTCTTCCTACTCAGATTAATAAAGATGGTACACGGCAGGACTCATCTACCACCACAGATATTCTGATGTCTACTTAAGTCAGTAGTTTCAACTGATTTGAAGTCACAACTGAAAAGCAGACAGCAAGAAAAGACAAAACCAGGGATTTTGGATGGTTAATTTGCTATATAACCAGGACTTGAATCTTATAGTAAGATGACCTTACTCATGCTAAAATATTTACCTTGGGGTTAGTCATACCACCAAACTGTGCTGTCAATAATCTCCACCTCTAATATTTTATTATGAAAACCCTTCCCCTATATGCCCAAGTCCTCCTCTCTGAAAGAATTGCTGTTAAGTGCAATTTTGCTTTTGGATGATCTTAGATTCAGAGAAAATTACTGGTTAAATTTGTTTATTGTTAAGTAAGTTTAACTACCACCATATGTTGTCATTACTATAAATATACGCAGGTACCTAGTCACAATTTCAAATTAATTCATGAAAAGAAAAAGAGGCCATCATAATTATGTATTCTTTCTAAAGTGCAATAAATTTTCAACAGGCTAATAAAATGAGATCTGACATCTAATAACCCACCATCCTACCATACTCTTAAATCCCAACAGCTTACTATGAATAATGCTAATATTTTAATAAAAGTACACAGTAAAATCACTTAAGAAGCTAAATCACTACTTAAAAGAAAAGTCTTCATGGCATACACACCTAAAATACCACGTGTTTAATTGCTTAAAAATAAAATAGGATAAAAAATAAAAATAAAATAGGATAGAGCTCATATGCCTACTGTAATTAAAAGAATGTAAATGCTTTGCAATTACACCACCATAATCAATTTCATTGATTCCTTTTTGAGACAGGCTAGGATTATTTTTCACACTTTACCCCCAGGTAAATTGAAACTTAAGAGGGTTTAGGTTACATGTTATGGGCCACTCAGCTACTCATTGGTAATACTGGAAGCATTAGTTAAATCTCAAGGATTCCATTGCTTTATTCATACATGTTTCTTCTGGAATGGTCAGGGTTCGAGAGCTCAGAAAGATTCACAGTTGATCTCTCTAGGATCATGTCAGAAAACCCTTATATAAAACAGATATCAAGGATCAAAGATAATACCAGCATTGTATGTTACTTTTTAAAGAAAGACATATTTTACTTCATTTATTTATTCATTCAAACAACAAATAATTAAGCACCTACATATGTGCCAGGTATTATGGTAGGTTCTATTATACCCAGCTACATTCCTTATCTTTGCTACATCAAAAATTATCTCAAGATTTAATTGTTTAAAACAACAAACATTTATTATCTCAGAATTTCTACAAATCAAGAATTGGGGAGCATCTCAGGTTGAGTGGTTCTGTTTCAGGATCTCTCCTGAATTTCAGTAAATACAATCAGGATACTAAAGGCTTGACTGGGGCTGGAGGATGTGTTTTCAAGTTCACTCAAATGGCTGTTATCAGGCATCCTAGTTTCTTATTGGCTATTGGCTGAAAGCCTTAGTTCCTCAGAATGTGTCCCTCTCCATAAGTGACCTGTGTGTCCTGTACTAAATGATAGGACACCTATCTTTCCCTAGGAAGTAATTCCAGAGAGAACAGAAGAAAGCTGGTATCTGCTTCATAATTTCTTCTAGGAAATCACACAATCATTTCTACATTTATTCATGAGAAAAAGTTTACTTGTGTAACGTCAAGGTGAGGGGAATGACGCTCCATCTTTTGAAGAAGGAAGTACCAAAGAACTGGAGGACTTATTTTAAAATTACTAATCAGTGCATCTAATTTAATTTATAGAATTTAATTTAATTATCACAAATGATTTGCTAATCTAATTGTAATACTTGGGTATTTAAAAAGGAAACTTAGTATATTAGAGAAGAAGGTAGTATTTTGTTGCTATTACTTGTTTGTTTGAATTTTAGGTTCCCATTTTTATCTTACCAGATCTACTAAGATGTTCTGCATGTAATGCTAAATAAATGACAACTTGTTCTAGCAGATCAGTTAGGATTTGCATTCAGTGCTTATAGCAGAAATCCAAACGAAGCCTTAAATAGGACATATTTATTTTTCCTCACATAACAACAAATACAAAAATGAGTACTCAGAGAAGATGGCCCATCAAAGTAGTCATGAACTAGGCACCTCTGGCTTCCTATACTATTATGGTGTGTGGGGCTCCCCTTACTATGGTTGAAATATGGCTGCTCCATCTCCAACATCATGTGCTGCTTCAGGTAAGAAAAAGGCCGCTACAAGTCCAGTGCTAAAGGGACATTTTTCCCTCAAAGTTTTAAGTCCCTCCTAGTAATATTCATTCTCATTTTGTTAACAATTCTTATAGCCAATCATGCCTTATAGGAGTCTGAGGAAGTAAACATTCTTAACTGGACACACTGTCACCCTGGGGGAAAAAAAATTCAGAGTTCTACTAATAGGAAGAAAAGATATGGGTTTAAACTACTAATAGTTGCAAATCAAAACCCCAGTGAGATATCACCTCACTTCTATGAGAATGGCCCATATCAAAAACAACAGAAACAACAAATGTTGGTGAGGGTGTGGAGAAAAACCAACCCTCCTACACTACTGGTGGGAATGAAGACTGGTTCAGCTGCTAAGGAAAGGTCCTTAAAATATCAAAAACAGATATACCATATGACCCAGCAATTCTACACTCTGGTACTTATCAAAAAAAATGCAAAAAAACCCCACTGATTTGAATGAATATATGCATCCTATGTTTAATGCAGCATTATTTACAATCATCAAGTTTTGGAAACAATGTAAGTGCCCAACAACAAACGAGCAGAATAAGATGTGGTATATATACAACAATTGGTTGATATCAGCTATAAAATAAATGAAATATTGCCATTTGCCACAAAATGGATGGAAGTGGAGGGGATTATGCTAAGTGAAATAAGTCATAAGAAGAAAGACAAATACCACGTGATTTCATTCATATATGCAATATTAAGAAACAAAACAAAAGAATAGAACTAAAACCAAACAAACCCCAGAAATATGGCTGCAGCATCGAGGCTAGTAGAGGGATCGCATGGGGGCATAAAGTGCAGAGGGCACCAATTGGTCCAGGGGGGTGCTTTGGTGGTGGGTATGGGGTGAAGATAGATATGAACACATTCCCCTAAATCATATACAGTGTTGTAAACCAAAGTTACCTTAATAAAGTGACAAAAAATTTTAAAAAATCAAAAATTAAATAAACTGCTAGCAACGTCTACCTCCCTGCAACAAGCAGCCTTAACCACATATATTCTGTTCCATTCTCTGACATATTATTATTGAAACATTATACCAGACAGTCTGAGGTTTACCTGTATTTCAAACAGGAGGATCTGGGCATTCTGAGTTCCATATACAAATTATATCTTTTAAAGTAACCACAACTTTCTTTTTTCTAGTTTATAATGTGCAAGAATTGGTTGATATCAACGACCTTACTAAGAAGTTATCCAAATTGGTAACTTCAATTTTGCAAAGGTTCATGCATAAGGGAATTTATCAAAGAGTTGCTTATAACAGTAAAAATTTGGGGGGGGGGTAGAAACAAATTTCAATTAACAAAATCCTGGCTAAATGATGGTACATCCATGTAATAGCCCCTATGCAACTTTTGAAAATGTTATTTATGACATATAGTGAAGAACTGGGAACATAAAAAGATTCAGTTTTATAACTATTAATGCTTTTGTTTGTTTTTGTTGTGGACATGTCTGTAGGACTGTAACATGGACTTTTAAAGACGGTTATCTCTGGATTATGGTATTTGGACAATATTTTTTGTATTTGTTTGAATGAATGTGAATCATTTCCATGAATAAACAGCTATTTTCTAAAAAATCCAAGAGTGTTGATTTGATCTGATTGTTCATATCAACATACTTCTTGCCAGCAATTTTCTTAGACATGCTGTTCCTGAGCTTATCCTTGGACGTTTCCTTATCTTTACTCACTGAAAAAATGTTACTCCTTAATCATTATAACTTTCAATAAAAGTAAAATGAGATAGGGATCTAGAGGTTTGTTTGTTTTGCCATTTGGAAGCTGTGACTTTTGAAAGGGTGTCCTTTCCCTGTCTTACAGTAGATTTGGAGAGGAAGTAGGTGAGACTGGGTTTAGGGTAGATGGTTTTCAGGCTTTTCTGCCCTCCTGCCATTAGTATTGCCCTGCCTGATGGGGCACATGCATTTTGTTACATTGTTATAAGTTATGGTGCTTAAGTCTGTGGGCCATCACTGCAGTATTGAGATAGTCACTAAGAGGCAGAAGCAGAAGAGAGGCAGGTGAGGGAAGGGGTGAAAGAGCCGTGAAAGAGCGCCAGAGAGCCCAGTACAGACTGAAGATTCCCCAGGGGCTGGGAGGTCTGCCATGTACCTGGTTGCTGCACTACATGTAAAAGCTCAATAAAAGCCTGAGAAAGCCACTGAGGGCTCCAGGACTCTCCTTTACCTGTCTGCTCCTATCGTAGGCAAGCTGCTTGCTCTGTGCCCTTCCTGCCCCTACAATTGGTGTAATTCGGCAGAATGATTTGATGCAGACAGGTATGGAGCCCTCTGAAGGCCTCAGGAGGGACTGAGGAGGAGCAGATTGTGTTTGCCTGTGACAACGCTGGACGTGCCATGGCAGCACAGGAGGTGACCTAAGTCCAGGAGCTGCAGGAAGGGCTAGAGACGCTGCAGGAGCACAGGAGGTGGACAAAGTCTGGGAGCTGCAGGACGAGACCTCGAGTGGAGAAGGAGATGGCCCGTGAGGACCAGCCAACGACCCCTGAGGCAGCAGATTCATCGGAGAAGACAGGACGACGATTCGGAGCTCGCCAGTGCTGACACAAGGAACAACTGATGGACTTGGACTGGCCATCCTGCCAGAAGGCGGAGGAATTTTGGCAGGGTAAAGTTATGTTTTGGGGACCCTGGGGGAGGATGGTATTGTTTATACACCCTAGGAGATGGGACTCTGGGGGTGGCCAGTGGGCCTCGGTGGCCAAAAGCAGCCTGTGTACTGCCCAGCAATCCTACGGCCACAGCCCTGAGGGACAATGGCCAGAGTAGAGGAAGGGGCAGGCATAAGAAGAGCCCAACATTGGCTGAGGAGGAAGTCCTGGCCAAGTTTTTTGCAGCCAGGCAGCCGAGATGTATCAAAAGCCAACTTAGAAAGGCAAAAGCTGGTGCTGAGATTGGGAGGCCCTGAGCGGCTGTTAAGCAGCCTAAGTATGTTGATGAAGGCCAGTGAGTCTCTTAAAATCACTGGTGAGTGATGCCCTGCTCACTGTTGAGTGAGGGTGAGGGGCTAAGGAACCCATCCTTGGGGGACGGGTGGGGAATGTGGCTTGTGGTGGAGCCCACAGCCAAAGAGGGGACCCAAGAGAGGCCGCATGTGGAGCTTGCATCCACAGATCCCCAACCTATGTGCATGTGCAATGGGTTGGCCTGAGTGCAGGGGCCTGCATCTCACATTGGTGGCTATGAGAGCCCAGTGTTGGAGTGACTGCACACAGAAAACCCTGAGGATTGGGCGATTACTCCCCAATCCCCAATTGGCAACATCGCCAATTCCAAGAATGAGTGCATCCCCAGGGGTGGATGCGGTGTGTGGCTTGTGGCGGAGACCACAGCCAGAGAAGGCCAGGACGCCTGACAGCTTCTGGCATGTGACACCAGATGCCTGAGTGATTCCCCTCCTTCGAATGAGCAGGGCCATGGGCAGCAGAACTGGTGGATCATCTGCTGGTGCCAATAATCGTCTTTTGCCACTGGGTTGGTGCCATGCCTGGACTTAATTTGTGTTCTCTTGTTTCATTAGTCAGTTGTATTTTCTTTTGTGAGCCATGGCTGCAGTGTTTATGTTTATTAAGGGAAAACTGTATGTAACATATATAGACTATATAGCAAAACACCCAGAGGGGGTGGATTGTAGGGTAAATGGTTTTCAAGCTTTTCTACTCTCCTGCCATTAGGATTGTCCTGCCTGATGGGGCACCTGCAGTTGTTAGTGTTGTAAGCTGTGTTGTTTACTTCTGTGGGCCATCATGGTAGTATTGAGATATTCTGGAAGAAAGGCAGGAGAGAGAAAGGGAGAAAGAATGCCAGAGAAAGCCCAGAGTAAAGACTTGCCAGGGGCTTAGAGGCCTACCGGCCTCCTACAACACCGCCCCCCACCCCCACCCCGACCCTGGTTGCTACACTACCTGTAAAAGCTCAATAAAAGCCTGAGAAAGCCACCGAGGGCTCCAGGACTTTGCTTTACCCATCTGCTGCAATCATAGGAAACGTGCTCTGTGCCCTTCCTGGCACTACACTGGGCAATAACTATAAACAGGCTGAGGAAGAGAAAGGAGAGAAGCCGGGAGGCACCGGCTAGGGCAAGAGCACTAACCCGGGCATCAGGATACTGGCACTTCTTTTCTAGCAAGGCCTATCAGTGTACCTTTTGACTTCAGTTTTCTCATCTCATTTTACTTCAGTTTCTCTCATCAAAAATAAGAGGTTTGCATAATAATCACTAGAGATTTTAAAATTCTTTTGAAGATTCTTTTGAATCTATTAGTGGCATATCCTGGCAAACTACACTAGAGCTGAAACTAAACAAATGAAAGGCAAGGCAACAGTAACTTGCATTCTTGTTTAGTGTTTCTTCCAGGAATGTGGATAAGTAACTTGCCAGTTACACAGCTAATGGAGGGACCAAGAATCCAGTCCAGGGTCCACGCGCCTAGGGCCATGCTGAAAGGCGCTAAAGAACTACTTCAGCAGGGTATTAAAGGGAAGCAAGTAGCTTTCGTCCCTAGGCAAGTGATGGTTAACACCAATAAAGCCAAGACCTTACCTCCATCTCCTGACTGCTGTGGAGTCGCCTCAAAGGATGGCAGGCTCCCCCATCTAATCCAAAGACGGCTTTCTGATTCAAATTCCGTTTGTCAACTAAAGGGGAAATGAGTTTTCCTATGTCCCGCAGAAGCTCTTTCTGCCATTACCTGATGGCACCCAAGTAATGACAGAGCCAAAGACCAGGTGTGCCCACAGAAAGCTCTGTGGTACCATTAAGTGGTTTTTCAGCCCTTCCTGGGTCACACACCTAGTTACCCCAACCCCTTTCCACATTCATCTCGCTGTACTTCCTTCCTCTAAGGCCAGGGCGAGACTGCGGAGGGAGCACGAAGGGCAGGGGCGGAGAACGGGCAGGGGTGGGGGTGGGGGGGAAGAGCTGGTAAAGAGCAAACCAGAGACCAAAAGACTCCTGCTGGGCTCGAACCTGTCCCTCAAAGGTCCCCCGGGCACTCCCAGCTCCAACCCCAGCAGTTCCGCCGCTCCGGTCGTTCTCGGGGTGCGGAAGCCGGCGCGCGGCCCTACGCGGGGGGGCGGGGGGCGGGGGCCAGGAAAGCGGAGGCCGGCCGCGAGCAGCCGCACGTGAGCCGCCACAGCCCAACACAGAAGCCCGGACTTCCCAGACCCCTTCGCAGAGGGGCGGAGCGTGCCGTCGACGGCCAATCCCCGCGCCCGCACGTCGCCGTCTCCCCGCCCCCCGCCCTGCCCCCTCTCGCTCCGCCCTCCCCCGGGGCTGGTGCGGCCGCGGCTACGTCAGAGCTCGCGGCGGGCCTCTGGGTGGCGGCTGCGCCGTTGGCGGGCCGCGGCCTGGACGCGCTGCGGGGAGGGGAGGAGCGAGCGGGCAGGAGCGCGCGCTGGGCCCGCCTCGGCCGCCGCCGCCGCCCGGCAATAATCTGGGCGGCAGCGGGCGGCGCCGAGTCTTGGCCACCAGCCACTTCTGCGGCTGTGGAGAGGAGCGAAGTTCGTGGGTCGCGTGTTGTCCCCCTCTGCCGCCCCCAGGAGGGGCGAGAGGGAGCCCGCCGCTGATGTCAGGTACGGCCGGCGGAGGCGCCTCCGGCTCGGGTGCAAGGTCTCGGCTCTCCTCGCCTTCCCCGTCTCCGCGTGTGCGCGCTGGGTCGGGGGCCGGGGCGGCGAGGCGCGCGGAAACCAGCCCGGGCGCTGCCAAACAGGTGTCTCGGGGTCGCCTCTGGGGCTGGGGGCGTGCGGGCGCCTGAGGGGGGCGCGGGGGATTTCCTGCTCCCGCGCCCCCGCGCGCTCCGGAGGGGCCCCCGCCTCCGGGCCGCTATTTTGTTGACTTGCAGCCGCCTCCTGGGCGCGGGTCCTTCCTTTTGCCCTCTCCCTCCCCTTCGCGCGCCCTGCCCGCCGTCGGGTGGCGTCAGAGAGGCGCGAGCCGAGCCTCAGCCCGGAGCCCCGCCGCTTAGCGGTCCTGCCCCGCCGGCCCTCCCCGCCCCTCTCCGCCCCTCTCCGCCCCTCTGACCTCTGGCTCCCGTGGGACGCGGCGCTCAGGTGTGGGCACTTCTGCCGGGACTGTGGGGCTCCCGCGCCGCCCCAGCGCCCCGCGAGCCGGCGCCGTGCGCAAGTGCCGGGGGGACTTCCTCGGTGCCTTCTTGGATCAGGTTTGTCTGCGGCTCATCTACTTTTCAAAATTTCCCTGCCTTTGGCATCGAGAGCGAGCCAGGTGTGTTTGAGCACTTGTGTGGAGGAGGAGGACAGAGGGAGTTTTTTCCTTGATCCCTCTCCTCCCCGACAGAGTGGGATGAGATCGGTGGGTGCTGACGGGGGTGGGGGTGGGGGGGGGCTGTACAGCCTTGACTGTGGGGAAATTGTGTCCGTTTAAAAGATGAACGTGATTTGGGGGATTCGTCTTCCCCAGCTCTTACCCTCATCCTTTAAAAAAAAAATCACAGACTAACAAAATTTGTTCTGGAAAAGGTAGGCTAGGTTTATAGTCTAGTTCTCGAAATTCGTTATAGATGTGATGTATTCTTTTAACGCTTTTCAGATTGGAAACTTATGCCAACCATGAATCGATTTCTCTATGAATGTAGAACATAGTTATTAAGTTAGAACTTTCGTGCCTCCCGGTGAATCATTAGGTCAACTTGTACGGGGCAGAAATATGTTCATTTACCAAAAGTTGGGAACAGAACATAGATCTCTCTGCCTGGATACCAAAAAAAAAAGAGTCATGCATAATTTCTAGTTGTATAATTCTGGTGTATATTTAGACTGGGAATGTGAGTTTCTAGAAGGTATTGAGAAGACTGCTTTCCACACCCTTTATCAGATCAATGTCAGATGAATCTTACACACATGATACTGTGTGTTGTAAGTAGACTACGTAATTTATACCGGCCTTAGTATATATTTTGATGTGCAATTGAAATGAATATAAAGTTTCAAGTTACCAAACTACTTCTTTTACCATATGTTAAATAAACTGGTGATATAGTATCGAAAGTATGACTCATTTAAAATTCTTCACAGGAAATGAATACTAGTGGAGAACTATTAGTGTCTTCTAAGTTTGTATAGAATGTGTGTATATCTTTTCACTTAGGATTTAGCATTTTAAGATAGCTATCATTTTTCTTAAAAAAATTTTGGAGTGTAGATTATACTAGTCTATTTCTGAGTGAATTCACTATCCACAAAATCTTAGAATTTTATCACGAATTTATGTAGGAGTACGTAAAATGAATTAATGTTCCCCTAGTCATAGAAACACAAAAGTGTGTCACTATTTGTACATTAACATGGCCTCACCAAGATGAAAATTGCATTATTCAGCTTATCAACTGCATAAAAAAACATGGTAGTTTAAAATAGTCTTTGGTGAAATCATTGATTGGAATTCCTGTGACATTCATTTCAGGTTCATTTAAAATTTTAAGCTTCACAGTACCATCAAGTGGCTTTTAGAAGCTTTGTTGAGAATTGTGTAAAACAGCTACTGTACAGATAAGGTGAAAAAACAGGTATGACAAAATTTTTTATACAATATTCAGTGGGAGTAAGATCATTTATTTTTAAAAAGAAAGCGGAGAACTGTTCCTTAAAAAAGAAAGAGAGCATGTTATCTTAAAATCTAAATGTATATTTAATAAGTACTTAAATTTTCACTTTGCAGCTGTTCAAATGTCTAAGGGGGAAACACATGCCAAAATCTGTAGTTTGAAAATAGGAAGTGACCTTGGAGGAAAAAAAAATAAAAACAACTGGTATTTATGAAATAGGGAAGCCCATAAAAAAGTAGGAGAAATTATCTAGAACCTGTGATATGAGTTGCGAGCATATTGAGAGCACAATATTCAAGTGAGGAGATTCTGAAACAGGAAGTGTGATTGATTTACTATGAGAACTCCAAGTGCATTTTTACATTGGTAGACGTTGGATAAAGGACAGACTTTGAAATTATGTGCAGCTTGGTGTAGTCATTTGCATTCTTGGTCATTAGTTTCTAGGATTGCTGTAACAAAGTACAGCAAACTGGATAATTTGAAACAAGAGAAGTTTATTGTCTGGGCGTTTTGGAAGCCAAGAAGTCTGAAGTCAAGAAGTTAGTGGTGCCATGCTTTCCAAGTTGAAAGGAAGAATCTGTTCCATGCTTTTTAGCTTTCTGTGTCACGGCAGTTCTTGGCATTCCTTGACAGGCAGCGGTATCACTTCAGTCTCTACTTCAGTTGTCACATGGCATTCTCCATGTATGTGTCTGTGCCTACGGTGTTCTCCCCTTCTCATTAGGGTACCTACCAGTCATGTTGGACTGGGGTCCATCCTAATGACATACGCATCTGCAATAAGGTCACATTCATAGGTACTGGAGTTAAGACCTAAACCCCAATCTTTTTCTTTTTTTTTTGATGGTGAGGGAACACAATTATATGCCATTAGTCATATAATTTATCTTTTACAGGGCTCAGTAATTTTTTATTGCCATATGACCAAATCAGAGAATGCACAGAGGGAGCAGAGTAGGGAGCTTCTAAAATTGTTTTCCTGCCTCACTGCCTAACTACTATGCCCAGTTGCAGAAATGTAGCAGTAGATAAAAAACATTTGTCTCATGGAGTTTACATTGTAGAACATTGATTTATTGATTCTCAAAGTCGTTGTTTTGGATCTGCAAGATCAGCATCACCTGAGAACTAGATAGAAATGCAAACTTTTACTCTAGTCTTCTCCCCCAAAATCAGAAACTTTTTTTAATAAGTCTTTCAGCAATTGTGATGCAGACTCAGGTTTGAGGATCATTGATCAAGATGAAGAAAAGCAGTAACAAACAAGATAAGTAAAATACGTGTTAGGTACGAATAAGTTCTGTGGTTAACAGTAAGACCCTTAAGGGCCTCCCCGGTGGTGCAGCGGTTGAGCAGCCTCTGCAGCACTGGTTCGATCCTCGGCCACCAGGTGAGGGTCCCACATGGCGCTCAGACCTCTCCTGCCGCCCTCTGCTCCCCTCAGCAGTGTACTTCGTCAGTCTGCCTGCTCTGCTCCCCGCTCTGACTCTGGTGAATTCTCTCACCCTCCCGCACTTCTGACTGTACCCAGTGCTTGTATAAATAAATAAATAAATCTTTAAAAAAAACAAAAAAAAAAAAAACAATAAGACCCTTGAGAAGTGAAGACTTGAAGGAGTTGGGAGTGAACCCTGTAATTGGGTGAAACATGTCCCCAACAGAGAATAGCAAGTGCAAAAACCTTACCGTGCTTGAGGAACCTGCAAGGAGACCAGAGTTAGAACACGAAGGAAACAGTAATGTGTTCAGTTTATGGATTTCTGGTTCTTAATTTTTGATCTGTGAAAACCAAATACTAGGAAGAGAGATGTGGAGTTTGAGCCAGTGAGTGACATGATCGGATTCAAATGTTGAAAGATCATTCTGGTTACTACTAACAGTGGATTGGAGAACAAGAAGAGGGAAGAAAGGTAAAGTTGATTAGGAGGCTGTTGCAGTAGGTGATAGAGAGGAGGAGAGGATGAGAGAAAAAGAAGTGATTTAGCCCAGGGTGGCAGCAGTTGAGTGGAGAGATTAAAAACACACACAAAAAAAATGTAGTGAAAAATAAGATGTTACACTTCGTCCTTAGATTCTTTCCTTTCCCACCTCCCTGCTTTGGCAAGGCTTTTTTTTTTTTTTCCTCAGCACTTGTACTTAATAGCTCCAGTATTTCTTTTTGGCTTCTTTTCAGTTTTCTAAATCTTTATTAATATTTCCATTTTGTTCTTATTTTTTCCCTTGACTTTGCTTTTGTCTTCTCTAAGTTCTGTAAGCATGTTTAATACTTATTTTCAAGTTTTTTCCTGGTACAAAAACTCTGCCATCTTGTCTTTCTTGGGGACACTTTTCACTGGATTTTATTTTACCTTTGAGTGACTTTGGTTTTTTGTATACCTTGTGATTTTTGGTTGAAAATTGTGAGCATTTGAACCTAATGATGTCATAGCTTTGGAAGTCAGTTTCTCCCCTTTCCTTTGGATTTCTGGAGTTTTACTTTTGATAGCTTTAGATTTTCTCTTGTCAAGGATCCTCCTGAAAGTAAGCTGAAGGTTTTTTTTGGGTCTTCTCTGAGCCTGGTACCATCCCCTGGTCATGCAGTCACTTTGTAATTTCCCCTGTACATGTGGTTGCTTTTAATTTTTTTTTTTTTTTTTTTTTAAGATTTATTTATTTATTTATTTATTTATTTGTTTATACAAGCACTGGGTACAGTCAGAAGTGCGGGAGGGTGAGAGAATTCACCAGAGCCAGAGCAGGGAGCAGAGCAGGCAGAAGGACCGCAGTACACTGCTGAGGGGAGCAGCGGGCGGCAGGAGAGGTCTGCGCGCCATGTGGGACCCTCCTTAGGTGGCCGGGGAGCAGCCGGGGATCGAACTGGCGCTGCAGAGGCTGCGGGCAGCTTCGCAACCCAGCTCTCAACCGCTGCGCCACCAGGGAGGCCCTACTTTTAGTAGTCTTTAATATCTAACTCCCAAAGTGAGGAAAAAGAAAAATGAAGGCAGAAAAAGGGGCTTTAACCCTTTAAATTCCCTGGCAGTCACTTCTGCTAGAAAGGGACACCTTTCTAGCAATAATGATGGGAGATGCAACAACAGTAGCTCCCTGCCTTTGTGTCTGCCCTTCTAAACAGAAGAAGAATCGGTGGTCAGAAATAGATCTGTGACATTTGGAGGCTAGGGTTTCTTATTGCACATCCTGTATCCCCCCCAGACGGTGTTCATCCTGCTCCTGAAACTTATGCACAATTACCTTCCACTTAGAGGTGGAATGAAGGAAGAGGAAGATAGGTAGCTGCTGCAGACCACTGAGCTGAATTAGACAAATTAACTGCTATTTACAGTCCAAGCAGTCTAGAAATTGTAGGCTTTTAATAGACTCCAGAATTCCAAAATACTTCCATCAGATGCTGCTCCTGTAATGGTTGTCCAGGTTGGGAGACAGATTCCTCATGCTTCTTGTTTCACCATGTTCTCCAGCCTAGCATTGATTCTTTATGTCCACAGTCATATGGATCTTGCCTCTCCATTGATGTTTTATTTTAGATTCTTTATATACCTATAAATGGAATTATTTATATACAGCCTGTACATTTCTAGTTATGTTTATTCTTTATTACTTATAATTTAATTATTGCAATATAATCACCCATTATCATTGGCTTATGTGTATATTAAGTGATTGTAGTTTCTCAATCAGTAGTTATCATTGCAGGACTGGAATGCAATCTCCTATATGATAGTAATTTTCTTAGACTCAAAAGGTAAGCTCTTCACAGAAAATGGTACCTGTAAATGGATACTTTTCTTATGAAGACAGAAACAGGAGCAGAGGTCATGATCCAGAAGGAACAAAGGCAGACATTTAAAGAATAACTTACTAGTAGGCAGTCTTGTGGCCTTCTTAACAGTGTAATGGATAGGTTTTCTGCCCACTGTTGGGAGCAATCAGGTGGAGAATTTATAGGGAAAGTATATTAGCTGCTCCTAAGAAGTTTTTAGTATGATAAAAACAGTATAATATCGTCTAACTTTGGATGTTAGAGAAACTATTATGACTGCGAAGAATATGTTCTAAGAAACAGTAACAAAGGTGTTCTCACTTTTGAACTTCTAAGTCTGGAATAAGAATATTTTTTATTTTTAGGTTTTTTATCTTTTTTTCTAATCAAATTTTATTGACTTGCCATTCATTTACAAAGCCATGTAACTTTGTGAGTATACTTCACACTTCAACATGTATGCACACTTCCCTTGCCCTCCACCAAAATTCCAGTGTCAATACACTCACCTTACCTCCTCCATACACACTTCTTTTCCCGCCCCTCTGGCAACCACTAGTTTTCAGCTATTTTTGTTTTGTTGTGCCAGTTTGTTTTCTTTCATTAGTTATATTCTGCAAATGAGTGAAACTATCTGGTAATTATCTTCTACTTTCTGACTTTTTTCACTTAATATAATTACCTCAAGATGTATTCATATTGCCCCCCAAAGCACTATTTCATCTTTTTTAAAGACTGAATAATATTCCACTGAGTATTTATACCACAATTTTTCTATCCAGTTATCTGTTTATGGGAACTGAGTTTGATTCCATGTCTATTGTGAATAATGCTGCTGTGAACATAGGGGCGCATAAACATTTTGTATTAGTATTTCCATATTCTTCAGATAAATACCTAGAAGTGGTATGATTGGATCATAAGATATTTCCAATTTTAGTTTTTTAGGAAATCTTACCTTTTCTATAGAATTTCTGCACCAATTTACATTCTATAGAAATATTTTAAAAAAAAACAATTATAATTTGAGATTTAATAGAACTTGATTTTAACTTGTTTGTCCTGTATTTTGTAACTTTTGGGTGGTTTGTAAATTTGTTTCTTATCCTTAAATACTTCCCAGGATTTGTAAAAATTCAAGATGTTTCTAATGCTAAGGTTTTGTAACATAAATGCTCATAACATTCTTCAAAGTCTTTAGGTAAAGGCTGTGTTTCTGTTTTTTCTATTTCTATAACCTTAATAAATTAGAGAAAAAAAATTTGTCAGTCTCTGAATTAATATCTACTATTATAGTTCATTTGAGGTGAATACACATCAGAGTAACTAACATATATAATTAATGTTATATGTCTAGTTTATGGCTTTGGATTGTAGGAATAGAAAAGCTTGAAGCGATGAATAAATGCATAATGATTATGCAGGCATGACTTCATGCAGTGACAACACATTTCATTTTTACTCCTTTTTGAGTAATAAGATGGTGAGAGACTTCTTAAAAAGTTCTGGAAAAACTGTTCATGACTTTAGAGATTTAGGTATATTTTGAAGCAGTTTTATGTTGCAAATTAGGCAACATGAATATAGATGTCTGCTTGGGAAAGTCCTTTTATCTTGTCTCTTCAACCATCCTCTACCGTCTGTAGTCTAGTGGAAAGAGATGACATTCTCACCACAATACAGCATGGTAAGCACTTAGTAGGTATGAGTGAAGGAACAAGGAACTGTTTGATGGAAGAGCAGTTAATTTGACCGTGACAGGGCATAGATGGATCATGGAAAGTACTGGCACTGTCCTTTACACAGAATTAAGAAGGGCACGCCAGGTGAAAAGAATAGAATGACCAAAGTCATTCATATGAAAGGCCATGGCAAAGTTGAGAATGATTAAATATAGGGCTTATGGATAAGGAAGTATAGAAGGAAGAGTGCAGGAAGATACAGTAGATCTTGTGTTCCAAGTAAGCAGTATGGCCTTAATTCTATGGCATTGGAAAGTATTGTGTTTTTTAAACAAGACTGCTCTGTGATGCTTTATGAAGTTGTTGGAGAAGAGATGTAAGAAAAAAAAGAGCCGAATTTGTGGAAGAGTGATTAAGAAATAGAGGGAGAAAAGTCATCTTACAGTGGTAAAATAGATGTGGAGATACAGTTTGATTGGGGAGTTGGGGGTAGGTAAGGTGAGATATTTGCCGCCTTATTTCAAATCAGCTAATGTTTATTGTACAAGTATATTGTGCAAAGCTGAATTCACCCATTCTAGAATTTTCTTCAGACTCCTTAGAATTTTGTTCATAGACAGTCATGTCTGTAAAGGTTGCTAACCTCTCTTGAGTTCATATGTATAATGGGATTAATGGTCCTTAGTTTATGGTTAAAGGTAATCCATGTAAAGGTCTTAGTGCAGGGCCCAAATGTTAGCTATAATTTTCTTTCCTTCTCTATTACTCACAAAGATGTTATTCATGTCTATAATGATATATACTAAAAGTTAATGATATTCCTTTGTGAGTAATAGGATTTAGGCTGATTTCTTTCTTCATGCTATACTGTATTTCCTGATTTTTAAAATAAAAACAATAGCACAAAACTACCCTAAAAGATAAAATATAAATTAAAAGCATTTCTTTTGCATCTGAAATCTCTAGTGTGGCGCCTGAAAATTTATATTTTTTAAATGTTCCTCATGTAAAGCTAATTGTGCAATCAGATTTGGCAGACAATTGGTATTGGTAACTTCCCTACTCATTTCAAATTGATATATTTTGAAGCCCCTTTAAGGAGCAATGTGGTTAGGCAATATCTTTCATTCTGGTGTACTTTGGCACTCTTGTTAATCTAAAGAGGTGGGAATGATTTTTGCCAAAATTGAGTGGGACTTGAGGTACATTCCACCCACATGAGATGGCTGTTTCATTTGAGAAATAAGAAGAGGGATGGGGGAATACAGAAATGTACTCGTAAAGCAATAATCCTTGAGATTGGAAACGGCTCCGGTAAAAGCACCAGGGACGAGCCAGCATATGCTTACTGATTAATGTTCTGGAGGAGGAAGAGGAAGAGTGTGGAAGACATCAGAGAGCATCACAAAATATTTTTAGATTAAAAGCAAATTATGTAATATCAGGAAGTCAGTTTTCCCTCCACTCACCGCCCAGGACAAGCACCTTACTCAAAAAGTACCTCCTTAGCTTAGAAAACCCTATCCATAAATATGTCACTAGCTTTCTACAAACAGTAAATTCTTCATGATGTGCATGAAGTCTTGTTCCAAAGTAGACTTGTTCCACAGCGGTCTTCTTGGAGAGCAATAGGGTAGCAAGTTAGTATTCATAGTTACTAGAGCTAGATAGCACTTCCTTCACTTTACTTATCTACTGTGCTAATGGAAGTAGGGATTTTTCTCAAGCCTGCAGTTCTTACCAGTCACAGTGCTTTCTAAGTGATACCGAACATAATTGTGACTAGTGCTTTCTCCTCCAAAGCTGGGAGTGGTAGACTGGAGCAGTGGCAAATTCAATTGAACTCAAGCCTTTTTAATACTCTGAAGTAATTGTATCTGATATTAAGGTGAGGAAAGTCACAACCAGTACAAAAAGAATAGAAA
Organism: Talpa occidentalis; assembly: GCF_014898055.3. Classification (NCBI taxonomy): domain Eukaryota; kingdom Metazoa; phylum Chordata; class Mammalia; order Eulipotyphla; family Talpidae; genus Talpa; species Talpa occidentalis. Next base: position 88,193,715 of record NW_026555331.1, read on the forward strand.
AATCAAAACCAGTGTGCTAGAAGGTAATGCGTGAGAATCTGAAGATGTGCAGAGTTGCTTGGAATATGTCGACTAGATAACGTTTCCTTAATAGCCTTCCTTCCGGTTCACTGCTGTGATCTTACTGGCCAGTCTTTCTATATGTCTGTATTTACCCTAAGAAATTTGAAGTTATACCTTTATTTTTCTTGCCTTCATGTTTCAATTCATGGTACAGTAAATTCTCAATGTCATTGATTGTCAGTCGATTATTGGAAACTGAGGATGTATAACAAAACCAAATCCTCACATTACATTGTTTCATTCAACTGGGAGTTGAGAACCTGCTGTCCTTTCAAATCATTTATGTATTATATGTCAAGTCTTGATAAGGTATATTCCTATGCAAAGGGTCAATCAAACCAACTGATAACACTTGACTGCAAAACTGAGGCAACCAGAGGTGGAGGATAGGCGTGTGGGAGTGAGAGAGGGAAGGGGCCCAATGGACGGTGGTGGGAGATTGTTGGGCGGACTGGTGGTGGGCAGGGTGTGAAAGTGTACATTTGTAGAGGTTTGAGCCTACAACTTCCAGAGCAGATACAAAGTTGTAAACTTACTTTACCCAAATAAACATAATCTGGGCAGGGGGAAATATGTCCCCCAAAACACCCAGCAACAAATGATTTTTTTTACTAACCAGTTAGCGGATCTGAGGCAAGATTCTTAAAGAACTTCTTCATTTTTAAAACAATAAGACTTATTTGTACTTCATAAGAATAATGAGCATGAAAAGAAATACCTCTTTTAAAAGGTACATTTCCATGAGATTCTTGAATAGCTTTCTTTGAATTTTTTAAATGTAATCTCAGACTGACTCTGTTTAGAGCAAGGTGGAATGAATTAGACTTCAAATAATCAAGATTTTGAGAGTAAAGAATCACTTGAGTCAAGAGGGTATTTTCCCTTGGATTGCACATTACACTTTTTGGACATAGGATTTTGTTAAAGATCTATTTGAATGGGAAGAGGACAGTAAGGAGGGAGAATTTGAGACCCTTCCTCCCCACTAGGGAAAATAACAAAAAAAAACTTGGTAGACTTTTTTCTGCTTTCTGGGAAATTGATTGGGGAGAGTTCAGTGGAACTTGTGAATACTCTTCGTGCATGAAGACACCTTTCTGAACTTGAACTTATAGTGAAAATAAGAACAAAGGAGTAAACAAGTGCCTGCTAGTTTCATTCTGGTTATTGACATTGAGCAATTTTGCTCACACTTGTTCCTTTACCTCTCCACTTCCTCTTACAGTCATCCTCAAACTGGAATTAACTATTCAAGAGTAGGTTTGAGGGCCTCCCTGGTGGTGCAGCGGTTGAGCGCTGGGTTGCGAAGCTACCCGCGGCCTCTATGGCGCCGGTTCGATCCCCGGCTGCTCCCCGGCCACCAGAGGAGGGTCCCACATGGCGCGCAGACCTCTCCTGCCGCCCGCTGCTCCCCTCAGCAGTGTACTTCGGTCCTTCTGCCTGCTCTGCTCCCTGCTCTGGCTCTGGTGAATTCTCTCACCCTCCCGCGCTTCTGACTATACCCAGTGCTTGTATAAACAATAAATAAATAAATAAATAAATAAATAAATAAATAAATAAACAAACATGCGTCTATATTTAAAAAAAAAAAAAAAGAGTAGGTTTGAGATACAACATAGAGAATGAACATGATATCGGTCCATGACACCAATTTTACACTTAGATTTGGGGATAAATATTTTTATATTAACCATATATTAAATGGGATATAGTAAAAATTCACATGAAGATAATTTTTATATAAATTTTTCACTAACATGAATGTTAATACAGGAAAAATATACATAATGTAAAGTTTAATATTACAAAAATAACAAAGTACATAATTACTTATTTTGTCTGATATTAACATATACTAACATAGTGTTCAGATGGTATATCTTTTTCCATTCTTTTGCTCTTAACTTTCTGAACATATTTAATGTATACTGCTCTTATAAGCAGTATAAGCAGCATATAAATTTTTTTTCTCTTGTCTGACTGTCAATCTTTATCTTTTAATTGACATTTCAGTCTCTTTATAGTTAATGTAATATGCTAATGTATTTGGGTTTAAATCAACCATACTACTATTTGTCCCGCCTATTCTTTGTTCATGTCTTTTTTTTACCTTGCTTTTGATTAAATATTATTTAACTCATTTCAATTTTTTCTATTAGAATTTTAATTTACATTCTTTTTTTAAAATGATTATACTAGCCAATATTCTAAGGACATTGTGCATCCTTAGTCTTTTAAAATCTAATATTAATTAGTACTTTTACCACTTCGAGACAACAAAATGATTTTAGAACACTTGAAGGCTATTTTTCCCCCTCATACTTTTTGTGCCAGCTTTGTCACTTATTTTAATGATAATAGGAATATCTTGTGGAAATATTTTTCATTAACATTTTACATAGCCAGTATTCATTTGAATTTATTTGTATGCATTTCCATTTTATGACCTTCCCCTTCCAAAACACCTCTGAATTTTTGTCTGAATTTTTTTCCTTCTGCCTGAAGAACTCAGTATTTCTTTAGAGTAGACTTGAAGGTATAAATTTATCACTCAGATTTTGTTCTTCTGAAAACTTTTATTGAAGGCCATTTCTTGCTGTGGTTGTTTTCTTTATCTTTGTACTTAGCAGTTTTACTATAGTGTACTTTAGTATTTTTTTGCTTTTTTCTTTCTTGAGGTTCATAGAGCATTTGGAAGGTGATACCAAATTCTGGTTACAGCTCTCCTGTCTCAGCACAAATGTTACATCTCTCTTGCCACAGCAGTAGTGTTACAGCACTTGCTTTGCAGCTCAAGTATTACAAGACAATTTATTGGTGGGAAACTCAAGGAGCTTTTGAGCACAATGCCCAAGGAGCTCTTTGGGGGCGCTAAGTCTAGTTTATGCAGAAGAAGTTTTCAGTTTGTGAAGTTTTGGTTGGTGGAAAGTTTCAAGCAGTGATTGGTCAGTTTTTAATCCTGGCGTGGCATGTTGGTGTATTTTCATTTTCTTTTTCGGCTGTGGATAGGTGTGTGCATAGCCCAGATTGCTTAGGCACCTGAATATGAGTGGAACCTGACCCTCAACAGCCTCCCAGTTCTGGTTGTTACCTAGATTCCTGTTAACTCCAGGTGCATTTTTCTTTATTTATCAAGCCTCTTTAATATGAGGTTGGTAGTCTTTTTGTCAGCTTTAAAAAGTGTTCAGTCATTATTTGTTCAAATAATGTTTGAACAATTTTAAGTCTCTTTCTTAAAAAGGTTCTGTTACAGAGCAGGGAGAGAAGCACCCCAGAACCCACAAACCTGCCCATTTTAAATATGTTCTGCCATCTGCCATATCTAAACAAAGAATATAAGACCTTTAATGGAAAGGAACTTTAATACAATAAGTGTGCAACAAAGAAAAGAGGAAAAATAAAGTTTCCAATCAAGCACCCAGAGTTACTGATGTCCTTTTGGGTAAGTGTCCAGCCAGACAGGGTTAGCCTGAAAGCCTGCCACAGTTCTAAAAATGCACCTTCTGGTGGGGTCCCCTAAGAAAAAGGCAGAAGGGGCCCAGCACATCTGGGACAGAAGGAGCAAAATCAAGGCTGTTGTTCACCTCCCCACAGGTCTCTTACCCACATCTGTTTCAACCAAGCCAGGACCAAGAAGCAAGCACAGTTTCTTCACATGGATCAGAAAGCTGATCCACATGACTCCTTCAGGTCTCCTTCTGGCTCACCATCCTTCTTCCTTCCTTCTACAGTCTCCTCTCTAGCTTTTTTTTCCTCCCTTTGCAGCTCCACCCTTCCTTGGGGGTTGATGGGGGAGTTGTCAGGGAACCTGGAGCCACCCCTTTTCCTGAGGACCACCCTGTTAGAGTTCCAGTTAACATATGTATTACACCTTTCAGCTATATGCCTCCTGTTTCCTTTGTTCAAATTTTTTTTTTTAAAGATTTATTTATTTACGCATACAAGAACTGGAGTAAAGGCCAGAGGCGTGGGGTGGGGTTTTTGGGGGTGAGAGGATTCACCAGAGACAGAGTGGGGAACAGAACAGGAGAATTGACTGAAAACTGCTGAAGGGAGGAGCAGGCAAGTCAGGAGAGGTCTGTTGCGCCATGTGAATCACCTCCCTGGCTGAGGATCCAATTTGTGCTGCTGTGGCTGCCAGTAGCTTCATACTACTGTATCTTAACCCCTTGCGCCACCTGGGAGGCCCTTTTTTGTTCAATTCTTTATGTCCATCCTTCTGTCTTTTCATCTACTTTCAAGTTATTTTTTTCTTTAAATATGCCTACTTTATGCCTAATTTCTTTTTTGTTGTTGTTGTTGTTGTTGTTGAACTGATTTTTTAAAGATTTTCTTTATATTCCCCATACAATTACACCCCCTTTATTTTGACCCCAATCCCTCCTCTCCCACCTCGCCCCTCACAGTAGTGTGTGTCTGGTTTATAGTTGCTTGTTGATTTTTTCTTTATTATAGTTATTCTTTTTCCTGGTCCCTTATTTAGGTTTTCTAGACTCCTGCTATGAGTGAGACCATCTGGTATTTTTCTTTTTCTTTCTGGCTTATTTCGCTGAGCATGATCCCTTCCAGCTCCATCCATGTTGCTGCAAATTGCATGCGTTTATCTTTTTTGATTGCTGAATAATATTCCACTGTGTATATATACCACATCTTCTTGATCCAGTCATCTATTTTTGGGCATTTGGGTTGTTTCCAAAGCTTAGCTATTGTAAATAGTGCTGCTATAAACATAGGGGTGCAAGTGTCCTTTGGGTAAATACCTAGGAGTGGAATTGCTGGATCATATGGAAGCTCTATCTTTAGTATCTTTGATAGTACTGATCCATTTCATCGATTCTGTTTTCATTGCTTTTCTCAGAGTTCTTCATCTCCTCTAGTAATCTTTTAATCTCTTGCGTTTCTTTTCTTTGCTTTCTTAATATAGCCTGATTTCTTAATCTTGTCATTTAACATCTTGACAACTTAAGAATTATTTCAAAGTCAGTGATTGAAAAATCCCTTATCGAGTTCCCTGTGAGTCTGTTTCTGTTTTCTACGTGTTTTTCTCTGATTTCAGTCAAACTTTTCATTTTGATGCCTGTTATTTTTCATTGTGTTGGACATTGTGTATCACAACCCAAAAATTATAATGATAATTTGAAATTTGTCATGATTTCATGTATCTCCAGGAAAATTTACTTTAGATTTAGGCAGATCATCCTGATTATCTAGTCATTGGATCTCAAGAGAAAATTCTGAGTGTTTTCTGTGCCCTCTTTTTGGCAGACTTTGAACTCTTTTCTCAACTTCTTTGCCTTTCAGCTAATGCTATTCCTATCAGAATCAGTAATTTTCTTGAGGAGTAAAGCTGTATCACATGTATAGCCCAGCTCTTAACTTCTTATTCCAGATTTTGACCCCTTATACCAATGTCTTCAAACACATATTTTTGCAATTTGATCAGTTTTTCTGATCAAACTCATTTGGATGAGTTAGCCAGTCTGGAAGTTGAACCAGACGAAGTTATTTTGGTTTTGCTATTAATGTTCTAGTGGTGATTGTATTGTGTATTTTGATTTTTACAAAACATTCAGGTACTTTTGATTTTGGGGAGGCTCATTTCTCTCAGACCCCCTACATTCATTACACTTGTCCATTGTCCTCTTGGGTGAAAATTTTAAGAAATGTAATGGGGAATACATTTTGTGAGCAGATAGACTTGAGTTCAAATTGTGGCTCTTCTTGAATGTGTCAGTTTGCATAAGTATCTATAATTTTTTTTTAAATTCTGATTCTTCTGAATGACATTCATAGCGAGATGAAGAATGAAATTTAACTTAAATTTTATTTCAGATGAAATAAAGTTTAGATTCCACCTGGCAGGTGGTAGATGCTTAGCAAACCTATTTTTCAAATTGTCTTGGGTATTTGGAAATTGTAGGCTAAGAATCATTCTTACAGGAATTAAAGGTTTACCATGTAGTCATTATTAGCAAATCCTTTAAAGAGGGTCTGTATGTTTGGCTGTGGGACAGTTCAACAGACATATGATAAATAGCCACTATATCCTGGGCCCCCTACTTAATCCTGGTGTTAGATATTCCTATTCATGATCTTGCAGTTCAGTGAAATAACAGTGAAAGATGTGAGTAAATGTAGGTTGCATCCAGCTTTGCAATGAAGCTCGTATTAAAAGTACAGGAGTAGGCAAACTTTATATAAAGGGTCAGATGGGCTTTGTGGGACATATTACCTCTTATGGTGCAACTATTCAATTCTGCTGTTAGCAGTGCAAAAACAACCACAGGCAACACATAAATGAATGGATATGGGTATGTTCTAATAAAATATTATTTGCAGAAAACAGGTGGTAGACTGGTTTTTACCCCCTGAGTCCCCAAATTGTGCTGATTCTATCCCTTCATAAACTAGGAATGAATTTTACATTAAAGCTCTTTCATAATAAGGAAGAAAAAGAATATGCAGGAGACCATATATGACCCACAATGCCTGATATATATTATTTGTAGTCCTTTATGGAAAAAGTTTACCAACCTCAGGGCTAAAGAATAGGTGATGATTACTACTAAAAGAGAAAAAGTTAAATCTAAGTACTGTCACAGTAAAGGGAAAAAAGAATGTGGCAAGCAAGTATGGGCCCACAGAGGATTCTGGTGCAAAGAACAGGAAATTCTGTGTGCAGATATTAACGTGTTTACTCATGCATCATCCCACCAATATCCTAGTTACTATTCATTAATGTTTTTTGACTTGTCCATAATGTGCTGTTTTAGCTGCAAATAGAGGGACAAACTCATTGATAAAAGTGAAATACTTTTAAAATGTTCTATATGGAAGGAATTAACTTTCCAGTATTGCTAAAAGTTATCAGACTTTTTACTCTTGGTTTGTAATTGCCTTAATAATTTATGACATCCTGCTACTTTTTTTTCTTACAGAAATACACTATCGGGAAATGGCCTCTAAATCTTGGCTGAATTTTTTAACTTTCCTCTGTGGATCTGCAATTGGATTTGTTCTCTGTTCTCAGCTATTTAGTATTTTGTTGGGTGAACAGGAAGACACCCAGCCTAATATTCTTCATAATGATCCTCATGCTAGGCATTCAGATGATAATGGACAGAATCATCTAGAAGGACAGATGAACTTCAATGCAGATGCTAGTCAACATAAAGGTATGACTTATTAAGGAGTAAGCACAGACAGTATGTTTCAGTCTATGTATAAGTGTTAAGAGAATATAAAAAACTTATTTATGTGAATTTGGTTATATCACTCTTTTTATGAAAATGAGCTTATGCAGATATTCAACGGCAGTTCTTAGTTTTCCTCAGGAAAAGGAAATTTAAATCTGAAACCCGATTTATTTAGGGAGTGAGTTACTAATTTTGAATTTGTATTTAAGTAGAAAATAGTTTGGAAACCATAATTTGAGGAAAGAAAACTTTACAGATTAGATTTGTGTCTGAAAATTTTCTTGAGCTAACTTTTACGATTGTGGTTTATATCTGTACCTTTGCTGGCAAAGATACTTGATATTTTATTTTAGTCTCAATTTAATTTATATATAAATCATGTATATATAATTCACAAGTTATATTCACACTAAATCTCAGTTTATACTTTTATCAGTAGCTAATACAATCTTTTGTCTTTCTACGAGGCATCAAAAACTAGGGAAGTTGAAAACTTAAAGATATAATTATTTTATTTCCTGGCCTCCTATCTCTAACTAGATTTTCTCAATTCAAATCTCTCTGTGCCCCTTAAAATGTTGATTTTTCTCCAAGTTTCTGTCCTTTGAAACTCTCTTTGCTGGTGTGCTATCATTTCCCATAATTTTAATTTCCAGCTATTCCTTACTGCCTTTTTCTTAGCCTCCTCCAGTCATTATGAGAAATAATTAACACAATTCAGGTATCTCTACAAATTGTCTTATTTGACAGAAAAGGATACAAACAGCTTGAACTAACAAATGCATCCAGAGCCCCCTCCAAACACCCCCCCCTTAAGAATTGTTAATCTTTCTGACCGTAAATTACTTTGGATCTGCCTCTTATACTGAGGTTGAGGGGCAAGGTATCAAATCCTGGTTTAAGTTTTATGAACTGGTTATATGCATACTATTACAAAGTATGTCATATTGTGTGGATGTTTATATAATAGTGATTCAGCTTGGAGTAGGTAGTCTGTGTTCTTACTATAGCGCAGTTTGATCACTGCACTGACTCCTATAGCATCACTCCAGATATTCTTAATGACCTTTTGGAGCCAGTCTTCTCTACTACTGCAGGCATATTAATTAAGTACCTGTGTGTCCTACTCGGTGGTTTACAAAATGTGGGTTATGCAGAAAGTCTGTCTGTTCCTCTCGGTTTACTTATGTGTGAATCAAACTCCTTTCTTTTTCTTCCTACTCCTAAAATATGTCCCTCTTTCTGTTTTCCTTATTACATCTGCCTAAGCCATAGATGAGGCTTCTCTTTGCTTGCCAATCAATGCCACTTATCACTAAATTCTAATAATTCTACAACCTTATCACTTTTCAGATTTCTTTTTGCAGCCCATAGTGTTTTCTCTTAGTTGAGTCCTTCATTTATTCCCATGTACTTACCTACACTACCAAACCTATTTTTAAAAAATATTCTCTCTTAGTTGTTATAGTATTGCTTTACTGTCTCCCCCTTTTCTCTATTCTACCTAGTTCCCATTCCACTGTTCTATAGGATTTAACACCCACTGCTATCTTTTCCCACAACACATTGAACCCATCTATATACCTTTATTATAGCATTTCTTAGAATGTGGCAAGTATTTGTTGCATGCCAAGCTTTTCTGCTAGACTGTGATTTTTTCTGTAGAACTTGTGTCTTAGTCATCTTTTCATTTCTTGTGCTAGTACATGCCTATTATAAAGTACTTAATGAATGAATAATTGAAAGAATATCTCTTGTATCCCAGCAGTGGGGAGAGAGTTATACGTCGTATGTAAGGAAAAGTATTTCGGAAATTCCTTCATATAGGATTTGGTCATCTGTAAAGCTAAGTGATTGGGTTCCTCAAGTATATGAACTAAAATGCTCTGTGACTGAAAATAGGATGATTCTGTCTGTCTTGGGATAATGAATTCTTTAGTAGAGGGTCACGAGAATATTTTCATACCCTGCCGAAACTTATTTTCTATTCCTTTTCAATCAGTCAACTAGAAAGTTCATCTCTGCAGTATTTATCACAAGATTGAGCTTTTGTAACTCACTAGTTGTTCTTTAATGATATGCTTCCCTGGAATTCTGCCTAGAACGCTGCTACAGATTGTGGTTTGCAGACTCATATTATTCCACAACTTAAGTATTGAATGGGTTAAAGAGTATCTTGTATGCTAATTTGACAGTAATTTTGTCTAAATATAAATACAAAATTTTAAGACTTATATTTTGTTGTTTTATTTTTCTTTTCTAGTAATTAATTTTCAGCATATTTCTTAAAATATAGGTTTCTGTAACTATAAGAAATAAGTTTGTGTTTCACCAAGCACTGATCTGAAATCACAGTTGTTCTCCCTCTCAAAATGTGCTTGGTCCTGGTAAGGACCTTTTGAATTGTTGGTTACCTGACTGTACCCAGATAAAAAGCTTGCACCAGAATATAAATCAGTTAGGCTGCTTAGTTAAAGTGGAGTATTTTGGGAGAGAAGCAAGACTTCCTCAAAAAGAGGTAACCTGACATTAGCCCCTTATTTTTTTGTAAACAGCACTTCAAAAAACACTTCTCTAGACAGACTATGGCCTCTACCTATCCTTTTGTTGTATTTTCTGCCTGGTTGATTGGCATTTTGAAATGAAGTATGTTGCTATCAGAAGTAATGTCAGTCCTGCATTAACTCCTGATTTTTTCACTGGTTTAGTCGTGAAAACCTTTTTAAAGCCACCTCATGGTAATTTGTAGAAATTTGTAACAGTGAACTCTTGTGAGCTCCAAAATGAACTGCCACTTCAGCAGCATATCTTTCCTGCTCACAGCTATTCAGAGCTGTGAGGAATTCCATTCTGTTGCAGCTTTCTTTGTAGAATGAAATACAGATACTATCTAAGGCAGTGCTTAATATGCATACAAATCACCAGGAAAACTTGTTAAATTGCAGATCTGATTCAGTTAGTCTGGGGTGGGACCTGAGATGCATTTCTAACAAATTGGCAGGTGATGCTGATGCTGTTCGGTCAGTGACCCACAGCTTAAATGGTAAGAATTAAAGTCATAGTGACAACTCACAATTAATTCCAACTGATCACCTAGGTAAGATGGACATGAAACCAATAAGTCATTAATCAATTCTCATTGGATGGAATTTTGCTTTCTTTCAGCTAAATCTCTAATGATAGAGAGGTAAATAGAAGGAGGTGGGGAGGAGAGAATCTTTGAAACTGTTTAAGATTATTGTCTTTTTCCAAACATGGCATGATTTCATTCTTGTAGTATATAGAGAAAGCAAACAGGCAGAGATAGAGCTAAATAAAATTTGGAAGAAAAAAAAAACATCTTTGGACTCTAAGATTAGTGATTGCCAGAAGGGTAGAGGGAAACAGTGTGGGTAAATTAGGACAAAGGAGACAATGGCATGGTGAAGGATGGAATTGGACTTTTAGTGGTAAACTTCATGGAGTGTATATATATGTGGATTCTCAATAATGTACTCAGGAAACTTAAATAATTTTATAGTACAGTGTTGCTTTTATTAAAAAAATATATTTTTTAGTGCGCTATCAGAAAAATAACTAAAAAGAAGCTGTTTTATTCAATATTTGGGTTTTATATCTATGTAAATATAACTTCAACATTTTTTGTTTAATAGATGAGAACACAGACATCGCGGCACAACTTTATCAGAAAGTTAAAATTCTTTGCTGGGTTATGACAGGGCCTCAAAATCTAGAAAAAAAGGCCAAACATGTCAAAGCTACATGGGCCCAGCGTTGTAATAAAGTATTGTTTATGAGTTCAGAAGAAAATAAAGACTTCCCTGCTGTGGGATTAGAAACCAGAGAAGGCAGAGACCAACTATACTGGAAAACAATTAAAGCTTTTCAATATGTTCATGAACATTATTTAGAAGATGCTGATTGGTTTATGAAAGCAGATGATGATACTTATGTTATACTAGACAATTTGAGATGGCTTCTCTCAAAATACAACCCTGAAGAACCCATTTACTTTGGGAGAAGATTTAAGCCCTATGTAAAGCAGGGCTACATGAGTGGAGGAGCAGGATATGTACTGAGCAAAGAAGCCTTGAAGAGATTTGTTAATGCATTCAAAACAGACACTTGTACACATAGTTCCTCCATTGAAGATTTAGCACTGGGGAGATGCATGGAAATTATAAATGTAGAAGCAGGAGATTCCAGAGATACCATTGGAAAAGAAACTTTTCATCCCTTTGTACCAGAACACCACTTAATCAAGGGTTATCTACCTAAAACTTTTTGGTACTGGAATTACAACTTTTATCCTCCTGTAGAGGTAAGTGTAGAAAAAAAAAATTTTTAAGATTTATTTTATTTATGCAAACAAGACCTGGGATGTAGGTCAGAGGTGCTTGGGGCAGGGCGGGTGGGGGGTGGAGCAGAAAGGCAAATCTACTGAGATACACTGTTGAGTGGAGCAGCAGGCAAGACAGGAGAGGTCTGCTGCACCATGTAGGTTTCTCCCGGGCCGGCCGGGATCAAACCCACGCTGCAGAGGCTGCGGCAGCCTCACAGTGCGGCGCTCAACCACCTGCGCCACCAGGGAGGCCCCACACAGATACAGAATTTAATAACAACGAATAACAAAGAATTTTCTAATCTAAACTGTGGGTACCTCTGAGTCAAGAAATCCTGACTTAAAACATCTGGCCCAAACTTTATAAGCATAAAAAGAAAACTTTTAAGCAAATTCCTGCTGCTTCTGCTATCAACCACTATTGTTTTCTTGGTACAAACACAATAATTACTCCTCACGTAATTTTGCATGTGTTTATTTACTTTTTAAAATTGTGATTTTTTTTAATTGAGGGAAAGTCGGGTAACTTGTCTGTCCCCATAAATGGCCAAGGTAGTATTGTAAATCATTCTGATTCTAAAATCTCTTAAAATCATGAGTTCCTCTCTGTGAATAATGGGAAATGTGCCCCAAAAGGAAGATGGGATATGGGGATATGTTAGATAAATATTCTGTTTTGGGGATTAATTCCACTGTTAATAAACATTTTAAACATTTTAAAGTTCAGTTCTATGTAATGAGACTGACAGATACTACCATTTTATTGCTGTTGTAGATGCAGTAATTTCCCAGACTGTAAAACAGATGTATTCCCAAGTCTGTCTTTTGATAGTATATTTTTGTTTTATTTTAGCGAGGATGCTTTTTTGATGTAACCTTTCTTAATACATATTGACCTTTCCAAGATTACTTAACATCTTCCTTGTTTAATTCTATACCTCTTTTCATGTAAAAAATAGCCAAACTCAAGAACACTACAAATGCATATAACAAATACACTTAAATGCATGTAAGATTTTGTGAAGAGTATCTGATATTGATAATATCAGCAAAGAGACATGGTAGTTGTCATTATCTTTTAACCAGTTAAATATCCTTCCCCTTTAAGAGTACTGCCCACCATTTCTACTTACAAATAGAGTGTACTTTACGGTATATTTTATGTGAATAAAAGAAATACTTCTGTAGTGCATGTTATTTTTAAATTGCAGTGGGTTTTTGAATGGATCTCAAAATTATATTCTTCCTATACAAATATAGTAAGACTATAAGATAGATGTGGAATTGACAGAATTGACTCAACTTTCTAACATTGCCTGTTCATTATGCAGAGGTTCTGTATAAATCCAATATGAAATCAAAATTCCATTATTCATCCATCATTTAATAAGTTTTCTTCTCCCTGAGTTACTATTTTCAAAGCCTTTCTAAGTTTCATGTATTTTTTTTTTCCTTTGCAGTAATCTTTGAAAATATACAGTAGAAAATTTTTATCTAGGAAGTCAGAATATGAAATATAATATTATAATCCATTGTGTTCTTAAATTGTTTGGTCAGCGCTTACGCTCAGTGTGTTTCCCCTCCTCCCTTACTAACTTTTCACCTTCCTAGAAGTGAATCTATTCTCTAGGAACAATCTTTTCCCTAGAAATAGATTTTTCACCAGAGAATTTGCAGTCTTAATTTAGCTAGCTTATACTGTATAGTTTTCTTCAGATCTTCATTTCTTCCTTAGTATCTCCTAGGTTAAGTATTTAATATTTTTGTTACTATTCTCCTTGAACTCTTGCATTTTTTAACTGGTTTGTATGAAAACTATAACTTAAAGCATCTTTAAAACCTGACTCTTTTCCGCTTTCCTTCCTTCTGGTGATCTTTCCACTTGACTTTCTTGAGTTTTGGGAGTTAACTGTAGTCAGATGCAAAGAATAATTTTGTTTCTAATAATTATAGCTGTTTTATTGCCTTTTATTTCTTAATGCTTAATAATAACTATCTTGACCATCGAGTAAAAAATAAATACAATTAATACATGCTCAGTGCAGTAAATCTTATTTTAAAAGCAGCATTACAGTATTTCAAAGTTATATAAAAATTGTTTCTAGAGAGGATCAGCAATTGGAAATTAACTGTTCTTGCTCTAGTCTTTTAGTTTAATAGTAATGATTGATATAGTAACCACTGATATATTACTTTCTAGTGTTTGAAATATGACTAGTTCAAATTAAGATTTGCTATCTGTATAAAATTCACATCTGATTTCAAGGACAAGTAAAAATAATTATTAAAAATGCTAAATATATTGTATGCTGAAAACACATTTGTTCAGTTCAATTAAATATATTCAAATTATTTTTACCTGTTTTTACCTTTTGAATGTGGCACACATAGATGTGTTGAACAAAACTGGTTTAGGTAATCACAGGTTGATGCTTCTGTTTACTTTTCATACTTGTTCCTTTTGTATTCCCTAATAGTATAAAAAGTAGGCACTAGATACTCTTCCAATGCCTACATGATTATCCAAGAATCCCATATATTTAGTGTTTATTTCAGAGGAAAATTCAGAGAGATGACCAGTGAAAAAATGTAATGAACAATTTCTTGATAACTTTCATTACATTGTAAACTACTTACTTCCATATATGAGTTATTAAATGTTTAGTTTAATAGCTCAATGTGAATCTTCTCTGAAAAGCTGCCAGACTCTCTCTCTCTCCCTGGGTCCTTCCAAAAGACATGAGACAGAGTGTGAAGTCTTGTTGGAATCACCTGAGTGATCTACAGATACCAATTCTGACCCCAAAATAATAGTTGTGACTGTTAATTCTGGGACCAGCCTGGGGATTTTTATTATTTTCTTGCTTTTTTGTTCCTGTTTGCTGTTTTAATCCTATTATATCAAATCTTTCACATATCTGTGAGAATTATATAACTGAAGAAAGGTTTAATTCTGACCTCCTTACTGAGGGTTTTTTGAATATGATTATTCTGTCAGTAATCGCTAACATTTATTGAGCATTTATAATCGACAAGACACATCGCGTCCTTTTACCACCTTTTGCAGTAAATAGTTCACGGTCATACACTAGTGGGCAAAATTTGGATTCAGATTAAAGTTTGACTCAGCATTTTCTGTCTTAAATAGTTAGTATGTAAATAAAATAGTAGGTTGTAAACACATAATGTGCAAGACTTGAAGTTCCAGTGTTGTCTCTCTGAGGCTTAGCCAGCAGAAACTTAACAGTGACAAAATTGTGAAGAGAAAGCAAAACTGGGAGAAATAGAACCTTATCCTTTGTACATATTTTTCTCTCATTTGAAGAATTCTCAAAAAAAAAAAAATTTCTGCTAAACATTGTAGATAGAGTACGGGAGAATATATTTCAGAAATACCTTGACAATTTCATCTTCGGTTTTAAATTATCAGGAACTCATAACCAAGTTTCTCCTTTCCATAGATCTAATACTAGGTGTTATCTGCTTTACCTTGCTAATTTTAATGCTTCAATTCTGTTAAAATTAGTGTTTCTTTACAACCCAAATACCCAAAAATGGATGGCTGGATCAAGTATATATGGTATATATACATACAATGGAATAATACTCCACAATCAAAAAAGATAAACTCATGCCATTTGCAGCAATGTGGATGGAGCAAGAAGGAATTATGATCAGTGAAATAAGTCAGGAGGAAAAAGAAAAAAATCGGATGGTTTCACTTATAGGAGGAATACAGGGGAATCAAATAAGACACCTGTGTAAAAAAATAATAACAGTACAAAACACAACAAAGCAAAAACAGACAATTATAAATCAGAGACATCCTGCAGGGGAAGAGGAGGGAGAGGGATCAGAGGGAGGGAGGGAGGAACACAGGGAACTATGGTGATGGTGCATGGGTGCCTTGGGGAAGGAAATTCTATGGGGATTATACTGGTGGGGGGCCGTGTAGCATATATTGTTAAAAATGAACAATGAGGGGGGTGGGGGCGGGAGGGGAGGGATTGGGATCATAATGGGGGGTTGCAATTGTATGGGGAATATAAAAATAAAATTTATTATTTAAAAAAAATGAACAATGATATAAAAAATAAAAATTAAAAAAAATTAGTGTTTCTTTTATCAATATGTGAATATTACATGTTAAAAGTGTGCTGTTTATTAATAATGCCTGTTTCCACTACTTTTTTTAGGGTCCTGGTTGCTGTTCTGATCTTGCAGTTTCTTTTCACTATGTTGATCCTACAACTATGTATGAGTTAGAATACCTCGTTTATCATCTTCGTCCATATGGTTATTTATACAGATATCAACCTGCCTTACGAGAGAATAATGTAAAGGAAATAAGTAAAGCATACAAAAATGAAGATCCAAAAGTAAAATTGTGAACACTTGAGAGAAAAGCATAAGTGAACAGAGGCAAAATGTCTAACATTGCACTGAAGAAGACTTCTGCATTTCTCATTTAGAACACTGGAATCCCAGTGAGGAAGTGAACATTCCATATTATAAATCTTGCATATGAATGACTGTAAACTGAAGCTTTAAGTGAGCTAAAAAAGTCTGTTAAAATGTGTTTTGATACAGTAATTAATATATATGTATGTGTGTGTCTGTATATAGATATATATATATATTTTTATGAAAAACGTGTGTTTTTAAAGTGGTCACAGGGACTAGAAAAGAGATTTTGTTGCCTGTTCTGACCACGTATTATTTTCAATGAGAAACTAAAACATTTAATTTGCTAAAACTACAGTGCACTGTGTTAGTAACACACGTGATGCTAAACAGGTCTGCCTTAAAGAAAATTTTAGGAGGAAATATTGATGCTCAGTGTTGTATATAAACTCAAGACATGAGTTTATATTGCAGTATGATATAAATAAACCAGCCCCCCACCCCACCCCCTTACATGCACACAGTTTTTGTCTAATGAAAATTTTGCTGACTCTATAATTGGCAGTATTTCTTCCAGAAGAAGGTGGAATAAGAATGGCACTTGTACTAAAGTGCATTAATAAAACCACATTTTGAAATGATCATGGGCCTTGACTGTATTATCTACTTGGTTATAGTTTGTAATTAATCTTTTACCGAGTCCCTGTTTCTCTTTTCTTTAACCACTCTTGAATACCATTCTCATTACTTATATTTATTTACTAAAACCATTAATAGCATTCTATAAAATATTTTGTTCTGCACTTACCCATTTTATTTTGGGAAACAATAGTAAATTTAATGCTATTTGGGGTGTTTATCTTACATCAGTGCCACTCTCTTGAATTGATAAGTTACATTTTTAATTATTTAAAATTCTTTTCAACTACAAAATTATAATTCCTTTTATTCTCATCCATAAAGATTAGAACTTGTTTGTGCCTTTCATGACTTGTTTAAAATGGTTTTTTGTAATTCTGTTTTAGGATCTGAGGTGGCTGTTAGTTATACTGGCAGCATGATTTGAATGCAGGGTTCTGACCAAAGTTAATTAAAAACATTAATGTGTTTAAGCAGACTGAAATATGTGATATTTTCAAATTTAATTTATGAACAACAGCCTAAATTTTGATGCCAACTGTTATTTTACAATGATTGTCTTCCCAATGGATAATCCTGATGGAGCAGAATACCCAGTCTACTTTGTCATCAAAAACACTTTCTAGGCTATAATCAAAAAGTGCTTCATTCAAATTTTAGTGACTATTTAAAGAGTTTCTGGGAGGGAAGAAAAGTTTTAATTTTTCATCTTAGCAATATTATATGCGTATATCTTAACAGAATATTTTAGACTTTCTGTATGATTGTCTTAAATATTATAGATGATTTACATTTCTCCTAAGTTTATCATTATGATAATTCTTCATGGCAGTCATGTTATTGACTCTGCTGCTTAGATAGTTTATATTTATTGTACCAAAACATATCAAAATCAGGATTGATTTGGATGATAAATTTGAAAGGATGTTCATTTTTGCAAGTAATTACTATGTTCACATAGTAAAAACTCACCAGTTTTTACCTATTAAATTAATTTTTGTTGTTTTTATGATGGTTTCTCCCCCAGATTTCAAGATATTCATTCTGTTCTTTGAACAATTCCTTACCTTGGCATGGGCATGAATTTATTTGCAATCCATATATGATCCTTTTCTGCACTAACGTGTAGTTTATAGTAAATATCCAAAACCTTAAAATTTACTGATGGGAAATTAACATTGTGATAAATCCCAGGTTCTGGAATCAAACTGCCTGGGTTTAAATTCTTGTTCTATCACTTACCTAGTTTGTAACCTTGAACAAGTTAATACTGTGCCTCAATTAACTCATCTGTAAATTAGGGATAATAATACTACCTACCTCACAGGTTTTTATGAGGATTGAATGAGTGAATATATATCAGTATTTAAAACACTGTCTGGCCCAGAGTGTGGAGCAATAAATATAAGGTTTTTATTATTCTGTTACCTTGGAATGTAAATATTTGATTTAAATGAATGAAAAATTGCTTTAATCAAATTAGATGTGGAAGGAACTATTTCTTACAATAAATAATAGCTAGTTTTTATCTAGTGCCTACTATATGCCAGATATTTAGGTACTCTGTACATTAGTATTAATATCACAGATTAGGTGTATTCCCAAATTATAGATGAGAAAACTGAGGCTCAGAGAACTAAAAGTACTTTTCCATTGTCACAAAGCTAGTAAGTAATACACCTTGGATATATGCTCAAAACCTGTGTTTTCTTTGTACCGTGTCAGTTTTGAAGTTAGTCATTTAGCATTATTCCTGTTTTTACTTATATGACATCTGACACATTGGCCAGTAATAGTCAAGTTAACTAAGTTATCATAGTGGTTCTCAACTTGTGGTTCTTACACTTTTGTCTGGGAGCTGGTTAAAATGCAATGTTCAAGAGCCCAGTCCTGGAAATTCTGATTCTAGTGTGTGGGTCAACAGTATGCATTCCTATCAGATACTCTTGGGCAGTGGTCCCAATTAGATTCCCACTTGAGAATTTATTGGAACTGCAGTCTTGCCTACCCACTCCTCTCCCCCGCCCCCAAATATCGATTCCCAAACTCTAGGGCTGGCAGCTAGCAGTTCTGTTTAAGCAAGCCTGACAGTTGAGTCTTACTCATCTCATTTGAGAACCACTGTACCAAAACCATGGTGATTCTGCTTCAAATGGTTTGAGGATTACTGTCCTGTTAAGTAAGTTACCTTTGAAAGACTTAGATAAAGCATGTTTTAGATCATTGTTGTCCATGATCAGACTATAGTCAATCTAAGTGACTTTAAAGATAATTTAAAGGATCAATGGGTAACTCATTTTGGCAGAATTTTTTAGCTGCTTCAAAGTGACCATGGCTCACAATAAAATCTTTGTCCAAGTTTAGTAATTTCAGATTGAGTCAGGAAGGGCTGATGAAGTACTAGCAAATCTATACTAACTCATTTAGAGCATATTTAAATGACGTCATCAAAATTATCCACAATTGTTAGTAAAAAAATGTTGAGGTAGCAAAATGCTGTTTTTATATGCAGAATATTTGCTCCCACTTCATACTATCAAAATTTCATCATTTTTCAGAATCAATTATAGACCTAAGAAGCAAAAATTTTTCCATATTTGATAGATTATATAAAACCAAATTTCGTGATAATGTCTTGCCTTTTATCAATTAAGATCTTTGTCATTTAGATAAATGACTTTAGTGTAGTCTCAAAGCTAGAGGCTTTTGTTCTCTTATGTTCTCCAATAATGGTATACTTGTATTTTCTAGTGGGATGTTCATTGATGATACAAAGCAGATTTTGTGCCAGAGTTCAACTATTTGTTTTTAAATAAACTTTAGAGGAATTTTTGTTACTGCAAGATTTTAAATAAATCCCTCATCACTTTTCAATTTTTTTTTGAAATACGGTAATTGGATTTGAGTATTAAATTTACTAACTGGTTATTTTCATACTTGTTTCCTGAGTATTAATTTTTTACTTCCTTAATCCTATCAAACTAGATTACTTTCAGACTGAGGCTTGAAAAACTTACTTTACTATATTAAGTCTGTCTTATTATTATTATTTAAGTTTCCAGTTTGAATAGTCTAACAAGTCTGCTTTTTCTTTATTGCCCTTTTTTTATTTCCTTTATAACTAATTTCCATTTTCTAGCTAGCCTTAGTGCTGCCTTCACAGGTTAATTTTGCTATTATTAGTAATTAGAAGTTGTATCACTTACTGATAATTTATACCTATTAACTTTCGGTTTCCCTTTGAGATTGGAAGTAAAATTCTAAGAATAATGCCTGCTCCTGCTCAGGTTACTTGCCCTACTTAAAAATCTACAATTTTAAACTAATTCTATATATACAGTAACTAAATGAGGTAAAATCATTTGGATTTCATCTCTCACCCACCTTCACCCCTGTGTACCCACTCTCTTCTCAAAAACAAAAACTCACTTGCCACTACTTCTTATAGTAGGCCCAACTGAAACTTAAGAAATCTGGGAGACAGCCTGTGGTTTATTACATGCTAAATATTATTTACCTCTGTTGATTTTTTTAAAAATGACATGTTTATATATTGAACTAGAAATATTAATACAGGTTAGAATAAAGATTTTTGCAAGTTCTCTTTAGAGAAATCAACTCTAAAGTTAATTTTAGAGTTGAATAGTGCTCTATTTCAACTCTTACCTTTCTTGTTTTGAGTTATAAATTTAAATAATTTTGCAGGACCCTGTAAGTTAATAATTCATATAAAGTATATTATTAGAAGGATACTAATCTTACTGCTAAGCAGTGTTATATTACACAGTGAATCTTTGTGTTTGGAAATTTAAAAATTATATAAGGTAATAGTATCATGAATGGTTTAAAAATGTCTGGTGACTTGCTTATTTTAAGTGATCAGAAAATAAGTCAGAAAAATGTATTTTTAAATGTTTTCTAAAGTGCCTTTTGAATATTTTTAAATAATGAATTTAAACAACTGCATAAAATAAATTACCATGTTTAAAGCTGTTTTATCTGATTATTTTTAAATTATGTAAAAGTTGTGAGAGACTTTGCTTTTGTGGGTAGTTTTGGGTGACTTCAAAAAATGTTAATTTAAATTGTTTTTACATCACTATTCTTCAAGTTAGGTAGGCTTAATTAAGTTTTACTGATAGAGACATTATTTACTTTAAAGCAACAAAATATTCCATCTCTGATTTTGAATAGTGTACCTTAAAAACTGTAGGGCAAAGGGTGTGTGTGTAGGGGGGAGGGTGTGTAGAAAATGAAAGGCAGTTTTTCTTGGTATATTTTTATCTGTTATGTACACTGATGATTTGTTATTAAAGAAATCATTTGCCCAGCATCTACTACAAACACCTGGTGAGAAGAAAAATGTAAGGATACCTGTTCTCATAGAGCCATAATTCTACACTGGAACGTTAAAGGTTATTAGATGCATGGATAAAATATTTCAGAGTTATGTTAGGAAAATAAGAGGGTTACTACATTTCCGTCATCTGAGTAGGATGTCAAGGAAGGCCTGTAAGCAGATAACATTTGCTGTGAGACATACATGATAGACATTTTATACTTCAAAAGATACTTATCTATGAATTCTTTGCTCCTAGTTTATAAATAAATCATTTTTCTATCTTTGCTTAATCATCTTTTGGCCATATGTGAAGACTCAGTAAAAATCTGTTTTTAGGCATGTTTCATTGAGAGCTCAGATTTGTCTAAGACTTTTAGGATACAAATAAAAATTGACCTACCTTTTTCTAATCAAACAAATACAAATGTTTATAAGACCCTTGATTCTAGTGTGTCTGCCTTGATTTACAGCAACCTGCTACATAATATGTAACTTATTAATGTATATGTGCATGTGTGTGTAATACATACATGTATGTATGTACAACTTATTAGTGTATATGTACATGTATGTGTCTGTGTATTACACACATATATAGTCATTTGTACTCAGCAAGCTTTGTAGAAAAGCTACTTCATATTGCTTTAGTAGCAGAGTTGTGTGATTTTTAACATTGAGATAGTGTCCTTTTTTTTGTTAGCTTTATTTAGTTGTACTGCTAATGATGTCATTAGAGCAAAGATTGATTTACTTAAATACATGCAGAATTACTGTCTTTTTTTAAGTTTTTCAAAGATACAGTTTTGGAAAGTATGGGAGATTGTTGCTGAATTTATGTTCTTATAAAGAGAAGAGATCTACCCCAAACATACTTTGCATCAATCTAGTAACATATGTTGTCCAAAGAGAAAGTCCTTTAGTGTTTAAAATTGAATCAACAGCTAAGCTTGATTAAATTCAACAACATTGGCATTTTCTAGATGAATCTAAGTATTTGTAAAGCATGAAAATGAGCTTTGTTTTGCCATGGATTTGATTTGTTACTCATTAGTGAATTTAGCATTGCTGCCTAGAAACTAACTGAAACTATCTGTGTTGTATCATTTCTTCTGCCTAAAATATTACCAGTTGTTTGCGTGCTTCTCATATTCTGTTATTGATACTTTTTATTACAGTATTGAAAATTATCCCAGGCATTTATAAGCTTTCTTATATATTGCTTGTATATAATTCAATTGAGTACAGCTGCTTACTTTGCCACAATGAAGTATTCATTGTCCTTTTTTGAGGTTCAGTACTAAAATGCCAGCTATTTAGGTTTTCTGACGAGTGTCTAGTGAAAAGTTATCATACTTCCTCATTTGCAGAACTGCTACATAGTGTGCCATCATGGAACTAATGTGAGTGCAATATCTTAAGTCTTAACAACTAATCAAATTTTTACTTTTGTCAGCTTCAAATCTTTTTTTCATAGAACTCACTTTTTTTTTTTTTTAAAGCTTTATTTATTTATTTATACAAGCACTGGGTACAGTCAGAAGCGCGGGAGGGTGAGAGAATTCACCAGAGCCAGAGCGGGGAGCAGAGCAGGCAGAAGGACCGAAGTACACTGCTGAGGGGAGCAGCGGGCAGCAGGAGAGGTCTGCACGCCATGTGGGACCCTCCTCCAGTGGCCGGGGAGCAGCCGGGGATCGAACCGGCGCTACAGGGGCTGCAGGCAGCTTTGCAACCCAGCGCTCAACTGCTGCGCCACCGGGGAGGCCCAGAACTCACTTTTTTTTTAATAATAAATTTAATTTTTATATTCCCCATACAATTTCAACCCCCCCATTTTGACCCCAATCCCTCCCCTCCTGCCACCCCCCCCCCCGAAAAGTGTCTCTGGTTCATAGATTTTTGCTGATTTTGATTTTCACTTTCTTATAGTTATTCATTTTCCTGGTCCCTTATTTAAGTTTTCTAGATTCCTGCTATGAGTGAGACCATCCGGTATTTTTCTTTTTCTTTCTGGCTTATTTCGCTGAGCATGATCCCTTCCAGCGCCATCCATGTTGCTGCAAATTGCATGTGTTTATCTTTCTTGAATGCTGAGTAATATTCCATGGTATATATGTACCACATCTTCTTGATCCAGTCATCTATTTTTGGGCATTTGGGCTGTTTCCAAAGCTTAGCTATTGTAAATAGTGCTGCTGTAAACATAGGGGTGCAGGTGTTCTTTGGAATTGATGTTTCTGTGTCCTTTGGGTAAATACCTAGGAGTGGAATTGCAGGATCATATGGAAGCTCTATGTTTAGTAGGTCCAGAAATCTCCACACAGCTCTCCATAGTGGTTGGACCAGTTTGCACTCCCACCAACAGTGCAGAAGAGTTCCTTTTTCCCCACACCCTCGCCAACATTTGTTGTTGCTAGTTTTTTTAATATGTGCCATTCTCACTGGTGTGAGATGGTATCTCATGGTAGTTTTGATTTGCATTTCCCTGATTACAAGTGATGTTGAACATTTTTTCATATGCCTGTTGGCCATTTGCATTTCCTCTTCAGAGAAGTTTCTTTTTAGCTCTTCCGCCCATTTTTTGACAGGATTATTTTCTTTGTTGTTGTTGAGTCTCATCAGCTCTTTGCAGATTTTTGTGATCAATCCTTTATCATTAGTGTTGTGTGCAAAAATGTTCTCCCAGTTGGTAGGGTTTCTCTTTGTTTTTGTTATTGTCTCTTTTGCTGTGCAGAAGCTCTTTAATTTGATGTAGTCCCAGCTGTTGATCTTTGCCTTCACTATCACTGCTTTGGGTGATGTGTCTGTAAAGATGTCTTTGATGTGCATATCCCGTAGTGTTTCGCCTATATTTCCTTCTATGTATTTTATGGTTTCAGGTTTTATGTCTAGTTCTTTAATCCATTTTGAGTTGGTTTTTGTGTATGGTGTGAGGTAGTAGTCAAGCTTCATTCTTTTGCATGTAGCGACCCAGTTTTCCCAGCACCATTTATTGAACAGACTTTCTTTGCTACAATGCATATTCTTTGCTCCTTTGTCAAAGATTAGTTGACCATAAATCTGTGGGTTTATTTCTGGATTTTCTATTCGATTCCATTGGTCTGTGTGTCTGTTCTTGTTCCAATACCATGCATTTTTGATGATTATGGCTTTGTAGTATAGTTTGAAGTCTGGGAGTGTGATGCCTCCATTCCCTTCTTTCTTTTTCAGGAGAGCTTTGGCAATTTGGGGTTTTTTGTGATTCCATATGAATTTCATCTATAATTGTTCTATTTCTTTGAAGAATGACATTGAAATTTTGATTGGAATAGCATTGAATCTGTATATTGCTTTTGGTAGGATGGCCATTTTAATAATGTTTATTCTTCCAATCCATGAGCAGGGGATGTCTTTCCATTTCTTTGTGTCTTCTTCTATTTCTTTTAACAGTGTTTTATAGTTTTTTTTGTATAGGTCCTTTACCTCTTTTGTTAGATTTATTCCCAAGTATTTGATTTTTTTTGTTTCGATAATAAAGGGGATGGTTTTTTTTCATTTCTTCTTCTTCACATTTATTGTTAGTGTATAGGAAGGCTTCTGACTTTTGCATGTTGATTTTGTATCCTGCCACTTTGCTGAACTGATTGATGAGTTTAATTAGTTTTTCTATGGAGTTTTTGGGGTTCTCTATGTATATTATCTTATCATCTGCAAATAGTGATAGTTTGACTTCTTCTTTTCCTATTTGGATTCCTTGTATGTCTTTCTCTTGTCTTATTGCTCTGGCTAGGACTTCCAGTATTATATTGAAAAGCAGTGGGGAGAGTGGACATCCTTGTCTTGTTCCAGATCTTAATGGAAATGCTTTCAGCTTTTCAACATTGAGAATGATACTGGCTGTTGGCTTGTCATAGATGGCCTTTATGATGTTGAGGTATGTTCCTTGTATCCCAAGAATTTCAAGGGCTTTTATCATGAATGGGTGTTGCACTTTGTCGAAAGCTTTCTCGGCATCTATTGATATTATCATATGGTTTTTATATTTCTTTTTGTTGATGTGCTGGATAACGTTAATTGATTTTCGGATGTTGAACCATCCTTATGTCCCTGGAATGAATCCTACTTGGTCGTGGTGAATTATCTTATGGATACACTGTTGGATTCTGATAGCTAAAATTTTATTGAGGATTTTTGCATCAGTGTTCATTAGGGAGATTGGCCTATAGTTTTCTTTTTTTGTGTTGTCCTTGTTTGGTTTTGGTATTAGTGTAATGTTGGCTTCATAGAACGTGTTAGGTATTATACCTTCCTTCTCAATTTTTTGGAAGAGTTTGTGAAGGATAGGCACCAATTCGTCTCTGAATGTTTGGTAGAATTCATTGGTAAATCCATCAGGTCCTGGGCTTTTGTTTTTGGGGAGGTTTTTGATTACCATTTCAATTTCACTAATTGTAATTGGTCTGTTTAGGTGTTCTATTTCTTCTTTATCTAGCTTTGGGTGATTGTAGAGTTGTAGGAATTTGTCCATCTCCTCTAGATTGTTGAACTTGTTTCCATATAACTGTTCATAGTAGTTATTAATTATTCTTTTGATTTCTGCTGTGTCCGTTGTGATTTCTCCTCTTTCATTTATTATCCTATTTATTTGTGCTTTCTCCCTTTTTGCCCTTGTGAGCCTGGCTAGGGGTTTATCTATTTTATTTATTTTTCGAAGAACCAGCTCTTGGTTTCATTGATCTTTTGGATTGTTTTTTTAGTTTCGATTTCATTTATTTCTGCTTTGGTTTTTATTATTTCTTTTCTTCTACTGGTTTGGGGTTTTTTTTGTTGTTCTTTTTGTAGATTTTTGAGCTTCGAGATTAGGTTGTTTCTTTGAGTTCTTTCTTGTTTCTTGATGTGAGCATCTATTGCTATATATTTTCCTCTTATTACTGCTTTTGCTGCATCTCATACATTTAGGAAATTGGTGTCCTCCTTGTCATTCAATTCAAAGAATGTTTTAATTTCTTCTTTTATCTCCTCATTAGTCCAGTGGACTTCCAGTAGTGTGGGTTTCAATCTCCATGAGGTAGGAGAGTACCTTGCCTTCTTTTTATGGTTTACTTCTAGTTTGATGCCTTCATGGTCAGAAAAGATGGTTGGTATGATTTCAATCTTGGTGTATCTGTTGATGTTTGTCTTGTGCCCCATTGTGTGATCGATCCTGGAGAATGATCCGTGTGTGCTTGAGAAAAATGTATACTCAGATTTTTTTGGGTTTAGTGTTCTATATATGTCTGTTAAGCCCAAGCACTCTAGATCCTTATTTAGAGCTTTAGTGTCTTTACTTATTTTTTGTCTTGTTGATCTATCCATTGTTGATAGTGGTGTGTTGAAGTCTCCCACTACATATGTGTTTTCTCATGTCTGTTTTCAGAGATGCCAATAGTTGTCTGATATATTTTGGTGCTCCTTCGTTTGGTGAATATATGTTAATGAGTGTTATTTCTTCTTGAAGTATTGTCCGCTTGATCATAATGTAATGACCACTGGGGTCTCTTTTTATCTTTTTAAGTTTGAAATCTGTTTTATCTGATATGAGTATAGCTGTTCCTGCCTTCTTTTTTGGTCCATTTGCTTGTAGAATTGTTTTCCATCCTTTAACTTTGAGTCTGTTTTTATCTTTTGCAGCTAAATGTGTTTCCTGGAGACAGCAAAAGGTTGGGTTTTGTTTCTTAATCCAGCCTGCAACTCTGTGTCTTTTTATTGAAGAGTTTAGTCCGTTTACATTTAGAGTTAGTATTGATATGTTAGCATCTGTATTTGCCATTGTGTTTGTCTTTCCTTTGATTTTATTTATTTATTCTTTTAATAACTTTCTTTGGCCTTCTTTTGTTGTTATTCGTCCCTCTGAGGTTCTGGCTTTAGGACTCCTTGTAGTATTTTTTGGAGTGGGGGTTTAGTCGTAATAAAATTCCAGAGTTTCTGTTTGTCTGGGAAGGTCCTTATTCTTTCTTCATAGAGGAAGGAGAGCTTTGCGGGATAGAGTATTCTTGGTTGGCATCTGTTTTCTTGGAGTCTGTTGACTATGTCCCTCCACTCTCTCCTTGCCCGTAGTGTTTCTTCAGAGAAGTCTGACGTCAGTCTGATTGGTTTCCCTTTGAATGTTATTTGTTTCTTCCCTCTTGTCAGTTTCATTATTTTTTCCTTGTCTTGGATTCTTGGGAGCTTTACTATTATGTGTCTTGCTGTATTTTTCCTTTCGTCATGGAAGTTTGGTGTTCTTCTTGCTTCTTGTATATCAATTTTCAGCTCCTTCTTCGCGTTTGGGAAGTTCTCTTCAATTATATCCTTGAATATTTTCTCTGTTCCTACATCTCTCTCCTCACCTTCTGGGATTCCTATAACTCTTATATTTCCTTTCCTCATGGAGTCAGATAGTTCCCGAAGTCTTTCTTCGGTCTTTTTCCTTCGTACTTCTCCTTCCTTTTCTGTTTTAGTTCTTTTTATTTCTGTGTCTTCAGGAGTACTTATTCGTTCTTCCATTTCATCTATTCTGCTTTCATTGCTTTTCCCAGAGTTCTTTAGAGTCTCCATTAATTCTTTGATCTCCTGTATTTCTTTTACTTCCCTCTTTAGGGACTCAATTTCATTCTTCTGGTCATTAATTATTTTCCCCTTTTCATTGTTTTCCTTTATGACTTCTGTCAGTTTTTTAATCACACCAATTTTAAATTCTCTATCTGGAAGGCTCAGAAGTTCTTTGTTGCAAGTTACTGTCGTTGCAATCTGGTAGATGGTTTTCTTTTTGCGGTGTGCTTTTTTGCTGAGGAGTTGCTGGGTTGCATGTGGTTTTTCTACTCCCTACTGCCTGTTTTCTAATTTGCCGTATTCCTTGTGACACTGTGTTGCTGATACTGGCCGGCATCTTGGGCGACCTTCCCAGCTCACCTCTGGCTCCTCTGGGGAACTTCTGCTGGGTTCACACAGTCTCCACCAAAGAAGGGTCCCTGCTGCAAATGCCGGTGCCAGGCACGCTCCCCTGCACGCCCGGTCTGCCCTAGCGGTGGGTGCCGCTCCCCTCTGGGCTGGGACTGCAGGCTAGAAGGTGCCCGTCATGGGCAAGCCTCCCAGCTTACCTCTGGCTCCTCAGTGAGCCTTCTGCTTTTTTCACACAGTCTCCAGCAAAGAAAGGTCCCTGCTGCAAAATGCCGGTGCCGGGAACGTGCTCCCCTGCACGCCCAGTCTGCCCCAGCGGTGGGTGCTGCTCCCCTCTGGGCTGGAACTGCAGGCTAGAAGGCGCCCTGCATGGGCAAGCCTCCCAGCTTACCTCTGGCTCCTCGGTGAGCCTTCTACTTGTTTCACACAGTCTCCAGCAAGAAAGGTCCCTGCTGCAAAATGCCGGTGTGGGGGACGCGCCAGAACTCACTTTAAACTGTGTTGTCCTTCTAGTCTTATAAAATTAGATTCATATGCTTGTTAGCGTTTAGGTTGAATATCACTTTTCCATTAATTTTTGTTGTTGTTAGCTTGCAAACAGATGGTGATAAAGCCAGAAAGTAGTTTAAAAGCGAACTAATGATTCAACTTTTTCTTTAGTTTGTATAAGGCTCTTCCTTGTATTTGTACTGTTTGGTAAGATGTGTGTGTGAGAGAGAAAGTGGAGAACATATAGGACTAGCAGGTCTTATTTTGATAGTTGAATTTTTCTTTAAAAAATTTAGACTTGATTAGGTTTACATTAAGTCATGTGCTGGATAAGATGAAGGTAATCATGCACTTAGAATAATTGGACATGAACATGACTTATACTTAATGTTTATAAAAAGTAATTCTTACAAACTTACTTGCCTGGTTGAATTTCCCCTCACTGTTTGCCTTTGAACTTTTTTGGTCTTTGAACCTTGCTCTGTTATCCTCTGTCATCCATGTATTCTTTTTTCCCGCTCATTGATAATAATTCTTTACTTTCTTAAGATTATATTGCTCTTACTTTCTATCAGCAGCAGTATTTTGAAGACTTAAAAAAATGTATATTTTGTGGTATATGAACTTCAGTTCCCTCTTAACCACCTGAAAAAAAACTTTCCTAGAAATAACTGGAAGGAAATCGAAGAGATAAGACTCAGAATACATGGAAGTATAACTGGAATTTTTCCCTTTGAAAATGTTTCCTTCTACAAACCCAACAGAAATATTGGGTACATTTTTTTAAATACTTTAAAACCAGTAAGAATCCACCTTATTCTTTTTAACCCCATACTGATGTCATCTTGTCTGGCAAATATGCTTGACATTTTGAATGACACTAATTGTAGAGAGAGTGATTAGGAACAGAGTCTATCATGTATGTATGTATGTATTTAATATAGCAAAGGGATAGTTTCAGGAACATGGCATCTCCTATAACTGCCGGCAACCTTTAGTATCCAGAACGTTAAGTCATGCTAGTGTGGGAACAATTGAAGTCTTCACATTGTGGGGAGAAAGAAGCAAGTACCTAAAGAGCACTAAGCTCCCTCTCTATACAGACATGCTGTGCCACCTAATCTAATCCTACCACTGGCTGAGATTACGTAGAGGTAATTCATCAGGGAGGGTATCAAGGTTGATGCTTTCAAGTATTTAAAACAAATTCAACACTTCATTACTTAAGTCCAATGATCAATTTGATAGCTTTATGTGTTAACTGTTTCACGAGATGCCTAGATATCATAAATACTGTTTCTGAATGTTTCTGTAAGGCTCTTCTGGGCAAGATTTGTAGTCAAATAAGTGTGCTCAGTAGAAGTAGATTGCCACCCCCCCCCCCCATTGTTGTTGGACATCATACTCTGTTGAGGATTCGAATAGAACAAAAAGGCAGAGGAAAGATGAATTAGCCCTTTTTCCTGACTTAGTTGAGCTAGGACAACTCATCTCTTCTTCTGTCCCCAGACGGGAATTTACATCATCATTCTTAGGCCTTAGGACTCAGATTGAATGCCACCACAGGCTTTCCTATGTATCCAGCTTGAAGATAGCAGGTTGCGGTACTTTGCACCCTCCATAATTACATTATCCAATTCCTCATAATTTCTTTTCATATTCTGTAGGCTCTGTTTCTTAAGAGAACCCTGACTAATAGAATCAGTTACCTTAAAGAGATGTGTATTGATTTAATTGGTGTGATCCATTCTTTTTAATTAGATGGTAAATTCTTACCTTTGATAAATGAGAAATCAATAGTTGGTCTAGAAACTGAAATCACTGGGCCTGTAACATCATAAAGCAGTTAGGTTTTTTAAGAATTATTAGAAAAAAGAAATGTTTCAAAGAATGAAACGTGACAAAAGATGAAAATATTCATATTCTGATGTTTATTTTTGGGAATAAAGCTTCAACTTTGTAGACAAAAGATTTTTTTCAGTGCTGTAAAGCATTTCTCTCTTGTCTTTAAAGTGTGTGTTACTATCTTTTGAGTAAAGTACCTATTCCTCATTTTGTAGCCTTCCACATCCTGACTCCTGGATATTATTCCCTTTTTGTTTATTGCTACTCCTTACACAACTTTTTGAGTATCTTCTACAAGTAAAATACTGAGCTAGATAATAGGGATTGAGTGGCAAGTGATATTTGTAACTCTCAAGGAACCCATCTTCCATTAGGCAAATGGGAGTGACATGTGCTAGAATTGTATATTCACTGCCAGCAGTGTTTTATTAGCACACTGCATTACCCCACTTAATCCTATAGAGAAAGGGAAAGAACTTTCCTCTACCTTTAAGGTTCAGTAGCCAGAGCTTGTAAAATAAACTGAATATAGGTTAACAAGAGAAAAGACAAGTCTTGCTTATGTTAATATTTTCACATGCACAGGGGCTTCACAGAAAAGTAGAAGCCCAAAGAAACAGACTCAGGGACTTAACATACAAATTTAACTAAGGGTGATGAATTGTGGGGAAATGGACAGAAGGGGGGGTTGGGCTTTTAGGGCCAGTAATTGAGAGAAAGTGAATAGGGAAGATATGATATGAAACAAATAAAAGATAAACTTGTCAGGAAGTTGTCTGATTCCAGACTTTTTAATCACTGCAAGCTTTTAAAAACAATGGAAAGAAACGGAAAGAGAATGAATATAACCACCTAGCATATCTTTACTTCTTCCACAGTAATTTTTTGTCCCTTGGACTTGTCAGGGTCTTACTTAATGAGCACATGATCAACACATTTCCTAACAGAGTATTAGGAAATAATAATCGAACTAGTAGATTCCCAGCTCTGAAGTTCTAGGTGCATCTTATCTTAGAAGGTAATTAGTGTTATGCACGTCTAAAGAGGTGCTTTTTTTTTTTATTTATGCATACAAGAACTGGGGTATAGGCCAGAGGTTGTGGTGGGCAGGGGGCAGAAGGAGGTGAGAAGATTCACCAGAGACACGGGGGAACAGAACAGGCAGGCAGACTGAAATACAGTGCTGAGGGGAGCAGCAGGCAAGACAGTGGTCTGCTGTACCATGTGGGTAGCTCCCTGCTGCAGATGGCTTCACAGTGCTGTGCTTATCCCCTTGCACCATCAGGGAAGCCTGGTTCATTTATTTTTTTTTTAACTGTATTTGCCTATCTTTGAATTACCTATTAATGGCTAAATGCTAAAATAAAGTTCTTTATAGATTCAGAACATAAAAGAAAAAAATTTTTAATAAATGTAAGGTGATAATCGAGCACTATCCACCAGTTTTAAGAAATCGGTAGGGGTGAGGAAGTTGTTTGGCAGAATATGAACCTTTCTGAGTCATAATTTGATAGTAGTTGAATATCTTGACAGCATACTGCAAGACAGGTTTCTTCTAAGTGACAGTAACTCATTTATTGAATGCTTAACCTGGAGGTAGAAATTTATTAATAAAGAATCCCAAATGCCAGAGATCAGAAATAAATTTTATTTGTTAATCTGAGACATTTCAGTAAAAAAGAAGAACTGAAAGAACCAGCTGCTATACAGAGGGAAAAACAGCATGTGAGCCAAGAGAATGTTCTTGACAAGGGCCATCTCTGAAACATCTCATTTTCATATCCAGTCATAATTATAAAAATTTTCATCCACATCACTCAGTGTCTTGTACACTCTATTATATACTACCAAGATCACCTGCGGCTGTTTTTATATTAAACTTACAAAGTATCTCAGTACCAGGAGAAAAAAATCCAAATCTTTACACAAACTCACTAACCACCTAAGTTGTCAGAATTGAGAGGAGGTGATTACAAAATTGTCTCCTTTTTAAAACATACTGAATATTTCCCTTTGTGTTTGTTTTTTTCAAAACACAGAAAACTACAAATCAGAAAATTCACCACCATCCAAAATTAACATTATGTCTTGGCACATTTACTGCCACCTTTTGTATTTTTTAATGGAAATTTAACTTTTTTAGTAAAAGTAAATACCTTACAAGGGAAAATCAAATACTGCTGCAGTAAGATAAAGGTTAAAATTTTTAAAACACCTTAAATCCCAACACTCTCCCAAAAATAATTCTAAGTATCTACCTGTACATATGTATAAATAAGATTGTAAGCTAAATAAAGCTAAAATAATACAAAAGTAAGAAATTCAGATTTTTACAGCAATTTTGTTACTGAACCTGACCAGTATCTGCAAATTGTCCAAATCAGGGGAATGGTATCTAAACAACAACAATAAAATCTAAGGTTTACTGAGAGGAGAAGATGAGGAAGAACAGGTTGACCTTTGGTTTCATAGCAATATTCAATGCTAAAGCAGGATGGAGGAAAGTTTAGATTTTCAGAGAAAAAAGCCAAACTGGCTTTCAAATAAAGGTAAGAGGAATCAAGGAAGGAACATGATACTTGTAAACCCCTCTTGGAAAATGTAGGTAATGATACCCATCTAAAAAGAGATGTGAGTGGACTGACTAGAGGTGAATGTTGAAAAGTATCCATATATGTAAAGATAAAAAGTATGGTTACAAGAGCACATTAAATATTACAAATCTTGACATTGTAGAAAAGATGACTAACAATTAGAAGGTAGAAGGAAGGAGAGGAGGTAATGTAAATACCAGATTACTCTCCAGAGTGGGAAGTTAATGGATACTTTGTAAGTGAATACATCAAGAAATAGGAATGTAATATGCTGAACAGTTGTAACAGTAATCAACAAAATAAGTCTTTAAAGTGTTAAAGTGGAAAAGCAATTTAAAAAAAAAAGAGACTAGGGCCTCCCCGGTGGCGCAGCGGTTGAGCGCTGGGTTGCGAAGCTGCCCGAAGCCTCCGCGGCTCCGGTTCGATCCCCGGCTGCTCCCCGGCCACCGGAGGAGGATCCCACGTGGCGCGCAGACCTCTCCTGCCGCCCGCTGCTCCCCTCAGCAGTGTACTTCGGTCCTTCTGCCTGCCCTGCTCCCTGCTCCCTGCTCTGGCTCTGGTGAATTCTCTCACCCTCCCGCGCTTCTGACTGTACCCAGTGCATGTATAAAAAAATAAATAAATCTTAAAAAAAAAAAAAAACAAACAGACTATATAACAAAAAAAAAAAAAATGGAAGAATTTAGAATAGAAAATGTGACATCTGTCATATCAATAAATATAAATACTTTGGGGCCTCCCCAGTGGCGCAGCAGTTGAGCACTGGCCTGCGAAGCTGCCCGCAGCCTTTGCAGTATTGGTTCTATCCCCAAAGGGCCAGCGAGTGTCCCACATGGCGCGCAGACCTCTCCTACCAAACTCACTGCTCCCCTCAGCAGTGTATTTCATCAGTCTGCCTGTTCTGCACCCCGCTCTGGCTCTGGTGAATTCTCTCACCCTCCCAATGCTTCTGACTGTACCCAGTGCTTGTATAAATAAATAAATAAATCTTTTTTAAAAATGTAAATAATTTGATTTATTGATAGTCTGTTATAAACTAATTTTCAACTTAGTCATAAATTGTTGGCAGTAGGGCCTCCCTGGTGGCGCGGGTGGTTGAGCGCAGCGCTATGAAGCTGTCCGCAGCCTCTGCAGCACTGGTTCAATCCCAGCCAGCTGGCGAGGGTCCCACATGGTGCTGCAGACCTCTCCTGTCTAGCCCGCTGCTCCCCTCAGCAGTGTATTTCGTCAGTCTGCCTGTTCTGTTCCCTGCTCTGCTCTGGTGAATCCTCTTACCCTCCCCCACATCTGGCCTGAACCCCAGTTCTTGTATAGATAAATAAATCTTTAAAAAAAAATTGTTGGCAGTAATTTAGGTCATGAGATTAGAATTGGAAGATGTGCTATTCATTGTATTTTAACTTTTTTAAATTGTGTTCTTGTTTAGAAATTAAAAAAAAAAAAAAAAGCTACTGACTCTGGGATCACAAGTGTTCTGACAACCAGCAGTGAAGAGTGACCAGTTTGTTTTGTTTGTTTTTTAAAATTACATTCTTCAGCAGGTCATAGGTTAGGATCTCAGTGAACAGGAAGGATCTTAAAACAGAAAGTTCTTTTTTTATATTATTAAAGGAATTCCTTCAATAGAAGCATAAAGATTGCTGAACTAGTTTATAATGAATGTAGATGAAGCAAATATTCACTTTGAAGAGTGGTAAATAATGAGTTGGATCATAAAAATAAATAGTAGCTTCATGTAAACGCATCTCAGCATCCTTCCATCTACTCCAACACCAATGTACACTCAAAAATTACTGTTAATTCTCCCATTCTTGGAGTCCGAAATTATTTTTTTTTAAGATTTATTTTATTTTATTTAGTTAGTTAGTTATACAAGCACTGGGTACAGTCAGAAGCACGGGAGGGTGAGAGAATTCACCAGAGCCAGAGCAGGGAGCAGAGCAGGCAGAAAGAAGGACCGAAGTACACTGCCGAGGGGAGCAGCGGGCGGCAGGAGAGGTCTGCGCGCCATGCGGGACCCTCCTCCGGTGACTGGAGCAGCCGGGGATCCAACCGGCGCTGCAGAGGCTGCGGTCAGCTTTGCAACCCAGCGCTCAACCGCTACGCCACCGGGGAGGCCCTTATTTCTCTATCTTTTTAAAATCACACCTGCTATGACTTAGTTTTTGTTTTCCTCACTCATATTAAACATGCAAGACCACTACTGATTTCTTTGCCACTTAAAACTATAACACTGCTGATTTCTAGAGGTATGTAATACCCCTTATTTTAAAGATCTAGAGCAGGTCTAGACATGTACACAGTATACCTAAATGATAATGCAAGATCTGGCAAGAGAATTCAATTTTCCTGACTCCCAGGTTTGTGGTCTTTGTACTAAATCACAGTGCTTATCTTTCCATAAACCTTTTATACCTCGATACAACTCATGTATTTTTCATTTCTGCATTTCCTCATATTTTTCAAATAGACAACTATAGATTCATTTGTACAATAGGTACAATAACAGTTGCCTGGGTATTATTTTTAGGTTCTATACTTAAGTTTTCTCTAATTACAAAATTAACTACAATAGATACTCATTTTTTAAATAAAGAAATTTTTAAAAGATTAGGCTTCATGTTTGTGGTGGTCTCCAAATATGACTTTGTTTGAAACTGCAGGCAGACCTCTGAGATACTGTGTGTTCAGACCTCTAATACAGTGAGTATCGTAATAAAACCAGTCAGAGTTTTTGGTTTCCCAGTGCATATAAAATTTAAGTTAAGATAGTTTTTTAAGTGTGCAATAATAATATGTCAAAAAAAATTTTACATACCTTAATTAAATATGACTCGCGGTGCTGATTACTTGCTCCACCAATATTTGCCACAAACCAATTTGTAAAAAACACAGTAAAATACAATAAAATGAGGTATACCAGGAGGGTATGCTAATGTAATTAGTTAAGGATCTTGAGATGAAGTCATCCTGGATTGAGGGTAGGCTCTAAATAAAGTGACTGGTATCCTTATAAGAAAGAAGGAAATTTGATAAATTGATAGAACACCATGAGAAGGTGGGAGCCAATTGAGTGTTATGCTACCATAAACCCAGGAATGCCAGAAGCCACCAGAATCTAGAAGAGGCATGGCAGGATTCTCCCCTAGAGCCTTCAGAGGAAATGGCTCTTGCTGATACCTTGGTTTTCAATGTCTGGCTTCCAGAACTAGGAGAGTCTAATTTCTGCCATTTCAAGTGTTTCAGTCACTAGATTTGTGGTAGTTTTTTATGCAGCTCTAGTACTAACTAGGACATGTACAATGCTTATTGCCACAGAGCTGGAAAGTGGCCGTGAGTGAACTTCAGCTCGTAGGTTCTGGCTCCCAAGCTCAGTGCAGTGATTTTGCAGACCGCTTCCTGGATTATTCTATTCAGTGTAGAAGTCCCTTTTTGCCTTTCTATCTCCTTTGTATGTATCCTTTCATATCACAGACAGAATGTACTGCCTTTTCAGAAGCATTTCTGAGTTAGGGTCACCTGTTCTGAGCTTCCTCTTTATCCATGTAGCACATGTTGTTTTATGATTTATTTTAATCTTGTTTTTTCTACTCGTGAGAATAAGGATATCAATGTTTGCCTTGTTTCCTGTTGTCCCTGACATAGTGGGAATTTCATAATTTTTTTTTGAATGAAGAAATAGCATCACCTTAAGAAGTTTTCATTTGTACCGTGCCCACCATTTCCTTCTGTTCCATTACTTTGGAGACCTCTAAATAAAACACTCATGGTTACAGATTGGACTCCTAAACAGGTTTTCTACTCGAGAAAATGTTGATTTGAACTTCCACATATTATGCCATCAGACATTTATCTTAGAAAGAAAATATAGGCCAGAAAAGAAAAGAATGAAATCTTTAGTGTGAGCAAAAGGTTCTGTTTTCTTGATGGTAGGGAGAAAGCTCAGTTCCTTTTTTCTACAACAACCATTAGATATTCCAGAGCACTACCACTT
The DNA here is from genome assembly GCF_014898055.3 of Talpa occidentalis. Lineage (NCBI taxonomy): Eukaryota > Metazoa > Chordata > Mammalia > Eulipotyphla > Talpidae > Talpa > Talpa occidentalis. The sequence goes on from NW_026555331.1 coordinate 88,230,517, forward strand.
GCTCATGTTGCTATTCCTGGTTACTATAGCAACAAGCAGGCTATGATGCCAAAATGAAAAAGCAGGGTGTCCTCTAAGATAGTAGTGGACACTGGCAAGAAAACAGTATGCAGAGATAATCCTTAATTTGTTTTCAAAATTGTCAAAATCAAAAATTTTCAATGCTTTTAGATGAGATTTCGAAAACTCAAAGAGCTAAAACTTACTTCCTCCAGCTACTAATTGTTGATTCATTCATTCATTCAACAAAATTTACTGGACATATATGGCTTGTCAAATATAGAAAAAGATGATTAAGCCTGTGGGTAAGGCCTGCCTGAGGGACCTGACATTCTGGTTGGATATTGACAAACCAGTGAACAAATAGTCTCAGCACAATATGACGTGTCATGATCTCACTCTGTACCAAGAGCTATGGGAAGCCTACACGAGAAAGCGTTTAGGGACTTGGGAGCTTTCAAAGAAATGCTGGCATTTGACCTAGATACTGAAGAAAGAGGTGTAGTTACAATCATCCGAAAGAGAATTTATGCTCACAATACTGCCAAAGCTAGGTTAAGTGTGTTGTTTTGGTAGAGAAGAGTTCCCAGTTTTTCCTCAAGGGCAATCAACATCCCATTTTTCTTTAGACCAGAACCATGTCCTTTCATTGACATGATTTTATGTGTACTTCTCAGTAACTAAAGTATTCCTGAAGTTGCTGCTTTATATTCTAGAATTTTGAGTAGGTTATTATTACATTATTTGGCAATAATCTTTTTTTTAGTGGTTTTATAGAAAGGTTATTATGCACATGGTAAAACAGAATACATAGTATAAAATTTAAAAGCAGTTGTTTCCTTCTTCACTGCCTCTGCCCAGCTGTTCCTTTCTCCAAACATATACTGAAGTTTCTTATATATCATCTGTGAACAGGGATATTCATATTTTTAAATTTCCAAATTATTAACATAATTCTGTTCCTTGCTTTTTTTAAATTTAGTAACTTGCAGATTATTCTTTTTAATGGTTAAGTAGCTCTCTGTATGGAAATGCCACAACTTGACCATTCCTCTTCCTGAGTTTGATTAAGGAATTTTTCTGTTATGAATATTATTGTATTGAACATACTTGACGTATTCGTGGGTATAACTATAGTGGAACTACTAAGTCAAACACTTGTATGCATTTACATCAAATGCATTCTAAAAATTTATACCATATTATACTACTGGTCAATTATGAGAGTGTATTTTCCTGCCCCTATTTTACTGAAATTTTTAATTATCAGGTTTCTTAATTTTGCCAGAAAGTTATGCTACTGTGTTAATATCTGCAAATTATGTTGATTAGTATTTTTAACTTTTATTTGTGATTGAGTAATTTTTTTATACATTGGTGATTTACACATCATTTTCAGCTAATTATGTCTTTGCTTATTCTTTTGGATAACTTGTTTTTTATTTTTATAAACTGAAATGTCCATTTTCTATCATAAGTACCACAAGTCATGATTTTTTTACATAATAGTTTTTATTTTTCATATAGGCAAATTTATATGAATACATTTCTTAGGGTTTCTGAATTTTGTCTTGCTTACAGCAAGAATATAAATATGTGTTCTTATATTTTCCTCTTTTGTAATTTGATATTTTAAATATACATTTGTAATGTTTATGGTTTTAAATCAATATTTCAATATTTTAAATATATAAATGTTTGGATTTTATTTTCTTGTTTGGAGTGAGGTAGGAAAGTAGCTTCAGTGTGCCTGTCCAGTTATCCCAGTACACTTTACTTCATAACTGGGGTTTTGGGTTTTCTTTTAAGTCACCTTTATTATAATATGCTTAATTTTAGTTTATGGGTTTATGTTTCAACTGTTCTGATCTGTTCATCTGCCTATTTCTTCTCCAATACCACATTATTTTAATGATTTTGGTTTTATAATACTTAATATCTGGTAGCATGGATTGCCTAATTAAACAGACAAATACACTTTAATAGTTGACTTTACTACAAATTATGACATTATACAGTGAGCCCTTTCCAACATTATTGCCAGAAATATCTACCCTGAAAATGTTGCTCAGGTGTTCCTTGTTCTATTATTCTGGAAGCTTCAGGAACATCTGGTCTCATCTGTGATGTAGTTAATAAGGGAGAGGACAGGGCCTTCCCCAGAACCAAAATGATGGTAGAAGGAAATCACAGAAGGAGATGGCAGAGCCCAATGAAGCTGCTAGGTTTTAGGCATCAAGGATCGTGAAGGTGCACTATCATCTAAAATGTGTCGCCCTCTCAGACCTCAGACTGCACCTCCAGGGACAATTCATGTATTTTCTTAGTGATCCCAAATTGGACATTGACCAGCTATTCCTGAGGTCCTTAGGTAATCATGATGTTTGGGGCTTTTTTCCATGTGAAAGACTCCCAATCAACTTGCTTAGACCCTTTATTCCATCCTTTCTTGATCTTTGACCCTCTTAGGTTACTTGGCCAAACCCTCAAATGAATTTACCATATGAGAAACTGGTGAAATGAGGGTGAATGTCTCAGAACAGGTGAAGGAGAACAGAGTAGTGAAATTTATCCTGACTTTGAAGTTTCAAAATAAGTCAAGGTCCAGTGTTATTTATAATATACTGACTTAAAGGATAGAAGAGAAACTACTGGGTGCTAATAAATTTTTATTTAAGATCAAAAATGGTTTCAGGGCCTCCCTGGTGGCGCAAGGGGTTGGGATGCAACCTATGAAGTAGTCCGTAGCCTCTGTAGCACAAGTTCAATCCCCGGCCAGCCAGGGAGCAACCCACATGGCACAGCAGACCTCGCCTGACTCGCCCGCTGCTCCCCTCAGCAGTGTATTTCGGTAAATCTGCCTGTTCTGGTCCCCACTCTGTATCTGGTGAGTCTTCTCACCCCTCCCCTGCACCTCTGGCCTGTACCCCAGCTCTTGTATGCATAAATAAATGAATCTTAAAAAAAAAATGGTTTCAGTTAGGGCTAGTAAAGCACTTCATAAGAATGTAATAGAGAATTAAATATAGAACTTTTTGCTCTATCTTAAACAGTAGATATGTATTTATTTCTCCTCTTACTAATTTAATAGTCTATAAATTGTAAAGTTAATATTTTCTGAATTTGCTCATTGATATCTCTAGGTTATTGTATAAAATTGTTTGAAACTTACTTGTCCGGATTTCTTTTAAAGGATTATCTTTTTTTCCTCTTTGCAACTGTAAGTGTCAATGTAGCATTGCCTAAACTTCCTGTTATTACTGAAGCTGAAATAATGAAGCAAGGGAAATAGAAACTGAAAATGCAAAGTAGTGACTTTACCCAGCAGCAAGTTACTGGCATCAGTGAGATTTTTATTTTATTTTATTTAAAGATTTGCTTATTTATGCATACAAGAGCTGGGCTACAGGCCAGAGATGCGGGGGTGAGAGGATTCACCAGAGACAGAGTGGGGAACAGAACAGGCAGACTGACTGAAATACACTGCTGAGGGGAGCAGTGGGCAAGTCAGGAGAGGTCTGCTGCGCCATGTGGGTAGCTCCCTGGCTGGGCCGGAAATCGAACTTGTGCTGCCGAAGCTGCGGATTTCTTCATAGTGCTGTGCTTAACCCCTTGCGCCACCAGGAAGGCCCAAGATTTTTTTTTTAATTAATTTATTTATTTATTCTAGAAGAACCGGGGTGTTGGCCAGAGTTGCGGGGTTGGGGGGAGGATTCACCAGAGACAGAGTGGGGAGCAGATGAGGCAGATCTACTGAAATACACTGCTGAGAGGAGCAGCGGGCAAGATAGGTCTGCTGCGCCATGTGGGTGGCTCCCTGGCTGGGGATTGAACTAATGTTGCAGTGGCTGGCAATGGCTTGATAGAGCTGAGACTTTAACCCCTGTGCCACCAGAGAGACGCCACAGTGATATTATTTTTTAAATGAAGTTTAAAATAGTAGATTGGTTTCTTTGAACTGACACCATTTTTCTCCAAACTCCTTACATGTCATGGGTGGCAGTAGTTTCCTCTCTAATGCCGTTGTACTTCGTCACAACTAAGAATTTAAAATTAATCTCACCCATGGCATATGTTAAAATTATGATTTGTCATGATTACTCACTTTTTCATGTTTCCCATGGGTAACTCTTCCAACAATTCAACCTATACTATCCTATACACACTGTCAGTAAACATTTTATTCCTTTTGTTACCTATAATATATGTCAAAATCACACCCAGGAGGCCAGAGTGTGGTAATACAGGCATCAAATACTCTAAATTACTCAGTCTACACCTTTTGTATAAGAATGACGAGCCATCTCACAGGTAATCTGGCTTCTAGAGCCAAGAAAGTAGCAGTTAAACCTGACCATTGCTGACATTTCAGGGCTGTCTTCTTAGGAATACTAGCTCTCTGCCATTTACAACACAAGGAACAAAACTCTTTTTTCAAAGACCTCATTCATCATTTAATTCAGCAGTTTTCTACGTCATGCATTGCACACAGGAAAGGTCACTAACATGGTTCACTGCTTTTTTTCTGCTTTAGTATTTAAGTCAAGGTAACTACAGAGCAAGTAACTTCAACTATGTGTTGTGATGTCCACAACTTCCTCCTCATTGGATAAAATTTCATTGTACATTTGAGTTCTCTACTAAATATGTGAGATGGGAGAAATACTGCCATTAGAGACATGGAATAAGCCCCCACCCCTGTTCCGTCACTACCAGTCAGGCCTGAGGTGAAATGTTCCACTTACCTCATTATTTTTTTTTTAATTTATTTATTTATGCATACAGGAGCTGGGGTGTAGGCCAGAGTTGTGGGGCGGGGAGAGAGGATTCACTAGAGACAGTGGGGAGCAGATTTGGCGGATATTCTGAAATACACTGCTGAGGGAGCAACGGGCAAGACAGGAGAGATCTGCTGTGCCATCTGTGGGTTATCTCTTTGTCCAGGCACTGAATTCAGGCAGTAGCATGACAGCACTAAGACTCAACCCCTAGGCTGCCAGTGAGGCCCCAGTGAGATTATATTTTTGCTTTAATTTTTTAAAATTTATTTATACATATAAGAACTGGGGTATAAGCCAGAGGTGCGGGGGTTGAGAGGATTCACCAGAGACGGAGCGGGGAGCAGATTAGGCAGATCTGCTGAAATACACTGCTCAAGGGAGTAGCGGGCAAGACACGATAGGTCTGCTGCACCATGTGGGTCTGCTGCACCATGGCTGAGGATCGAACTCATGTTGCAGCAGCATTAGCTTGACAGAGTTGAGACTTTAACCCCTGTGCCACCAGGGAAGAACATCATTTTTCTCAGTAGTCTTTGGAATAGTGAATCCTAGGGCAAGTTAGGGATAATTAGGCAGCCTCAAGGACAGTGCAGGGACTTCAAGAGAGTTAAGGATGTCTCCAGAGGTAAGGACAACAAATTCCAAAGGGGACTAATCAAACACCCCAGGACTTAAGATCTTAGGGACTTATTTTGTGACCTTAGGGTCAACAAGATATTCCAAATAGAGGACAAAGAAAAAAAAAGATAAGGGCTGGGACATGGAGACTTAGTTCTGGGCACAGAGACATTAGGGCAGTGAGTGAGACCACGGAGAACTAACAAATCAAATCACAGAGACTGGTGGGGCTTTAGAATAGTTAGGGAAAGAAGGTATATATATTCCCTGAGGCACGACTCGGCTTTGGCTTCCTTTCCCCTTCCTGGCCTGGTTTCATGATCTGGGAATCCCACTTTATTTCTGTTCCTTTTCTCCTCAGTAAACTTTTTCTTTCTCTAAACAAACTTGCCTCTTCTCGCTTGCTTGCCTGAGCATCTGCGAAGTTCCTGCTGCGGCTTCGTGAGACAACAACCCGGGGAGGTCTAGTGGCTGGGGCTCAGCGCTGCCACTGCAGCCTGGGATCCATTCCTGGCTGGGAAGACTAGGCCTGAAGAACTACAATTCCGGTATCAATAGGACAAAAGAATGTGTGTCTCATCTTATAGAAACAAAATCTACCCAAAGTCTTTAGTGGCTGTGGCATGTGTGAAAGTAGTATATATGTAACTGTCAGTCCGAGAACTCCACTGATCTGTTCACTGACCTTCTAGTAAAGTGAAGAAGTTATACAGAAAACTCAGCAAAGGACTTTGCTCAGAACCCAGTGAGAGAGTGTTACGGCAGAATTCAGTCAGGGAAGCAGGCATCATTCAGACAGGAGGAGAGAAGTTCTTTATTTACACCAGTGGGCTTTACTTGGGCGGGCCCAGAGATCTCTCTCCAAAGTCTGAGTCCCGAGACACTAGGTTACAGAGTATTTATTGACTAAAGCAAGGGATACAGTGATCTGGAAATGCATGAATTAGGGGGTGTGTGGCCTTGAGGGTGCTTATCAGCTGTTCCCTGAAACTTTCAGTCTACAGCCTATGTTCCAACTTTAGCTAATCAACAGGTCAGCCTAGCATTTTCCACTTCATTTCCCCCTTTTATTTTTATATCACCATATCTATAGTGGCACAGATTTCAGGGTACCCTCGAAGAGAGTTTTTTTAGATAGGGCTCCAACGCAGGGCAAACATCTAAGGGATCTCGGAAGAAGGACTGTAGAAGTGTCATATTTGGCTCCATCTGAAAGACCACTTGAAGTCTGTTGGCCTTTAGGTGAGAGGTGATTGTTTTGACGAGGGTGCGCAGATGCAAGGCCTGAACAAGAGAACAATATAGTGAGGGAACTGTTGTAGAGCAACCCCGATACAAAACGGGGTGCCTGACTGTGGGTCCTCACCCGCGCGCTTAAAAGGACTTATCAATGCTCTACTCCAGGCACACGCGAAAGGTTAATAAAGGTTTATTTACAAGGGAAGGGGAAATGAGGAAATGTACAGCTCAGGGAGAAAAGTGGGAGACAAAGTTTTAAATGAGTCCTACCTGATACGCCGATCAGGAATCCCAAAATGGCACTCTGAGAGCTGGCCGCGAGCCAGGAGCTGTGTAGCCAGGAGGTGAGCAACAGCGAGCCCCACCAAGGCCCACGTGTTTGGTTTTTATATCCAACCTGGCTGCCCAACTCCACCCTCACGTCCCAGCCACCCTCCCTTTGGTGGTGATGGGATTTGTCTTTCCCAATGTCCTGATGGCTTTAGTCTGGAGTGGGGGTGGAGTCCACAAAGCCTGTATGGGATTAGCTCAGGACATCCTTTCCCCCTAACATAATCAGAAAGGGGAGCAACCAGGATAGAAGTTGGTTTTTTATAGAGGCAAAGATGGATTGTAGCCAACTAGGCTACAATGTGTCTTTTCTATGTGTCTTTTAAAGTCATTTAAAACATAGATATTTTTTAATACAGCCAAGGTTTTCCTTTTTTTTTAACCTCATTAGAAGAGTTAATTTAAAAAAACAACTTTCATTTAAGAGGGCACAAACTCCCCCAGCCTTGGCTGTGAGCAAGGTAACAGTGTTGTCAAGTATCCTGGCTCAGGCTAGTTATCAGTACTAGTGAGGGAGATAGATGACCAGTAGGCCAGTCTAAAGAGTTGGAGCAAGGCAAAGTAAGTGGCCCCTTATTTACCAAGGTGATTTTTCTGTCTATCACGTCTACAGTCACCCGAGGCTTGTCTTACCTCTGGGCTTTTTCAGAAAACATCTTTTTTTTTTCTGTACCTGGTTCTTTGTGGTCAGAGGCAGCTGACAGTCAAGCCTGTCCTCCCATCTGGCCTGTGGTTTGGGCTGCCCTCCCACTCCTGACTCAGAGAGTGAAACAGTCCCTCTTCCAGTGTCCTGTGCCATGGCACTGAGGGCATGGCCTGGGCGTGCCTTTTTTAGACACTCGTGGCTAACGTGTCCTGGTTGCTGGTGGTAAAAGCAGGCTGGCAGCCCACAAACAGGTTGAGGTCCCGAATGTCTGGGATGCAAGGGGCCTCCTGTGAGTCTGAGGTGGCAGGGTACTGACAATGGCAACAACCATATACTGGGCCCTTCTCTTGTCTTTTTTTTCCTTTTTTTCCCTCAGTCTGACTGGTCTACTTCCAGTAGGCCTTTAAAGCCATGTCAAATCTCTGGAGCTAATGAGATAAATTGTTAGAATAGGTTGTCCTTTTGTTATAGGGCGGCCCTGATACAAAACGGGTGCCTGACTGTGGGTCCTCACCCACGCGCTTAAAAGGACTTATCAATGCTCTACTGCAGTCACACGCCAAAGGTTAATAAAAGGTTTATTTACAAGGGAAGGGGAAATGAGGAAATGTACAGCTCAGGGAGAAGAGTGGGAGACAAAGTTTTAAGTGAGTCCTATCCGATCCGCCGATCAGGAATCCCAAATGGCGCTCTGAGAGCTGGCCGCGAGCCAGGAGCCGTGAAGCCAGGAGGCAAGCGACAGAGCCAGAGACCCCCAAGGCCCACGTGTTTGGTTTTTATACCCAACCTGGCTGCTTAACTCCACCCTCAGGTCCCAGCCACCTTCCCTTTGGTGGTGACGGGATTTGTCTTTCCCAATGTCTTGATGATTTTGTCTGGAGTCGGGGTGGGGTCCACAAAGCCTGTATGGGATTAGCTCAGGACATCCTTTCCCCCTAACAATTTTACAGTTTGTAGTAAGTCATTGAAAAAAAAAATTTTAAGATTCCCTCTTTCAGACCGTTAATTCTATTTTTTTTTAATTTTTAACACTTTTTTTGCTTTTTAAAAATTTTTTTCAGAGCTACTTGTTTTTACCTTTAGACCTACTTTTGTTTTGTCTTTAGACCTTTAAGACTTCCTTTCATTTCTTTTTTTAAATTTTTTTTCCTCTCTCAGACCTTTAACACTTTTTTTACTTTACTTTCAGGACCTTTAAAATACTTATTTTTAATATATATATTTTTAAACATATACCTCACTTTACTTACATTTATTCAGCTTTCATTTTTAGTAAGACACTAATAGCTGTTATACTGTTCCTTCTTGGTGCTAGATGACTTAGATGTAAACACACACTTTAGAAAGAAAATAATTTTTTTTTTTTTTTTTTTTTTTAGGATTTGAATTTTAAATTGCAGGGTTGTTTATGGGACAATTTCACACACCAAAGCTGGCGAATAATCACACAAACATTAGGCTGATTGATAAAAGCAAGAAAAATCAGAGAGACATCTTAATACTGTGTACATTTACCGTATATATGTGACTCAGTACGACCGAGTAATTTGTCCCACTTGGCTTTAGATGACATCTTGAATTTTTTTTTGGACCGGGGCAAGAAAGTTAGACATTCACTAGGAAAGACAAGAGTTCTTTTAAACAGTCAGGCAGATTTATGTTTCTGGAAAAGAACTTAATTACAAAGCAAATGTGTCTTTGTTGACACAGACCGGGTAAATTCCTCTTGTTTTTTGAATACCCTGGGCTTCTTTTTTCAAAATAAAGACATTTAAACATAAAATAAAGTATTGATATCCAACATGGTAACTTTAAGTCATGCATGTTTTGAGTTATATCGTTAGATTTGAACTACCTTTTGTTTACCAAAAATCCTGGATCACGATCTTATCATTTGTTTTTGTTAGAATTTATGTAGGCACCATTTATAATTAACTCTCCAGAGGTAAAAGGCAAGGACAGACAAGACAGACACATTTAAATGTGCTTGGGAATCATCTGGCTTGCTAGTTACAGTGTAGATTCCTCATCAAGTAGGTCTGGAGTGGGACCCAGAAACCTGAATTTTTAAATCATTCTAATTGATTCTAGTGCAGGCAAGCCTACAAACAGGAGTCCAGCCCAACACCTTGATATTAAATGTGCGAGACCTAGGTCCTACTTTGCCTGCACTTCAAACACATAGAACAGTGGGATAATAAGCTGATCATCAAGGTGCTAAGTTTATGGTAATTAGAGCAGTAACAGAGAACTAAATACAGTAGATAGAACAAGTCTACACTTCATCATTTTGTTTTTTGTTTTGTTGCTTTACACCTCACTATTTTGAAAAACATAACAAAACACTGTTTCTTTGGAGAAAACTAGGATTTCATCTTTTAAGATTCCACGTAAAAGTGATACCATACAGTATTTGTCTTTCTCTGTCTGACTTTATATAGCATAATGCCCACCTGTCTCTATGTCTTAACAGTTGAAAATAATACTGTAATGCATGTGATGGTGCAAATAGCTCTTAGATATAGTGGTTTTGGTTCCTTCAAAGTCTACCTAAGAGTGGGATGATTGGATCATTGTGATAGTTCAATTTTTAGCTTTTTGAGGACCCTCATTCTGTTGGCTAAGTCATTTTACATTTCCACCATTAGTGTGTAAAGTTTCCCTTATTCCCACATCCATGCCAATGTCTGTTATCTCTTGTCTTTTTAAGAATATCTGTCTTAACAGATGTGAGTTGATATCTCATTGTACTTTCTTTTTGCATTTCCTTGATCATCAGTAATGCTGAGCACCTCTTCATATACCTATTGACCATTTGTATGAGAGTTGTAAAAGCTAATTTCATAAAAATAGAAAAGGATAGTGGCTCAACCTCAGAGTCTGAATGAGGGGAAAGTGAGATACCAGTCAAAGAGCACAAATTTTCAGAAATATAAGTTCTAAGGATCTAATGTACAGCATGATGATTTTCATAAATAATAGAGTTGTTCCTGAAAGTTATTGAGTATATTTTAAGCATTCTTAGTGCATGACCACACACACACACACACACACACACACATGCCCATGCAAACGCACACACAGTTAACTATGGGAGGTAATGAATGTGATATTATCTTGATCTTGGTAATCATTCTACAAAGTAGACATCTACCAAATTATGTGTACACTTCAAATTTATGCAACTATTTTTGTAAGTTATTCTATAATATAATTAAAAATAAATATTTTTAAGAAAACAAAACTAGAGGGGACTCCCTGTTGGCCCAAGGGGTTGGGATGCAGCATGTGAAGCTATCTGCAGTCACTGCAGCATGAGCAAGATCCCTGGCCAGGAAGGTGACCCACATGGTGCGGCAGACCTCTCCTGACTCACCTGCTGCTCCCCTCAGCAGTGTACTTCAGTCAATCTTTCTGTTCTGTTCCCCACTCTGTCTGGGGTTAATCCTCTCTTCCTCTGCACCTCTGACCTGTACCCCAGTTCTTGTATGCATAAATAAATAAATCTTTAAAAAAGAAAGAAAAGAAAAGAAAACTAGAATCTGCCTCTAAAACCACTTTGGTAGAAATGGAGAATAAACTGAGAGCCAATCTTACATTGTACCTATCATGCACTTGGCTTGAGCTTCAATTTTATCAACCTGTCTACTTCTAACACCTATCCTATGTAGCAAATATTATTATATCCATGGGGGACTACCTGGTGTTATGAGAAATTAAGTGATTGGCCAGTGAGTTCTCAGTCATAGCTACACCCCAGAATCACCTAATGAGCCTCTGGTTTCCTCTGAAGATTTCATTCACAAACCCCATTTATCAATCCAGGATCTCTCCTGTCTTAGAGCAAGAAAACCCCTTGCTCAGTTAGTGGAATCTCAAGAATGTTTTCTGAACCCAAAGAACATTCGAAAGATTTCAAACCAGTCAGTCCCTGCTCAACTTTAGGGACCTTGTTTGAGGATAGAAACAAATCAACAAGCCAACTTTACATAGCAAATGGAAGTATGTTGAAATGTCTGCTTCCAGTAGATTGTATGGGATTGTATGGATCCAAAGGACAAATGGCCTTAAAAGTATCACATATATATATATAAAATTTTAAAGAATTAAACAAAAGCCTATTTTGTCAGATTCACCAAACATATTTCTTACTGGACAAATTTTTTTTTAGCCGAAAAACAAAAAAATTTCATATAATGAAGGACATATGTTTTCCTGAGTCTGTTTTGGTACCCTTCCCAATCTGAAAACTGACATATTTCCCCTGTTACTGTAACTGACAACTCATTTTTGAAGAAATTTGTGGGAAAAAATATCTATTACTAGATCTCCCCACTCCAGTATTACTTATTCTTCACACTGTAGAGATGGTGACGTTGAGTCCCAGGAAGCCAGGGGTTTCTTCTCCCCTTGGAGTAGAGAACCCACCCATGTTACACACACTAATTACATGTGACACGAGGCACTAAGTTCATGGTGCTGATTACTTGCTCCACCCAGGGGTGCCACAACCCTTCAATTTTTGCTTCTTGCTGACTTGGCTGACAGACTTACTCCTAGTGAACTGAGGTATTTCCAGAACACACCTTCCTTTGGTCTGCTTTTTACTGTCTGCATCCTCAACATTCTCTTCAATCTCTGCCTGCCCAAGTCCTCCTTGTTTCTTCATGGTCAGTTTTGTGGCCCCCAGGGAATTACTACCATTCCTGTCTGTACTTTTCATGACAGTTACCTGAACCATATCATACACAGCTTATCTCTTTTAATCAATATATTGGCAGATTTTATCAGAGCTAAGTCTGCATTTTTCATTTCCTACAACATCCAGGAATAGACCTTGCACTTAAGTTAGAGTCATAAATGTTAGTTGTCTGAATGGTTATCTGACCCCAGTTGGTCAGAATGCCTTCCCCCTATAGGAAAGAACTTCTTCCATTTGGCCCCAGGAGAAACCAAATTAACCAGAACTGTGATGGTATATGCAAAGCTGCCTTGAGGCACCTCCCTTGCCTAATCCAGAACAAGTTCCTTGTACCTTAATTATCTTCAACCAATGAGGTCTTTGTTACTACTTAATAGCTTCCTGTTCTAAAAGAACAAATCCAGAATGGATTAAAGACATCCATTATATGAGCTTTAAACTTTATTTCCAATGAGGTGAGGCCCTAGCTACCTAAAACTATAAAATTGTGTCATTTGTTGAATTAATGAATATATTGACTACTGATTACAGTCAGTACTACCTGGAGATTGAGCCATCAGGAAGTTTGAAAAGAATAAAGGGCATACAAATAGAAGTGTAACATGAGATTTGATTCCATGTCAGATTAAAATTATTTCATTTTGTTTGTATGCTTTTTAAATCCCATCTTTCAATAAGCCTGACTCTATCCTGAAAGGTCAGCCAGAAGGAAAGACTTGAGGCATACACAGAATAGACCTACCTTGGGTGACTAGAGATCTTAATAGCCTAAGATCTGAGAACTTTAAAAGAGACACTGGTAATTATCCAAATGTGTGTCTGAAATCATGATGTTAACATTTAATTAAAAAGTGTGAAAGTTTGCTTATACACAAATCAACTATGTCTTGATTTAAGAAAGAAGTTTATTTCCCTGCTGAATAGCAAGTCTTCTTCTCAGGCCTGTGTGTTAACGATGTGGGATTTTTTTTTTGGTGCCTTTGGTGTTTCTAGAGATATATTTGTGTTGGTGATACCCTACTGCATGAATATTTTCTGGATGAAAATATATCCCCTTATATACTAAATATTTTGAAAAATAAATCTAACTGCTAAGGAACATTTCAACCCTAATATACCTATACTTCAGTTCAGGGATTGTAACAGGGTGGTCCACAGGAAAAGGGGAAGTTCCAGGTTCCCTGCCCCATCCAAGGGAGAGTGGAGCTGAGCAAGAAGAAGAGAAGAAGCTGCAGAAGGGACTAAGAAAGAAGGAAGCAGGATGGAGGGCTAGAAGGAGCCCCCGAGGAGGCACATTGAGCAGAGAGACACCTGTAGAAACTGTGCTTGCCTTTTTGTCCTGGACGAGTTGAAACAGATGTGGTGAGAGACCCGTGGGGAGGTGACAGTTTTTATCTTGATTTTGATTTTGCTCTTTTCCTCCCAGACTTGTCTGGCTGTTTCTGACACTTTTCTATTGGTCCCCACCGAAAGGTGCTTTAGATTTGTGGCAGGCTTTCAGGCCTAGCTCTGGGCCAATCACGTTTGACTGAACTTTCACCCATGAGGGAATGGGTAACTTTGGGTGCTTGATTTAGAAACTATATTCTTTTTTTTTAAAGATTTATTTATTTATGCATACAAGAGCTGGGGTGTAGGCCAGAGGTGTAGGGTTCAGAGGATTCACCAGAGACAGAGTAGGGAACAGAACAGGCAGACTGACTGATATACACTGCTGAGGGGAGCAGCGGGCCAGACAGGAGAGGTCTGCTGCACCATGCGGGTAGCTCCCTGGCCAGGGATTGAACTCGTGCTGCAGTGGCTGAGGATTGCTTCATAGGTTGGGTCTTAACCCCTTGCACAGGGGTTAAAGGAGGCCTAGAAATTATAACTTTGTCTTTTCTGTATTGTTCTCTAAGTGAATTAAAGTTCCTTTCCATTAAAGGTCTTATATGTTTTGTCTTGATTTGGCAGATGGCAGAACCTGTTTAGAGCAGGCATTTTGGGGGACCTGGGGTGTCCCTCTCCCTGTCCTGTAACAGGTTGGCATTTATAATATCTGTTGTCAAAAAGAGGAGAGATAACAAATTGTTTCTGAAGATGAAAAGGAAACTCGCATGCACTATTGGTGGGAATGTAAATGCAGCTTACTATGGAAAACAGTATGGAAGCGCCTCAAAAAATAAAAAATAGAATTACTATATGATCTTCAATTCTACTTCTGGGCATATATCCAACAGAAATGAAATTACAATTTTGAAGAGATATCTGGACTCCCATGTACATTGCAGCATTATTTGTAACACCCAAGACTTGGAAACAACCTATTTATCAACAGATACATAAATAACAAAAACGTCAACATAAAGAAGTATGTGTGTAATGGAAAAATATCCAGCCATTAAAAAAAAAAAGGAAATTCTGGGCCTCCCTGGTGGCGCAAGGTGTTAAGCACCTCACTATGAAGCAGTCCGCAGCCTCTGCAGCACGAGTTTGATCCTCAGCCGGCCAGGGAGCAGCCCACATGGCACAGCAGACCTCCCCTGACTCGCCCGCTGCTCCCCTCAGCAGTGTATTTCAGTCAGTCTGCCTGTTCTGTTCCCCACTCTGTCTCTGGTGAATCCTCTCACCCCCCTGCATCTCTCACCTGTACCCCAGCTTTTGTATGCATAAATAAATAGATCTTTAAAAAAAAGAAAGAAATTCTGCCATTTGGACAACGTGAATGGACCTTGAAGATATTATGCTAAGTTAGGGAGATAAAAACGATTTTATCTCACTTATATGTGGAATCTAAAAACAAACACCTCAAAGAAAAAAGAAATCAAATTTGTGATTACCAGAGCCAGGGATTGAGGAGTGGGATAAATGGAGGAATGTCGAAAGATTCAACTCCAGTTACAAGATAAATACTGAGGATGTTGTGTACTACATGGTGATTAGAGTTAATATTGTTGTATGTTATATTTGAAAGTTATTAAGAAAATAAATCTTTTTTTTAAAGATTCATTTATTTATTTATTTATTTATTTATTTATTTATTCAAGAACCGGGGTACAGTCCGAGGCGCCAGAGGGTGAGAGGATTCACCAGAGACAGAATGAGGAGCAGAACAGTCAGACTGACAAAATACACTGCTGAGTGGAGCAGCGGGTGAGACAGGCGAGGTCTGCAGCGCCATGTGGGACCCTCGCCCAGCCGGCCAGGCATTGAACTGGCGCTGCAGAGGCTGTGGACAGCTTCACAGCATTGCACTCAACTGCCTGCGCCACCAGGAGAGGCCCAGGAAATAAATCTTAAAAGCTGTCATTCAAAGAAGAAAGCATTTTTATAACTGTATGAGATACTAGGTGTTAACTGAATTTATTAGGTAATATTTGTAATTCAAGCCACTCATTAAACTTAAACAGTGTGTTACATAAATTATATCTCAATAAAACTGAAAAAAGAAGTTTTGAGCCTCACTTTCTTAATCTATATAAGGATAAGCAGGGTCATGAGCATGTAGGTAAGTTCCTTAGCATAGAGTCTTGGACATGTGAGAAGTTAATAAATTTTTCTTTATTATTATAATAAGTTGTGTGTTTGAACCAATTAGATATGTGCAGGAGCATTGAACAAATATATTTTTAAAAGATTTATTTATTTATGCATACAAGAACTGGGGTACAGGCCAGAGGTGGAGGGGGTGAGAAGACTCACTCACCAGAGACAGAGTGGGAAACAGAACAGGCAGAATGACTGAAATATACTGCTGAGGGGAGCAGCGGGCGAGAGAGGAGAGATCTGCTTCACCATGTGGGTTGCTCCCTGACAGGCTGGTATTCGAATGTGCTGCAGTGGCTACAGATAGCTTCATAGGTTGCATCTTAACCCCTTGTGCCACCAGGGAGGCCCAGTTGAACAAATATTTGGAAACAAAATTTAACAGGGTAAACAAGCACTCATAAACCTCAGTTTATAAAGTTTTTCAAATATCACCTGAGACAATGTACATAGAATTTATGTTGTTTCAGTTCTCTACACTGGAGGTTATTTCCAGAGAGCTCTTGCCTCTCTGGAAGAGGAAGATCTGTCTTATTTTACCATCAAGGCCACATAATTAGATTCCACAGTAGGATTCGTTGGAGCTACATCTTGCCAGTGCCCAATTCACCAGTGTATAAAACTGTGCCAAGCACAACTTTCTGCTACTAATTAAAACACAAAAAAGAAAATGCCAACTTTTTCATGGAGATGATGCTGAATGTAAAGAAGAAAGACCCTCCAAAGCTGAAGCCAAAGCAAAAGGTTTGAAAGCCAAGAAAGCAGTGCTGAAAGGCCCCTAGAGCCACACACAAAAAGAGAGAGAGAGATCTACATGTCACCCACCTTTCAGTGAACTCAAATATCCTTAGAAGAATGCCCCCAAGAGAAACAATCTTGACCACTGTGCCAATATCAAGTTTCCCTGACCACCGAATCAGCCATGATGATGATAGATGACAACAGCCTACTTGTGTTCATTGCACATGGCAAGGCCAGCAAACACCAGAAGCTCTACGATACTGACGTGGCCAAGGTCAATGCCCTGATCAGACCTGATAGAGAGAAAAAGGCATATGTTCAACTGGTTAGAATGAGTTGGCTATTGCGGATTCTAAATTTTTTCACCGTGAAAATAAAGCAAATGCCAGTAATGATGTGTATACTGGCAAGTGGACTGACTTATATAGAGCTGTTCTGTTCTGGGTTTATCTGTCTTGCCACATTGTGGGATAATGCTTTTTTTTTTTTTTTAGATTATTTATTTATGCATTCAAGAGCTGGGATACAGAGCTGAGATGCGGGGGGTGAGAGGATTCACCAGAGACAGAGTGGGGAGCAGAACAGGCAGACTGACTGAAATACACTGTTGAGGGGAGCAGCGGTCGAGACAGGAGAGGTCTGCTGTGCCATGTGGGTTTCTCTCTGGCTGGCTGGGGATCGAACTTGTGCTGCAGAGGCTGCAGATTGCTTCATAGTGCTGTGCTTAACCCCTTGCGCCACCAGGGAGGCCCTGTGGGATAATTCTTGATGCACATGTAACATGCCAGCAGTGCGCTTGAGTAGTTAGCCATTAACTGTTACTGTGTTGGTTGTAGTTTTTTCCACAGCAAAAATCACCTGTGTTAATTCTTTTAATCTTTTTTTCTTTCATCTTATAATAGATGTCTATCTGATGTCTACTTTTTCTGCTATGCACCTGGTTATATAAACACTGAGTTTGTTGGAAGATTAATTTCTAAAATGGGAGAAGATACTTCTTATCATTCATGCACTAGGGAGTGATTTAATCATAGAAAAACCTTAAGTTTGTGTGATTGAGAAGTTCCAGATACAAATCTTATTAACAAATGATAAATTTGTAGACCAGGAAAGGAGGTCTTGTAATGGGTAAATTACTATACATTGGAAATATTTCTTTCTGGAGTGTATAGAAAGGAGATGTATCAAAGATGCTTCAGCATGTTCCTTTGTCTAATGATGAAATCTGTTTTAAAATACAAGTAAAAATCCAGGATATCTGGAAGCAAGTTAAGAAGAATGCAAAACCAACCCCCTTTAAGGTAGGTATTAGTTTGAAAGCCACATGCTGACAATGGCTATGGCCAGCATTTAGTGTTTTCCAGTACGGAAGGGGGAGAGTGTAGATGAATTCCTCTTCTGTGTATTGTTCTAGTTCACGATGAAAGGAAGCAATATGTTCAGTCTCATCCAAGATTTGTTTTTGAAGTCTAAGTGAATATTTCATGTGCATGGATCAGTTTGTACTGATGCTACCCCTGCTGTGCTGGGTAAAATTTCCAGCTTTGCTGTTTATATACAATACAGAAAGGAGTAGCTGTGTGTAATGTACAATCATGCACTTGGAGCAAGACATTTTTCTGCAAAAACAAAGAATATTCTCTCATCTTTATATGGCAACAAAAACTATGCCCCGGCATTAAAACCAAATCTTTGGGGGCCTCCCCTAGTGGTGCAGGCAGTTGAGCACTGTGCTGCAAAGCTGTCCTCAGCCTCTGCTGCACCGGTTCGATCCTGGCTGGCTGGCGAGGGTCCCACATGGCGCGGCAGACCTCTCCTGTTTCGCCCACTGCTCCCCTCCGCAGTGTATTTCAGTCAATCTGCCTGTTCTGTTCCCCGCTCTGTCTCTGGTGTGTCCTCTCACCCCTTGCACCTCTGGCTTATACCCCAGTTCTTGTATAAAAATAAATAAATCTTTAAAAAAAAAAAGAATTGATAATGGTTCAATCAGACAGGTATCAACTAGGGTAAGGACCTGAAAGAGGATAAAAGGCAGGGCAAGGGCTAGCTTAGGAGGCCCAGACTCCTCAACTCCCAGACACCCGGACTGCCAGATACTAAGAGGCCCAGAGGCCCAGACTTCTCCCCCTCTGTATCTGGTCTTGGAAGATGGAAAGAAAAGCATCCAGCAACCGACCTCTGAAGAGCACCATCTTGGATGAACAACCTTTTGTTTGGGACTTCTGGACACTGTGGACACCTTCTACGGTGAGATGGCGAAACCTGTGCTCTTGATGGAGGACAAGAATAGAAAAACTGGAAAGGGGGCCTCGCAAGACTAAAACTTGACTCACACTAGGAGGTGGGGGTCGAGGGGAATAACTTGACCATTTACCCGGCTGTAGAGATTGGGACCCTTAGGCGCCAGTGCCTTATCACAAGGCAGGAGACCCAAGCAGGATCAGACTGCTCTAGGGAGTGGAGCTCTACAGGCCTGAGGGTAAAGATATGGAGATTGGACCCACCCTGGAATCTCGGGTCCCTTCCTGGTTTTGCCTGTTACCCAACATCAGCAACAAGCAGGCCACTCCATAGAGGCATGACCCCTCCCAAACAGAAGAGGACTATATCAGTGCAGTTTCTGCACAGGCTCGGGGCAGCACTCCCACTGCCCACCTGTGACTATGCAGGTGCCTCTTTTCACCAACTCTCTCCCTCTGCAGGGCAGCAGCCTCCTTCCTGCAAACATGCAGGCCTCTCTTAGCAAACCTGTCCCTTCTGGGCACCTCTTCCTGCCTGCTTGTGTCTATGCAAGTGTCTTTAACTATTTTATCCCTTCCCTAATAAACCTACCCTTTAAATATAACTAACATCTCTGTCTGGTGGAGAAACTCGCCTGGGGAACTCACAGTGTGCCGCAGAAACGGGAGCTCCGGTGGCACCTTTCCCAGAGTGAACCCAAGGAGCCAGCACTCCACAAAACTCCATCAATCTTAGACACTCTGTTTCCTCTGCTTGTTGAGTAAACCCCATTGTTGTTATTCCCTGAGCCTGAGTGATCTTGCAGTTGTGCTTGTGGGTGAAAACGCCACAGACAGTGACCTGTCCTCTGTTGGGCCCTGTCCTTGTGTAATAGCATGGTCCTCAGGAAAAGGGGAGGTTCCAGATTCCCTGCCCCACCCAAAGGAGGGTAGAGTTGAGCAGGGAGGAGAAGCTGGAGAGGAGACTGGGGAAGGAAGTCAGCAGGATGGAGAGGAAGGAGATCTGGAGGAGGCACATGTTGCTGAGAGACTTGTGAAGAAGCTGCGATTGCCTTTTCATCCTGGCCTCCTTGAAACAGAGACCTGTGGGGAGGCTGACAGTGGCACCCTTTATCATGATTTTGACTTTGTTCTTTTCCTTCCAGATTTGCCTGGCCCCTATTGCCCCTTTTCTATGGGTCCCCACCAGAAAGTGCTTTAGACTTGTGGCAGGCTTTTGGGACTCAGAGGCCCTGTTTGGGGCCAACCTTGTTTGGCTAGACATTTACCTACAAGGGGATGGGTAATACTGGGTGCTTGATTTGGAAAATATATTCTTCCCCATTCTTCTTCTTTCTGTATTGCACACAAATCATAATAAATTTCCTTTCCAATGAAGGCCTTAATCACTGGAGTATGTTTTGTCTTTACGTGGCAGATAGCAGAACCTATTTAGAGCGTGCAGGTTTAGGGGCTTTGGGATCCTCCTCTACCTATCCTGTAACACTTGGATGACTGTAGCACCCCTATAGCCATGCTTCTGAAAGATTAAAGAAGATAACTGAAAGTAATGTAGGGCCTAACAACCAACATCTGTGTATCAGTAGGAAGAAGTAAGAACTGAGAAAATGAAAGTAGGTAACAACAACGGCTCCAGAGTTACAGATTTAGAAAGCTACTTATTGCAAATAAAGTCACTTACCTGCTAGATTCCATTTTCCCCTTTTTCCAAATTCACAAAATGCTCATTTGTTTAGAGCTAAAATATCAGTAAAAAAATTAGCTTCCTATGCTCCCTTTCAGCAAAGGGTGTGATATGACTCTCAGACATAGGAGAGAAGCCTTCAGGTTTTCCTTCATCGATAAAAGACAAAGATGCCTGGTAAAGAAAAGAATATTGCTATTAGCCTTTGCTTGCTTTCTTCCAACCTTGCAAATGGTCTTGATATTTTCAGATGCAGCAATTACCTTCCAACTTGGTGGAAGAAAACTACATCACTAAGGACAGAAGGAGCCAAGAGGTGGAAGGATCAAGATTCCTGATGAAAGCCTTGACCCCTAGGGCATTTTTTGTTTGCTTGTTATTTGAAGCAAAGTGCATTTCTAACAAATCAAGCAAGAGATACTTGGGCAACGATCCACCCCGATGAAAAGATACTTCTTCTCAAGCTATTATCTTGAGAAGATGAATTAGTCACTTCTTACTCAAACGGAAAAAGGGGTAACTAGCTAAATTTCCAGTGAACAAGAAAGGTAAGTGAAAATTAACTATTACCAATATTATTCATGTAAAATATTATGAATAATATTTCAATTTTGAGTTTGCCATTGCTTTAATATTCTAGTAAACCTAAAAATACGGGGGCTTTATTAAATTTACATACAATCTCAGTCTGTCTGTCAAGTTTTCTTATTTTTTTATGTGTCAGGTTGTAAGTTCTTCCAATTAAGAGTACTTCCTTGGGTGTTTTTCAGGAACTTCTCTCTCCCGGAAAGAACTACTGCTTTTGTGACCCTCTGACTCTAGCCCGAGGGTATACCCATCCCAGTAAACACTGGTTCTATTCCCTTGCAGCTTTTGAAGTTTGGGTGTAACTTCTCAGAAATGCAGTAATTAGCTAGATAAGAAACGAACACATCCAACAATGGCATTCTGTCCGAGGGTTCCCTAAACTCTTTGTTGTACAGATCAACCCTAATGGTATACAGTGGTATACGCCTGTGGTATTTACTGAGAAGTAATTATGTACTCCTGAGACAGATGCTACTGGGTTGTTCTGCCCTCTGAATCATGCTGTTTCTTAAATTCAATCTACCTTATGTAAACTTGGCGTTTATTTTTGATAATGCAACAAGCCAGAACATAGAACGCGTTTCCAGTTGAACTTCTTTAGAAAATTTGAGTATATATTTGTTAACACTAATATGTAATCAAAAGAATATGTCTTCTGAGATTTGAACAAATTGAAAGCCTGGTATTTCTGTTTTTTTTTTTTTTTTAAGATTTATTTATTTATGCATACAAGAACTGGGGTACAGGCCAGAGACGTGGGGTGTGAGAGGATCCACCAGAGACAGCAGGGAACAGAATAGGCAGACTGACTGAAATACACTGCTGAGGGGAGCAGCGGGCGAGACAGGAGAGGTCTGCTGCACCATGTGGGTTTCTTCCTGGCCAGCTGGGGCTAGAACTTGTGCTACTGGGTTTCCCCGGTGGCGCAGTGGTTGAGCACTGGGCTGCGAAGCTGCCCGCAGCCTCTGCAGCACCAGTTCGATCCCTGGCCACCGAGTGAGGGTCCCACATGGCGTGACAGACCTCTCCTGCTGCCCGCTGCTCCCCTCAGCAGTGTATTTTGTCAGTCTGCCTATTCTGATCCCCACTCTGTCTCTGGTGAATTCTCTCACCCTCCCACGCTTCTGACTATGCCCAGTGTTTGTATAAATAAGTAAATAAATCTTTTTAACAAATAAATAAATAAAAAGAACTTAAGCTGCAGAGGCTGTGGATTGCTTCACAGTGTGGTGCTTAACCCCATGCGTCACCAGGGAGGCCCTATATTTTTTAATGAATAGCAAATACATTTAATATCTATAAATGTCCATAAAATATCTACAAATGTATTTTAATGGATTTTATATCATATATAAATATATATAAATATGTATTTATATAGACAATATATACAAATGCATATAAAATAAAAATAAAAGATATATATATATGTGGGAAAAATGTATCAGAAGGAAAAATGATCAACTCCATTTATATTACCTGTTTCAAAATCTTATTAGTTATTATTCATAATATTAGCAGGCAGGCCAAGGAGCACCCGGGACCCCCACACCGGCTCTAAATGGGCCCTGCCATCTACCACATAAAGACAAAACATACTTTAGTGCATAAGACCTTCAATGGAAAAGAACTTTAATAAAATTGGTGTGCTATAGAGAGAAGAGAATATAGTTAAAATAGTTTTCCAATTAAACACCCAAATTTCCCACCCCCTTGTGGGTAAATGCACAGCCAAACAGGGTTGGCCCAAAGCAGGACCACTGAGGTCCTGAAACCTTGCCACAAGTCTAAGGCATCTTCTTGTGGGGACCCATAGGAAAGGGGCTGAAGGAGCCAGCAAAATCTGGAAGGTAAAGAGCAAAATCAAAACACAAGTCAAGGTAATGGATTGTATTGTCAGCTTTCCCATGGGTCTCTCACCCATGTCTTTTTCAAGTGCCTCCTTCCATGTTTAGCAAGTCCCTGGTACAAGAAAGCACAACTTCTTCACATGTCTCCCTGCCCACATGTCTCCTCCAGTCTTCATTCTTCTTCAGTTCCCCACTCCCAGCCTTCTTTAACATCCTCTTGCACTTCCTCTTCAGCTTCTCATCTCTGCCCAGCTCCACCCTTCCGCAGGTGGGGCAGAGAACCTATAACCTCTCCCCTTTCTCTGTATCACACTGTTAAAATAAATGTATTAGATCAATATAGACACTGTCTATTACATCAGAACTACCCACACCTTTGTTAACTGATTTGGAAGAATGTGCATCAGATAAACGTTCCACCATAAAGTAAGTCATTTCCTTCCACTTTAATAGTTGAAATGAAAGAAAGATAATAGGCCTGATGGAGATATAATCCCACTAACAGAAGAGTAACATGTTCCAAATGCCACTGCAGTGGAAGACGTACTGGTTTTTTATTCATGGTCTGGCTTAATACTCACAGAAAGTGTGTTTGATCAGGCGAAACCTTCAAATCTGAGCTCCTCTGTGGTCAGGGAAATGCTAATGACTATCTGACAGCTTGCCACAGAAACGGGGCTTTTCCCCTGGCATCCCTGGCCCTTTTTCCCTCTATCTGGCATATGTAATGGTGCAAACTGCCAGCAGGCACCATAACCACTATGTTGGGGAGGATTTTGTTCTCTGCAAACTACCTTTGACTGTCATCTCTACCTTGTATCTCTATTCCAGGCCTCTCTAGAATTTGTAGCTCTGCCATATGATTTGAATTTGCATTTGTTCATTATGTTGCATTTACATAACTCCTTATCCTATTTCACGAATCTGTCTCATCTCTCCTGAACACCAAACTGGCTTGAAGGTCTGATTCTCTCTGACACAAAAGCTCCCAGAGGCCATGCTTGTGATTTAATTTATAGCCCTGTAAGACAGTGTTTTCACACCAAACTATCCTGCAGACTAGTAAAAGATCTAAATTATTGAATGAAGAAGAGAAGAAAAGGAGTATGAGAAGTGAGGGGAAGGATGATAGACAGAAACCTTTGATTTCAGGTATTATCATCTCTACATGAAGTCGGTCATCAACCAACACCAGCTACTCACAAATTATTGTATCTGCACATAGTAATGATTCTGATTGTCATAGTGATTTGTGATATCCAGAAAATGTCATCAATGATAATAACAAATTAAAAGTGTGACAGGAAAGTGCTTCACAAAGGTCCCAGCTCAGGTGCAATCCCAACTTATTCCAGTCAAGAGCAGGGGCTGGAGATGCTTTTACTTCTACCCCTCCAATTTCCTTTGCTTATCTAGAATCAAGTGTTAGAGAGCTGACTGTTCTGGATTTTAAAGAGGTCGATTGCCCACAAGGATAGTTTCAATCGATGTGAGTGACATCTTGGGGCCTGGTGGGTGGCATCCCCCCTATTGGGGCTTGTAGCACAGCCCTCTGTGCATGGAAGGACAGACATGCGTATAAGCACTTGCAGTGGACTTCAGTGATGAATGTGCTGCAGGTCAGCACTTGGCCAGTCATGACTGCAGGTGCAGAGATGAGGGGCATGTACAAAAGTCAAAGGCTTATAGCAAAACAAGGGCAAAGCAGGTGGAGTGGTTGTTTGAAGAAGTCCCTGAAAGCAAGGAGTGGAAACTTACACCTCAGGTCTTGGTTAAATGCTGAAAACTGTTCATTGTGCTTTTGTTACAATGCATAAGAGTGAATGGGGCAGAAGGTGAGACATGAGCTTGAATAAGCAGGGCTGGAACAGTGTGACTGAGACCCAGTGTACAGGGAGTCGAGACTGAGAGACTAGCGATGCCGATGGTCCTGTAGGTAGAGCAAGTGGCTAGGAGACCAGGACACGCACACGTGTAACACGTTGACTATTTGGGTCAAGAGTACAAGACGGTCAGTGCTACGAGGATGCTGGTTTTTGACAATTTGCAATGTCATTTGCCCCACGCACATGCCAAACTAGAATATGAGCTCCACGGCTTGTTTGTAGTAGGTGTGCATTTGTCAAATGTATGATTAGTTAAACTGGCTGGCATTCCTTCTCACTCATTTTGGAGAGATGAAGAAACAGCCAATTTATAAAACCTAGTTTGGAGTTAGAAGCAGTTAAGTCTCTGGTCAGGGGCCTCCCCGGTGGCGCAGTGGTTGAGCGCTGGGTTGCGAAGTTGTCCGCAACCTCTGCAGTGCTGGTTCGATCCCCGGCAGCCGGGTGAGAGTCCCACATGGCGTCCAGACCTCTCCTGCCTACGGCTGCTCCCCTCAGCAGTGTACTTCGTCTGTCTGCCTGTTCTGCTCTCCGCTCTGGCTCTGGTAAATTCTCTCACCCTCCCGCGCTTCTGACTGTACCCAGTGCTTGTATAAATAAATCAATAAATCTTTAAAAAAAAAAAAAAGACTCTGGTCAGGACCCAAGGTGAAGCTCTGCCTCCCTTTTCCTCTCCCCGCTTTGCAGAGGAGAGGTGTCTATGAAGGACGCACTGCTAATGCTGGCCACCACCACTTGCTCTCCTCCAGGTGCTGTCTTTCAGGCAAGGTGGAGGAACACAAGCTCAGTGACATGAGTCTACAAATAAAGGATAAAGTGTTTTATGAAGCACGAGCCTATAAATAAAGGATAAAGTGTTTTATGATGCTTAGCATCTAGAGGCCCTTGTGCACTCACTGTGTTAGCAGCAACTGTACATCATAGCCAAAGAATTTGTGAGGTTTGGACTTGCCACCTGGATGAAGAGATGAGAAAATTCAGTTTTCCGAAAATATTTATGCTGCTATGGACACTGGGTTTCTAGGAGTGGCTGCCAGACCCGTTGGTGAACTCAGGAGCAATACTGACTACCATTACCAACAATTGCATGTA
Organism: Talpa occidentalis; assembly: GCF_014898055.3. NCBI lineage: Eukaryota > Metazoa > Chordata > Mammalia > Eulipotyphla > Talpidae > Talpa > Talpa occidentalis. Next base: position 88,256,436 of record NW_026555331.1, read on the forward strand.
ATGTGGACCTGTCAGAGGTAATTCAGCTATGACTGATGTTTATGAATAAGCGAGGAGAACACCCTCTGAGCCTTGAACCTGGCACTTTAATTTTCAATTTAATTTGACAGAAGACAGGTACACCCATGACTCCATAGAACTACTAACAACATCTGGTATCCAGATGAAAAACATGAAGAGGAAGGACTTAAGATCCAGTCTGTTGCAGAACATCTTCTGACATCAGTAGAAGCAAGTGGTCCTTTGCGAAGGGATCAAAAGTTATGACTTTGTTTCACCAAAACCCTGACCAACTCTAACTTGCTGGAAGAAGAATTTGACTTCTTTGAGGTCCTTCAATTGTTTTTTCCTATCAGTTGTGATGTGGAATACCTGACAGAGAGCTGCAAAAATCTCAAAAGTGGTTCACAGAAAATTGCTGAGCAGTTGGAACTGAACGGATAGGACCATTACATCAGGCAGGCTCTGATTCACAGAAAGGCTCTCAGGACTGGCCTCTTTTTAAGCTGAGAGAAATGTTTTGTGAAGATCATATTGATGATGCCAAATATTGCGGTCATTTGTATGGCCTTGATTCTGGCTCCCACATACAGAACAGCACAGGGGAGCATGTGAAGAGGAAGCCAACAACATTCATGGCCTGAAATAGTCCTTTGACATTTATTTTATGTGAGACACACACATGCTGGTATGTAGGTTTTATCTGTGGTTGAGTTCCTTGAACATAGACAATACTTTCTTTTTTAGACCATTTTATTTTTTCCTTTTAATACTTAGTATAATCATTCCCATCTCGGCTCTTAACAAAGAGAAAAGCATTCAAGTTAAATTGAGCTTTAATATACTTGTTAGCAGGCATATGTGACCAAGAGTGGGAAAATGTACATCATACTGAATATTTTTAATAAAATGTACTTACCTTTGCTTTTCTCCTTTTCTTAAATTAACTAGCACTGACTAATTTACTTCCTTATCTCACGTCTCCCTTCCATTCTACCACAGTTTTAGTTTATTTGAGATTGTGGATTGTCAAGTTTGCACTTGATTTTGAATCAAACCGTTTTGTTAGAAATTTTGATTTTTCTTCTTAACTGGAAAAATGACCTTCTGCCAACTTAATACAGTGTTTACTTGTCTTTGAAGCATGAAAGAAAGCACATACATTGCACAGACAGTTGATTCAACAAGACAACAAAAAAAAAGCACCACTGAGGAGCTTAGTAACTGCTGTTCTGTACATAGTGTTTAATCTCCCATCTAGTATTTTCAGTTTCTAATTGGCATGTGTAGACTGCTCTGTGACAGAACAATTTTTTAAACCAGCTTTATATCCTTCTGGAAAAACTCCTTGTGATTGGATGGTTAGTATCTCCCAGAAAAGAAGTATTCAAGATGTTGAAAAGCTGCAGTTATTGTATGATAGCACTTTTCCCTTGATCTGATTCTTTCTAATCCTATCACTGTTTACCCTTATTTTAATTTTTTTTAACTTTTGACCTATATTGTTGAGTCCACAAATCAATTTCATCAAGTCCAAATATAACACATTTTTAGGTATATTTTTTACCAATGTAAAAGATAAAAAATTTGTGTTTCCATAGTTGTTGCAAAGAAAACAATGGAGAGGCCTCCCCGGTGGCACAGCAGTTGAGCGCTGGGTTGCGAAGCTGCTGGCAGCCTCTGCGGTGCCGGTTGGATCCTCAACTGCTCCCCAGCCACTACAGGAGGGTCCCACATGGCGCGCAGACCTCTCCTGCCGCCCGCTGCTCCCCTCAGCAGTGTGCTCCGGTCCTTCTGCCTGTTCTGTTCCCTGCTCTGGCTCTGGTGAATTCTCTCACCCTCCCGCACTTCTGACTGTACCCAGTGCTTGTATAAATAAATAAATAAATCTTTAGAAAAAAAAAAGGAAACAATGGAGATATTTTTGTGCAAAATAACAAAATGCAATCTATATCAACATCCATCATCTATATAAACTGGATGAATGGATGGATGGATGGATGGATGGGGAGAGAGAGTGAGACAGAGAGAGAGAGAGAATAAAATTACCTAAGGAGTGTAATGCTTGTTAATTTTTTGGTGTATATCTTTGCAATCTATTTTATGTATATTTATAAAAAAGACTGTGAAATATTTAGCCACGAAGAATATGTGACCAAATCACAGAATGGGTAGGAATATGTCTGGTAATCACTAGCTTTACCTTGAAATGATGGAGCTCAAGTTATGATGTGTGTTATCGCCACCTCAACCAGTAACATTAGCAAATCTCCAAATATTAGCCCCACTGGCTGTTTCTCTAGTACATTCTTTGTTAATGATATTATAGTGCTATAAGTGAATGGTCCCTTTTAAACGAAACATTATTATTGAATAATATTGGAAAAAAAGGGCATTTTTTGTTTTCAACATTTTTGTAAATAAAACCTATAGAAATGTTTTCACATTACAAGAAAAAAATGACAAGACACGTGCCTGTCAGTAAAAGAGAGAAACTATGTTTCTTCCCTTCTCCACATTTTTCTTCCCCCAACACTACTTTCCCCTGACCTGTAAAAGATCTGTTTTGTCCACTTTATTTTTTTTTAAGATTTATTTATTTATGCATACAAGAACTGGGGTACAGGTCAGAGGTATGGGGGTGAGAGAATTCACCAGAGACAGAGTGGGGAGCAGAACAGGCAGATCTACTGAACTACAGTGCTGAGGGGAGCAGTGGTTGAGATAGGAGAGGACTACTGCGCCATGTGGGTCAGCTCCCTGGCTGGGGATGGAACTCGTGCTGCAGTGACTGTGGATTGCTTCATAGTGCTGCATATTAACCCTTTGAGCCACCAGGGAGGCCCTGTTTTGTCCACTTTAAATTCCAACATGAGCCCTCATGATTTTCACGCCACTGCACCTCAGCTCTATTGTACCTCCTGATGGAGCAGCCCCCTGTTCTTCCTCCATGTAGGGAATTTTTCTCAGTACCACTGCGGCTGCAGATAAGTGAAGGTGGTGCTTCTCAATGCAGATGAGGCCCAGATAAAGAGCAGAGACATAGGCTAGGTGTGGATGGGGCCTTCTAAGGGGCACTTCATAGCTTTCTGAATTTCAGCCGTAATAAAACCACAAACCAGCCCTTCTTTCTTAAAGCTTTGATTTGCTGCATGTTGCATTCAGCAGAGTTTCAGACTGGCATGGATGTAGCAATAATTGGTTTTCCCCTGGGCAGAGGTAGTCTTGGCATGTCATCTGGTGATTTAGGAATCTTTATTGTAGTTGTGCAGGTACCCTTTATTCATATCTGAGGACCCTTCACCACTAGTTCACAAGCTTTTTGAAATTAGGCAATGATAGATAGCTGTATCCAAAAAGGAAATAGTAAATATAGAGATTCCAAAGTATATATGCCTATGGTTTCCTATAACCCCTTAGATACTATGGAATTCTTTATAAGATTTTTATAACATCAGCTAAGACTCTATTGAATCACTAATATCTACCAAATTGGGAATTTTTCAAGCTATTTCCTTAAGGCCCAAATCTCATCCAGAGTCTAACACAGTGATTTGCACATAGTCCTCACTAGGTAGATGCTGCTTAGAGGAATGAAAGCATGAATTAATCAATGTCAAGAAGAATTTGAATGAATGATTCCTATTTCCCTCAGTATCACAAGAGGAAAACAGTCTGATAAACACATGTATAAATTTGATAGCATATTTGAATTCTCTTGAATATTTGGAAATCTGTGATTTCATTTCCAAGATACATAGATAATATTTTGTTTCAGCATAAATTCTCTTTTGTCAAATAAATCTGTATTTTCTTCATTAGCCAATTTCATGTCCTTTTCTCTGTGCTTTCTTAGTATCCATTGAACACAATTTTTTAAAAAAGAGATTTAAAGAGGGCCTCCCCAGTGGCGCAGCAGGTTGAGCACAGCACTGTGAAGCTGTCTGCAGCCTCTGCAGTGCGGGTTCAATTCCTGCTGGCCAGGGAGATACCCACAAGGCGCAGCAGACCCTGTCTCGCCTGCTGTTCCCCTCAGCAGTGTATTTTGGTCCTTTTGCCTGTTCTGTTCCCTGCTCTGTCTCGGGTGAATTCTTTCACTCTCCCGCGCCTCTGGCCTGTACCCCAGTTCTTGTATAAATAAATAAATAAATAAATAAATCTTTAAATAAAAAAGAGAGAGAGATTTAAAGAAAGTGAAGGAAATAAATCCACCCTGTGGTGAGTCTGGATTTGGTGGTGGGAATGGGGAGGAGGAAATTGCCGAATATAACTAGATTGTTTTGATTTTCAAGTGGGTCTCTTTTCTCCATTCATGTCAACACTGCATTGGCAAAAAATATTCAGAACAATACTTGAATGGAAAATACATGATGAAAGTACCAAAGTAAGAAAACTTACATTTTTCAATGGGAATCTGACCCTTTGGTGCTTTTCTTGGTCCCATCCTACTTTTTCTGGTGCTGTGGTTGAGGGTTTGCCCCTAATTATGAGATTCTTGTTGTTGAAGCTGCTGTTTATCTCTGAACAACAACTCAGAATATCTACTATAATTGCAAGCCTGCCTTGCAATTTTGAAGAACTTCTGAGTTTCTTCAAAAATAGGAGTGGGACTTACATGTTTGGAAAAGTTTAAAAAAGTGTTTAGTACTAAAAGGAAAATATAGAGGGCTAAAATTTTGCTGGTATTTATGATAATCTGTTTTAAGATTATCATAATTACAGTAGTTGTGTCGTGAATATATAAAATTCTATAATGTTTTAACTTTTGCCTTGCACACTCCCTCCCCACAAAATATGGTATAGGTTTGATGATTTTCATCATACCCAATTTACAGATAAGGAAAGAGATGGGAGTGATTTGCTGGCTCGGTGTCTTCTCTGTGCCCATGGTCTCTGCAGGACCCTCTGTCCCTATGGATTGCATTCTTTTATGTGTTGCTGGAAGACTGAAAAATTATAGTCTTCAGTCTAAACCTCTCCCCCTTTTTTTAAAAAGAGTTATTTATTTATGCATAAAAGAACTGTGGTACAGGCCAGAGGTGTGTGTGTGTGTGTGTGTGTGTGTGTGTGTGTGTGTGTGTGGGAGGTGAGAGGATTCACCAGAGACAGCGTGGGGAGCAGAACAGATGGATTGACTGAAATACACTGCTGAGGGGAGCAGCGGGCGAATCAGGAGAGGTCTGCTGCGCCATGTGGGTAGCTCCCTGGCCGGGAATCGAACTCATGCTGCAGTGGCTGCGGACAGCTTCATAGGTTGTGTCTTAACCCTTGTGCCTCCAGGGAGTCCCTAAACCTCTCTTTAGACCTCACACTTCACATATCCTCCTGGCCATTGCCCACAGATGTCCCTCAAGTCCTTGAAATGAGTATTTGTAAACTGAATTAACCTCTTAACTCCAATCTTCCCCTTCACTGTCCTGATAAATGGCCCTCCTACTGAACCATCTAAGCTAGAGTCCTGGCCTTCAGCCCTCTACTTACATGCTTTTTCTTTAATATCTTATTATGTTCCCCTTCCTCTTCCTGCCATGGCTTAGTTCAGCTTTTTGTAATCTTTTCCATGAACTACTGACATTATGCTCTGATTGTTTCTCCTGCTTCCACTTAGACTAATCCAGTACACGGCTGCCAGAGCGGGCTCTTTAAATCACATACCTGAAGCCATTACTTTCCTAACTGAAATCCTTTAACAGTTTTAATGGCCTATAGAATACCAGTCTAATTATAGCATATGACACATGTGATCTGGCCTTTGCCCACTCTTACAGCCTCATAATTTTTCAGCTTCTGTCTACCCCCTACATTCATATTTATAGTTCACTAAAAGAGCAAATGGGCTTTGACTCACATCTACTATGGTCTAAAGCAACAAGAAACCCAAATGATTCCACTTATATCATCTTGAAATGCAATATAACAGAAAGGGAGACTAAGTTAGTGGTGGCCAGGAGTTAAAGAGGGGGTGGAGGCAGAAGGGAAGTGGGTGTTACTATAGAAGGAAGGAACGTTGTGCTGATGGAAATGTTTATATTTGAGCTGCATGATGTGAACATCCTGGTTGTGAAACTGTGCTCTGGTTTTGTAAGATTTGCCGTAGGGGAATGAGTAACGGGTCCATGGGTTCTCTTTCTTGCTCTCTCTGCATTATTTCTTACTAGTGCATATGTACCAACAACTGTCTCAAAATAAAAAGCTTAATGAGAAAATAACTGATACAAACATTATAAAATACATTACTCAATATTTTCAAGATAATTGAAGATGAAATAGCAGCACCACTATTTATCATCTATTTAATGAGCTAGTAACCTTAACTTTTTAAGCCTCAATTTCCCTCCCATGGATAGTGCAGGACAATAATGTTTTATAACAAAATTTCTAACAGACCTTGTGATGTAACCTGGTATCCCACAAATAGAGAAGGAAGGGCCTCCCTGGTGGTGCAGGTGGTTGAACGCAGTGCTGTGAGGCTGTCTGCAGCCTCTGCAGTACCGGTTCAATCCCCGCCAGCCTCGGAGCAACCCCACATGGTGAGCAGACCTCTCCTGTCTCGCCCACTGCTCCCCTCAGCAGTGTGTTTCGTCAGTCTGCCTGTGCTGTTCCCCACTCTGTCTCTCGTGAATCCTCTCACCCTCTGGCGCATCTGGCCTGTACCCTGGCTTTTGTGTAAATAAAAAAATAAAATAATAAATAAATCAATTTTTTTAAAAAATGGAGAAGGAAAAATAATTTTCCTTTTATCCTACATTGTTTTATTATTATTATTGTTATTATTATTAAGATTTATTTATTTCTGCATACAAGAACTGAGGTACAGGCCAGAGATGCGTGGTGTGAAAGGATTCACCAGAGACAGTGGGGAACAGAGCAGGCAGACTGACTGAAATACACTACTGAAGGGAGCAGCGGGTTAAACAGAAGAGGTGTGCTGTGCCATATGGGTAGCTCCCTGGCTGGGGATCAAATTGGTTGCTGCAGTAGCTTTGGCTAACTTCACAGTGCTGTGCTTAACCTCTAGTGCCACCTGGGAGGCCCCTATCCTACATTCTTGCTGAGTCTCCCTATACTAAAAGACAGGATAGCAGAAGAAAAATATAAATGAAGCACATAATTAAAATTATGTACTTAATTAACTAAATTAATTAGATTAATTAAATTGAAATAAATTTAAGATTTTAAATTTTAAGTTAATCAATCAACTAGTTCATTAATTACAGTAGCCCTACAAAGATATAAGACTCCAAAGGCAGCCAAATAATATGGTCAGGGTTCTAGGACTTCAAAACAGGGACGATAATTCCCAAGAAGGTGAGAAAAGGAGAGGCTACAGAGGTTGCCCTGTCACTCAGACAAAACTCTCAGGAGAAAAATGTGACCTCTGGTAATGGCTCTCATCCTGTTACAGACATACTTTTCTAATTGAACTTCTGATATTTTCAGAGTTTTGCCTCTGTCTGCAGTTCCTTCAAATAATTAGCTCAAAATAATCCTTAGGCCGTAAAGGCACACTTTAAGGTGGCACGTTCTGCTGCCACTCACAGATATGTTACAAGGAGGCCAGGGTAGTACCTGGAGCTACCACATGCGTGGAAGAGGTATGAACCGATCCACCTAGAGCATATACAGTATAGTAAACCCAAGTTACCTCAATACCAAAATAAATAAGTTAAAAGTCAGGATAGAGTCTGGACTATAGGGGATATTAAAAAGCATAATATTTACAGTTTTGTCAAAATGGATGTCTTTTCCTCCCTTCCATTCTCACCACCGACTCCAGACTCACCACAGGGGTGATTTATTTCCTTCACTTTCTTTGCATCTCTTTTTAAAGAAATTGGATTCATGGATTCTATAGTGAAAGCACAGAGGAAAGGACACAAAATTGGTTAATAAAGAAAATACACAGACGCATCTGACTGCACAAAAGAAAATTAATGATTAAACAAAATATACTCTGTGTATCTAGGAAATGAATCTCAGTGATTCAAACTGATGTTAGGAACTTGGTCTTACCTGGCATCTTAACAAAGAACAAAAAATTTGTAGAAAAGTAACAAGACAAAGGAAAAGGAGTTTGAGCTTCTAAGGGTAGCAAATTGTGGGAATGCAAAATGAGATAAAGTATTTCATATTTATCAGGCAGCTGTCGAGCATCAGGCACTCATTTAAACCTGACAATGACTTTATAAGCTAATAGTACCCACCAAGAAACAAAGTACAGTGTAGTTCATTAACTTCTTCAATATCTCCGAGTCAATAAAGGGCTGCCCCACGGGTTTTCCTGCTGGGGCCCAAGATCATAACATAGACTAATTTCATTTTACTTGAGGGCCTGCATTCTGAACAGCCTAGTACTGACAGGAGTGAGACGTAGTCTGCACTCATACAAGAGAGTCTAAATGTTGTGAGTCAGGGTAGATGAGAGACACACGTGCTTTCTATTTATTCAAATAAATATAAGCAAATACCCATGAGAAGTAATACTCTAACAGTACTAGTAAATACTCTTTTTTTAAAAAAAAGATTGATTTATTTATGCATACAAGAACCGGGGTACAGGTCAGAGGTGTAGGGGGTGAGAGGATTCACCAGAGAAAAAGTGGAGAACAGAACAGGCAGACTGACTGAAATACACTGCTGAGGGGAGCAGCGGGCAAGTCAGGAGAGGTCTGCTGTGCCATGTGGGTAGCTCCCTGGCCAGCCGGGGATTGAACTCGTGCTGCAGAGGCTGAAGATTGCTCCATAGTGCTGTGCTTAACCCCTTGCACCACCAGGGAGGCCCAGTAAATAGTCTTTAGTCTGAGGTAATTTGTCATATTCTTTGATTGCAGAAGAAACTGAGTAACTGCAGCCCTGGGCCCTCCAAAGGGTCAGCAGATTGGTGCTTTTGCAGCTCACAGCAGACAGAAACACACAGAGGGATAGAACAGGCTCAGGAAGAAGAAATCTAGTGTTCTGGTGCTATTTCACTGTTTTTTCTAGCACAGAATTCTCTTTTTAGACAGAATGGGACCTGGAAGATATAAACACTTTATAAATATTTAGTCAAAGCAGTTATCATGTCTTTCCTTCTCTTTTAATGATCCTCAGAGCCTGATGGGGACTTACTCATAGTTTTGTAAGAAATGACAGAGAATATTTAAGCTTAGTTCACAGACAGTATACCAAATGGGGAGGAGGATCCCTGCACAGCTTTAAAGGAATAATAGCTAAATAAAATATAATCATCACCATAATGATGAGAACTTTATTGAATTGCCTCACAATGTGAGCAATTTTCACATAACTAACAGTTGCTTGGGATCTAGAGTGACTAAGTCAGCAGGCTCGGTTTCCCTGGAGGTGGAAAGCATATTGCGGCAGCAGATGTTTCACCAGCTATCAGTAACTTGATTTGCAATGAAGAGGTTCCTTTCCTTTGCAGTGAATTCAATGCAATGCACTTAAAAAACAGAAAGTGCTTAGTGAGTACCTACTATGTGCAAGGCAATCTGTTAGGCCCGAGAAGAGAAACAATAATAAATCTCATTATTTTCTGTCAAGAAGACGATACAAAGGAATGGTATGTGAGGTTATTTTGCTGTAATCTATAGTCAAGTAAGACAAGTGAGTGAGCTCATCTGGTCAAAGTGTAAAAGTTTGGTCTTGCATTTGAGCTGATACTGGAAAGTAGGCAAGATTCAATTTCCAAGAAAGGGAAACAGTGTCTATCCAAATATGAGGAAAATAGTATTGAAATGTTTTCAGAGAAGAATGAGTAATGTGGTTGCAGGAATTTTAGGGATCAGGGTCTGGTAGGGATTGTCTGTGCTCTCCAATACAGTAGCAACCAGTCTCATGGGGCTATAGAGCACAATGTAGCTAATCCAAACAGCAAACAGATTTTGAACATCTCATTTAAAAACCATTATTTCAGGGGCCTCCCTGGTGGCACAAGGGGTTAAGAACTGTGCTATGAAGCAATCTGCAGCCTCTGCAGCATGAGTTCCATCCCCAGCCAGCCAGGGAGCTACCCACATGGCACAGCAGACCTCTCCTGACTCCCTGCTGCTCCCCTCAGCACTGTGTTTCACTCAGTCTGCCTGTTCTGTACCCCACTCTGTCTCTGGTGAATTCTCTCACCCTCGCAAGTCTGGCCTGTACCCCAGCTCTTGTATGCATAAATAAATCTTAAAAAAAAAACAATTATAGTTCATTTATATTTTATATGTTGAAATAATATTTTGGATTATAGGGGAGGAAAAAAAATGTATTTTTCCTCTACCTATTTTATGTTACTTAACTGAGGCTCTGCAGTTAAAAACTGACAAAGGACTGATTAACAAGAGAAAACCAACAATTTTATCAGCATGAGCATCTTGCGTATACACAGGACTCAATTCAAAGGGATGATAGGAACTTGGACTTACCTGAATAACAAAGAACAATAAATTTGTAGAGAAGTGACAAGTCAAAGGAAAGGGATTTTAAGCTTCTAGGGGTGGCAGATTGTGGGAAGGCAAATATTAATATATAGGGAAAATAAAGAAGGGTGATTTTAATAAGATTTGTTTCCACTCATTCCTCTGGTGCCATCTCTGATAAGAATCCAGATTTGTCACCAGTGATTCTGACTGTCTTGCCCTGGCCAGAAGACAGGGGGGAGGGCAGAGAGTGTCTGCTTTTTTTCCAATTGCCTTCAGCCCAGATAATCCAACCAAGGTGGCATGTTCTGGCATACTCTGAACCACTTTGGGCTATATTGGTTAAATGTTGTTAAAATGGACTCCAGCTACTTCCTTTTACTTTTTTAACATGACTACTAGAAACATGTTAAGTTACATAAGTGGTTAATAGTTCTCTACAGAGTAGCTTGAGGCCAGTATGTGATACACCTTGAACATCACACAAAACATTTGGAACACACTTCTCCCTTGGCATTGGAGTTTGGCAGTGTGGGGTGGATATCACACCACAACTAGGCAGATCACTTGCTGCTACTACGGTGAGATTATCATGGTTGGGATCTAGGGGAAAGGTGCTAGAAAATAGCTGCTCTGAGAAGGTGGTTTGGGATTTCATTCATATATAAATAAATGATAATGACACTAATTATAGTGCTGCTTTGGTAAGTCAAAAGAGAAGCAGTAGCCCGCAAGAAAAACTAGAAGTTAATGCAGTACTGGATTTGTTCTGTTTACATTTAATGTAAATCAGTCAATCCACCTGTTCTATTCCCCACTCTGTCTCTGGTGAATCCTCTCACCCCCATGCCTCTGGCCTGTACCCCAGCTCCTGTATGCATAAATAAATAAATCTTTAAAAAAATTAAAGGTACAACATGTAAGTATGTATACATTAAGTGGGGGGGAAAGTGTCTGATTTGAATGCTAAATCATACGACTAGCTACCTTTTGTTGATAGTTTTAAAAATATGTGTACAAATTCTTCAGTATTCCTCCCTCAAGAGGAGGAACATAATTCCTCACCCTTGAGTGTGGGCTGGGACAATAATTAGCTTCTGTGGAATGAATAAGGCAGAAGACATGGTATGTTACTTAGGTCTAGGTCAGAAAGGACACTTTGGATCACTCACTCTGGGGAGAACTGGTTGCCATTTCATGAGCATTTTATCAACAAGAAATCTGAGACTAAGGCAGATCAGCTTGTCTAAATTCCCAGTCAGGTGGAGGTAGAGCGAGCTCTTGACCTGTGCCTATCTGACTTCAGACTCATACTCTTCAATAAGTGCACTCTGTTGCCTTGCAAAAAAGAATCAAAAAATAGAAAGAAAGAAAAGAAAAGAAACCAACCAAACAAAAACCCAATTTAACAGAAATTAGAGCAAAAGGCTATGAGCAAATTACAGAAAGATCTACAGTTTGGCACCTCCTTTTTTTTTTTTTTAAGATTTATTTATTTATGCATACAAGAACTGGGATACAGGCCAGAGACGTGGGAGGTGAGAGGATTCACTAGAGACAGAGTGGGGAGCAGAACAGACAGACTGAAATATACTGTTGAGGGGAGCAGTGGGCAAGTCAGGAAAGGTCTGCTGCGCCATGTGGGTAGCTCCCTGGCCGGACAGGGTTAGAACTCGCACTTCAGAGGCCGTGGATAGCTTTGCAGTGCTGTGTCTTAAACCCTTGCGCTACCAGGGAGCCCCTGGCACCACACTTCTTAAACTATGAATTATGAATGCCATTAAGTATCAGTACTGACAGACTATCCTCAGAGACCCAGCTGGCATGACCTGTGACCAGTCAGCCCTCAGTCCTTCTAATCCTGTGGCAGCTGCTGTATGGAATGAGCTGGGTTTGGTAGATACGAGAGAGCATTATTTTTCCTTACCTCTCTCCCTCAAAATCTTCCTGTCACAATTCCAGCCTAGGTCAGCTCTAAATGAAAGATGAGCCCATTCTTATCACCTTGTGGTTACTGTCACATAGTATAAGTCCAGTCCCGCTGACCTGGTTGCAGGACTACAGAGCACAAGGGAAATGGCTGTAAGCTCAAGAAGTGCTGCAGTGTCAGGATACCCCACACCCCCACTCTCCACTTTCCCACCCTTCCTCCTGCGCCTGCAGTGGGGAAAGAACTTGAAGCAGCATTGTGCCTTCCAACAAAGAATAAAAGTTGACTTCCTAATTAAATTGATAACAGCTTCCTACCAAAACCCAGGGAAAATAAAAAGATACAAGAGTAAGGGGCAGTTTCCTGTACTGGATAAAACCAAACTCCTCAGAATTGATCGTGTCAGCATCATTAATTAATCAGAATAATTGGAAGGAATGTTAATAAAGCTTTCTTCCTTTTGGTGGAGGGTGGAGACACTGAATGGCGAGCATTTCAACACCAGTTTCTGGAGTGTAGGGAAGGAAGAAGGATCAAAATGGACTCTTGATGTGGGATGTGCCTCTCTGGAGACTTTTGGAATGAACATACCCTTGTAAGACTAACAATGCATTTATTCTAGAATGCTTTAGAACCTTACCAAGGATAACAGGGATGTTAACCAACTGTGACTGATTAATTCATCTAATCACAGATCATGAAAACTGTAGTGCTCCCACCTCGAAGTTTAGGAAGTTGTTTTTGTACTTCAAGTAGAAAAGCTGAGCTCCAATGGAGCACATTCAGCTTTGAGCAAGCTCCACTATTTAACCAAGGCTCTCTTGTTTTCACATTTTAGGTTTAGATACAAAATGCTCTGTATTTTACTTGCTAATGAAATAGACCTCAGAGGGCCTCCCCGGTGGTGTAGCGGTTGAGCACTGGGTTGCGAAGCTGCCCGCAGCCTCTGCAGCGCCGGTTCGATCCCCGGCTGCTCCCTGGCCACCAAAGGAGAGAGTCCCACATGGCGCGCAGACCTCTCCTGCCGCCCGCTGCTCCCCTCAGCAGTGTGCTTCGGTCCTTCTGCCTGCTCTGCTCCCCGCTCTGGCTCTGGTGAATTCTCTCACTCTCCCGCGCTTCTGACTGTACCCAGTGCTTGTATAAATAAAGAAGTAAAGAAAGAAAGAAATAGACCTCAGAGTTACTTTTTTGTCCTTCCCCCACACCCCAAAAGAACTTGCAATTTTAGCAGTAACATTCAGAGCGACACTATGTCTTTAGGGTCATAGAACTGCTGGCTTATGCAGAGGGATTTCTACTCAAGTAGAGAACTTTCCATACATGAATTTTTATTTATTTATTTTTTAAAATTTATTCATTTATTTATGCATACAAGAGCTGGGGTACAGGCCAGAGATACGGGGGGTGAGAAGATTCACTCACCAGAGAGAGAGTGGGGAACAGAACAGGTGGATCGACCGAAGTACACTGCTGAGGAGAGCAGCGGGCAAGACAGGAGAGGTCTGCTCTGCCATGTGTGTTTCTCCCTGGCTGGCCAGGGATCGAACTCGTGCTGCAGAGGCTGTGGATTGCTTCATAATGCTTGCTTATTAACCCCTTGCGCCACCAGGGAGGCCCCATACATGAATTTTTAGACAAAAATTGTCAAATATACTCCTCCCTACCTGCCAATCTCATTGGCCAGAACAGTTGACATAAAGCAGGGCACACAGAAGTGTGTAGAAAAATTCTGATCCTGAATTGTTTCTCAAGGTTTCTGATTCACTATAGGAAGTATAACAAAAGTTCACTTTCTTGCAGTGTTAGCAAGTTTCTGTTTGCTTTGTTCTCCGGAAGAGTACACAGAAAAAAAACCACTGCAGGGCCTTCTCTGGTGGTGCAGGCAGTTGAGCACCACGCTGTGAAGCTGTCCCTGCAGCGTCTGCAGAGCCGGTTCCATTACTGTCGGCCTGCGAGGGTCCCACATGGCGGGGCAGACCTCTCCTATCTCGCCCGCTGTTCCCCTCAGCACTGTATTTCGTCCATCTGCCTGTTCTGTTCCCAGCTCTGTCTCTGGTGAATCCTCTCACCCTCCTGCACATCTGGCCTGTACCCCGGTTCTTGTATAAATAAATAAATCTTTTACCAAAAAAAAAGAAAAAGAAAAGAAACCACTGCATAATAGAAACATTGAAAATATTATAATTTTACTTAGCCTCTAAAAAGTCCTCAGAGAAAAAAGGAGTAGCATTTCTTCTGTTTTTGGATTTTCTTTGATCACACCAGTGTCTGATTTGATAAATAAACAAGCAATTGTATCAGTTTTGCTCTTTAGGTCAGTGGTAGAACCAGTATATTACAAAAAGAAAGCATTACAATTCAGATGCCCTCCCTTCTACCTATGGGTTAAAGCTGTACTTTATTCATGTTACATGTTAAGTGTGTGACTAAAACATGTTATGAAAATCTTCTCATTTTAAGTGTATTGCAGTTAGCTATAGACAAAACAACCCTCAAAATCTCCTCTTTCTAAGTGCACGTCAATTGTGGAGTAAATGTGCCAAAAGGAGACAGAGTCACTTTATAAGTATTCATGTGAAGTGTAAACATCGCATGAGAATACACGGGTGCCCAAGGACAGATGTGTGGATAAAGGGTGTGTGGGATATATACGCTCTGGAATACTACTCAGCTGTATAAAAATAGATGAAATTCTCCCATTTTCTTTCTTTTTTTTTTTTTTTAAAGATTTAGTTATTTATTTATACAAGCACTGGGTACAGTCAGAAGCCCGGGAGGGTGAGAGAATTCACCAGAGCCAGAGCGGGGAACAGAACAGGCAGATTGACGAAACACACAGCTGAGGGGAGCAGCGGGCACAGCAGGAGAGGTCTGCGCACCATGTGGGACCCTCACCCAGCGGCTGGGGATCAAACTGGCACTGCAGAGGCTGTGGGCAGCTTCTGAGCCCAGCGTTCAACCACTGTGCTATCAGGGGAGGACCGAAATTCTCCCATTTTCAACAATATAGATGGTCCTTGAGGGGATTATGCTAAGAGAAATAAGTTGGATGGAGTGAGATAAATACCAAATGGTTTTACTCATTTGTGAAATATAAAGGAAGGGAGGAAAAGCAAATAGATAAGCACACCAAAAAATAACAAACCCTTTGCTTCTGAAAACAGAATGATGGTTACCAGAAGGGACAGAGTGGAGTGGGGCTGAGTAGAGGAAGGTGACTGATTGAAGGTGGGTGGTGACTTCTGGATAGTTGGTGGTAGGTGTGGTGAGCTATATGCAGTTGCTGAGGTGAGAAAATGAACACCTGAAACCTACATAGTGTTGTCAGCTAATGCTATGCCAACACAAAGAAAAAGTAAGTAAATAAATAAATAATCTAAACCGTCTACTAAGTTGCACATAGAACAATTAACATGATACCTTCTGCTATTTGCAAGGTTGACCCTTGACTATTTTCATGAGAGTATCATAGAATGCAAAGATTGCAATAAGGTCATGTTAGACTGTCTATGGAGCCAATCAAAATTCATCCTTGTGTATAGATGTGCATACAATATCTGTGCCTGCTGGTGAAATCTATGCACTGTGTTGGAAGGTGAAAGGTTATGCCACTGCCTGTGGGCACTCACACTGATCATTATAAAGGCGTTTCCAATTTCCTGTCATCGCTGTACCCACTGCATGCACCTATCTATATGGCTAACAATTATTATTTTTAATTTTTACGTTACGCAAACTCTTCATCAGCGTCATATTTTGATTGTATATATCACCACATCTGATATTCTTATAGCTACTGTGTGGTCAATAAAATTCCTATAAAGCTTTAAAAAAAATCTCATGACTGGGTAGCAGCTTTATTTATAGGATCTTTAAAACAAATACATTTTTAATGAACCAAGGGGATAAAGAAACAACTAAAAGCTGTCCACAAAAGAGAAAGAAAATTTCGTCAGGGTGATAGGGAAACTCAAAAGTCCCTTCTAATTTAAACCTTTTCTTCTTTCCCTGGGCAGGCTTTTTCAGGCCAAGAGATGTACAGCAGTGAGGATAATTCAGTTTTAGGATTCTTCTCTAGTGTTCTATCTTCTTCCCACTATTTGGATACCTTCAGGGTCCCTCTAAGGATAGAACAGCAGATATTGTGGTGATGAGAGAGGATAGGTACAAAATAATCAACTTAAAAAGTACAGCTCTAATATTAATTGGTGTCCTTGGGGCATGATGAAAGCCAGACTTCTTGTCTCCTTCATGCTCCTGAGGGTTCTTTGGAGATCTACCAGCACTGATAAGTCTCTCTCCTGATAGTTTTTGGAGGCAAGAGATAACTTTTCAACTTCACTCCAGTTTCCAAGAAAGAACTTCACTCTCCAGTTCTAGCCTCCCACCAACTTATCTTTTGGATGGGGTCACGCTCAGAATGACCCAATCCAGCACCTCCTCATGGTTCCCAATCCACAGGACACCCTGAGTCATTCTTGTGTTGCCAGACTGTAAAAGCACAGGACGTTCCTAGGCAGCCACCAACCATCTCTCCTGCTGCCTCTGCCAGGCGGGGTCAGCTCCTATCACCATTTCCTGGCAAGAGGCAGATAAAAGTTCCAGTGACTCTCAAATGAGAACCCACACCAAGTAAAGCTTCATAGCATAGCTATAGCTAAGCCCTCTGATTAGCTTCAGATGAAGAGGAAATATCCCCTCCCCTCAACCCTCTTTGGGAGAATTCTCCAACATCTCTTTGCAAAGAAATTACCACAGGAGGCTCTTCAACCTTCCATTGAGTTGTGGCCTTCTCTTTCATAGTCTGGAGGAGGGTGACAGGCTAATGCTGGCAAAATCATTTCACCATCTCTTCGCAGGCTCTGGTGCGTGATCTGCTGCCATGCTCCAGAATGCGGGCATCCTACTTGGGACTTATGGTATTGGTCTTGAAACTTGAGGCCTTTGCTGAAGTTTCAAGACAAAAGAAGTGATAATTTGACACCTTGTTATACATTTTGGTCTCAATTTTTAGATGGCATCTTTTATAATACCATCTACATCCTAAGAGAATTTAAGTAATGGGGAGAAAGAAGCAGAACTGTGTTCTGTTTGTGTGATTGACAAGGAGATGTACCTCTGCTTCAGCTCCCAAGTTCTGACCACGCAGACTCTCACAGTTCCCCATATAGACTCCTTATGCAACCACAGCCTGGTATTTGCTGCTCTCTCTGCCTGGGATTGTTGCATCAGCAACACCTCAGTGATAAAGAAATGAAACAGGAGTCGTAGAACAGTCTATAGGAAGCAGGATGCTGCTCAATACAGGATCCTGGACTTTTTATTGACAGAGAAGGGTGTGTCAAACTGAACACTGGATTTTGGGCTTTAGGGAGGGTGAGTATATACCCAGTTTCCACCCAAGGCTCCAATCGTATTAATCGTATTAACAAGGCATTCCACTGATCAGTCCCTGAGGCAAAAAAACACATCGGTGTTGCCCCAAGGTTCTCAATTTGCCTGCTCTTGTCTAACTTGAAAGGAACCTGGTATGCTACACCCACATGGGCTTTGCTTCCATTTTCTCTATATCTCACCCATATACAGCAACTCATCTTGAGCAGCTTTGTCCTTGAGGTGTAGAAAGGAATGTACAAAATGGATTTAGAAGGAGAGTGTGCCCAGACTAACATACTGCCTAGAAGTTGGTCCAAGGCCTGGGCAACATGGTATGTGGACTGTACTGATAGACAGCACCCATTCCAGAATGCGCTCCCTGTATTTCAGGCAGGTTTTCTTGCAGCTATCCCAGGCACACACATGCATGACATCTCATGCACATTGCTACCAGCCTTGTCACACCATTCTGAAATTAATGTCTCCTCTCTAGACTGTGGTTTCTGGAGGGCAGTGACCCAGAACTACAGGTCATTCATTACATTCCCAGTACCTAAGAACCAGTATTTGTTATGCTTGGATGCCTAGAAATGGAGAGATGGCGTCCCAACCACTCCCTTGTTCTCCACCAAGTAGCTATGGTGCTTACATTTCCCATGGGGGTGTTTCAAATTGAAGGAGAATTGGAGATGGTCCCTGTGCCAACAGTAGAGAGTGAGTCAGCACATTACCCTTCCACCTTCTGTGGCCTCAATCCAACCCAAAACACCATCGTCTAAATCCACAACTCCAGGTGATTGCTTCCCCTGAGATTATTATACTGCATTTTCTTGTTCATTATAGAGATACTAATTGTGTAGTGGAGAAAATTAGGAAAATATAGAAAAGTTGGAAAGACTGTTCCTAGCCCTAACACTGTTTCATATTTTGGTATATTTATTTCCAGATTTGGAAAGGCAATTCTATTTTTCTTTGCTTAGGTTTGCTATTTAGGGAAGATGGTGAAATGGAGATGACACTATTTTTGTAATTTTGCACCTGACTTTTTTGATGTAATGATTTAACACACATTTTCTTACAATAATATAAACTCTTGGAGAACTTTAGTGACTGATATTTAACTTTCTCTGTCTCAAGCCTGCACTTCCTCCTCTTCTAATTCCTCCTCTTTCCTTTCTAACTTCCTGGTCCTTTCTAAAGAAAAAAGTCTGATGCAAATAATATGTTCAGAGTGATATTGATATCCCAGTATTTCCTGCTCAACCAGAAATTCAAGCACCAGAAGACTCCTTAATCTTTCTAGTTCCTAATTTATTAACCCTATTTCTTAATGTGGTTTGGAGTATTAAATGAGATGATCTGCAGTAAGTGTCTACACATTCCTACACATGGATTAGCCTCGGATTGTGTACTTTTCCTCCCCTTCTCTTACAACCTTAGTATTTAAGACAGCCAACTCAGTCCCCCTCTCTATAAACTTTGCATTTAAGGGGACAGCAAGGCCAGTCCCAGGGGAGTCACACATCAGCAAATGATCAAGGAACCTTAAAGATAGAAACATCCACATTTTCACTTGTCAGATCAAAATATTACTTGGAGTTCACTTCTTTGACTTCCCAATTGCATTTCTTCTCTTCCTTGGTATTTAAACAAAATGAACTTATGGATGGACCTTAAGGGAATTAAGCTTAGTAAAATAAATCAAACAGAGAAAGAAAAACAATATTATTTCACTCAGATGAGGTTTACAGAGAAACAAAACAAATAAATGAGCTAAATAAAATAAAAACAAACTTTTAGATGATAGGACCAAATTAGTGGTTACCAGAAGGGAAGGGGACTAAGGGATCAGAAACCCAGGCAAAGGGCGTCAGTCATTTGGTAAAGAATGGATTGACCGTTCAATGGTAAATACACTGTCGCATATATAGATGTCAATTTATAGTCATGTACACCTGAAATTTACATGTAATAAAGCAATGTTACTTCAAAACATTTTTTTATTTAAGCACAATAAATGAAAAAGACAAAACTTTCAGGCAACTATAGATCTGAGACATACATCAGGGTAGGGGAAGGGAAGGCTACTAGGGACCATGGTGACTGTTCACAAGTGATGTGCTGGTGAGAGATTTACAGGGGCTACACCTGAGGGGAGAAACCAAATACTGTACAAAAATAAACAACTGATATAAGAAAATTAAAGCTTAATAAGAAAAAAAAAAGAAGTAAACATGAGCATGCAACTATAATCTATTCAGCTGGATACTAAAGGCATTGACAAAATGTAAAACAATTCACCTTTCTCAACAATTTTTTTCTTGAAAAAGGGTTAATTTTCATAAAATTTGGTATTTAAACACACAAAAAAATTCAACAAGACAAAAAACTTAATCATTCAGACATTCACAATTAAGAGTTTTATAAGGAAGTTCCTAATAGGCATTATTCCTGGAATGAAATTATTTTATACTGGGCCTCCCCGGTGGCGCAGGGATTGAGCGCTGCCCACAGCCTCTGCAGCGCCGGTTCGATCCCTGGCTGCTCCCCGGCCACCAGAGGAGGGTCCCACATGGCGCGCAGACCTCTCCTGCCGCCCGCTGCTCCCCTCAGCAGTGTACTTCGTCAGTCTGCCTGTTCTGCTCTCCGCTCTGTCTTTGATGAATTCTCCCATCCTCCCATACTTCTGACTGTACCCAGTGCTTGTACAAATAAATAATCTTAAAAAAAAAAAAGAAATTGTTTTATACTTACAGAAAACTTTTCACTGGGGATGACAGAAAGTGGAGAACAATTGGGTTAGAGAACAATATAATACCAGAATAAATTCCTTCTACTTTCCTCTCCTCTCCCACAGTCACTCTTCCATTCAGGGCCTGTGGCCATTGGATTTCCACCGGTGGTAAGGAATCCTGGAGTGTTCCATCTGTTCTGTGCCAAAATCAGAGAGACTGGATAGGGGAATCAGGGATGAAGGTTAGATGGTCAGTTCTTGATGATTTCATTATGACCTACCTTACGCCCTGTACCAGTTGCCTTTTACAAGTTTGTGTAATGATGAAGACGGTAAAGAGCACTCAGCATCCCCTGACCTATATGTGTGTCTGTTTAAGGATTGCCCTGGAGTTGAGGAATTGCCCTACAAAGGGAGAGATTGTGAGCTTCTGTGCCCCTGGGCAGGCCTGGCCTCTTTAAAGACAAAGGACACATTTCTGATGGTAATTGATTATTCTTTCAGGGAGATGCACCTGGAAATTCCTCTGCCCCTCCTCCAAGAGATTAAGAGTCTGGCTTCCCAGAGAATCCTTGGGAGCTGACACTGGCAGAAGCCACACTGAAGGCAGGAGAGAAGGCTGCAATCACAACTCTCAGGTCTCTGTTTCTCACTTTTAAAAAGTGACTCTCAGCCTCCCCTGGTGGCACAGGCAGTTGAGCGCAGCACTGTGAAGCTGTCTGCAGCCTCTGCAGCACAAGTGCGAGTCCGGCTGGTGACAGAGATACCCACATGGTGTGGCAGACCTCTCCTGTCTCGCCCGCTGCTCCCCTCAGCAGTGTATTTCAGTCAGTCTGCCTGTTCTGCTCTCTGCTTTGTCTCTGGAGAATCCTCTCACCCTCCTGCACATCTGGCCTGTACCCCGGTTCTTGTATGCATAAATAAATACATCTTAAAAAATTTTTTTTTAAATAATAAAAATTAAAAAGTGACTTTCCTGGGACTCCTTTTCCTGCTCATGGAGTTGCAAGGAACATATTAAGCAGCTCTCTTAAGAAGAGAGGCTTTACAAAGCAAATGAAAACAAGACATTGAGACAGGGCAAGCTAGGGTTATTAGGCAGTTTTAGGGACAGTGCAGGAGGGGACCTCTGAAGAATTTAGGGAGGCTTCAGAGATAAGGACAACCAAAGAAATATAACCAATTCCATTAGGAAAAACAAACATGCCAGGACCAAGGACAACATTGTTAATGCTGGTCCTGGTTTCCTTCAGGTGGTAAAGGGAGGCGGAGATTGGAGAAATGGAGAGTGGTTTAATTTATGGTCACATTAGAAGGGCAGCTGTTTAACTTCAATGCAGGGATGCCCATCCAGAGGACTGGGCCATAAATTTAAAGATGCAACAAATGGGGAAAGAGAAAGCTGTTAGATAAGGAATGTGAAAATCCCGCACTCAGTAGCAAATTAAGTAAGACAGCCGAGAACTAACCAATCACAAAGAGACTGGTGAAGTTTTAGAATAATGAGGGAAAAAAAGGTATATATTCCCTAAGACACGACTCTACTTTGGCTTCCTTGCCCCTCCCAGGCCTGGTTCCCTGGCCTGGGAGTCCCACTTTATTTCTGCCCTTTTTCTCCTCAATAAACTTTTTCTTCTAAACAAACCTGCCTCTTCTCCCTTGCTTGCCTGAGCGTCTGCGAAGTTCCTGCTGCGGCTTCGTGAGACACCAACCCTGGGGGGTCTAGTGGCTGGGACTCAGCGCTGCCCTGCAGCCTGAGATCCGTTCCTGGCTGGGAGACTAGACCTGACAATTCCGGTATCAACATGATAAAAATAACTCACAGGCTCTGTGAAAATATGGTGGTTATCACAGGGGAAGGGGAAGGGAATGGGAGGTAGAACAGAGGGGGTCAATTTGATAATGTCATGGCACTGAGAATTTGGTGGTGGAGCCAGGTGAGAGTCTGTAGTACTCCCAAAATTTATAGAGTATCACAAATTAATGGTGAATCAAAATTGTATCAAGAAAAGAATCTTCTGTTAGACCCTGTTGGAAAACCTAAGATACATATTACATTTCCTAGAAAAGAAGAACAAGGGATTTAACAAGTAGCCCAGGGGGCTGGTGGTGAAGGTCCAGGGCATACAGAGCAGCTTCAGGAGTATTCCTGACCACCTGGGAGCTCCACTCCCCTCTCTGTGGATATTTTAGTCCCCATCTCTCTCCTTCCACTTTCCTCAGCTTCTGCCTTACATCTTTTCTGCTCCCAAATAACTCCTGCTTGCTCATGGCCCTAATTCATGTTCATCACATCATTTCACTTTGAACTCCACTACCAACCAATTAGCTAGTGCCTCTTTGTTCACATTCTCAAGAAAAACATTGATTGACCTGGTGTTTGAGGATTGAACTGTGCCCTCCCCAAAGATATTTAAATTCTAATCCTGTTTCCCTTTGACTGTGACTTTATTTGAAGTAGGAGATTTGTGGTTGTAGTCAAATAAAGATGAGATCATACTTTTAATAGAGAGGGCTGGAAACTCAGTGTGACAGGTGTTTAAAAAAAAAAAAGTTTCTGGGCCTCCCTCGAAGGGGTTAAAATCTCAGTGCTATCAAGCTATTGCCAGCCACTGTGTCATGAGTTTGATCCCCGGCCAGGAAGCTAACCCACATGGTGCAGCAGACCTCTCCTGTCTCGCCTGCTGCTCCCCTCAGCAGTGTATTTCAGTAGATCTTCCAGTTCCGCTCCCCGCTCTGTCTCTGGTGAATCCTCTCACCCCCCACACCTCTGGCCTATACCCTAATTCTTGTCTGTATACATAAATAAAAATAAATCTTAAAACAAAAAAAGTTCAAACATGGACACAGAAAATAAGGCCACACAGAGGGAATGCCCTGTGACAACAGGGGTAGACACTGCAGTGATGCATCCAAGCGGAAGATCAAGGTTGTTGGCAAGCACCAAAAACTTCAAGAGGCAAGGAAGGAATTATCCCTAGAGCCTTTGCAGCTCCATCTCAGAACTCCAGCCTAAGAACTGTGAGAGAATAAATTTCGGTTGATTTAAACCTTCCAGTTTGTGGAAAATTGTTACAGCAGCTCTAGAAAGCTAGTACCACATCAATTTCTCTCTTTTTTTTTTTTTTAAGATTTTTTATTTATACAAGAACCGGGGTACAGGCCAGATATGCGGGAGGGTGAGAGGACTCACCAGAGATAGAGCGGGGAACAGAACAGGCAGCCTGACTGAAGTACACTGCTGAGGGGAGCAGCGGGCCAGACAGGAGAGGTCTTCTGTGCCATGTGGGACCCTCGCTGGCAGGTGGGGATCAAACCGGTGCTGCAGAGGAACCGAACAGCCTCACAGCGCGGCGCTGCACCGCCTGCGCCACCAGGGGAGGCCCACATCAACTTCTCTTTGATGAGCCACCTCAGATGGGATACTCACTCTGAGGACAGTCAGTCATGGGCAAGACAGGGCAATGTCATCCAAATCATGGCCACTGAGGCAGCAAGACTGAGTACCAAGCAATTTCCTGTAGAAAGAGGAATGAGTTTTGGGTGGGTGGTTGCTGGTGTGGCCCCTCCATAACCAACTAGGTAGCTGGGGCATACCTGAAATGTACGTAATGTGATAATGAAAGCGGGTGCTGCAATGTGAACTGCAGGGCAAGACTGGCATTTTCCCACTGCCGCCTAAACATGGGAACCTTTGGAAACCTGTGGCAGTTTTGCAGCCCTAGGCCAAAAGCTGCTGCCTGTGGGCTGCCCCTCCCTTGGGCACCTGCTGGGTTAAACCGGCCCAATCAGGCGAGTATCAACTAGGGTGGGGGCCCTGAAGGGGGCCCTATGAGTCGGCTCAGGCGCCATCTCCAGGGTCCCGGATTCCCAGACTCCGCCCACTGCATTTCTGGCCTCCCAGAAAAGAAGAAAATAAAGAAGCAGCAGCCGGAGTCGACCTCTGAAGAGAAGTGTAAGAGCTTCACAGCAACCTGGCCGCTGCATCTGCCCCAGTCCTCAAGGCCCCGGCTGGGGGCTCAAAGAGCTGTTGTTGGTGCGCGCCAAGCGCTCACATGGAGCTGTATCCAGTCCCTCGTCTCTACTGGTGCTGCCGCCTCCTTTGCTGTCTGGTCCAGTGTCTGGTGCTGCCCTTTCTGACCTTCACGCTGCTGCTGGGGCTGCTGCGGTGTCATCTGAGCGGCCGCTCCCATGAGCCCCTGCGGCTGCCCCCGTGAGTTGTGGCCGGGCTGTCGCTTGCCCGGGCGCCTCGCGCTCCAGGCCCTCATCGCTGGGGCGGCGCCATCTTGAATGAGCAATGTTTTACTTGGAAATTTTGGACACTGTGGACGCCATCCAGGGTGAGATAGTCAGCCTCCCGTGGCCTTAATAACTCATTGTTTTCCCTGTTTTGTTAAATTAACCCCATTATTGTTGTTTCCTGAGCCTGAGTGGTCTTGCAGTTGTGCACATGGGTGAAAACCTGCGGACAGCCCTCTCTTGGGCCCCGCCCTTGGGTGACTGGAGCACGTCTCTAGCCCTGTTTCAATAATGCAATGCTATTTCAATTAAAATTATAATAATAGGGCCTCCCTAGTAGCACAGGGGTTAAAGACACAGTGCTATCAAGCTATAGCCAGCCACTGCTACAGGACTGCTGATCCCTGGCCAGGGAGCTGACCCACATGGCGCAGCAGACCTCTCCTGTCTCAGCGGTGTACTTCAGCACATCTCCCTGTTCTGCTCCCCAACTCTGTCTCTGGTGGATCCTCTCACCCCCCTCCCCTCACCTCTAGCCTATATTCCAGTTTTTGTATGCATAAATAAATCTTTAGGAAAAAATTTTATAATAATAAAAGCATTCATTAATTAACTCTCCTTTCCAAAGACCTATCCTACTCAGGATTGTATGTCAGCTCTGGCTGTAATGCAGCCCAAGGAATATTTCTGGCTTCTTTGGTGTGTTTGCCAAAGTAGTGTTTTTAATATACGTTGTTTTTCCATTTGCAGCTCTAGAGGGAGAATTTCTTCAAATGAAAGTTACTGTGGTTACTGATATGAGCTGATCTTCTTCACAGGTAAGTGCCCCCACACCAGCCAGCACCAAGGCAACTGGCTCTAGGTCAGCCTTCCAGGAATATTTACCTGGAACAGCTACAGGCAGTTACCATCTTAAGGACTAATGATATTAACCAGAAAACTCAATAGAGGAAATAGACTAGACAAGTGAGAAAAAGGAAAAAAACAAAGGATTATTCATGGCCTAAGGGTTTGAAAGCTTGATGGACTCAGGGCCTAAGAAAGAGGAAGAAGTACCTTAAAAGCAAACCATAAATGATGAGTGTGTGCAGAATTTTTTCTTTCCTGCCCCAGTGGTGTGTACCTTAGATACAATGTCTTAGCATAGAGCAGATAGTATAAAACTCTATTCCTTAAAAAAAAAAAAAAAAGTTTTTGTCTGTGGAATTAACTTTTTTCTTATAATCAGTAAAGAATTTTGATATATTGGAACTCTATATTTATGATGATTGCCCTGAATATTTGTTTAAAAAACAAATTCTCAGTTTAGGAACAAAATCAGACATTAAGTAAATGATAAATGGCTAGGCTTCAGTTTTGCTACTTATCTAGATATAACCTGCTTTCTTGTTTGTTAAAAATAACTTGAATCTAAAAGTTGTATCTGGGGCCTCCCTGGTGGCACAGCTGTTTAAGTCTCAGCGCTATCAAGTTATCGCCAGCCACTGTGCCATGAGTTCAATTCCCCACTAGGGAGCTGCCCACATGGTGCAGCAGACTTCTCCTGTCTCACCTGCTGCTCCGCTCAGCAGTGTATTTCAGTTAGTCTGCCTGTTCTGCTCCCCACTCTGTCTCTGGTGTATCCTTTCACCCTCCCAACCTCAGACCTACACCCCAACTCTTATATGTATAAATACATAAATCTTTTAAAAAAATACAAGTTATATCTACTTACAGTAAGAATCAGAATAGAACTTGTTTACCCATTTCTCTTTCTCCTTCCCTTCTGGTAATCTTTATTTTCTTCTTGCATTCTTAGAGTTTAAGAGTTTTGTTTTGTTTGCTCATTTGTCTTATTTCTCTATCTTCCACATATGAATAAAATCATATAGTGATTTGTTTGTTCTTCACTGTCTAACTTATTTCACTTAGTATAATACTCTCTAGGTTCATTCATGCTGTTGCAAACAGCAGGACTTCATCTTTTCTTTAAATAATTGGGTAATATTCCATTGTTATCACAGTTATCGAAAGGATAATTCACAACTTCATTCATTTGCATTAATTTCTTGCAATATGGGTTCTACTTCTGTTATTATTTTCCTTGTTTTCTTTCCCTCTTTGTGTTCTGCCTGTGTGTGTTACTTGATTTGTTCATCAATAGTCAGCATTTACCCCTCTTCTGAGCTTCTGATATGCATTTCCACCTTATTCAAATTAGACAAAACCAAATCTACCATTAAGTCCCACACCTTAATAATTGCTTTCTCTTGCTGCAGTGGAGATAACTGTGAGAAAAGTTTCCAATGAATTCTGAGATACATCTCAAGAAAGAAAGACTCATTTTAAAAAAATCTTGTTTTTTAAAAGATTTATTTATTTATGCATACAAGAGCTGGGGTACAGGCCAGAGATGCAGGGGTTGAGAGGATTCACCAAAGACAGAGTGGGGAACAGACCAGGCAGACTGACTGAAATACACTGCTGAGGGGAGTGGCGGGAGAGACAGGAGAGGTCTGCTGTGCCATGTGGGTTCTCTCTGGCCAGCCAGAGATTGAACTCCTGCTGCAGAGGCTGCGGATAGTGCAGTGCTTAACCCTTTTCGCCACCAGGGAGGCCCTGAAAAAAAATCTTATACCTATCCCTCTATAGTTCAGAACTTAAAAAGAGAGTTGGAAGTTGAGCAAATCCCTAGGAAAGTGGGGGAGGGGAGGGAAGACCAAGAAATGAAAATAGGAGAGAAAAGATGGGGAAGTGTGAGATTAATCCAAGAGTTCGAAAGATCTAAAAGAAGAAAACAGCAGAGGAAACAGGGAGTGACACTTCAACGAGGAGGTACAGTGCCTTCTAGGAGGTGACCCTGGGCTTGGGGCCATGACTGGTCTCTCTCCAATGTCGGGCTTCATGCGCTGCTGGTGGATTACCCAGACCAGTTTGGTCCTTTAGCATATATTAGTTTCTTTTTAGCAATTATCCTTAGAATCAGTTAGAGGCAACACAGAGGCATTAAGCAACCATTGAATCAGAAACCTCACCATTGGATGGGAAAAGAAGTCAAATCTCAGACTAAAATCTGCTAGTAAAGATGTCTTTGACCAAGCAGACACATAAAGTCCTGCCATAACTTGCTTAAATTTGGGAGCAGCCTGTCTCCTCTGCCTCGAAGAGCAGTGTTCATGAACTTGCCTTGAGCAATGTGACATTGTGACATTGCAGCAAAAGCGTTTGTAAAGAACTCAGATAGGGCAGGGGTAGGGGAGCAGCTGGGTGGAATCTTGCATTATGGGCCGATGGATTCAATACTTCAAATTATGCCCCACTTAAGGTACCTTAAAATTCTTGAAGTTTAGTAAATTTATACAGTTATGCAACTATATAAACTATATACTGTACAAAATATTGTATAAAACTAATGAGTTTTGGAATACTCCCATCTACCTAAAATTTTCCCTCATGCTCATCTGTGGTCAATCTCATTCCTATCCATTTACTATCACTATCACTTTGCCTTTTCTAGAAATTGCAGGTAAATAGAATCATTCACAATATGAGTTGTGCCTGGCTTCTTTTACTTGGCGTAATGTATTTGAGGTTGATTCACATTGCTGCCAGCATGAGTAGTTCATTCCTTTGTATTTCTCAGTGGCATTCCACCCATGGAGACACCACAATTTGTTATTTATTCACCAGATTCTGGAACATTTGATTGCTCCCAGTTTGGGGCTATTGTGAGTAATGCTGATATCAACATTAATGTGTAAGTCTTTGTTTAGGCATATGTTTTCATTTTCCTTTGGTCAGTATCTAGGAATAGAATTGCAAGGTCATATGGTAAGTTTATATTTAACTTTTTAAGAAATTTCTAGTGGATATGAAGTGGTATCTCATGATTTTAATTGTATTAACTAATGACTGCTAATATTTAGCATATTTTCATGTGATTATTAGCCATATATGCTTTTTCTTTGGTGAAATGTCTTCTCTAATATTTTGTTAATTTGAAAAATTAATGGCCTTCTACTTATTGAACTATAAAATTCTTTATACTGAAAGCAAGTCTTTTACCAGATATATGATTTTAAATACTTTTCCCAGCCTATGCTATTATCTCATTTTGGGATCTTTCAAAAAGCAAGCATTTTGAATTTTAATGGAATCTGATAGAACCACTTTTTTTCTTATGGATCATGTTTTTATTATCTAAGATCTTTGCCTATCCCAATATTGTAAGGATTTCCCTCTGGTATCATCAAGAAGTTTACTTAACTTAACTCTTATGTTTATTGATAGTTCTAGGATGCACTGTGAGTTAGTTCTTGTGATTAGTGTGTGCTAAGTAAGGGTCTAGAGTTTGACTGTCTTTTTGTATATTCTATTTCTATACCCAATTGTCCAAAACAGAGTTAAAAATATCCTTTCAACATTGAATTGCCTTGGCACCTTGGTCAGTTATCAATTTGCTATAAATGTGTAAGATTTCTGAACTCTCATTATGGTCCATTCATCTATACCTGTCTTTGTGCCAGTACCACCTTGTCTTTGTTATAGGGCAGGGAGAAGGGTACCCCAGAACCCTCAAACCTGCCTGCTCTAAATAGGTTCTGCCATCTGCTGCATCAACACAAAACATATGACCTTTACTGGAAAGGAACTTTAATATAATTAGTGTGCAAAACAGAAAAGACAAAGAATATAGTTTCTAAATCAAATACCCAAAGTTACCCATCCCCTTGGGTGTAAATGTCCAGCCAAACAGGCTTGGCCCAAAGCAGGGCCACAAAGGCCCAAAGCCTGCCACAAGTCTAAGGCACCTTCTGGCGGGGACGTATAGTAAAGGTTCAGAAACAGTCAGACAAGTCTGGGAGGAAAAGAGCAAAATGAAAATCAAGATGAAAGCTGCCATTGTTGACTTCCCCTCAGGTCTCTCACCCACATCTGTTTCAAACAGTCCAGGACCAAAAGGCAAGCACAGTTTCTTCACATGTCTCTCTATTACATGTGCTTCTTCCAGGTCTCCTTTTTGCTCTCCATCCTGCTTCCTTCCTTTCCCAGTCTCCTCTCCAGCTTCTTTTTCTGCCCCCTCAGCTCCACCCTCCTTTTGTGTGGAGCAGGGAACTGAAACCTCCCCTTTTCCTGGGCACCACTCTCTTGCCATCTTGATTAATGTAGCTTTAAGTAAGTTTTTCTTTTTCTTTTTCTTCTGCTAATTAATGATCCAGACAAGGACAATGAGGAAAAGGTAGTGTTACATATTGTGCCAAAGAATGAGGGGGACAGGCCAGTCCATTTGATGCTCTGTATCTGAAGTTGGGTCTCTAGGACTCATAGAAAAGAGTAGAAGGTAGCTATGTGGGCTCACTTTGTTTTTGGACCTTTTCCAGACCCTTTCTGTTCATCAGCTGTCACTGATGAACAGTGACAGTGCACGTGGAAACCAAGATCACAACTAGGACAGCCCCTTCGGATTTCCAGAATAAGTACTATTCAGTTAGAGCTGAGCTACAGCATTTGCACTCACTACTCTCAGATGTACCGCATGTGATTTTCCCCACATACCTTGTGAAGCCACACTTGGGGTGGTTGTAGCCCAGACATTAGAACATGAAGCATATTCTACTGCCACCACAAATTTCCACCAGCCAGCACTGTGAATTGGAGGTGCTCACTGGCAGCTTCTGCTCCCACATGAGAGCGGCTTGGCAGAGCTGTATGGTGAAAGAGCAGAACACACAGCAGAGGTGGTGGCCCTGGGGAGGCCATGCTTGACCATTCCTGCTGGAAGAGAGTGCTCAATGTGGCACCTCAGCTTCTGCTCCCAGGGCAACCATCTGGTCCCTGCGATGCTCATTATAGTAAGTTTGAAACTTGTTCTTTTAAAAGTTATTTTGGCCTTTTTAAGTCTTTTGCATTTCTACATCATTTTAGGGTCAACTTGTCAATTTCTATGCACATACAACAGCACTCCTGTGATTTTGATTAGGGATTGGGATTTGTTAAATCTTTGGTGCAGTTTAGGGGAGCATTGCAATGTTAACAATACAGAGTCTTTTATTCCACAAACATGATACATCTTTACATTTATATAAATCATTTAAATTTTAGCTTTTAAATTTTTTCAATGTCATTTTTTATGTATAGCTATTGCATTTTTTTTGCTAAATTTATTTCTAAGTATTTTATTCTTTTGATGCTGCTATAAATATATTTGCTGTCTGTTGACTGAAAAGAAAGTCTCGATGATAATTAGATAAAGAGTTTATGAGATAATCAAAGTAAGGAATTAAACCCAGAGACAGTCTCACAGATTTGTACTCTGTTGAGAACTTCTTTGGCAATCCCAAATTTGAGTTTAGTTTATACACTTATTATGTAGTAGCATAAATGCAAAAGAAGAAAGGAACAGTGAGTTGTTGATGTCAGAAAAAATAACTCTTAATAGGGGACTTCTGCTTTTACCTATACATTTAGAAGTTTTGATTTATTAGTTAACATCACCATAAAAAATGTCAGTGCTATCTATGCATAGAGGAGAGCAAATGCAGAGGTTTAATCATTTCCCTGACTTCTAAAGAATGCACTGTGGAGATGCAAGTGCTAGGGCTACATTGTTTAAATATTTTTTAGCTAGTTTCTTGATCATTAGTGGAGGGTAAAATGTTGACTTTCCCACAGGCACAGTTTTCTGCAAATTTGCTTCATAGAACAGGGTAGATTGCTCTGACTTTAATCCTATGCAGATGGCTTTGCTCTCTTGCTTGCTAGGCCAAAAGGAGCGGGTAACAGGATGCCCACAATATATTCACCTTTCTTAATTTCATTTTTGGGTTGTTGGTTGCTAGTATGTAGATATGAATTTGATTTTGGAATGCTGGTCTTGTAGCACATGATAATATGCACTCAGTAATTCCAATAGATCTTATAAATTCCTTGGGATTTTCTACAAGATGACAAGATGATGTCATCTATGAATACATAGAATTTTACTTCTTTTCTAATCTGTATGCTTTTATTGTACAATCTGTATGTTTTTACATTATTTTTCTAGCCTTTCTGTACTTACTAGAAGCTCTAGAACAGTGTTACATGGAAGTGGTTTTTTAGCCACTTAATGAAGGAACAGAAGCTGTAGAATCTATATGTGTATATACATATATACCCTATGTATTATATACAGAATATATCATGTACACGTGTGTGTACATATATGTGTACAAATAAATATGTATTGTGAGAAATTTGTTTACAAGATTATAGTCTGAGAGGTCTCATGAGCCACCATCTGTAAGGTGGAGACACAGGGCAACCAGTGGTTTAATTCTAGTCTTGAGTCCAGAGACCTGAGAATCAGGAACTAACAGTGTAAACCCCAGGGCAACAGAGCACCAATATCCCCAGTCAAACAAGTAATCAGGAAAGGAATGAATCCTCCCTCCCTTTGCAAATCCTCAGTGCTTTGATTGATGTTCATCCACATTGGGGAGGGCAATCTACTTTATTGAGTTGAATGATCCAAATGCTAATCTCATCTAGAAACACCCTCATGGACATGTCCCAAAATAATGGTTGCTATGGACACCCTGTGACCCAGTCTGGCATTTGAAATTAACCATCACATATAGTGAATGCCTTTGTCTTTTTCCTGATCTTAGCGGAAAAGCATCAGTCTTTCACACTAAGTGTAGTATTAGCTGTAGGTTTTTTGCAGAAGCTCTTTATCAGGTTGAGGAAGTTTCTGTTTATCCCCAGTGTGGGCTTTTCATCATGGATAAGTATTAGAGTTTATCAGGTGCTTTTTCTGTTTCATTGGGATAATCATGTTTTTGCCTTTATTCAATTAATATAATAATATTGAGTTTTAATATTAATTAATTTAATATTAAGCCATTCTTGCATGCTATGGTGGACCTTACTTATTTATGGTGCATAATTTTTAAAATCTTTTTCTGGGTATGTTTTATTAATATTTTATTAAAGATTTTTACTTCTGTGTTTATGAAGTCACCTTTCTTTTCTTCTGATGCTTTGTCTGACTTCAGTATCAGACTAAAATTGACATCCTAAAATGAACTGGAATTTGTCCCTTCTTCTACTTTCTAAAAGAGTTTGTTTTGCATTGGTGTTATTTCTTTTTTATGTATTTGATAGACAGTATAGACATCTGGGTATAGGCTTCTTTTTGTGCAAAAAAAAAAAAAATTGCTCATTTACATAGTTTGCTTGTTGTAGGTCTATCCATATTTTCTTTTTCTCCTGGAGTGAGATTTTGAAATTTATTACTTTCACAATTTGTCCATTTTGCTAAGAGATGAGATGTTGAATAAATATACACAATGATTTGGTAGATTCTCCTAAAGAAGTGCAGAGTGGAACTTTTAGGAATGATTTCATGTGGATGGTAGGGTTTGGTAGTAGGTGGAACATGGTGAATGTCCCTGCTCTTGGTGGAAGATAAAAATGCTACTTGAACATTGGGGGAAGATAAGGAGAGAGACAGTCATTAGGGAAATGCCAGGTGGAGGGATGTGTGGTCTCATGCTTTAGAAGCAATACCACACATAGCTTTAAGTTTTCTTTTTTGGACTGCATTTTCTTACTGTTATCATCAATTTTTCGTAATTTTTTTTAACTTTTAGTCTACTTTTAGGTGTATTTTGGAGAGCTAGCAAGCAGGAAGGGAGGAAAGTAGTGAAGAGGAAGAAAAAGAAGGATGAGGAGGAGGTTCAAGAGGGATGGGTTGGGGAAGAACACTAATCTACATAAGCAGAAGCAAACAACAGAACCCACAAGATATCTAGAGATGACTTTTGAATTCTGGTTCAACAGTAGTTCATAGTACGGCAGAGGTGACCAGCAATAGCCAGAAACAATCTGTGGAGCTTATGAGCATTCTGCAATGATTTGCAGAGATTACTTTGGGAAGTAAACTCAGTTAAAAAGAAAGAAAAGGAAGAGGAAGAGCAGGCTAACACTTATTTCTGGAATCAAAGGGATCAAGATTCTGTGTCTTTGAATTATGGATAGTTTTTAAAAAGTAGCCTTATTTGATAACCCACATGAACTCAGTGAACACTGAGGACATGTTAGTTAGATAACATTTTCCCAGTAATCATTGTCTGCGTTCCCGAGTACATCAGTGGAATCAGGGTATTAGCTGCTCCTTTCAAATTAAACGCAATCAGCTAAAATCTCATCATAAAAACATTTCTTTCCTCCTCCCCCAAGGTAATACTTGCAGGTTGTAATTGTATTCTAGAGACATTGCTTATTACAAAGAAATAAATGATTAATTAGTAGAATTTCATATAGCAATGGCAGGTAAGCAGAGAAAAATGTTTATTCTTTAGAGTGAAACTTTTGAACTCTTAAAATTGCACAAATAAATGTCGCTATAACTGGCCTGTTTATAAATGAGTACCATCCCGAACCAAGAATGACGGCTAATCAGGAAAGCTAAAAAGAGAATGTAAAGAAGCATTTAAACCCTATTAGCTGTGTACTTAGACAATCTGCTCAGGTCTAATTATTTTACTAATAAATGCCTGTGCATCCAATCCAAAAAGAAAGTGTCAAAGCAGTAGATTAGTAGATTAATTCACAGACCTCAGGAGTGAGGAGGGATTCTTTATTTATTTTTAAAGATTTATTTATTTATGCATACAAGAACTGGGGTACAGATCAGAAATGTGTGTGGGGGGTGGTGTGTGGGGTGAGGATTCATCAGAGAGAGAGTGGGGAACAGAACAGGCAGATCAACTGAAATACACCACTGAGGGGAACAGTAGGAGCGTCATGTGGGTAACTCCTTTTACAGCCAGGGGTCAAACTCATGCTGCAGTGGCTGCAGATAGCTTCAACATTTGTGTCTTAACCCCTTGCGCCACCGCGGAGGCCCAGAGGGAGTATTTATTTATTTATTTATTTATCTTTTTTAAAGATTCACCCATTCATGCATACAAGAGCTGGGGTACAGGCAAGAGGCGCGGGGAGTGAGAGGATTCACCAGAGACAGAGCCGGGAACAAAACAGGCAGACTGACCAAAGTACACTGCTGAGGGGAGCAGTGGGTGATACAGGAGAGGTCTGTCGCACCACGTGGGCTGCTCCCTGGCTGGCCAGGAATCGAATCCGTGCTGCAGTGGCTGCAGACAGCCCGACAGGTTGCATATCAACCCTGGTACCACCAGGGAGGCCCCACAGAGAGATTATTTAAAATGGGGTTTTGTTATTGCTCACCATCCTGCTTGGAGCCTTAGTCATACTGAAACTGACATATGAGAACCTTATGTAAAATTACATGCCAGCATGTGGCTTGATGCCACACTGTGAGGGGGCATCCTACAAGTCAGGGCCATTTAAGCCATGAGAATGCAGAGCCAAGAGAAGGAGTTAGTATGTTAATTCTTCAATTCTTAATCTCTCCATCCTTTCTATTTTTTCTTATCTTCACTCCCATCTCAGCTCAGAACAGGCTCTGTGCTCCAGTGTCTCCTAGTGGGCACATAGAAGGGTGGGAAGCAGAGGTCTGCAGAAGCTTGGAGACCTGGCTTTGTTTTCTAGGGTTTTATCTCAACTGAGGAGATCAGACTTGAGGGGAAGTGGCAAGGTCATGGTGGGGAGGGAAACTGACAGGGGACACCCCTCAGTTTAAGAAGATTGCTCCATGGTCTCAGAGGACCTTCAGGGTGTTGTGCTAGGGTGAGGAGGCCTCAGGGATATGGCTGTGTGCCAGGTAAAAGCAGTAGTCCCTGTGACTCAAGCTATAACACCAAGAAGATTCCTGTGGTTTCAGGGTAGTATGGAAGTAAAGAGTAGGGCCAGGCCTGAATTTACTGACAAGTTAGCTTCTTTGGGACTACAACGAAATTTAATATTTGAAAAGTAGAAAAGAGCTTTCCTATACACATGACTTTGTGAACTGAGGTTTATGTCAATGCATAGGTATATTCTCTAAACACAGACTGAAAGCTTGATGTTTGGGGAGTAGAATGGGTTCCTCACTAGAAAAATTCTTAATAGAGGCAAGGAAAGGAGGTAGCTTACACTCTGACAATTACTTTTAAGGCCACTGACCAGTCACTAGAACAGTTTCCTTTTAGGTTTTTCTACCCTTGGAAAAGGTAGAGGGGCCCAGCTGCCCTGCCTGCCTGGAAGGAAGGCTCCCTAGAGGGAGACTTCTCCTCGGAACTTGCCTGCACCACCTCCTGACTGCTAATATTTAATACGTTTTGTTCTTGATTTTAAACTTTTAAGATGTAAGTTTCAAAATAAAATTAAAAAGATCTTCAGTATTGTCGATAGGGCTTTCCAGCCTCCCTTCTCACTAGAAGATAGTTATATGAGGGTAGAGGGAGGAGGCCTCAGCAGGAAGGGCAATGGAGGTGGACCTACTCCCCCTGTCACCCTGATCTGAAGGGTGTGGGAGTAAGGAAGAGGTCAGACCTTAGCAGAACTTCCAGAATAGTGACTCTGCAGAGGAAGCCCTTGATAGGGGCCTTTTTAGAAAAATCAAGTGATTCATAAAAATCAAATGATCTGTTCCCTATAGAGCAGAGTCCCCTATCAGTGGGAACCAAGGCCAATTCAAGTTAGAGAAAGGTAGCAGTAACCAAGAAAAAGAGTCCATCTTGCCTGGAATAGAAGCATTCCTCCCCACCTCCTCATCAATCACAGAGCAGAAGGAGGCATGTGTGAGAAAGCAGGTAACCCCCACTTCCATTCCCAGTCACTGTGAAGCCTGGGCTGCAAGGACAGGGGTAGAGTGAATATGATACTGAAGTTTTCTAATTATATTCAGTGAAATTGAAAATTTATGCATGAACATGCTAAAATCTAAGAACTGGAATGAGATTATTTTAATGACTGAAAACCTGAGCTAGGCTGAGATATTGCTAAGTTATGCTAACTACTTATAGGTATGGATGGAGGACAAGGGACACACAGTAGGTTGTTCTAGAAAGCACTTAGCTTCAGTTTCTGAAAAAGTTTAAAATTTTGTTTGTAGACCATTGAGTTGAGATTGGTTATTCAAAATGACTGTTTACAAATATTTTAATTACTTTTTTGTCCTTGGTATGCTTTTTTCCACTGGGCTATTCTCTTTAGATTGATTAATTTGGAGTTCTTTATACACTAAAGAAATTCATACTTGATCACAATTGGTGAAATATTTTTCCCAGTTCTTTATTTGTGTTGTACTTTTACATGAATTTTTTCTATAGTATTTTTTTACATAATTCTTTTGTCATTCTTTTCTTTTTTTTAAAGATTTATTTATTTATACAAGAACGGGGGTACAGGCCAGAGATGCAGGAGGGTGAGAGAATTCACCAGAGACAGAGTGGGGAACAGAACAGGCAGACGGACTGAAGACACTGCTGAGGGGAGCAGCGGGTGAGACAGGGGAGGTCTGCTGTGCCATGTGGGTTGCTTCCTGGCCGGCCAGGCATCTAACTGGCGCTGCAGAGGCTGCGGACAGATTCACAGTGCTGTGCTCAACTGCTGTGCCACGGGGAGACCCCTGTTTTGTCATTATTTTCTTTTGTGGATTCTGAGGTTTGTATCTTGTTAAGAAGATTATTCCTC
The DNA here is from genome assembly GCF_014898055.3 of Talpa occidentalis. Taxonomy (NCBI): domain Eukaryota; kingdom Metazoa; phylum Chordata; class Mammalia; order Eulipotyphla; family Talpidae; genus Talpa; species Talpa occidentalis. The sequence continues at coordinate 88,293,679 of NW_026555331.1, forward strand.
ACTGTAAAATAATAGCACAAAAAATAATTCTTGATTTCCTCTAGTATTTTCTTTTCATATTTATAAATGTCATTTTGAAACTTGTGACCTAGCTATTAAGAAATCATTCACTGTTAATTTAAGAACAATGGCTCTCTTGTAACTTCTTCTTCCTGCTCTTTTTATTTGGGTATTTTTTTTTTCACTGACATTAAGGTCCTGACTTCCTGTGGCTCATGGACTGTCTGAAACTATGATCATTGAGTTAATTGCACTTATTTCTCACTTTGCCACATATATACACTGATTTCTACTCTACACAGGTACCCTTGTCACAGTTGCCCTGAATTTCTGTTCAAAAAGCAGCTTGGGGCCTCTCTGGTGGCGCAGGGGTTAAGACACAGTGCGATCAAGCTATAGCCAGCCACTGCAACATGAGTTTAATCCCCGGCCAGGGAGCTAACACACATGGTGCAGCAGACCTCACCTGTCTTACTGCTGCTCCCCTTAGCAGAGTATTTCAGTAGATATGTCTGTTCTGCTCCCTGCTCTGTCTCTGGTGATTCCTCTTATCCCCTGCACCTCTAGCCTACACCCCAAAGCCCAAGGTATCCTTATCATTCCTGCTAGAGAGGGTTTGATATTAGGAACCCAGTCAATTCCTAAAATTTGAGATCAACAGCAGCCTCAGTGGATGACTCTTTCTCATATTTCTTGGCCTTATACTTGAGTTATATTTTCAATGTCATTGGGAAGACAGTGTAATACCTTTACATTCCACTTTCCAGAATTTCCATCACTGAGTGGGTGGGGATTATATTGTTGAAAGTGAATAGTAGTACTGTTCACTTATAAGGTAAATGGAATTAATATTAACTTAAGTGCAGAACATTATGTCTTTCATCAAAGTATTCCTCTTAGTTGCCAACATGATCCACCTGTCTCAGGATTTCTGTGTGGGTTAAAGAATAATGTTCTGAAGTTCTACATAACCTTCCTTAAGAAAGACTCAAAAGCCATATTATGGTTAGTGTTTCTCCTAAAGCATATTTTTCTATTATGAATTCACTAATTCACTCAACAAATCTTCATTGAGCATCTATACCTTAGTTGGCTTCTATTGCTATAACAATTTATTTATTTCATATTGAAATTGAGAGACTGGAAACCTGAGATTTGGGTATCAGAGTGATTGGTTATGGTGAGGGCCTGCTTCCTGGTTCATAGACAGCTGTCTTCTTGTTTCTTCACAGGCCAGAAGCTCTCTGGGGTCATTTTATAGCACTGATATCATTCATAAAACATCTACTCTCATGACCTAATTACCTCCCCAATTTTCTAATACCATTTTATTCATCATTGGGGCCTCACCATGTGAAGTTGGGGGCTAGAGGATACAAATGTTTAGTTCAGTGCCACCTAATATACAACCTGGAACTGAGAATAATGTATGGAACAAAATTAAATACCAGCTTTCATGGAGTATATATTCTCATGGAGAAGATAGACCCAAATAAATAATAAACTCACAGACCAGTTAATATTTACCATAAAATGAGGTGCTATGAAAGTAAAATAGCAGAGTAAGGGGAGAAGAATAACAAGGATCAGACCAGCAGGGAAGACCTCTTTGAGGAGACAATATTGGAACAAGGACTTGAATCAACTGGTGGAATAATATGACATCTGAAGGCAAAGCATTCCAGGAAGAGGGAACAGCAGGTTCAGAGGGTTTACAGTAGGAATATACTTGGCATATTTAAGAAACAGCAAGCTGAGGGAAGTGTGAAGGGTAGAGTAGAGATGCAGTTAGAGCCACTTATGAAGAGTCAACAAGCACTGACTACTTTTGAGTAAAAGACTGTAACCTGACTTACTTTTTAAAGCCTTATTCTCGCTGCAATGTGAAGAATTTTTTTATAGTAGAAGAGGAATGGTGGTAAGGCATATTCTTAGTCTGGGTTCTCCATCGAAACAGAATCAATAGAATTTATTTTTTATAAGAATCTGCTCACTGGGTTATGGATACTGAAAAGTATCAAAATCTGAGGTGGAAAGCTGTAGACCCCACATCCCATGTCTGGAGTCAGAAGGCCAATGTCCCAGCTTGAAGACAGGTAGGCAGAGAGCTCAAATTCTCCCTTTTTGTACTATTTAAGACTTAATTGGATTGAAAGAGATCTATTCACATTGTGGGTGGTGGTGGAAATCTGTGATACTCAGTTTACTGGTTCTGTGAAAGGATAACAACTTTGGGGCATGAAAAGGCGGCCACAGAAGTTTGGAGTCATGGTTATGTCTTTTTTTTTTTCCTGATCCCTCGTTTGGTTTCCCTTTGTTCCTCCTATAAGTGAAACCATCCGCTATTTTTCTCTTCTGACTTACTTCACTGAGCACAATCCCTTCCAGCTCCATCCATGTGGCTGCAAGTGGCATGAGTTTATCTTTTTTAATTACTGAATAGTATTCCATCGTGTATATATACCACATCTTCTTGATTCAGTCATCTGTTTTGGGGCATTTAGGTTGTTGCCATATCTTAGCTATTGTAAATAGTGCTACAATACGCATAGGAGTGCAGGGTTTGTTTTTTTTTTTTTTCGAATTAATGTTTTTGTGACCTTTGGGTACATTCCTAAGAGTGGAATTGGTGAGTAATATGGTAGCTTCATTTTTAGTAGTTTGAAGAACCTCCTCACAGATTTCCATAGTGGCTGGACCAGTTTACAGTCCCACTAGCAGTCTAGGAGAGTTCCTTTTCTCCACATGCTGGCCAGCAGTTTGTTGTTGCCAGTTTTTTAGTATGTGCCATTCTCACTGGTGTGAGGTGGTATCTCTTTGTGGTTTTGATTTGCATTTCTCTAATTGTAAGTCATGTTGGACATTTTTTCATATACCTGTTGACCATTTGCATTTCCTCTTTGGAGAAGTGTCTTTTTAGCTCTTCTGAACAGTTTTTGACTGGATTATTTGCTTTGTTTTTGTTGAGTTGTGTGAGCTCTTTGTAGATCTTTGAAATCAGTCCCTTATCAGTTGTAGGGAGTGCAAATATTTTCTCTAATCAGTAGGGTGTCTCTTTGTTTTGATAATTGTCTCCTTTGCTGTTCAGAAGCTTTTTGGATTGATATAGTCCCAGCTGTTTTATCTTTCCCTTCATTTTCTTTTCTGCTGGAGATGAGTCCTGAAAGATGTTTCTGAGGTATATGTCATGGAGTGTTTTGCCTATGTTTTCTTCTATATATTTTATAGTTTCAGGTTTTATGTTCAAGTCATTTATCCATTTTGATAAATGGTTTTTGTGCATGGTGTGACATAATAGTTTAGTTTCATTCTTTTGCAATTACACCTGAGAGGAGAATGAATAACGATGTAAAAAATGTTTAAGTTAAAAATAAAAAATTAAGAAGTTTTGAGTTGGCTATACAATGTCACTCTAAAATGGTAACTCTGTGAATCACACTGTGAGTTTTGCCTACTACTATTCCAAGCCCGCAAGCTGCTGCCCAGTTGGAAGAAAAACACCCACACAGCCACCAAAAACAAATATAGGGCATTCTTTAAGATAACATTCTATCCCCTAGTTCTTGCATTTCTCACATGTAGACCACATCTATTTATAGAGATAACAATTCCCTGAATGTAAATAATGCATTCTGTTCATTCATACATGGATGTTAGCAAATTACTGTATACCTCCTTCTGAAATGAACAAATACTTTGTTATAGTAACATGATTTTTTTTTTTCCTATGGCCTACTTGTCACAAAGGTATATAAACTGGAAACTATGGGGTGGGGTGGGGGTAATAGCTATGTTAGTGTGTTTTTCTGGGTTAGTCCTACTTCTTTTTTTTCCCCTTGGTTGAGGTAACAGTTTCTAATATTGTATATGATTTAATGATATAGGATCACACCTTTCAGCTTTATGTTTCCCTAGCCATAATTCTAGACTCTGAAAAAAGAAAAAGTTCCTTTTTTCCTTAGAGTGGTGATTATTATTTTTTAAGTCCATATATTCATCTATGAGCACTCTGCAGATACCCAGAAAAATGTGTAATCAAATAGCTGGGTACTCCATGGCCCAGCCAATTTGACACATAAAATTAACCATTTCACAAAAAGGCTAGTTAAGAGGCAACTGCCCAGAACTGGTAAGAGATGATATGTGATAGCAGCTTGGATCAGGAATGTGGCACTGGGCTTGGCGAAAGGTGATTCGATTATCGATGCATTTTGAAGGTTTGCTATATTGGGGTAAGAGGAGTTGAGAATGACATTGAGGATTTGGACATATGAACATATGGGGCTAAGAAAGAGGTGGGTAGAGGGGGAGAAATCATTACTGGAAACTGAATTCAATATTTTTATTTAGAAGTGATAGCATTGAGATGCCTATTAAACATCTCAGTGGAGATGTCAGGAAGATATATAAGACTGGAGGATCAAGAACAGAGCTAGAGATAAAAATTTAGTATGTTAAGAGTATATACGGTGGCACAGCGGTTGAGCGCTGGGTTGCGAAGCTGCCCGCAGCCTCTGCAGCACCGGTTGGATCCCCGGCTGCTCGCTGGCCACCGGAGGAGGGTCCCATATGGCGCGCAGACCTCTCCTGCCGCCCGCTGCTCCCCTCAGCAGTGTACTTCTTCATTCTACCTGTTCTGCTCTCTGCTCTGGCTCTGGTGAATTCTCTCACCCTCCCGCGCTTCTGACTGTACCCAGTGCTTGCATAAATAAATAAATAAATAAATAAATAAATAAATAAATCTTTTAAAAAAAAAAAAGAGTATATAAAGTCAGGGATTGGTTGGTTGAAACTCCCAGGGATGAGATGAGAAAATGAGGCCTGAGGCCAAAATCCCTCCATTGTTAGATTGAGAAGAGAGATTAAGGAGACTAAGAAGAAAGAGCCAGTATTGGAGAAGGAAACCAAGATAGGACTTTCTGAAAGCCAAAGGAAAATTAGGGAGTTAAGCAGGGGGAGAGATGAGGTGTTTGAAAGACTTCCAAGAGACTAAGTTAAATGAGCTGGATTTTGGTTTTCTGCTGGATTTGGCTCCTACCTGCATGTTTCTTTCCACTTGATAGACTCAGATTGATCCCTTGTGGCAACTTGAGCCGACCCTCCCTCCCTAGTCCAGGGAATTACTAGTTGAAGATGTTTTCTTTTTTGCTTGTTTTCAGAATTCCCATTTTATTCAGGGTTGGTAATGTGTCAGTCACCTTTGAAGCTAGGAATAATCATAAGGCACAGGTCTGATCAATGAAGAATAAACAGAAGGCATTGGCTAGGTATTTCATTGAAAGTGGACACTCAGCAGGCATGAATGTCTGTTTCTCTTAGTTCCTCTTTTTCTGCCTGAAGTATGGATATGACGGCTGGAAGTCTTGTAGCCATCCTGACAGCCAAAGGACCGTGGACATGCTGAAAGAAGGTGGACAGCAAAGCTGGAAGGGGCCTGCCTTGTCTATGACATCATGAAGCCTCTGTGCCAATCTTGGGCTGTTTATCCAGTGATTTTTTTTTTTTTATTTTGGTGGGGGGGGGGAAATCTCTTTTAGTTAACTGTCTTGTAATTATTTTTTCATAGGTTCCAAACTGAACCTATTCCTAAGTAAGAGAGTAATTATGCAGTCTTACCATGGCGCTCTCTGTGAAAGCAGCACCTACCATCCTACACAATGGGAGCAATGTGGACCTGGAGGCACAGTCACAGTTCTAGGACATTCTCTGCTAGTCTTATACAGTGCTGTACTTGGAGTGAAATCTCTTGGGCAATTTTCAAACTTTACCTTCTTTTTCTGTAACATAGGTATCTAGGATAAGTCAATCTCTGAATTTCCTTTATGAACTTACCACGTTTCTTGAGAATTTTTTTTTTCTTATCAGTGAATTGTTCTAGTTATGCCATTTGAAGGAAATATAAATGCAATACATCTCTGAGATTAATTATACCAAGGTTACAGGAGAGAATCTATGGGCTACATGGAAAATAAACTCTTCTGCAGCTTTAGCAACTAAAGTGGAAAGCTACATGCCCATTAGTGGCTTGAAAACTAAGTTCAGTAAAGCAAGAAAACCAAGTGCAAAAAGATCAGGGGTACGTAAAAACTAGGCTTTATTTTTTTTTAAAGATTTATTTATTTATGCATATGAGAACTGGGGTACAGGCGAGAGGTGCAGGGGGTGAGAGGATTTACCAGAGACAGAGGGAGGAGCAGAACAGGCAGATTGAAATACACTGCTGAGGGGAGCAGCGGGCGAGGCAGGAGAGGTCTGCTGTGCCATGTGGGTTCTCTCTCTGGCTGGGATCGAATTGGTATTGCAGTGGCTGTGGATAGCTTCATAGTGCTGAGACTTAGCCCCTTGCGCCACCAGCGAGGCCTAGCTTTATTCATTTAAAGGCTTAGATTTACAAAAAACAAACAACCAAAAAAAGAAACTGTGTCCAGGGCTGGACAATTTGTAAAGGACTTCAGTAGTAACTGTTACAGATGATAGCTGAACAATCAGGAAGGATCTGGAGTATGGTTCATACAGGTCAACCTCTGTGGAAACTCTTACTGGTTCCAGACTGATGCTTTTTCAGGTCAATGGGTAAACCCACCCTAAGGAGTGGGAGTGAGAGCAGAGAGAGAGAAGAGGGTGAGGCAAAGGAGAAATGAGTATCCTGAAGAGCTGGAGGGAGAACAGTGTTAACCTCTTGAAGGGAATGATTTTCAAGTTGTTATCTACAAACACTGATAGTTGTACCTAAAATGCCACCATAGAATGTGCTGGTTCCAAGTGGTGTCCATCTGGGGAGGAGTTTTATTTCCTGTTGGAAATTTTCCAAAGTTATTTATTTATTTATTTATTTATTTTTAACTTTTTAGAAATTTTTTTAATTTAAATTTTATTTTTATATTCCCCATACAAATACAATCCCCTTATTTTGACCCCAATCCCTTCTTTCCCCACCCCACAGCCCCCCATAGAGTGTCTCTGGTTCATAGTTCTTTGTTGATTTTGATATTTTCTTTCTTATAGTTATTCTTTTTCCTGGTCCCTTATTTAAGTTTTCTAGATTCCTGCTATGAGTGAGACCATCCAGTATTTTTCTTTTTCTTTCTGGCTTATTTCGCTGAGCATGATCCCTTCCAGCTCCATCCATGTTGCTGCAAATTGCATGTGTTTATCTTTTTTGAATGCTGAGTAATATTCCATGGTGTATATGTACCACATCTTCTAGATCCAGTCATCTATTTTTGGGCATTTGGGTTGTTTCCAAAACTTAGCTATTGTAAATAGTGCTGCTATAAACATAGGCATGCAGGTGCTCTTTGGAATTGATGTTTCTGTGTCCTTTGGGTAAATAATCCAGTCAAAAAATGGGCAAAAGAGCTAAAAAGAAACTTCTCTGAAGAGGAAATGCAAATGGCCAACAGGCATATGAAAAAATGTTCAACATCACTTGTAATCAGGGAAATGCAAATCAAAACTACCATGAGATACCATCTTACACCAGTGAGAATGGCACGTATTAAAAAAACTAGCAACAACAAATGTTGGGGAGGTTGTGGAGAAGAAGGAACTCTCCTGCACTGTTGGTGGGAGTGCAAACTGGTCCAACCACTATGGAGAGCTGTGTGGAGATTTCTTGACCTACTAAATATAGAGCTTCCATATGATCCTGCAATTCCACCCCTAGGTATTTACCCAAAGGACACAAAGTAATTTAACAGGTAGAGGAAGAAACAGCCTAGGCAGAAATGTTTAATTCAAATGTCAATGTTGACTCAGGACAGATTACAGTCTTTATCATATTCCATCTTCATAATCGCATTGTAAGGCATGTTAGGTGAGTTTGGGATAAATTACAATACAGAAACTATAGTCTTAAAGTTGATTGACAACTTGGTGGGAGGAGTTATGTAGCTTTAGTCTTTGTAACGCGTTGGTGCTGGGCTAAGTTGTTCTTCCATTCACCATTTGCTTAAATGGTGATTTTTGCTTTTAAATGATGATTTTGTACCTTATCGGGCTTATTCCTGTTGTGAGGAGTGGTAGTCTCTTAGGACTTTCTAGAGCTGGCAATGGGGAGTCACATTTTTCTGTTTAAGTGTCAACTAGGTTCTGCAGCCTCTGGATGAGGCAGCACAGTGAATACTTTGTTGTATTTCATGGCCAGGACAGCTTTTCCTGTTACCTTGACCAGAGCTATATTACCTTTGGGAAAAGAAGACTTAAGTGTCTTTAGCTGAAAGGCAGATTCTGATGCTAATGAAAGGATTTCAGAGAATTTGATGTCAATTATACCTCAAAAAAAAAAAAAAAAGAAAAGAAAAAATGTGACAAGCAGAGGCACACCTCGGGGATATTATAGGTTTGGTTTCATACCATGGCACTGAAGCAAATATCACAGTAAAGCAAGCTCCACAGGTTTTTTTGGTTTGTTTCTCAGTGCATGTAAAAGTTAGGTTTACACTATACGGTAGTCTATTAAATATTCAATAGTATTGTGTCTTAAAAAATAATGTAATACTTTAATTAAAAAATACTTTGCTAAAAAATGCGAACCATCATCTGAGCCTTTGGTATCATAATCTTTATGCTGCTGGAGGTTCTTGCCTCTGTGTTGATGGCAGCTTACTTCTCAGGGAGGTGGTTGCTGAGGATGGGGTGGCTGTAGCAGTCTTTTAAAATAAGACAATGAAGTGGCCCCACTGATTGACTCTTCTTTACAAAAATTTCTCTGTATTGTGTGATGCTGTTCGATAGCATTTTATCTGCAGAACTTCTTTCAAAATTGGAATCAATTCTCTCATCCTGCTATTGCTCTTTCAACTAATTCTATGCAATAGTTTAAATCCTTTGCTGACATGTTAGCATTTTTTACAGCACCTGCACCAGGAGTAGATTCCATCTCAAGAAACCACTTTTTGTTGTTTTATTGAGATAATGTTACCTCATGATACTGTGTATGTGTGATTTGGAGGTATAGGTTCACACTTAAGGTGTATGTTACCGCACCATACCCACCACCAAATCACCCATAATCCTCGCCCACAGTCCGTCGGACCCTGTCCCCCCCTTTACACCTCACTACACCCTCCTCTTCAGGTAGCCTCAACTCTTCAGTCAAGTTTCTAGGGTTTGATTTTATCTGTTCCTTTGTTTTGTTTCTTTATCTTCTACTTATGACTAAAGCCCACTTATTACATGTCTTTCTCACTTTGAGTTATTTTTCTAAGCATAATCCCCTCCAGTTTATCCATGTTGTTGCAAATGGCAAGATTTTGAGGGGTTGTTTTTTTTTTTTTTTTAGCTGAGTTATATTCTATTGTGTATATATACACCACATCTTAATCCACTCATCTGTCATTGGGCACTTAGGTTGTTTTCACAACTTAGCTATTATAAATAGTGCTGCAGTGAACATAAGAGTGCATATACCCCTTCAAATTAGTATTCTTCAGGTAGAGTAAAATATCTGGATCATATTAGTAGATCTAATTTTAATATCTAGAGAAACCTCTATACAATTTTTATAGGGATTGGACCAGTCTACATTCCCATCAACAATGTAAAGTGGAAGAATCCACTTTCTTTGCTCATCCATCAGAAGCAACTCATCATTTGTTCAAGTTCTGTCATGAACAAATCAATAATCAATCAGGTGCCACTAATTCTAGTTCTCTTGCTATTTCCTCCAAATCTGCTGATACTTTCTATATTGAAGTCTGGAACCATTCAAAGTCATCCATTTGGGTTGGATTCTTCCAAACTCCTGTTTATGTTGATATTTTGATCTCCTATGAATCATGGATGTTTTTAGTGGCATTTAGATGGAAAATCCTTTCCAAAAGGTTTTCAGTAGACTTTGTCCTGATCCATCACAGGAATCACTATCAATGGCAGCTATAGCATTACTAAATATATTTTTAAATAATAAATTTGAAAGTTGAAGATACACCTGTAGGATGGATGTTTTGTTAGAAGACAAAAAATCAACACATCCTCATATACATCTTCATCAGAGCTCTTGGGTGACCTTGCCAAAGTTGCATTGTCAATAAGCAGTAATATTTTGAAAGGAATCTTTTTTTTTGAACAGTAGATCTCAACAGTGTCGTAAACAGATGTACTATTATCCAGGCTTTATTGTTCCACTTATAGAGCAGAGGCAGAGTAGATTTAGTGTAATTTTTCAGCACCCCAGGTTTATCTGAGTGGTAACTGAGCATTGGCTTCAACTTAAATCACCAGATTTGTTAGTGCCTAATAGGAGAGTCAGCAACTCCTTTGAAGCTTTGAAAACAGTATTGACTTCTCTCCACCTACGGGAGTCTTATTTGGTGTCCTCTTCTACTATGAGACTGTTTCATCTAAACTGAAAATCTCTTGTTAACTATGGTCACCTTCATCAGTTTTCCTAGATCTTCTGGAAAACTTGCTTCAGCTTCTACAACAGCATTTGTTGCTTCACCTTGCACTTTTATTTTACTGCAACGATTTCTTAAACGTTATTAACTAAACTCTGCTAACTTCAAACTTTCTTTTGCAGCTTCATTACCTTTCTGGCTCTCAAAGAATTGAATAGGATTAGGGTTTGGCTTAAGGGAACATTGTGCCTGGTTTGATCTTCTACCCAGACCATTGAAATGTCAGTCATATCAGTCATAAGGCTGTTGGGCTTTCTTAACATTCCTGTGTTCATTGGAGTAGCACTTTCAATTTCCTTCAACATCTTTTCCTTTGTATTTGCAAGGTGGCTACCTGTTGACTCAAGAACCCATCTGGTTTGGGGCATGTCTTCCTTACCAAACTTAATCATTTCCTGCTTTTGATTTCAAGTAAGAGATATGGGCTCCTCCTTTCACTTGAACCAGTGGCCTTTATAGGGTTATCAATTGGCCTAATTTCAATATTGTTGTTAGTCAGGGATTATGAAGGCTGGAAAAAACAGAGAGATGGGCAACCGCCAGTCTGTGGAGCAGCTTGAACACGCACATCCTTTATCCATTAAGTTTTCAGACTTCTATGAGGGCAGTTTGTGTCATCCCCAAACAATTACAATAGTAACAGCAAAGATCATTGCAGGAAAGTGAGGTAGGAATTTGGTGAAGTGCGTATTTAAAATCTCTTCAATTTCAACTCAACTTTATTTATTTATTTATTTATTTAAAGATTTATTTATTTATGCATACTAGAGCTGGGGTACATGCCAGAGATGCCAGGGGGGTGAGAGGATTCACCAGAGACTGAGTGGGCAGCAGAACAGGCAGACCGTCTGAAATACACTGCTGAGGGGAGCAGCGGGTGAGACAGAAGAGGTCTGCTGCGCCATGGGGTTGTTTCCTGGCCAGCCGGGGAATTGAACTTATGCTGTGGAGGCTGTGGATTGCTTCATAGTGCCGTGCTTAACGCCTTGCGCCACCATGGAGGCCCTCAACTCAACTTTAAAAGACACTTTATTAATAGTCCACAAGCAATTTTGCAATTGCTGCTGCTGTCTGACTTGTATTTAAAATATATTTCCTATATGACTTGTGCAAGAAAAATTAGAAGCTGGGTTTCTGTTATGATAATTGTTCTGTAAAGAGTCAACCAACCCCTCAGGTCTAACTCATAGCTATTTTGTCCTCTGGATCCCTGTAATCCAGGATGACCCAGAGCCAGACAGACCAGAAGTTACTGTTTCTTCATTATCAGACTGTGAGGCTTTACTAAATCCCATCATGGAGAGCACCCTGAGTCTGGGCCAGAACTGTACCAGCCTTTGGGAATAAGGTGTTCATTGCCCTCTTTTCCAGAATCTGGAGTGACAACCTGGGACAGTTAAGGCAATAAGAACACATTTCTTACAGATGGAATAATTGGCTTTGATTAATTACTGTATAATGAGCTGTGGGCTAGCCAGATTAGCTAAAGTAACTAGTTAGATGACTGAGCAAATCATTTCATCTCTAAGATCCTGAGTTCTGGCATTTGTAAAATGAAGGCCTTAAACTCAGTAATAACCAGCAAATGATAAACTGCCATAAAAATTTAGGATAAGGAACGTGACCTTCATACAAACTAGGATGTGAGTGTTATGAAAGTTCTGGGTCTGTTTCATCTACATTCCCTAAGTAGATTGAGTAAGGTCAATTTTGTAGTTATAAATAAAGATGTTTAATTGATAGCAAACTTTTGTGTTGCCTAAATAATGGGTTGTATGTATGTTTGGATTATTCTTTTTTTAAGTCATAATAGAATTTTGGTATTGGAGGGAAAAGTTCAAAGTATGAGAAAGTCAGTTAGGTAGTACCGGACATTCCCCAGCAGACATTTTTTGAAATATTATTGTAATTTATTTTCTGTGCTCATGTGGTTTTACACTTACTCCTCTAGCCTCAATGGGGGTAGTATGCCTTTTACTTAATATCCTTGATAGGTTCTTAGAAATATGACTTTCAATGATGTATAATGAAATCAGGTCCTCCAATAATTTTATTTGTTCAAAGCTCAACCTCGGTGGGGACTGTTTCTTCTCTCAACATTGTAATGAAATGGTATTGAGCCAAATAATGTTATCTGGGACCAACTATAGTCTAAATATGGTCAGCATTCAGTGAAAATTTAATTATTCACTGAATCTAAGATGTCAGGATTTTAGAAAAAGGACAGTGCTATTTGTGTCAACTTGTCCCTCTGATTAAATGTCACTTTTATCTTTCTAGCTAATCAGTCCATAAACTAGACTTGGTGCACATTGAGTCTTCCCCCTGAGAAAAGTCAGTAGCTGAAAATGAGATCCAGGGCGATCATATTAGAAGGGTGTCATGTATTCTCTATTAGGCGGTTAAATGTCCAGGTACCGCCCACATTTTGCCTCTGAATTTGTTCTTATTGTCTCAGTATTTCAAGGGCAGAATCAAAACATTTATTGTCAATTCCCCACTATGTTCTCACAGGTAACTGTGACATACTATTTTAATTGAGGTCCTCCAGAGAAACAGAGCTAAAAGAATGAGTGCCTGTGTGTTGAGAGAGAGAGAGGTAGGATGGGGAGATGGGGTTGAAGAGATGGAGAGAGAGAGATAGAGATGAAGGAATTGACTCACTGATAGTGGGAACTGATGGCAAAATCTACAGGTTAAGCCTGCCAGCTGGAGACCAAGGAAAGAGTTGTAGTTGTCCGGAGGCAAATTCCTTCTTGTTTTAAATTGTGTTCATTCCCTCCATAACTCTTATAGACCAGTGGTCTGGATAGGCAAGGTTTTTCAACTCCCAAGGAGCTACTGTCTGAGAAGAGAAGAACATACAAACTATTGCCAGTAGAAGACATTAAAGTTTAATAAGTAAATTAGCATATTGGTAGTACTTGCATATACAAGTCCTTTGTTTTCTCTATGTGGAAGAACACATGTCCTCATTGTATAAAGGTTAGAAACTTGATTTCCCCTGGAGCTGAGGCTAAGCGCATGTGACCTAAGAAAGTTTGTAAACTAATCATCCCTCTCTGTCTCCCCAGCACACACTCAGCTAAATAAATTTAGTCTCCCAGTAAAACTTGTTGCCTAAGGAGATTGCTTCAAAGGCAGTGTCTCTTCACAGTTTCTCTTCTTGCAACTTTACATTTCAGTCCCAACTATATATAAAATAAGTTTAAGGGTTTTTTTTTTTTCCTTTTTTGTTGTGTAATGTACACACAATATAAAATTTAGTGTCTTGACCACTTTCAAGTGTATACTTCAGGGGTGTTAAATATATTCCTATTGTCATTGCAGCCATCACCACCAGCCATCCCATAACTCTTCCCTCCTTGTAAACTTTAAATTCTATACCTATAAAAGCATGGCACCCATCTGTGAACCCCTGGTAGCCATTGTATACTTTGCCTTTATGATTACTTTAAGTACTCCTGTAACTGAAGGTACGGTACGTTTTTTTGTCTTTTTTGTGACTACAATTCAGCTTCAGATTTTAAAATGGACTGTGTAGCTACATCTGTGTCAGTGGAGCTGTGTCTGGAGACAGAGCAGAGGAGGGTGTGGCCTTTGTCCCTGAAGCCAAGTGCCACCAGCTGTCACACTGAATCCTCAGAGCCAGTCAAGTGTGAAACATGATTATACATTTAACTGAGACTTCCTTATAAGATACTTCTGAGAAGTCACTGCCAGAAGGAAGTGTACTCTAGGAACTGGCATGCTCGCAAGCCCAACTCACAAGTCATGAGCATTTGACAGTGGTTCTGACAGACCTTTCTTCTCATGGATAACAGTGTTAGGGAAGGGACAGGGGCTGGAGGCCTTGATGGCCTCCAGTCCAGGAACTTTCAGAGACATCCAGTTTTAGATCTCAGATAGCACTTTTTAGCTAGTAGTCCTGCATTCTAGACCCTGACAAAGAAGTAGAGGGGGGCTACCCTGGGTTTCACCCCTTCTGAGAGACTCCTGCCCTGTTCCAACTCAAAAGTCTCCTACTACTTCTCGTTCCCTCTTTTTTTTTTTTTTTTTTTTTTTTTGTTCAGGGTGTGGTGTAAATCTCATTCATTATCTCTGACCAGGATGCAAAGTTTGAGAAGTTCAGCATTCTGCCAAAGTGTGAAGGACTCTGGGTTTTAGCTGGGAGCAGATATAAATTTCTGAAGTGTTGAGGAAAATAAATGTAAGAGAAGCTTCTCAGTTTTGTTCCTCACATGGTTAAAATTCCAGTGTGTCATTAGATCATCCTAGATTGGTTCAAGGTGAGAATTCCAGAGAAAAAGAAATCAATAAAAAATAGAGCCTAGTGCATATACCATTTAATAAAGCCATAAAATAGCCTCAGGTTATTAAAGCAATTTAATAAAGCTATAAAAATAGCCTGCAAGTGTGTGGGGGAAGCGGTTAGTATTATTTCATTTAACATAATCCTCCCTAGTTAAGTTTAAGGGAGAAAGACCGATTATGATTTCACTCATATGTGACTACAGAGAAAAAAAACAAAAGGACAAAACTAAACCAAAACAACCCTAGAAATCTGACTGTAGAATTAAGCTACCAGAAGGGGAGAAGTGGGAGCTAAGTGGGGGAGGTGGCCCAATGGACTATGATTGAGAACTGTGACTGCTTTGGTGGTGAGCGTGGTATGGTATCATCCATTTGAAGAGGTCTAAACCTACACCCCTAAATTATAGTGTTGTAAACTGACATCACTTCAACTAAAAATGATACATTTTAAATGAAATGAATAGATTTGTTTTTTAAAAAGCCTTATGTTCTGACTTTTAAAAATGGTCATCGAAATTATATATTCTTTTTTTTTTGATAATGATGATAGAAAGATAGTTGTCATTTATTTATATATATTTTACATCATTCTTGTACAATGTATGTTTTCTCCTCTCAGGTGTAGTCCCCGTGGAATTCCCACCACCAATTCACCCATGTCCCATCACCATGGTCCCTTGTGCTCTTCTCACCCCTGTTTTATATATTCTTAAAGCATTTTGTTACATTTAGATGACTTCTGCACACTAGGCAGCAGTTTAAAATGTAACTCCAGGGCAAATCCTTTATGCTTCTTTTCCTGTGTTTTGTTCTTCTAGCTCCTCAGAGGAATTATATTACTTCAAGTTTATAAAAAAAATAACTAAAATTAAGAAATTTCAGTTCTTTCCTTCCTAGGCAGCTGAAGATACATGATGTGTTCTCTCTCTCTCCATAAGGACATCTCATAGCAATCAAAATCCAAAAGAGTCTTCAGCAACCTTGAATTAGAGCAAGGGGCCTTCATGGGACTATGCAAGTGTCAACAACATTAGTCTGTTATAGAATGATGCGTCTGTCCACAGCAGGGATTGAATCTGGGGACCAGACAGGGTTGTGAATTGCTATGTTCCCTCCTCTTCTGCCAGGACAGGATGGGTGACACCATATATAGTTTTAAGATAAATTTAAAATAATATTTTTTGCGAAGATCTTGAGAATTGTGAGTTTGTTACAAGGTAGGGAGAGGGGTACCTTAGAACCTCCAAACCAGCCTGCTCTAAATAGGTGCTGCCATCCACCGCATCAGCACAAAACATATAAGACTTTAATGGAAAGGAACTTTAATACAATTAGTAAACAATACAGAAAAGACAGGGCCTCCCTGGTGGCACAAGGGGTTAAGACGCAACCTATGAAGCAATCTGCAGCTACTGCAGCATGAGTTCGATCCCTGGCCAGGGAAGGAACCTACATGGCGTGGCAGACTTATCCTCTCTCATCTGCTGCTCCCCTCAGCAGTGTATTTCAGTCAGTCTGCCTGTTCTATTCCCCACTCTGTCTCTGGTGCATCCTCTCAGCCCCACACCCAACTCTAGCTTGGTATTAAATAAATAAATTTTTGGTATTAAATAAATAAATCTTTTTAAAAAAATACAGAAAAGACAAAGAATATAATTTCTAAATCAAGCACCCAAAGTTACCCATCCCCTCATGGGTGAAAGTCCACCGAAATGGGATTGGCCCAGAACAAGGTCCAAAAGCCTGCCACAAATCTAAAGCATATTCCAGTAGGGACCCACAGAAAAGGATCAGAAACAACCAGACAAGTCTGGCAGGAAAAGAGAAAAATCAAAATAAAGATAAAAGCTGCCATTGTCACCTCCCCGCCGGTCTCTCACCCACATCTGTTTCAACCAGTCCACGACCAAAATGTGAGTGCAGCTTCTTTGCATGTCTCTTGGCTCCATGTGCCTCCTCCAGGGCTCCTTCTGGCTCTCCATCCTGCTTCCTTCCTTCCCCCATCTCTTCTCCAGCTTCTTCTCCTCCCTGCTCAGCTCCACCATCCTTTGGGTGGGGCAGGAAACCTGGAACTTCTCCTTTTCCTGGGGACCACCCTGTTACAAGTTGTCTCTTGAATTAGGGTAATTTTGCAGTGACACAGTGAGTAGGATTTGGTTGTTGTACAAGTATCTTTCATGGTTCCAGGGTGAGTTAATTTCTGCTTGATAGTGATTCGGGAGATTGGAGAAATATGCCACTGGAGTATTATATGCACGTAGGTCTACTTCGTAGGAAGAAGACAAAGATGACAAAGGAAAAATTGAGATGGCAAAAATGGAGAATTACAAGAGACAAGAAGGTGAGGGGCAGGGGAGAGAATTTTTTAAATGATTTTTAAAGAGGATCTCTTTTTGATGCAATATTAATTGTTTTAAAAACCAATTCAATGATCATAGTTTCCTCACTACAACATAGGCTACCTGTGTGTCTGAGCTGAGAAACAAGCTACGCATCCTAATTCTGGATTGATCTAGCAAGAATGCCTTCGGCAAGCTGCTGCCCTTCTGAGTATTTTTTATCCATAAGATAATATGTGCAATGTCAAATGAAAATAGTAATATGAGTAGCCATGCTGGTATCCAGCCAAAACTGCTAGTTATTTTTCCTTAAATCTATCCTTCCTTCTTTTTTTTTAAGATTTTATTTATTTATTTATACAAGCAATGGGTACAGTCAGGAGTGCTGGAGGGTGAGAGAATTCACCAGAGCCAGAGCAGGGAACAGAACAGGCAAAAGGACTGAAGTACACTGCTGAGGGGAGCAGCGGGCACGGCAGGAGAGGTCTGCGTGCCACGTGGGACCCTCACTTCGCAGCCCATCGCTCAACCGCTGTGCCACAGGGGAGGCCCTATCCTTCCTTCTTTTTTTCCTTCTCTATTAGCTATTGAAATCCCTCAATTTACATTTTTAGTGAGATGCAAATTAGGAACAACTCCAAAACAAATTTAACCTACCAACTAGACATACAAAAGGTACTCAGAACATATTAAGTCAGAAAATTTGTCTATAAATTTCATTAGGTTAAAGCATTTTAGTCAAGGGCTTAGGAAAAAATAGTATCATTAAGCACTCTATGTTAGGTTATACATACATGTTCTAGTTTGGTTTATGTTCAGCCTTGCTAGATAGGTATTACTTTTCTCACTATTTAGATAAACATTTCAGAGAGTTTAATTGCCTCTATTCATACTGCTAATGGATGTTAGAATGGATTGAAACTTCGTCAGTCTGTTTGAAACTTCTTTCATCAATTTTTACTACTAAGGCTTAGTAATATTCCCTAGGTCACAAAACTTATGTCTACTCTATTAATCACATAATAGAGGTATCTTAAGAGTAAGTTGACCAGAAATTATTGTGTCTTTCTAAGGAGGCCCTGACTTGATTCTTCAATAAAAGGAGTGGACTTTAGTTTTGTGACCTAGGGAATGTTACTAAACTTTCCTGTGCTTATGTTTCCTCATATGTAAAACTAGATTAATAATGGTAACCTCACAACAACGAATAAAGCAATGAAAGCAAGTCGGGAATCCAGAAGTGTATCACCATGTCTACTCATCTGATTTATGACAAAGGTGACACTGGAGAGCAGTGGGGAAAGGACTGTAATAAATGAGATTTGGTTAATAAGATAGCCATGTGGAAAAAAAATCATGTTCTCTACTTCATACAATACCTCAATGCCAATTTCATTTTTTTAAAAAAGATTTATTCATTTATTTACACAAGAACTGGGGTACAGGCCAGATTCGTGGGAGGGTGAGAGGACTCATCAGAGACAGAGCGGGGAACACAACAGGCAGAGTGATGAAATACACTGCTGAAGGGAGCAGTGGGTACGACAGGAGAGGTCTGCCGCGCCATGTGGGACCCTCACCAGCCGGCTGGGATCAAACCGGCTCTGCAGAGGCTGTGGACAGCTTCACAGCGCTGCGCTCAACTGCCTGCGCCACCAGGGGAGGCCCAATGCCAATTTCAAATGACTTGAAGAGATACATGAAATTTCAAGTGGTAATCTTCCTTTATTCTCTTCTGAGGACTGTGTGTAAATGTATTCATAATTACTAGTGTCTGACATACCATCCTAGGCTAACCTACACTATACACTCTAACTAAACTAGGCTGTCTCGAATCCTGGTAATAGAATTGTTTACTTTTTTTACCAGGAAGGTTGGGAAATTACCAGAATCTGCATGTGGCTTGTGCCTAAGCCACCTTTGAGGAGTTTGTACTGGTATACTTAAAGTTCTTATGAGGTGTCTACAATTAAAAAACCATGTCAGCGGGCCTGTGGTGGCTCCATGTGTGCTAAACGTGTCTGGGACAGGATCAAGTGGGTTTTTCTTACAGAGAAACAGAAATTCATTGTGGACTAGGCCTCCCTGGTGGCACAGGGGTTGAGTCTCAACACTATCAAGCTATTGCTAGGCACTGTGATCTGAATTCGATCTCTGGCCAGGGAGCAAACACACATGGCACAGCAGACCTCTCCTGTCTCACCTGCTGCTCCCCTCAGCAGTATATTTCAGTAGATCCACCTGTTCTACTTCCCACTCTGTCTCTGTCTCTCATCCACCGCACCTCTGGCCTACACTCTAATTGTTGTATACATAAATAAATAAAAATAAATCTTTAAAAAATTAGAAAAAAAAATCATTGTGGAAGTGCTGAAGGTACAAGCACAGAATCAGAAAACTAAATAAAAAATGAGGCTTTTCTGAGTAATAAAAAAATTAGAAAACTTGAGAAAAAGAAATAAAGTAATGACATTTTCAGAATAATAAGAGGAGAACATCTTCATTACCTTAGAATGAGTAAAGCTTTCTTAAACAGGAGAAGTGTTATGATGTAAAGGAAAAAACTGATAAATAGAATTATAAATTGAACTATAACATAAGATGAGGAATAAGGCACTATTAAAAGAGAGTAAGCAGAAAATACATAGAGTAGAAGAGAATTTTTTAATGTATATGATTGACTCAAATCCTAATATAGAGCACCTAGAAGTCAATTTTAAAAGGCAGGTTGTCATGAAGATTAAATAAATATGTAAAGATTCCTAGAAAGAATTGGTATATAATATGCTGTCACTATTATTACTAGTTAACAAAGGTCTAAGACTGTCCTGTTTTGAATTTCTATCCTATTGCCAGCCTACTTGTCTCAGGTTTTTGGTTTGGAAAACATTGTAACCATGGTAATAAGGCACTAGGAAGGTAAAACTAAAATACAATTCAAAAAATATGTGAATCAACAACATGCAGAATAACATTTGTTTTCCCAGTATTTCAGTATTTATTCATTGCTTTCTATTGCTGTGAGCTGATAGGAAAGTTGTAACATAAGGAGTAACAGTACAATTTAAATTCAACTCAAGGAGCAAAGCATGAGGACCTCATGCTATTCCCTCATCCATTCCACAGGTATCACAGCCACCTCACAGACCTCAGACACCTTCAGGAAACTCTCCTCCTGGAGTCCTGAGCTCAGGGCTTTTCCCTCACACTCATCAATATGAACCTTCTCTCACAAGTTCCTCTTGAAGGAAGGCCTCTGAGTAGAGTTACCCCACATCTCTCCCCGCCTCCATCTTCCAAAGGAATTTAAAGACCATTCTCTCAGTCTTGCAATCCCCATAACCCATGCCTGTCATCAGTACCCTCCAACCCATGTCCTGCCTCAACCTAAATGACTTTCATTTTCATGTGGAAAATCCCTTCAGAATGCTAATCTCTTGTCTTTATGGCTATCCACTCTCATAATCTTGCCCTGCATTCTGTCATAACCTGAGGAGCAACTGCTCCTCTGAAGTAATAAATCTGCGCATTCTACCCTTTACTCAAAAGTTGTGGTTTTCTGATCTTCCTCCTCTATTCTCATGACACTGGTTCATTGACTTCAACAAAGCCACTGAATCCTTTAGATTTTCAAACATCACCCTGTTTTCAGCCAAATTAGTTTCCTCCAACATTCATATGTTGAAGCCCTAACCTCAGAATGCAGCTGTCTTTGGAGATATAAGGCCTTTAAAGAGGTGAAGTAAAATGAGGTCATGTGGGTGGATTAGAACATAGGTGTGTGTGCACAGAGGAAGCACATTCTGAGCACACAGAAGGTGGCCATCTCTAAGCCAGAGTGAGGCATCAGAGGAAACTAAATCTGCAGACACCTCCATCTTACTAGCCTCCAGAAACTAAATTTCTGTTGTTTTAACCACCCAGATTTCAACACTGTTTCAGCAGCTTGAGTAACCACCTTCCACCTTGCCTCAGTTAAATTTGTATTCCATGAGCCATATACTGCTCTTTCCACTTCTTTGCTCCTTTGTTCTTCCAGTTTGTTGACACAGCAAAAACTCAACCCTGGATAAATTTAACAGCCTGTCTCATACATGCCTGCACTTAGGTACCTTAATGTTTTTTTTAAAGATTGATTTATTTATTTATACAAGCACTGGGTACAGTCAAAAGTGTGGGAGGGTGTGAAAATTCACTAGAGTCAAAGTGGGGAGCAGAACAGATAGACTGATGAAATATACTGCTGAGGGGAGCAGCGGGTGCGGCAGGAGAGGTCTGTGTGCCATGTGGGACCCTCGCTGGCGGCCGGGGATCAAACCAGCACTGCAGAGGCTGCGGGCAGCTTTGCAGCCCAGCGCTAAACCGCTGTGCCACCAGGGGAGGCCCGCTAATTGGTACAACTTTAAAGCGATGATCTCAAATATCAACCAGATGGACTATTTCCCTAGTTTGGTCCCTTTCCTTAGCAATAGACATGCAATCTTTTCTACCTCTCCTCAATCTTGACCAATTATTTTGCTTCCTTCCTCTTAAAAAGGAGCCCTCAGACAATTCATTCAAATTTCTGTCACCAAATCAACATATTTCTCTGTCTGCACCCAACTTTTCCTTCTTACCAGTTGTTACAGTGGAACTGGTATCTCTGGCTAATCCCTCCACTTGCGCTGCAGATCATATGCTCTTCCTCCACCTCAGGAACTTCCTTTAATTATCTCCTCTTTCTCATATTTTCCATATCTCACTTTTTTAAAAAAATATTTGTTTATGCATATAAGAGCTGGGGTGTAGGCCAGAGGTACAGGAGGGTAAGAGGGTTCACCAGAGACAGAGTGGGGAACAGAACAGGCGGGTCACTGAAATACACTGTTGAGGGGAGCAGCAGGCGAGACAGGAGAGGTCTACGGCGCCATGTGGGTCAGCTCCCTGGCCGGGGATCGAACTTGTGCTGCAATGGCTGCAGATAGCTTCACAGTGCTGAGACTTAACCCCTTGGGTCACTGGGGAGCCCCCATATCTCACTCTTTAGAACTCCTTCACAATATCATTTAAATATCATACCCTCTTTCAGCCAAAATCTAGTCTTTTCCTCATTTCCACCTAGCTACTTAAAAGTCTATTCCATTAAAACAAAACAAATGTAGGGCCTCCCTGGTGGCGTAGGGGTTGAGCGCTGGTTTGCGAAGCTGCCCGCAGCCTCTGCAGTGCCGGTTCGATCCCCGGCTACCGGAGGAGGGTCCCACATGGTGCGCAGACCTCTCCTGCCGCCCGCTGCTCCCCTCAGCAGTGTACTTCAGTCCTTCTGCCTGCTCTGCTCCCTGCTCTGGCTCTGGTGAATTCTCTCACCCTCCAGCGCTTCTGACTGTACCCAGTGCTTGTATAAATAAATAAATAAATAAATAAATCTTTAAAAACAAAACAAAACAAAGCAAAACAAATGTAAAAACCAGCCTTCATCCCATGGAATAGACTAATGGCAAAAAATGGATCCACTCCTTCACCCCTACCAGTTTACTTTGCAATAAGACTTTGAAGCTCCTTCTATCATGAGGAAAATCTCTCTGCCATTCCTTGAATCTCAATTGATTTTGTATCACATTTGGATCAGTAAGTTGTTGCAGAATGATGTTCCATTCTGCAGACTTCTGCTCTTTCCTACAACCCTGTTACTGCCATGCAAACTACCATGCTTGATGATAAGAGAAACATGGCCCAGTCACCTCCATCATCCCAGTCAATAGAAAACCTACTTTCAAACTTTGAGTAAGACCATCCTAGGCTGATCCCAAAGTGCTAGTGAACCTGGTCAAACCCAGATCAGCAGAACCACCCAGCTCAGCTGAACCACCCAGCTCAGCCGAATGCACATGAATGAAAATAAGTTCTTGTTGTTTTAAAATATTGAGTTTTAGGGTTGCTTGTTTTATCACAATAGCTAACTATATACTTCATATCCCCTTTCAGCTAACATCTAGTCTTTTTCTTCTAAATTTCCACCTAACTACTTGAAAGACCATAATTCATTTGCTGTCTTTACTTCTTTACATCCGATTCTCTCCTTTAGGTCCCTCAGTCTTGCTTCAGCCCTAACATTGACTCCTCTGAATTTTTGCCAAGTTCTCCATGACTATCTGGTTGCTAAATCAAAGGACAGTTTTGATGTAAAACTTTTTAGCAGCATTATCACCCTGAGTGCTCCTACTTTTGCTTTTGTACTTAGACACCACACTCTGACTCTCCCTCAGGGATCCTTGGCAGGCTTCTCTTTGATTTCCAAGCTTGTAAAATTGCTATTATTTGGGAAACTTACCCCATGGCTCTACTCTTCCCACTTTATAATCCTTCCTGGGAGATCTCATACACTCACTTTCTTTCATAAAACTGCTTTTTTATCATTTGATTTTTATTAAAAAAGAAAAAAGGTACATTGTTTAATGAGCACATGAGAATATGCTATTTTGTTTGCTAAATTTAATCATTTAATAGGTGGTTAAAAAGTAGCACCTTTGAGGGGCCTCCTTGGTGGCTCAAGGGGTTAAGATGCAACCTATGAAACTATCCGCAGCCACTGTAGCACGAGTTCAATCCCCCTGCCCGCCGAGGAGCAACCCATATGGCGCAGCAGACCTCTCCTGTCTTGCCCGCTGCTCCCCTTAGCAGTGTATTTCAGTCAGTCTGCCTGTTCTGCGCCCCCACTCTGTCTCTGGTGAATCCTCTCACCCCCCACACCTCTGGCCTGTACCCCAGCTCTTGTATGCATAAATAAATCTTAAAAAAAAAAGTAGTACCTTTGCGGGTCCTCCCTGGTGGCTCAAGGGGTTAAGATGCAACCTATGAAGCTATCCTCAGCCACTGTAGCAAGAGTTCGCTCCCCAGGCAGGGAGGTACCCACATGGCACAGCAGACCTCTCCTGTCTCACCCGCCGTTCCCCTCAGCAGTGTATTTCAGTCAGTCTGTCTGTTCTGTTCCCCATTCTGTCTCTGGTGAATCCTCTCACCCCCCACACTTCTGGCCTGTACCCCAGTTCTTGTATGCATAAATAAATAAACCTTAAAAAAAAAGAAGTAGCACCTTTGAAATAAGAAAATTAGATTTTTCTTGGCTGGTTGAAATTTGGTACATCTACAATCTAATCCTGTAGATTGTTTCTGCTATATCTATATTGACAAATGTTTCTTTCAACACTTTAAAAATATTGTGATAATGTTTTTTGGCCTCAAATTGTTCTTGCTGAGAAGCCAGTTGTTAATCATATTGTTTTGTGGGGTTTTTTGTATGTAATGTGTCATTTTTCTTTTGTTGCTTTCAAGATTTTCCCTTCATTTTTCACTTTCAACAGTTTTCACTATGTTATGACTTTGTATGTTTTTCTTTGTATTCGCTCTTCTTGGTATCCATTAGCTTCTTGGATCTATAAATTTTTTTTTTAAACCTAATTTGAGATTACTACTGTATCTTCAAATATAAAATACTCTTAAAGCTCCTTCCTATCCCTTTGCAGTCATAATCTAATTCCTATTAAAATATCCATTTCATGTGGCTGAGAGTTTTAAATTTTATCCCTTTCATTCTCAGAACTTACTAAAACTAAAGTTTAAGACACTGATGTAACAAGAGTTTTGTTGCCAAATAGCTGAGTGTCCTACTAATTTCTCTAATTTCCCATTTTCTCTTGGATTTCAGCTTTGTTATCCCTTAATAGCTCATTAGCACCTTGATGCTTTTAGGAAATGTTTTCAACTCTTTTCAACATTTTCGTTGTTACCAGTAAGAGGATTTGCATAACCAAAGTAGCCATACCTATTACCAGGGACAAAGTCTGTAATATTAAGTAGACTCAAAAAATATTTTTTTTTATTTTTAAACAACATATATGTACTAATAAGCTTTTTCAGAAAGATACACATTTTTTCTCAAGAGAAATAGAGGAGAATATAAAGCCGTCCCTGTCTTAAGGTCATACAGTGTTGTTTGAACTGGAAAGAGAATAAAGTTTTCTCGTTATGAAAGTGGAAATGAAAGAGAATATCTATGAATGGCACCAGAAACCTACAAAAGACTTTTTTTTTTTAAAAGATTTATTTATTTATTTATACAAGAAGCAGGGTACAGGCCAGATGCGCGGGAGGGTGAGAGGATTCACCAGAGCCAGAGCGGGGAGCAGAACAGGCAGAGGGACCAAAGACACTGCTAAGGGGAGCAGCGGGTGAGGCAGGAGAGGTCTGCCGTGCCATGTGGGGTTCTCCCTGGGCGGCCGGGAATCAAACCAGCACTGCAGAGGCTGCTGACAGTGCTGTGCTCAACTGCCTGCGCCACCAGGGGAGGCCCCCTACAAAAGACTCTTAACAGGTTCATTACTACTTTATGTTTGATGGTTCAGATCAAAGATACCATCCAATATCTTGTAGTAATTAATTTGATGTTTCCTTAAAAGAACATAGAAAACCCATTCATGTTTGAAGCTCATTTAAGCTTTATATAAAATAAATAACCAGAGAAGGGTTAGGATTTATATTGAGAAAAGAGGTTTAAGAGAGATACCCACTAAATTGAAACTTTCAGTTCTAGGAAAGTGCTGATAACAAATACATAATGGAATAAACTTTCCACCTCTTTGTGCCTAAATTATACTTGAAAATTACTTGCCAGAATTTTTTGATACTAGAAATATAAATGTTATCATAGAGTTAAGATTAAAAGCTTCATTATCTTAAGATATTTTAAATTGTTTTTCCCTACCAAACAAGATAAATCATTTGTAAATATTTTTGGTAGAACTGAATTAAGTAACCTGTTGCCTGACTTCCACTGGATTTCTTTTCCCACACAGTGGTGGTATTGGAAGAAAAATAGACATATAGACCAATGTAATAGAACTGAGAGTTCAGAAATGAACCCACACTTACATGGAGAGTTATTTGTGACAAAGGATCCAAGAGCATAACATGGAGAAAGGAAAGTTCCTTCAACAAATGTGTGGAAAATTGGGAAACAAGTTACTTAATTCATTTCTGCTAAAAATATTTACAGCTGGGCCTCCCCGGTGGCGCAGCGGTTGAGCGCTGGGTTGCGAAGCTGCCCGCGGCCTCTGCGGCGCCGGTTCGATCCCCGGCTGCTCCCCGGCCACAGGAGGAGGGTCCCACATGGCTCGCAGACCTCTCCTGCCGCCCGCTGCTCCCCTCAGCAGTGTACTTCGGTCCTTCTGCCTGCTCTGCTCCCTGCTCTGGCTCTGGTGAATTCTCTCACCCTCCCACGCTTCTGACTGTACCCAGTGCATGTATAAACAAAACAAACAAACAAACAATAAATAAATAAATAAAAACATGCCTCTATAAAAAAAAAAAAGTTTTAAAAAAATATTTACAGCTAATACCCTGTTTGATAAAGCATGGTACATGGGATAGTATCATCCATTTGAAGAGGCGTGAATGTAAACCTCTAAAATACATACAGTAATACAGAGTATAAACTGTTACCTCTTTCTCTTTGTCCTCTCTCTCTCTCTCTCTACCTCTCTCTACCTCTCGCTCTCTCTTACTCTCTCTTCCAAGCTACTAACAAGCATTGAATAACTTTATTGAGGTATATTCAACATAAAATAAACTGCATATATTTAAAGTATATACTTCGATAAGGTTTGAAATATGTATATGCTCTTATTTTCTGCTTTCTATAACATTACTTGTACTCTGGTCTTTATTAATAATTTCTTTTACTTATTTTGAGTTTAATTTGCTCTTCATTTCTAGCCTGCTTAACTCATTGATTTGAGAACTTTCTTCTTTTATAGTAGTCATTCAGTGCTACAAATTTCCCCCTAAATGGTGCTTTAGCACCTCACAAATTTGGTTTGTTGTATATTTATTTGAATTGAACTTGAATTTATTGAATTCAATTCAATTCAAAACTGTTTCTAATGATCTCTTTAGTTCTACTTTGAGCTGTGGATCTATAAGTGTTTTAAAGTGTTTGGATATATTTGAGAATTTTTCAAATGTATTTTTGTTATTGGTTCATTGTTTAATTTTCTTGCAATAAGAGAACATGCTTTATGTGTTTGAATTCTTTCCAATTAATTGGCTATTATTTTATGGCCCAGAATACATATTCTACCTAATATGCCATGAATCTTGAGGAAAACTCTTGAGGCTGGTGTCCCAGTCTCTGTTCCTGGTCCAGTGTTAGCACGTGGCACTGCTACTTCTAATCCTTTCAGTAGGTTTAGTTTACAGTTTGAGTAGGTTTACTTAATACATTCACTCGTCAGTACTAGCTGAGTACTCAAGGGCAACCCTCTGCATGTATCCCAAGTTTTCATTTTGAGAACTTCTCTCCTTTGCAGTACTGCATCCTGTGAATTCTGGCAATGGTTTTCTGAACTCTCAGCTTTCATTCCTCAACCCAGGAATTCCACTACTAGGCTCTACATGGCTTCCTCCTTTTTGCAGTGTCCTAGAAAAACTCTCACAACAGTAGGATGAGACATTTGCAAGTCTTACTTCATTTTATTTCTGCTTATTAGAGATCATTGCTCTTCCTCCATTGACTTACAGTGTTTTGTGAAGCATTGTTTCATATATTTTGTCTGGTTTTGCTTATGCCTCGCATAAAGATAAAGCTATTTCATTTCATCTTTGGTGGGAGAAAATTGCCCACCCTTCTTCCTTCCTTTCGTCCTCCCTCCCTCCCTCCCTCCCCTCCCTCCCTCCCTCCCCCTCCCTCCCTCCTCCCTCCCTCTCTCCCTCCCTCCCTTCCTCCCTCCCTCCCTCCCTCCTTCCCTTCTTTCAGAAGCTGTAATAGTAAACATGGCAGGGCCTTTTCCTACATGGGAAGAGGTTCAGCCATCTCATACAGATTCACTCTTCTCTTATGTATTGACCAAGCCAGAAGTTATAGCCTCCTGTACATTACAATACTGGAGAATAAGAATTTGTATTTGTCAACTTTTACTGTGGTAGCAAATCCAGATCTAAGTGGCACATGACTAACATTTATCTCTTGCTCTTATGACTTGAGAGCTGCAATTGGCTTCAGTTCTGTTGGTTTAGCAAGCATGGCTGGGTTCAAATGGGCTTGTGTGGGCTAAATTCAGCTCTATGCATCTTATTACAGAACTGAAGGTGAAAGCATGCTATTTTCTTGGGGAAGTTCCAGAAATAAAAGGCACAGGTCCAAGACACACAAACACATTTAAAGTTTCTGCTCAGTCATGGTATACTTCACATCTGGGCACTTTCCACTGGCCAGTGCCAGTCAGTACCCAAGCCCAAAGTCCTATGTTGGGAAAAGTACACCCTACTTATAGGAAGCAAGTTGAGGATAAAGAAAAAACATTGATGAATAAACAAATATTCCCCACAGCTTTGAAGACTTATCTCTCTTGGTTTATTTTCTCTAGTATGTGATCTATTACATGAAGGGCCTTTCTCATGGCACTGAGCACATTGTAGTATCTCACAGGTTAATTTCAGTTTGAAGATTATGTGATTCTTTTGTCTTTCCTCCGCTAGAAAATAAGCTTCAAAAATGCGGAGACAGCACCTGGCATATAGTAGACGGTAGATAACTGTTGCAGGAATGAATGAATGAATGTCTCTGGTCACTTTCCCAAGGTACTAAGAAGTATACTAGATGGCACTTGGTTACAAAAACATTAATGATGAATGAGCCTAGGACCAAAGTATGCTGCTACTTTTTAAGCCTTGCATGCCCGGGAGAGCAGTCCTGGTCCTTGACTACTGGTCTTGTATATAAAAAACGCGTGCAGCCTTGCTTTCCTTTGCTGTTATTCTCTGTGCATATTTTTATGGGCAGCAGAAGCTAAGTTTTGGAGCAACACTCAAGCATCTCTGGGTTCTTGGCATAATTCCAGATGAATACCTTCGATAACATCGCTGAGTTTTAATACTTGGCATGTTTAGTGGCCGCAATGAAAAGCTAACCTCAGGTAGTAATGCCAAGTCTTCTGTGTTGGATGAGATTTCTGGCGGTGTTTGAACTCGACATTGCATCCCAATGAGCCATATGGATGGATTAGGCTTCCCCAGGACTCTAATACAGAACTTTCAACCTCTTTGTAGCAAGTAGAGATAGTACTGAGTTGGCTGCTGTGGGTTATTCCTTTTTGAACTGCATCTAAGACTGACTTCTGGGCATTTGTGTGGCATACCTTTGGGCACAATAGCCTCAGGGATCCACATAGCACATTGTTGGCACAATAATTTCTGGAAACTCATGATATCCTTGGATACTACTTATTTTCAACTTTACTGTGGCTTTGTCCATTTGAGGTTCAATGCTGTTAGTAATAATCTCTTATACCGGGAGATAGATAAATAAGTTTTTATAGGATTATTGTACTTTAAAATTTATTTAATATGTAACATAGCTCCTTTTGTATATAGCAGATTTTTCATAAAACAATGAAAAATGTGAGAGAGGTGGCCTAGGGGTTAAGTCTCAGCGCTGCCACTGTGAAGGCCCTCCAGGGTGACCTGAGTTCAATCCCCAGCCAGGGAACTAACTAACCCACATGTCACAGCAGACCTCTTTTGTTTCACCCACTGCTCCCCTTAGCAGTGTATTTCAGTGAATTGCCTGTTCTGCTCCCCACTCTGTCTCTGTGAATCCTCTTACACCCTGCACCTCTGGCCTTTTGTGCAAAAATAAATTAATAAAATCTTTTTTAAAATGTGAAAAAATACAGATTAAAACTAAAATGAGAGTCTGTCCCCTCAACCATCAGATGAGCAAAAATCAAATAATTGATATATGCTCAATAATAGTAAGAATGTGAAAAAGCAAGCTTACTTTTTAAGTTGGGGGAGTTAGGGAAATATAAATTGGTACAATTTTAAGGACACTTTGGTGTACCTATCAAAAGTACATTTTCCTTGTCCTTACAATTTCCCTTTATGAATATATTCTACAGATATAACTACATTAAGACTAATGTGTATGAAGAGATTTAGTGAAGCTTGGGGGGTAATAACAAAAAACTTTAAATGCCCCCAACAGTGAACAGAATAACTAAAATGAGCAGCTGTCAAACTTTCAAAAAGACTAAGGTAGCTCTTTACTTACTGATAAGGAATACATTCCATGCTAATAAGTAAAATAAGGAAGAGAAAGAAGGGCGGGAAGGAGGGAAGGAAGGAAGGAGTGAATAAGGGAAAATTTCAAAGGGAAATAAATGGTGCTCTCAGAAAAACAAATGGTTGGGCCTCCCCGGTGGCTTAGCGGTTGAGGTGGCTTAGTAGTTGAGCGCTGGGTTGCGAAGTTGCCCGCAGCCTCTGCAGCGCCGGTTCGATCCCTGGCTGCTCCCCGGCCACTGGAGGAGGGTCCCACATGGCGCGCAGACCTCTCCTGCCACCCCTGCTCCCCTCAGCAGTGTACTTCGGTCCCTCTGCCGGCTCTGCTCCCTGCTCTGGCTCTGGTGAATTCTCTCACCCTCCTGCGCTTCTGACTGTACCTACCCAGTGCTTGTATAAATAAATAAATAAATGAATAAATCTTAAAAAAAAAAAGTAACAAATGGTTGAGCACAGCTGCATTGAGGAACATGTATAAGGCCCTGGAGAGTGATTAACTGGAAATGTAAGCAGCAGTCAGATCCAGAAGGACTTTGAATACTATGTTGCAATGCTTGCTCTGTATATTGAAGAAGATGGATAGCCCTAAAGCATCTTTAGGAGAATTACTGGGTCAGATTTACAATAATTTCACAGCACTGAGTGGATAAAGATCGGAGGTGAGGAGGCCAGATTGGAAACAATGACAGTTCAGGGTGGAGGGCCATAAGAGGAGGTGAGATGCGCTGAGCAATTAGTTCTGAGGACTAGAGAGGAGCCTGGGATGTTTCTCAGAGGTCAGATGAGTCACTGGGCAAGTGATTGTGCCTTTCACAGAAAAATGGAATATAGAAAGGCTGCTGGTTTGTGGTGAAGATGGGGAGGGTGGTACAAGGAAAATTTAATAGACTTGGCCTTGAACGTTTAATGTGGAAAAAAGCTTGGGTAACACTGTAAAATGTAAAGCAGCATGATCTTAATCAATGTTTACTGTATTCATTAGTATTTTCCTAATAAGAAAATACATAATACATTTATGGGAAAGTATACAAATTCCAATATTTACTTCTTGGAACATTAGGGATGTGATTGCATAAAGTCAAGGAATTTTTTTTTTTTTAAATTCTCTTCAGGGACATGTTTTATTTTGTTTTGTTTTGTTTTAAACAACTAATAGCAAGTCTAAGCAATGATTTATTCATACTAGAATCAATTTGAGAAAACTCCCCAAACCATAGCACTCTTCATTATGATGTGAGAAAGGGAAAACAGCCGAATGATAAATTTAAGGTAACACCAACTAATATGCTAAAGAGAAAATAACTGGAGAATTCTGTTAATACTTAAAAACAATATGAAGAAACTTTGAGTACAGAGTTTTAGGGCAAACTTAAAGGATAGCAGAAATAAAACGCAAGCTTCCAATCACTAAGCCTGATTGTTATTTTATAAATTTAGTATGCATTTCAAACACCTAATTAAGAGTATTTCTTGCAGTCAGCAAACTTAATTAATTTAATTCAAAAAATGATCCTTCAAGATATTTTAACTTATCAGTGGAGGTCTTTTGGCAAAGGGGACTTTGTAAATGCAGTTAAGGTTAAGGACCTTAAGGTGGGGAGATTATTCTGGATTATCCAGGCAGGCTTAATCTAGTCACAGGAGTCCCTAAAAGAAGAGTCTTTCCCAGTTGTGGTCAGAGAATCAGAGAGAAGAACTCAACCTACTGTTATCTACTTTGAAAATAGAAGAAAGGGGCATAAGCCAAGGAATGTGATAGGAGATTCTCCTCTAGATCCTCCAGAAGAAACACAGCTGGCTGACACCTTGACTTTAGCTCAGTGGGACCCATACCAGAGTTCTGACCCACAGTTTAAGTTTTTACAATTTGTGTTGCTTAAGGCACCAAATTTGTGGTAACTTGCTAGAATAGCAAAAGAAAACTAATGTACATACTCTTCATTAAGTGCAAAGAAGCACAGACTGTGGTCAGGATAGAATGGAGGCAGAAACCAAGTAGCACACAGACCAACTGATAGGGTTGAGAAAATACAGTAAAGGAGGGGCCTTCCAGTTGACCTGGAAGGATTTGGTCAGTTACAGAAGGAGAAGAATGTTTCAGACAAAAGGATCACTATTCCAATCACTATTCCAATATCATATCAGTTTTCTATGTGGGCAGACTTGTGAAAAGCTTGAAAAGGGAAGAGGCACTTCTGCTTCTGGCAAAACAGTGAACAAGAGATTCTGAAAGTCATTCTTCTTTCAACAACCAGATGGTGAATGATTCAAACTTTTAAATGCATTGCAGGGCTTCTAGGAAATAAGAAAATACTCAGTGCTCTCTACCCTACAAAAAAAAAAAAAAAAAAAAGGAAAATGGTAGGCAACTACTTTGTAGCTCAGACTTATGTTCAAGCTGAGGATGACTATAAAATATGAAGAAAAAAAAAATCACCTAGAATTAACTAAGGTGCTAATAAGATCATAAGGACTTAGCAGCATGAAGATGGAAACCTAGACAGGTGAGCCCAGTACCAGAACAGTTTTTGCTCTGGAGGAGTTTCCTACCCAAGAAAGGTAGCTGAGAGGCTAGGTGGTATCAACAAGGAAGGAAAAGCTACAATAAAAAGATGGATAGGCTTGACTGCATTTAAATTGAGAAATTGTTGATTAAAAAAAATTAAAGTGAGGGCCTCCCAGTGGCGCAGCGGTTGAGCGCCGCACTGCAAAGCTGTCCACAGCCTCTGCAGCGCCAGTACGATTCCCCGCCTGCCAGGGAGAACTCCACATGGCGCGGCAGACCTCTCCTGCCTCGCCTGCTGCTCACCTTAGCAGTGTCTTTGGTCCATCTGCCTGTTCTGCTCCCCGCTCTGGCTCTGGTGAATTCTTTCACCCTCCCAGTTCTGACCTGTACCCCAGTTCTTGTATAAAATAAATAAAAACAAAATCTTTAAAAAAATTTAAAGTTAAAAAAAAGCTACAAAGATATTTGCAACCTATATAATGAACAAAAAATTGGATTTCAAGATATATAAGGAACTCCAGAAATTCAATATGAAAAGACAAACAATCCAATATCAAAGTCTGCTCCAGTTATAAACACATTTCAGAGAAGCAACAACACAGATGGTAAATAAATTTGGTAAGGTGTCACCAGAGAAAGGCAAATTAAAACAAGATGCTGACACCACATTATATCCAGTATCGACAACATAAAGAAGTTTGACAATGCTAAGTGTTGTCCCAAAAATCAAACGCTTTTGGGGAAACAAATTGGTATGACATGCTGTTTTTGAATGTTTACAAATCTTGCAACTCAGAAATTCCACTTTTGGATATATATCCCGGAGAAACACTGCTGCACATACACCCTCAGCCAGCATGAAAGTATTCATAGCAACACCTACTGGGTATTGAAACAAACCGAATAAAAACAAGGTGATGTATCACAGACAAGGCAGTAGTTAAATATATTGTTATATGGCCATCCATATATTATACAACTGAAAGTAAATGAACATATATGAGTTATAATGCAGCATAACAAGTTGCAAGGAATTACATATGAAACATTTTCTAAAGCTCAAAAAACCTAAATAAAAAATCATTTAGGAATACATTTAGATATGGTAAATCATATGGATTAATTATAATAATGATAATACAAATGAACTGGCAAGCTGTAGAAGACTAGAGTATGAGATTTTTATAAAGCTCTACAATAAGCAAGACTATGTATTGTTCAGAGATACACGGAGACATAGGATTTCATTTGTAAAATTACGTAACAAAACCAATAGCAAACTGAAATGGTAAACACAAAGTTCAAGATGGGGAGGAACAGGAAGCTTCAATAGAATTGGTTATACTTGGTTCATTCTCTGTGATCTGTTCACTGGTGTTCATCTTAGTATCGAATTTTTAAATTTACCAGTATCTTGCATATATTCTTTTGTAGAATCAAGTATTACATAAGCATGTAATTAAGCTACATGAAATTGTTTCTGCTAAGTTGGCTGTGCTTCCATCGCCTCCTTCCTTTAGTTCTTTTAGGCACTGCCGAAATTAAATGAGGGTCACTGACCTGAAAGAAGAAAGTATGCTGTGAGATGACATATACACAATGCTGTCTGAGCTCAGTTTAGACTAATGATCTTCCCAGATTGGATGTTGCAAAATTATTATAAAATGACAGAGCTGAATTCTCTATTTCTCTGTTGAGTCATAGTTCAATTTGGTGGCTCATTTTTCAGTAAATCCTATCTCTTAAAAATCCTCTGTTCAGGAGTGGATGTGGGCTTCAAGTAGTTCTCCGTTGTCAAGTACCTTCTCATCCATTCTCTAAAACTGAAGGTCTCATTTACATATTTTACAGATTCACCTAAAGGAAAGGTACTTAAATTACAGTTTTGGTTTTAAATACATAGTTTAAACATACAATAAAGGCGTTGTTAGCAAACATATTGGAGGAGTGGGAAATGACAGTTGTTAATTCATGAGATAAGTAATTTTAATTCACATTGGTTTCTTAATCACTTTCAGTGCAAATGAAATGAGTGAAACAAAAATCTAATTATGCTCACCATGACACTCCTATCTCAGGGTATCTCCTCTCTCAGAACCATTTCATCTTGCTGGGTTTCCCCCAAGCAAGATATCTTAGCTTGCTACTTCCTGTGTATAAACACTCTCATCACTTACCTTTCCCAAACCCAAGTCCCTTCTTTGCTACTGGCAAACTGTGAAGGGGTTGGGGGACTGAGTGAGGTGAGTGGGAGGGACTGGGGGAAAGGGATGCAGGAGAGAAAGTTAGCTGAGGGAAGACTTTAATCCAACAAAATGCATAGAACAGGAATCAAAATGAATCAGGACCACATTGCAGGTGGTGAAGCAGATAGTGCCTGTGTCTTGAAGTAACAAGGCCCATAGTTAGATTTCAAACTCTGCTGATGTTTAGTTGGATGATAGTTGATCAGTTACTAAATGTCTCAGGGCCTCAAAGTCTTCCATCTGTAAAAATGATTAATAATATAATACCTACATCCTAGGTTGGGTATAAGGATTTGCTTATGTTTGTAAATTATAAACACCTTAGTATATATTCAAATATGGTGCTGTATTTATACTGGGTGAATTTTTTGAAATTATAGCATTTCTTCCTAGACTTGTTGATAGAGACATAGACCTGATTCATTCCAAGTTTAGTTACTTACTCATCCTTGAACGCAGATTTCTTGACATTCCTTTTCACTGTAGAATCTGTTTCCTGAGCCATTACAGCCACTGAACCAAAAACGGGCACAAGAGTTGACCTGTCTGTCATAATACCATCGAACCACATAGTTATCACAGTTTCCAGGCTTCAGGACTTCCAAACATCTAGGGTCTAGCGTGAGAAAATGATACTGTGTTATTATAGGTTTCTGTTTCACTGAAAAGATGAAAAGTAAAAGCTTTCTGAATTTATACCCCGTGCATACTCAGATCCCAAGAAAATAAACTTCTAAGTATAAGAAGGGTTGCCTGATATACCCAGAATATTTCCTCCATCACCTGAAACTCCACCATTACATTTTCATTCCTTTGAAAACATAAAAATTTTTGATCTTCATCAGCCCATTTGAAATGCATATTTTCCTGAAAATGGCACTGTGTATCTTTACTCTTAAAGGGATTAGTTGACAGGAGAAAGGATTTCTTCATTTACTTTGGATTTGATTTAAAATAAAATTAATATTTGGAATGAAGCTGATTTTGGTTTTCTGCACACATTCCCTTCAAGCTTGCTCATAGAAAGCACCACATGATCACATTTAATTGTGCCTACAAAAAAAGGGAAAATCCTTTCAAGTTACAAAGTAAAATGAAGGACTGTCTTTATAGCACAATTTAAAAAGCAGCTCTTGCAATATAAACATGACCTTCTAAAGTCAGTTTAGAAATAAATTTTAGAAACACATCCACTGTTAAAAAAAAAAAAAAGCACAGGAAGGCTGGTCCAACCACTATGAAAAGCTGTGTGGATATTCCTCAACTTGCTGAAGATGGAGCTTCCATATGATCCAGCAACTCCACTCGTAGGTATTTACCCAAAGGACACAGAAACATCAATTCAAAAGGGCACCTGCACCCCTATGTTTATAGCAGCACTATTTATAATATCTAAGCTATGGAAACAACCCAAATGCCCAAAAATAGATGACTGGATCAAGAAGATGTGGTGCATATACACAATGGAATATTACTCAGCAATCAAAAAAGATAAACTCATACAATTTGGATGGAGCTGGAAGGGATCATGCTCAGCAAAATAAGCCAGAAAGAAAAAGAAAAATACTGGATGGTCTCACTTATAGCAGGAATTTAGAAAACCTAAATAAGGAACCAGGAAAAAGGCTAATTATAGTAAAGTAAAAATCAAAATCAACAAGCAACTATAAATCAGAGACACACTATGGGGTTGGAGGGGGGTGAGTAGGAGCAAAACAAGAGGGGTGGGAATTGTATGGGAACTATAACCAAGATGAAAATGTATACATTGTGCAAAAATGAAAAATGTCATAAAAATATATATAAAATTAAAAAAAGAAGCACAGGAGAATCACAACTATAAAACTATTCTTTGAACTCCTCTTATTGCACAGTACTCCTTTAGTGTCTTATTCAGATTTCCTCGGTGAGGATTTGATTCTCAGGTGGAAGAAGTCACAAAAACATAAAAACCAAATAGGTACTTGATGGCTGAGACTTATGTTCTGTGAGATGGTTTGTATGCCATAACTTCATTTCTCAAAAGCAAAATTGGCCCTCTCTCTGTTTCCCAAAATCATTTCCACAGATTTGCAGTCTATCTTGATTCATTTACTTTCAAAACTTCTAAATCTTCCCTCTTCCAGGAAGACTCCTTAGACCAAACAGAAAGGAACACTGGATTTTCACAACCTCCACTCATAAAAATAATTATAAAATAACATATTGTGCAGCTTGTTTTCAAGACAATTTAAACTTTTGGGGAAAGATGTTGTTTCTTTTGCCTGTTCTTCAGAAACTATGTATATAATGATTAATTTCTGTAGATATTAACTTCAAAGAAAGTATATTGATGAATCACAATGTAGATTTTAATTTGTTTCTCTTCTATAATCTAGGAATCAAAAATCAAATGTCTACATGTGTGAAGGCCACATGTAATACAATAAGGAGTGGTAGGGACTGTGGCAAACATGAGAGTACAATCCTCTCTAAAGGCTTTCAAATTAATAACAAAAAGCACACAAATAAGCTTTAAAAATTTTTATTGACTAGATTTGTTCCACAACCATCCAGTTTTCCAATTGTATGCATAATGATGTAGAAAAGTGTATTATCTGCCCTATTTGGAGTCATAATCTGTTCTCCCTGGAAGAGATTTTCGAGGCCATCTTTCTTTGGTGTTCCTCACATTGTAGATGCAATGATTGATTGATGGGTATCTCTTACCTTTGTGCATCAACTTTTCTTGCTGTAAAATAAAAATGGGACTTGGAGTTCTCATTTCCAGGTTCTCTGTCCCATGCTCAGGAGTGCTGAGCAATGGCATCTGGTTGGTCATAGCTTCGGATAAAGGAGAGGCAACCAGGCTTTCAGCCCCAGTAGGCATTGGAGACTTGTTCTTTTCATCTTGGACTCTGGGGACAATGATCTACACACAAAAAAAAATTCACATTTTTTGGTTACTTGTGCTACTGTTAGGGGGAAAAGGATGTCCTAAAGCTAATTCCATACAGGCTTTGTGGACTCCACCCCCCACTCCAGGCCAAAGCCAAAGACACTGGGAACTCCAAATCCCATCACCACCAAAGGGAAGGTGGCTGGATCTGAGGGTGGGGTTAAGCAACCAGGTTGGTATAAAGCCAGACACGTGGGCTTTGGAGGGGTTCCCCCATTTTGGCTCTCCGCCAGCTCGCCGCATCCGGCCAGCTCTGAGAGTGCTTTTTGGGTTTCCAGGTCGTCGGATCGGGTAGGATGCATTAAAGACTTTACTTCCCTATTTTCTCCCTGAGTTGTACATGTTCCTTATTTCCTTTTCCCTTGTAAATAAACCTTTTATTAACCTTTTGTGTGTGTCTGTAGTGGAGTATTAATAAATCCCTTTTAAGCACGCCGGTGAGGACCCACAGCCAGGCAACCCGTTCAATATCTATAACACTACCAACTCAAAAAAAAAAAAAAAAACTAGTTAGCTTTTGGGAACATTTAAGAAAAAGTTTAACATCATTGCTTTCTCCTAACTCTCCAAGTGAATTATTTCAATAAAAATCTCAGGAAATAATGGTCCTCTGTCATGCATCCTTGAATACCTAAATTGTGGATTTACACACGCACACGTGCACACACACACACACACACACACACCCCTTTCTTACCAGCAGGCATGTGGGAACCACAAGATTTCAGATTAAAGAAATATATCATTGTTATAGGTTTACCACTTAAAGATTTTCTTCTTTATTACAAAAGCAAACATGTTCTTTGAAGGGGATTTAGAAAATCTGACAAGCAACAAGAAGAAAATAGAAATTATAAGTGATTCTACCTCCCAAAGATAATTGTTATTGATATTCAGGATTTAGGATTTTTTCTATGTAGATTTTTTCTATGTAGATATACTTAAACATTTTTTTAATAAAGCTTTATTTTTTAAATTTAATATAAATATATTATGGTTGTTTCGTATGTTTTACTATGATTCTATAGCACCATTTTAAAAAGATTATATATAACGACAGTGGACTTTTTTGAACACCTAACTTATTTTCTTTTTTTCTGTTAGAAACCAGACATGTTTCTAAGTCTAAGTCCTCTCCAAAATAAGTTCTGCCAGTTTGCACTCTTATGAGTGTCATGTCTTTAACCATCATCTAAACCATTTACTACGTTTATGATTTTAAAGAGAGGTATTACCAGTTTTATAGGTGAGAAATTCTTCAGCTGATCTCCACAGCCCTGCATAACCTGTCTCCCACACACATTTATCACCTTGCCTTTCACCAGCCCAGCACATCTTGCTACAACTTTTCTCATTTCTTTCTCCACTTCATTCTGCCTCAGGCTCTGGCACCATGATCCAGGAAGGTTTATTATTGGGAAAAAGCCTTCCCCAATAACCTGGTCAGTGCTAACTCTTCAGAATACCCACAGTACCTTCCAAAGTTTCTATTTTTGGCCCTGATCAAACAGAAGTTGCCTTTAATCCTATACTGTCTTGTATCATTTCTCATTTCATAGATGTAAATGTCATCTTCCTAATAAGAGAAACTAAATCATGCCAGAGTTTTTCTTCCTTCTTTTCAAGAAATGTGTAGAGCATATAGCAAATAGTAGCCACTGGATAAGTTGAGAATAGGCTGGAGGTTTTCTGTTACATCATCTTCATGTTGAATTTAATAAGGATATGCAAAACGAGAGAAAGAGAGAGAGAGAAAGAGACTTTGCTTTGGATTAATTATTCAATATCCCCTAAATGTTTAATGGCATATTAGACACTAACAAACTTTCCAATTCTAAAAGTGATGTGGAATCTAAGCAACCCAAACTTTACTGCTCTAAAATACAGCAAATTCTCTCTGGAGAAAGGATGAGGAGAAAGAGACTCTGCAGAGAAACAAGGGCTAACTTTATCTGAAGTGAGAATGAAGACACTTCTGCTCCTACCACATTGGCCTACCCTGGAGGAGACAGAATGTGCCAGCTTCTGGTCCAAGGAAATGAAAGGAGACTAAGACCTGAGGTGGGGTGGGGGTGGGTGGGCAGAGCCTGGAGAACAGGCTACTCTGTGCAGCGGAGAAGCAGATATGTTACCACCATTTTCTTTCAGTTTCAGAGTTGAGCTTTTCAAGGGAAAAAAATAGATTGAGAGCAGCATCTGTAGGGTAAGGTAAAAGTATCAGGCTTTTCTGCCCTCCTGCCATTAGGATAGATGATGGAACCCTGCGGTCCTGAATGCATGCCTGATGGTGGGCACCTGGAGTAGGGTGTGGGCATATGTAGATGGGATTCACCTGGGCTAAGACTGTGCTTTTTAAGGGCGGTATCACAGGGATGCCAGCAGAAGCAAAGAAGTGGAAGCAGAATCGAGTGAGCAGAACAGCAGAGACCACCAGAGAATGCCGGAGAACCCAGAAAGAGTGAAGACTTGTTTGGGTCTGGGAGGCCTGCCAGGTAGCACCCCTACCTGCCATGTACCCGGTAAATCCCAATAAAAGCCTGCAAAAGCTACTGAGGCTTCCAGGACTCTCTTCTCCTTTACCCAGTCTGCTGGATCAGAAAACCTGCCCTGTGTCCATTCCTTCCCATCTTACAGCATCTTAGTAATATGAATGATGAGTGAAAGGAAGAATACTAACTAATCACTACAAAATTTCAAAAGGTCATCTTGGTTTCTGATTTCCAAGCACTTTTCTCATAATCCATTACCCAAAATCTTATGTATATTATAGACAAACTCTTCAAATCTAAGTCATGTCTTTTCTGGATGAATGGTAATGATCATCTGCATTAACCATGCATCAAGACAGCTTTTCCCAGTAGTGTGGGTCCAAATTCTCCCAGCTGGCTGTGGGATTCTGTTCTTGCCAACTGGCTCCTCAGCCAGTGCCAGACTTTTTGGAAGCACTGCCCTGGCTGACTCATCCAGGTGATCACACTCCCTTGCCAGGACTCTTAAGCACTTAAATTGAATGTTCTTTGTTTGCAATTAAGGCTGCTGAGGACCTTCAGGAACACCTTGAGCTTCGGCCACACCTCCCCTGAATGTCTGCAGCTTTCCCAGAGGGTTGACAGTAGAATTTTATTCTCTCTAAACCTTCTCATACATTAGTATAATGCCCTCCATTTTGGCATTAAATGTTTTTGATGGTTCTAATCACCTGCTTTTAGAACAGAAAGAATACTCTGGTAAGAATCCCTTATTTTTACAAATGAGAAAACTAACACCTCTTGGTGATTCACCCAAAGTCAGGCAGTCAGATTTCATTTCTAAAATGTCAATACTGTGAGATACACTGTAAATTTAAAAGCAGTCTTTTTTTTAAGATTTATTTATTTATGCATACAAGAACTGGGGTACAGGCCAGAGATGTGGGAGGCGAGAGGATTCACCAGAGACAGAGTGGGGAACAGAACAGGCAGACTGACTGAAATACACTGCTGAGGGGAGCAGCAGGTGGAGACAGGAGAGGTCTGCCTCGCCATGTGGTCTCTCCCTGGCCGGCCGGGGATCGAACTAGTGCTGCAGAGGCTGCAGATTGCCTCATAGTGCTGTGCTTAACCCCTTGCGCCACCAGGGAGGCCTTAAAAGCAGTCTTTTAAAAAGACCACAACACACTAAGTGGTCCAAAACAACAAAATAGAATGTCCAAAATAACAAAATAGAAAAAGTATAAACTTTGGAGTAAGGGAAGGAAAGTATTTCGCTGTAGCATTGGGGCTATCAGCAGCACAGCTCCCAAGCCTTCCTGATTTCCAAGTCTGGGGCATTTCTTCCAGATCAGTTTGAATTGTTTTTTCCTCTTCCATAAGAGAGGAACATCTTATATTCTAA
The DNA here is from genome assembly GCF_014898055.3 of Talpa occidentalis. Taxonomy (NCBI): domain Eukaryota; kingdom Metazoa; phylum Chordata; class Mammalia; order Eulipotyphla; family Talpidae; genus Talpa; species Talpa occidentalis. The sequence goes on from NW_026555331.1 coordinate 88,335,384, forward strand.
AGGCAGTACATCTATTATTAGCAAGATACGATGTTCACACAGCAACTTCACATAGTAAATTAGATGTGAGGATAAAGTTTTACCAAGAAATTTGAGGGGTTTTTGACTGCCACAATGAGAGAATATTACTTTGATTTTATAAACAAAGAATTCTAGTACTGACAAATATAACCATATCTTAAATGGCTTAAGACCATTTATAAATAATAAACTCAGATTTTAGGTAATCTACTTCATTTTACTGTCAATGAAGAAACTAAATTAATACTGGGCTTTTGTCTTAATAGTGAGTATAATATAAGAAAGTGACCTACACAATTTTATTTGAATAGAAATTAGTGGAAAATACCAATGTGCCCAAATACCTATGCTATTTTTCTCTTACTCTGCTGTCATGAACGCTTAGTCCCAAATTAAAATATATGCCATGGTATTATATACAGGTTTTTATGAACATTCAGGCAAAATGAAATCATATATAAGACATAATCAAACTGTGCAATTTTTTGAAAAGTAGAAAAGAAAATTAATGATACTGTCAGCAGATAACGGATAAGCAGGAGAGCATGTAGGAAAGGGGACCAGAGTTTTGCAACAATGACATTGATATAGACACAGTTGAGGCTCTGATGTAAAATGGGAAAGTTATAATGAGGAGAAAGGGGTTGAAGGGAGGGATGATACAAACAGACCAAAGAGGAAAGTGAGAAAGTGTGGAAAATAAAGGAAAATAGAGCTACAAACATATCCCAGATCTCTCATTGGGGGCATGTCTGGCTGGTGGGACTACATCCCTAGTAAGAAAATCTGGAGGAGCAGCAGTATGAACCTATTTCATGAACAATTCTTACGGGAATATGAGAATAAGATGTGTACAATGAAAAGTGTGAATGGTACCCCAGAGAAAGGATTATATTGGGGAGGCAAATTTGAAAGTTTGGAATTTAGAAACAGAAAGAAGAGCAGGCTAAGGGCAGATCTCAGAAAAATTAAGAGTTTAATATTTAAGGGGTAGATAAAGAGGGACTCCAAAAGTGAGAAAGAATACTAAGAAAGGTGGGAGAACAAGAGAGGACTCTCAAAATCAAAGAAAGAAGTTGCCATGGAGTTACATGCAAAATACAAATTAAGCAATAATATGCAATAAGAATTTGGTGATTATAAGGTAATTAATTGGTGGTTTTTCCAGAAAGGTTGCAGTGGCTGTAAACCTGGGAGGAGGGAAGGGTCATATAATAGTTGAGACTGGAGCCCAGAGTCAGATTTGGCATGAAGAAAAACACCTAATTCCAGCATCAAGTCAGAACCTGCCCAGGAAAGTTTCTTTTAAAAACTGGCAGTGGAATTCCTGTTTCAGAAGTGACCTTTACATGTATCTCAAGATGGAGTATAATGAGTAGCGGTTGTGGGGTAAGGAGAATTAAAAAAAAAAAGACAGAGATGGTAAGTATGAACATGGAAAGGGAGGGGCTTCCCTGGTGACAAAGCTGTTAAAATCTCAGCGCTATCAAGCTATCGCCAGTCATTGTGTCATGAGTTCGATCCCCAGCCAGGGAACTAACCCACATGGCGCAGTAGACCTCTCCTGTCTCTCCCACTGCTCCCTTCAGCAGTGTATTTCAGTAAATCTGCCTATTCTGCTTCCCACCCTGTCTCTGGTGAATCCTCTCACCGCCACCCCCCACTCCCTGCACCTCTGGCCTACACCCCAGTTCTTGTATGCATAAATAAATAAAAATAAATGTTAAAAAATAAAATGGAAAGGGAGTTCTTTAAGCAGCTTGTGGGATAATGATGGGAGAGGAGAAATGAAGTATGGACAATGGGAACAGGATCTCACTAAAAGAATGGACAGAGAGAGGGTGCAGCCATCCAAGTTGGCTCACTGTGTTAGTTTTCTGTAATTGACATTGGTACAGAATACATAGCCCCCAAGGATAGGAGGGTAGCATTGAGCTGCATACATCACAACACTATCAGACCCACAGCTCTCCTCTTCCTCTACTACACTGCTCCACCTGAAGCAGGAGCTACCCAGAGGGACTCTTTCCAAACTAGTGTGGTTGTCTCCATCATCTGACCACTGTGGAATCCCTCTGCAAGGAATACTACTGCCTTTCTACAGAGAGGCTGCCAGTCACCTAAGTTATTTGCAATCAAGGAGCAATTTTTCATAATATGAAAAAAAAAGGCTTCATAAAAAGGGTAGGTAGGTTTCTTTCTTTTCTACTCTTTCAGATATCTAGGGGAAAAAATAAAATATTCTTGCAAGGAACCAGCTCCAGTGAATAAACACCCTTTATATTGATATTAATTTAGCTATTAATATACTTAGAATGACAACAAATGACTTCATGTAAGAAATTAGTCAGCTTATTTACTTAATGGACCATTACTGGCTATAATCATTTGGTCTGATTAAATGATGTATGCTTGGTTTTACTGCCCCATTCCTGGAAATCTTATATCCTGGAAATCTTACCCAACTTTCCAAACCTTGAAAGAATGAAAAGAACATGAAGTATCAGCATGATTAGAGCAATAAAAGGACTTTTTAATGCACCTAATTTTTTTATAACAGCATAATTGATGTCTTTCATTGAAGAATATTTTCAGATTTGTTTTTTAGTCTAGCAGTTGGTTTAGCATTTATCTGGTGAGCATTTATTAATTGAACATCTACCTTGTGCAAGACCAAGCACAATTTAGATCACAAGTGGCACACAAAGTTTAATTAGTCACAGATAATATCCTCAAGGAATTTAAATTCATTTAGAATACTATAAGGTACATTGATAATAATTAATGACATAAAATCTAATAAATTTAATAAATTCCAGAAGTACAGATTATCCAGAAATTGTAGGAGAGAGACAGAGTAGAATGCATCTACATGTTTAGCTTCCCACGACTGGTCAGAAAGAACAACAGAGCAGGGCATTGCCTAAGTATTAGGAATTTAGTACAATCTGAGAAATCCTTCTGCTTCAACATACATATTCCCATATGTTTAGTGTGTATCAAGTTTATGCCAAAGTTTGATAAAATGCTAAAAACGCTAATTCCTTCATGGAGGTAGAAACCTATTGATTAAGATTTCACACAAAAATGTCAAGAACCAATATCAGATTTTCCCCTAAGAACAGGTTTTGATAGAAAGAAGAGGAAGAGGAAGGACAGAGTTGGAATTCTTGAGGAGTGATAGATGAAACAACAGAGGAAAAAAGTAGGACTTCTGAGGTCCTCATTTATTTGTTTTGCAGTATTTCTTACGAGTGGCAGGGAAACAATCTGAGAATCAAAAGGTTTTGACATACACTTTATTTTAAATGTTTGGATACCATTATACTTATTAATAAAGGTGGGCATGCAGGTGCAGATATATAAACATGTTTTTGTATTTCTGTGTGTCTATACATTACATAAATATATGACAGATATAAATGTGAATATAAATACATATATTTTTGTTCAGACTAAATAGCTGTTAGAAACATTTTGTTATTTAAAAATTCAGTTTTGCCTTGGGACTTCTACAAAGAAAGTCCAAGTGAGAAGGTCTAGAATGAGAAGAGAACCTGTCCAACAAGCTCAAGTTTATTGCAAGTTTATTGCAAGTTTATTGCAAGCTTCCATTATCTCTCATGCTCAGCTTCCATCTGTTATTCTTGGTAATATACATTGAAACCATTTGGATGTACTCTTCTCAGGCCCACCCCTTCCCAGCTACTAGAAAATTCATTTGTTGTAATCAATTAATATCACTGACTCTCAGTACCATCAAACTTCCTGGGTGTGCTATCACAGGCTTATGGTCTTGTTCCTCATTATGGTCTTGCTTATGGTCATAACTGCCTTGGAAGTCCCTTAAGCACTTCAACTAGTTCAAACTAAACTTTTACTTTCCTTCACAAACTGCCTCTTAGTTCTCCACCTCAGTAGACTGCTGAAATTCACCCCATCTCCAATTAGAAATTCAACTGTCACCTCAAATCCCCTCCCTCTCCATAGCCTACAAATCTTTTCAATCACTGAATCCTATTCATTCTACCACAGAAATAGCCTCCCAATCCATGTCTCCTTTTTATCCAGTGGCTGCTGCCAGAGGTTAGGGCCTCATTACCTCTTGCCTGGACAGCTCTTGCCTGGATAACTCTTCATGTCCCAGCATCTAGTCTCCTTTCCTCATCCTATTTATCTTTGACACCAAGACCAGGGTTGTTCTTCCTGTGAACCAAGTATGACTATTTGACCCCATTTGCTTTAAAAACTCTGCTTTCTACTAGCTGCCTGGCCTATGGATGAAGTTCATGCTCTGAAGCATGACATTGAAACCATTTATAATTCATCCACAAATCATTTATCCAGCTTTAACTCCCACCATTCTACCACACATACCTTAGTCTCCAGGTAGACTGAATTTATTCTAGTTTCTTGAAATGCCATGTCACTTTGGAATCTCCCTTTGCTCACATATTTCCTTTGCTAGACATACCCTTCCCTCTACTCTTGCCGTGAACACTCCTAATTCTGAAAACTTAACTCATTGCTACTACCCCTTAAGACCTTACATTAGTCTCCCCTGAAATTAATTGGAGCAACTCTTGGGCTTCATCCACAGCTCTGCTAAAGATCTTAATAATTCTTGCACTTACCCATCTCTCGGATAGACTGTGACGTCTCTTGTGCAAGAGCAATGTCTCAAGGGCCTCCCATCTAGCACAGCAATAAAGATCTATATATACTACTGGAATTCACTGATTATGAAAAGAGCTCAGTTTATGCACCACTTGCTGGATGAAACCTGAATTTGCTTTTGTTCAAGAAGCCTTTAGAAAAAGGACAGGGACTGACTAGGAAAGGGGCAAAGTGATCAAGAGACAAGCAGGCAAAACCTGCTTTCCTGCTCAGAAGTAGATAGACCATATCCATTGTTATCTGTAATTTATTTAAAACTTCTCAGCAAGGATGAGGGTCAGCAGCCCCCCACAGGCCAAAGCTGAGTCTTCTGCTGCTGTTTTTATAAATGAGTTTTTTTCTGAAAACAGCCTTGTTTACTCATTTCAGCATTGGCTAAGGCTGCTTTTGCATTTCAAAGGCAAAATTGAGTAATTACCACAAAGATCAAATGACCTGTAAAACCAAAAATATTTATATTATAAATATTTATAAATATAAATATGTAGACTGTGTGGTATACTTGTGTGTGTTGATTTCAATCGACAATCCAGGGACAGTCTGTTGCCCCAAGTAGAATTACCCATCTCAAAGTCTGTTAATATATAATCAAATAGAAATGTAGAATTTTCTGTCTTTTTTTGAACAGAGTATATGCATCTAATGAGTCCTAAAGTCTGTGCCCATAAGAATGGCACCCTAGGCCTGATTCCTAAATGGTCCTTGGTCCAGCTGCAGATCTGGAAGTTTCTTGGGGCTTTAGTCCAATTAGACAGCCAAATCCTGCTTGAATATTGTTACACAGACTCATAATGAATCTTTCATATCCATGAAGTCTTCATAAAATGACAGTGCAGGGACTTCTCTGAGCTCATAGGACACGGGTTTGACTGCTATGTGGCTGCTTGCTAGAGGCTGTCCATGTGCATAGTGAGGATTGGGCTAGACCTGCCTCAGTTGTAACTTGGTGAAGAAAAGACTACAATACTTGCTTACCAGTGACTATAGGAAGCGCTCCAATTTTCACTTAGAAGAACTTCTAATAGTAGCTCTTGACCTGATTGACTGAGTCTGCACCCATAATCTTGCTACGAGGACAGTCACATGTGTCTTAGTACATTCTGGAGTTAGTTCTATCATGCACACATGGTTGGGGAACTCTGAAACAGAGCATCTACCTTGCATATATATATGTATGCATATCCTCCCACTTGGTCCCCACTCTTGGCATTAGAGGTAGAAGCTAGGACCTCCCTGGTGATGCAGGGGTTAAGACGCAACCTATGAAGCTGTCAGCAGCCTCTGCAGCACAAGTTTGATTCCCTGCCAGGGAGCAACCCACATGGCACAGCAGACCTCTCCTGACTTGCCTGCTGCTCCTCTCAGCAGTGTACTCCAGTCAATCTGCCTGTTCTGTTCCCCGCTCTGTCTCTCGTGAATTCTCTCAGCCCCCACACCTCTGGCCTGTACCCCAGCTCTTGTATGCATAAATAAATAAATCTTAAAAAAAAAAGAAAAAAAAGTAGAAGCTAAATGAACAAGAGCATGGCTTAGAGCATGGGAGAGTGGCAGATTGAGCATGTGTGACTTTAAAGAAACTTGAGAGGGTGCAAAGTGGGATACACAGCACAAATGAATGAGGGAGAGTTATGACCTGGAATGAAAGGATCTGCAAAGCATGACAAATGGGTGATTCAAATTGCATACTTTAATCTGCTTGTTTCTATGATTACTTTGTCCAGATATAATAAAACATTTTTTGTAACATTTAATAACTAGTTATTTATAAAGTATGGAAATATTTTATTTATTTTTATTTTTAAATTTTTTTTAAAGATTTATTTATTTATTTATGCAAGAACCGGGGTATAGGCCAGAGTCGCAGGAGGGTGAGAGAATTCACCACAGAGAGAGCAGGGAACAGAGCAGGCAGACTGATGAAATACACTGCCGAGGCAGCCGGCGCAATAGGAGAGGTCTGCCGTGCCATGTGGGACCCTCGCTGGCCGGCTGGGATTGAACCGGCGCTGCAGAGGCTGTGCACAGCTTCACAGCATGGCGCTCAACCGCCTACACCACCAGGGGAGGCCCTGGAAATATTTTAAAATCTCATATTCATTCTCATATATTCCAAAGCTATTTCAGAGCTAGATGTTGGAGACAAAGCACTAATATTTAGATTTAAGCACCTAAAAAATTATATACCTCAGCTAATACTTGACAGTCAGCATAAGATGGTCTTTAAGGTAAAATAGGCAGAATACACAATTTTAAAGTCACAAATGACGTAAGACAATCACTTACAGATTCAGAATTTTCTTCCTGAGGCGCTGAAGTGGATGCCCTGAGTTCTTCTCCTGACATCCCAAATCCAGGTTGAAGTGTCGGTGAACCCAAAACTTGAATGAGGTAGGAATCAAAATCCTCACAAGTTTTTTTAAACAATTTTTGATTCAGTGTGTCTTTTGAAAGAAAAGTAGAAAAGGGAGACAGAGGGAACAATGAATCATTGCTCAAAACATTTAAAGAGATCTTCTGCCCACTAATTAGAATAAACAACTTCCCATCACTTGAAGTCAACTGCCTGGTTAACTAAATTTTAAAACATTTTTACATTATCTGTAAAAGGCAATCTAAAATAACTTAATTTAACACTATCTGGAATACTATCTGGTGGCCCAAATGCAATGACTTAACTGTTTAACAGAGTTAGTTAGATAACTGTGACCTATTCTACTTAATGGGTTATTCTCACCCACAAGTTGAATAAGCAGTTGCCTCTAGTTTTAGGGATAGCAAGAGGCCAGCCATTCCAAAAACAGGGCCCTCACTGGCTGCAACAAATTATTAATTCCTTTGGCTAAGATGATAAAGCTCTTCAATTGTACAAATACAACTTTCTATGAAGTGTGTTATCCTGGCCATTCTAACACATTTATGCCTAGTGAGATTGAATGCATCAGATATACCCACCAATCACCCAGCAGGGTGTTAAGAAAATGGGACCCCAGGCTGGAAAACTCTGGAGAAAGGTGAAATAGACAGTTGGAAGGTTCTAAGCATGGTCCCCTATCTTTAGAGTCGGCAGTGCTGATAGCCCAGGTAGGCCGAGAGTGCTGTGAAGCAGGCAGGGCCTGTGCCAGGCTTCCTCAGGCCCTACGATAGAGCCAAACTGAAATCTGCAACCACATTAAACATAAATTTTCTTTACTTTACAAGCTTGCCAGTTGTGAGCCCTGCCAGAACGAGTTGTCAGTTTTCAAGAAATTGGAATTTATTACATTGTAAAGCAAAACTGAACAATAGCTGAATCATGGATCAGTCTGTCTTGGAATGTCTCAGTAGGAAACATCAGCTCAGGTGAGATGTAGAACTAGCAAAGGAAAGTCCATCAGATTAGCTTTGCTGTATGAGGAATACTTGAAAAGTGGTTCTTTAAGATAAACTCCTGATGTGTTCCTTCATTATGTGTTCTTAAAAAAACAGACGAGAACATTATCTGTTTTCATAAGAATGGAATTGAATCATCCCCATTCTGTAATTCTCATATCTATAGATGTCTATGACCTTTTTTTTCATTCATCATGTTTTTCTTGATTCACTGAGTCTATGGCTTGCTGCTGGATGGTTCCATCACTTAATCGAGTGAGGTAACTTTTTGGATATTAACTAATCTTAGCAATACTCTAAGGTCCTACTCTTTTCTTTTCATTCACATTCTTTGACTTCCAGGCTACATAGTGTTTATTACCAATGAATAAAAGACAAGGGATTGTGTTTTCTAAACTGGATGAGACTACCTTAGAGTTTTGTGTTACAATAATATCCTGCTTTCTATTTTCGGTCAGGATTATCCAGTGATGTGGTACTTGGAAGAACAATGTAAATTTTTCCCCCATTGCTGACAGTCTTACCTTGCAGGGTAACGAAGTCATCAAATTGATAAACGTGCTCACTATCTGGGTCAGTAGCAATTAGATTCATTTCTTTTTGTAACATTTCAAAATTAGGGTCACTTTTCTTCACCACCCCAATCACAAATATTTCCACATTGTTATCACTGGCATTCTGTACCACACGGGTCAGGTTGTTTTCATCGCGGGTATCCGTCTGCCCGTCAGTGATGACCAGGGCCACCTTCTTCACACCTGGCCTTGCAGCCTCGAACATGTGGTTGGCTTCACGGAGAGCTGTGGCAGTGTAGGTGCCTTCCCCCAGGTACTGCATGTTGTCCACAGCCAGCTTGAAGTCATCTTTGCTGGAAAACTGTGTCAAATGAGCTACTTTTTCCACCTTATGACTATAGTTGATTATGCCTATGCGGGCTGTGGCAAGATCCAGAGTGACCTGATCAGTCAGAGTCTTCACAGAATTTTTGATGATCTGAAAGTTCTCTGGCCCCACGCTTTCTGAACTGTCAATCACAAACACCAGCTCTAGCGGAGCCTCTTTGCATTTGGGCCCACAACCTAAAAGATGAAAGTTGAGGTAGAAACATTGCAGAAATGGAATTCAAAATATGATCAGTTGGGGTCAGAATGGTGGGGGGAAAGGAGATAGAGGCAAGGGTGAACCTGAGGGCTCGATAGTGACCTTCCTTTTTTATGACCGTGATCACAATTTATAACTCTCTGCCTTCTGGTTTCTATACCTGGTTCCTCTTCCAAAGTAATATGTTGTCAAGAGACCCACAAAGTTCAAAATGTTTTAGAGGATAAAATAATAAACACCTCTGTGCCCATTTCTTCTATTAAAAACTAAAATATTCTTAAGGGTCAGCATCCCCTGTGTGTGCTCTCCTGATTACATTCGTCTCCCTCTCCCTAGATCACCACTATCCAAAATTGTTCTTTTTCATTCCACCATTCATTTTTAACCTGAATCTGGAAGCTAATATTTCAGATTTCAACCATATTCTTATATGAAAATGGATATTCACTCATTGGCAGGGCCAATGGGGAATGAGATAACTTTTCATTGTAGTGGAAAGATTAGGACCTTTAACTATGAATAAGAAAAGTTACCCCCTTCTTAGTGCTAGTTTGTGTTTCCAAGTCACTCACAGTGTTGTCTAAGGTGACTTCTATTTTATCAAACACCAGCTGTCCAATCATACCATAAAACTCTTTAATGGGAACGAGTGCAGAATGCTGATTAATAAATAACTTCCATTTATGGCAACTTCCAAGTGGCAGTAAGAATGACCAGATTTACATCCCATTATTCATATCCTCATTGTGCCCAACCACACTATCCTATAAAAAAATTACTAGGAAATTGTGATTTCTTTGTGTAGGGTTTCTGGAAACCAGAAGGCATATCTTAACTGACCTGTTACCTTAGAGAGTGCTAGGTTAGTTCTTAAAGTTCAAAAATCTTTGGGGGTGGGGGTGGGGATAAGCCAGTTCTAAAGCTCTTTGTATGGAAGGACAGTGGTATTCCTGTCTCTGTCCACGATAAGCATTTTCTTTACTCCACTAACTTCTTGTCTTTTAGTTAATCTCTAACTTCCTCTCCCTGGCAACTCTGTTTTCAATCTAAGGTATTTAACCACAGAAGCATTTAAATATATTAATAGTTGTGTGGTAAGATGACCTCCTGAGTTGCCCTTTTGCCTTTGAAGTAGAATTCAGCTCCAGAAATAGTGCTCAGAACTCAATACAGAGGGACTTCTTGCTACAGGAAAAAGAGGCTTTAAAATCACCAGTGAGGCTGGATTCAAATATCAGTTTGGCCCCTGCAGTCATGTTTCCTTTGTTGTGTTTTCCTTCCCAAGGTCAGGTAAGTGTCACTGAATACGAAGCGGGGCTGTGTTGACGAAGGTCCGGACACCCACCTCAAAGTCTTCACAATTCTTAACCACAAGCCAGGATTCCCACAGGCTACCTCACTGCCGCGTCTGAGTTTCCCATTAACTTTTCAAATGGGCTTCAAACTTTCCCACTAGCTATGGACTATACACCTTCTGGGGAGACACTATCAACAACCTATATGGAACAGAGTGGGGTTGGTGCTTTAATGTTTTTTCTCAATAGTCAAATCTTACCACATAATTCAAAAATAAGTTTGATAATTTCTTCTCTCTAGAGGAAAAGAATAAAGTGTATTAATTGTGTGACCATATAAGATTTTTTCCCCCATAGTCATAAAGAGTATGTCATTACAATCAGCACTGGACCATTGGATTTAATCCTTCCATTGCAGAAAATAAATAGTACAGAGGCTAAAAGTTGGCTATCATAGATCATAACTGAAATGCATTTGAGCTGTGAAATGCAACAGCTTAGATTTTCGGAGCTCATATTGCAGCGCCAGCATTTATCAGCTGTGTGACCTTGGGCATTAGGTGACCTAACAGGATCTGTGTCTCAGGCCTGTGGTGCAGATTAAAGAAAATACTGCATACAGAGCTCTTAGCACATGGTCAGCTTGTGCAAATACTACCTACAATAGCATGGGCAATGCATGCATTCAGATACACACTTTAACCCATGGGCGCAGAGAATGCAAGACAAACACTAGGACCAAAGAGAATTCAGTGTCTGCCGTATTCCTTCCACTTTTTCTGTGTCTATCTCTGACTTATGCAAGGTTCCTCTCCAGTTTCCTAATACTCTCACATTGCATCTTCTGCAAAATGCTCCCTTGTTGCTGAATGCTCCTTCCTTGAACCTATAGCACATCATCTCCATTAGAAGGGCTGAGATGAGCTGGGTAGTGCAAGTAAATCTGCCAAGGCCTTCCCCTGCCTGACATGTTTACAATTGACTGGGATGAGACCAGAACAGGCAGGGGTCTACATTTGCCAAAGACATGTGGGTGAAAGTGATGACTAACTTATTTGATGAAAGAGACAGAAGCCTAGAAAATCTCAACAGGAAAGGAATAAAAGTTAAAATTTACCAGTTGCCAAAAAAAGTTTGAAAGAAAAAAAAGAACTGGGGTAAAGGTCACCCCATTTGGACAGAACTGGAAACTGGGGTAAAGGTGACATAGCTGGTAACATGGTTTAGCTGAAGCATATACGAGGAAAATTCAGGACATTTTAATTTAACTTTCGTTTACTATAAATGAGTAAAAATCCATGTTTCTAAGTTGCTATTTAAAAAGAAGTCTCAACATGATATAAATAATTTATATAAAATGAGGGCGTCAACAGCCTTTTTTTACCCCTTGTCATGCTTTTCCGCCTTTAGAAAGGCATCTAATAAACCTGAAACTAGAATGTGCCTAGGAAAGGGAAGTGTATATGTTAATATAGTGTGTCTCTAAAAAGGAGAATTATATATGTATTTATATATTTATGTTTAGTTTAACAAGTGGAAAAAATAATATACACCAATTTCTATGATTATAGTGTTTCACTTAATATTATCTCATAATAACTTTCCCGTATTACTAAGTATTCTGAAAGACTTGGTTAAAATCAAATGCATGGCCATGATCTGGCCTCTTGATGGCCACAAACTGTTTTTCAGAAAAATTGTAGAAATAGAAACTGACACCTCTAAAAGCAGTATGTAAGAAAACTTATTCTATTTCAGACACAAAATACTTGTTATTATTTATATGTATTTTTTGGCTTTTGAGAAAGCAAAGTATCTGACTATTTTAAATTACACTTATTTGATTACTAGTGAGGCCAGTTTTATTCCAAATGAACATTTTCAACTCGTTCACTTTTTTTCCTATTGGAATATTTGTCTTATAAGAGCAATTATACCAAAAGGTTGCATTTCATTCTTTTCAATATACTTCTCTGACAAAGACAGCTTCAAGATACTATAAATAAGTATTTTCCTTCTTCCTATTCTTTGCTTTTACGTGACAGGGATAGTTTTATTCTTTCCACAAAAACTGTTGAATGGCTATTTTGGCTACCTGCTAACTATGGTGAAGACACCAAATTTGTACTCTTTCGAGGATTCACAGTCTGGTAGGAAGTAACTAATAAGCGAATACCTTTGTAAATATTGTGCTGTTGGGTTGGAGCCAAGGAAACATGTTGGTGTGCCAAACATGTTGGTGTGTGGTCAAGGAAGTAGATTCTGAACAGATTGGGGTGGGGTGCTGGAGAGGAAGAAGAGAATTCCAAGCAGGGGGCAAAGCACACAGAGTACAGAATATTACAGTATTTCAGTAAACTTATGACTCAGACAGATTCAAGCGATATCAATGTGCAACTGGCTGTTGAAACAAGGATAGCAACTGGGATTGTGTGGAGTGTAGCATCTTAATCTTTTTTTTTAAAAGATGTATTTATTTATGCATACAAGAGCTGGGGTATAGGCAAGGGGTGGTGGGGTTGCTGAGAGGATTCACCAGAGTCAGAGTGGGGAGCAGAACAGGCAGATTGACTGAAATACACAGCTGAGGGGAGCAGTGGGCAAGACAGGAGAGGTCTGCTTTGCCATGTGGGTTAGCTCTCTGGCCAGGGATCGAACTTGTGCTGCAGCAGCTGTGGATGGCTTCACAGTGCTGAGACTTAATCCCCTGTGCCACCAGGGAGGCCTCCTTAATCTTTTTTTAAGCAGTATGACCCATTTGTTAAACATATTGCCATGTTTATAATATAAAACCAGTATTTTTTCATTCTCCATACAATTTTACTGTGATATTACATTAGTTTTTTTAAACTGTACATCCCCATCTCCCTACCTTTAATGTCTTTCCCTCGCTAAGGATTTGAAGCCACAATAGATTGAGTCAGACACTGGGAAATGCAAACATTTAAGGGATGGGTGGATAAACAGTCTTTTTGATGTGCCCTGGTATAAATTATTAAAATATTGAACTCCATCAATAGTATTTGCTTCTTAAAAGAGGAGCTTATTAGTCTGGAATGAATCTACAATTGTTGGCTACTTGGGAATAAATTTGATCAGAGAGAGGGGGTTGAGTGGGAGAAGAAAGAGGCCTTCCCCGGACAGCATTCATGGGGGAGCAACCTGGATTTGGCATATGATAAGCCCTTTCTGACTATAAAGGCTTGTTACTTCCTAATGAGGTCACTTTGGGCATATTGCTCAAGACTTCTGCATAACTTATCATATTTTCATTGAAGAGGAGATAATAGCACTTGGAATTGTCAGGTGGATTATTGTGGGGTCTTGGGCAATGGAGGGCAATGACCTTCAGCCTATCCCCTATTTGCACCCCATCCCACTAGACCTACACCCAAATGGACTTTATCCAGTATAAACTTAGTCCTCACTTCTAAGCTCTGACCAAATTTCCCTCCAAATACCTGCTCCTTGTGGACCCAATTATATAGGCCAGTGCTGCCAACTCTCCAAACTTAGGGCCATTTGGGCAGACAGTTCTGGAACCCAATATATACAGGGTCACATGCTCTGGAGGGTCACTTCCCATATACCAGAGACTCCTCACCTAAGAGCAAGAGTGCAGCTGGTGAAGGACTAGAGGTCCAGAATGGGATCTCTAACGTATGGATCTCCAGGCAACCTGCAGTACTGGTTAAAAGTGGTACTGATGTGAAGGAGCCTAACACGGTGCCTGCCACTAGATTCTCATTTCATGCAAATTCTCTTTACTTTCACCCCTCCCTTCCCATGAGTCCCTTTTTCTAGACTCTTAATAGCCAAAGTGAGCAGAATGACATCTCTATTTTTTAGCTCTTGGTCTCTTGGTTAAAAACCTATTTAATAAAAGTCCATCTTGTCCCCAAACCATACCACACATTATTTTTTCTGCTTTGGACCCCCACATCCACTTCTATGATAGCATTTATCAAACTGTAGAGGGATATACTTTGTTTGCCTTTCACTCCACTGGGCTGTGAGCTCCTGAGTCAAGAGATATTTTTCATTTAAGTAACAAAGTAAGTTATAAGATTTAATTAAGGAATAAGTCCAGAGACTTATCTCTACTCTTCTCCCAGTGCCTATCACAGAGCCTGACCCAGAGCAAACACCCAGTGAATGTTGCTGAGGTGAATGAACAAATGAATGAGTTAAGGAAGGCTGTCCTGCTCCCCACGTTGGATGGGGACTATAAGCCTTTGCAGACCATCCCTCTGATCATTTTTTTTTTAAATTTAATTTTTATATTCCCCATACAATTGCAACCCCCTTATTTTGACCCCAATCCCTCCCCTCCCCACTCCCTACCCCCCATAGAGTGTCTCTGGTTCATAGTTGTTTGTTGATTTTGATTTTCACTTTCTTATAGTTATTCATTTTCCTGGTCCCTTATTTAAATTTTCTAGATTCCTGCTATGAGTGAGACCATCCCGTATTTTTCTTTATCTTCTGGCTTATTTCGCTGAGCATGATTCCTTCCAGCGCCATCCATGTTGCTGCAAATTGCATGTGTTTATCTTTTTTGAATGCTGAGTAATATTCCATGGTATATATGTACCACATCTTCTTGATCCAGTCAACTATTTTTGGCCATTTGGGTTGTTTCCAAAGCTATAAACATAGGGGTGCAGATGCTCTTTGGAGTTGATGTTTCTGTGTCCTTTGGGTAAATACCTAGGAGTGGAATTGCTGGATCATATGGAAGCTCTATGTTTAGTAGGTCCAGAAATCTCCACACAGCTCTCCATAGTGGCTGGACCAGTTTGCACTCCCACCAACAGTGCAGGAGAGTTCCTTTTTCTCCACAACCTCGCCAACATTTGTTGTTGCTAGTTTTTTTAATATGTGCCATTCTCACTGGTGTAAGATGGTATCCCATGGTAGTTTTGATTTGCATTTCCCTGATTCCAAGTGATGTTGAACACTTTTTCATATGCCTGTAGACCATTTGCATTTCCTCTTCAGAGAAGTTTCTTTTTAGCTCTTCTGTGCATTTTTGACAGGATTATTTTCATTGTTGTTGTTGAGTCTCATCAGCTCTTTGCAGATTTTTGTGATGAGTCCTTTATCATTAGTGTTGTGTGCAAAAATGTTCTCCCAGTCGGTGGGGTTTCTCTTAGTTTTTGTTATTGTCTCTTTTGCTGTGCAGAAGCTCTTTAATTTGATGTAGTCCCAGCTGCTGATCTTAGCCTTTACTATCACTACTTTGGGTGATGTGTCTGTAAAGATGTCTTTGATGTGCATATCCCGTAGTGTTTCGCCTATATTTCCTTCTATATATTTTATGGTTTCAGGTCTTATGTCTAGTTCTTTAATCCATTTAGAGTTGGTTTTTGTGTATGGTGTGAGGTGGTGGTCAAGCTTCATTCTTTTGCATGTAGCAACCCAGTTTTCCTAGCACCATTTATTGAACAAACTTCCTTTGCTCCAGTGCATATTCTTTTCTCCTTTGTCAAGTATTAGTTGACCATAAATCTGTGGGTTTATTTCTGGATTTTCTATTCGATTCCATTGGTCTGTGTGTCTGTTCTTGTTCCAATACCATGTAGTTTTGATGATTATGGCTTTGTAGTATAGTTTGAAGTCTGGGAGTGTGATGCATCCATTCCCTTCTTTTTTTTCAGGAGAGTTTTGGCTATTTGGGGTTTTTGGTGATTCCATATGAATTTCATCAATAATTGTTTTATTTCTTTGAAGAATAACATTGAAATTTTGATTGGAATAGCATTGAATCTGTATATTGCTTTTGGAAGGATGGCCATTTTAATAATGTTTATTCTTCCAATCCATGAGCAGGGGATGTCTTTCCACTTCTTTGTATCTTCTATTTCTTTTGACAGTGTTTTATAGTTTTCTTTGTATATGTCCTTTACCTCTTTTGTTAGATTTAATCCCAAGTATTTGTTTTTTTTTGTTTCAATAATAAAAGGGATTTTTTTTTTATTTCTACTTCTTCAGATTTATTGTTAGTGTATAGGAAGGCTACTGACTTTTGCATGTTGATTTTGTATTCTGCCATTTTGCTGAACTGATTGATGAGTTGAATTAGTTTTTCTATGGAGTTTTTGGGGTTCTCTATGTAGATTATCATATCATCTGCAAATAGTGATAGTTTGACTTCTTCTTTTCCTATTTGGATTCCTTGTTTGTCTTTCTCTTGTCTTATTGCTCTGGCTAGGACTTCCAGTATTATATTGAAAAGCAGTGGTGAAAGTGGACATCCTTGTCTTGTTCCAGATCTTAATGGAAATGCTTTCAGCTTTTCACCATTGAGAATGATACTGGCTGTTGGCTTGTCGTATATGGCCTTTATGATGTTGAGGTATGTTCCTTGTATCCCAAGAATTTCAAGGGCTTTTATCATGAATGGGTGTTGCACTTTGTCGAAAGCTTTCTCAGCATCTATTGATATTATCATATGGTTTTTATATTTCTTTTTGTTGATGTGTTGGATAACTTTGATTGATTTTCTGATGTTGAACCATCCTTGTGTCCCTGGAATGAATCCTACTTGGTTGTGGTGAATTATCTTATGGATACATTGTTGGATTCTGATAGCTAAAATTTTATTGAGGATTTTTGCATCAGTGTTCATTAGGGAGATTGGCCTGTAGTTTTTTTTTGTGTTGTCCTTGTTCAGTTTTGGTATTAGTGTAATGTTGGCTTCATAGAATGTGTTTGGTATTATTCCTTCCTTCTCAATTTTTTGGAAGAGTTTGTGAAGGATAGGCACTAATTCATCTCTGAATGTTTGGTAGAATTCATTTGTAAATCCATCAGGTCCTGGGCTTTTGTTTTTGGGGAGGTTTTTGATTACCATTTCAATTTCGCTAATTGTAATTGGTCTGTTTAGGTGTTCTATTTCTTCTTTATCTAGCTTTGGGTGATTGTAGAGTTGTAGGAATTTGTCCATCTCCTCTAGATTGTTGAACTTGTTTCCATATAACTGTTCACAGTAGTTACTGATTATTCTTTTGATTTCTGCTGTGTCCGTTGTGATTTCTCCTCTTTCATTGATGATCCTGTTTATTTGTGCTTTCTCCCTTTTTTCCTTTGTGAGCCTGGCTAGGGGTGTGTCTATTTTATTTATTTTTCTGAAGAACAAGGTCTTGGTTTCATTGATCTTTTGGATTGTTTTTTTAATTTTGATTTCATTTATTTCTGCTTTGGTTTTTATTATTTCTTTTCTTCTACTGGTTTTGGGTTTTTTTTTTTGTTGTACTTTTTCTAGATCTTTGAGCTTCGAGATTAGGTTGTTTCTTTGAGTTCTTTCTTGTTTCTTGATGTGAGCCTCTGTTGCTATATGTTTTCCTCTTATTACTGCTTTTGCTGCATCCCATACATTTAGGAAATTGGTGTCCTTGTCATTCAATTCAAAGAATTTTTTAATTTCTTCTTTGATCTCCTCGTTAGTCCAGTAGACTTCCAGTAGTGTGGGTTTCAATCTCCATGAGGTAGGAGAGTACCTTGCCTTCTTTTTATGGTTTACTTCTAGTTTGATGCCTTCATGGTCAGAAAAGATGGTTGGTATGATTTCAATCTTGGTGTATCTGTTGATGTTTGTCTTGTGCCCCATTGTGTGATCGATTCTGGAGAATGATCCGTGTGCGCTTGAGAAAAATGTGTACTCAGATTTTTTTTTGGGTTTAGTGTTCTGTAGATGTCTGTTAAGCCCAAGATCTCTTGATCCTTATTTAGAGCTTTAGTGTCTTTACTTATTTTATGTCTCATTGATCTATCCATTGTTGTTAGTGGTGTGTTGAAGTCTCCCACTACATATGTGTTTTCTCTGATGTCTGTTTTCAGAGAGGACAATAGTTGTCTGATACATTTTGGTGCTCCTTCATTTGGTGAATATATGTTAGTAAGTGTTATTTCTTCTTGAAGTATTGTCACCTTGATCATAATGTAGTGACCATTGGGGTCTCTTTTTATCTTTTTGAGTTTGAAATCTGTTTTATCTGATATGAATATAGCTGTTCCTGCCTTCTTTTTTGGTCCATTTGCTTGTAGGATTGTTTTCCATCCTTTTACTTTGAGTTTATTGTTATCTTCTGCAGCTAAATCTGTTTCCTGGAGACAGCAAAAGGTTGGGTTTTGTTTCTTAATCCAGCCTGCGACTCTGTGTCTTTTTGTTGAAGAGTTTAGTCCCTTTACATTTAGAGTTAGTATTGATATGTTAGCATCTGTATTTGCCATTGTGTTTGTCTTTGCTTTGATTTTATTTATATATTCTTTTAATAACTTTTTTTTTTGGCCTTCTTTTGTTGTTATTTGTCCCTCTGCGGTTCTGGCTTTAGGACTCCTTGTAGTATTTTTTGGAGTTGGGGTTTAGTTGTAATGAAATTCCAGAGTTTCTGTTTGTCTGGGAAGGTCCTTATTCTTTCTTCATAGAGGAAGGAGAGCTTTGCGGGATAGAGTATTCTTGGTTGGCATCTGTTTTCTTGGAGTCTGTTGACTGTGTCCCTCCACTCTCTCCTTGCCCATAGTGTTTCTTTGGAGAAATCTGATGTCAGTCTGATTGGTTTTCCTTTGAATATTATCTGTTTCTTCCCTCTTGTCAGCTTCATTATTTTTTCCTTGTCCTGGATTCTTGGAGGCTTTACTATTATGTGTCTTGCTGTAATTTTCCTTTCGTCATGGAAGATTGGTGTTCTTCTTGCTTCTTGTATATCAATTTTCAGCTCCTTCTTCACATTTGGGAAGTTCTCTTCAATTATTTCCTTGAATATTTTCTCTGTTCCTACATCTCTCTCCTCTCCTTCTGGGATTCCTATAACTCTTATATTTCCTTTCCTCATGGAGTCAGATAGTTCCAGAAGTCTTTCTTTGGTCCTTTTCCTTCGTATTTCTCCTTCCTTTTCTGTTTTAGCTCTTTTTATTTCTGTGTCTTCAAGAGTACTTATTCATTCTTCCATTTCATCTATTCTGTTTTCATTGCTTTTCCCAGAGTTCTTTAGCGCCTCCATTAAGTCTTTGATCTCCTGCATTTCTTTTACTTCCCTCTTTAGGGACTCAGTTTCATTCTTCTGTTCATTAATTATTTTTCCCTTATCATTCTTTTTCTTTATGACTTCTGTCAGTTTTTTAATCATGGCAATTTTAAGTTCTTTTTGTGGAAGGCTCAGAAGTTCTTCTAGGTTACTCTCGTTGCAATCTGGTAGGTGGTTTTCTTTCTGTGGTGTGCTTTTTTCCTGAGGAGTTGCTGGGTTGCATGTGGTTTTTCTACTCCCTACTGCCTGTTTTCTAATTTGCCGTATTCCTTGGGACACTGTGTTGCTGATACTGGCCGGCATCTTGGGCGAATTTCCCAGCTCACCTCTGGCTCCTCTGGGAGACTTTTGCTGGTTTCACACAGTCTCCACCAAAGAAAGGTCCCTGCAGCAAAATGCCGGTGCCGGGTACGCGCTGCTCTGTGCACCCAGTCTACCCCAGTGGTGGGTGCCGCTCCCCTCTGGGCTGGGACTGCAGGCCAGAAGGGGCCTGGCGTGGGCGAGCCTCTCAGCTCACCTCTGGCTCCTCAGGGAGCCTTCTGCTGGTTTCACACAGTCTCCACCAAAGAAAGGTCCCTGCTGCAAAATGCCAATGCGGGAACGTGCCCCCTCTGGTCATTTTACATAAACTCTCTCCCATTACTTTGGAGAGGAATTGCTGTGTGTGTAGTTTTTTCAGTCATTGTAGGGATCTGTAGAGGTCTAACGTGGTGCAGAACAAAGAGAAAAAGGCAGATGGGTCTTAAAACACATAGTCATTTGTGTCACACATCTGGCTGTCAGATCTCACCTTTACCACCTGAACTTTCACCTGCTTCACACCTGGATTTGCCCAGCACAGTATATAAGATCAGCATTCCCAACCATGACCCAGCAAAATATCAAAACAAGTAAAAATAAAGTTCCATGTGTCTCTTCCATTCCAGAAGGTGTAGTATCTTCAAATCAGAAATGAAGAATGAGGCTTCATTATATATGTTCTACAAATTTCCCACCCTAAGGAAATTTAAAGGGTCATGTGTTTTGGTTTGCAGTAGTGTGGAAAAAATAGAGAAAAGTTTGTACGTGCTTCCCACAGTTTGTGGAAGAAATTGTCCTCAGAGC
Source organism: Talpa occidentalis (assembly GCF_014898055.3). NCBI lineage: Eukaryota > Metazoa > Chordata > Mammalia > Eulipotyphla > Talpidae > Talpa > Talpa occidentalis. The sequence goes on from NW_026555331.1 coordinate 88,355,980, forward strand.
ATGTCCTAGAGGAACTAATTCAGGAAAAAGAGCCTTCATTCTGAAATGCAAAGGATCACATAATATAAAAAAGTCATTTGGCTTATTTTAAACAGGTTTTTAAAATAATAATAAATTTAAACAGGTGTTTAAACTTATTTAAACACCTCCTTGTTACCAGTATCAGAGAGGAATATTAACACATCTCCACCAAGAGGTCAGATAAGGGCTGCCTGGATTTATTTCTCCCTCACATTCAGATTCAGTTACCTCATGCATCTAAGTCAGCACTGGCCTCGTAACACAGCAGTGTTATCATTCAAACAGCAACTAGAATTTTGCATCAGAAGAATTCCGACTTCTAAAGCTGAAACATAAATGCAGTAATTTTACCAGCACAAACCCCTCAAATTACCCTCAGGGTTGATACTCACTGTAAGTCCCAGGTCTCCTTTTGGTCCTTGTAATCCCTACTAGTGGGAGAAGAGTAACAGTCACTATAGGTTGGAACCAGTTAATTTATTAAATTACAGTAAGACTTCACAAATCATTTCTTGCCTGTTCTCCAGGAGATCCAGGCTCTCCGATGTCCCCTTTATCACCTTTCTTCCCTACACCACCTCGTTCTCCATGCTCTCCCTTCATAATATAGTAAGAAAATAAATTGAAAATGTGAATATTAAAGTCAAATAAGAAAAACTCTTAAAAGTGGGTTTACCTGCAACTGGTATCTTTTGAAGTCCTGTGGTTCTTGTTGATATAAATATACAGTGAGTGGAAAAACTGGGGACATTTAACTGACATTCCTCAGATAACACAAACCATTGATGCTGAATGGGAGATCTCAAGATGAAGAGACCTTGAGAAACCATGAGTTCAGCTCACTGCCTACAGGAAGTTCAACTGTCAGGTAACTTTACACCGGAGTGTATCAGATATCTTCTACATAGTATGTTGTAAGGATTTACTCATTGTCAGCTATTGCCCAACAATTAACTTTCAAGTGGAATTTTTTTCTCTGAGATTTGCAAGAAGAGGAAGAGGAAGAAGGAGAGAGAGAGAGAAAGAGAAAGCATACGAGCTTCCAAAGTTGCAGTTAGCTGTTGCTCTCCTAAGCCTAAGCATTTCTCTAAGGTCCTGCTGTACTTACCTTCTGTCCTGGGAGACCGCGGCCCATCACACCCTTTATCCCTGGAAAGCCTTGAGGTCCTTGTTCCCCCTAGACATGATAAGATAAAGTGTTGGTCCCTTTAATTTTCTAAGATAAGTCAGAATATTCGTTGGGTCAGAAACATACTTATTTCTCAGCTGTATTACAGCATTACCTAGTTTGGCTGGGAAGTATATGCCATGCAGTCAATGCTTTGCTAGTAAAAGTTTAACCTGAGGTGAAAGTGAGAGAGCAGGTTATAGCATTTCCTGTTTCTGTGTTAAAAATACTCCCACTTTGGCCAATTTCTATGGACTAAGTCACAAATAACAAATAGCTATTACTTCAATTATGGTATTGATGGTGATTTTTATCATCTTTTTTATATGCAAAAGTTATATGGAAAAAGACACTCACCTATTTACCACCATATTAAAAAATGAAACTGTTCAGATACACTTGAAAACTCCAATGTACTCCCACAATCTCATTTCCCTAAAGATAGTGGGAACTGCTGTCTAAAATTCATATGCAGCACTCATATCCATATTTCTATACTTTAACTACATATATATTTTAAAACAATCCATAAAATTATTTTAATATTTAAAACTTAAATGATACACTGATACATCTAATTTGTGTCTTAAACCTCAACATTATTTGAAATTTATCTGTGTACATATACATAGTGCTAGTTTGTTAATTTTCTTTGCTGTATAGTATTCTGGCAAATACATAGACTATAGTTTATTCATTGTCCTAGTGATGGACATTTAGGCTGTTTCTTTTCTTTTTTTTTTAAAGATTTATTTATTTTTATACAAGAATTGGGGTACACGCTAGAGGTGTGGGGGGTCAGAGGATTCACCAGAGACAGAGTGGGGAACAGATCAGGCAGATCTACTGAAATACACTGCTGAGGGGAGCAGCGGGCGAGTCAGGAGAGGTCTGCTGCACCATGTGGTTTGCTCCCTGGCCGGGGATCGATCTCATGCTGCAGTGGCTGCAGATTGCTTCATAGGTTGCATCTTAACCCCTGCACCACCAGGGAGGCCCCATAGGCTGTTTCTTATACTTACAAATATGTATCTTTATAGATATTTGCAACACACACACACCTTTGCTCTCATCCCTAATAGGGAGCACTTTCATTAAAACAACTCTTAGACCAAAGAGAACAAAAAGAAATGAATGTAACTGAGGAATCTCTTACTGAAGGGAAATACTTAGTTCTTCTTGCACTCGATCCTAACCCTTCACAGCAGACTGACAGGTTGAACTCTGAGTTCTTTTCAGCTTTGCCATCTATTTTTAAATGGATGCCAAGAGAGCGGTTAAAGTATGGCCTCCTGAATTCAACTCTAGAGGACTGAGAAATTCCTTACAGTGGTCAGATTGCAGAGACACAGGATGTCTTTTTCACCCTAGTGTCCCATGAACCATGCACACCACCACAACAGAGAGAGCCCACTACAGATGTTTATATGCATGGATGTCCTGGGCCTATTAGAGGAAACTCACTCCTAAAGAAGGAGTGCCTCTTTGTTAGTTGCTTAGTGAGAAGAAATAGACAGTGATCATAGGTCTCCTTTATTGAGTTTACAGTCAAGAGAGAATAGTCTTTTCCTACCAGGAAACTTGGTGGTATTGGGAGCCATAAAACCTTGCATAGGGATTGGCACCAATTAAATAAGCCTGAAATAGTGTACTCACACTCAGATTCCAAACTGGCAGAAGGACAGGAGAAAAATCTCTCTTTCCAAAGACTGCATTGATAACACAGATGTGATGCAGAGGAATAGATGGAGATGTATGGATAACACAGATTAACCTCATTATACTTACAAAAAATATGTCTTACTAAGACTGATCTGCAGCCTTATCTAAATAGGAAGGAGAGAAAGGTGTGCCTAGGTACAGACCTGATATGGCACAGTATCCTAGCAAAGTTGGAGTTACTGTGGCTTCATTGTCATGTCTTGAGGGAAAAGCTCAGAGTAGTCAATTATCACGTTAGTTCCAGCTCCCTGTTCAGAAATGTATTTTGCATTACTTTAATATAGACATTTTATATGTAATTGTTAACTCTGTAGTTATTCCAGGCAGCTGGATTTTCCTATAATGAAGGCAATTTCTTGTAATCATCAGTTTCCCTTCAAAATACTTGAAGGCTTCCTATAATTTCCTAACGTGGTTAAAAGCCTTTAACAAGTAAGTCTGTGGTCTAGCTTGGCAGAGGTGAATGTTTGTATCCAATCAGATTTACAAAACTCAGGAAAATGATAATCAACGATTTCAGCTTCAGTCAGAAGCAACTGCAGGAAAGAACCTGTCTATCGAAGGTATAATTAAATCCAAAATTCAGACCCAGCTCCTTTACCACTAGATCTCACTTTTGGATTTGTCCTGCTAAAATTTTCATTTTAATTTTTTTTTTTTAAGATTTATTTATTTGTTTATACAAGCACTGGGTACAGTCAGAAGCGCGGGAGGGTGAGAGAATTCACCAGAGCAAGAGCGGGGAGCAGAGCAGGCAGAAGGACCGAAGTACACTGCTGAGGGGAGCAGCAGGCGGCAGGAGAGGTCTGCAGGCCATGTGGGACCTTGCTCCCATGGCCAGGGAGCAGCTGGGAATCGAACCGGTGCTGCAGAGGCTGCAGGCAGCTTCGCAACCCAGCGCTCAACCGCTGCGCCACTGGGGAGGCCCCAAGTTTTCATTTTCAGATGACTGCTTAGCTTCTGGGATAGTACACGACACTTAAATATTTTAATAGATTTTTTTTATTACCGATACATAAGGAAACAGCAGTTTTTCTTTCCAGTAAAGTGCAGTAAGACAAAAAAATCAAATTTATAGATGATCAAGAAATATTAAATGAATATATGGCTTCACTGGTAATGAAGAAAACTAAAAATAAGTTGGTTTGATTCTTAAAACAACAACCAAAAATGCTTAACTAGTCTGTGAAATCACAACTTTCTTGGTATCCATTAGAGAGCATGGTTACAGGGCAACCAACTAACTAAAAATTTAAGAAAATGTAGGCTCCTCCAAGGAGAAACAGGACACAAGTGTGCATTTAACTGCTGGATACACCAGATGTCACACAAGCTGGTAGGAAATATTCAGCTAAACTTCATAACAAATAAACAAAAACCAAACTGCAAAAGGCTGAGTGATTAATGTGAGAGGCTAGAATTCCCCGGATCTTTCAGGCACAAGGGGAATTTACAGCCACTCACAGACTTTTCTCCAGGGATCTCACTGATGCTCCAGAGGAAGACTGGGAACAAGGAGGAGTCCAGATGCTTCCCTCATGGTGAAGACCAGGGGAAGGAGCAGCAGCCCTTGAGGGAAAGGCATGAAGCTGGAAGCTATAAGCTGCAAGATAGGACAAAACCTTAAGCTTCTGGGAGAAGAGCAGCCAATGCTGACACCTGAGGGCAAAGATGATGACCCCTGACAACTGGGGAAAGGAAAACAAACAAAACTTAGAGGAATGAATCCTGAGTCCCCAACCTTCAGAGATGATGACCTACTCCTTAGGGGCATCCCCAACCTAGACCATTAGAGGTTTCTTAAGCATTTTCTAGATCTTGTAGAACTATACAATAAAAAGAGTGAATTTTACTGTGTACAAATAATCCTTCATTAAAGAATGGAAAAAATTAATTAAAAAGAATTAATGGAGCACTTGACAAAACGAAGAATGACTACATGTTAAATAGTGTCTCAATGATACTTTTCTGATGTTTATAAGTTTTACTATATAATATAGTAAAATATAGTTTGTATTAAAATTAGTAAAGTATTTGGGGGTAGAGGAACATTCTTTGTGTGACTACTCTCAACTGTTTCAGAAAAATAATGTGTGTATATGCACACATACACCTATGAGGTAATGTTAACATTTAGCAAATCTGGATAAAGGCTATATAGGAATTAACTTTTTAGAATAATCTCTGCAACTCTTTTGTAAATCTGAAATTATTTTCAAATAAAAATTAAAATGATATATAAAATGAATGAACACACTGACTCAACTATCAACATGTAGGAGCTGAGCATATAGCTATGCAGGTGCTTTATCAACCCAAACTTTGGGAACCTGGAGGCTAAACAACACTGAGTCATCTAAAGTAATATCGCAGCGGTGGATTTCTCCCTACCAGAGGCAACTGCTCCTTGAATTAATGGAGCTTACACTGTTAGCAGAAACCTGTTTCCCTTGGGTTTACATTCAGACCAACAGTTGGTCTTTTAAATCAGCAGTAGATTGTCCCACTGGGACACACCAGTTTTCAAGCCTGAGATTGGTTCTGTACTACCATAATGTGATACTTGTCTGCATGAGATTGATATAAATGCTAATAGAGAAAGTGGGACCAGGAGCTGTACAGCCAGAAAGGTGTCCCTCAACGACAGTGTTCCCCTTACTGTTGAAGAAAGTGCCTGCCAAGTTCCCTCTATCATCTCCTAGGTGTTTAAATAGAGATAATTATTTAGGACATAGAAATAATTATTTCACATTTACAAAGAGCACTAGGACATCTCGCTCTTTAGGAAGGAAAAATATTTAGTTGTTCTGAGGGTCAGGACTTGTCCATTTCCTGAGACTAAAATATGGGAGATGAGCAAAAAACCAACTATGACACCTAAATGTGGCCCCAAACCCAGGCTCACGTCAGTCAAAACACGTCACCATTTTATTTTTTATCTTTATATCCTTTTAATTTTATTACTGAGTTGCTATCTTCCTTTTCCATTTCCTGCCAACAGAAAAAGAGCTAAAGTCAATAATTATAAAAGGTATCCAATCTCCAGTATTTCCAGCTCATCCAGTAGCTCATGGTGAATAAAGTACTAATAATAAGATAGCCGGGGAATTATGAATTTTCAAAGTGGGGAGTTAAAGCTTATTCAAGTGGCTTTTTGCCAGCTTGAATAAAGACACCAGCATTGTATTAAGATGTTGACTTAGTGGGTACATGGTGGAGTTAGTTAAACGACTGCCTGAGTAGTCATCTAGTTTTGGCGTAGATAGGCATTATTTTCTACTTCTCTGTGGGAAGAGCTTGTTCACCTTGCAAGGAAAATGGCATCCCAGAGGCCATGGAGCAGTATATTTGACATGTAGATAGAAGGTGCTAATCAGAGAATACTAGAACAACCCAATAGTCTTGCATTTGACCTTTCTTTCCTTCTCTTTGATTTTCTGATCATAACAGTCTCTTGTTGTAACTAGCGCTGTGTTCGAAGGACCAAGCTAGTTAATAGAACTCGACATAGTCTTATTTAATTTCTGCAATAACATCAGGAACAAGTATATAAATGATAAAGCTGAGGCTTTTGCAATTCTCCCATGTCACGTTGGATTTTATCTGATTTCGCGGTAATGCTTTGCTTTGAACACTAATTCTCTGTCCCCAATGCAAAGCTGACAGTTGCTCTAAACAAAGGCACTACTGATTTTTTCTCCTCTGTTCTATTTTGAAGTAGAAGTTGAGGCCAGGCAGTTTCCCCCTCTCTAACCTGATCATCAAGAGCTTTCAGTTTCTTAAAATCCTTTCCTTTGTGGAGTTGAATTCTTCTAACTTAATGTCCCATTTTGATACATTATGGGGACTAACTGTCACTAATGGGGACTAAAACAGCCTAATGCTTGTTCAATAAAGCAGCCCAATTGGTTAGACACAGAGTCAGTGAGTAAGGTACTTGTAAAGAGCCAGCCTTTTGCTGGAGTGTAGCACTGCTCACCTACTACTGGGCCTGAATATGGTCCTAATGTGTTACTTTGCCTTTGGAGTATACAGCAGGTTCTCAAATGTCATTATTTTTTCCCCAAGATCATTTCAATATAGTATTAATGAGAAAAAAGAAATTATGGTCAAGTTGAATAAAATAATGTTATTCAAGGACCTGCTTTTGTTACACCTTGTTTCACTTCAAGTTGCACTTGAACCTATGGACAGCATTGAGAACTTACTGTAGACTGGTAGAAGGGTATGAGTCACTAAGGAGAATGGTAAAAATTTCAACAGATCCATCCTTTTTAAACTTTCACTGATTCAGATCCACATCACCTGTTGACGAAATTATCACCATAGCTTATTAAACCACATCTCCACTGAACCCACACCCAACTATACCAGAGATTCTCAAATGCGGGGCAGGAGAAAGAAATGGTGCAGGAGACTCTCAGAATGCAAGGGGAGGAGGATATTTTCCAAGTGGGTGGCTGATCACTTACCCCCACACCATTATCTAAACAGAACAGTGAGAACAGTTGTTGATGAAATGCTCTGGACATGTGAAAGGTGTGAAGGCAGAAGAATGGAAGCTCTGCTCTGAGCTGTAATCACTTAGCTGATCCTGTCACTCCTGTCCTTAAAATAGGACAGAGTATATACCCAAGAGAAAGGAAAGCATATTTCTAAAAACTTGCACACAGATGTTCATAACAGAATTATTTATACTCGCCAAAAGGTGTAAACAACCCAAATGCTCATTAATAGAGAAATGGATAAACAAAATCTGATACACCCATACAATGGGATATTATTTGGCCGTAAACAGGATATTCTGATACAACGTGGATGACCTCTGATAACATTATGCTAAGTGAAAGAAACCAAACATAAAAGACTACATATTATATAATCCCATTTGTAAGAAATGTCTAGAACAGGCAACTTCATAGAGATGAAAGTAGATTAGTGTTTGTCAGGGCTTAGAGGCTGGGTGAGAAGGGGATGGGGATTGATGAATACAGGGTTTGGGTATTTGGGGAGGGACAACAATGGCCTAAAATAAAGTTGTGTTGATAGTTTCATAACACTGTGAAAATACTAAAATACATTGTATTTTTGTGAATTACATTGCCATAAAATTTTGTTTGAAACAAACATTTCCAGGGCTTTTTATAATCAGAGCTGTGGCTCTCGAAATCTGTTGTACATCAGAAATATTTCTATAGCTTGTTAAAATAAGGAGTACTGGGCTCCACCCTCAGTTACAGATTCATTAGGTCTGGGTGGGGTCCAAGAATTTACATGTCTGACAGGTTCCTTGGAGTGCTGGTCAGGGACCATTCTTTGAGTGATAGTCTGATGGATTGGGTTCAACAAAGGCTCTTCAACTTAGCCATAAAGGCCCTTCACAATCTGGCTATGCCTGTTTTGCAGTTTCATTTCAACCTTAATTCATAGAGGTTTATTTCTAGTTATCCCACATTCTGGCCATATATTTATTATGTGTCCATTTATCCCTAAGATCTAGCCTAGAGCAGATATATTCAATTAATGCTTTTTGGACCAGCGATTAGGGCCAGATGACAGCAATATGCTAGCTTCACTCACAGAACTACTCTCTAAAGCTGGTGATACATCCTTGTCCAGAGCCCTTGGGACAGGGGTCATATGGAAAAAGGAATGAAAAAGTCAAATAGTATTCATGAAATAATAAATCTAGATATTCCAAATATACTAAAATATATCAGCCATGCCTCCTCAGGCACATAGCCCAAGAGAAGATTCTAATCAGTTAACTAGCCAATGTTCCACAGGCTTCAAAAACGTCAAGAGGAAAGGTACAGTGAGTCTTCTCTGTTAAGACAACCAGTACAGCAGGAAGCTTTATCCATAAGCAGAAGGTAGCAAGCAGCTCCAGCTGTCAAAATGAATGTGTCTTCATGATCACACATTTAAGTGCGAAGACTAATAAAAATTGGTGTTTATTTCTTATCACTATATGATACTGAGGAAAGGGAAAGTTGTTTAGGCTGTATGTTACATGTTTAATCATATCAAAAAGAATATACAAATGTGACATTCAGCCAGGCCTTCCCTTCTGCCTAAATGATTTCTTACCAGTAAGTTTGGTGAGACCTGTCAAATTATGTGGTAGCCAAATAACAGACAAGGGATGAATCTCCTCAACACTTCATCCCATGAGCTCCTTCACCACACAATAACCCCTGCCCTGTGAGTGAGTGCTTGCTGTACCAATTCTTTCAATCTGACCTCCAGCCGTGCTGCTGAGGTCTGCCCCCCACCCCCACCAGGTAGGCACGCTGGAGTCATAGTGACACAAACATCAAAAACTATAATGGAAATGCATTGCTTTTATTTTTTATTTTTTTTTTATTTTTTTTTTTAATAGAGGCATGTTTTATTTATTTATTTATTTGTTTGTTCATTTGTTTTGTTTATACATGCACTGGGCACAGTCAGAAGCGCGGGAGGGTGAGAGAATTCACCAGAGCCAGAGCGGGGAGCAGAACAGGCAGAAGGACCGAAGTACACTGCTGAGGGGAGTAGCGGGTGGCAGGAGAGGTCTGCGCACCATGTGGGACCCTCCTCGGGTGGCCGGGGAGCAGCCGGGAATCGAACCGGCGCCGCAGAGGCTGCGGGCAGCTTCGCAACCCAGCGCTCTACCGCTGCGCCACCGGGGAGGCCCGAAATGCATTGCTTTTAAATTCTTGTATTTGCGATGTGAATTACAGAATATACTTTATTCTCTTAGTTTGATCATCTGTCTAGGACCTCCCTGGTGTGGTTAAAGACAGCGTTTTCAAGCTATCGCCAGTCACTGCAGTTCGAGTTCATCAGGGCCGGCCAGGGAGCAACTCACATGGTGCAGCAGACCTCTCCTATCTGGCCTGCTGCTCCCCTCAGTAGTGTATTTCAGTAGATCTGCCTGTTCTCCTCACTCTCTCTGGTGAATCCTCTCACCCTCCGCACCTCTGGTCTACACCCCAGTTCTTGTAAGCATAAAAAAATAAATAAATCTTTTTTCTTTTTTTTTTAAAGAAAAGGATTCTAGCTATGGAAAGATCATAGCATTCTTAAACTGGTTATTCTCTGCAAGGAATTAAAAGCAAAAGAAGACTAACAACTGATTGTCCTCTCAGAGAGTGTCTTTCACTAGAGAAGTCACAATATATGTCTCTTTTTGAGCATGCCATGGAGATTTAAAATGTTATATATATATATATAAATATATAAATATAAAGTCCTATGAATTCTTTGTTCTCTTTTTTTAAAAAAAGTGCAGTAACATGAGTCTATTGGCTAGCACAATGAGACAGTTACAGAAGGACAAATACTGCCCAATTGCAACTAGATGAGATAATTAAAATAGATTCATTGAAGCAGAGAATTCATATACTAGGACTTTATTATATAGGAGTTTATATAAAATATATATTATATAGGGGCTTATATATATATTAAATATCATTTGCAAATAGGGACTTTCCTCACTTTTATGAATTGAAGACAGGCTTCCATTTGGGATCCAGGCATTTTGACATTTCATTCCTAGATTTCACTGGAAATCTTGGAGCCTGTGGCCTTAGGCAGTCAAAGCACTATGCTGTAAAGCATTAGTTCAGCATCACCCACACAATATGGAAATAGCCTGTGGTAACCAAAGTGGAAGTCCAACTCTGATTACTAGAGTATTGGAAAGGATCACACATAGTTCTCATCTATATTCTTCAGGACTACACTATTGTAGTTACACATATCTTAATATTGAACTTCTCTGGGGCCTGAAGCCATTTCATTTATCTTCTAATTTAGGTAATTTACACTCAAACTTAGATCATCGCAAACAGAACATTAAGGAAGTTAAGGAAGCCCTCAGCTGAAAATGATGTAGCCAGCATTCCAAATTTCCCTCTGTACCTTCTGTTCTCAATATTATTTTATGTCTTGTCAGGACGGGAAGTCATTTTTCACAAAAAGTTCATTTTGATTGTAAACAATGATGGAAGGCCAGCTTGTGTCTATATTTATTTAAGGATACCTGAATTTGTATTTAATTAATTAAACTTTTAATTAATTTAATTTGGAAACTCATCCTTAATCACACAGCTAGTTCAGAATCAATCTTTTCTCTCTCACTCCTGACTCATCTGTTCAGATTAAGAGCTTGGACTATGGTCATAAATACAGACCAGGACCTTGTCTGCTCCCAGCTGGGACCATGGCTATATTGCTGATAGAATCATCTCTCCAGTGCAGATAATAAGCCATCATTATTTTATGAAGTGGTTATGAGGATCAAGTGAGGATTTAAACTGTTAAATGCTTGGCATGTAGTAAACACTCAACATATTATTTGGCCTATAGATATCAACAATTCTTACAAATGCAGTATTTTGCAAATCACTCAAATTATATTTAAAAGGGAATCTTCTATCAAATGATCAAATATGAATTTCTCAGTGTATGTTGGTACTATCAAATTAATTTAATATTATTAGGGGCATATATATTTGTATGTTTTGATTTTATTTATTGTCTTTGGGTATCATGGTGTTGCCAAAAAAAAGCAAAAACAAAACCCACACACACAACCCTCTCCTATTTACATGGTTAAAATCTCTATCTTCCTTACTCAGGTTTTGCCTCACAACTCCTGCCTGTTGTGAGGTTTATGTCTTACCGGTGGCTGTGAGCCGGGTCTAGAAAAATTAGTAGAAATTTTCTTAAATGACCAATGTTATTGGTACAGTCTGATTAACATGGAATCGCTGCAATGGTATTTTTCCTTTATGAACAGAAATAAAAGTATGCTAGGCTTATTTCACTTAGTATCATGTCCATCACTTCCATTCATGTTGTATGTGGCAGAATTTCCTTGTTTTTAAAGACTGAATTATATTCTATTGTGTGAATATAAGGTAGTTTCTTAAATCCATTCACCCGTTGATGGGTAGTTAGGTTGTTTCCATGTCTTTCCTATTGTGAATAGCACAGCAGTGAATATAGGGGACTAAGTGAAAGGAGTCAGTTACAGAAGGACAAATACTGCCCAATTGCTATTAGATGATATAATTAAAATAGATTCATAGATGCAGAGAAGACAATGGTATTTGTCAAGGGGGGGAGCGGGAGGGAAATGAGAAAATACTGTTCAAGCATCCAAAGCTTCAGATATGCTAATTGAATAAGTTCTAGAGAGTGCTATACAACGTAATGCCTGCAGTGAGCAACATAGTATGGTGCACTTAAAATTTGCTAAGTGAGTAGCGTTCATGTTAAGTGTTCTTAGCACAATAAAAAAAATAGGACAATAGCTGGAAATAATATGATTTAATACTGGAAGTGATAACTCTGACTAAAAATATTTTAAATAAGATAAAGATAATTAATTTCAAAAACTAGAAAAGGTACAGTAGAGCCCATGGTTAATACTTCCTACACATAATCCTCAGTCTCATTCATTTCTGTGCCCTGTCTTCCTTTCTCATTGCTTGCAACTTAATGTGATTGTAACTATTCCTGATCATTCAGGTTCTAGCTTCAGAGGGCCAGAGCTTACTCATCTAGAGAAACTTTTTTTTATTCCCTGAAAACCTCTTCTAAACTGTCTTTATAAGCTCTTAAATGACAACTTAAGAAGTACCTTTGCTATACCACAGAATGTGCGTATGTGGCTGGCATATCTAAGGCCAAGAAACAATAAAACACTGTGAAGACATTCAGAGTCACAATCTCCTATAAAAACATGACTTTTGAGAAAATTTAACTCAGGTATTAATTACTTCATGTTTATTTCAAAGATAAAGCAAGAAAAACACTTGACTTATATGGTTGAACATAAAAGAAACAAATATCTGTATAATGAAATTGTATTCACAAATTTTTATAAGCTTACACTCTTGCATACAGTGAAATAAAAACCACATGAAAGGATTAGCAGCAGTAGAAAAATTTGCAGGTAGGCAGATTTCAGTTCAATATAAAGAAGAAAAGTCTACCAATTATAGCTATAAAGTAAGTCTTTCAAAATATAATGAAATGAAAATACTGGCACAAGTATGAGAAAATACAAGAATGTGTTCTGCAACATTATTTAAGGTAGGGAAATATACAAATAAGTTATCTTCTACACGAAGTGGACTACTACATTGCTGTTAAAAATACTGTAAATCTTTATTGATTTGCAGGTTTATTTGTGATAGCATGGAGGGTGGGTGGAATTGGGAAAATTGTATATATAGTGATTTGAAGATTGTTGTACTATATATGTATGTGTATACACATCTAGTAAAACAGTCTGGAAACTACACTGAATTGTGAACATTGTCAATCTCTACAGGATTGAACAGAAGGGGGAAAAAGGATAATTTTACCTTTGCTCAATTATGCAGTATTTGGTACAAGAATGGATTATTTTCATTTTAAAAAATAACAAAATTTCATGAACTTGTTATAAAGTCATTGGAAAACATGTGAGAAAGGAGAAAAGTTTCCATTCCCTGGAGCATCCAAGCAGAATCTGTATGGCCAAGTGCCCTTATAAATACAAAGGTCAAGGGCATGCCTATAGCAACTCCATTCTTTTTGGCATCATGAATATTCCCTTTTTACTAGATCTTTCCCATCAGCATGCAACATACTATAATAATGCCCACTTAAAAAAAATTCCTTAAGCACATATATCACTGCCTCCATTTCTATGCTCTAAGACTAGAATTCTAAGCTCCACCATCAAAAGTATTGCCCACTTTACTCTCTTCACTTATTTTGTCACCATTAATTTTTAAACTTTTTGTTTTAAACTTACAGAAAAATTGTAAGACTCATTTTCCATCTATATTCCCTTCACTTGGATATATCACTTGTTAAGATTTTTTTAATGTTTTATTCTTATCCTCTCTTTCTCTCTGTATGTGTATGTGTGTGCATACATGTAAGTGTGTATATATGTATCTATGTGTACACACAACTCATAAAGGTCACCAATGACTTCCATGTTGTCAAGTTTGCTGGTCATTTTTCAGTTCTTATTCAATGAGCAACATCAAAAATAGTTGTTGATACCCTCCTTTTGAAACCCATCTTCACTCAGACCTCAGAGCCCACTTCTTGGCCCAATTTGTTCCCCTGTATATGTAGGTATACCCATATATGTGTCCTTCTCAACCTTCTTTACTGTGTCTTCTTCATCATACAAACCTCCAAATACTGGTGGGCCAGGGGTATGGTCCTTAAATTTCTTCTCTATCTACATTTACTCCCCACATGGTCACATCCAGTTTTAAGACTTTAAATACTATCTACAAATTGTTAGATCAATTTATGTCTTTGATTTAAATTTCTCTCTTCCAAATTTTAGATTTCTATTACCAAATGCATACTTAATTCCTCCACTAGAGGTTTAGCTTTACATGCCCAAATCTAAATTTAAGATTATGTGATCTGACTTCTTCCACACTAACCACTTCCATTTTCCTATTAAGAAAATGGAAATTCCATCTTTCCATATGTTCAGTCCAAAATCCTTAGTCATTCTTGCCTCTTTTATATGCTCATCCAATACAATGCAGCCACTCCTTACCACTTCCACATTACCACCCTGGCTAAACCACCACCATCTCTCACCTGTAGCTTCCTATGTCAACTCTTTGTCTTTGTTCCCCACATGCTGCCACACCATCCTTTTAAAACATGGTTTATATCATGTTACTCCTCAGTGCAAAGACTTTCAATGACTTTTCATCTCACTTTATAATTTACTGCATCCCAGTCATCCTGTCATTGATGTTTCTTGAGTATTCCAGGTTCTAATAACTCATTAAGAACCCCCCAAAGTTCCTCCTACCCACTGTCTGAACAGCTACCCCATTTTGCAACTTTCTGCATGGAATGTCAAAGGCCAGGATGTGACCAATAAATGATTATTTTGACAAAATTAGTAAAAGCAAGTGGTAGAGGGATTATTCCAATGGGAAAAGTGTAATCCTGAGATGCTTGTTCTATTAATTCATAATATGGAATCTGCCATTAATCCAGCTGGTTGTTCTGGGAAACTGTTTTACACATTGACTGATGTTATTAGGATTTTGTTTCAGTTCAAGATTTCATCAACAAAATAACCAGGGTTAAACTTCAGGACATTTTGCTTCTTCTTGTTAAGCTTGTTGCAATGTTATTGTCTGAAGCAATGAGCAGTGATAAATTATATAGATACATATATTCTATGTCTCAGAAGGAAGGGCCTAGTTTTTGGTATGTGATATATGGGTTCAATCTTACTAGTTCCCTCTCTCATCTCACCTGTATCACTCTTTAGTCATTGCTTTCAGCACAAACACAGACCACTATTCAAATAGTATATGAGAGAATCATGCAGCAGACATCTCAAACTGAAAAAAAAAAATGCTTTGTAAAGATATTTAGAGAATAAGACTACTTAGACTTGTAGTTTTGATTGTGAGTTGAAAAACATTGGAACCAACTCTTTCAGGCTTTATATAAATATTAAGTCAAAATCATAGTCATCTTATCCTAAATAAGGTAAAGAACCAACAGTTCAAATCCACAGATTTTTATTGTCATGGAAACATTTTCATAAAAAAGATGTTTCACTCTTTCTTTCTCTCTTCTCTTCTCTTCTCTTCTCTTCTCTTCTCTTCTCTTCTCTTCTCTTCTCTTCTCTTCTCTTCTCTTCTCTTCTCTTCTCTTCTCTTCTCTTCTCCTTTCTCTCTCTCTCGTTATATGGGTATGTAGATGGAAATTCTACGAAATCTAACCTCCAAGTATAGTTGCTTTAGCTGTCAAAAGTCTTTTCTATCCCTAGTACTTAGCACATGGTAGATGCTGATTAATATTTGTTGAAAGAATGCTATGGGAAAGAGGAAAGATGACAAATATGCAGAAAGGCTACAGACAAGAGTCATTCACTTTTTATTGGATACCTACAATGTGCCAAGCATGTATTAAGTGCTCCAGATATAAAACAACAACAAAAATAAGACATGTGCTATCTCATAGTCTGGTGTTAAATAAGACAACAAGCACTTACAATGTAATGTGAGACAAGTGATGCTGGGGTTACCCAGAGTACCATGAAAACAAAGGGGACATAAGTTGAAGGAGACAGGAAAGGCTTCTGGAGGAAGTGCTAATATGTGCCCTGACATATGAGTAAGAGTGAACCTATTAATGGGGAGGGGTTGAGGGCTGTGAAAGGGATTGCTCCAAGTAGAGGGAACAGCACATGCAAAAGTACTAGTATCAGAGAACATGGCTTCACAGACAACGGGGAGCCTTTTAGTAGGACTTTGAGAGTTGAAGTTGAGGGGTTGGGAAGACTTGAGGATGGGGCCCAGATCATATGTAGTCTTGCTAATTGTTGAAGCTGATAGTAGATGGCTGATTAATATTTGTTGAAAGAATGCTATATTTCAATATATGTTGAAAGAATGCTTGTTAAAAACTCTGAAGATTTAGTTTCTTGATATACAAATAATAAAAACTTTTTTAACTTATGAATTAGAATTAGATTGTTAATAACATTCATATCCATATCTTCACTATGGCTATTCGTGTTTTTTTTGTGCTTCCATATGAATTTCATCAGTATTTGTTCTATTTCTTTGAAGAATGTCATTGGGATTTTTATTGGAATAGCATTGAATCTATATATTACTTTTAGTAGGATGGCCATTTTGATTATGTTAATTCTTCTGATCCATGAGCAGGGGAGGTCTTTCCATTTCTTTGTGTCTTCTTCTGTTTCTTTTAACAATGCTTTATAATTTTCTTTGTATAGGTCTTTCACCTCTTTTGTTAGGTTTATTCCCAAGTATTTGTTTTGTTTTGTTTTTTTTTTTTTGTTTCAATTATAAAAGGGATGGGTTTCTTGATTTCTTCTTCTTCAGATTGATTGTTTGTGCATAGGAAGGCTACTGATTTTTGTGTGTTGATTTTGTATCCTGCTACTTTACTGAACTGATTGATTGTTTTGAGTAGTTTTTCTGTGGAGTTTTTAGGGTTCTCTCTATATATTATCATATCATCTGCAAATAGTGATAGTTTCACTTCTTCTTTCCCTATCTGGATTCCTTGTATGTCTTTCTCTTGTCTTATTGCCCTGGTTAGGACCTCCAGTATTAATATTGAAGAGCAGTGGTGAGTGAGGACATCCTTGTCTTGTTCCTGATCTTAAAGGAAAGGGCTTCAGCTTTTCACCATTGAGAATAATATTGGCGGTGGGTTTGTCGTATATGGCTTTTATCATGTTAAGGTATGTTCCTTCTATCCTGTGAATTTCAAGGGCCTTCATCATAAATGGATGTTGGACTTTGTCGAATGCTTTCTCAGCATCTATTGCATATCTTTACTATGAGTGAGGGTTAAGTTTATTAAGAAGTACATTTCAGAGTGTTTTTAAAAGTCAATAGAAGACAGACATCTCTTTTAAGGGACACTAGTGAGAAAGTTAGATAACTAGTGGTACTTCTGTTACATATATGTCCTGCACCTCATGATTTCACTCAATGTTTCAGCAGAAAATTATCACAGATTAACGAGAGAAAACATGAGGAAAAGGGGAGGAAAAATGAATGGAGGAAATTCTTCCACTTTTGTTCTCTCCAAATGAATTAATGAAAACATATCAAGGATCAGAAATTTGGAGAGGAGGAAGTCTATAATCTAGATATACAAGATATAGTTCAGTATTGCTCAAAGGCCCCAAATTTAATTATATATTTGCAATATTTATAGACTTATAGATCTGTCATCAACTGTGTAATAATGTTTTCCATGACATATTTCTGATTTCAGATATAGGCCACTAGATATAAATCCTTTTCTAGGGAGTTTAATTCATATGAACTACATTATAAAACTAGATTTCAAATTTTATTTGCAGTTTCCTAGATTCCTGCAATAGCCCCCTTCATTCAATCCTGATCTTACTATAATCTACTCTCAGCTCAGTATATCCTATTAAAAAGTAAGACAAAGTCATACTGTTGGTCAAAATCCATCAACTCAGAGTGAAAGTCATAATCCTTACAAGGCTTTATATAGCTAAAACTTAATCTGGCTCTTCCCCAACCTCACTGTTACTTCTCTGACATCATCTCAGGCCACACAGGTCTCGTTCTTATTTGAACAGGCCAGGCCACCGTAGGGCCTTTACATGCGATGCATTTCCCCCTGAAATCCACAAAATTCTCTCCCTCACCTCCTTCATTGTCTCTATTCAAATGTTATTTTCTCATGACTCCATCCTATTTAAAACCTCATCACGACTCTCCATTCCCCTTACCCTGATCTACTTCTGAGATATACTGTGTAATATTTATTATATTTATTGTCAATAGAATGCAAATTCCATAAAAGCAGTAATTTTTGTCTCTTTTGCTAATGATCCATCCTAAGCACCTAGAACAGAGCCTTGTATATTTGCACATGCTCAATAAATGCTTACTGAATCAACTGCTCAAATAAAATTTTATGCCACAAGCTAAGACAGAATATGGCAATGAATATCTTTCATTCTGAGAAGAAAGAAGATCTGATTTGAAAATTTGTATGTAAACTTATTTCCCTTCTATGCAAAACAAAAACAGTTTATGTTTTTAAGGGCACATGAGGATTACTCATCTCACAATTCTGGCAAAGAAGTGTGTGTGCACTACTATTTAAGTATTTGTGTAGCAGGAAAACACAGCAAATGTTTTCACTTTACAAGATCACCACAGTAAGGTATTTTAAGATTGAAAGACAGTTTGAGATCCAATCAATACTTCTTTCTTTCTCAAATTGGCATATCACAATGGGAATGATTGACTCATCAGATTTCATTTTTCAAAACCAACAGAAACCACTTGGAGAATTTTCAAAAGACTAGTATTCTAATAGATTTAAAATTTTTTTCCCCTTTGAAATTTAAGAACCACTATTAAAGGCATAATTGCATACGCTGAAAAAAGTCTTATAAAAGCTCACTGTCTTTACAGCAATGAACAAAAACTGATAATAAATGTGTTAGTATTACTCCTTAAGTGTCATTTCTACAAATCTGAAGGAAGCGAGAAAGCCTTTATAAAGTATTCTAAGTTATTACAGTAACCAGAAAGTTAGAGGTAGTTCATAAGGTAAATGAATATTTTTAAGAGTAACTTGAAAAAAAAGGAGAAAAATGTGTGAATTCCAGCTCAGTGAGGAGAGGAGTGGAATAGTTAAAAAATTGATAAATCTTGAAAAGGGGAATAAAAGTTAAAAAGAAACAGAATAAATGGAACAAATAGTCCAAAAATAAAAGGAACAAAATTTAAAAGTTTGTTAATTATAATAAATTTAAACAAACTAAATGCTCCAGGTAAAAGACAAAGATTCTTAGACTGTAGTTTTAAAAATTCAAATATATATTGTTTGAAAGAAACATGTATAAATTAAAAGGATACACAAAGGTGGACACAAAAAGGTAAAAATAGAACATCAGTAAACTTTAACCAAAAGACAATAACAAATTGTTGTTGAACAAAAATCTGCCTTCCCCAAATGTGTCTTTTTTTTTTAATTTTTTTTAAAAAAAGATTTATTTATTTATTTATTTATTTATTTATTTATACAAGCACTGGGTACAGTCAGAAGCGCGGGAGGGTGAGAGAATTCACCAGAGCCAGAGCAGGGAACAGAACAGGCAAAAGGACCGAAGTACACTGCTGAGGGGAGCAGCGGGCGGCAGGGGAGGTCTGCGCGCCAGGTGGGACCCTCCTCCGGTGGCCGGGGAGCAGCTGGGGATCCCACCGGCGCTGCAGAGGCCGCCGGCAGCTTCGCAACCCAGCCCTCAACCGCTGCACCACTGGGGAGGCCCCAAATGTGTCTCTTTTTTTCGTCAAAAGATTGACATGATGGGAGGGACTCTAAAGGCGATGAAGAAGCTGCTTTTCAAAAAGACATTTGCGTGGAAAACTCTCTGTAAGGGCATATATTGGAAGGCCCAATCTCCACTTACCTTTTAAATGGAGCGGCACAGCTTAATCTGTATAGCTATGTCTACTGTGCTTCTCTGGTAACCTTCCTAACTAATCTTTCCTTTCTTTTTTCAAGTTGTTTTTTGTTTTTTTAGTTTACTTTTGTATAGAAGAACTGGGGGTGTAGGTCAGAGGCACGGGGGATGAGAGGATTCACCAGAGAGAGTAGGGGGCAGAACAGGCAGATCTACTGACATACACTGAGGGGAGCAGCGGGTGAGACAGGAGAGGTCTGCTATTTGTGTCCTGATACCATACTAAACTCTTGTAATAAAAGACTTTAAGACCAAAAGCACTATTAACCATAGAATCCTAAAAAAAGTTATCAGAACCAGTTTTCTATTGTCTTATTTTCCTTTCTCCTTTTTCTCTTCCTAATTCCCTCTCGGAAGCAGACCATTTTTCTGCCTGTTTCTCTCCATTTCAATCTTTGCTCTTCTCATTCAGTGTGACTTTCTTAGGGCAAAGCACACAACAGTTGGGCCCATGATCACAGCCTGATAAACATTTCTAAAGAATTGCCTATTGAAGAATTTTTCATGGGATGAAAGAACGGTTTTGTTTGAGCCACATTTAACCATAAAACTCTATATAATGTTTGCTTTGTTAGATATCCTCAGTAATTGTAGGCAGATAACCTATTTTTTTTCCCCATCACTTCTAATACTGAAAATGAGAATTCATATTTGTAACTAGATAAGCAAAGGTGCTGATAATGAAAAGCCAATAACTAAAGTTCTTAACTGTTTGCAAGAGCAATAAAAAGTTTCGATTACAAACCGATTGGCTAATCTTTGACTTGTCACAGAGTTTAAAGTACCAAAGAGAATGTCCTTCTATCAATCAAATTAGAAAGTGCTTAATCAACTTTGAATATGTGACGGGAATAATGACTTTTACAGCCTCACCCAAGCAAGGCAACTACCCATATAAGCCCAGATCTTGCTGTACTTCCTAGTTCTGTATCTGGCAATTGATTTCAAATCACCAAATCTGACCCCCGGCTTCTGATAGAACTGCACTTGAGGGAAAAAGAAGTGCTTCTTCCTTCAGAAAATTTAGATTATTAGGAAGAAGACCACCGTGCATATATCTCACATCTCGAAACGTCAACTTTTAATTTCAAGATGCAAATAAAAATTTTGAGTGGCATTTACTTTCTAGCTCAAACCAGTCAGTCTCTTTGATATCTATCCAATCCCCAATACATGACATACAGGCCATACATCCCCATACATACATGACATACATCCCCATACAGGCCATGTGGAGGGGACCCTGGATATGTTACTTAAAATCTCTGTGACCCCATTTCCTCAGGGGTGCAAGTGGATAGATGATACATAGAATTTAGAAAGTGTGATATGGCCCTAGTTATTTAAGCTCTAAATAGTGAAGGTACCTCTTACCTTGGGACTGGATATAATTACTTTAGGAAAAATTATTTAGAAAAGTGTTTTCTTTTATAGGTTCGTGGCAGTGTTGGGAGTTGGACAGACGTCAAGTAGATGTCCTTGACAGTCACTAACCACTACCCAGGGCTTTATTCATAGTAAATGGACATTAAATGTCAACTAGTAATAATGATGATTCAAGCCCCACTAAATTGAGAGGTTTCTATAACCAATTCTGATTAGGGGAATTGAGTATTTTAAAAAGAAAAATTCAATAATGAAATTGAAAGAGGAAAATATCCTAGCATAAATCCCTCAGATTCAGATTCAGAAATTGGGAAAAAAAAAGTCATCTTTTATTTTTCTGATTGGCTTGAAGGAATGAAAGTCATTTGGCCAAGGGCAAAAATCAAAGTGTGAAGCAGTGAGACATACAGATGGTCTCAAATCAGCCCCAATTAACAAATGCAAGCTTTCACTGCCCCGTAGAAAGTATATCCAGAACACTGTGGACTCGTTGCTTTTCGTTTCGGAGTGTAATCTATATAATTGTCTTTCATAGGTTTAAAAAACAATAAAAGATATAAAGATATGGAGAACCTTGGATGTTTGAAAGTAGGGCAAAGGACTTTGGCTATAGGATTAATTATTAAGCATAACCCCTTACTGTATATCAAATCCACCTTAAGTTTAAATAAGTGAGACTCTTTTTTCCCTCTTGTCAATTTTATCTAAATGAATAAATCACTTCTTTTTGACCATAAAGGGGTGTAATTTTCCATGCTGTGGTATATTCGCTCTAACCAAAAATGTAGTCAAATATCTTCTGGAAACACTGTCAAAGTGATCAAGGTCACAGGTAAAAGTCAAGCAGAAGATTCTCAAGCTCTGCCTGGGATTTCTACCCAGTATGATTGACAATGTTTCAAGCTTTAGCTTTTCTGGTGAAGGGACACCAGAAAGTGGCAAAAGTATCTGATTCAGTTAAAAGAGCATTTGGAGTTTACAGAACCATAGTTATTTTGACACAACCAAAATAGACAACAACAAAAAAAATCTTCCTAAGAAAATATATTACCCTTAAACATTGAGCAAGAATCTTATGAAATTCTGGGTTATAATCAGAATTTCTAATCAGGGAACTTTATTGGGAGAAGCTATTTTTTTTCCCACTGTCCAGGTATGAAGCCCTTGAAGCTGGACTGACTCACATATCAGTTTCAAATGGTACTGGCATCTTGAGTAACCCCCTTGGGCCCGAGGACTGTTGTCCGGAGCCGCCTGGAGCATGCGCCGTGTTGCGCAACACACGTGCCATTAATTAGTTTTTGCTTTACCATTTCGCCTGCTGAGAAAACCTGTCCCGACCCGCGGGATTCGTAGGCACGAAAAGAGAAGGGCTGAGGATTGAAATGAGGGGCTTGAGACAACTTGACGCTAGCGTTTACTTCTTTATTTTTCCTTTACCTTTCTTTTACTTTTCCCTGTCTTTCTACCTTCCCTGACCTTCTCTCTGCTCCTCTCGCAATAACCTCTCTCGCAATAATCTCTCCACCTTCTCGTGGTTCTCTTCTTATATCCTGGTAGCTCCTCGCATTGTACCTCCCAGTCTCATTTGATTAATAGGAAACACCTGTGGTTTCTCAGCAGGCAAAACGGTAAAGCGAAAACTAATTAATGGCACGTGTGTTGCGCAACACGGCGCATGCTCCAGGCGGCTCCGGACACCTACAATACAAAGAGAGTGAGGAGGCATTCTAGAAGTTACCACATTTCTGTTTCTCTTCCAGAAGCCCCAACATATGTCAGAATAAGCAGTCAAAATTTTTCATCTTTCCTGGAAACAGATTAAATTATTATGTGTGGCAGTTATAAGCTCTTCGCCAAACCTCTGATTCTCCTTCCTATGTGTCCAGACTACCTGTTCATGAGACTAGGTTTTTTTTTTCCTTAAAGATTTATTTACTTATGCATACAAGAACTGGGTTATAGGCCAGAGGTGTGGAGGGTGAGAGGATTCACCAGTGACAGACTGGGGAACTGAACAGGCAGACTGACTGAAATACACTGCTGAGGGGAGCAGGAGAGTCAGGAGAAGCCTGCTGTGCCATGTGGCTACGTAGCTCCCAGGCTGGCTGGGGATGGAACTCGTGCTGCAGAGGCTGCAGTTAGCTTCACATTGCTGTGCTTAACTTCTTGTGCCACAAGGGAGGCCCTGAGACTAGCTCTTATTGATTATATGTGGGCAAAGGTGATAGGTGTCAGCTCTTGGTAAGACTTTTAAGTAGCAGGTGTGCCTCTTCCACATTCTCCTTTCTGCCTGCAGGATATAATGGTAAAGAGGCCCAGCAGATGGAGGGACCATAAATGGAAGATGAAGCTCTTTGATACCATATGTGAAAGAAAATTGACCACCAACCACAAATACCAACAAATACATGAACAAAACCTCCATTGTGTTTGAACATTATGCATTTTGGGATCAGTTCGGTACTGGAGTCAGGCCTACACGAACTAATGCACCCAATATTTTATGTTTTAGAGCATAAAATCACTTGAACATCAGAATTATGGGCCTTCATCCTGGAAAATATGAAAGGGACTAGCAGAACAGTAAAATAAAAAGGAAGGAATAATAGCTACAAATATGCATGTGAACTATGTGCCCAGTCCCACGTTAAATGCATTGCACATACTGTCTCATTTAATTTCATTTACTCACACAACTTTTAGAAATGGTATTATTATTATTATTATTATTAGGCCCATTACTCGTATTTGGGAAATGAGGCAGGAGTACTCTGCAAGTACTCGGGAAGCCATGACTCAAAATCTAGGCACTTTGGACAATTTTATCACAACACCTTATAAAATAAGCTTTGTTATCCCTATTTTAAAAATGAGTAAGCTAAGGTATAAAGATGAATAGAAGATGAGTAAGATGAGATAAATGATCTGTTCAAGCTCACACAAGTGGAAAGATTCAGACCCAGGTCTGTGTGGCAGAACATGGAGGGGAGAGGTCACTCAGATAGAGTGTCCCTCCATTCCCCCGCCTCAGAGGCCTTGAGGTTGCTCTGTTAGCTCTGAAAACATAGGACTACTGCAGTCTTCATTAGTTGTCAGTTTTGAAGACATTGCAATTTTTGACAAATAGTTAACTGGCTTCCCCCAATATGTCACTGATGAAAGATAACAGTGGGGAGCTACTTCCAAGATAGCGGGTGGGGCTCGTAGCCAACTTGATGGTGGAGGGTGGAGCTTTTAAAACTCCACCCCCTGAGCAGGGGCTCATGGGAAGTAGGACAGAGCTGAACTTTTGGACAGTAAAGCTTCTGGGGTATTGGGGACTTTTTAACTTCAATGGCCCACCCTTTTATTGCATCCCCAAGGACTGACCCCTCAAGGACTTGTTGGCATGTCAAGGAATCTCTTTAGACCCATCCCTGTCCCTTCTCACTCCTGACTTAATCTGGAGCGTTATTAGCATATCTGGCCTATATATTTAGGGGAATGGTCAGTCCTGGAAGCTCACAGTGGGACAAGTCCAAGGTCATTTTGGGACCAAAGACTCATAGTCCCATGGTCAACTATACAATCTGATATTTGTTGTTGAGAAAAAGCACAGAAGCCTGTGAAGGAGCTGGAGCTCCTCAGCAGTACAGAGTCACCTGGGTCACAGGGGAGACTGCAGAGAAAAAGCAGGCTATCTTGGTAACCAGGGGGGTGAGCCCATCATGCTCTCAGTTTCATAGGAAAGGGCTACCACAGCATGGTCTTGATGCTCCCAATGCCTTGGGAAATGCAGGAAGAGGGGTTCCCGGACCATGTTTTTCCACAGGGAGAATCAGGACACTCCACGGGGGCATGGGAAGGGCACATTTCTTCTTCCAGACCTGCTACAGATGCTGGTCTGTTAAGGATTTTCTAAATATCTGCCTAATCATGTCACCCTCTTCTGCCTTAGACTCGGGACCAAACTTATTGCTGTATCCTACAGGATCCTATGGGGCCCTGTCTGTCCCTGTAATCTCAATTCATTCCAATGTGCCATATCGCCACACTCTCTAGGGATCTTAAAGTGTGATGACGGTATAGCCTATAAACTCCATCATGACAAAATTCCTGTATTTTCACTCACCATTTTATACCAGCACTTAGTTTATTTGCCTGATGTAGATGGCACTTAATCAGTACTAGCGGGTGGGTAGATGATTGGTTGAATGAATGACTGAAGAGCCAATATTTTTGCAAAAAAAAGTTATGTGGGTGCTGGAGCAAATCACTTCTGTGATTGTAGTCTGAGTCTTTGTCTTCCTCAGAATTGGGATGGCATAGAGATACAGGCCCCAATGTAAAAGGTTAATGGCAACAAAAGCTTCCATCAAACCTTACCAAAAGACAAAGTAACAAAAGCATGTTTCACTGATTCAAATACTTTTAGAAAGGGGTGGGATCTAAGTCAACAAATGAATGTAAGAAATGAACTCTAATTGATCATGTAGCCTTAAAATGACGTGGAGGAACATTACCAATTTGATTTTTCAGTTCTGCCCCTTTGCAGTGATGGTACAACCAGGATCAGGAAAAGAGTAAGAGTCCTAAGGGACATACATTTCCCTGCTGCCAACAGGATGCCAGGAAATCCAATAAATTTACAGAGGTTTTGTGAGTCAGCTCATTGCCAGGAAACATCAGTTTACAACCCTCCATAGCTTATTACAACCCTCCAAGCTTATTTCATTGCTGATATGACTAGATACCTGGGAGTTTTTGTGTTGTGTTGGTTTTTTCTCTATGACCATAGTTTCACTCAGAATGGACTCAGAACATGGCATAATATGAAGGGCACAGAAACCAGGTGAGTCAGTTGATGAGGATTCACTATGCGTAATCCATGGTACAATTAATGTGAATAAGAAGCATATGACAGACAATAAAGGTGAGAAAATTGTCACTGGATTTAATGAGGTGGAGATAAGGACTTAGCAGCACATGTGAATTGAGCTCATATTGGTTACAAGAACCGTGACTTAACTGGTGCTGGTAGATTAACCAGTGGACTCATTGTTTAAGCCAACTCATGCAAAACCACATGTAATTACCATCTCCTAATGGTAAAATTTAAGGACTGATATTTAAAGAGTGATATTTATAAAGAGACAAGTTTTTGCTGTTTTTTCCAAATGTGCTATTGGTGTCATGTTGTTTGGCTTTAGTTTGGAATCTGCCCCCAACAGATGAACACTGTTACTTAAAAGACCTGCAGTGCAAGTCCTGGCCTGAGTGATATAGGATGGAAGATTTAACACAGATTAAATGGGGTTTGCTCTTGATTAATTTCACTTTCTACACAGGAGAAAGTGCAGGGAATGTAATTGCAACATAGAATTATGGAACATCTACTATCTTATGTTCCTACTATCTCCTACGTTTCTTACTAAGAAACTCTACTATTTGAAAAAGAATTTATTTTGCATTTTCCCATTTTTTTAGAGTCAATATCAATTTTCCAAAGTTTTGAAGGTTAACTATTGGAAAACATGAAGGAAGTTTATTTGGGGGGCAAACAATAGAATGAGAGTGTGCCAGTAAAACAATTTTAAAAATTAAAAATGAATCAACACATTGGAAATCAAAGAGGGAATTGTTTGAAATGACATAGCAACCTTTTGATGTCAAATTTTGTCTACTGTGACAGAGGAGACCCTGGGACTCCCACCTTATTAAAAAGACTTGGTTGCTACTGACACAGAAACAAAATGGAATGCAGAGGGGAGTGGATTCCAGTAACAGACTCAGGGCCTAGTGATCCTCAGGATCAGTGTTTCTCTCTCTGGATGCTCAGGAGAACCACTGGAGGGACTTTTAAATGCCAGCACTCAAGCTCTACCTCTTAAGACTAAGATTTGATTATCATGAGACTTGAGTATCATGCAATAGCTCCCCAGTGATTCCACTGTGAGCCTCCTGAAAGACTCAGCCATGGGCTGAGAAGAGGTGAGGAAGATAGAACAAGAGAACATGTAGCTGGGCATACATTCACTCAGTTCAGAAACTAACGAGAACAATAAATGTCTGTAACCATTAAATTCCTCACCGAGCAATTTATGTAATGTTTAGTGTTCCTGAAACTAATATACCATTTTTACACCTTTGGATGATGTCTCTAAATAATGAATGCAGGCCTCCCTGGTGGTGCAGGCAGTTGAGCGCAGCACTGTGAAGCTGTCTGCAGCCTCTGCAGCATGGGTTCGATCCCAGCCGGCCACGGAGATACCCACATGGCACAGCAGACCTCTCCTGTCTTGCCCACTGCTCCCATCAGCAGTGTATTTCAGTCAAGGCTGCCTGTTCTGTTCCCCACTCTGTCTCTGGTGAATCCTCTCACCCTCCCACACATCTGGCCTGTACCCTGGTTCTTGTATGCATGAATAACTAAATCTTTAAAAAAATAAATAATGGATGCTACTGTAACTACTAAGCTTTTATTAAGGAATTAAATCCATTCCATAATAGTCATACTTTCTGTCATCTACAGTCTCTTCCCATTGCCCTAGTGAATTGAGAGATGACTGGCACAGTCATGTTTACTTACTTTAATTCCTTGCAATCCATCTCCAGGGGGGCCTGGGGGACCAGGCAGTCCTTTCTGCCCCATATCACCCTGTTGGAAGATTAAAAGAAATGAAACAGAAGCTTGAGGAAGAAACAATGTAGTACTGCTCTCAGCTTTATTTTTACTTTGTCATGTTGCCCACAAGCTATATAATATTTTATAAAAAGCAATGCTTTTCCAAAATTTTAATTTTAATTTCAATACTCCCTTGAAAAATCCTACATATGATCTGAATATAAAGAAAGAGGTAAGGCAGAGGTGCTTGGCTTCATGCAAGTATTGGCTTTGGAGACTTATCTTCTTATGCATCTCTAACTGCCCTCTGACCAACCCTTAAAACATCAGAGGTGTGAAGACCACTTACACATAATTCTTTGTAACCTTAAATGGTGCTCCATTTTAATATGGAGTTTAGCAAAAGAGTCAATGAAAATTGATGTGACTGTGTTTTGAGATTTCAAGAAGTGTAAGTGAAGTAAGTGAAGTTGTAAGTACATCCTTCCCCAATATATATTCTTTACATCATAAGCTGATCCACTTTTTTTGAGAAAAGACTTCTGCATTGAGTTAAGATTGAAAAATGTTCTATGCCACAGTATACGCCTCTCCTGGGAGATCCCTTGGGCACATAAGTATATTAAAGTCTCTAAAAAGTCCCACAATAGAGAGATTAGTTTAGCTTTTCTCAAATTAGTTCATCCCAGAAGTTCCCAAACTAACATTTCATGCAATTAGCCTTTAGAAATGCTAGATTAATTTTTAGATTAATTTCTAGATTAATAGGTTAGTCTTTTACATTCCAATATGGAAAAAAAATCTTTATATTTTCTGATTGAAAGAGGATGACATGAGCATTGAAAAAAAGTTTAAACAGAAATAAAAACAATAAAGAAGAAAAAAATAGACCCCTTTTACTATCACAGTTATGGCAACTACTAATATCCTCATCCATACAAACTGATCTGTAATTTAAGTAAGAAATTGTCTTCTGCTGAAATGTGAATGAGTGGGGAAAGACAAAAACAAAGGCTAAACTGAGAACCTTGGTAATTCTGGGAACCTCAGCAAAATCTTGACTCAAAATTTTCCTCTTCCCTCTTGGATAGTGAGATTCTAATTAATTTCTCTGCCTTCTGAGTGTAAATACAAGTATTTGAAAACTGAATTTGTGGTGGGTGGCTTATTGAAACTTGTTTTGCCTATGAACCTGCCTGATGCTTCACCTTTTTGAGAAAATCAAAGAACTATTTGTTAAGCAAGTGAATAAACAATTAAAACAGGGTTTTTCAGCTTCAGTATTATTGGCATTTTGAGCTGGAGAAATTTTTGTACTGGGGTGCAGTCTTGTGCATTGTTGGGTGTTCAACAGCACCTCTATTTTCTCTACCCACTAGAGGCTACTATCCTCCTCTCCAGTGTTGACACCTTCACGTTTTCTCCTCCTTGCATTGTCAGATGTCCCCTTCTGGGGCAGAGAGGGAAGGACAAAATCTCCCTCATTGAGAATTACTGGATTAAAAGAATGAAAGGAAGAATAATCACCGAATTGGAGGGGATAAAGCAGAAGAAATTGAAATGAGAGCAAAGGAAAACAATGTTCCCATTACCTTATATGGGGACAGTACATCTAGATCCTTGTACTAAGACCCTGAGAGAAAGTACTGTACACATGTGACACAACAGATGTATGAGCTGGTGTCCTGTTGAGGCCATCGGATCCCCCTCTGGCCAAAGTCAAAGTGTGTGTTTTACGATCGTATGTATCTTAAGGTGTGTATCTTAAGACCTCTAAGGAATCTGGAAATATCTTGAGCACTCTGCAACCACTTTCTTGAGAGACACCAACTTTCTAATTTCTTTAGGGAGGCAAGTGACTTTATAACAAACTTATATGTTCTGTTTTACTGAAAGTCATGTCATGAGAAAAGACTTTTTAACCAGTAATCAAGAAAAACAGAAGTTGATACCCAAATGAACACTGACTATGAAGTCAATGTTCAACTTGTCCTCATTGATAGCACCTAATTGTCATGCAAAGACCAACCTGAGAACTCACCTTTGGTCCCTGGGTTCCTATGCCCCGAGGCCCAGAGGGACCTGGAGGGCCTCTCACACCAGGCTCTCCCTGAAACAATACAGTCAATGAGAAGATGCTGGTTAAACAAATGACCCCAGACTTTCAGTTGTAGAATACATCATATTAGACTATGCTTTCAAAAATACTTTTTAAAAATCTAAAATCCTTGAATTTAATGAAGATTAACTGAGCCTTTTCTTGCAGATCACTTTCCTATCCTTGATACTATGTCTTTATCTCCCTTTGTTTTCATTTTTTTATTGCCCACTGTACAGTCTTCAAGTCAACTGACACAGGTCCATTTCAAAGCAATCAAGTCAATTAACTTTTTGGCAACCTTGTGATATGCTCTCCTCTGGAATTTGAAAAAGTAATTACTGCTACTGTGAATTGAGGAATAAAAAAGAGACACGAAAAAACAACCATTAAAAGATGTAGTCCCAACCAGAACAAGTTGTTATTATTAATTTTTGTACAAAGATTATGCTATGTGGGTTAGAGAGGGCTGTCAGATTCTGCTACGAGGCAGTTGTGACTGTGGGGTAAACTTCACAAAGGCTTTCAGTTCCTCCACAGTATAACAGCTTCATAACAGGCAACTGTCAACAGAAAAGAGGTGAGAACTGAGGTCAAACCTATCTGAAATGTGCATAATGGAAAGAAGCAGAGAATAAAAGCCTCTTCATTAGCCACCTTCTGTATACCCAACACTATGCTAGTCATGTTCATCTGTGTTATTTGAAATAATGTAGTATTCACAACAATCCTGTGTTAGAATGTGACTAATTTACCTAACTCCTCTGAACTTCAGTAACTCCATCAGATTTATACCTAAATTTCATGGGGATACAATAAAGTAAGACAAAGAATGTGAAGGTTCCTCCCACAGTGTCCAGCATGAAGTAGGCATTTGGTAAATGTTAACTCCCACCTCAGCTGCTTTATTAAAGAGGAAACTAAAGTCTACCTGGGGGTGCACAGCTACTAAGAAGCATGGCTAGGAGGATGTGGAGAAATAGGAACTCTCATATGTTGTTAGTACAGACACGTTGGTTTTGCAGTTTTTTGAAAAGTTCAAGATAAATTTACCATATGATCTAGTAATTTAATTCCTAGGTATACACCCCAGGAAAATGAAAACATGTCCACAGAAAGACTTACATATGAATACTCTTGGCAGCATTGTTCATAATGGCCCCAAACTGGAAACACCTTCAATATCCATCAACTGATAAATGGATAGACAAAATGTGCTGGATTCAGCAATAAAAAGGAGCAAACTATGGACAATATGAATGAAGCTCAAAAAAGTTATTTGCAATGAAACAACCCAGATATATGGAGACCACATATTACATGATTCCATCTATATGAAATGTCCAGAAAAGATAATTCTATAGAGACAAAATATTTGTGTATCACTGCTTGGGCCAAGAATAGGAGCTCGGGCAATGATTTCATTATAAATAGGTACAAGGGATTTTATTGGTGAGGTGAGGTGGGGGAGGATGAAAATGTCTTAAAACTAATTTGTGGTGATTGCTATACAACTTTGTAAGTTTGCTAAAAATAATCATTGCATTGGGTGAATTCTCTGATATAAACAATATGCCTCAATAAAATGATAAGGAAAAAATGAAAAGAATCAGAGCCAAGCTTTGAACCTGGGGCGCTCAGTCTCTTTGCCCTATGTTCTGTCTTTTCTGTGTCCTTTCAGGAGCTGAATAACATAGCTTTCCATGCCAAAATTATGGATTATAAGAAATGATTAATTGTTTATCTAGAGAAATGGCCTCTCCTTTAATTAACTTTACTTTCTACTTACAAACCCTAAAATACCTCTGGAAAGAACACAGACAACTTTTAAACTATATTTATTACTGATTTAATTCTCATAATCTCTATTTTCACAATTACATTTTGCTTTACATTTTCACAATTCCCTTTTGCTTCAGGACACGTATGTTTCTAATCTCTTGTTCCTCTCACTTCCTCTTAGTACTTAGCTGCTTTTAAGGCTACAGGTACAATTATCTGTTTAATACCTCTCACCTCTGACTCCCAACTCTGAATGACCCCAAGTTTCTGCCAGCTCAAATGATCACTTCTACCATCAAGATTTCCAAGTGAAAATCTTGAATGTCCTGTATTTTATGCATTTCTATTATCTCCCTTAAATTACCTCTGAAGTACCTTTAGGGCAGTGAGAGTCTCCATGACACTAGGCTGATTCATATATTTCATATATATATATTCATATATTTCATATATTCATATATTTTTACACTGTCCAACAAAACAGAACATAGGTGAACACAGTTAAAAAGATTTTACCTATAATCATTAAATATTTTATCAAAAATAATTCTGTTCTTTGTCCAGACACCCTCAACCTGGGCATCTGGGAGTGCTCAATTTTTTTCCCCTATAAATCAATGGTAATAAAATCCCTAGAACCCCAAAATAATGTGCCAAATTATACCAAAGGAACATTCTGCTTTGGGACATGGGGGAAAGCTGCATTCAAGAGGCAAATGTTAAAACTTTATGCGGCCAGTGCCTGAAATTTGCTTTAGAATAATGCATTGTGGGAGGATGGGGGGGGGGGTTGGGTGGGGAATGAAACCTAGGGAATAAAGATAAAACAAGATTGCCCACATGTTGATCATTGTTGAGGAAGCACAGAGGGCAGTTCTTTTTAGTAGTCCTTCTAATAATTCTCATAACAAGATGTTCTTAATAATATATTTATTAAATCCGCAAACATTGCTCAATAAAAATCTCACCAATGAGGGTAAGGAAAGATTATTGTGATGTTCACTCATAATAAGGAGGAGAATGGAAAATTTAAAGATAAAAAGGTGGTCAAAGGGGAAAGAGCACACAGGTGGATTCAGTATCATTATTAATATAACTGACATGGTGTTTTATGTACCAAATCCCACATAATTTTTTAAGGACTTGAAAAGAAGGCAGAGTGAAACTCTTTTATCAAGTAATATTTCTTTTAACAAAGAATTTGACACTGTTTCATGATATTTTTCTTATTGAATGATTTTAGTTAAAAGCTTCTCAAACAGTATTAATCTCTCTCTCTCTCTCTCACACACACACACACACACAACCAAGAAAGGAAAGCAAGTGGGAAAAGTTGAAATAAGTGTGAATTTACTTTAGGCTTGCATTGTCAAAATTTTGTCGATATTCATTTTCTCCTTTGTATTCTGTCTTACTCTGTTCCCCCAACCCTCTTTTTTTAGCAGTGACTAAAAGTGAAATGCAATATGACAGCTGACCCTGAGATCACCTTATTGTCCTTTCTATCCTTGAACCTTAGCCAATGAGTTCTTTTAAGAATACTCAGGTCATATGTGATACTGCAGGGTTAACCTTGAACAAGTTGGCCATCCTTCTACATGAAGTTATTGACATATAACTGTGTTTTATCTAGCAAACCTATGTTAATATAACCTGATATGATTGTATGACTCTGATGAGACTTTAGCTTAAATTAATCTAGAATTAAATATCCTGAAGATGTTAGAATTGGTCTACAACATAGAATTAGGTTTGTTCCTAGAGGGTTACACACACATACACACACACATGAAATTGTGTGTATATATGTGTGTGTGCCTCTGTCTATCTATTTTTCAATAAATGGGTCTTTCAGGAACTTAATGAGCTGTGTGAATGCATAGACACAGTGTCTCTCCACTACAGTGGGATCTTGAGAATGGGTAGTGTCTTGTTCCATGGGCCTGTGCCAACGCTAAGCCACAACAGGCGAATGCATCAAGAAGATTCACTTTGTCACTGTTAGCACTGGGTCTGCCAATTGAAGCTCCAGTGATCCTAAGAAGTGTGCTTACCATGCTATTTTCAGATGCACAGTTTTACTGACAGTGGATAGAGGACATTCACAAATGAAAGGCATTACAACAGGTTCTTACATAGCTGGACTTAGCCTCCCAAGCAGGATCTGAAGGTTGTTGGAGACTGCAGGGGGAGCTCTCGCATCAGGAGATAATGAATAGACCTGAAAGCATATTCTAGAGTTGCCATTGGCAACTACCATCCATCAATTTCATAACACCACAGCCTAAATCCTATACCTCCCCTCCTACTCCCACTACCTCAAAAAAGAATAAATAACTGTTCAGACTGCCTAAATCTTTTCAGCCCACAAAAGGGGTCTAGATGGGATATGCTCCTTTCATTTTCTTTCTTTCTTTTTAAAAAGATTTATTTATACAGGGCCTCCCCGGTGGCGCAGCGGTTGAGCGCTGGGTTGCGAAGCTGCCCGCGGCCTCTGCGGCGCCGGTTCGATCCCCCGGCTGCTCCCCGGCCACCGGAGGAGGGTCCCACATGGCGCGCAGACCTCTCCTGCCGCCCGCTGCTCCCCTCAGCAGTGTACTTCGGTCCTTCTGCCTGCTCTGCTCCCCGCTCTGGCTCTGGTGAATTCTCTCGCCCTCCCGTGCTTCTGACTGTACTCAATGCTTGTATAAATAAATAAAAAAATCTAAAAAAAAAAAAAAAAAAAAAAAAAAAAGATTTATTTATACAAGAACCAGGGTACAGGCCAGATGTGCGGGAGGGTGAGAGGACTCACCAGAGGCAGAGCGGGGAACAGACCAGGCAGACTAACGAAATACACTGCTGAGGGGAGCAGCGGGCGAGACAGGAGAAGTCGGCCGCGCCATGTGGGACCCTCGCAGGCTGGCCAGGATCGAACAGGCACCGCAGAGGCTGCAGACAGCTTCACAGCGTGGCGCTCAACTGCCTGTGCCACGAGGGGAGGCCCTACTCCTTTCATTTTCATAGGATGTGGCCAAATTTAGGATTATGTACAGTACTTATATGTGTGAACTTCCATGATTCAGTGAAGATTTGACCTAGGCCCTAATCTTGCAGAGTAGTTAATTTCAATCCCTTTAATGTCATGTATAATCTTATGATGGTCCTAGTGATTATTCATTGAACTTTTCACTTTACAAAAGTAAGAAAAAGAGAGCAACACACTATCATAC
This sequence comes from Talpa occidentalis, assembly GCF_014898055.3. Taxonomy (NCBI): domain Eukaryota; kingdom Metazoa; phylum Chordata; class Mammalia; order Eulipotyphla; family Talpidae; genus Talpa; species Talpa occidentalis. The sequence continues at coordinate 88,391,023 of NW_026555331.1, forward strand.
GCATTCATTTTCTATTGGTAAATCTTTGCTCTGGTTAATATTAAAACCATTGTAATTGATTATAATATAATTAATACTTAACATTTATTTTGTGACAGGCACTTTTCATTCATTATCTGATCCTGTCAACTTACTTCATTTTACAGATAAAGGGAACGGAGCCTAGAGAGGATACTTAATTTGCCAAAACCATGTAGCTGGAAGCATTTCATACCTCAGGCTGACTTCATTGCTTAGAACTGCTACTACTAAATGCTTTAATGTGCTAGAATTCATAAAATGTTCTATGGACATTATTGCATTAATTATCCCAAGTCACAATGAGGAGGCTAAGTCTCAGAGAAATTAAATGACTTGCTGAAGTCTGGGGCTAATAAGTGGCAAATGTTGCAAGTAGAGCAATAATAAGGAAGTAATCTGCTACATTTTCTGTGTTTTATAAGATTTAAGTATAGAATTTGAGAAAATAGTGGCCTTAGAGACAAAACAGCCCATTAGATTATTTCTTCCTTTCCCCACACATACTAACATAAATCCTTAATCACTATTTCTTCCTTTGTTTGTGCCAATTAAGTCCCTGTCACCCTTTGAGAGGACCATGGAAGCAAGTTATAGTTATTCTGAAAGTGATTTCATGCTTTTCTACTTTGGAGAAAATAAAAAGCAAATTGAATTCACTGTGACAAGAATTAGCCCTTAAGAATTTTTCAAGGAATGGTACTCCTGAAGATTCTACTAAATGATAAAAGGAGGGAATGAGTGAGTTTTAAAATAAGATAGAAGCCAAAGTGATGATTAGCAGATGCAAAAAGTTCCTTTATGACTTATAACTAAAATTAAGTTTCTTAGGCCGCAGCTACCAAACATAAGCACCAGTCTGGAATGAATTGTGTCATGAGCATATGTAGTGATTTAGTAACTCTTCAGTACCTCACTCATAGTTGTCAGGATGTAAATGGAAATTTCAGAATCCTTCTTCTAAGCTTATTGACAGACAAACCAGATATTGATTATATGTACTGATTATTGACTGATGATTGTCATATCACTCAATTACTTCTCACTGATACCCTTTTATATAAAAAGGGAGGCAGTACAATGTTGGGGTGGCAGTAAGGTAATAACTTTTTAAAATGCTAGAAAACAAGTACTTAAGTCAAGTCACTATAACATTATTTTAGCATATTCCCCAACTTTTAATTTCCAAATATTTAAAATAATTTTAATTCTTTGCATCAGTTTCTCTCTTAGAATTTTAACATTCCCCTAAAGCATCAGTTTCTCAAGGTCCATGATAATTTAAAAACTTGTTTTAAGATTTGGGGTGATTTGCTATCGATTGTTTCTTTCATTTCTCACAATCAACCCATCAAACATGAGCCAATGATTCCCCTGTGCTAGGAATCTCATTTCTTATTTAACTGAACTAGAAACCTTGAAAATAGAAACATTGATAGAGTCCTTGACAAAAGGGAGAAGAGAAGGCTTGCTCATGCTGGGATTCAATATAATTTTCCATTGGGGGGAAGTTCCTCCAGTCTACACGATTAAAAATAAAAATGTGCTGATGGTGATGTGGGTGGGTGAATGTTAAGAGGGTTCAGTGTGTTCTCCAGGGCTGGTGGGAAGGTATTATGTTCTCTGGGCAGAGAAATGCAGAGCTAGGAAAACTGTAAGGAGAGATAAAAGCAATGCTGAAAGTCATGAGATAAATACAGCTCTGATTTTACAGGTTATACATCAAACTGAATTGGGGAGTGACTTTGAAAACTCACCTCATCAAGTTTTCCTGGTTTTCATTGTGACCTTTTTGAAATCTAAGATCAGATTGAATGGCATTTAAATTTGAGATGGCCCTGACTTTATTAGTCTTGTTCTTGAGCTGATTGTCCTACCTGTGGTAAATTTGCAGTATTGTCATAGGTGGGTTTCAACTCTGATGTAGAATCACAGACGCTTAACTTCACTATCATTGAGTCTGTCTTCTAGGTTAGTCCTCGCTGTCAGTGTTTAAAATGGAGTTCCTTGTCCAGCGCATGTCTGCTCATGGATTCACAAATTCCTAATGCATCCCTGTGTGAATTACTCCTCTGTTCCTCCACTGCCTGTCAGTGGTGTGCACATATGTGAGCCATTGCAAGAGAACAGAGGGGTGATTCAGATGCTGGGAACATTTTTAGAATAATGATACACAGTGGAATTTCACATGGGCTTGCATTTTTAATTTATGACTATGGGCCACTTTTGTCAAATACAGCATGTATTTACAATAGTCAAACATTTAAGGCTTTTGAAAAATGTTTAACTCTTTTGGGTTTGGGTTTGTGCTTCTCTTCCATGTTTATATAACTTAAGCTTTCACAATGGAAAAGCTAGAATGCAAAGAGAAACAAACCAACTGTACATGAAATGGTGCCGAGATAGTTAGAAGACAGACTGCATTGAATATTGAGCATCTGTGGGTTAGGCCAAGTCATTCTTTCTGCTCTGATTTATTCATCCATTTGGTCTTTTATTTTTTCATCCATATTCATATTCTCCCTCTCAAACGTAAACACAATATCGTATCAAAATTGTTTATATTGTAAGGAGGCAAGTTGTTCAACCTTTCATGTTCTCGATTTCCTTATCTCTAAAATAATGGAGCTGTTAAAAAAATCTGGAACTACTTAGGTAGGTAGCATATAATGTATAATTTAGGAAGTTTATAATATATAATATGTAGTACTTGGATAATATACTATAATGACAACAAAAACCACCAAGTCTGTTTTACTTACAGATTTTTTCCAACTACTTGATAGTTAACAGGTCTCTGGAGGACCCTAAAAGTCAAGTTAGATTCCCCTAAAAGTACAGGTTGGCCTAAGCTCAATGACTGCAAAGCTCTGGTGAAGGCCACATATTTCTCTGTGATGACTGAAGGGGACTGAAAAAGCTAAGACAGGTGTGTGGTAGAAGGCACCTGCCTTTATGGAGCGCAGGAGAGTCACTCCTTATTCTCCTTTTAGGAGACCAAGAACAACTCTTAACCGCCAGACATATCGGGGAATCAGTTCTTGGCTACCTGTGCCGCACAAGCATCAGCGGTGAAAATACAGGAGCAAAGGAGTTATCTGAGCTTCTTAAAGGGACATGAGACTTACACATGATTGTCCCCCAAGTAACATCAGGTCTCCCTAGTCTCCAGAGACCTGGTAGAGAAAGGCAGGCAGTGTTGAGGTTGCCTACCCTGTCAATGAGCCAGGAGTTTGGGCCTCAGGGTCAGAACACCTAGTGAGTTTTAAAACACATCGATTGTCTCTGTGGAAGTTGTAGTTTGTACAGGAATTTTAGAAATTTCTCGGCAGTCCTCAATAACATTTGGATTAAATTCAAGGTAATTATATATAGAAGTACCAAAACCACCAATGTCATATGGATTTCTTCCACTTGGGAAAAAACTATGGTGCACCACAGGATTTGAGTTGTCAAGGATTGCTTTCTGTATGTTTTGAAACAGAAGTTTTGATTCTAATGTCTATGTCATGTGCTGACCACATGTGAACTTAACTAAATATCATAAAAATGTACCATTAAATTAATCATCAACCTTAATTGTTTCCTTATTTCAAAACACATTGGCATTAATGCCCTAAGGCTGATATTTTCAGGTGACTACACTTAAAATGAAAAAATATCATATATGTTTATAGAACCATACACACACATACATATACAGACATTTCCACATATTTACATTTTCTCAGCCATTTTAACTCAAAATGAAAGGAGAGGAAATTTGCATACATTTAAATCTTGTACTTTTGCTACTATTGACAATTTTAGGTATTTTGAGAGTCTAATCACCACTTGATTAAGGCAGGACAAGGTTACATGGAATTAGAAATTAGACATTTTGAATTATCTCCCTTTTTTGCCAGTTTCTGTTCATGTGTGTAGGTGTTTCCAAATTTTTTTTTTTAAAGGCTACATAGACACCTTAAGGCTTCTGTAAAAGACAAAAGACGGTTTTGAGTTTTTTAAAAACTGCCTGTATTTTCAAGTTTATAATCCAAGTTCTTTAAGACTAGTACACATGCCTAACATCTCCTTTGGGAGATAGTGATTTACAGGATTACACACTTTCTCAACCTCCACAGAAAAACAACAGGCAACAGATAGCAGGAAAAGGCAGCTGAGAAGAGGCTGGCAGACAGGGCAGGAGCCAGCGAATGAATGTCTTCTCTTTGTTCACCCTCCAGTGTAGCCTCACAGATAATGAATTTTAATCAAGACACATCTTGTGGCAGCATGTTAGCTATTTTTTTTTTTAATAAGCTAAATTTTGTAAGACCACATTTTTTTCAATTTTTCTCCTTAAAATGCATATGAAAATAGATAAAAATAATTTCAGAGGGAAATGGTATATGAAATCATTTAGTAATTGTTTTAATCTGCATGTTAAATGAACCAACGCAGTGGAATATTCACAAGGATCAAACTTGAGAAAATAATCTGTTTTAGTATCTTTATTACTATTGCCAAATGTAAAGCAGTAACATACTGGTATAATTATATATATATGTGTGTGTGTGTGTGTATACACACACAATGTATACATACATACAATTTTATATATGTGTGTATATATATATATATATACACACTATATATATATTATGTTACATGGTATTAATACCATGTTTTACATAAAATATGTACAGTAATCTACTCTGGAAATGCTAATGATCATGTTTCCACTGGAATACAAATACATTTTGTTTCATGCTGTATTTTTTTAAAAGATTTTATTTATGCATAGCAGAACTGGGGTGTAGGCCAGAGGTACAGGGGGGTGAGAGGATTCACCAGAGACAGAGTGGGGAACAGAACAGGCAGTCTGACAGAAATACACTGTTGAGGGGAGTAGCGGGCAAGCCAGGAGAGGTCTGCTGCAACATATGGGTAGCTCCCTGGCTAGTGATCAAACTCAAACTCGTGCTGCAGTGATTGTGGATGGCTTCATAGTGCTGAGATTTAACCCCTTGTGCCATCAGGGAGGTCCTCATGCTGTATTTTTAAATAGGAGTAGGCTTTTACTTCCTTAACTTAAGGTATATCTACTTCAATAAACTAAAACTTTTACCAGTGCTTTACATAGAGCCAAAAATAGCAAGGTTTATATATTTAAATTTGTCTCTTTTTAAAATTTAACATTTTGAGGAATACTGTGCCGTAAAGGAAAAAAATGGTACTTTGATATCCAAGGTCAGTACAATTTATTGACAAAAAAGTGTGTTAGAGGATAGGATTCAATCCTGAGTTAGACAAAGCCAGAAAACTGATAAAAGCACCTCGGTTTTGTCTCCCCTGTGCTGCACTTTTAGACACATCCTCTCCCTGAACTCTCATCATTACCCTGAGAGAGACAGACAGCGATCAACCTCTCCTTTAGATGACATCAATGCCATGTTTCTCCAATCTTTTATTCTACCAGGGGAAAGGTAAAAAAGGCACCTGTCCCATTGTATGGAAGTAATATCAAGATGTCACTCCAGATTGCTGGGGCAGAGACCAAATAACAAAGACAAAATGTTGATATTGATCACTTATAACATACTTCTCTAGTGCCTGGAAGTATTTGATAATCTGAGTAGATATATTTCTAAGGCAAAATTCTCTCTTTTGGGTAATATGGATTATTCATTTTCTATTCATTTAACATTTTCTAAAGATCCCGCTGAGTAACATGCTGACTATATGTGCCAGGAATTTAGGGAAAAAGCCAAAGACTTGCCTTCAGGAAAACTTATACCCTTGTAGACTGTACAGAGCAGTAGATAAGCAAGGTGATTTTAGAAAGTGATATATGCTATGGAAGAAATACAAAGTGGGGGTGTCATAGTGATGTGGAAAGGATTATTTTTTGTATGGATGGTCAAGGAGGTGAGATTTGAGCTGAGAGCTAAAGACCGAGGGCAGGAAAGTGGGGCCAAGGACAGGCAGTGAGGGGGGAGGGAGCAGGCTTGGGTCATGAAGGGGCTCACAGGCAATGGAAAGTGGTTAGAGCTTGTTTAAAGTGTAAAGAGAAGCCAACAGAGTGATAAGGGGATAGAATCTGATTTATGATTGAAAAAAAAATATTTTGCCTACTAAGTAATGTCAGGGCAGATACACAAGGAAGACCAGAGAAGAGGTCATTTTAATAGCCTAGAAAATCAATAATAGATGATTGTGATGTGCCCTGGTGGAGGCAAAAGTTGAGAACAGCAACCAGAATCAACATATATATATATATTTTTTTAAGATTTATTTATTTATTTATACAAGCACTGGGTATAGTCAGAAGCTCAGGAGGGTGAGAGAATTCACCAGAGTCAGAGCGGGGAACAGAACAGGCAGACTGACAAAGTACACTGCTGAGGGGGGCAGCGGGCATGGCATGAGAGGTCTGCGCGCCATGTGGGACCCTCGCCCGGCGGCTGGGGATCGAACCGGTGCTGCAGAGGCTGCGGGCAGCTTTGCAGCCCAGCTCTCAACAGCTGCGCCACCAGGGGAGGCCCAACATATACTTTAATGGTATAACTGACAAGATGATCAAGGGATAGACGTGAAGGGAAGAAGGGGGAAGGAAGGAACCAAGAATGACTCAGGCTCCTGGAGGAAGCATGGGTAGATGGTAGAGCTTCTTACAGGCTGATGGGATAGAAATCAAGGTTCTATTTTGAATGTTAGTTTAGCAATGTCTGTAAGAAATCTAAGAGGATATACATGATAAGAAGCTTGAAATGTGAGGTAGAGCTTAGAGGAGGGAAAATAGAAATTTGGAAGCCATCAGCACTTGGATGGTGGTTAAGATCATGGCACTGGATGTGAGTGCCTAGGAGAGAGCATGGTCAGAGGAGACAAGAGGGCTTTGAACTGAATTCTGATGTTGAAAGTAAGACAGAGCAGCAAAGGAAAATTAAAGCAGCTACCAGGAAAGGAGTAGAAAAACCATTAAGTTGGCCTACACCTTCAAATCATTGTGGGTCCCCAGGAAGTCCATAGATAAATAATTAGGATAAATAATAGCAATAGGATAAATCAATAGGATAAATAAAATCATAGGATAAATAATTATCAATTCCCTTCACTTCTATTCTTGCGTCATGTCTGATAAAAAAATTCACCTTTTCTAAAGTTACTTATCTAAAGGTGCCTTTTAGAAGCTACCATGTTACCTAACTTTAAAAGCTTACCTTTGCTCCAGTGTCCCCAACTCCACGTAAACCCATTGGCCCAGGGGGTCCTGGTAAGCCTCGAAGTCCCTGAGATGACAGAACAAGGAGACTGAGTGTTCTTGTGTGTCCTTGTTGTGTGCAGGGGAAAGAAAGGGAGGGAGAGAGAGTAGGAACGAGAGAGGGAGGGAAGGAAAGAAGGAGGGAAGAAGGAATTAAATAAAAGTCATGTCCATACTTACAGCCACACCAGGATAACCATCACCTTTGAGTCCTGGCGGACCCACTGGTCCCTGTGGACCTTGAGCACCCTGGGTAAATTCCAACAGCAAGTGATATCATAAGACAAAATTGTGAAACATCTGGTAATACTTAAGCACAATACCAACTCAATATGCCAAAGGCAGATTTGACAAATCTAAAGGAATTATTTGAAAGTTTTAGCAGGAAATCCTAGCATATGTGGCAACTTGTTAACTCTTTGTAGTTCTTACCTATTTGCATTCATTGGGAAGCATGGAATGAATGGAGGGAATAAAACATGGCATTAAGTTTCTATAGAAAACACGCTTAGTAAGGAATAGAAAATGTCTGATTGCTAATATTTTTATTTAAAAATTACAAGTTTTTAGTGTATCAGAAATCACAGAGAAATGTAAAATGAGAAAACTTTATAAACATAATATGAGAAGAGTAGAAAAGAATATGTAGAAAATTTTCCAGTAAAATTTTGAGTGTAAAATAAGACAACTTTATGCTACCCATGTTATGTTACCTTACTGCCTTCCTCAGTGAGCTGAATCACATGAGGAATAATTAAACCAGATGAAAATTAAAATCAGGTTAGTTTTTTTAAAGCCAGGCTTTAAAGGGATAGGACACAAAGTTTGTGAGGCTTATCTTGAGACCTAAGAAAAAGTTATGTATACTGCCTTACAGTAATAACTTTAAGCATCAAAAACTTTGAGTGGTAACCACTGGCCTCCTGTATAGTTTTCTGAGATATGTTGATGCTTCTACAAACGGTAATCAAAGAAATTGCTAAGAAAAATGGAGAGTGGAAAAATGAAGATGACTTTCTTAGAAGTTTAAATATAAATGCACTATACTTAATTTTTTTAAATTAATTTATTTATTTATACAAGCACTGGGTACAGTCAAAAGCGCGGGAGGGTGAGAGAATTCACCAGAGCCAGAGCGGGGAGCAGAGCAGGCAGAAGGACCGAAGTACACTGCTGAAGGGAGCAGCGGGCGGCAGGAGAGATCTGCACGCCATGCGGGACCCTCCTCCGGTGGCCGGGGAGTAGCCGGGGATCGAACCAGCGCTGCAGAGGCTTCAGGCAGCTTTGCAACCCAATGCTCAACCCAACGAGCCACCGGGGAGGCCCCTGCAATGTTTCTTTTTATGCCACATTCTATTCAGCTCCCATGATGGAACTCTTACCATGGACATATATTGATAATGTGATAACGAGCTGTTCATGTTTTTAAATATGTATGATTTTATATTAGAAGGTAATTCTAATAATAGGCAGACCTTTGTTTTCTAAGACTGGAAAAAATAGCAGAACTCTCAATATTAGCAAACACTAGGTCAGACTGTTATTATTCCATACCAAAGTATTGCCCAAAATCCAACTCCCCAAAACTGTTTCTAATTCTAGTCCTATTGACGAGTGATTGATTGGGAAACAAGCAAACAAACAAAAAAAGCCCTTCACTTTAAGCAATAAAAGCATTACATTTAATTTGAAATGCATGAATGCAATAGCTGTTTAGTCCTATTAAAGCTAAGACACTGGTTTTATGTTGTTAACCTTCTTTAGAATGAGCATCTTCAGAAACTGTGGCCACTTAATGTTAATAAATATTATTAATGTTAATGAAAAGTTAATGTATTATTTATTAGCAACCAAAACCCAAGATCATTTCTTACAGTTGTATGAAAAGAGAGCAAAAAAGTTCTGATGTGGGAAATTTTGGTTTATCACAAGCAGCTGGTCACTTCTGAGAAGCAATTGCTCATATTATTCCAACTATGGGACATTGGACACAGGACATCATCCAAAATAAGGTGAACCTTTCTCTCTATGGCTATCCCAGGAGAGGACGAGCTACAAAATAAAGTAGTAACTACTCCCTGGAAAATTGAAAGGGAACGAAAACTGAAATCAAGATTCATTTTCAGTTTTTATCTTTAATTTTCAAACATAACAAATTATTAACAGCTGTTATTGCTTAACCTCTGGCACTCACACGGAAGTAGGGGAAATGAAGGGCATTAAAATATTCATGGTTTACAGACATTTTTCCCCTCAAAATCTTTGTCCTATTTCCTGCAAAAATTTCAGTATTTGTTGTTGTTGTTGTTGTTATTCATATGTTAATGGGAAATATTGGGGGGGCTTTAGGGATCAGAGTAGTGTTCATGCTTAGATTTTTATTTTGGACTCTTCATGATATTTTTATCGTTGGAGTTGTGCCACTTGATCTTTCTGCACTAGATTCAACAAAATATCCTGCAGGGTGATTCACTCTGACTTGTCTTTCTTTCAATAAAAACTAAGGCAGATATTTTAATCTAGTATTTTAAAATAGGTTTTAAGGGGTAACCTGGTAGCTCCCTGATATAATATACAGGATTTAATTAATGTACCAAAAATTTCATCACTCACTTAACACTCCTAAAGATTAAAACCTGAGACTTTAGAGAAGAAAGGCAGAAACAGTATCATTAGAGGCCAAAGGGCAGACAACTTTAAATCCCACATCACCCACAGCGCCCAGTAACAAACAGTTATGGCTTCCAAACTCTGGCTTCACTTTTTTTTTTTAAAGATTTATTTATTTATTTATACAAGCACTGTATGCGTGGGAGGGTGAGAGAATTCACCAGAGCGGGGAGCAGAGCAGGCAGAAGGACCGAAGTACACTGCTGAGGGGAGCGGCGGGTGGCAGGAGAGGTCTGCGTGCCATGTGGGACCCTCGCCAGTGCCCGGGGATCGAACTGGCGCTGCAGGGGCTGTGGGCAGCTTCGCAGCCCAGCGCTCAACCGCTGCGCCACCGGGGAGGCCTGACATTCTTAGTTTTAACTTGAGAGTCCCACATCCAGGGAACCTCCTTTGCCCCCAGCAGAGGGCACCTGTTAAAGTGATAAAGGGCACTGGAGGATTGGGATCCCTCTCAACCTTCAAGGAGATCCACTCCAACTTAAATCAGTTTTATTTTTTTATTTTTTTTATTATTATTATTTTTTAAATCAGTTTTATACAGTAGGTTTTATATTATATTTGCAAGGTGGCTCTAAGTTTTCTGTGTGTATGTGTGAAAATCACAGATGTTACTACTTGAATGACTTTATATAGAAAAGATGTTTTTTATGGGAGAAGTAAAGCCAGTAAGGGCTACATAACAACATGCTACTAATTTAACATGCTGTTGACGGAGCCCGGAAGCCTGTTCTCATAAACAGGGTGGACCTGTTGACAAAGCAAAAGTTGAATATTGCTGTGCTGCTCAGTGTTTTGTATGAGGAAGATAATGGGGCTTTGACACTAAGGAAAAATAGATGCGATTACTTAAAATCCTCTCCTCTCCTATTTGCATTTTCATTTAAAATAATCCTGAAAAATGAACAGCAAAGCAGGAAAAATATTATTCAATAAAGCTTCCCCACATGAAGTTGTTGGACAGTATTTTCCAGAAGAGATACAACAGTCATTAATATGTAAATGAAAGAGACTAAAGGCCATATAATGTCTTTTATCAGAGATATTACAAAAGAGCATTTCCAAACAACTGTTTAGTCAGCAAATATTTGACCATAGGAACTATCACCTCCCACATTTATGAAAAATAAATGATCTGATGGATTGAATGTTTAAAAGGAGAATTATGGAAGCTTACATTTGAGTTTATCAATGTAGAAACTGAGAATAGGCCACTCTCAATCACTAACTTAGTATGCTTTAAACCAACTTACAGTTCTCTCACAATTAGTAGAAAAAAAAATGAATGAAACATACCTTTGGTCCTCGAATAGAAAGTCCAGGTTCTCCCTTAAATCCAGGCATCCCGAGTCCTCCTCTCTCTCCCTATACATTTCAAATAACGTTCATAGTTTCAGACTTTAGCTTGTGTGAGGAACTACAAAGGCATGGGCCAAAAGATTGGCCAGTTGTAAAAAGGCTTAAGCTAATGTCTCAGACTTTGAGACAGTACATTCTCCCCATATATTTGAATTCATATCCTAAGAAAATAAAACCTGCCAGTTAGGGCTACTACAGCTGTTTAGAGACAGTATCCTGAAATAATAGGGGGCTAGCTAAACTCACATATTTCAACTTTAAGAACGTCTGGCATGCTCTTAATTCTGAGTGGATTGCTTTTTCAGTTTGATTTTGAGATTATAAATCCTAGTAGATTCTTCTGAATAAATGCAACAAATTCTTACCTGCTTTAGGGTCTAGGAATTGGGAGGCAGTGAAAGATGAGGTGACAAACTCAATACCAAGAACAAGAAATCTGGTTTCTATTCTTAAATTTGCTGCTGGCCTTTGGTATGCTTATTTGTGAAACATTAGGGTTGAACGAGATCATTTTTTGGGATTATTTCAAAACTAAAATTCTAGTTCATGAGTAATATGAATCTCCCCTCCCAACTGCCAAATATCCACGTAAAGGAAGAAAAGATTCACAAGAATATTCCCACCTTTGGCCCAGGTGGTCCAGGAATTGATGCTCCAGGCAATCCAAAAGGGCCCATAATCCCTGGCTCACCCTATTAAAAAAGAACACAAAATATTTATTACATTTCAAGCAAAGAAACCACATCTTGGAATTATATTGGATAACACAAAGAATTGTATTTCCAGTAGCTTAAAAATTAAGATGTTTCATAGACCAATGTGTAAATACTTGAATATATTGGCTAAACTACCTCTGAGGTTGATGATTAAGATTTCAGTGCTTTCAATGAATGCATTCAATTAGTTCCTGAGTACTAGAACATTTTTATTTCTTGTGCATTCCCTTATTAGTTAATAAAAATTATGTAACTCAGGTGTTTCTCTTTTGTGTTGTATTCCTGGAAGCTCAGAGGGAAATTATTGTTCTATTATTACAATTTATCGTCAGCTTAACTTTTTTGGTACACTTTGTAGATAAATTACGTACCTCTATTTATAACCTTTTCCTTTGTTATTTTATCCTATGGTCCATATCATATCAGTCTTCCATTGTAGATTGTCTCCCTTCTTTTATAGAAGTAGAGAGTTTATGATAAAAAAAAATTGCCGAAATTTCAAGCAGAAAAATTAAACATTTATTAATTTTTTCTCAATATTGAGTCTCAGTAAAGCTCAATATGGAACAATAAGCAATATTTCTGTCCTGGCTGGCTCTAGAACAGTGATTCACAAATTTTAGGAAGTGGAAGGGATTATGCAGAGTAAAGTAAGTCAAAAGGCAAAAGAAAAATATCATATGATTTCACTCAAGTGGAATATAGGGGAAAACTAAACAAAACTAAACCAAACAAATGCTAGAAATATATGATGATGGAATTCAGACTAACAGAGGGGGAGATAGGAGCGAGGGGTGAGGGGGAAGGGAGTCCAATGGTCTATGGTGGAGGATTATGTGTACCTTGGTGGTGGGTGTGGTGACATATATCTGAAGAGGGGAACATTTTGAATCATATGTAGTGTTGTAAACTGCTACTTCAATAAAAAACCTACAATTTAAAAAAATTTTAGGGAGAAGGGAAATTGTCAGAGGAATTTGGTAAAATGGAGTCCAGAGTTTCAGCCCCTGAGATTTTGATCCAGGGTGGGGGATTATAAGTATATAAATTATAGACATAGAGACTATGCAATTCTTTTATAGCCCTCATATTAAGGTGTGATTGTGCTTTGAAATACATTATTCTTTACCTCAAACAAAGCTTTATTTCAAAATGAGAAAAATAGTCACTTTGTGTAAGAGTAATGAAAACAGAGAGAGTAACCATTATTATGTACAACACATTTCATTTATTTCTCATGTGCTCCTGAACTACCTGCAGTAGAGGGTGATTATATAAGAAATGCAGATTCCTGAGGCTCACCTACCTACTAAGTCCAGATCTTTGGCATGACTCCAAGAAATGGATTTGAAACAAGTTCCCCAAGTGATACTGATGGGCACTGAAGTTCAAGAATCACTGGTTTGCAGGGGATTCTTTGTTTTCTACCTACTCTTGTCTCATGGGTCCCCTTCTCAGTTGTTCCTAAATAGTCTTGTGCTTGACTATCCCCCTTGTCTCTTTTTAATAATAAGGTCTGAATTCTCTCAGGTCTGCAGTGTCTGTTTCCTGATACATCCATATGGCGTGAATATTCTCTCCTGCTCAGTCAGGGCACACACCAAATCTTGTGTCTCAAAATTTTCTTTACTTCTTCCTGAGCACCCTGATCCCATCTTGGTGGGTTTTTCAGGGTGTATATATACCACTTTCATTCCACAATATTAATTTTTGTTCTTTCTGAATAATTCCAGGTGTTGAACGCTTACTATGGGCCAGGGACTGTGCTAAGTGCTTTATTGATGTTTAGTCTTGCCTCCTTTCTGTGATTGCAGGTACTGGCCCTGAAAGTTCAGGGTGGAATAGGAAAAGATCTCACTCTCCTGCCCTCGGAAGCATCATACTGTGCTGCCTCTGAGTCTGGCACTTTTGTGGTTTCTCAGCAAAACATAATAGAAAATTGGTATCTCACATAGTCTTGGCTTTATCCCAACTTCTGAATATTTGATTGTTACTAGAAAAGATTGACAGATTCCCTCCTAGAAGCGTATCTACTCCAAAGAAGATTACAAGTTGTAATCTATTCCATTCTATCATGGTCTAGAACAGTATGTTTTCCAAAGGTGCCTTCATTTGGGGGCTTTGTTTTGTATTTATTGAAAAGGAAATAGGGAATCTAATTTGCAGAGGAAATCTAATATTCTATTGAAACCAGGCACAATCACATCTCCCCAAAACATAAGTAAGAATATAAGAAACATACCTTTGGCCCTTCAGGCCCTGGAAATCCCGTCTGTCCTTGATTTCCTTTGCTCCCTTTTTTTCCTTCATCACCCTGACAAAATAATTATAAAAATACACTTGCATTAACAAATCCTCCTCAATGTTACAACCACCATATTGAGGCCATATTCTCAACTATCATCAACTTTAAGTGATATGCCCCTATGCCAGCTCAGCTTATAGGATTTGTCAATTTTTTTTTTTTTTTTTTTTTTTTTTAGAGAAAGAAAAAGTTTATTGAGGAGAAGAGGAACAGAATTAAAGTAGGACTCACAGGCCAGTGGAACCAGGCCAGGGAGGGTCAAGGAAGCCGTGGGTTTGTCAATGTTCCTGAGCAGGTTGAATGACATTGGAATTGTTTACTCTTCACCACTTAATCAAGGTGATTTATTTATTTTTTTTAAATATGAGTTCAGTATCTTTCTTTGGAGACTTTTATTTGAATAACAGTTTTTGTTTTTTGTTGTTTTTTTTTTTTCCACTGTTCGGCTATTGACAGGTGGTTTTGAGACATTCACAGTTCTCTTCCTCAGAAAGACATCCTTTTTTCTCACAACTTAGTTACTAACTCCAAAGGTCTGTTTTCCAAAAGTATATTCTAGAAATCATTATTCCTCCTAATGATATTAGGCAAATATTTCCAAAATTTTTTTCGGTATGATGTTAAATAAGTATTCTCTGTCAACATTTCTCTCCTACCTCCCCCCACCCCCCAAAACAAGGATCTCATAATCTGTTAAGTAAAAAAATTACAATTTTTGAAATTCCAAAAGTATATTTAAATTTCAAATCCTCACATTTAAGGTAATGATTTAATTTTAGTCAGTATTTTCATAACACATAGACTTTTTAAGTTATTGATCAATATTTTAATAGAATTATAAATAGAACATTAAGAAGTATACAGATTTTATGTCTACTTTACTCAGGTAAGTCTTCAAGTTCTTTATATAGGCATTGATTACTATGTAAAAGCTGCAGAAACAACTGTACATTTGCGCCTATAAGACTTATCCTAATGGTCTTATTGATGAATTTGGATATTCTTATCTTGACATATAAAGATGTCATCCTACTAGCATTTTGACAATGTGTAAAATAAATTTAATCCAAGTTGTGAAAGTGAAACTCCATTTAATAAAGTGGTATTTCTTATTACTGTGTGAGAGGCTATAAATATTTGAAGAAAATGTGTGAACTTTAAGTCTCAAGGATGTATCTCATTGCTGCTTTTCTCTTCTAATGTGTTTAAATGTCAGTCAGGATATATATGGAGAAAACATGTGTCGAGCTATTAAGCTGGGCCTTATGACAGATGTTAAGAATATAAAAATGAGTAATATGTACTTGCTCACAAGGTAGTAGTCATAATTTTAAGAAAAAAGTAAACATTTGGCATAACAAGAACAATTAATTTTCTCTTAGATTGATATTTTTAAAGAATTATTTATTTATTGTAAGGGTTTTTTTTTTTTTTTTTTTTTTTTTGCATAGAAGTACAGGGGTGTGGGCCCAGAGGAGTGTGTGTGTATGTGTGTGTGTGTATTCACCAGAGACAGAATGGGTACCAGAACAGGCAGATCTACTGAAATACACTGCTGAGGGGAGCAGCAGGTGAGACAGGAGAGGTCTACTCTGCCATGTGGGTTAGCTCCCTGGCTGGGGATCGAACTCAGTCTTTGCCAGGGAGGGCCCCCGTGGTGGTAGCCCTGAGACGTAACCCCTAGGCCAGCAGGGAGGCCCTAGATTGGCTTCTTAATATCAGGACCTGAAACAGGCCATGCACTTCCCTCCAGGGTCAGTTCCTTACCTTGGAACCTGGGTTTCCCTTCCCAGGTGGTCCTTCTGGGCCTCTTGGTCCCGGAAGCCCTGCTTCTCCCTAGAGGAAAGGACACTGAGGTCAGAGCTGACCCTCCCCAGGCAGAATGTGTCAGTCCACCTCATCTTCTCCTGAGCCTGGTGATTCTTTGTTGAGACCCTCCAAAACAGACCAGACCTTAGCTCAGTCTCAAAATTAATTTGGAAGTTTACCAACCTGAATAAATTCACATCAAACTCCAATTTAGCTCAGAGCAGCTGAAATAGCATGAAAAGGTCTAATTTCTCAGCCAATTTCTAGACCTGTCAGCGTGCTTTCCTTTGGCTCTTCATTCACTTGGTGGTTTGTGGTTTAAAAAAAGAAAAATAAGAAAGACCTTCAGCCTTTCCATCTGCTGTTTTTCACTACCTAGATCAAAAAGTGAATATTTCAAATGTCAATTAAAAATACTTCAGGAAGTCTTTATAATGGTCTTACTTCCCGAATGCATTTACAGATTCTCCTTTTGGAGGAGAATTTTCTCTAATTTTTTAAAATTTATATATATTTTATATCATTGTTCATTTTTCATCATTTTTTTTTTTTACAGTGTTTGCTTTCTTTTCTCAGGTGTAGTCCCCGTAGAATTCCCACCACCAATTCACCGGTGCGCCATCACCGTAGTCCCTTGTGCTCCTCCCGCCCGGTCTCAATCCCTCTGCCTCGTCCTCCCCTGCAGAATGTCAGTGCTTTCTAGGATTCCCAAAGAGATTAGGTTGCTGAAGGATACAAGGGTCAAAATACCAGAGAGAAAGCAGAAGGCAAGAGTCACTACTCAGCTTTTCTATCTGAACTTGAGAAAGGAAAATTTAGAGTTGTGAGACTTCTTTTTCTTATGAAAACTAAATTTATCCAGGGCAGCTTACACTAGGCTCCCCTAAGATCAAGATATCAGTGTGGTGCAATAATTTTTACTACAATCATAAGAAAACCCTTATTACCTTCTTTCCTGGGGCTCCATCTTCCCCTGGTACTCCTGGCTGTCCTGGAAACCCCGTTGAGCCTGGCGCCCCCTAGTGGATGAGCAAAGCTTTATTTCTCAGAAGTTCTCGTGTCACTCACCACAAAGGGGCTGCCTTTGTGGTCCTTATTATTGGATATACATTATTGTCTGAGAAAAGTCTTTGAGGTGAGAAGTCTAAATAGGAATTAATAGCCATTAAATTATTTGACCTTGGCAGGTTATTGTGATCTTCCAATTCTAATTGTAGATACAAGTTGGAGAAACTTGTATTGCGGCTTACATAAAAGGAAACAAGAAGAATGTTTATGGCAATATTTTTGGCAAAAGCAAAAAAAAAAAATGACAAGCAATTTAAGTGCCCATCCACAGGAAAATGGATAGATATAAAATGATATATTTTCATACAATAACGTACCCAGGGCAATTAAAATGAATGAATTAGAGGCATCTAAAATTACAAATCAAACAAATTTGGGTATAAATGTGTTGCAGAATGATACATTATTATGTATCATTTACATAACTTTATTATGCAAAGTTCAGAACACAAAAAGAATACATGGTTTATAGATAAAGTATGGGGGAAAGTATAAAACTTTGAAGTAATGATGAACACCAAATGCATGAGAATGATGTCATCTGAAGGTGATGAGGAATGTGGGGGCTGCAACAGCAGGCAGGTGCCTCCAGCTATCTCTGTAATGCTACTTTTTAAAAAAAAAGTCTAGAATAAATATGCCAAATGTTCATTTTTATAAAGTTGTGTTATGGAACATATGGGTATTCTTTGTGTTATGCTCTGTTCTAGTATTTTTGAAATATATAATTTTTTAAGTGAGAGCTTGAAACTACACATATGATGAAATTAGAACTTGAACAGAGGTAGTCTTATGAGTGAGCCTTAATGCTCTATATTTCCTCTCTGAAATTAACATATGCATGACAAATGTGTAGACATGTAGATATATATACTACATACATGTATAGACATATGTCATACTTAGCACATTTTATGGCATGTCAAGCCCATTCAACAAGTGGCAGCAATTATTACTATATTACTACATTTTTATTCCTTGTAATTATATGTTTTTAAATACGTAACAGGCATAACCTTCTCAGATCCCAATCTTACAATTTCTTTTAATACAAAATTATTTGTAAGTATGATGACAATGACAGCAGTGAAATTTAATTCTCAGCATGGTTCATCGGACCATAGACCTTCAAGATAGTATAGAAACTGAAGGGTTAAGTAAGGACTCATTCATTTATTCAGCAGTATTTATCAAATACCTATTATGTCCCCAAACTGAGGATTCAATAATTAACAAGGAAGCAACATCCCTGCCCCACGGGAGCAGCACTGTCCAATGGAAATACAAAACAAGTCACATGTATAATTCAAAATTTTCTGGTAGTCCCATTTACAAAGTTAAGAGAAACAGATGAAAATAATTCAAATAAGTATTTTTTTACTTACTCTAAAGTATTAGAAATACATTTTTTCAATATGCAAATAATATACAAATGTATTCATGATATAGTTTTTTATTTTTGGTAATAAACTTTGTAATGCAGTTTATATACCAGCACATTTCAGTTAATATCTGCCACATTTCAAGTATTTATTAACCACTTGTGGCTAGGGGCTGCAGTTTTGGACAGTACATTTCTAGAGGTTATAGTAAGATGAAAAGTAGTTCAAAAACATGCTAGTTGAGATAAATGGGAAAAGTGAGAGAAACACACAGCATGCCAAGGTATAAACTAACTGGGTAACCAGAGTGAGGGGGACATACTTTAGATTTAGGGAATGAATTTCTGAGGATGACAAGGAGTCAGTTGCAAAACAAAAGAAGGGAAGTAAACTTACTGAAACACTACTATGCTAGGTACTTATGTTTTATAATATGACAGCTAATAATGTACCTAAGGTATCCCTCTATGCCAAGAGATGCTAATAAATAAATGAATAAAAACAAATAGCAGTCATTAAAATAAGTTAACATTTTGGTTTTTCTAACTATGGAGTTATACTGAGCATAAATTCCTTTTCTGAATAATTTGATGAAATAATCTGGTGTATTGCATTTGGATAAATAAGACTTTACCTAAATTATCTAGAAGCTTCTTAACAGCACAGTTAACTCACCTTTGGACCTTGTACTCCAACTCCCACTGGTCCCCTCGGACCTGTAGGTCCTGTCTGGCCTACTTCTCCCTAGTGAGGAAAGAGTACTTGAAGAGTAATTGATTGTAGCTGTGAAATAAAAATAATATATTTTTACCTTTGATCTTCTAAAGTGCTGTCTTATATCAACAAACTAAAGATAAAACTATTTCATCAATTTACTCACTTTACATATGTGTATATATGTATATTCAAGTATAAATATACACTTTTAAGGAAAAATATATTTGTCTGAAGCTCCTTCAGACATATAGGCTATAGGATAGGCTATAGGATAGGTATCATAAAATATAGGCTTAAAATATAGGCTCTAGAATAGGTAGCATACTCAAATTTGATTTTAAGGAGCTCCCATGTGGAGGACGGTTATATTCCAGAACAACTAAAATTGACATATGAGAAGCCAAAGTGACTGCTGTGCAGTATCACAATCAGAGAGAGTAATTGAGCCTTCTGTGATGAACTTCAAATAAAAAATCTCAAGGAGTGTTAATGGCATTCTATTGAGCTAATTTTTACAGAGACACTAAGGAATTTTCCAAGGGTGGGGACTATGAGAAAAGTATTATAGTTATCCAATAAAGATTAGTGAATCTTTGAAGCAACATTAAGGTCAACTAGTTAAATAAGTGTTGTACCTTTCTTCAAGGGATAAATAATACTTCTAATTTAAGTGATATTCAATTCCCATTTAATAGAGAGTCTTTATTTGTTAGGTTACTTACGACTCCATATCTTTAGTATTTGGACCTACTGTGAGAGTACTGGTGAGAATGAAGATTAGCCAATTCAGAGAGGCATGTAACCACTGGTAGTCTCTACTGATGTTGCTGCTTGAGTTGCAAGAATAGAATTTTGTAAGTAAAAGTAACCAAAAATTTTTTAATTGGATAAATAAAAGCTCCTAAGAACACAAAGAGTGCATATTACAGTAGCTAACCTATTGAGAATACCAGCACCAGCTATATTAAGTAAATTTTTCTGATTTTTTTTTTTTTTTACTTTCCAACTATGATTTTATTTTTTATTGAGGTAACATTGGTGTACAGCACTATATATGACTTAGAGATACAGAATCACACCTTTTCAGATGTATGTTATCACACAACACCCACCACCGCAGCACCCATAGTCTTCCACCCTAGCCCACTGAGACCCTCCATATCCTACTGTTTACCCTTCTCTTCCGCTCCGGTAGCCTCAATTCTCGAGTCAGAATTTGACTTTGTTTGACCCTTTGTTTTGTTTCTCTATATTCTACATGTAAGTGAAACCAACTGGCATTTGTCTTTCTCCTTCTGACTTATCTTAGCATTATTCACTCCAGTTCTGTCCACATTGTCACAAATGGCAAAAGTTATTATTTTTTTTTTGGTAGCTGAATATATCACATCTTTCTAATCCACTCATCTGTCATTGGACACTTAGGTTGTTTCCATACTTGGCTATTATAAATAATGCTGCGATGAACATAGGCTGCATATATCCCTTCATAATAGTGTTCTGTATTTTCTGGGTAGATATCTGGGAGTGGAATTGCTGGATCATATGGTAGATGTATTTTTAATATAGTAAGTAACCATAAACTGTTTTCCATAAGGGCTGGACTAATCTACCTTCCCACCAACAACATACAAGGGTTCCCTTTTCTCTACATTCTCATTAACATTTGTTTCTAGTCTTTTTGACATGGGTCATTCTCATAGGCATGTGATGGCCTCTCATTGTGGTTTTGATTTGCATTTCCCCGAGGATAAGTGACGATGAGCATTTTTTTCATGTGCCTGGTGGCCATCTGTATGTCTTCTTTGGAGAAGTGTTTATTTAGCTTTTCTGCCCTTTTTTGAATGGGTTATTTGTTTCCTTTTTGTGATGTTGTATGAAATTTTTATAGATCCGGACATCAGATCCTTGTCAGATGTATCATAAGTAAATATTTTCTCCCATTCAGTAGTGTGTCTTTTTATTTTAATGATAGTTTCCTTCACTGTGAAAACTTATCAGTTTGATGGAGTCCTATTTGTTCATATTTGCTTTTGTTTCTCTCCCGTTGGAGACAAATCCACAAAGACATCAGTGAAGCCAATATCATGGAGTGCTTTGCCTATGTTTTCTTCATATTCTGTGGTTTCAGGTCTTATTTTTAAGTGTTTGGTGTAGGATTTTTAAGTTCATTTCATCTGTTGCCTTCTAAACGCACTGACTGCCATCCAAAACCCCCCCAGCAATTAGACTGTAATATGTTACATTCTGCTGTCATTTAAAAAGTTACCTTGGGACCAGGTGAGCCTTGTCCTGGGGGTCCTTGAGGACCAGGTGGACCAACAGGTCCTTGGATTCCCTTTAAAATAAGAATTTTTAAATAGTATTAATGAAATTAATAATGGGTAAGCATAGTTTCAAATCCTCTAGAGTGAAATTTAGTTCATATCCTATTATAGATTACACATAGTTGTTGAAATGGGGGTGACTAAAGCTGCTAGTTGAACCATAATAGGCATTCTCCCCTTTATCCATAGTAAGGGAAATTTAATCTGGCCCACATAGCTACCTAGACCGGATTTCTCAGTCCCTACTACAGCTAGGTATTGCCATGTGGACTGGAATTTGGCTAGTGGAATATGAATGGAAATTATGTTTGCAATTTCCATCTCATGCTAAAGAAAGAGATCATCTTCCTCCCTCCCTACCCCCCTTCCTCAGGAACTGAAGTTCAGACATGGTGGCTATGATGGAGCATGTGGGCACACATTAGACTAACAGGAATGAAGAAAGAATAAAAAGTCCCTGGGGCCTCTCTGGTGGCGCGAGGAGTTAAGACGCAGCACTATGAAGCTATCTGCAGCCACTGCAGCACCAGTTTGATCCCTGGCCAGGGAGGTGACCTACATGGCACCGCAGACCTCCGCTGACTTGTCCGCTGCTCCCTTCAGCAATGTATTTTGGTCAATTTGCCTGTTCTGTTCCCCACTCTGTCTCTGGTGAATACTCTGATGAATGGAGCTACCACATCATCTTGGTGGTTTCAATAAGAAAAATAAAATTTTATCTTCTTAACCTATTTCACATCTCGGTCTCATGCAAGCAAGCCTATGCTTCACTGTACAACACAATATAAATTAAGATGTCATAATGAAGATTGGATCTGTGCATAAGAAGTAATACTCAGCAGTCACCAAACTGACAAATGCTCAAAACACTGATCCTCACTCATATTGTGGATATAGTAAAAGAAACAACACAGGACTTTAGAAGTTCTTCTTTGAAGAAAGTAATCTTATAAATAGTTTTCCTTTGAAAAAAATGGAGGGGGCTGAGTTGCTTTTTACCCCATTCTAGAAAGGGAACATCAGTGAGACCATTGGCGACCTTGATCTTTGCCTTGGAGTCACCAGGGATTACTGGCTGACTCATGCATGGAAAACAAAAAAGGACTGTGAGAGCTGAGACAGAAATGGGTGAGATCAGCCTGTACAACCAGGTCAGATAAGGTTTTTTCCTGTGAACCAGATATATGTGAGGTATGAAGCAGAGTAAACCTGGAACGGTCTTGAATCCTTTCCAAGAGGACCTGGAGGAGCAATGCCACTCCAACAGAGAGTCAGGATAGAGTAAATCCCCAGAAAAGCAGAGGGCGACAGGGAGAAACAACTATAGGACGAGAGTCCTTCATCATGTGCTAGGCTCGGCAGTCCCAGAGCCAGTGCAAGAGCCCTGGAGGAAGTGTCAGCATCAAACTTCTCCTAAGACCAGAGATCCCAAAGCCATTTGACAGTAGACCAACCAAGAAAGAATCTCCTTCTCCTCTCTCTCCTCCCATACTGGATTCACCCTGGGAGGGATGAGAAATATATTCCTTCCCAAGGACCACACTTCTGCCTGCAGGGCCTTCTGCAGATAAGTAAAGATTAAAAGAAAGATTGAAATACTGACTATATCATTTTTATTACACAATTATAATATAATTTGCAACTTAGAGTGACCCTATCACTTACTATGACCTTAAAGAGATAAGAAAATTCTATAACCTGTTAATAACTTCTTTCTGTTGTAGGAAAAAGAAAAGCCTTCTCCCAATGGAAAAAAAAAAAATTAAGGGATGATGAGAGCAAAAACTTAGATTTTCCATTGCTTATATCCAAGTCATGACTGTACAAATAATGGCTACAGATGCATGATTATTTTACTATAAACGCCATGACTTTTCCCCTCGATAGGTGGTACAGCTGTTTGTTCATTTTTCAATTACAAATATTCCCATTTTCTCTGGTTGATGAAGATGAAGCAATCTAACCAATTAAGGAAGCTAATTTCAATATAATTATTGAACTGTTATAAGATGGAATCCTTCCTGATCTTCATTGTAGACCACAGTAGCATACAGAGGGACAGGAAACTCAAAGGGATATGTGTTTGTGTGTGTGTTTGTGTCTGTGTTTATACACTTGTGTGTGGTTATATATGTTGCACTTTAGTTCATTAAAAACTTAAAGTTGACAGGTCCCCAAATATTTAGTGGAAATCTGCAGGCCACTTGGGGGATATTATAAACATGTTGCTGGACACAGACGATCCCTCACAAACAAATGATAGGGAAATTAATTTCTGTAAGAAAAATAGGAAGATCTAACAATAACAGGATAATAAGGAATTCAGTTGATAAACATTAACTTAAGGATAAGAAGAAAGGTGAATAACGAATAAATGGAGGTTAGACTTCAGTAGAATTTAAATCATTTGTCTTAAAAGGGCAAACAAATTCTTTTCTAGGTCAAAGCAGCTTACAAACAGTACATGCCATTCACTCTCCTCAACAGGAGCCAGATCGATATGGATAAGTTCCCCTAAAAAGTTTTATTCTCTTGGGAAAGACAAGAAGGAGGTGAGAAAATGAAATGTCAGAAGTTTTTTGTTTTTTGGGTTTTTTTTTCAAGCTGAAGAACAGCAACCTCCATGGAGAACCAGCATTAAAGGCAACAGGAAGCTGAAGGTGGGAGGTTGAGAATCACAGGCCATCTGGAAAGACTTGGCTTTCTTTGAACGTTGTTTTCAGCCTCATAATGGTGACTCAGCGCCAGGACCACCACAAGGCCCAGGATGTGACAGCGCTGTCCAGTTGCTTCAGGGATCAGATCAGCAAATAAACCACAAAGCTTGAAAATGCTTGGTGGCACTGACAAAATGTGAGCTTGTAGAGTGGAAATATCCAGCACTTAATATTTACAGATTTATCTTGACTTCTGCACCTTAATCTTCCTAATGTATTACACTAGAACCTCTGCCAAGAGGAAGGAAATGGGAAAAGGAGAAATAATCATCTTCGCTGTTGCTTGGGTTAACAACAACAAAAATACTAATTAATTAGACAGAAAAAACTCAGAGTTAATGTCAACAGTGGGATTTGGAATTATCTTAATTTTTATCCTTCTCTTCTCCCACTATCCTAGATGAAGGAAGTAGTAGTCATTCTCTAGGCAACAGAATAATACATATATTATGAATTATTTTAATCATAAAATTTTAATCAAACTTATTTGCCACTTCCTATGAGAAGGATATTCAGCATATATTTGGATATGTTGGTCACATGATTAAGTGGGGTTATGTAGCTAAAAGCCTATGATCAACAATGAAGGTAAATAGCACTGTTAAATTTTTCTCATATTTAGATCTAACAAAATTACCCAGCTTTTCCAAAAGTTATGATCAAAAGATTCTTGGAAGTAACCCTAGCTATGAATGTAGAGACCTCCTCAAAGATCTCTCCTTTCTTCTCACCAAGAGGAGCCAAGTGTCATTTATAAATGCCAGGTATTTGTGGAGTGGTGCCCCATAAACTAAGTGGTTACCTCTGTTTTAAGTGTGATACATTTTAGATTGTTGCATGGCTAGCAAGTGGAAAATACCACTCAGCTGATATTGTGAGGCAGGGGAATTTAATCATTCACAAAGCTTCAAAGGGAAAAAAAAAAATACAAACCAACAGGTCAATAAACTATTAATCCCAAGAGAAACTAGAACTATTACCCCCAAACTCTTACTCTGTTAATTAAGCTTTACTGTTAAAAATTACATCAACCAGCATACAGTTTATTTTTTCATCTTTGAAAGTTCTAAAACATAAATTTTAATAAAACCATCTTATTCCTCCTTATATTCACTATATGATGTCATTTCTATTGTAATTTGACTATTAAATGTATTCATAGGTGTGAGCAGTCCTGGCCTTCAGTGAGCACCAAGATTGGTCCAGAATGTTCTGTACTGAGGGGACGGGATAAGCATTGATTACCTGTTCCCCTTGACTCCCAATTCCAGGGGTTCCCATTGGTCCTTGAGGCCCCACAGGTCCCAAATCCCCCTGTATGGTAAATAAGACAGAAAAGTTAGAAAGCTAGAAAACCAGAAAGTTAGAAAACCACATTCTTTTTTAAATATAGTTCACATTTGCTGGAATAGTGAATAATGTTTGTGATACTTAATTTAAATTGATGAGAATTTGCTTTTATTTATATTGATCAATCTTTTTTCTCAGAAGAGCAAAAATATTCCGGAGTAGTTCTTAAAATGACAAAAATAATTCCTCTTAGGATGGCAACATAAATATTAAAAACTATAAATTTCAGAGGGTATGAGAAAAATAGAATTTGAGAATTGAATTAAAATGTTATAAAATTTTCTATCTACCTTTTTCACCTTCAAATCTTTTTCAAAATATATTTTAAAAATTAAGAAATTTTCTAAGGTAAATGCAGTAAAATGAAAGACCTCATAGAGCTAACATTTTACTAGGGAAACCAGAAGATAATAAACAAGATGAATAGATAAAGCAAATAGTATATTGAATAATGATTAGTGCTAAACAGAAAAATAAGTTAAGAAATGGGAGACAGCTGCAGTTTTGGATAAGGCGAATAGGGAGGATCTCACTGATGAGAGGGAATGAACCAGGTGAAAACGTGGAGGGAATGCATTTCAGGCAGAGCAAATAGTGCAAGGACAGTGCCTAGCATGTTCCAGAAATAGCAAGGACAAAATGTGGCTAGAGTTCATGAGCGGGAGGGAGCGTGTTAGAAGATGTAGTCAGAGTGGTATGGCAGTGGGGTCAGGCAGAAGGGTCAACAAGGCCTTTTAGACCATAGTAAGAATTTTGATTTTTCTTTTCATGAGCTAAGAAGCCGCTAGTAAGTTTTGAGCAAGGAGTGAAAGAGCTGACAGTTTTGAAAAGCTCAATCGGGAAGGTGTATTGAACAGTGACTGAAAGAGGTGGGATGAATGCACGGACCAGTATACTGGTGTGAAGATGGTGGGGAGTGCTCAAATTCTGGATATATTCTGAAAGGAACATCAACGGGATTTGCTCATGACTGAAACAACCCTAAGATGTCTTAGAGATCTTTAGAAGAATAAACTTGTCATTTACTGAGGAGAAATCTGAGAGAAAAGTGAGGTGGGAGGGGGATGGTGTCTTAAAATCAGGAGCCCCATTTTGGACATGTTAAGTCTAAGATGCCCAGAGTAGACATCCAATGGAGATAATGGGAGAGGTCTGGCCTGGAAACAATATGGGAGCCTCCAGCATATAGATGGTATTGAAAGCCATGACTGGGTGAGTTTACCAAGTAGAATGAGAAGAGAGAAGGGTCAAGGACTGAGCACTCTGGGCACTATAAGTATGAGAGATTAGAGAGATGAAGAACCAGCAGTGGGGATTGAGAAGGTGCAGTCAGAGAGAGCCAGTGAAGAGCTTGTTTCAAAAAGATGAGGACCAGAGGCTACCAATAAGTCAAGTAGTTAACCATTGAGAATTGTCCACTGGATTGAGCACCATAAGAAGTTCATTTTATTTGTTTCTTTAAATTTTCATTGTTCATTTTTGTACAGTGGTTTCTCCCCTCAGGTGTAGACCCCATAGTCCTCCCACCACCACATCACCCATGAACTGTCACCATATTTCCTTGTGCTCTTCCCTCCCCTGTTTTGAATCCTTCTCTCCCCCTCCCCAGCTATATGCCTCAGATATATGGTCAGCTTGCTAGTTTTGTCTTTCTTTTGACCTTTTGTTCAGTTTCTTTATATTCCACATAGAAGTGAAACCTCCGATACTCATCTTTTTCCTTATGACTTATTTCGGCTAGCATAATCCTTTCCAGTTCCATCCATGTTGCCATAAATGGCATGAGTTTGTCTTTTATTTTAATGTCACTTGTATTTGGATTACTTTAGGGTCAGCAAACTTTTTCTAAAACAGCTGAATTTGCTTGAGGGTCGTTCATAACTAATGACTGCTGCTTTGGTCATGAAAAAACAGCCATAGACAACATAAATGAACAGGTGTGCCTGTATTCTAGTAATATTTTATTTTCAAAAATAGGCAGCCAACCCTATAGTTTGTCAGTGCCTGGGCTAAATAAATATGTTTTTATGAACAAAAATATATGATTAGAACATACTTCATGGATTAAAATGTATGTTGAACATGTCCCTAACACATGCACTGGAATGTGCTTCTTCTTAGTGTTTCATTTTGTATCAATGCCCAGTCTAAATAATACCATGGAAGGAAATGTACTGGACTCTAGTTCTAATTCAGAGCTAAATTATTCTGAGTCAGAATGTGATTGCTTGTCATGTACTTGACACTGAGCTGAATGCATTTCATGCTTTGTGTCATTTAACTCTAACAAAAACCCTTTCATGGGCATCCCTAATTCTCCAAGTGAAGTTAAGCAACTTGCCCCACATCACACAATTGTTGGACGGCAGAGGCAAGATTCAAGTACTGTCTCTCACTCCAAAATCCAACTCATAACCGCTATTGTACAAATACACAGTAAACACTAAACAGAGATCCACTTTTGTGTGCACTATGGTTTACACTTAAATATATGCATCAAAACTACTTCTTTGTTTTGTACCTATTATATGTACTTGAAAGCCCTTATCGGGCCTCCCCGGTGGCACAGTGGTTGAGCGCTGGGTTGCGAAGCTGCCTGCAGCCTCTGCAGCACCGGTTCGATTCCCAGCTGCTCCCTGGCCATGGGAGGAGGGTCCCCCCCACCCGCGGCCACCGGAGGAGGGTCCCATATGGCGCGCAGACCTCTCCTGCCGCCCGCTGCTCCCCTCAGCAGTGTACTTCGGTCCTTCTGCCTGCTCTGCTCCCCGCTCTGGCTCTGGTGAATTCTCTCACCCTCCCGCCCTTCTGACTGTACCCAGTGCTTGTATAAATAAATAAATAAAATAAATCTTTAAAAAAAAAAAAAGAAAGCCCTTATCATGTGGGTGTTTATATTATTACTTGAAAGAGGGACACCAAAGTCTTTGTACCAAGATACATATAAAAGAATTTCATTATAAATGTGAAATTCTGACTCTAAGGTTAGTAACTTGTCCAAGAAGGACAAATATGCAAAAAGGTAAAAATAATATTGATTTGGTAAAAGCATAGCAGATGAAAGCTTTGCAATCACTACGTGATAATGTCCTGATAACTCATTGTATTTTTGTTGCATGCACCCCAGATGTGAAGACACAGAAACCCTGTCAACAATGTATGAAAAAGTTAATTTTCTAAAATCATAAAACAACCACTCAGTCATACACAGTTCTGACTGTTCCAAAGGACAAAAGAGCATCTTAACATATTTTTAGAGTATTTTGGAAGGGAAATAGCAACCAGAGCTGAGCTATTTGAACAAAGAATCGTACTACATCTAAAATTTGAATAAGTCATTGTTTAAGTGTCTGCCATTTAAATACAGATGTCCAAAAGAGAAGGCTACTAGTAAATAAAAGAAACTAGTAATTCAAGCCTGAAACACAGCATGTAAGAAAATCATGAATATCATATTCTTCTAATTCACTCTAAACTGATAGGAGTTCTCTGTTTATTGCATGTTACTTATATCCCCCTCTTCTCTGGCAGCTTTCCTTTCCCACTGGCCTTTAGGGGCTTATTAGGACCTACAGTACCTTCTGTCCCCAGCCCAATCTGGGTACAATGTGCAGCTATTTAAAAGAAAATAAGTAACTAGTGAGAAAGAGAAAAATATTACAGGTAGGCATGGTGTGACCATAAAGAGTGTCACAGAGCATCATCTCAAACATGGTCAACTGTATGATGATCAAAACAAGAGCAAGACCACTCTGCAGTAATGCCTGAGCACAGACAGACACAAGCACTGTACACACACACCCTAAAAAATTATCAAACATCCCCTTATACTGGATGAAATGTGTGGCTGCTATTTCTGCACTAATTACAATTAATCCTGGCTCCATTTTCCCATATCTTGGGTAATAGTCATTTAAATGTTTGATCTTAAAAAATTGTCCCCACTTCCGGTTAGCATCCAATTTGCTTTCATGAAAACTTGCCTGTATCAACTAACACAAGCCCCAATCCTCTATATTTTTTTAAAATATAGGGCCTTGTAATCCTTGTACTCCTTCTTACTGAGTTGAGATACCTTCTTCATGCCCTCTGGTCTCCCTGTCAGCAATGAGTCAATAAATCTGACTTTGTTCAACTTTAGGTGAATCTCTATGGGTGCTTGTTGGAAGGCAACACTGTTTTACTTAAATGAGTTCCCTTATTTGAGCCCCGTTTTAAGGTAGTATATTTGAGTGAGAATACATGCTCTTCTGTAATAGGGTCAAAATGTTTTTAACAACTGTCTTCTCTACTGAAAAAGAGGTATCTTTCGCTATTTGACCTCAAGGCTGCTTGGCTAATGATAGGGTTTCTGGGAATCGGAATCTAAATAAGGGAGATATTACTCTAAATATATATGATAGGATTTTCTAGATCATAATTCATCCTACTTAGTTTACCTTTCATATACTTGATTTATAATTGACTAGGTAACCGTGGTCTTGTGGTATAGTTGTATGCAGTTCATAAATGTACATACTTAAAGAATCATAATTTTTTTTTCATTTTTCTGTTATATAATCTGTGATACCTTGTCCCCTTTAATTGATAGGCCTTGTAATCCTTGTGGGCCAATTGGTCCTTCAGAACCTTTTTCACCCTGGAAGTACATGGGAAAGATATCAGTTCATTAATACAAATCAGCATTTTAAAATAATTAAAGCATATAAAGCATGCAAGTTCATTGCTCACTGTAAATGTGAAATTCTGACTCAAAGGTTAGTAACTTGTCCAAGTAGGACAAATATGCATCAGCACTAAAGCTGGAAAAGAGCACCATTTCAATACAATAAAAAATGGAAGACTGTTCAATCACATAGTACAACTTAGTTAATCACCTTCCATTTCCTCAACATTGCTGCAATTGGTTCCAAACATATCAGAATATGAATACTTGCTAGGATTAGACTACTTATTAAATGTTTTAGTTAGAATTTATAATCGCAAACTTTAATTAAAAGAATCCATGGAAAACCTCCTTGGGTATGCTTCTGTAGTCACAGAAACTAGTTGTAAAATATCAATGAAGTCATAACATTTCTGCATTTGTATGAAAAAAGACTACATAAAATCAATCAAAAATAGCATTCATTTCATGAATTTAGTTTAATCAAGAGTAAAATCAGGGCCTCCCCTGGCGGCGCAGTGGTTGAGCGCCAGGCTGCTAAGCTGCCCGCAGTCTCTGCAGTGCCGGTTTTCATCCCCCGCTCCTGGTGAGGGTCCCATATGGCACGACAGACCTCTCCTGCCACGCCCGCTGCTCCCCTCAGCAGTGTATTTCGTCGTCTGCCTGTTCTGTTCCCTGCTCTGTCTCTGGTGAATCCTCTCACCCTCCCGCACTTCTGACTATACCCAGTGCTTGTATAAATAAATAAATAAATAAATAAATAAATAAATAAATAAATAAATAAATAAATAAATAAAAGATTAAAATAAAAGAATATTTGCAAGAAACTAAGACATGAAAACAGAGCTTCATGTCTCTATATAATTAATTTACTTATTCCCTACATCATTGTAAAGAAGCCTCATGTAGCACAATAGGAAACTTCCCTTGGTCCTGAGGTTTGGGGAGGGAAATATTCTGCCCAATGGGTGCTTCTGATCATTTCCACAGATTCACTTGTGCCTAAAACAACACCAAATATAACATGTTCTTTCTTTGATGATATAAAGGGCAATGCAGAGCTGTGAACTATTATGAATATGGAGTTATATCACATCTTATATAGTATAAATTTGTTGAAACTATCTTTAAGAAATATCCTGCAATATGTTTCTTTATTTACTCATTCCTCATTTATTTCTTTTTCTTAAAAATAGATTATAAAGAGAAGTATTTTTGGACACTTGAGTTTTCTAGATTTTTTGGGTAGTTTACTATATGCCAAACAAATTCAAGAAACTATATATTATAAACTTTCTGAAATATAGTGTCAAATTGCTAGCCTCTGTCTTCTGAGTGATACTTTGATTAATCAAGGGCCCTAGTAATATCCCTCTATCTAGTATATTATCTCCATGTCTTATGACAAATTAAAACTTGTTAACAAGGACCTCTTTAAAATTCAACCCAGGAGTCTCTCATAGCTTCATATGAATTATTTGTTTTATCTAATTGATTTCTCTCTAGTTGAGACTCAGTTTTCTCATAATACACTTTATAGTGTGAAGCCATGATGAGAAGGTCCTATCTTAGTGATCTGACTGATGACTAAATTGAAAGGTCTTAGACACTTAGAATTAGCATGTATGTGTGTGTTTGGGTTAAATACTTGATAAAAGGAAGAAGGTCCCCAATGTGTATCCTTGCTTTGAAATTTTGTTGACTTTGCTCAAAGTATCTTGGAAAATCATGTCCTATAGGACTTTTGGCAAATGTGCCACCGATTGTGGGTAAAGAGCCTTGACCATGGGGACAGCAAAATAGAGCCCTGTGGCCCTATCCACCCCACTGCCTGTTTTTTGTAAATATAGCTTTATTGCAACATAGTCATACTCATTGTATGCACTGCTTATGACTGTGATACAATAACAGAGTTAAGCAATTGCAGCAGATACTTATGGCTAACAAAGCCTAAAAAAATTTACTTTCTGATCCTTTACAGAAAAAGTTTGCCAAATGCTGGTCTAAAGGAACTTGAGCTCCAAGAATTATATATGGCAAGCAGCAGGAAAATTTAAATTCTTAATTGCCAGATAAAAGGTAAATCTTTTCCTAACATATATCTCCTTATCGTAATAAGGTAACTCCAGATTCTTTCTTCACCTCTATTTCCTTTCTTATTACACTGATAACAATTCTATGACATATTAGCTTATTAGACTTTCTAATATATGTGTCACAAAACAAACTATGCTAAGGCTTTGTTATAGCTGTACTCAATAGCAACTTCTGAGCATAAAGGTGCTATTTTTCACTGTGGCTTTACCAACTCCAAACTAACTGATTTTTCTCATTTCATATGTGGCAATTGTATGAAGTAGAAGTCTTTATCTATTTATTTATTTTGGGTAGAAGAACTGGGGTACAGGTCAGAGGTGAGGGAGTTGAGAGGATTCACCAGAGACAGAGTGGGGAGCAGAACAGGCAGACTGACTGAAATATACTGCTGAGGGGAGCAGCGGGTGAGACAGGAGAGCTCTGCTGCACCATGTGGGTTAGCTCCCTGCCCAGGCATCAAACTCAGGAACTTAGGCAGTAGCGGTGATAGTGCTGGGACTTAACCCCTAGGCATCCAAGGAGACTCAAAAGTCTTTTGATTACTGATTTATAATTGCAAATTTCACTGTCACTTCATGTTGAAGGGAAATGGGCATATTCTTTCACTGAACAGGTGGAGATGGTCAGGAAAAAAATGCAACTGCTGATATTTGACTAGGACAAATTTTTAAAATGTGACATTTCAGACAGAACACTTTATACAAGTGAAGAAGGTATCGTTACCTTTGGCCCTGGAAATCCTTCTCCGGGTATGCCCCTCTCTCCTGGTGCTCCTTCAAGACCACGAGGACCCTGGTTAGGATAAAGGGGATCAGGAAAGGAGAAGAGAAAGAGAGAGTGAAAAAAGGCAAGAACAAAGGGAGAAGAGGGAAGAAAGGACATGGTTATTGTTACAGGTCACATGTGCATGGCAAAGATAGAGTCCTATTTCAGTTATTTGTGAGACTCCTATCTAGTAAGCTCCATACTGATCAATAAAAGTGTAGCGTTATGAAGAATAATATTCCCCAAATATTAATTACTCATGCCATGTGACTGGCTAAGATGTTCTATTCTAGTGTCCTCAAATTAGAGGAAAATGGAAATGAGATGATGCATCAGAATAAGGATTAGGAAATAAATCCTCCGAAGAAAGTTTGAAAGTTTAGGATTGCGTGACTTAAAGAAGCCTGCAGTGATTTAATAATTTAACTATCCAAAAGTCCTGTGAAGAGATCACTGCAAGCTGTTTTAAAGTATTGAATTCTGTTTTAATTGCTAGCCTGATAAATTTGGATTCCAACTTGAAATCTTTAGAAATGGGTTGAATCCATTGGAGCTTTATGAGCAAATAGGAATCTTGATAGAATCATTAAGGAGAAACATGATTTTCTGTGATTAAATTTAAGAAGTCCATGTGACTGTTGCTCAGAAAGTCACTTCTTTCAAAAGGAAAGGACAACAACATAGTCAAGGCTTTGAAGTGGACTAGCAGGAAACATACTAATTGAAAAATAAAACAGCTAATCGTCATGTTAGCCAGGAATTTTAAAGCTACAAATTTTCCCTTTTTCTTCTTGGCAAGAAGACCCTCCCCCCAAAAAAGTATAAAAAGTATTAACAGACTAACGACAAGAATCTTAGAAACACAGACTGGACCTTTACCACTAACGGACCTAAAAAGACAATTAGGTCTGGCTTGCTGGGGAAACAAACCTATGATGGATTAAGATCTACTGAATTCCCAGAAGCTCCAAAGCCAGCACATTACAAACGCTGGATGATCTTGGTACTTGATACGCAGTAACCCAGAGAATTTTAGGAGTTGGTTTCTGCATGAGCAGGACTAGGATCCAGCATAAGGCTAATCAGTGACTGATTATAGCTGTGGATCTGTAAGAAAGAAAGCTAATTGTATTCCATGTTTGTTTTTTCCACCTTTTCCTAATATTGTATATTGTAAAAGAGAATTTTTGTTACTCTCTGGGCATAACCAATTTAATAAAGATGTTATTATTTTAACTACCATTTAATTCAACTTAAATTACTATGCTTATGGGAAATCTAGCTTTTAGCAATCCAAGATCTTAAATAAATTGCTACTATCTATGACAGCTTACTACAATGTTAACATAATTAGCTAGGAGAAAAATAAGCATGAAAACTAGATTGCAAACTAAAGGGGACAAATGTCTAGTTAACATCACACACTTCAACTTTAAAAATTGGTAAATTACTCTTCCCCAGTGATATAACAAGTGAGAATAACACTACTTAAATAAAAGAAAGTCTTTCTAGAGTTCAATTTTTTCTTCATTCAATCATTCAACAAATATTTATCAAATGTCTAGTAGATAGAAGGCATTGTGCTAGGTTCCAAGAACAGCAGTCAGATGTGGTCCCTGTCTCATGGAGTTTACGTTCTTGCACGAAACAGTTAAAAACAGATTTTGGTGTCATTTGGTCCCAGCTCTGCTACAAATTAGCAGTTAATCTTAAACAAGTAAATTAAACTCTCTCAAGTTCAGCACACTGATCAGAATGATGATGACAATAGTGCCTACTTCAACCACAAGTATTAATGTAAAGATTAAGTCAGAGAGATTTAAGCTCTTAAATATTAAGCATCTAATAGATATCAGCTATCATTATCAAAATTATTTTACTTAAGTCCTGCAATTGCTCAGAATACCCTTTTATGGAAGTTTTTACAAATAAGACTTAGAGTGAATGGTTTAAATTAAGCAATGTGGAGAGAGGCATATCGTACAAACTAAACA
Organism: Talpa occidentalis; assembly: GCF_014898055.3. Lineage (NCBI taxonomy): Eukaryota > Metazoa > Chordata > Mammalia > Eulipotyphla > Talpidae > Talpa > Talpa occidentalis. The sequence goes on from NW_026555331.1 coordinate 88,426,223, forward strand.
CTGCACTTTCCTTCCCTCTCTGCATTTCCAGAGTATATCTGTCTAGATTAAGATGAAACTAATAGAAGTTTTTCAGAGAGGCACATGTTCCACATTGCCGAAAATAGAGTTAAAGCTTTTGAACAGTCAGGGGCATTAAACAAACAGTGATGCAAAGTTGGATTACTGTGCACCATCAAAGTAATACAGTAGCTTCTTTTCCTCATCTTTCTGCTTTAAGAGGTTTATGGTTACCAGAGTCTGCAAATATTTCATATAATTAGATATTTTGAGAGATTAAAAAAAGAGAGAGACCACATACACATAATTTTTATTGAAGTATGTTGTTATAATTGCTGTATTTTATTATTAGCTATTGTTGTTCATCTCTTACTGCACCTAATTTATAAATTAAACCTTGTCATAGATATGTATGAATAGGAAAAAAAAAAACATAGTACATATAGGGGTTGGTGCTATCTGCGGTTTAGGCATCCCTTGGCAAACATGGAACATCCTCCGGAATAAGAGAGGACTGCTGTATTCCAAAACATCAGTATATGCTTAGATTGTCCAATTTAACAGGGATGCAAGATGACTATTATGCAGAGAAGAGAAAAGAACAGATACTTAGGTAAATAAACTTTGATTTTAGTTCATTAAGACAATACCAATGGAACATTTTTAAAAAGGCAGAAATGCATCTATAAAATTCACAGTGTCCTTTTCAAAGACCATGAGACCCAATTACAACTATGACATATTATTCTGCTTCTAATGAGTACTCCTAATAAAAATATATAATGGAGGAATCTAATTATCAGTTAACACAGTCTCATCAGTAAAATGTTTTATTTGAGACGTTAACAATGAGATAAAATATGATTGTCCATTACTTTCTTTAATAATCTCAATAGGGAGGCTAATCTATAAAGTGGTATTAATATACATTTCAGGTACTAAAGATACATTTGCCAAATCATCAAAGCTATCCATAATATTCAAACAGTGCCATCAACTTTATTTTTAGGCTCAGAGTAACTATAATTCTAATTCAGAATTCTATAATTCTAATTACAGATCGCTCTCTGAATAACCTTGTGCAAAAAAACAAACAGGTCACCCTGACAGTCTGAACCAATTTATTTTTCATGAATCAGTCCTCTATCCCACAGCACAAAACTAGTGCTAATCATTTAATTAAAGATGATAGTTGACAGTTAGGTCATGGATCTGGCATATTAATTCAGTCTACCAGCAGATTTTTACTACTGTTGAATTGAAAAGAGAATAGTACTAAGCCTGAAAACACTCAAAATGATTCCGGCAAAGAAAAAAAAGTAAAAAGTTTTCAGTAGAACCTTTGTCACTCCTAAGATAAGTCTTTTTTAAATTAGTTTATTTAATTTCTTACATCATTGCTAATTTTGTACAGTATTTGATTGCTCCCTTCAGGAGTAATCCCCATCTTTATATTATATCTAAATAATACAGAAGCCAATATTGTTAATTTTTCACTGTGACACATTGGTGGAACATTTTCATATATCATTTGAGATCCTTTTCACCCTTGTTATAATTTCAGTTCCCAATTAAATTAGAGTATCACTATGATATGTGTCATTGAGGCTTGGAAAGCAAACAAAGAAGAATTTGTTCTTTGTAAGAATTTCATGTTCTCGCAATATTGTGAAAAATTTCTAGCTGCACACTGAGTGGCAAGTAACACAAATTTTTCTTTAAAATGAATTTTGAAAACATACTTGAGGTCCAGAGAAAATAAGAAAAACCACAGGCTTGCAAAACAAAAAAGAGCTGAACGCTAGCCTGGAGTGTACATAAGCTGATGGCTATAGCTGTCCTGGTTGGAAATGTGTGGTTGCGTGGTGGGAATAAGTCTAGGAAATCTAAGCTGGGGAAAGGCAGGACTAAAGACTTTGACTCACTCCCTGGAAAATGAGAAAAGAGTAAGAACTGAGATCCCCACATAACTCTAGGGCATTCAAAGGTGTACATCTTCAAGGAAAGAGCAGAACAGGAAAAAACCATCCCATCAACACAGTGACATGAATGATAGGAATCTTGTCTGCCTTGGCTTGGGCTCTAAATGCACCTGAAAATCCCTAACCTGGTCCTGTGCCGAATATGGGTTTCAACTGACTTCATGTAGTTGATCCATGAATAGCTTAGTTTGACATCAGTACCAAGGATACACCTGGAGTACATTAGAGATGCAAATGTAAATTCCCCTCAAATACCTTCCACATTAAACACTTAGGATTTTCATAACTGAAGCTCATCTGTCGATGAGTTCAAACACAAAAATACAAAATATTCAAGCAAACAATTCATAAGAGGTAAAAGAGAGCCAATATAACATAAACTTCCCTGAGAATATCAAATAATAGAGAATCAAAAAACAAAATAAAACATTAGATTCTTAATATCTTAGGAAAAGAGTAGAAAATACAAGAAACAAAGAGCCCTTTTATTAAAAAAAAAAAAAAACAAGATCCTGCCATTTGCACCAACATAGATGTACTTAAAGGGTGTTATACTTAGAAAATATGTCAGATAGAGGAAAAACAAACACTGTATGACTGCACTCATATGTGATAGACAGAGAATGTAACAAAAATAAACTTAGATTATTGGACCAAATTAGTGGCTACCAGAAGGGAAAGAGGAAATGGGTGGGTACATTGAGTAAAAGGGGTCAATTTTATCATGAAGGTGGATCAGACTTTCAGTGGTAAACATAATGTAGTACAGAGATGTTGACTTACAATCATGTCCATGGAACCTGTAAAGTGTTATAAACCAATGTTCTTCAATAATTTTTAAAAAAGCAAAGAGGACAGTATGCTAAGACAATAAGCACAGCTGTGAGATAATACAAAATATATATTGAAAAATAGGCAGAGGATTTTTTCCCAAAGGATACATATAGATTGCCAACAGGTACCTGAAAAGGTGAACTAATCATCAGGGATATGCAAATCAAAATCATAATGAGCTGCCACTTCACAGATGTTAGGACAGATATATGTGAGAGAGAGAGAGAGAGAGAGAGAGAGAGAGAGAGTAAGAGAGAGAGAGAGAGAGATACACAAATGTTGGTGAAGATACAGTGAAAAAGTATAGAGGTTCCTCAAAAAAAAAAACAAAAAACAAAAAACAGAATCAGATCCAGCAATTCCACTTCTGAGAATTTATCTAAAGAAAACAGAAACACTAAATAGAAAAGCTCTCAGAACTTCCATGTTTATAGCAGCATTGTTTACATTAGCCAAAACATGGAAGCAACCTATGTACTCATTGCTGGATGAATAAATAAAATGTAATGTGCAGGTGTGCGCGCACACACACACACACACATACTGTCATAAAAAGAAGGAAACCTTGCCACTTGCCACCACATAGATGGATGTGAGGGCATTATGCTAAGTGAGATAAGTCAGGCAGAGAAAGGGAAACACCATATAATCTCACTTATTTGTGGAATCTTACATAATATTTGAGCACATAGATACAGAAAATAGATTGACAGTTGTCAAAATTGAGAGTGCGGTGGTGTGTGAAATGGGTAAGTGTGGTCAAAGGTACAAACTTCTGATTATAAAATAAATAAGCCATGGGGATGCAATGTGCAGCCTGGTATAATAATACAGTAGTGCCTACTTGAAAGTTGCTAAGATGGTAAATTTTAGAAGTTTCATCTCAAGGAAAAATGTTAACTGTGTAGTGATGAATGTGACCTATTATGGGAACAGTGACTGGAGAAATGGCAGCCATGTGAGTGACACTGTTTTGAATATTCCAATCATTTTAGCTCTTCAACTAACTTCAAATTATATGGAACTCTCCAGTCAACCACTTAATTACAACCAATTAATTACAATTAATTACAAAAATTGTTGTTTTAAGACACCAAGTCTTGAGATAGTTTGTAATTCAGCAATTCACAGATAAAACAGAGATTCAAAGGAGTTGGGGTTTACTTTGTGTTAAGTTAGAGGTATATAGTAAGAGAGAGGTCATTACCTTTTCTATTTCACCTTAAAAGTATTTAGACCCACCATGATATGAAATTATAATGATGGTGAAAAGATATTCAGTAAGTCCCTCAGTGGTGAAGAGTAACGGCAAATCCTTAATTAATTGCCTGTTCCCCATCCACTGTGGCCATCTGAGTCCTTGCATTATTTTTCCAAGGATGAGGATTTTCATTATGAAAGAGCTCCAGTGTAGTCAACATATTACATGTATGTTGGCCTTTTCCAAAGAAAAGTGATATGTGGCTTCTGTGTACCTTTTGCAAGTTGGGCACTAAGCAGTAAGAGTATCCATATTCGCCTTGTTAAAAGGGAGTTCTTTAGTAAGCACTCACATAGGGTACAGAGATCTTCACACTCTATGTTCATGAGGATAAATAATGCTATAGAAATCTGTTTCCCAGTAGGCCAGCAAAACATGATCAATTTTGTTGTTCCTTACCCAGTTGGTCATACAATATATTGGGTTGTAAGTATGAATTTTGAGAGAAGCAGCAATGGAGTAGATACTATGGGACACTAAATCAAATACCCATGTAACTATTTGTGTCTTCAAGAGTTAATGATGAACTTCTGCACATGGTATCTTAAAGTTACAAATAACATCCACTTCATGTTGAATAATTCAACATATATGGTCATGTATTGTCTCATGGCTAACCACACAGTCTCTCCTAGATTCAATAGCAAGGCAGCAACTGTTTAAGTTAAAAATAGGCATGTGGGGGAAGTCTTGTGTTGGCTTCAAAATTCCAGGGTTCTTTTGGACAAATCATAGTGGTTTTGCAGAGAAATATGAATCTTATTTTTATTGCCACTTATTCACAGAACTATGAAAAGACTTTTTTATTCCTGCTAAAAACTTGTGCTATATTTCTCCAAACATGGCTACCTATCTGGGTCTGTACCTTTTTAGCCAATGTCCTTTTAGTTTTTTTAGGTTTCCAGCTCCTCCAATGAAGACCCAGCATTGTCTTCAGGGAGCTTGTTTTCTTCTCTCCCAATGGTTGACCTTGAAGGGCACTAACTGGTTAGTATAAACTGGTGAGACACTGACCTCTAGATAAGCAATTCTTTGTATCTTCCCTTCATAAAATGCTCTCTTTTTGAATTAGTGTATCTAGACATTAGGCCAAAGCCTAACCTTCAAATATAACATGCTGCCATCTGACTCACAGAGTACAGCAAGAAAGCACGAGTTTCTGTTTCTATTTACACATGTGAGACCATGCAATGCAAAACCAATTTGGTATCAACTATTCACAATAAGTCATTTGAATATGTACCACAGCAACTCAGCTACTGTTCTTTCTTAGAACAATGACTATAAGAAAAGCTAAGAAACTTCTTATATAGAATAGTCATATTTTATTTATTTCCTCTCCAGATCTCTTTTGAAGGAATTTATGGTAGAAGCTGCAAAAAACACAGTACTACCTGTGTACTATGATTAATCCTAATTTTAGTATATACCCTTGGGTTAAGTAATGAGCACGGGCTCATTCTTAGTGAACTTTTCCATCATTACAGCAAATTCAACTTTAGAGTAGACATTAGGCCTGAATCCGTACATCTACATCTTAGGAAATTTTGACACTTGTGAACTCTTATTGGATAATCTGTTTAATTGTGTATTATGTGACATAACACATAGATTATGAAAAATGTGTCCTTGCATATTTATTGTCTTTTGTTGTCCAAAAAAGACACAACACGTCTTAATTTAATGATTTTGTCTAACCAGAAAGAACACATAAGAACTCTATTGTCAAGAACTGTGGGTGCTTTGGTGGTGGGTATGGTGGGGTGACATATTAATTCAATAAAAAATTAAATAGCACAGGAGGTAGAACCCGAGACTGAGAATGCTATTTCAGAGTCACATTGCAAGTAGAATTTCAGTTTTACACAGATTGTGGATTATATGAATTGCCTAACTAGGCCTCAGGAGTTGTTGCCAAACCATTCTCTATTTCTAAATCCAACAGTGTATAATTAAAATTTGGCAGAGTGTAGATCTTGTATTTAATGTTCACACACTCATGTACAAAATAATAATAAAAATGATGATGATGAAGAGGGTGGGAAAAATCCTTGCAGGTGATGGTTATATTTACAGCATTGTTGCAGTGATTGTTTCACAAGTATGTAGTTATTTCCAAACTCATCCAGTTATAGTATTAAATATGTACAGCTTTTTGTCTATAAATCACATCTCAAGTGCTTTTTCAAAAAGTGAAAAAAATAAAATAAAGGGTAAACACAAAACACACATACATACACATGCACACCATTTATCAGTCCTGTTTATCCCATCTAGAATCTTTTGCTACTTACTGGTTGACCAGGCTCACCAACTCCAGTTGGACCTGGAGCTCCTGTTCTTCCTTCCTGGCCCCTTTCTCCCTAAGAGAAAAAAGTAATTGAATAAAATTTTGAGTTTTTAAATAAAGAATAAACATAACTCAAAATACTCTGGGATTTCAGCAAAGATAAATAGTAAAATCGTCAAACATTTCACATCCACAACGATAAAAAAATAAATTAGAGGAGGAGAAATGGCTTGAATTTAAATGAACAAATCACCCTAAAATGTCCATCATCTCTTCTTGTCTAAAACCAATACAGTCCTTTCAGCTTCCAGAAACAATTGGGTAGTAATTGTCAGGACGGACAGCCATTTTGACTCATTTTGGTGACAGAGATGACCGAGCTAACAAGGGTGATGCTGTTCCCTGCCCTCTCACTGCCATCCTGGAATGCCACCCTTATCCCTACTCTCTTCCATTTCACCCCTCCTTTTAGTTCAGTTTCATGCTTAATCTCTTTCAGAATTATTTTCCAGTAACATTGCCAATATAAACTCCACCTTCTCTGAAGTCTCCATGTGCTTATTATCTAAATGCCATCCCTGATGACAAAAGGAGTGCACAGTTTTGCACTATTCTCCAAATTAGTCCTGCATGAAAGTTGTATTGTCCCCAAACATAGAAAAGCCATTTAAAATAAATGTTTCTGTTCTATTACATTCTGTGTATGCAGAGTACCCCAAGGTATTGGGCAGTCCAGTGATTTTTAGTTCCCTAAATCGTTTCTGTCAACATTTACTTATTCAGTGTCACGATCCTCTGGTTCTGCCTCTCTGCATTATGATGAGAGCAGAAGATAGTTGAGGCTTTAAGATGCTTTATATCCCAATAACATGCATGTTAACATGTAAGTTCCTTGAAAATACAACAGAACTAGAAATACACTGGAAAAATGGTGGGTATTTAAAATTCAGCAAGTTTTTCACTCCAACACACACAAACCACATTGATCACTGATGTCATAAGTGCCTGGACCAGAGCATTTCTCTGTCCAAGCATCCAGATTATAAGCATCCCCCCTGCATCGATGAGGGTAAGACTGAGCAGAATTCAAGTCACAGCTCCCCAGTCCCTACAATAAATGCAATAATCATCAGCGAGCATAGAGACAAGTAATCTTTACCTTAATACCTTGCTGTCCAATTCCAGGGGCTCCAGGAGGACCATAAGGACCAGGAGGACCTGGCTCACCCTAGAGGAAGGAACACTGAGATGTTAGGTCACCTCAGCACTACTTTTTGAGCAGCTCTTCGATGTATCGTGATGCAATAGGGACTTGAGGGCTTCAGTGAAATGTAACACACTGTCATGGCTCTCAGTGTCTACAATTCATGGATATACAACATAGACCCAGGCTTGAATTACCACTGGGCATATATGTAGGCACAGTATCTACTGTCCACAAAAATGCTTTAATTTTCATTTTTAAAATCAGAATAAAAAATAAGCATAATAATAATGAACACGTAACAATGAATGCAGTCTGGCTGACTTTTGTCATGCTAATTCAGTTGTAAAATATAAATTTTAGCACATTTTATAATGGAAGGGGCCCACAAAGCAAAAGTTTTTAGGATCCACGACATGTTACTCTCATTTGTTCAACAAAATTTTATCAAGTGCTTTTGTCACATACATCCATTTCCTATCCAACGACCATCCCCTCTCTGTCTCTCCTTTCATGCAGATAGAACTCTTACCCGTTTAGGTCAGTGAGAAACTATTCTTTGCTCGCAGAGGTATAAGATAGTAATAACTGGTCTGATGCAAATCTAGGATCTCCTTTTCCTTTGGCCAGCGACTAGTCTAGCTCGGTCCTTTTACTCAGTTCTGACAAATGAGGCGTGGAGACCTTATTGCCTCTGCCTCTTCTTTTCTCCTTGTACACATGATTCCTGTCTTATAACCACAGGCAATAATCTCTCAATGAATGCCAACATTTGAAGAGGACAATACAGGAAAAATTTAAAAGAACGAGCTCCTGGATAACCTCATTAAACCACTGATCCAGTCCTGGAATACATTCAAACATTCTGTTTACTCAACATCAAGAGTTCTTATAGGATGACTTAAGCCACTGTTAGTCAAGATGTCCATTACTAGAAGCCGGAAGCATTTGTGATTAATCCAATCTCCTGCATGGCTTACCTATCAAAGAGTTTGGATGTTAGAGAAGTGAAGGAGACTGTAGCACTCAAACTCCTACATTTCACATGAGGAACCTGAGCCCCAGGCTGGTTACCTGACCTGCCCAAACACACCTCAGTTATCACCCTCAGGAAGAGGTTCTACAGGTCTCTCGGGCTTCTAATCCTTTGGCTTGATGTTAGGGGAAAGGAAAGTGGCTAAGATTACAATTTCCCTTTTTTATAATGCTTTTTTTTCTGTTGATCAAAATAATATATTTTATTTACTTTTTAAAATTTTTTTAGACTTTTTTTGGTGTAGAAGAATGGGGGTGTAACCAGAGATGGGGGTGTGTGAAAGAATTCACCAGAGACAGAGTGGGGAGCAGAACAGGTAGATCTACTGAACTACACTGGTGAGGGGAGCAGTGAGTGAGACAGGAGAGGTCTGCTGCACTATATGTGGGTTAGCTCCCTAGCTAGGGATCGAATGTAGCTGTGATAATGCTAAGACTTAACCCATAGGCCACCAGGGAGGCCCAAAATAATATATTATAGAAAATCTGTCATATTGGAAAGCACATACACAAAAGAAAAATAACCATCCAGAACCACTATTCATTTTTGGCTTGTTTCCTTCATTTATTTGCACGTCTATCTTTAATTTATGTTCAGAAAGTTTTCTGAATACTCTCATGCTGGTTAACGAATACTTGCTATCTAAAATTTCATTAAACTTGAAGCTTTCCCTCCTTATTCTTACACTAACCAACAATACAATGGTACAGATTAAGGAGGAGGAACAAGGGGATTTTCACTGATCAGAAAGGCTCAATTCACCCTGACTCAGTAACTAGAGCCTAGTTACTTTTAACATGGTAGAGTCATTACTTTTAAGCACCACTGACTTTGACCAATTGCAAAAATGAAAGAGAAGAGAAAAGAGAAAGGGTCAGAGTCAAATCAGCTTCCCAAAAGACATGCACATGTTTAAGACAAATCAAAACAAATTTTAAAAAATCTGTCTCAAAATCAATACTGATTTTGAGAGTTTATGAAGCTTTGGCATTGAATTGGTTGAACTGAAAAGTATCTTCTGTTCATCCCTTTGACTATAAGTCAATCTGACAGATAAATCAACTTGAATTTTTCCCTTCAAAATTCTAGGTTATATTCATTTTTCCATACATAGATTAAATTTGATGGAGAAGCCAGATAACTGCTATTATTTTTTTTACATGTTCTTAGTCATGGAACTACTTTATATATAATATCACATGAAAAAGTTCTCTAAATTAGAAGATGTTTCCTTAATATCAAAGTTCAATTTAAATCCTGCAGAATATCCAGTTCCTTAAAGATTCTAAATTTTCACTTCAAATACATTTTCTTTACAAATTCTTGTGCTCGCCACTCAAATTGTAATCTACTTGTTAGTTATACCACCTCTGGTTGACTATTTCCATCATTCAGCAAAGAACACTAAATACTTGCTATGTGGCAGGTAATAAAATAAATACAAAGAAGTTAAAGACATAATCCCTAAACTCAAAGGACTAGTTTGAGAGATAGAACACATTAAAATGATAATATCAATAATAATAATGCCTCAAGTTTACTTATTCTGCCATTTCCTATTCCTTTTAATCTATACCTTTGGTTCTGTGACTGATCAAAAGGCTTTTAAATATATGGTATATTTTATTTACTATATATATTTGGAGGCTGTTTTGAGATTTTTAAGTAGTGGAAGGAAGCCCTACCCTACCAATATTTATCTGTATGTTTGATCTGAAACAAAGAAGAGCACAGGTTGATGATAAATTTCCTCTATGGACAAGGCATATTGTATTTCTGTTGTTACCATGAAATATGTGAATCAAGAGACTCAAGAAGAGGAGTTAATTTGCCCTTGAGATCACGAACTCCACTGAGCCTTAGTCAAGTACCAATTACAACAGAGATTTCTTAATATTTCTTTTTCAAGGGAATTACAGGCACCTAAAGCTTATAGAAGGATAGATTTCCCTTACCTAAACACAGCTCTATTTCACATTTCATTTGATTAAATTTCTCAGGAGCCCAGCATCTCAATGTAGGACCCACAGAACAATATTGGTCTAAAATGAATGTTTATCCCTTTTGCCTTCCCCCTTTTCATACAAAGTTTCCTGAGGAGGTAATGTAAGAAGTGGTCATGACTGTAAAATATCATAGCTGGGTAAGATAGAATAAGAAGAAAGGAATTGGCAATCTATTCAATGATTTTCTGGAAATTTACCAAGGCAACATATTCCTAGAAGGACCCCAGGCTTGCTTCCTTTTTTGATATTCCTTCCCCAGCCCTTTTCAACACACACACACACACACACACACACACACACACACACACACTCTGAATACCTGCAAAATGTTTATTAATTCTCTACTTCACTTTCTTTAACCATTGAGAAATAAACAATTTACATACAAATATGAATGTGTATGAACATGAGTGTAAACATGTATAAGGGTATCCACAAGGTTAAGAAGACCTTGATCTTCCTCAGAAATTAAGGATCCATATGCTGTGGGGCCTCAAGATTGAAGGAAATCAAACCTATTATGGAGCACAACATCTCAACCTATTATGTCCTGACACTTTATATACAATTATCTCATTTAACTTTCCAATAATACTAGGAAATACATATTTTCCCATTTTGATGTAGAAATATAATGTCCACATTTTAATCTATTTTTCATCATGCATGCAATCACAGGGGGAAAAATGTAACTTTGGAGTCATTCCATCTAGTTAAATCCTGGTTCTATAATTTACTAACAGCCTGATTTTTTGCAAGATTCTCATATGCAAAATGAGAGTAATTGTATTTATCTTACAGGGTTATTGAGAAGAGTTAAGATATTGTCTATAAAACATCTAAGTCAGAATCAGTTACTTGTTAGCTGTTTAATATGTGTAGATTCAATTGATTTTCACCAAATTTTAATTGAGTACCAGCTTGGTATTCAGTGCCTGGTTACATAATTATAAATATAAATCAGATTGTACCTGTACTTTGCAGATACTTACACTCTGACTGGAGAGAAAAAATGAATATAAAACAAAATACAAACATGTGATTTGCTATAAAAAAGATATTAAAAGAAGTTGTCATACTCTAAAGTAGAACTCTTTAATTCTACCTTAATGAGTGAGGAAAATTTCATATAGTGGAGGAGATATTTGTTCTGAACAAATAAGTAGAAATCATATCTAACTGGTAGGAAAGAAGGGAAATAAAAATTCAGGAAAAGGATAGAGTATGAGGCATAGAGTGACTTGAGATATTCTGGGGACAGAAGGTAGTTCTGTGGGCTCAAGATGCCAGATATGAGGTAACAGTGAGGTCACTGTCTAGAGCAGTACTGTTAAGGAAATATACAGCAAGCCTCTATGCAACTTTCAGTTCTCTACTAGTTGTATTAAAGTAATATAACATCTACTTAACTCAATATATTAAAAAATATTATCATTTAGACATTATAAAAACTTATTTTATTTTTCATTACCTTAATGCTACACCTTTGTATTTAATACAGCATATCTAAATTCAGATTAGTCACATTTCAAGTGCTTATATGGCTACTGTATTGTACAGCATGGGTGTGGGGTAATTAATGAAGCTAAAGGCTCAGGTCAGAACCATGGAGAGTACCAGTGTTTAAGTGGGCTGGGAGTGGAAGAACACAGATGACTTGTGGTGAGATGGGAAAGACAACAGACTGGTGGATAAAAAGAAATGGGATCTGGTAAAAGCTCTGTAAAGCAAGTCAGGAAAAAGAGAATTTCAAAAGGAAATCATCACTTCCAAAGACAAATCCATAATATTCCTCTTGTAAACCTGATCATCTTCCAACATTCTCTGTCTCATGGAAGGCTAGAGCACAGGAGTCATTCCTGACACAGCTCATTCCCTGACTCACTATATGCAATACCTATAAATATGTGTCCTAAATTTCTCACAAATCCATTTCCCTCTTTAATCCTCTACCATGCCTCCACACTTACAGAATCTACCCCACATTAATATCATCTCTTGTTCAGGCTCCAACAAAGAACTTACTAATATACATGCATCCATTCTAGCAGACTCCAATTCATACCCCCCTCATTTCTGCAATCTTTCATTTTTTTTTTTTTAATTTTCAAGGTCTTGCCCTTTGCTCTTAGGGTAAAGACAGAGCTTCTTATAAGACTTGTTAGTCCCCACGTAGTATGGTCCTGTGCCCTCTCCGGTACTATCTGTTAGCACTTGCCTCTTCATTCACCACCCTAACAGAACTAACCTTTGTTCAGTTCCTTATACTTGCCATGTTCTTTCCTGCCACAGTATTTTTGCACATACTGTTCTCTCTATCTGGAATTCTCTTTTCCTAGTAGATCCCTATTATTCCTTCAAATTTTTTTTTAAGCAACCTGACTACAAGGATGGTTTCTCATCAGGTAAAATCCCAGTTCTAGAGGTACTGATAGCATCATTTTCCTCTTTTTCTGAGCATTCATTACAATGCAACTTTGCATTCATGTGTTAATATCTCTCCCTAGATAATGGGGAAGACAGAGGAATTTTGCTTAGCTTTGCATTCTCAGTATTAGCTAACTGGTATCATTTACTTGACCTTCAACACACCAAGCATTTACTGAGCAGCAACTAGGGAGAAGATGCAATGCCAGCTGCTGGAGGTGAAAAAAAAAACCAGGAACTTGGTCTAGTCTAGAGGACTGGTGGGTCTGAATATATTCTTGTGGCATTCCTTCTGCTTATGTTTTCATTGAAAAGCAACTGTAAAATTACATAATGATATCAAGTGCCTATTGTACACTTTATCCTCTTTATCCCACAAATTTACCTAATACAATTAATTTTTTTTTAGTTGAAAGAATAATGAAATTCCCCAAAGTAACCTAAAGTTCCACTGTATGGGAAGTCCAGCTCAAGAAACCTGGCACTCCTTATTCCTGACACCTGTTCTAATCAAAACCAATGGCCATACTTTCCCTAAGATTATAGGTGATGCCCTAAATATTTTACATTTATCAACTCAGATAGTCCTCAATACAACTCTAAGAGGTTGTTTTTATTATTATTAACCCATTATATGGATAAGAAAACTGAGGGAAGAAGAGGAAAATTAACTTACCTAAATCATTGCACTAATAAAATACAGAACTGAGGTCGAACCCCAGTCTAGTTTTAGAGCCAGTGTTCTAACCACCATGTAAAACTGCCTTTTGGGACATTTCACATCTTAATGTATTTCAAAATTCATTGGATCTTAGTCTAAATGTAGATCTTTGTATAGGATGAAAATCATGAAAGTTAGATTGTTACAGTTTGTCCATTATTAAAGTTCCATCATATGAATACAAAGAAACTCTAAAATAAAATATATGAGTATTGCATGCAGTTTCAGGACTGGGACCAGTGTTGTCAGTGAATTAGTGGTAAGGGTAATGCAATTGACAATGCTGTGAACTCACAACTGGAACTCTACATATAAACAAGTTATTAACAAACGTTAATGAATTTGGAATCACCATCTACTTGGGTAAGAGAACAGGCCACAGTCCACAGTCTCCAACTACTTGGTCTAGAGAAAAAAACTCCATAATAACAAAGAATTGATAAAGAATATAATGAAAATTATAGTATTGTGCCATATTTTAGTAACTCAATTTCATTTTAATGAGTATTATTATGTTAAACCATGTGAAATTGGCCAATAATGACTAAGACCATGGCATTTCATAGGAAAGTCATACTCTATAAATAATGAAATCTAAGGAATTATGTGCCATTTTCTTTAAAAAAGGAAAACCAGAGCAGCAGTTCATTAGGAGAGATTTTAAGAATAACAGCTCTGGTAGACACTGTCTAAAGTCTGCCAACACAAAATCAGTTCTGGAAAATATTCAGAATGAACCCTCTCTATAAATCTGAAAACAAAGGCATTGATTTACTAGAAAAGATGGATTCCTATGACAATGTGGTATTTCTTAAAACTTACCCATTGAGACTGGGGGAAGGGGTAAATCAGGAGTTATTGTTTAAAGGGTATAGAGTTTATGTTGGGATAATGGACAAGTTTTGTATATAGATGGTGGATGTAAATGTATCACACATGTATTGTAAATGTATTTCATATCAGTGAAATGTACACTTGCAAATGGTTAAAATGATGAATATTACATTATATTGTATTATATATATTTTACCAGAATGAAAAAAGGACTTAACCTTGGAAGAAACTTAATTTTCCCTATTGCAATGTTGCTATTGCTACTTACCTGAATTAATTAAGATTCTCAATGTAATTATTTTTGTAAATCTGGCATCCCTCTGAAGTTATTGCACTTAAAACATTCTGTTAAACATTAGTGTCCTGCTTGATTGGGCATGAGAGTTAGACTCAGCACTTTTGCAGGAAATGTTGGCAGTGTTTTGAGTTCTCCATGCATCAGATTTTCACCTTCATTGTCTCTGCACGTGTGTGTGTGCATGCACACAATGCACCCCATCTCTGAGAACCATATGCATCAGAGACTTGGGAATGAAAATCATCTGCCTTGAAGCCATTGGCTGACATCCCACATGTTCTGGCATTCACTTCAAGTTGTCACTATCAGTTGTCTCATGTCAAACGAGTTAATAAGCTCACTTAGAGTCCTGGTGGGCAGATGTGCATGTAAGTCAAAGTCCTTTCCACACAAGAAGTGCTGGGTTTATTAATGATTCTTTTCCTTTAATTAGGCCCAGGACAGAAATAGTATTTAGACGTTGACATCTCTGAAGGAAAAGCGTTCACATAGTTTCGTAGCTTGGCTCTGATACTTCATTAGACAGGTATTTATAATTAAAATTGTAAAGGGAGTCTCCCCTTTACACTCCTGTACACTGAGTAGTCACAACCTTGTTCAGAGTTAGCCCACCAGGAAAATCAGAAGGCACATTATTGTTTTTGGATAACTGGAAAGGCTGATGTGTTTGAGTACTCTGACCTTAAAATACTTTAGATGTCGCCAAAAAATACAGTCATTCTGTTAAGAGAACGGTGTGAAATTTTTTAAGTTTTTGTTTGATTAATTATAGTAAGGATTGTTGATATCTGTGAATATTTCACTGATTTACTTCCCATTAAGTTGTCAGGATGTATATCCTATTGCAAGTCACGATTTTTTATTTTAGTGGTTGAAAGCAGCATCATGGTGTTTGAAGATAGTTAGGTTTTTGAGTTGTGTAAGAGCTAATGTAAAACGATCCTACAAGCTTTTTTGAGAAAACATTTAAAGATCTTCATAGATACTCATATTTGAGTGTTGGACTTCAAAACCATAATTGAAATATTAGTTATGTTTGGTAGGTTGACCTACCAAAACAATTAAGCTAACTTTGAGTCAAATCAAGTACAGGTTTCTCCCACTATCCAAAATAGACTTTTCCCGGTGGCGCAGCAGGTTGAGTGCAGCGCTGTGAAGCTGTCCGCAGCCTCTACAGCACGGGTTCGATTCGCAGCCGGCCAGGGAGAAACCCACATGGCACAGCAGACCTCTCCTGTCTCATCCGCTGCTCCTCTCAGCAGTGTCTTTGGTCCGTCTGCCTGTTCTGCTCCCCGCTCCTGCTCTGTCTCTGGTGAATTCTCTCACCCTCCTACACCTCTGACCTGTACCCCAGTTCTTGTATAAATAAATAAATCTTTTTTAAAAAGGAATATCTTTAATTAAAAAAAAATAGACTCTCCCTATGAAATATTTTGTAAGCCAAATGACAAAGAGAAGAAGCAATTACCATTAATTATATGGAAAAAATGTAGCAATCCCAGACCCAAAAAACAACCTACAAAGTCATACCAAATTAATACATAACACCTAAACTAATACTAACATATAGTAAAGACAGGAATGCTATGATAAATATGCAGTCTATATAAAGTAGTTCTCAGGGAAGGAGTTTGGCAGTGCCATTCTCAATGCTGGAGGTGAATACTGCTTCTATAATGGCTGCAGTAAAACAAAGCCTGAACACCTGTTTTGCTTTCTGCCTTTTATTGTAAAACTGAAATCCTCTTCTGGTTTCTTTTGATTAGTGAAAATAATTACTAATGATGTCTATCATAAAGGTAAAGGGGCATAACTTGAACTTTCAAAAGCTAGTGATACTTGTAATTGAAAAATGACCGAGATAAGAATATATTTTTAAAACTACTTCATCTTCATTAATGATTTTTCTGCCTAGGTGAGAATATTGACATTAGAGAAAACATAAGACTCTCAATGAAACTAAAAAACATTAAATCAGATGTCCTTATGTCACTTTTGAGAAGAAAGTAGAAGTATAAATAACGTTAGATTACTTAACGCCCAAGTATTCTTGATGGATTATGTCAACATTGTCTCATTTCTCTTTATTACCCAAATAGCTTGGGAAAATGGTCAAAATTCCTTGCTATAGCTCCCTTCTCTCTGATTTCTGCCACAGCCTGTTGTTTCTACCCAATTTCCTTTTGAAATTGTTCTCCACTGGTTTCTAATAACCTTAAAATTGAAAAGTAACTCCTTAGGTGCCTGCTTACCTGACCTCTCTGCACTATGATAGTGTTGATAACTCTCCTATCTCTCAAATTTGGAAGTGGGACTTCTAAACGCTATTGTCATTACATCTTCTGCTTTGGGTTTTTTAAAACCATGATGGACCTGTATATATCTGTCAATTCTGCCAGTGATTCATACATGAAAGATTAGCAATGTTTAATGGTACAACACATGGAAGCTAGAAGGAAATTTGATTAGTACACTGCCAATACCAGAAATATCTGTATATGCATTCTCCATAACTATGTCAAAATTGACAGCCAGTCCTCTCCTTAAAAATGACCTCTTGTGGGCCTCCCTGGTGGCGCAAGGGTTAAGACGAAACCTATGAAGCTGTCAGCAGCTCTGCAACATGAGTCCGAACTCCACCCCCCACCCCCAGCAGGAGGAACCCACATGGTGCAGCAGACCTCTCCTGATTCTCCCGCTGCTCCCCTCAGCTGTGTACTGCAGTAATCTGCCTGTTCTTTTTCCCCCTCTGTCTCTGGTAAATCCTCTCACTCCCCACACCTCTGGCCTATACCCCAGCTCCTGTATGCATAAATAAATATTTTTTAAAAAATGACCACTTGTGATGAACATTTTGAAGAAAACAGAATGTTAAATATGACTGCTTATGAGGTTTATAGTTGTAAAATTTCAGTATCTATATACTTAGTTACTTAATCTTTTCAATAAGATACAATAAGCATATCAGCTATTTGAAAATATCTTCTATACTTGGGAATCTAAAAAAAAAAATAAATTGACAGAACTGAATTAGGAGGAATACAATGTCAAGAATCACAATGTAGTATAGAGCTTTGGAAAGGTCTACATGTTTAATTTGCCTACACTTCTCTTGAAACATAGATTCAGTTTATTCATGAATACTAGGTCTTTTGTTAATTTTGGATGGATGGATATTTGCTTCACTGGAAATTATTTACCCCAACCATATCCATTTATTAATCTGAACCAGACTGGAGCTGTTTCTCTGTGGATTTTCTTAACATCTCAGAAGCTAAACCTAATGTAATATAATAACTAGTCTTATACATGAAAGAACTTTGAGTTTCTTATAGCAAGAAGAAAAAACTTAGGGTGGAAGCCCTCCAGGAAAATATATGAATGTCCTAGACTAGGATATTCAAAGAGGTTAGAAGGGAGATAGCTCATTTATTAAAATAAATATATAATATGACATATTTTTAAATTGTTTGAATACTAACATGTGATAATTTAGCTTGGGAAAATACATAGGGATATTTCCTAATGCTTTTTTTTGCTCTAGCACTGAAGCTCTAGGGCTAAGAGTCTTCTACATGTCAGGAGCTATTCCCTGCTAGGACACAATAGGCAGTCCCTTCTGCCAGGAGCACAAATGGTCTTGGAAAGAGCAGATTTGAGAAGAAAATGCCCTCATAAATAACCTCAGAAAGACATCAAGAAGTGGCAAAAAATTATGTGTACTTGGAACGCTCTCTATGCTAGTGTTTATTTATTCAAAACTAATTCTCCTAACCTTTTCTCTGTGATTTGAAAGGTCTGCCAATCTTGAGCCATTATTTCTACTTGCTAGAGGGTCTATTCTATGGATAGATGTGATCAAAACCTAAACCTCCACAAAAGTCCATGGAAGTTGTCTTAAGATACTTAGGGCCTCAGATTTTACCCAGGGCATAGTACTTTCTCCTAAGTTACACTTTCTGTTTGATCCTGGGGGGAGGTTTCTTGGACATGTGCATGATTATAATTCTATTTGATTTCAGAGATTGATGGAATGTTCTTATGAATGCTGCTGCATGACCTTCTTCACATATGGGAGAGACTTAAATGACTTCAGAGCCAAGGCTTCATTCTGAGAAACATCTATGTTTTGTTTCCATGGCAAGGGCATTTAGAACAGAAAAGGAATTATTTTACATGTGGAAAATATTAATGACAGAAATTATTTGTGTAACAGGGCTGGAATCATATTTTCCCTTGATTTAGCAGACACTTTTTTTTTTCTTTTGTTTTTTGACCACCTTTTCTGCAAACCCTTTGATGGAAGAAAATCCAACCATTAGAGCAACAAAATGGGATTGTGGTTTATGAGAGGCACCATTCATAAATTCAAAGACATAGGCAGACCCTATCTAGAAACTCTCATAGTATCTTTGCAAATATTACAGACCTGAATGTTTCTATTTTAAAGTAAAGGAGGAGACAGAATATTTGAAAATTGCACAATTAGCGTTACTGGCTTCTTTCTCCCTAGTGATTCTTCTTTTCCTGCACTTACAGATGAACATTATAACCAAGTAGAAATTCTCCTCTCTATACACTAGGCGGGTGAAAAGATGCAATTTCTATGTGTTTCAAAAGTAAATCATTTGTCTCAGCCTGACAATCCAGAAAAGTTGCTAATTTTCCTAAAAGGATAAAAATTATATGGTGAAGAGCAGAATGGCTGAATTTGAATTCCACCTCTGTCTCTTATTACCTATGTAGACTTGGCTGCGTTACTTAAACTCTCTGTGCCTTATATTATAGTGTAATCTGTATAAATGGAGTAAAAATAGATTCTGCTTCCAATGGTGGCATAATATGAAATGAGTATTATAACTGTATTTGCACATAGATACTATCCAATAAATATGTTATTTATTAATTTTATGTCTTCCCTTTTTTTAGATTTATTTTATTTATTTATGCATACAAGAGCTGGGGTGTAGGCCAGAGATGCAGTGGGGTGAAAGGATTCACCAGAAATAGAGTGGGAGCAGAACAGGCAGATTGACTGAAATACACTGCTGAGGGGAGCAGTGGGCGAGTCAGGAGAGGTCTGCTGCACCATGTGGGTCAGTTTTCCCTGGCCTGGAGTTGAACTCGTGCTGCAGTGGCTGTGGATAGCTTCATATTGCTTAAACTTAACCCCTTCCTCCACCAGGGAGGCCCTAAGTTATGTATTACTATGGAAGTTTCAAGGTAAATATTCCTTCCTATGCCCAGTAGAACACAAAATTACTGAATGTTAAAATTTTTTGGCACAAATTTGGCAATATCTTAAAATATTTTGTAGTAAAATAATAGGTGAAAAAATTTATTATAAATCATAACATTATTTCCAAATTGAGGGGGGAAATCATGTATTAAGTCTTCAAGATTTAGAAGTATATTCTGAAAGGCAAGATGAAATTTCTCCCTGAAACCTTACTTTTAAGACACACGTTAATAAATACGTAAAATGAGAAAAAATAGTTAATGGTTAATGGGACATGTCTCTCTGGGTGACAGATCCAAAGAGAGTAAAAATTAGTAATTGTCTTGAAGAATCAATAGTCCATTAAATTTATAACCATAACCCAGAAATGTAGCTAGAAGAAAAGGGGGAAGTTCACTACCTTCCAATAAATTCCAACATTCTCTGGAAATTTACATCTTTTAAATTGGCAAAGAACTTTGTGTTGACATCTAACAATGAATTTTGTGGTTAAAGCCTGAGCAGTAATTTTAGCTCATGTATCTTTTTTTTTTTTTTTTTTTTAAGATTTATTTATTTATTTATTTATTTATAAAAGCACTGGGTACAGTCAGAAGCGCAGGGGAGTGAGAGAAGTCACCAGAGCCAGAGCGGGGAGCAGAACAGACAGACTGACAAAATACAGTGCTGAGGGGAGCAGCGGGTGTGTCAGGAGAGGTCTGCACACCATGTGGGACCCTCGCCAGCCGGTGGGGATTGAACCGGCGCTGCAGAGGCTGCGGGCAGCTTTGCAGCCCAGCGCTCTACTGCTGCGCCACCTGAGAGGCCCCTTAGCTCATGTATCTTTTAACACAACTTTTGAAAGTGTTTTTTAAATGGGGGCCATAGGAAAATTGATTGAGGTCTCAAATATTTTTGGGGAAATGACTCCATTTATTATTATTATGTTGTGAAAGTCAAGCATGAAGTGTTATTTCAGAAAATAACCCTCCAAAACATGTAACTCATTATTTTTACTAAAAATTAATGCATTGTTGGAATTAAAAGTTGAACTTTGTTGAAATAAATTCACTTTAAAAAACAGAAGTAGTAATTTTATTAGACATAAAGAGAAGTGGTGAAATGATGGCACCTTTAAGGACTACCCCCAAATACCACTACAGTTACCCCAAGCTGCAAACCCTGCTCTCACCCCAGCACCTCCACAGATGCCCTCCAGAGCTGGCCAGGCTGGCTGTGCCTCTGTCTAAGGCAAATAATTTGATGTCCAGATTTGATTTCTTATTTTACAAATGAAAATTTTGAGCCAGTATGATCTCTAACATTCCTTGTGGCCCAAACATCCTATCATTCTATCACTATTGTATATCCCAACCCTGATACCTGATGTTAAGCCCCTTTCATAAACATGTGAAAATTATCACCTTAGGTAGCCAAAGAATCCTAGAAATTAGTGTGGACTGTCAAAAAAAATTTTTTTTTTTACATCTCTGCAGGATTTTACCTACAGTCAAAACGATTTCATGAAAACTTAAAGGCAGTATTCAAAGGGGTCATTTCTTTTCCCCCAGAGAGAATTAATCATAGGTGAGGACTGGAAAAGGCAGTTTCCCCATAAGTGTTAGAACATTCCTGCTGAGAAGCCCATTCTATTTTAATTTGCCAATTAAAAGTAGCCTGGGAAATCACACATTGTCATTATCTCATTAAAAATACTATGCTTGTCACTTCCTTTACTTGGGAAAAAGAACACTCAGGTAGCTCTACTGCTCCCCACAACTTAAATTTAATAGCAACCTTAAAAGATTAGTTTTATCTGGGGCCCATTGAGGACTGCACCTCCTGCTGTTATTACTGCCACAAATTCCACTGAGATCCAGGAACTAACTCAACACCATTTATTGGATATTTACTATATCTGTGAAATTTACTAAGCCCCATTGAGAAGTTAAAAAGGTACTAAAGAGCTTGTTTGCAGGAAATAAATGGCCACTGTCATTGGAAAATGAAACCTTATGAAGGGCCCTTTAAAGATCCCTTTTATAGTAACTTTAGATTCTATTTGATTATGGTCCAATCTTCCCTCATCTGTCTTGCCTGGTTATCTGTGGAATGACATTACAAGCAAGATGTTAACGGTTGAGATAACACCCCTGTAATAAAAAAAACAAACAACTTGATTTTTGTTGGTATAACAGTTATAAATTTCCTTATAAACTGTATATCGAGTAGGCATTACATGTGAGAAATAGAGCGATTTGAACTGTTACAATTATTTTTCTGTTTCTAGTGAGTTATAAAATGTCTAAAGAGCAAAAGTAAGGAGGAAACAATGCAGAGATTGTGGGTAATGACATATTTAATAATGCCCATTTGAATATATAATAAATAATAAAGCTATGTCACTGGCTTCCTGCAGGTACTTGAATATGATTCTGTATATATACCTGTAGGCTATATATTTCCAAATATACATATTCAAAGAGTCCATTCACTTCTGGCTGATAAAAACAGACAATACCATAGCTTACTAGGGGAAAGGTACTTGGCCTGTCTTTAACCAAAGAGTATGATTACCTTATTGCCTTGAAATCCCTTCGGCCCTGGATCCCCTGGAGGTCCACTAATGCCCTGCTCCAAGATGAAAACCAATAATTAGTTGTATGTATAAAAGGCCAACCCAGAGTGAAATGAATGCATTAAAGTCCCTAGAGATCCTAGTGTTAGAAGTCAGACTATATAACTCAGAGTTAAGTTGGGGTTACATGTGATTGAGTAAAGAAATTAGATAAAATCTCTTGAGTCAAACATTTTTTTTTTAAGTACTTAAGCTAAAAGCAAGCATTTATTCCTGAGGCATTTGTTTTCCAAATCTGTGTTTTCAGTCTTATAACTGGTGTGGACCTTTTTTTTTTTTTAATGTTTTTGCCTATTAAACAACTTTTTTTTTTTAATCGCAGGCATGTGTAACTGAAAATTGGAACTTCCAATGACCTTGTATTAAAAACCAGCGTTACTGCCCTGCGCTGACACAATCCCTGGTCAAAGCAAAGAGTTGATGCTTAACTAGATACTGTCCAGAATCTTCAGTAAAGGTATGATTTCCAGTAGACTTTTGAAATTCTGAAATTAACTCCTCCTGCATACATACACACTCCCCCCATTACAACTTGAGAACAGGCAAGTCCCCATATTGGGAAAAAATGGATCCAAATTATTTTCTGAAATCCATGGGATATATCTAAATTGAATAACTGTCTTAAAAACCATTCCTTGTTATTGAGCATTAACTACTTATAGTGACAGAACAATACAAATATTAAAAATTGGATTAAATACATACATCTCAATTATATGACTTGCAATACAAAAATAATTACATACTATTTTTAATTACTTTGACTTTATCTGTCCTCCTAGACTCTAATTTTTTAACTTTTATCCTTTTAGCTACTCACCAAATAGACCTGCTGGTGCCTATCTTTAGGGAATCTGAATTAGTTATGCAAAACATTAAGGCAGTGATTTCCTCCTTACCTGAAGTTTTGCCTCCTTACCTGAAGTCCTCTGGGTCCCTTTGGTCCATATGGCCCTAAGGATCCCTGTGAAATAAAATTAATTTTTAAGTCCCTCTAAACACGCATCTTCAAAGGGCAATAATTTTAGGTGGAAGAGCAGGGAATATGTTCTCTGCAATGGCCAGTATTCCCAAATCATCCAAATATCGAAGTCAACAAATGCATAGTTAAGGAAATGATCCTAATTAATCAGCACACTGAGTGTCCAACTTCCTTTAGTAAACAAACTGCATGAAAAAATATTTTAGAAATAAGTCTTTTAGATTAAAATTTCCTTCTTAAGATACCTTAGAAAGCAGTAAACACGGTGGAATATTATTTCCTTCTAATAAAACAATGGCAGTTAAATTAACAATTGAGTTTCCATGATGACCAGATCATTCATTAGCTCATCTTCAAGACATGGAACTTGGCAACACCACTTACATATAACATTCTTCTAATACACCTTCAATATGTCCCTTAACTGGGAAACCCTTTAAAGTTCAGTTTTTATGTGCATATAATATAATCGTCCCTCTTTTCTTATATATTTGACCTTCTGTTGTATCAAAATATTTCCCATGTCATTAAAAAGTTTTGGTAAGTGGAATAATATTCAAGACTCATTCTTTCTGCTCCATGCTTAAGGATAATTTCCGCTAAAAGGATGATTGGATAGAGACTGTAACCATCTTTAAGGCTCTCAATCTCCTTTGTTTCTTATACCTTATAGGGAAAGAGAACTGAAAAGTTCCTCTGTCGAGTTTGTTCAAATTTCCATTTTCCCTGCCTTAGTAGAGTGAGCACATATTCTTATAGAATCCCTGTGATTTCAGTGTTTGCTAATTTGATAGGTAAAATAATGTTTTAATTTTACCTACATGCCAATGTGCTCACACATTTTTCCTTTTTCTTTTTTTTTAAAGATTTATTAATTTATGCATACTAGAACTAGGGTACAGGCCAGAGATGTGGCAGGTGAGAGGATTCACTAGAGACAGAATGGGGAACAGAACAGGCAGACTGACTGAAACACACTGCTGAGGGGAGCAGCGGGCAAGACAGGAGAGGTCTGCTGTGACATGTAGGTAGCTCCCTGGCTGGCCGGGGATCAAACTCATGCTGCAGAGGCTGCAGATAGCTTCACAGTGCTGTGCTTAAACCCTTGTGCCCTGAGGGAGGCCCTCACACATTTTCCTCATTTATTAGTTGCTTATATTTCCGATTATATGTCTCCTCATGTTTTTTGTATGTTTTACTTAAACTTAAGGGAACTCATTGTCAAGGACACTTTATTTCATTGACTGTAGACATACACTTTTCAAATTTTTTGCATCTCTAATATTGGAATACACCTGACAATCACTTGCCTTGTATTTATAATTTGAAGTATTTTTTCTTTCCTTTAGGCACAGAAAAATTGTAGGGCATTTAACAAACCTGGGTTTCTTCGGTGAAATGTGATATTAACTGTCTATCATTTTTTCAGTTGTTTGATTTTCATTTTTGTTCTCATCTGTATGTCCCATTTTCATTTATACTCCCAAGAATTCACTCATTATCACATTTTTTCCAGAGTTAATTGCCAAGCCTACATTTTTTTCAAAGCCTCCTGACCTTTAACTCGATAGCAGTTGAAAAGCTTTCAGAAAGTCTCAAGCTGTTTAAAGTGCTTAGTTACATGGGTCAATGTCATTATTTTACTGTCTTTTCACCTTCTGCTTCACTTTCTCTCCTTGACTCTCCCATAATTAAAACATAGATATTTAAAGAGTTTAATATCTTGGTGGCATTTTGCTGTTGGTTCTTACTTGTCAAGAAAACTATTTTTATTCCATACTTTTTTGGATTTTTTAATCTTTATGTTTCATATGTACTTTTTTCCCTACTTCTAATTCTTCAAGGACCCCCTCTGAATGCTTAATATTACTTCCAATTTAAGTACTTCATATTTTTTAACTAAAATACCCACCCAATTTGCTGCATTTTCAAAACTGTAAATCCCCATTTCGGTCTAGTTCTGCCATATTGTTTACAACTAGTTCATTAACTTATTTCACAGAATTTCTTGGAAAAGTGCCTGATTCAGTGTTTCCACCTGGAAAGCAATTTTACTTAGACCAGACTGGAACTTGAATCGGTTAAATTATTCTTTTCACCATTACATTCGGTAGACCTGGTCTCAAAGGTTAAGGTATTACAAAATAAAGTCTTAACGGTCCATAAGTAAGGCATGTGGGAGCTCCATTTGCTAAAATTAGGTATGGCTTTGTTTTCTGTTTCATGGTTTACAGATGTGAAAATTGAGTCAATGACTCTCCAACTCCAGTAGTGAGATCAACATGGTGCCTCCCAGGAATTTCTTCTTATGGAAACTCAACCCAAAAGAAATCACAGCTGTTAACATTTTAAAAACATGGTCCTTACTTTGTCACCTTTTATTCCTGGTTTACCACATTCTCCACGTTCACCCTAAAAAATAAATAGATAGAACATTTGCTGTCATTCAGTGTTAGGATATTTAAGATACCCAGAAGACTCTTATGACATAAGCACTCTGATGACATATATACAATTTTATCCTCAGTCCTGTGGGTTGTACAGACCCACAGGAAATGCAAATTTTTGAAATCTCAATTATTTTCTTCCTATGAATCATAGAACCAAATCAATGATACCACCTAAAGAGGTTTAGCATTTTTCAAGAGATGGATGAGATTAAATGGAAAAAAAACAAGATTTATTCACCATCTACCATAAATTAGAGGCTCTTGGCGTATCATTTAATGAAATCCATATTACAGCCCAATGAGATCAATTTTCTAATTCTTATTTTATAGTGTAGAAATTTTAAGCTCAATAAGATAACTTTCATCAGTCATATAGCTGTAAGTAGAAGAATCAAGGTCTGAAACCAGGTCTACTCAGAATCAGAGTTCTGTTTTTTCCACAACGTCACGCTCTAGCCTCACTATTGACCTTGATCACTTGGTAGAATTGGCCTAGAGTAGTGTGAAAGGTTCTAAGTCTGTGTCATGACTTGGTGGGGAAAGGAGCCATGATGAATGAATGAGATCTTCTCTGAGTGAGAGCAGGGCATGGTGGCAAGAGTGCTATGTCTTTTCCATCATCACATTATTTTGACCCTCCTTTCTGAAATATTAATGAAGAAAAACTAACATCTGAATGATACTTTACAGTTTATTAATTATATTTTATAGACATTATTTCAGTTAATATGACTTTAACTGTGATAGATGGTATTAACCCAATTTTACATATTGCAAATTTGTGATTCAAATAAGTTAAGTAACTTGCTCAAGTCAAATTGGGATCTCTGAACACTAAGCCATTTTATCAGGCTTCTAAGATTCTAATAATTGGAACTAAAAAAGTCAATTAGAAAAATGACCATAGTTAGCATTTCCAAAGTACTTTGCATAGCTATTTGTTCTGAGCCTCAACTTAGTTCTTTTTTTTTTTTAAGATAAGAAAACTCATTTGAAGAGGTTAAATGAATTACTTAAATGTATGTGCTACTACTAATCAGTTTCCTTACTTTTAGTTTCTGCTTCTGTTGCTGCTTTATTAGCTCGGTGTTGATCTGGGGCATACTAGTCAAAGTGCCATCACACAATGACATAAGGATTGTCAATCAATGTACTGCTTCCTTCATGGAGGAACTCTTACTATGAAACAGTAAGTGTTAGTTGAAATACCAGTGTATGTAGTGATATTAGTGGACTAGTATTTTTATATGATGTTTATCTTCTCACAAAATAGCAACAAAAAGTTCACATAGTGACAGGTAGCCTGCAAACCACACTTTGAATAACTCTGCTCCCAGAGACATTACAGTTGTAACTACCAATTATGGATGCAGATTATGTGTCAAAGTCTTTACATTGTTGTGAATTCCCACAACAACTTTGCAAAATATGTATTTCTGTAAACGATAAGGAAAACGAAGCTCAGAGAGATTAAGAAGTCAACCAGTGACCAAAAGCTCAAATCTGTTAAATTTCCAAATCAATGTTCTTTTCTTTTTTTTCAAGATTTTACTTATTTATTTTTATGTAGAAGAACTGGGGTTGAGGCAAGAGATGCGTGGCGGCGGGGGGGGGGGGTTGAGAAGATTCACCAGAGACAGAGTGGGGACCAGAACAGGCGGATCCACTGAAACACACAGACAGGAGAGGTCTGCTGGGCCATGTAGGTTAGCACAGGCTACAACTCAGGCTAGAACTCAGGCTGCCGCTGTGGCTGTGGTAGTGCTGAGACTTAACCCCTCGGTCACCAGGGAGACCCCTAAGTCCATGTTCTTCCTCAGTTAGCCACAGCTCAACAAGGCACACTGCCGTAGTTGACAAATTATACTAACCTGACATTTCTGCCTAAGGTACAGTAGGGAATATTGCTGGCATTGGGAGCAGGGAAGGTGGGGTGGGAATACAATTCTTAAAACGAGCTATGCCTGTGTTCAAAAGTCATTTTTTCTCTCTACATTATATTATGAGTCAAAATGACCCAGGAAAAACTGAGCTTCTCTTCAGAACTAGTATTTCTAAATGCAAATAGATTCTTGAAGAATCTATTAGAAAGCAATTAATTTTATAACATTGGATGAGAATCAAATGAGTCAGCCACCAAACCATAAAACAGAAAAGTAACATAAATATGCTCAAAATTCTTCTGGATAGAATTCACATTCCATTTGTCCAAACAGATTTATTAGCTATAGGGTCCTGAGGAACAGCATTTGTTTGAGGGACAGATTTCCATCAATGAAAATATTGTGCTCATGTATTTGCCTCTGCAAAGGCATTTTCTCATTAATTCCTGTAGAATGGCCACAGTTACACAGTTCTAGTTTCAGAAAGCAATGAACAGATTAGCTCTGTTCCCAGCTTCTGATGTGAAAGTCTGATTTGAATGTGGATAGTTTACAATTACTTAGCTCTGCAACTTTTATTTTCCAAATGAGAGGAACTCTTCCAGTGAATCTATAATGCCCCAGAAGGTTAAATTATTTATCAATCAATCTACCAATCAATTTATCTGTATATATCCACACATATCTTTATACATTTATATATATGTATGAGCTTCCTGATGTTGGTAACTAGTTCATTGCATAAATCAAGATGGGGGCATGGATAATTTTTTTCAACTATATACATATATAACAGACAAGCCATTTTACAGGAATTTCAGGCTTGTTGGTCACGCAAAATGTGATCTATAAGAAAGGCGACAGACCTCTTGCCCTGAATACTCCTGAGTCCAAGGGAGGCCAGAGGAGACCCAGAATTGGATACTCTACAGTGTAGGTCTCTTACCAAGAACTGAGGGTTGTGCCACCTGCACAACAGAATGAATGATAGGGACATGACCTGGTTTCAGACAGAATATTTGATAATAGAACTGTGGCATTGACATGTTACACACTCATAGGTTCCTGAGTCCAACACCAGTTATTTTTATTTCTTTTGAATCAGTATTCTGACTTCTAATCTGCAAATAATCATAAACTAACCTACCAATCCATACATTTTGTTTATCAAATTTACTTCTCCTGCAACTTCTCAGATGTCTTCCTGCCTGAAATCAGTGGTTCTTCACTGCTTGCCTAGGATAAATGCTCTTTCCCCAGTGAGAGGATTCGGTCTCTAGGTTTCATAGGAAGTTATGAAGCAAGGGAGAAACCTAAGTGTGCTATTGCTGCATTTGTTTTTATATAGAAACTTTAAATCTGGATATTTGTATTGTCTGTTAAATTGGAGTTCTTTGATAAAAACAAATCATATTTGCAGAACCGAGAGGGGAATCTTTAAGGCTCCTTCCATATCTCATAACATACTCCTATATCTTCAGTTCTATCATTATTTTATGTTAACAGAATTAAGAGTATAATTAGGAATTAGGGAATCCAGACTTATAGAGATAAAGGAAAATAACTTTTATTAAGTATACAGATACATTTATATTTCTGTCTGTCTTTTCTGAAATTCTGGTCTATTTGTTGTTACCAACTTACCTTCTCACCCTTGTACCCAGGACTTCCCTAATTAAAAAAGAAAAGTAAAATATATTAGAAGATATATTTGGATAAAGTATTTGAAGTGTTTATTGATAAAAGTATAATAAAAACACCCCTGGAAAATAAAACAATATAAATGTAAGCGATTTCACTTCTCTTTGCACTTAGGGAAAAGAAAAGAACCTATTTATCCTTTTATTACCTTCTGTACCCAGTTTCAGATTTTTTTTCCAAACCCAATTTATTACCCTTTGACCCAAAGGCGAAGAAGAGATTTGATACTTAAACTCATCGTAGACATGAGGACCTCCAATGGTCTATTCAAAATTGTTTTGACTTTCAAACTATGAACTATCATGGCTGAGATTGTTTCACAGAGACTCACAGAGAAATTGGCTTTGAAAATGCTCTGAAATAATGACCTTTAGAGTGTACGTAAATATTTATATCCACTATGGTCCTCCTTTCAAATTCCGTCTAGAATATATAGCCTCAAGGAAATGAATGGTTCCTTTATCAACCGTAATGAGACAGTGACCTTTAAGTTACTATATTTTATCGCAGACTAAATAAGGGGCCAGTGCTTCTGCTCTTCTTTGGTGTCAACTTTCTGGAATCTTACACAGCCTTTTCCATTGTGTCGCTGCCCATATGCCCTTTAAGTAATACAATTCTTGAATGGACTAGGAAATTGCCAACTCTAAGAAACAAAGTCTTTTTGAAATAGAATTTCATGTCTTTTTCATACAACTATAGATTTCAAATATGAAAATAGAATTGCAAGACATTTTTAAAGTGAGCTGAAAAAATAATGGAATAAATAAGCTACTATGGCAATTATTTTGAGTCTCTGCATATGACTTTTTAACAAAAGGTAAAAAGGAAAACTTCAGGAGGGAAATAACACTTCTTTCCAAACAAGCAGTCATTTTGAAATAGAAGATAGAAGTAGAATTAGTCAAAAATATCGCTATAACTGCAATTTAATCCATTTTAGAAATATTTATTCACATGAATAGTCTAAATTTTACTATCATGCTTACAATTAATGGCTACATTTTAGACAGCTATTAAAACAATTCATGTTTGCAGTGCGAAAAAAATAGACTTCTAATCTTACAGATATGTAGGTACCCTCTACTCCTTGCTACACACAACCATATTTAAAATTGTCATTAGTTCATGTTTAAGAAGTTCATATTGTATTTAAGAAGTAATAAAGAGATACTACTTTTAATAGTAGACATTTTCCTCCATTTTTCTTTCTGAAATCCCTGTTCAATTTATTCTTTCTTTCCTTCCCTTCGTACCTCCCTTCCTGCCTTCCTGCCTTCCTCTCGTTCTTTTTCTCTCTCCCTCCCTTTCTTCCTTCCTTCCCGGATATCCTAATTACTATTTTTAAAACTTTCACATTTTAAAAATCCAAAATTACATTCATCAGTCTCTGCCAAATTTGTTTTTTGTCTTTTCTATTTCTGTTAATGGTACCATCATATCTCAAATCACATTCAGTCAATTAAAATTCTCTAATAGCGTCCCACTGTGCTTAGTTTTAAATCCACCCTCCCTACCATGGACTGAAGGCCCCATGTGATCTAACCCCTGCCTATCTCTACAGCCTTATCTTCCAACATGCTTCATCAACAAGGTTTAGCTTTCTTTCCATTTCTTGAGCCTGCCAAGTCTTCCCACTTCTTTTTCAGTCTGTAGTGTTGGCTTTAAAAAAGCTAATTTAGATTATGCAATTCTTAATGCTCTTGGAACTTTAATTTATTCTTTATTGAGAAAAACATAAGATGTAAAGTAAAATACTCTTCTTATTCAAGCCTCACAAATATCAAATCCTCTTCACTCCTGTTGAGCAAGTGTTTTCTCCTCACATTTCTAGATTCATGACACTATCTGTTTGATTGTCTCTGAGCCATCAAGAGCACATGGGGATACAAATCATTTTTGCACTTGCGCCGCAGGGCTCTGAATATCCTACAGCCTCTGAATATCCTGCACTTTCTTCCCAGGGATGCATTCCAGTTGTGTACATACCCCTGGGCCTTTTTCTCCAGGCTCCCCCTTTTGAGCATCACCCTGTGACAAACAAAAACTTGGTCAAAATTCCATAGTGCCATTGAGTGACTATTGCTCAATAAAATGCATTATTTAGAATTCTTAGCTTAATAGGTTGATCAACAGGGGAAAAAGTCTTTCCCCTTTATAGTTGACATTTTCACCATAAAACCAACAGCAGAAAGCAGCAGCTCAGATAGACTTTGCCCTGTGGAGTGAAGCCAGATGTGTAGGGTGCAGAATGCAGGTACATTTTCACAGTGTGGGCTCAGTCTTACAACCCAGTTTAACAACACAGCCATTGTTTTCAAATACAGCATTGTACTCACTCAAAGCCAGCCATTCTGGCTCTTCTCCAATGGCTTTGGAATGTTTTCCAAAATTTCCTCAAGAGTGATTGCTTGATTTCAGTCAGATTTAGCAAAATATATTATATGGCACAAAATTACAAACCAAGTAAGTGAAATGTGAACATAGAATTAAAATAGGAATTTACAAAAGCAAAAAGAAGTTAGGATGTCATCAATTCAAATGCAAATAAGGTGAGTGAGTATAGGATTTGTGTGTGTGTGTGTGTGTGTGTGTGTGTGTTGTAAAGCTACCCTTTTTTACACAAGCAAGTAATTGGCAAAAAAAACCTTTCATCTAATTTATATTTTTCATTACTTGATATTTTCTGAAAGGGAATGGGTGGGGGGTAAAATTTTAAATTTTTAAATGGCTCTTAAGTATTACCTAATTGTTTTCCAAAATGTTTGTGCAAAGTCACCTTTGCAGTAAAGAACAAACCAGTTTTGTTTTGTTTTTTTTAATAGAGGCATGTTTATTTGTTTATTTATTTGTTTGTTTGTTTGTTTGTTTATACAAGCACTGGGTACAGTCAGAAGCACCAGAGCCAGAGCGGGGAGCAGAGCAGGCAGAAGGACCGAAGTATACTGCTGAGGGGAGTAGCGGGCGGCAGGAGAGGTCTACGCGCCATGTGGGACCCTCCTCCGGTGGCCGGGGAGCAGCAGGGGATCGAACTGGTGCCGCAGAGGCCGCTGGCAGCTTCGCAACCCAGCGGTCAACCGCTGCGCCACCGGGGAGGCCCAAGAGCAAACCAGTTTTAACATGGTATCAGCTATCACTGCTACCTCAATATGTTGTGTTAACTGCTGTAGGAGAGGTTTTTTTTTTTTTCCTATTGAAACAGATAAAAACAAACTCTGTGAACTAGAAAACTACCCCACTTCCTCCTTCCTCATCCCTGCACCCCCCAAAACCCAAAAACTCTGGACACCAAAGTTTTTAAAATGTGACTGCTTCTAAAGTGTACCCCTTTTCAAGGCTTTTCTTGAGGTGCCAAGTATAGGCCTCTCTTCACCTTGCTTGATGTAGGGGTCAGTTAAGACCCTGTGAGCTTCCTGGAGGTCTATTACCATTACTCAAAGAATATAGATTGTTGGGGCAGGAAAGGGAAAAAAAGAATACAGACCATTCTGGTTAAGAATAGGTTCCTAAAGGCTAAGAGAAACTTCTTTCCTTGCCTAAATCCTTCTCCAAATGGAAGAAGAAGTCCTTAGAAAACATAGCTTTTAATGTCTCCAGTTGTAGGTTTATCAGTAAACAAGTTTCTCTTAAGAATCTTAGCTTTCATCTCAGAGGAAGGATGAGGTAAACCCCACCTTGTTTGTCTTGTGAAATCTCTTGCTTTCTTTCCTTGATGCCCCAGGTCCCTAAACACAGGATAAATATTCCTGGCCCTCTCTATTATTCTTTGGAATATGCAACCACGTAAACTCTCCAAACCCATGTTATTGATGGCTTAACCTGTCTGATGCTGTTTTGATTACTCACCCAGAGGGGCAGAGGGTGTTTTTTTTTTTACCCCCACATCGCTATTTAAATTTCATCATTATCTACTGAAATTAAATGTCTTTTTTATTTACTGGTTTTATTTCCTTTCTAAAAATTTGTTTGTGTCCTTTTAACCATTGTTTGACCATTTAATTATTAGAGGCTGGATATTTTCTCAACCATTTTTTATACATTTTTACATAATTATATCTGCTCATCACTCTTCTGTGATCCCTTTAATGGCTCTTAAATTTGAAACACCATCACTCGAACAATGATATGAATAAGTAATTAGAAAACATTAGTCTGGATTTTATTTTTATGGGTATACAAGGCAAAGAATTGAGGAAAAGTCAGAAGGTTAGTGAGTGAGAAATAATTTGGTGTTTTTCTGTTATTATTACAGGGCAGTTATCCATAAAGTAAGCCCATAAAAAACTCAAGTGCTAGTGTCAACATTTCACTAATGACTTTGGGCCACACTATTTAGCTACAATCTCTATTCAGTGTTGCTAGGTTTCCTAAACTTATTGACTGAAATGGTCATGCTACTCAAAATTTGTGAATGCAAGCCAGAGAGTTAATGCAGGAAGCAAATATCCCTTAGCCTTCACAAAAATCATCAGATTTTTGCCATTGATATATAATACAATGTTCTTTGTTCTATTATTTGTTCTTTAAATAAATCTCAAAGGAGATAAATTGGTTTAAAGAAAAACTGTTCATTCATTTACCGGGTTTCCTTTTGGTCCTCGCTCACCTTTAATACCTGGGTTTCCATGTGTACCCTGAAGGCAAAGAGGAAAAAAGGTGATATTAAGAAGACATTCTATTTAGTTTCTTATTATTTCTGATCAGTTTCAGCCCATAAAATGAGAGACGGTTGAAAACAACAACTTTGTCTACCAAGCAGAGATTCAACTCTCCTTTACTGCATACCAGGTAGCCTGCACTGTCTTAAACAGGCAGAATCTTGAATCTCTGGATTTTCTCAAAAAAGAATCTCTCTCTCTCTCTCTCTCTCTCAATTTCCCCCACCTCCCCCAGGCAGTCAATCTCAGAAGATGGCAAAAGAGAGTTCTCCAATACTATTCCAGAAAGGCACTTTCTTTTCCAATTCATGAACCACCAAAAGCTCAGTTTTCTAAGAAATTCTTGCAGGGGCATTCAATAAATGTTAAATAACATTGTTCTTGGCTATCACTATTATAACATGGTATAGTAATCATCTTTAAAATATTGAGTAATTAAAATTGTCAGATTAGCTCAGTAATTATAAATTTTCTTAGTGTTCATTCTAAACCATAACTATATATCCCAAGTAAACCTTCCACTGGCAATCTTTTGATATAATAAGCATAAGCTAAGACTTTATAGGAAAGTTCATTCAAACCTTTGCTTTGGTCAAAGTCAGTTACCACATTATCATATAATGTATATAATTTAGGTATTCTGAAGGGAAAAAAAGACAAACATTCCCACTTTCTAATGCTTTGGTTGATAGAATTTGTTGAAAAAGCATAGGCTTTGGACCTTAAGTTAAAATATGTTATTGTCTAAGTAATTCATGTACACATTTCCCTACCTGTCCTCAAATATCTCCACTGGGCTTCTGGTCTCTGAGGTTTAGCATCATGTGGCTTGATACCAAATGAGCAGCATAGACATGTCTGATGACAGGAGTCAGAGAAATGTTCAACATCTCCCATCACTGTGATGTCATTTCAAATACTTTTTCAGTACAGACATGGCTTCTACCAGCTAGTTGGCCAGAATATTAAGGAAGCTCTCCTTTGGGATTATTTTATCTAAGTATTGAATCACCTTAATAAATCCTGCTATTTATCATAGGTTGCCAAGTGGTTACTTCCATTTCACAGAATTTATGCTAATACCCAAAGCTTCCTGACCAACTTCCTCCCCACGAGGCCACACAGTGTTGCACCTGGATACATGTGAAGACAGGTACCTTCCGGAGACTTCTATGGCACTTGTTTCTAGGTGGAATAGGATAAAGCTTTGCCTAAATCACTGAGGATTTGCATGATCTTTTTTTTATATTTTTCACTCTGGTACTGAGGAATTCCAACCACAATTGTTACATCGGAAGCAATCATAAAATATCCTTTGAGGGAACAACTTCGTCATTTTAAGTGAAATCTGCCCTCAGTTCAGATCAGTAAATTCCCAGGCTTATTTCTAAGGACAAACTGTATCCCTTTAGGAATAAAGGAAAGAAACAGCATTTCTGTTTTTGCTGCTATTTGCACACAACTGCTTTTTAACAGCACAAAGTCAACCCTGTGTTTTCAAATGTGATTCGAGCTGTCATCGCTGGGACTCCTGACTTAACCTTAAGTTCAGAGTGGAAATATACTCACAGGAAGTCCTGGATCTCCTGGATCCCCCTTCTCACATTCACAAATCTTTTGTTCACACTGGATGGATAATTAAATACAATATTAGCACATAGTGAAGTAACATTTCAAATATTTCCCAGTACATAACTAAATGAAACACTTCCTTAAAGAAATTGTGCCTTGCAAATTTTTGGAGATTTTACTCTAGTCTTAAATTCTTCTAGGAAAATTCAGATTGTGTAAGAGCCAGCCAATAAAGTGTTATTTAATGTTGCTATGGTTAAACAAAATAAATCTATCTCACACACACAAACACACACACCTATAGCACTATATATACACGTGTAAATATATTCTATCATATTTGTTTATATATCAGATCATATGTGTCACATATATAACATCTAGTTGCAGATTTTAAGGAGAAATAAACATTTTCAGTGAACTTTTGGCATTTCTGCTGCTTCTGTATAACACATCAGTACTCCATAATAAACAAGTATCAAGTGTTCCTTTACTCATAAAAGGAAAATATTTGACTTATACCATATTTTTATTGATTCTAAAAATGCACATGTCTCCTTTTAACATCTTTGAAATCAGAATGAGTCTTTTATGAATCAGGGTCAGTCATGATGAGGTTGCTATTTTCTGCACACGTACTTCAAAACTTACAAAATGAAATGGAAGGAAGCTCCAGTGATACTATTAGAACACTCTTAAGAAATGCTGCATTACTGCTGTTTTTGAAGGCTAAGAGGCTGGTATTTTGTAGAAAAAACAGGGTATCAATGACTGAGACAAAAAGTGATTCAGAAGCCTTAAACTCTGAATGTGAATTTTTAGGAAGAAAAAAATTTAGCTTGCTTATATTTTCCCTTAAAAGTATGCATACAGTATGCACGGGGCCTCCCTGGTGGCCTTGGGGTACGTCTCAGTGCTATCACCACTATCTCCTGCCAGAGAGCTAACCCACATCTGGCACAGCATTTACATTGCTCCCCTTAGCAGTGTGTTTCAGTAAATCCACCTGGTCTGCTCCTCACTCTGTCTCTGGTGAATCCTCTCACCCCCCATCCCTCCATACCTCTGGCCTATATCCCAGCTCTTCTACACAAAAATGAAGAAAAATTTTAAAAATATAGGCACAAAAGTGATACATAATTTTAAAATCTATTGCTAAATTAAAGGACTCTTTCCATAATTTTTATAAAATTAAAAATTGTAATTGATAAGAATGTTCTTTATCATAGTTTAATTGACAGGTTTTTTTCCCCTTAATGTCACATAAAATAATGGCCTATATATAGCTGACTATGTATAATTCAGTGAAACATGATGCTTCACAAGATGTGGTTAACTTGTTATTTTATTCAGTACTACTTCTAAATTCATGATGCCAAATAAGCAGTTTATCAAACAATGT
This sequence comes from Talpa occidentalis, assembly GCF_014898055.3. NCBI lineage: Eukaryota > Metazoa > Chordata > Mammalia > Eulipotyphla > Talpidae > Talpa > Talpa occidentalis. The sequence continues at coordinate 88,463,620 of NW_026555331.1, forward strand.
TCAAATATTCCAACTCTTTGCTTTAAGAAATGCTGGGGAGGCCTCAGCAAGCTTATGGCCATTTATTGTGCTAAGTACTATGCAAACATGTTTGCCAGGTTGCTTTTGTCACTTGGTCTGACTGCTAACATCAAGGAAGACTAAGCTGAAAGGCAATCTGCAAATAGTAGGAGGAAACTCTGGACTGTCTCTTAGCCAGGAACATTTCTAACCTTGGGCAATACCAGGCACATCCCCCAAAGTAGCCAACCCCCCAGGAGACATGCTTAGAATATAGGAAGCATAATAGAGTAAGCCAAAGTGATGCCATTTGATTATTTTTGAGTTCTAAAATCACTATACATCATATGAAATATTTCCTGCTTTTTCTAAATTTCCCAACCTGTAGTGAATGTTGTGATATGCAAGAGATCAATGGCTGCCTTAAATAGAATGGCTCCTTTGTAAAATAATGAAGCATTTTTATTTAGTCACAGCTTATCTTCTTATGTGAATACTAATGCTGATTTGATAATGTGAGCTTTTAGAGTAATTCATAATAATCAAAGCATGTGGTGCTTACCTTCTTTTCAAATAAGATATCCTAGGAGGAAAAAAAGAGAATGAAACATTAACTCAATTCATGTTTTTGCTTCCTGCTTCTTATTAGTCTTAATTATTCCCTATGGGATATGCAATTTCCAGGAAGAATAACAATTCAGCCTTTTTAACCTTGTAAAAGCAATAAAGCCTACCAGCCAACCACCCAACCAACACTCTAAGCCTTAGAATAATAAAAGAGGTAAAGGGTACTTAGATTAAAAATCCTTCTGTTTTCTAGGAACTCCACTCATTGCATCCTATGCATTCTCTTTTGTTTCCTTTATCGGTTCTATAATTTCCATAAGTTGGCTACAAGCTTAATCAGTCATAATGAGAAATTTCTCCCTTTTACTAACAACGACTTAGTCAGAATACATAATTGTGTATTTTCTATTTTTCTATCACTATACATGTATGCATTTACTTATAAGCATCAAAACATTAATTTTAGAATCATAACTTCATGAAATATTAATGAGCCTTGGCAATAATCATTATCAATCTCTTATTTTGCAATAAGGAAACGGGAGCACAGTAACACAACTTGCCTGAGGTCACATGATTGGGCTAAGACACCTGACCAAGTTCAGTGCTGCTTCATGCTTACTAACACAGACATGAATTCACTGCAATATTTTTTAAAACCATTTTCAATGTACAACTTTAGAGAAGTTGGCCCAACAGCTAGGTCTCACTCCCCTACTTCAGATCAGTGGGGTATTTCTGAAAAATGCACTCATGGCCATGTCTGAAGTCAAGCCCTGAAGAGAAATTAACCTATCTCTACAGGTAGAATTACTGCTTTCTTTTTTTTTTTTTTAAATTCTGAATTCTTTTTTTTTTTTTTAAAGATTTATTTATTTACTTATACAAGCACTGGGTACAGTCAGAAGCGCGGGAGGGTGAGAGAATTCACCAGAGCCAGAGCGGGGAGCAGAGCAGGCAGAAGGACCCAAGTACACTGCTGAGGGGAGTAGCGGGCGGCAGGAGAGGTCTGCGTGCCATGTGGAACCCTCCTCCGGTGGCCGGGGAGCAGCCAGGGATCGAACCGGCGCCGCAGAGGCTGCGGGCAGCTTTGCAACCCAGCGCTCCACAGCTGCGCCACCGGGGAGGCCCTCTTTTTTTTTTTAAAAAAAAGATTTATTTATTTATACAAGAACCGGGGTACAGATATGCGGGAGGGTGAGAGGATTCATTAGAGACAGAGCGGGGAACAGAACAGACAGACTGACTGAAATACACTGCTGAGGGGAGCAGTGGGCGAGACAAGAGAGGTCTGCCATGCCATTTGGGTCTCTCCATGTCCAGCAGGGATCGAACCGGTGTCCAATGTCCAATTACTGCTTTCTTTTTTTTTTTTTTTTTTTTTGTTTCCCTCACCGGTGGCCGGGGATCAAACTGGCAACCCAGCGCTCAACCGCTGTGTCACCAGGGGAGGCCCAATTACTGCTTTCTTAAGGTAGAAATTATGTGTCAAATTAGTGCCTACAATTGGATATGAAGTCTTCACTTCCAAAAAAATAGAAAATGGAAGTAAAAAGCACTAGGGCATTTCTTGTAAGATATTAAAAATGAAGGATGTAATAAGAAAGTTAAAGATAAGTCAGAGCTGTTAATTTTTTAGAGGACTCCACATCACTTTAGTTTTGTTTTACTTTATTTTCCATACAAACTAATAATATCAAGGGAAAGCAGCAAAATATTTCAATTGGCGCTAATGATTTAATGGTGGGGCAGGAAGGAGCGATTTGTTTGGGATTACATCCCGTTTTTTCCATTCACTAATTATGTGGCCTTGGACAAGTCACATCATCATTCCAGGTCATTTTCCCCATATATGAAATGACAAAGTTTGATCCATGTTCTTGAGAGTTGTAAAACTTATCACAGATCATATGTACAAAATTCAGTCTCACCTATAACCCACTTCCCTCTTCTCCTTCCCTCATGTACCTCTCTATGAATGTAAATTACTAGTTGGTAAAAATCCAGACTGAAAGCAGAAGAGATACTTGTATCTTTAACAGCTAGTAAGTTTCATGGAGAACAGGGACTCAGATACACTGACATCTCACATAAGAAGTCAGTAGCCCTCCCCAGAGCATTTGGCTGTGCTTGGAAAGCAAAAGTTGTGTATCCTTTGTCTCTAGACTTCCCATATGCTATATGTGTTGATGTTGTGATGATTATGACTGATCAAGAGTCCAACAAGGTAGTGGCAGAGTGAAGATGCCAGGCTTGCCTTCTCCACATATTCTCAACCAAATTATAACTATACGAAAACAATCCCTGAAAGAGACATAGTTGACTGTCACCTGTTTCAAGAGTGATAGCATGATGGAAGAGGGTTTAAAAAAAACTGTTTAAAGTAATACAGAGTAGTACAGATTACAAGGGGGGTGGTGACTGCTGTTAAGCAGACTTAACACCTCTGCTGTTAAGTCAAGACACTTGCCACACTTCAGCCTTTAAAAACCTGGCACTATCATGGACAAAAAGGTGCACGCAGTCAGCATGCAGGACAGAGGGTGTACCGCTGGAGAACAATGGAAGTAAGGGTTCCACTTGAGCTTAAGCCTATGATTTCCAAACAAGAACAGTTGGCACCCAAATTGACTGGAAGAGCCAGATCAATCACCTGTGTCTCCTCATAAATGAAGCTATTATTTGCTTCCCGCAGCTGTGATTTGAGGAACAGGTGTCTTACCCCCACCCTAAGCTAATACTGAGACAACTGAAAGTTTTCACTAACCAGAGTTTGAAACAACTGGAAATGAACAACAGGAGGAAGCAGCCCAGGATAGGCTCTGTACTCAGTACTGACTGATGCTATATGTATTAATGTTGTAATGACCCCAACTGGTCAACAGGTGGGGGCAAAGGAGATGGAACAATTTTAAAATTATCCGTCTAAAGCAACCACTTTTTTTTGCAAGTACCCAGATAAAAAGGCATGCAAAAGGCAAGGACAGATAAAAACATGGCTGTGCCAAGAGGCCCAGCCAAAATTAAAATTAACAAGTGGTCCTCATAATATACCTCTGAAAAGTGGTTTAAATATAGGTGCTATATTTAAGCCAATTGGAGAAGTTTATACACTGCATGACCAGAAAGCTTGCCAGAAATTTTCCAACCAGACATACCCATTCTGCCTTGCCAAGAGCTTTATAACCTACCCCCTTTTTTGCTATCAATGGAATTGGATGCTTATATTATTGTCATGTAGATTCCTCACCCACCCCCAAATTCATGTTATAATTATGTGCATTTGGCTTGTGTGCTAAGTTAAATCTTCCTGATTCATTGAAGTTAGCATTTTAAAGGTATAAACCTAATGTGAAACAGCACAGTCCCTGCTCCACCTATTATCTGAACATCCCTTCCAAAAATACCTTAGAGAAATTTGCATTCTTGTGTATTTCAGCATTTATGTTTTTAACAGTGAAACACTGGATATAATTAAAATATTCATCAACAATGAAGTGGATCAATAAATGAAATACTACACGTAGTTCAAGTGGATGCATTCAATCTACATTTTTCAATATAGAAAAAAATGAGTGAAAAAACAGATATATAGGCTATGACCTGAATTATGAAATTAATCTTTTTAAATATCATAAACTTGTTTTTTTTTTCCTGGGAGGAGGAATGGGAAAAGTGATTCAAAAGGAGTTCAAGAGAGAAAATAAGACAACTAATAATTCAAATCAAATTGTAATATTTGTAAACAACTACTAAAATAAGAAAAGTACAAAAAAATTTCAACATTCTTCTAACATTCTTCTAACAAGCAATATCATTCTATTATCCAGTATCTGTTTCTAAACTCATGAATTTAGCTGCTATTATGCCTGGTGTGTCATTTTGCACTTTTTTTAAAGGTCTTACTTTGAAAATTCAGTTTCTGCTTTATCATATTACTCTTTCAGAATATGTGCCATGAGGCTTAAACTGTATCAACCCAACTAATTATTTTTGGAACTCACTCGATTTTGTGTTTACTGAAATTTATATTTCTATGGAAACAAAAATGGACCCAAAACTGCACAATGGACCAGACTGTTTCAAACAAAGAACAAAGCCCCAGGAGAGAAAACAGACCACACAGAGCTAGCCATGTGGGAAGGGAATTCTAGACTCTGTATGTTTGTTGGGTGGAGAGGTTATAACAAGAAGTTTTATTGAAATAAGTGAATTGTCTGGATAATTTTGAAAAGAGGAATGCAAAGGACCAACTAATTGGTACTATGCTGTTCTGTATGTCAATGTTTATAAAGAGAAAAATCATATAAAGACTAGTGAGTGTGAGCAATAAAACAAAGGAAAGTGATGAGGGACATTTAAAAAGAGTGACTAGAGGGGCCCATGTAGACAGAGATGGAGGCCTGAGGATGTACTAAGGGCTTTCACTGAGGCAGAGAAGCAGATCGTGTGGAAAACCAACTGGGAGAACATGGTAAAAGGCAGATGAGAACATGAGAACATGGTCAGTTCAGTTCTAGGTGGAATACTGTGGTTTACATGGCAAGGATACTGTGGTTTACATGGCAAGGATAAACAGAGAAAGGCCCCCCAGAACAAAAGACAAATCCATTTTATTAATAGAGACAAAAGTTTTATGATAGTATATATGTGAAAGGAGAATCCTAGAATGAAATTGACTATGTAAATTGCCTCCTCGTATGCAGGTGGCCAATGCTATGAGGAAGTGACAGAAAAAGAATGTGAGGAACATGCTAGAGTTATCCAGCAAACAGAATAAGCATACAGAACTTAGTAGGCAAGGATTACAATATTTACAACTTAATAGAGTAACAAAATAGTCACTATAAATCTTAAACAGAGAATAGATATAACTGTAGACAGAAGAATCTTTGAAAACAGAAGTGGGCCGTAATTAATAAATTAATAAAGCATAGGATTCTAAGGATGATACAGAAATTATCAAATTGATCCGTTCTTGGTATGTGAAGGAGAGGATATACTGTTTTTATCTTTTCTTAGTACTTTTCAAAAAGAAAAGAGACCATTTGTCCTAATGTTTATTTCCATAAAGACTTTTAAAATATTTAGCAGGGCCTCCCTGGTGGCCTAGGGATTAAGTCTCAGAGCTATCACGGTTACCACCTGAATTAAATCAGGCCAGGGAGCTACCCCACATGTGGAGCAACGGACCTCTCCTGTTTCGCTGCTGCTCCCATTAGCAGTGTGTTCAGTAAATCTGCCTGTTCTGCACCCCACTCTGTCTCTGGTGAATCCTCCCATGCGCCCTTCCCCCACACCTCTGGCCTACACTCCAGTTCTTGTATGCAAAATAGTAAATTAAATACATACACAAAATATTTAGCATTAGAGGTAATTGAGTAAAGAATTTTCTTTCTAATTTCCACGTAGTTACTCTTGCTCATGAGATATCCAGGAGATTGTATTGTATTTTTTCCTTTAGGTTTCAGTACTACTATGTAAACCATAATAAAATAGCAATAAAATTATTTTCCTCAATCTGGAATCATCAGGTCTCTCTTGGGTAAATCAGAACTAAACAGTGCTCATGGGGTTCTTACATCATGCTTTCTAGTAGAGGTGTCATGGAATGGACAATGATTCCTTGATTTTTCTTGGCCCTGGAAAAATCTATTTATTTTAAATCCTCATGTTCAGAAATTCAACTAAGTATCCTCTGCAATAAAAAGGAATAAACTGCTGATAAGAAAAACCAGTCTAGATGAATCTTAAAACCATTATTCTGGGAATAAGAAGTCTGGCACAGATAGAATACAGACTCTATGAATTTATTTATGCCTAACTTCAGAAAGGATCTAGAATGACAAATCAGTAACTCAGGGTGAAGGAAAGGGTGTATTGCAAAGAGGCATGAGGAAACTTTTGGGGCTGATGGAAATGTTCTGTATCCTACTTGTATCAGTGGTTTTAGGATACATACATCTATCAAAACTCATGAAATGTGACACCCTCAAATGTGACACATCGATCTGATGGGAGAAACTCTTGGGTGCCTGCAGATTATTTTAAGTGGATATCATTTTTAAGTGGATATCCACTTTTAAGTGGATATCATTTTGTACTTGTTATCCCCAATTAACTTCTTTTGAAAAGTCAACTACATAATTATTTCAAAATAAAAAATTCAACTAAAGGTGTAATAGCAATAGATTAGATAAGGAAATTTTCCAATGGTCTGATCAAGAATCACTTTCTGCCTCCTAGTCAGAATTTGAAACATTGACACTTGGTATCTTGCTTTGAAAAGCCTAAGAAGTCCTTTGCATTTGGAATGTGTTTGGAAAGCAACATCTGAGCAGTGCCCTAATGACAGAATTTCCATCTGAACAAACAAACTGAAATCATAGGACATTAAGGAAGGGCTAGATCATTGGGATTCTTCCTCATTTTCTGGTTTCCTTAGAAACAGACAATCCTGTTTTGAGTCTGCTGCCAAGAGCTTATGTTCCCAGTCCGGCAGGAGCTCTCAGAGAGAGTCAATCTAGGAGAGTATGAACCTGTAGAGCCTACACATCTGGCCAAACAAGCAGTTGCTGTTCAGCAATAGGCAACTCATTATCACAATAGGCAACTCATTATCACAGCCCCACGATTCTCTCCTGCACATGCTGAAACTTTCTGTTTTAATGCCAGTAGCGAGGACACCAGTACAGACAAGGCAAGGCAATTAGCCAGGCAACCCTGCACATTTTTCTTATATGCAAAAGAGATGCTCAGAAAATGAGCACTCACCCCATGTACCCTAGGGGAAGAGCTAGAAGCGGTAGTAACTTTGGTGAAAAGATGTTTGACTGTTTTAAGGCAGTTCTGATTGGGAAAAAAAAAAATTTTTAATACTTACTATTTCCTACCTTTATATGACTTTAGGATTAAGCATACAGACTCAAGGGCCTTTACATGGCCTTACATTATCAACTATAAAATAGAGAGAACAGCACATACATAATAAGATTACAGTAAATGTTGAATAATATAAAATATGTTAAGTGCTCAGAATATTGCCTAATACACAGAGAGCACTACAGATATAACTATTAATTAGATAAGAAAATTCAACTTCTTATGCTGAAAACAACTGAGTTAAGAAGTAAGGTTATGGGCCTCCATGGTGGCGCAAGGGGTTAAGCACCACACTATGAAGCAATCCACAGCCTCTGTAGCACAAGTTCGAACCCTGGCCAGCCAGGGAGCAACCCACATGGTGCAGCAGACCTCTCCTGTCTCGCCTGCTGGTCCCCTCAGCAGTGTATTTCAGTCAATCTGCCTGTTCTGTTCCCCACTCTGTCTCTGGTGGATCCTCTCACCCGCCCCCCCGCTCCCCACATCTCTGGCCTGTAACCCAGCTCTTGTATGCATAAATAAATAAATCTTTTTTTTTTAAAGATTTATTTTTTTATTTTACATAAGAACTGGGGTACAGGCCAGATGTGTGGGAGGGTGAGAGGATTCACCAGAGACAGAATGGAGAACAGAACAGGCAGACTGATGAAATACACTGCTGAGGGGAGCAGCAGGCGCGACAGGAGAGGTCTGTCGTTCCACGTGGGACACTCGCCAACTGGCTGGGATTGAACTGGAGCTGCAGAGGCTGCGGACAGCTTCACAGCATGGCGCTCAACTGCCTGCACCACCTGGGGAGGCCCAATAAATACATCTTTAAAAAAAAAAATAAGGTTAATGTTGAGAAAAAAGAATTGGGGGAAGGGATAAAAGAAGCTAAAAAAAAATTCTGAAATAGGACCTGATTTTTTTTTTTTTTTTTTGCAGCCTATAGAAAACATTTGCTTGCCCTTTTCTCAGGAAAGCAAAGGAAATTAGTATTTATAAGAAAATCACTTCTTAATACTTAACACAGCAACCACTTTATCTCCAGAAGTTTCTCCTTGAGAAATATTGTGAAGAGGGATTGACTTTTGATTGTTTACCCTTGTGTTTTCTCAAGCAGCAAGACAAGGCTCTCAAACGCAGCTGAGCAACCATCACAGCTAATCACACCCTCAAATGCGACACATCGATCTGATGGGAGAAACTCTTGGGTGCCTGCAGATTATTTTAAACTGGGGAGGGGGGGGTCTTGTTAGCAACAAAGAAATAAGGAGGTAACTTTTTAAAAATTGCAAGTCTGTACTTCGCATGAGTAGCAGAATATGGCAATAGATGAGACAAAGAGCCAAAAATTATCCCTGCAACTATGGACTAGGAAGAGAGCAGTTTTGTACACATATAGCAGATTACAAGTTGACCACAAATTGAATATAAGTCAACAGTGTTCATGATTTCAGGATGTACAAACGAAAGTCTGAGGTATATGATTGGAAAAGAATCCTAAAATCCTCAGCAGCACTGACTCACAATAAGGTTAGGAATGCAAAACCAACAGAATGCACCTGGTCTGATACTTTGCATTCATCTGATGTAGACTATCAAGGGATTTTGGAAAGATTCTTATTTTCATTTCCAAGATGGATCTTTTCCTTTCATCTTTTTTACTTATTATCTGTCCTTATTGAATTTCTAACTAAGACATCTATATTACAATGAGAAATTTACCAACGCATTAGATACCTACCAGGCGATCCTGAATTTTATCTACAAGGTTTGTATCACTCAAGAGTAGAATGGGTTCATCGGATGCATCTCCAGATATCAAACGAAGTTTGGCTTCATTGACTACAGTGGAAAGCCCAATGGTGATAAGTAATATTCCTGCCTTTCTGGCATCTTCAGAAATATTTTCAACATCTGGATTCTTTGGATGGTCTTTGCCATCAGTCATCAGCAAAGCCACTTTCAAACCATCTTTACGCCCTTCTCTTTTAAGTAACCTAGTGGCATTCGAGATGGCATAATAAGAGAAGGTACCTTGCCCAATGAAATTCATAGACTTGACCTTCTGTTTAAAAGTCTGCAGATCCTTCCAAGAAGAAAATGGTGGATCAATTTGGACTGAACTGCTAAACTGAAGGGCTGCCAGTTTGATGTCATATTTCAAGGAGCGAGCCGGGGTCAATTGGAAAATCTTGTCACTCAAATTGTTCACAAAATCTTTCTGTTTATCAAAAAGATCAATTTTAGCACTTTCAGAGCTGTCCACAATGAAGACAATATCTATGAAGCAAGTGGAGTCTGAAATAAAACAAGTAAGTCGGGCACATTACTGATTCCTATTCATGAAATAATTTTGCATAAAGAGCCTTGATATGGTATTCTGTGTGTTTCTTTTGTTTAGTTTGGTTTGATTTTTTTGTTATTTTTGTTGTTTTGGAGAGGAGAACAAAGTGTGAAGAGAGGTACCTGGGAGAGAGGACTTAAATTGTAAAGAACTAAATCGCTTTCCAAATCTAAAATTTATTTTTCTCTTGTAAAATCATGCAAATCAAAAGTAAACAAATAAAATATCATATATTATGAGTATCTTCCCCAAATAAAACCTGCTTAAAGCGGGAGGGAAAGATGGTGCGTGATAACGTAACATTCAACTAACATTAGACAAAGTTGTCTAGAAGTAAATAACACTTGACCTATCTCGGTTGTGTGTCAAATTCATGAGCCTCTTCCCTTTTTGGTGTTTTTGCTGAATGTCTATACACTTCATAGCAGGTGTATAACTTGCTATACTCTCTCAGAAGTAGACAAGTTATATTGAACCCAGCTCTGTATATTACAAGTAAATTTGCCTATGGCCTCGAGTGTTCCACTTCAGCTGTGGGTCTCAGTTTCTATACTTATGAGTGTCATGCCTATTTTACAAGGTTACTGTGAGGATCAAATGAGACAATCAATGTACAAATGCTCTAAAAAACTCTGATGTTTTTAGGAATATGTGCTGTAAATATGTAAGGTATATTGTTATGTACAATTATATCAACACAGTATGTCACATATACATATATATACACTATATATATAGTATGTCATGTCATATATATATATATATATATATATATATATATATATATATGGCTTTGCTATTTACTTCAAATGAATTTTAGAAAAATTCATGTTAGTGTTTTAGCAAGCGAAAACTAATAGTTAAAAACAGTTACCCTGGAGGTCTTTTTTCCTCGTAAGTAAATTTGCCTTTGATCCTTTCTTTCTCTGTCCATATATTGTTGGACTCATAAAAGCTGGCAAAAGCAGGAGATGAAAGACAAAATGTCTGTTCCACATTATGGTAGATGGTGAAAAATCATCTGCCTTGTAGCACCTTTAATAGAAAAATCAGTTATAAGTAATTTCACAAAATATAGTGTTTACTGTTTTTAATTTCAAGCCAGTAGAAATGAAAATTAGCATGTGACTGGAGCAAAAGGCTTTTAACCTAAATAAATTGTGACACAACAACCAAACATTTATTAGTGACTATTTCAATACATTTAAATAATTACATTCAGAAGTCTGAGTTTCCCATTTTATTATGGGAAGCAGGTATCGGTGAGAGTAATTTAAAAACATTTCACTTTCACTCTGTATGATGACTAGAGGTCAATCACAGGGTCTGGGTTGACGTTTCCACGTTCTTCAGAGTGAATTTAGATTGCTATGTGGTAGTTGCATTCATTTTCATTACAATTCCTGATGATCCTAATATTTGGCCGAGGTTGTAGGGAATTACCACCATTTCAATCTTAACATTACACACAAAGTTTCAGTGAGTTCAGAGGCTAAGTCAAAAATTAAATTGTCTTTCTGTTCCCATAGAACCTTATTTCTCTATTCAACTCTTGCTTTAGAAACTTCCTCTCCACCAGAGATCCAGGCTGGCCTACAGTGCATATCCAATGAATCAGAAGGGTATGAGAGAAAAATTAATGGATTTGTGACGCATACTATTCTTCCAGTGTCTGCTTAATCAATGGGCAGAAATAGGACTTGAAATGAGGAAGCACCACTCTGAGTACCTCTGTGAGTCTATATTTCTGGGTAGATTAACAATGAAATATAGAATCCTGTATTTATATCTTCAGCCATCTTCATTACTCAGTATGCCCATCTATACACCAAATGTTTTCTAAACCCACATATTTCCTTGACAAAAAAAGACCAATGTGTGACCTGCTCAGTATATCCAAGAGTGGAAAGAAGAAAGCTTATTTTGAACCAATGTTCTATGTGATTCAAAAATGCTTGTCTCCTCAAACTACGTTGACTTTCATAAGTTCTGGAAAGGCATCGCATTTTCCTCTGGCAACTTGCCTTGAGGAAATGGGATTTGGGAAATTATGAGCATAGTTTTTCCAGGTTCTGAATAGGGAGTGGAAATACAGCAAAGGCCATGAGGAGTGAGATGAGTGACTGATTTCTTTCATACATGCCAGATGGAGAAACCCCCAAGGGAAGCAAAGTTGTTAGGTTGGGGCTGGACCAATGGAGGCTCCATGCCATAGTCTGTTCCTCCAATAGCTTCATCTAGCTGGAAGTTTAGTAAATTGACCTGAATCAGTATGACCAAACATCTCTATTGGCAAGTGCATCAAGTGCAATTGGCCAAATGCCAACTGTCTTTCAGACCAGGTTTGCTGAGTTGTGAAGACAGCTGTGTTTTAAGAGAGAAAAATAGAACAAGAGCAAGAAGTGTGCTAAGGAAATAGGACACACAGGATATTCCTTCCCAAGTAATCCCATTGCTAATCAAGTTTAACTCTGAAGATTAGCATAAGGATAAATTTATGTAGCTGGGATTACATTTTCAGAGGAGGGGAAAGGAATAACATATTCCATGCCCCTCTTATTTACATACAATTTTTCTTTTTTTGTTGAACCTATGCCATAGAGAATTTCTCAAAGTTATGGAAATAAGAGACTGAGAATTAAATTTCATTGAAAGCAAGAAAGATTTTATAAGCTACAAGATTAAGGCAACTCTTCAAAAACTTAGTTAAGGTGATTCCCATGTAGGATCCTGAGGGAAATAAAACCTTCTCATTTGTAGGCCTCGTTTTGGCATTGGAAATGCTGGCTTTAAATACTGATCTTTCTATTAGCTGCTCATACAGTTTTCTTGGCATTTAATTATGAATTCTAACCTGAGCCCCTATATGTACAAAATCCATGGGAATGACTTGTTAATTAGTAATAATTTCATATTTTATTGTTATTTGCCCTGACATTCTTTAAAGTCTAGCTTCCAAACCAAAGTCTTGTTATTCCTTCTTGTTTTCCTGTATTTAGCCATAAGGCATCCATACCCTTTCCTACTTTTCTTTTCCAGTTTTTTCAGTTATACTACCTTCCTGAAATTCTTTTCTTCTTTATTTGGCGTCTTAAGATCCCCCTTATTTCTGATCACTCTTGCCATGTTCGCTTTTGCATCCATTTTTCACCATTCTCTCATTTAGATATCATATAAAATAAAACAAGCTTCAGGAGGAAATGACATTGGTTAAGTGGAAGAAATATAAACTCCTTGTTTACTATAAGTTACCTGTTATAAATGCAGAAACAATGATTATCTTTTAACCAAATGTCATATTTTTGCCTAAAATTTCTTTTGGTAAATATCAGGTTCAATTAATCCAATCGACTTTGTATTTTATGATTTCTTCAAAAATGAAATGATCCCAGCAAAGCTTACCACTTTTATTCACAGGGTTTGCATCTCATTTGTTTCTACATAAAGATGATGAAATAAAGATTAAATAAAGACTTGATTCATTTGTTTCTACATAAATGATCAAATAAAGACTTGATTCAAACACCAAGCTAGCCCTCTAATAAAGTATTTGGCAATTGATGTTGAATCATAAAACCTTGCTCCAAATTGAGAAAAATGTCCTGAAAGACATTAATATCATTGTAATGCTATGTAGTAAATAGTAAATGGAAAATTAATTAACAATAACTTTAAAATAAAATTTTAAACTTCTACATTTTAACAATTACTCATAATTCTCATATTATTTTAAAGTAATAGCAGAGGATAAAAAGTTTTGATACACTTTCTTCACATAATAAGTATATAAACCATTTATATTCTAATTTCTAAATGGTTCTATCTCATTTCAAATGATTAAAACCAAACAGTTTTGGCTTACCTTATGAAGTCTGTCAAACAGGAATTAAAGAGTGGTTAAGCAAATATTAACAGCAAATACCATTATTTGGGGATGGAGCTGGGTATTTGATATTGTTCTCTTTTGTGGGAAATAGAAATTATCTTTGCTTTTCGATCTTCTGCAATCTTCTACTCATGTTTATTAGACAAAGTTAAAGCAAGAGTGGTCAGGCACTTGGCCAGTGTGCAAGATCTGGGTGGGATCAGAAAGTAAATTAAAGGAACAGTGTCTTTTCAGAATGAGACTGTTTTTCAGTCTGTTTGGAAAAAATAATTCGAGCAGATTTTTTACTTTCAGGCATTTATTGACAGCCTGCCTTTGTCTCTCATGCTATGTCCTTCTCTTTCTATTCCAACATTTCTTTCCCTGGATTATACTCCATAAGATACCGCTTCCAAGCAGTTTTATGACATAGCATCAATAATGCCAAGTTCTGATATAAAATTGGCTTTTCAAGAAAGGCAATTGTATTGATAATTACTGAAGCTAGATAATGAGCATATAAAAGTTTATTATTCTAGATTTTCTATAGCTGTGATTTGTTTTGTTATTTTGGCATTTAAACTAAGAAAATGTTTATTAAATATTAATTTACTATACAACATGCAAATTTTAAATGGACTTTATATCTTAATGCAAATATATATAAAGTGAGATTAGTGAAATTTTCCTGAAATGGTACACATTGAGAGTAAGATCTAAAATGCAGAAGCTTTTATGGTCATTGCTTATTTAATGGTTGCAAATGAGAGTAGCATTCTTAAAGTTGTATTTTTTTTTCTTATGTTATTTTTCCTCCCTCAGGTGTAATTTCCATAGTTTTCCCACCACAACATCACCAGTGAAATGCCACTATAGTCCCTTATGCTCTTCCCTGCCTTGTTTTGACCCCTCTCCCTCTGCCTCCCTTGCTATTTGCCTCAAATCTATGCTCATCTTACAAGTTTTATCTTTTTCCTGACCCTAAGTTCATTTTCCTGTTCCCCCTATAAATGAAACCATTTGATATTTTTCTTTCTCCTTCTGACTTATTGCTTAGCATAATCCTTTCTAGCTCCATCCATCCATGTTGCTGCAAATGGCATGAGTTTCTCTTTTTGACTGCTGAGTAGTATTCCATTGTGTATATATGCCACATTTTCTTGATCCAGTCATCTGTGTTGGGGCATTTAAATTTTTTCCATATCTTAGCTAATGTAAATAGTGCTACAATAAATAGAGGAGTATAGGTTTCCTTTTGAATTAGTGTTTTTGTGTCCTAGTAGATTCCTAGGAATGAGATCACTGGATCATAAGGTTGATCTATTTTTAGTGTTTTGAGGGTCTTCCATACTATAGCTATGATTTTTTTTTTTATTTTCATAAAGCTCGTATGATCACTGCAGTGGTTACATTCTCTCTTCCTATTTCCTGTCTTGTAGTTACCGTCCAGATTAAGTCAACATCTATTAATACAAAACAAGAAACCACTTGATCCCTAGACAACTGCCAGGTGGGTTTTCCTCTGGGCAGCCTTCGAGATCCTTCGAGATAAGAGTTTGGCAAGGCAATCAGAGAAAGAAATGTGTTGCTTAAAATCACCTTTGTTAGGAGAAAATGTTAAAATTATGGGCCTAATTATTGTAGCAATAATACTTTCCATTTCCAGAACACTTTACTAGGTGTTAGATACTGTACAAAGTCCTTCACACTCATTATGGTATATATAGCCCTCCAAAAGCACAACTGCCTTCTTATACTAAGTGCTAAAAGAATTCATGTTTTGTAGAAGAGGACATTGCAGGAGAGAGGAGTTCCCTAACTTGCCTGTTGTCACAGTAAAATTAGAAAATGCTAGAATGGTGTCTTATGTCCAATCTCTTTGATCCCTAATGCTGCTTATAACAAGTTGAGCGTCATTAAATGAAGTACTCATGTGAATGTTCCTGTTTTCACTCTCTCCTCATCACAAAACAGTTTTTGAAGAAATGAAGAAATTTTATGGGGTTTTGGAAAAAATGAAGAAGAGACAGTTGGTATATTGCAGAATACACCATGGAAATTTCCAGGAAACTACCACATAGGTGCCTTAAATATTAGGCCCACTTTTCTCTTTTGTGCAATGAAGATCAAGGGACAAGGAAATGGCCTCTTTATTGTTTTCCAGATGATCAGTGCTATTTCCTGGGTTAGAGTAATAATTCACAGAATAACAATACCTCTAAGAAATAAAAAGGCAACCGTGAGGGGAGTTTCTAACTTAGAACTATTCTGATCGACATTCGGGGGAGGATGGAATCCTCTGCTTATTCATCCATTTGTCTCCATTCTCCCAAATCAATTTGGGTAATCCAAGTTCAAGGCTTGCCACAGCTTATTCCAGGTGTAGCAGTCAGCTCTCAGTTGGGTAGATGACTCAAAAGAAAATCGTACATTCTGTCCACTTACATAAGGCAATTAGCTTTGCACCCAAAGAAACAATGTGTCATGGCTAAAGACTGCAGTCTTCATCTAGTGAGTGGTCTTGAGTTAGTGTGCCATGGAACACAGACTAAATAAGAGGGTGCAGATGATGAGGGTGATAGGAAAAAGATAACTTGGAGCCCACACCCTTCTGACCATTGTTCTATAGCAAAGTCTGTATAGCTACACACACACACAACACACACCCCTCATCCTAGACTTTAATTAGAACCCTCCCCCCCCATCCCCTACAAATGCCATCACTACTGAAATGTAGATCTTGGCCCTGGAACCACCTTATTTAGTCTGTGTCCCATGGCACACTAACTCAAGACCACTCAAGAAGAAATTCACTATTTTTTTCTACATGAGATGAGCGTATATATGTGTTGAATGAATGATTACTAGCAGTACTTTTTAAGTGTTTATTAATCACTTGAGAAACATGAACCAACAAATCTCCTACAGAGTACTACTAGATAGGAAATGCTTTTTAACTTTTTCAAGTATTTTTAATACTCTACCGGAGTAGAATTGATATTGGCTTTATTTGTTTTGATTCCAGGGCCAACGTCTACATTTCAGTAGTGATGGTATTTTGGGGGGGGGATTCTAATTAAAGTCTAGGATGAGGGGTGTGTGTTGTGTGTGTGTGTGTGTGTAGCTATACAGAAAAGAAGTTTTATTTTTAATGTTTTTTATGTTTTTAATTTTTTATGTTTTTTAATTTTTAATGTTTTTTTTTTCCTACCCATAACTAAATAGAGCTTAAGGAAAGTTTTATCTGTATGAAGTTCTTTTTATTATTTAATTTATTTTCTGCATAGAAGAACTGGGGTGTAGGCCAGTGGTGCAGGGGGTAAGACAATTCACCAGAGGCAGAATGGGAAGCAGAACAGGCAGATTGACTGAAATACAGTGCTAAGGGGAGCAGTGGGCAAGACAGGAGAGGTCTGCTGCACCATGTGGGTTAGCTCCCTGGCTAGTCGGGCATTGAACTCAGGTCACAACAGTGATAGTGCTGAGACTTAACTCCTAGGCCACCAGGGAGACCATTCACCAGGATGAAGGCAGTCTTTAGTCATGACATATTGTTTCTTTGGGTGCAAAGCTAATTGTATATGTCGACAGAATGCACGATTTTCTTTTGAGTCATCTACCCAACTGAGAGCTGACTGCTACACCTGGAGGTTCTATAAACACACATCAAAAGGCCAGTAACATATCAATTCAAAGTTCTACTTGTGAACCAAGACCAAGCTATAGTGGAATATTTCACAATCTTCTCTCAATTTCAGTCAACTTCCACACTGCTGATCCAAAGATGTAAAGAACGTTATCAACTGATAAGGGAGAAGTTGATAACTTTCTTAGCCAATTTGGAGAAATTTGCCAGTAAAGGTCCTCTTTCAATGTTTTCTAGCATAAAGTCTTTGTATACTAGCCTTTCTAACACTTTCCCCAAAGCTCTGAAGTTCCTGACACTTGTCTTCCCTCGTGCTAACAGGATGACTTGGACATTCTCTCCTGTCATTCACCAGTAAATGAGAAAAACACCAAAATGGTGTTGGTCCCATTTCTCAACCAAAGGAAGAAATTAAAAGCATTCCAAGATTACAGACAAGTGAAAATTATCATTGGTAATAAAATGTAGAAAATGTGACATTTCTTTTTTTTTTTTTAATTATTTATTTATTTGGGGTCTCCCTGGTGGCGCAGGCAGTTGAGCGCAGCACTGTGAAGCTGTCCGCAGCCTCTGCAGTGCCGGTTCAATCCCCGTCGGCGGTGCAGATATCCACATGGTGGGACAGACCTCTCCTGTCTTGCCTGCTGCTCCCCTTAGCAGTATATTTCATCAGTCTGCCTGTTCTGTTCCCTGCTCTGTCTCTGGTGAGTCCTCTCAACCTCCCACACATCTGACCTGTACTCCGGTTCTTGCATAAATAAATAAATCTTTTAAAAAAATAAAGAGAAATGTTTAAAAATTTATTTATTTATTCATATAAAATCTGGGGTACAGGCCAGAGGTGTGGGGGGTGAGAGGATTCACCAGAGACAGAGCGGGGAGCAGAACAGGCAGATAGACCAAAAACACAGCTGAGGATGGGCAAGACAGGAGAGGTCTGCTGCGTCATGTGGGTCAGCTTCCTGGCTGGCTGGGGATCTAACTCCTGTGGTGCTGCAGTGGCTGTGGATAGCTTCATAGTGCTGCAACTGCTCTTGCACCACCTGGGAGGCCCCAGTGTGGCATTTCTTAAACCTGGAACATTGTTACTGCAGGGCCTCTCCCCTCACCGCATGTTGATACATACAGTTGACATTTCCACATTCCTTCTACTCAGTTTTTCTACTGCTTAGTCCCTGATATGTCTTGCCACATTGTCTTGTTGAATTATTGTTATCATGTACGCAACAGCAGGGCCCAACACTACGGTGATAGCAGAAGTGCTCATGAGCCAATCTTACCACTGTTAAAAGTCTTCCTCTAAAGTTTCCCTTCAACATGGACTTTCCCCTTTCTGTTGTTTATTGTAAAATTACTTTATGTCCAAAAATCAGAAAAATCCTCAATTTTCCTTTCTAGAAAACATCTTTTTTCCCTTCTACTCTTTTGTGACTTGTTAAAACTACCCTCTTCCCAAGAACTGATCCTTCAGGAAACTGACAAATATAGTAAATTACTTTTTTAAAAAAATCTGAAAGTAGATAGGTCTTGTTCTGGCATAGATTTGAAAGTTTGATTTTTTTAAAAAAAATACTTCCATCCATCAGTGGGTAGAGCAGTCTTAACTTGATCATGCAAAGTTCACCAAAGTGGAAGATCAAATCTATTTAAATCTTGACCAAACTGCCTTAAAGGGGAAAATACTTTCTATTTTGCATCTAGATGATTTGACCTTAGGTGCTATAAAGTATTATACTATATATCTTAGTAACTTCTTCAATTCCTCATTAGGTGGGTGTTTAAACTTTTCTCATATTGGGGACCAGTAATTGCATCAAATATGGAAGGAATTAGAAAGAGACCTGAGACCACTTTCACTTGACTCTTCCATTTGACAGATGATGAAAAGAGAGGGTAGATGTTGAGTCCTGCCCAATAGCCAGGCTATGAGTCAGTGAGGAAATCATGTAGAGATCTTGTGTCAGCAGCTAGCTTTCATTATCCCTGGAAATCTTTGCTCCATCCAGGCTGGGCCAACTAGTAGAAAAGGAGGCTGGTCTATAGCCAACTGTTTATTTTTTTTTTAATTCAGGTCTAGGGCCTCCCTGGTGGCGCAAGGGGTTAAGACGCAACCTATGAAGCTGTCCGCAGCCTCTGCAGCATGAGTTCGATCCCCTGCAGGCCAGGGAGCAAACCACATGGCTCCGCAGACCTCTTCTAACTGACCTGCTGCTCCCCTCAGCATTGTATTTCAGTCAATTTGCCTATTCTGTACCCTACTCTGTCTCTGGCGAAATCCTCTCACCGACTCCCCCATCTCTCTGGCCTGTACCCCAGTTCTTGTATTTATAAATAAATCTTTTTTAAAAAAGGAAAAAAAGAAAATACAGGTTTAACTTGAGTGGGAAATGACTAAAGACAAAATGTCATCCCTGGGCCACCAAAGGCAACAAACAACACATCTTAGCAGTCTCAGTTGAAGAATTTTCTCCTCCAGGCTTGGACAGGTCTACTTGAGTATGGGGGGGGAGGGGCAGGGAGGGTTGTTACACTGATTTCAGTGACTTGTGGTACATGTTATTGATACCTGATAAAAATACAGCCAGTAATATATTATAAATAGATATCATTTGCATGAATAAGTTGCGGAAACTCAATGCACATTTCAGTCTTCAGTCAGAGCATTTGGATTTAATAAGAACAACAAAGGAAGTTTTTTTAATAACTCAACTAAATTCCTGGAGCAAAAGTGGTTTAAGAGCATTGAGAAAATTATTTTCCCTTTATAACTCTTGTTTACACAACACTATCCCTAATGGAGGTAATAGAATCACCTGCTTTTTGAGTTACATCTAAATAATATACTTCCTTCTACACAATAGTTTGATTTTTCTTCTGTCCTTTAAAATACCATACAAAGGGCAAATTATTTACAGGCAAGGGTAACAGTGGAGGGGACTTGAGGGGAATTAATATTTTTATTATTTGGGGAGATGTAAAAACTTCAAAAGTCTACACAAATATGAGGTATCTATAATAATCAGTATATTGTTTACATTCTGAAGTATAGATTCTGAAATATGTGTAATTTTTCTTAATGTCAGTAACTTTTACTTTAATATACATTTTCTGTTATGCTAATTGACTGAAGTCAGAAATGCCAAATACTACAGTAAAATGTATTAGTGAGGAGCGACAGGGGCTTGGGCACTGTTGTCTAAAGGAAAGGTATTTGGGCTCCACCTTGTGGGGATTTGTCAAAAGACACTGTGAGAGACAGCTTGTGTACCATCATTAACAGATTAACATTTTCAATTGCCTGTGATGCTGAACAGAGAGAATGTAGGTTGCTTTCTACAAATTTTCTGGGATGAGTTAAAGAGGTAACAAAACTACTTTTATATATGAATTGTTAAACAAATTAAGATCTGATGAAATAAGAAATTCATTCATTTAACAAACTTTTACTTAATCCCTACTAGATAGAGGTATCAGAAAGCAAGCTAATAAGACCTAGTCACTTCTGTCCAGTGCATAAGACTGGGAAGTGAAGGCAGATAATAGACAATGGCAAATTTTACCAACATTTTAAAAAAGTAATCAAATATGATAATGATACCACATTAAAGTGTGGGAGCAGCGGGTACAAGGGGTTAAGTCTCAGCACTATCAAGCTATCAGCAGCCACTGCAGCATGAGTTTGATCCCTGGCCAGGAAGCTGACCCACATGGTGCAGCACACTTCTTCTATCTCACCTGCTGCTCCCCTCAGCAGTGTATTTCAGTCAATCTGCCTGTTCTGCTCCCCACTTTGTCTCTGGTGAATCCTCTCAAACCCCTCCCCCCCAACACACACACACACACACACATACACACACAGAGACCTCGGGCCTACATGTACCCCAGCTCTTGTATGCATAAATAAAATAAATCTTAAAAATATAACGTAAAGTGTGGGAGCAAATTGTACTGATGCCTGCAACTTACTTTGAAATGCATCATAAAAATATATGGATAGGGCCTCCCCGGTGGCACAGCGATTGAGTGCTGGGTTGCAAAGCTGCCCGCAGCCTTTGCAGCGCTGGTTCGATCCCCGGCTGCTCCCCGGCCACCGGAGGAGGGTCCCACATGGCGCGCAGCCCTCTCCTGCCGCCCGCTGCTCCCCTCAGCAGTGTACTTCGGTCCTTCTGCCTGCTCTGCTCCCCGCTCTGGCTCTGGTGAATTCTCTCACCCTCCCGCGCTTCTGACTGTATCCAGTGCTTGTATAAATAAATAAAAATAAATCTTTAAAAATATATATGGATAAAGGGATGGGTAAATATAAAATAGAGAAAATATGTCAATTGACTCTTCCAGGTAGAAGAGCAAAAAAGGTCTACTTAACTGGTTACTGCCTTGCTCTGGTTTGGGAAGGTATTGTGTGGGTCTCTTTCTCCACTATGGAGAAAGAGCTGTTTGAGGCACTCCACTTTACTGGGGATCTCTCATCCAAGTTGTCTTTAAAATATATTTTTTTGAAATAACATTGCATTATAACAAAGTTCTCTTAAAGCTGGCAAGGTCTGTCCTCTTGTGGTGCTGAACACAATTCCCCTCAAACCAGCCATTTCCCAATGGAACTCCTCCAGTGTCTTCTGCAAGGTTGCCTCACTCCTTCCAGAAAGTGCTATCACTGAGAGCTGTAGGCTGCCTGACTCACTCTCGTGGTCCACATTGGGTCAGCAGGGAAAGCTCCTGCATTGTCTGTCCTGACTAACTCTGTAAGTGCAGGTTATTCCCAACAGACTCCTCTCCCCTCTTTGCCTTCAAAATAACTAGTCAGCCTTTAAAGCTGTCAGGCAAGGCTCAATCAACATTTCCCGCATGTTCCATACTCCCGTATCCAACCCCATGTTCCAGTTTGCACAGATCAAGTTCTTCCCAGAAAACAGCACCCCCAGACCTCTCTTAGGGGTGAGTGAGATCACCCAGACTCTCAAGTTCCAAGTTCTTTATATCCTTCAGGAGAGCTTGGCATCCCACTTGGAGTGTGGGAGCATTCATTACTCACTGTGCTATTCCAGTCTAGTGGGGCATTAGCCAAAACTAGAGAGGACGAATGCTATTTTTTCAGTTATTATATATATATTTTTTTTTTACATTGTTCTTCATTTTTTTTTTTACAATGTATGCTTTCTCATCTCAGCTATAGTGCCCGTGAAACTGCCACCACCAGTTCACCCATGTATCATCACCATAGTCCCGTGTGCACTTCCCACCCCTGTTTTGATCCTAGTCCCTTCTCCTCCCCTGCAGAATGTCTCTGGTTTATAGTTGCTTGTTGATTTTCACTTTATTATAATAACTTTCCTCCCCTGATCCCTTATTTGGATCCTCTACATTCCTCCTATAAGTGAAACCATCCAATATTTTTCCTTTTCTTCCTGGCTTATTTCACTGAGCATGATTCCTTCCAGCTCAATCCATTTTGCTGAGAACAAAATGACTTTATCTTTTTTGATTGATGAGTAATATTCCATTGTGTATATGTACCACATCTTCTTGATCCAGTCACGTATTTTTGGGCAGTTGGGTTGTTTCCATAACTTTACCTATTGTAAACAGTGCTGCAGTAAACATAGGGGTGTAGGTGTCCTTTTGAATGCTTTATGAACATGGCTAAATCCTGAAAGAGAAATAGAGAGATGAAAACAGTTGTGCATGGTAGGAATACCTCAATTTTAAGAACTTTTCTTCAGTATTTTTTCTTCAATATTGCTTTTATTTTCAAATTTCAAGTGGGACTGAAAACATTCATATAGTTGTATAATTTTTAGTCATGCATTTATTTTTTGTATTCAACAAAAAATGAAGGGAACAGTGATGACTCAAACATATATCCTGCCTTAAAGAATTCACAGTGGAACTATCTGAGTATATTGTAATACAATAGACAATAGCAATGTTATAATACAAAGTTATGTGTGTGTATTTGTGGACAGAGACTAAGAATGTGATAGACTCAGTGTAGCTGACAAAATGCCAAGAGTTAAGAAAGGTGGACATTACTTCCAACTGCAGGAGACCTTGATGGGCTGGAAGAATGTATTTTGAAAGTTGTATAGAATTTAATTTTTCTGAGTCTTGGAGAAGGACATTCTAGGAAAAAGAAAAACTGGAACCCAGGAAAAGTGCTATGTACAAAATAATTGGGAATAATTTAGTAGCCCTGGAGTTGGTGTGAGTTGAGGGATCAAGTGGAAAACACATATTGGACCAGAATAGAAACCGCCTTATGTTGATACTTATTCTTTTCCTTTTCCAGTAGCTTTTGAGCAAGTTAATTGGAGAAGAATATTTACTATTATATGTAACTTAACCTTTAATTAATGATAAATGATAAACCTTAATGATAAATTGATAAATTGAAAATATATTGATTTAATAAACATTGTTGCAACCTGAATCCCTCTTCTCAAGTTTAGAGTCGCAGATTCCTTTTTTTTTTTAAGATTTATTTATTTATACAAGAGCTGGGGTACAGGTCAAAGATGCCCGAGGGTGAGAGAATTCACCAGAGACAGAGTGGGGAGCAGAACAGGCAGACAGACTGAAAACACTGCTGATGGGAGCAGCGGGCGTGACAGGAGAGGTCTGCTGCACCATGTAGGTATCTCCCTGGCCGCCAGGAATCGAACCCATGCTGCAGAGACTGCAGACAGCTCCACAGTGTGGCACTCAATCTGCTTCGTTACCGGAGAGGCCCCATAGAGTAGCAGATTCCTTTTTCTGTTTTGTTTTTGCTTATTTTGTTTTCTTTTTATTATTTTTTTACAAAGTTGTTCATATTTTTACAATATTTGATTTCTCCCCTCAGGTGTAGACTCTGTCAATATCCCGTCACCACACCAGGGTCTGTGAATCATCACCAGGGTCTCTTGTGCTCTTTGTCCTCCTCCCCCTGCCAAGCCTCAGATCTGTAGTTGCCTACAAATTTTGTCTTTTTTTTTTTTTGACTCTATCTTCAGTTTCCTTTTATTCCTCCTATAAGTGATATCATCTGATGTTTTTCTTCTAGAGTAGCAAATTCCTTTAATTTTTTTTTCAAAAGAAGATACATTCAGTAGTTCCATGATTATAAAATTGACTGATACAATAGTTACAAAAGAGCTAATATGTGGGAAGAAAATTTGTTTTCTTATCATTTTGTCTCAGTTCTAAATCTGATTCTCTTTTGCTTCTGATTTCCTATCTGTTCTATTTCTTACTGGGATGACAATGATACTTAGCTAAGAAAGTCAAGTTTAGTTTTCCAAATAAGCTGCTGATGATCCAAGATTTGGGAAATGAGAGTCAACTTTAATATCCATTTAAAAGTGTTCTAGTCATACATTGTATAATATACCAGAAACAATCTCATATGCTTTGATTATTCTGTGACCTGGTGTTTTTCTTGAAATGGTCCTCAATGCATTATCTTCACAGTCTGACTCTGGGGAATATTTTCTCATTTTACTACCAACAGAAACCTGCTTTCACCATTGCTTTGGGCTTAATCTGGTTTAGGTAATTCTAAAAATTAATTGATCCACTAAAAATACAAATTTTCTTTTTTATTAACCATTAAGATTTATAATATTGACATCTTCACCTTAACTTCTGACTGAAGAGATTGGACGTTGGTGTGGTGGAAACATGATCCAGTGAAGGGTCATGTGAGGTAAGACAGTCACTTGACATAAGCTTCAGGAAGATCCACATGTTCACACAGAGGAGATGGCCTTGAATAAAGGGTAGAGACAGGGGAATGAGGCCCACAGGACATTGCTGTCTAGACATTCAATAATTAAACCTAAACTTGGGCTTTGGAAATGGCAGCAGAGAGATTAGCAGAATTTAGCGACATCATCTTTTTCAAATGCCTACATGTGATTACTCAAATCCTGTCCAATGATGGGAAGAGACCAGCAGTGAGATGGCCATGGTTTCACTGGGATTAACAGCGCCAATCTGATAGCAGTTTTGATGGCTGCTACTTAGGTCCTTCTGTGTATATCAGAAGGGATGAGCCAAATTCTTAGTCATTTGGGGCTGTCATATCAATCAACATTGTAATGATTCTCACTAAACAAGATGTTATCTGAATTGACATTACTGTGATCCTGGCTAATGACAGGGGAGGATGTGCAATTGCTATAGAGCAACTTTTATCAATTAAAATGCAACTACTTGTTTGCAAAGACACAGATGAATAAACATGCAAAATTCAAGGACAAAGAGGCTGTGCAGAGAGGTCCCACCAAAATCAAATTAATAGGCGGTTCAGATACAATGCCTCTGAAAAGTGCCACAAATATAGGCTTAATATTTAAGGCAAGTTGAGATGCTTATGGACTCCACATCTACACTCCTGAGGCCTTCTCCAGTTTATGGCAAGAGTTGCCTGAGACTTTCCCTCTGAAAAGTGGTCTGCTCCTCCTTGGAACTTAAAGAGTACCTGCAACTCTCCGGGTTGTGTTTCTTCCAAGTCTTCATTGCCAGTCGGCAGAACTAAAGTTGATTACATAACCTCCACTTTTGCTACCAATTTTAAATCATATCCTTATATTAATATAATGTGGATTCCTATTGATAAATTCACATTTTGGAAATATGCATTTGGCTTGAGTCACAAGTGAGACCTTCCTTCAGTGGAGAAGATCCTAAAGCAGGTATAACATGCTGCTGTAACAAATTACGATAGACTGGGTTGCTTATGAACAACATGAAACCTACAGAAATTTATTTCTCACAGTTCTGAAAGCTAGACGTCTCAGATCAAGGTACCGGCATGGGAGGGATCTGGTGAGAGTCCTCTTGAGGCTATCATATTGCTGACTTCCCATTGCATCCTCACATGGCAAAAAGGGATGAGACAGTTCTCTACCTTTTACATGGTCACTAATGCCATTCATGAGAGCCCCACCCTTATGACCTAATGATTCCACAAAGCCTCCTACCTCCTAATATCATCAGTTTGAGGGTTATGATCTCAATATATCAGTTGCAGGAAGGGAGGCACAAACCCCTTTTCTCTAACACTGAGTCACCCAACCATAAAACAAAACCAGTGAAGAAGCAATGAACAAAGGAGGAAATGTTAGCAGCAGCATCCATTTTGCAATTATGATCCTGAAAATAATCCAGTTAATTAGAACTATTGCTTCTGCCTTAGCTCGGTGGGTAAGGAACTCCCATGTGTCTATCTATCATTATAGAGTTTAGCCTCTAATCCCTCCAACTGTACTCTCTAAAATAACATTCATCATTTTTTCCTTATTAAAAAAGCTTAACATTTTTATCTTAGAAAATGTATGGTAGTATAATGAAGAAAATAATGATCATATTTAACCTACCACACAGAAAAATCTACTGTTGATATTTTGACTTAATTCCCTCCAGTCTTTAAAAAAATGAGGTTGGGGGGGGCGGAGCAACATGGCGGCGAGGAGACGCTGCGAGTAAGATCTCCCATTAAAAAAAAAGTTAATAGGGAGGAAAAGCGGCAGGTCCCAGTGAGAACTGGGACACGGAAGATAAACGGACGACTCCAGCAAACTACCCGAAGAAGAAAGTGGCCATAAAAGAGGACGAGAAGGGAGGGAAGCGCAGAACCCTGCTCCCCTCCCCCGCCCACAGAGGCGGCACTCTCCGACCGGCAGAGAGGAGGAAACAACAAACCAAAACGCCCAACAAGAAAAACGGATGCAGCAAGTGGGACTGTGAGTGGAAAGGAACTATTTCAGCCACCACACCCCGTGAACGGGAGCTGAGGCGAACCCTGCAGGATCCGCCGCGGAGGTGAGCTCCAGACGCCATTAAAGAGAGCCCCGCCCACCAGGAGGAGACCAGCACCAGCACACAGCCCCGGCCGCCCGGTAAGCTTGCACGAAAGCGGCGCTCGGATTGCAGCTGCCCAGGGCCCTGCGCCTGCGACCTAGGCTTGCGGGGAGACGGCGGAGGCCCTCCCTGAGTGAGCAGGAACAAGGTGCCCAGGCAGGGGAGCGGGATTCAAAAGGCGCCATTCCCGCGCCACTGATCTGGGCTACAGCCCGCATCCTGGAACTGAGGGCTTTGGAACTGAGACCCGGGCGGAGGCCCTCCCTGAGTGAGCAGGAACAAGGCGCCCAGGCAGGGGAGCGGGATTCAAAAGGCGCCATTCCCGCGCCACTGATCTGGGCTACAGCCCGCGTCCTGGAACTGAGGGCTTTGGAACTGAGACCCGGGGCACGAAATTAGGGGCGTGGGTTCCCCACGACGGTGGGGCACAAGGCAGACACAGCACCCCAAAGCCGTTGAGGTGTACCCTACCATCCCCGCTCTGCTCCCTGTCCCACGGGGTGGAAAATCAGCTCCCCAAGGGCTCTAGGAGAGATCTCTGGTGCCACCTAGCGACTTGACCCCAGCACAGGCTACTGAAGGAGCTAGTGGCCAGCTGGGGAGTTAGCCCACACCGGGCCCCTTCTGAACAAGTAGTCTGAGCCCACAGGGAGAGCGAGCACCCACAGCCGGGGCAGACCAGGCGCGCAGAATAGTGTGCCTGAGACCAGAAGCGCAGGGAGTGTGTCCCACATCACCATTTTAGAACAGGGACATTTCTTCAGTAAAGACTACCTGCAGAAGGCTTCCTCAGGAGCCAGAGGTGAGCGGGGGAAGTTCGCCCACGCCAGACCCCCTCTGGCCTGCAGTCCAAGCCCAGAGGGGAGCAGGAACCCACCGCTGGGGCAGACCAGGCGCACAGGGGAGTGTGTCCCCACATCGGCATTTTAGAACAGGGACCTTTCTCCAGTAAAGACTGCTTGAAACTGACAGATGACTCCTGGAAGAACCAGAGGGGAACAGAGAAGCCCACCCAAGATGCCGGCAAGTCCCAACAACACAGTGTCCCAACGCATACGGCAAATTAGAAAACAGACAGTAGGGAGGAGAAGAACCACACGCAACCTAGCAACTCTCCAGAGAAAAAGCACACCACAAAAAGAAAGCCAGCCCCCAGATTACAACGACAATAACTTGGAAGAATTTCTGAGCCTTCCAGAAAGAGAATTTAAAATTGCCGTGATTAAAAAACTGACAGAAGTCATAAAGGAAAACAATGATAAGGGAAAAATAATCAACGATCAGAAGAATGCAATTGAGTCCCTAGAGAGGGAAAACAATGGTCAGAAGAAAGAAATTGAGTCCCTAAAGAGGGAAGTAAAAGAAATGCAAGAGATCAAAGAATTAATGGAAGAACTAAAGAATTCTGGGAAAAGCAATGAAAGCAGAATAGATGAAATGGAAGAACGAATAAGTAATCTTGAAGACACAGAAATAAAAAGAACCAAAACAGAGAAGGAAAGAGAAGTACGAAGGAAAAAGAACGAAGAAAGACTTCGGGAACTATCTGACTCCATGAGGAAAGGAAATATAAGAGTTATAGGAATACCAGAAGGAGAGGAGAGAGATGTAGGAACAGAGAAAATATTCAAAGAGATAATTGAAGAGAACTTCCCAAATGTGAAGAAGGACCTGAAAATTGATATACAAGAAGCAAGAAGAACACCAAACTTCCACGACGAAAGGAAAAATACAGCAAGACACATAATAGTAAAGCTCCCAAGAATCCAGGACAAGGAAAAAATAATGAAGCTGGCAAGAGGGAAGAAACAGATAACATTCAAAGGAAAACCAATCAGGCTGACATCAGACTTCTCCGAAGAAACACTACGGGCAAGGAGAGAGTGGAGGGACATAGTCAACAGACTCCAAGAAAACAGATGCCAACCAAGAATACTCTATCCCGCAAAGCTCTCCTTCCTCTTTGAAGAAAGAATATGGACCTTCCCAGACAAACAGAAACTCCGGAATTTCATTGCAACTAAACCCCCACTCCAAAAAATACTACAAGGAGTTCTAAAGCCAGAACTTCAGAGCGACGAATAACAATGAAAGAAGGCCAAAAAAAAAAAAAAGTTATTAAAAGAATAAATAAATAAAATCAAAGGAAAGACAAACACAATGGCAAATACAGATGTTAACATATCAATATTAACTCTAAATGTAAATGGACTAAACTCTTCAATAAAAAGACACAGAGTTGCAGCCTGGATTAAGAAACAAAACCCAACCTTTTGCTGTCTCCAGGAAACACATTTAGCTACAAAAGATAAAAATAGGCTCAAAGTTAAAGGATGGAAAACAATCCTACAAGCAAATGGACCAAAAAAGAAAGCAGGAACAGCTATACTTATATCAGATAAAACAGATTTCAAACTCAAAAAGATAAAAAGAGACCCCAATGGTCACTACATTATGATCAAGGGGACAATACTTCAAGAAGAAATAACACTCATTAACATATACTCACCAAACGAAGGAGCACCAAAATATATCAGACAACTGTTGTCCTCTCTGAAAACAGACATCAGAGAAAACACATACGTAGTGGGAGACTTCAACACACCACTATCAACAATGGATAGATCAACAAGACAAAAAATAAGAAAAGAAACCAAAGCTCTAAATAAAGACCTAGAGCAATTGGGCTTAACAGACATCTATAGAACACTAAACCCAAAAAAACGGAGTACACATTTTTCTCAAGCGCACACGGATCATTCTCCAGGATCGATCACATACTGGGGCACAAGACAAACATCAACAGATACACCAAGATTGAAATCATATCAACCATCTTTTCTGACCATGAAGGCATCAAACTAGAAATAAACCATAAAAAGAAGGCAAGGAACTTTCCTACCTCATGGAGATTAAAAACCACACTACTGGAAGACCATTGGACTAATGAGGAGATCAAAGAAGAAATTAAAAAATTTTTGAATTGAACGACAAGGAGGACACCAATATCCTAAATGTATGGGATGCAGCAAAAGCAGTAATAAGAGGAAAATATATAGCAATAGAAGCTCACATCAAGAAACAAGAAAGAACGCAAAGAAACAACCTAATCTCAAAGCTCAAAGATCTAGAAAAAGAACAACAAGAAAACCCCAAAACCAGTAGAAGAAAAGAAATAATAAAAACCAAAGTAGAAATAAATGAAATTGAAACTAAAAACACAATCCAAAAGATCAATGAAACCAAGAGCAGGTTCTTTGAAAAAATCAATAAAATAGACAAACCCCTAGCCAGGCTCACAAAGGAAAAAAGGGAGAAAGCACAAATAAACAGGATCATCAATGAAAGAGGAGAAATCACAACGGACACAGCAGAAATCAAAAGAATAATCAGTAACTACTATGAACAGTTATATGGAAACAAGTTTAACAATCTAGAGGAGATGGACAAATTCCTACAACTCTACAATCACCCAAAGCTAGATAAAGAAGAAATAGAACACCTAAACAGACCAATTACAATTAGCGAAATTGAAATGGTAATCAAAAACCTCCCAAAAACAAAAGCCCAGGACCTGATGGATTTACAAATGAATTCTACCAAACATTCAGAGACGAATTAGTGCCTATCCTTCACAAACTCTTCCAAAAAATTGAGAAGGAAGGGACAATACCAAACACGTTCTATGAAGCCAACATTACACTAATACCAAAACCGAACAAGGACAACACAAAAAAGGAAAACTACAGGCCAATCTCCCTAATGAACACTGATGCAAAAATCCTCAATAAAATTTTAGCTATCAGAATCCAACAATGTATCCATAAGATAATTCACCACGACCAAGTTGGATTCATTCCAGGGGCACAAGGATGGTTTAACATCCGAAAATCAATCAACGTTATCCAACACATCAACAAAAATAAATATAAAAACCATATGATAATATCAATAGATGCTGAGAAAGCTTTCGACAAAGTGCAACACCCATTCATGATAAAAGCCCTTGAAATTCTTGGGATACAAGGAACATACCTCAACATCATAAAGGCCATCTATGACAAGCCAACAGCCAGTATCATTCTCAATGGTGAAAAGCTGAAAGCAATTCCATTAAGATCTGGAACAAGACAAGGATGTCCACTCTCACCATTGCTTTTCAATATAATACTGGAAGTCCTAGCCAGGGCAATAAGACAAGAGAAAGACATCCAAGGAATCCAAATAGGAAAAGAAGAAGTCAAACTATCACTATTTGCAGACGATATGATATTATACATAGAGAACCCCAAAAACTCCACAGAAAAGCTAATTCAACTCATCAATCAGTTCAGTAAAGTGGCAGGATACAAAATCAACACGCAAAAGTCAGTAGCCTTCCTATACACAAACAATAAATCTGAAGAAGAAGAAATCAAAAAGACCATCCCTTTTGTTATTGAAACAAAAAAAATCAAATATTTGGGAATAAATCTAACAAAAGAGGTAAAGGACCTATACAAAGAAAACTATAAAACACTGTTAAAAGAAATAGAAGAAGACACAAAGAAATGGAGAGACATCCCCTGCTCATGGATTGGAAGAATAAACATTATTAAAATGGCCATCCTTCCAAAAGCAATATACAGATTCAATGCTATTCCAATCAAAATTTCAATGTCATTCTTCAAAGAAATAGAACAATTATTGATGAAATTCATATGGAATCACAAAAAACCCCGAATAGCCAAAGCTCTCCTGAAAAAAAAAGAAGGGAATGGAGGCATCAGACTCCCAGACTTCAAACTATACTACAAAGCCATAATCATCAAAACTGCATGGTATTGGAACAAGAACAGACATACAGACCAATGGAATCAAATAGAAAATCCAGAAATAAACCCACAGATTTATGGTCAACTAATCTTTGACAAAGGAGCAAAGACTATGCATTGGAGCAAAGAAAGTTTGTTCAATAAATGGTGCTGGGAAAACTGGGTCGCTACATGCAAAAGAATGAAGCTTGACCACCACCTCACACCATACACAAAAATCAACTCAAAATGGATTAAAGAACTAGACATAAGACCTGAAACCATAAAATATATAGAAGGAAATATAGGCGAAACACTACGTGATTTGCACATCAAAGACATCTTTACAGACACATCACCCAAAGCAGTGATAGTGAAGGCAAAGATAAACAGCTGGGACTATATCAAATTAAAGAGCTTTTGCACAGCAAAAGAGACAATAACAAAACAAAGAGAAACCCCACCAACTGGGAGAACATTTTTGCACCCAACACTAATGATAAAGGACTGATCACAAAAATCTGCAAAGAGCTGATGAGACTCAACAACAACAAAGAAAATAATCCAGTCAAAAAATGGGCAGAAGAGCTTAAAAGAAACTTCTCTGAAGAGGAAATGCAAATGGCCAACAGGCATATGAAAAAATGTTCAACATCACTTGTCATCAGGGAAATGCAAATCAAAACTACCATGAGATACCATCTTACACCAGTGAGAATGGCACATATTAAAAAAACTAGCAACAACAAATGTTGGCGAGGGTGTGGAGAAAAAGGAACTCTTCTGCACTGTTGGTGGGAGTGCAAACTGGTCCAACCACTGTGGAAAGCTGTGTGGAGATTTCTGGACCTACTAAATATAGAGCTTCCATATGACCCAGCAATTCCACTCCTAGGTATTTACCCAAAGGACACAGAAACATCAATTCCAAAGAACACCTGCACCCCTATGTTCATAGCAGCACTGTTTACAATAGCTAAGCTTTGGAAACAACCCAAATGCCCAAAAATAGATGACTGGATCCAGAAGATGTGGTACATATATACCATGGAATATTACTCAGCATTCAAAAAAGATAAACACATGCAATTTGCTGCAACATGGATGGCGCTGGAAGGGATCATGCTCAGCGAAATAAGCCAAAAAGAAAAAGAAAAATACCGGATGGTCTCACTCATAGCAGGAATCTAGAAAACTTAAATAATGGACCAGGAAAATGAATAACTATAAGAAAGTGAAAATCAAAATCAACAAAAAACTATGAACCAGAGACACTTTTAGGGGGGCGGGGGCGGGAGGGGAGGGATTGGGGTCAGAATGGGGGGCTGCAATTGTATGGGGAATATAACAATAAAATTTATAAAAAAAAAAAAAAAAATGAGGTTAGGATTATTGTAAGTATTCCATTCGTTACTCTTTTATTCCATTCAGGATCATTTTATTCCTATAACAATAAACCATGAGTGTTTCCTTTATCTTTAAATATTTTTCTAAAATAGGGATTAGTGAACTAATCCAACCTGCCACTCGTTTTCCACACCTCTTTGTTGATACACTGTCTGTAGCTGCTTTTGCACTACAGTGGCAGAATTAAGTAGCTGTACTAGAAGCAGTATGGCTGCAAAGTAAAAAACACTTACCCTTGAGACCCTTACAAAAGAAGTCTGCCAATTTCTAAAGAATTATTTTAACGGCTACATAGAACTAGACCAGTGGCTGTTACATCTGATAGTGTATCAGCCAATGGTTAGAATCACAGTGCTAGAGCAAGCTCATCTGGGTTTATATCCTAGGCCTACCACTTTAGAGATATGTGATCTTGGACCATTTATATAACCTCTCTGTGCTTCGGTATTATCATTTGTAAAATGGAAAAAAAAAACCAGTATCACGCTTATAAAATTGTGATGAACATGTTGATAGAATCTGTGTACCTTGCAGATGACCCCTTTCAGTAATAAATGATAATCCTTCAGCAGCTGGGATTGTTGCCAGCAGACAGTCCTCAGCTGGCAGCCTTCTCTGGGGACTGCCTTGCCTGGAGAAAACTGGCTCACTCAAAGCCATGCTTTTATCAAGTGATAACTGACATCCAGTGACACAGCCTCATTAGTGGGGTAGTAAAAAGGCCCGGGTTCCTGGTCCCCATTCAGGACAACTCTGAAGGACCAGTACATTTGGTAATGTCTCACCATTGAGCTTCTCTCTCTGCCCAATTCTACATCTGCCTCTTTCCTTCTACAGGTACTGAGTCTAAGCACTCTCCCTAATAAAGTATCCCACATTTAAATCTTTATCTTGGAATATGGTTCTGTGGAGAAACCACCAATCGTAACTAAAACAAATGATGAAGCCCCCATCCAGTGATGAGCATAACTGTGCATGACTGTGGTGAGCATACCAGAGCAGAACATCCTGCTGAAACCACAAGCTGAGAAAGTCTCAGACCCCTAGCTTCCCATCCCTCATGTTCTGCAAAACGGCTTGCAATGCTTTTATCATGACACCCACTGGGGGGCGCTAGAGGACTCATGGTATATTTTAAGTCTATTTCAGCTATAGAACAGCTTATCACAAAGAATCCCAGAAAATGGGAATTCACTGGACAATGAGAGACCAACTAGAAGATAGAAAAGTTAATGAGGAAGATGGGCTGAAGGAAAAGGTGGAGACAAGGCAGAGACAACTGAGACCCTCACCCTTATCCTCCCCAGCTGGGCCCTGAAGAAGAGCTGAGCCAGCTCTCTTTGATGTGGCCTTCCTGGAGCTCTAGCTCTTCCTCTTTCACTTTCAATGAACTGCAGTGCTCCCACTGTCACTAGTGTCTCAAGTTCTCATAACATTCTTGAGTGGGACACTCACAGTTCCCCAGGTACCAAACCTAAGAGAAAGTTGAATGAGTCTATATTGTAAAGTCTCTGGCACATAGTATATCCTTTATAATCATTGTTTTTGAACAAATAAATAGTCCAGCGGGAGGCCACAGAATGGAAATACAAGTTCAAGGAGAAAAAAAATGGAGTAATATAAAATTTGCTACAATTAAAGAATAGCTTGTTCCCAGAATTTTTAAATGAATCATAATGAGTAACTCTCACTAAGGAATTTCAATTTCTGTGGACACATTTAAAGTGATGCAACAGGTTTATTTAATATTTACAATATGTTAAAATTACATCACTGGCAACTACATAATTTTTTATGATAATGTTAGATGTAATTTCAAAAAATATGAGCAAGTACATTGATTTACAAAATTTATTTGAGAGTAGTCTAGGATACTTTTAAAAGATATTTTAAAATATCTTACATCTTCTCATTAATCTTTGTAAAAAGATTATCTAGACTTTGAATAGAAAACTCAAAGTTCTGTACTAAAATATATACAACTCACAAGGAACATGGCTTAGTGGGGAAGGGGAATTAGTTTTAGTTTCAAGTAGAATGAGAAAGTGTCACTTACTCTAGGAATTTCAGAGTATAAGGAACTGGTAGTAAAAATATAATTCCCATTAATCATAGAAGCTTAGATGGAAAAGGAGTGCAAGAAAAAAGCATTAGCTAGAGGTGGTGGGTAGAGATTAGCTAGAGATTCAGAATTTATTCAACAAATTTTTATTGGGCATGTGTTCTGTGCTATGCACTTTTTAAACTCTAGGAGAAGAAGTGGGCAATAAGACAGAAAGAACCTCTGTGTATTAGGGAACAGGCTAAGCTCCTCTAACAGATCCAAACTGTTTTTTTAAAAGAACAGTTTCTTTTCTCTTGTGTAATGATCCAGAAGTCTGCGGTTGCTGTATATAAGTAGATACCTTAGTTCCTTGAAGTTAGACTGGGACTTAAACTATAAGGGCAATTTACTTTCCTTAATACATGGCTTGCATTTCTGGTCTATGTTTCTTTTTGCCATTTCTACACAGTAGGAAGGGAAAGAAGGAAGTGGATGGCAAGCAGCTTCCTTTGTAAGGGATATGATCCGGTTCACCCTCATCTCCCTGGTCACAACTTTTTGATATTTCTGCAACTGGAAGGAAGACCAAGGAATGTCATCTGTAACTTGGTCACTAAGAGTTCTGCTAACGCTTAGGGGTGGAAGTATGACAGAATGAAAACTGGTCATATGGAACATATATTCTGGAAGGGGAAGACATAGGCAAGAAAAGAGCAGTTTTTGTAGAATGTTAGACATGAAAGTCTGAGTGGAGTGAATTCAGGGGAGGCAGGAAGAACAGATATTAGAGGGATCAATTAAAGTTGTGTCCTTGGAGGAGAAAACAAGAGTGATTTGAATATAAAGTTTTTTTTAACATTTATTTATTTATGCATACAAGAACTGGGGTACAGGCCAGAGGTGTGGGGGTGGTGGTGAGAGGATTCACCAGAGACAGAGTGGGGAGCAGAACAGGCAGACTAACTGAAATACACTGCTGAGGGGAGCAGCAGGCGAGTCAGGAGAGGTCTGCTACGCCATGTGGGTGTGTCCCTGACCGGGGCTCGAACTCGTGCTGCAGAGGCTGCAGATTGCTTCATAGGTTGTGTCTTAACCCCTTGAGACACCAGGGAGTCCCTGAACATAAGTTTAAAGTAAAGAACCAGTAGAAATGAAGAGATCGAGATGCCTGAAAAAGGAGAAACTTGATGGTGTGAACTTTTTGTTCCTTTGCTCATATTTTATTATTTAAAAAAAATTTCCATCATTATTCATTTTTGTATGTTTGATTTCTCCCCTCAGATGTAATTCCCATAAAATCCCCACCACCAAGTCATCCGTGAACCATCACCATAGTCTCATGTGCATTTCCCTCTCCTTTTTTGACTCCTCTTACTGCCCCTCTCCTGTGGTATGTCTCATTTCTGTAGTTTACCTATTAGTTTTGTCTTTTTTTTTCCTGATCCCTTGTTCAGTTTCCCTATATGTCTCCTATAAGTGAAACCATGTGATACTTTTCTTTTTCTTTCTGGCATATTTCACTGAGCATGATCCCTTCCAGCTCCATCCATGTTGCTGTGAATGGCATGAGTTTATCTTTTCTTGATTGCTGAGTAGTATTCCATTGTGTATATATACACCACATCTTCTTGATGTAATCATCTATTTTTGTGCATTTAGTTTGTTTCCATATCTTAACTGTTGTAAATAGTGCTACAATTAACATAGGAGTGCAGGAAGAGCTTTCTCTTCTAGCAGAAAGAGAGTGAATGAGTACATTGGAGGAGGAAAAGAAATAAGTAGTAGTAACTTTAAATTAGTAGTAGTACTAATTTTCTTTCTGAAGTGAGAGTCAAAATTATCTCCTGAGTGTGAGGAGAAAAGTTTTCCTCAGTGATGTCTGGTAGGAATGGATAAGAAAGAAACTGGTATGGATCTGAGGTGGTGTGTGGGAATTTGGAGCCAGAGCCAAAGTCATTGAAAATGTTGGCAAGACAATGTTTGAAGTGGTGAATCCTATGGTTTCTCCCCTCAGTAATAAGGCACATTCTTCTTCTTCAGTCTACTCCAGTGGCAGGACTGGAAAGGAGGTTGAGACCACCACAAGCAATACACTCTCCAAACTCATCCGTTTAGCAAGATAATGTACCCTGACAATTATCAGGACCAAACTTCTTATGCTGTTTATATTAGTATCTACAAGTCCAGGACCTTGTAGCTCTTAATCATGAACACACAAAGATGGCAGGACATCTAAGGAATGCTCGTGTCAGATTTGTAATACCTGTGGCACCATTATGCATGCAATTATGAAGCCAGAGCCCTAGAATCCTCTTTCTCTCTCTCTCACTCAATCAGCAAGCTCTCTATCCCAACTTCTAAATAGTCCTCAGCCATGCATTTCTCTCCATCCCATCCCATATACCCCATGCCACCATCTCTCATGTAGTTACTCTATTCTGCCCTCCTTTCTCCCAGAAAAAACTATCACACCACTCCCCCAAGGTTAAAAACCTTCAATGATTCCACTGTTGCTTTTAGGAAAAAAATCATCCAAACTCACTAAATTGGTTTCCAAATACCTTTCTGAAATAGCATCTCAATCTCTCCTCACTTCCTCTGCTCACTCACCCTTACTGTTTCCTCACTGCTTTGCCTTTTCTGCTCACGCCACGCTTGCTCTTCCTCGACCCTAGAAGGCTCTTTTCCAACCATTTCCGTTTCCCGGCCAATATTCTAGTCAGCCTTCTTGCCTCAACCTAAAGGTTGGTCCTCACTATAAGCCTTCCTCACCCCTTAAGAGTGAGAGGGTGCCCCAGCTGCGGAGACAGTAGGCATTAGCTCCAACAAAGCAAAACTCAAATTGCCTGTTATTCTGTCTGGATACAGGTTCTGTGGTTCTCTCCGACTATGCAGCATCCCAGTACAGTGCCAGGTACACAAAAGCAAACTTAAGATGTGTTTGTGGAATGAGTAAATGAGTGACTACATCGAGAAACAAATAACCTGGACTTATTACTACATGATGATCCGCAGTACATTTTAATTGAAAATTTAATTTGGTCAAATGCGCTAACGGGTGTGGCATGCATGAAATCGACAGCTCGTGGACGAGGAGCCACGCGGGCCAGAGCAAGGGCTTCGCCGGGAGGCCGAGGGGCGGGGCCCGCAGGGGCGGGGCCGGCGCGCGGGGCGGAAGGCGGGGCCTCCGGGCTGTGGCCCCGCCCCGGGGCGGTGCGCCTCGCGGGCCAGCGAAGGCGGGGCTCGCGCGCGGGGAAGTCCTCTGACCAGGCCGAGGCGCGACCGCGCGTCCCCGAAGCGCGGCGGTGGGGTCGTGGACCCCGGCCCGGTGGCCCAGGTCACTGGCCGCGCAGTCGCGGCCGCCATTTTGCCTGCGTCCCGGCTCCCGCGTCGGGAGGGGCGGCGACCGGGCCGGAAGCGGCTGAGCGGCGGCCACGCTGCCACCTCAGGTCGGTGAGTGCGGCCGGTTCGCGTCTCCACGCTCCCGACTGGGACTCGCGGCTTCGGCGCCGCCGTGAGGAAGCCGGGAAAGCCCAGCCGAGAGGCCCGAGCGGGGGCGGGCCCGGGGTCTCCTGCGAGCCGAGGCGCAGGGTGCGGGGAGCCGCGTCGCGCCCGGCCGGGTAACCGCGCGGGGCCGGCCGGGCCTCTGCGGGAGCCGCGAAACTGCGGGCGACTCCTGGGCGCTCGGGGGCCACCTCCGGGGCGCTGGGCCGCGCCGCAGCCTCCCTGCCGGCCAGTTTTTGAGGAACCGTGCCCTCTGCTCGAACGAGAAGCTCAGCCAGGTGTCTGGAGCGTGGGAGTCGCCCTCAGAATGCTGGTTTACCCGGAACAGCAGCAAGCCCTGCCCCAGTTGTACCCTATAAAATACTTAAAGGGCTTGTCACCCGGTTAGCTCTCTTCTCCGCATGTACGGGAAATGAACATCCCTTGAGAAGTTGAATAATGCCTCTTGCATAGTCCACGAGATTGCTGATTTGCTTAGCAAATGACTGGCGTTGCCGACCTTTTGTAGAAATATTTTAAAGGAAATCTGGATATATTCAGTTCATCCTGAAGATGATAGTGGTGGAAATTTCTTGAAACTGCTAGAAACTGCTACTGTTGTTATTTGCCATAGCAAGAAAAGTGGACAACAGAAAGGCTGTGAAAGGACGATTGGATACCCTGTATCCTTAGTGCTATAGCTCTTCACTGTCCATTAGTAGGGTTGAAGTGTGCTACTGTAAATCTCAAATACACACTGTATTTCGAAGACTTGGTACCCGCCCCCCCCCAATTAAAATTAAAAGTTTTACAATGGTTACATATTGAAAGTTATTTTTTTACGTGTTAGATTAAATATATTTAATGTTAAATTCGAGTTCATCTATTTTTACTTGTATAATGTGTCTACTAATATTTTTTAAATAACATGGCTCACATTACATTTCTGTTGGATGATGCCATTATAGGTGTTCTGGTGAAGAACACAGAATTGACATGGCTTTCCTTTGCTCAGAAACCATTGATGGAAGGTGAGCACGTTAAACCCAAAGGTGAGGATCTAAATATAAATTGTAATTACTGCAAACCTGCATTTTCCATTGCTTTTTTTCATTGTCTTTAGCATTTGAAAATAGTAACTTTGAAGGCTGTTTAAAGGAATGTAATGATGTTAATATCTGTGTGATGTGAAGAATTCATTTGATTGTCAAAACTTTGTGAGAGAAAAGATCCTATCTCCATCATGCCATCTTGAAGTATTAATGTATTGTTAGGGTTTAGCTAGCGAGTTGCCAGACATTTTCTGATCCAGGTTCCATTTTTTTGGCTCTCCACCACATTCCCAGTTATCTGTACTCATGAGCCAGAATCTTTCTATAGTGTGTGTTGGATGGTGAACAAAGACATTTCTTAAGAGGGTGATTATAGATGTGTCTCTCTATACAAGACCAACTTTATGGTATGAAATCTGTGCTGTTTAAAGAACCCTGCATTTAGAATGAGTGGCACTAGATTTAATGCCCTTCTGTCATTGTCTTAACTTTTGAACAAGGTTCTCTATGTTTTCATTTTGCATTGGGTACTGCAAGTTATTTAGCTAATCCTTTGTGCAGTAATCTAGGATGGGATTTGGGAGATGTTGAACAGGAACCAAAGTCTCATCTTCACTTTACTCCAGCCCGATGTGAGAGGGTTTTGCTTCTGACTCTCAGGTTCTATAATCTGTATGAGTTACTGTAATCAGATTTTGTGGAAGGTAATATAAATATTTTAAATGCATAACATTAAAAGAAATGTTGAAGATTCTCCATTGAGTCTGTAAACAAATGGTTTATTTTTTTTTTTATTTTATTTTTTTTTTTTTAAAGATTTATTTATTTATTCATACAAGCACTGGGTACAGTCAGAAGCAGGGGAGAGAGAGAGAATTCACCAGAGCCAGAGCGGGGAACAGAACAGGCAGAAGGACCAAGTACACTGCTGAGGGGAGCAGCGGGCGGCAGGAGAGGTCTGCGCGCCATGTGGGACCCTCCTCCGGTGGCCGGGGAGCAGCTGGGGATCGAACCGGCGCTGCAGAGGCTGCGGGCAGCTTCGTAACCCAGCACTCAACCGCTGCGCCACCAGGGGAGGCCCAAATGGTTTTTTAAATAACAGTAACAATCTATGGCTTATATGATGGATATTTCTATATGGTACCAAGTTTTGTTACCTTAGATAATTGGTGTAAAGAGTCTAGTTACAGGATGGAAGCCTAGATTAAAAAGTATGCTTTTTAAGCATTTGTGTTTTTTATCTGTTTTTTTAATATTATAAACGGATGGGGTTATTAGGAAAAGGAGAAAGAGAGAGGGACCTGCATAGTCGCGGATGGGCAGGAGAGCTGCCAGCATGTCTTTTTTGTGAGTTGGGAAGATGGACCAGATCTCAGGATACCTCTAATGAACGTACCTCCCTGTGAGGCCTTGAGTGTGGATCCTTACTTGATAGTATCTGTTCCTTCTCTTTGTTGGCTTAGCTTCCTATTATTTGAGGTGCTTCTCTTCCTCATTCTTAAATTTTAAAATTCTCTTTAAGATTGGACATAACTTCATCAGTGGAAAGCAAGCTTTATTGGAACACTGTTATTAGTCAGCTTGGGTTGCCAATACAAAATACCATAGAGTAAGTGGCTCAAACAGTAGAAATTTATTTTCTCACTATTCTGGAGGCTGGAAGCGTGAGATCAAAGTGCAAACATTGTCTGGTTTTGATGAGGGCTCCCTGCCTGGCTTGCAGACAGCTTTATCTTTTGATTGTATCCTCACACAGTGGGGAGAGTCTGGTATGTGTTCTACTTATAAGGGTACCAGTTCAGGACTTTATAATCTCATTTAACCTCAGTCACTTCCTTTTTTAAAAAATGTGTTATCTCCAGTACCAGGAGGATTAGCATTTGAACCTATGAAATTTGGGAAGCAGAGGTCACAAGTCCATAGCATCAGGAACCTTAGCTATCTGTTCCTTAATGTGTTCCCAGCATTTAGGACAGTATCTCGAACATAGAAGATGCCCAGTGCATATTTACAGAATGAATGAAACACATTGTATTAGAGTAGTTCTCTTTTAGGTTGTTACTTTGGGCTCTTACCCATTTCTTGAACCTGTAATGACAGTAGGCCCTTTGCTCTGGATTGGAGCCAGCTTTATGAAGGAGGGTAGAAGATGGAAACATGATGAGGTTGGCAGAATTTGGAGATAGCAGTGTGAAAAATATCAAATGAAGCATTTAACAAATACTTATTAAGTATTTACTAAGTGCCTAGCATTGTGTTGGGCACTAGAGATCCAACAGAGACCAAAAGTTAGTTTACCTTTTCTTATGGAGCTTATCATTTGGTAGGAGAGTTAAAGGGAGTGATTCAAAGGAAAAGAATACTTTTTGATGAGAGTATATATCTAAGTAACCTGAGTCAGTCTGAGTAGGGGATTGATGATGGTTGATGTCCTAGTTCAACAGGTGTTAACTTGACCAGGAAGAAAGGGAAGAATGTTGGGATCAGCGAGAACAGCTTTTGCACAGATGTCAGTTGGGAGTAGTGATATATTCTAGGAATTGAAAAGAATGACAGTGTAACTAGAATAATGTTGGCAAAGGAGAATAGTGTACCTTGAGACTGGAGCAGTAGTTAGAGGCCAAAGCATTTTAGAATTTTGTAGATTATATTGAGGATTTGAAACTATTCTAAGAGCCATTGTAAACTATTAGATTTTCAGCAGGAGTTGTATAATCAAGTTAAGTTTATGTTTTTTAAAAAAATCACTGAGAAAATACATAAAGATGAGTTTAATAAGGGCCAAAGTGGAAAGATGAATGAAATAATTGCTGAACTAGTGCTTACATGCCAGATATACTATGTACCTTAATTTATTGCACTCATTCTGCAGAGCTGTGAGACTTGGGTGCCTGAATAGATGAAAGTAGATGATAAATAATTGGGTTCATCTAGGGTTGAAAAAAAGGGCAACCCACACTGGCAGGGAAATGAAGGAATTGAGGGTGATAGTAAGAATATAATGTAAATAATTGGGGCCTCCCTGATGGTGCAAGGGGTTAAGACGCAACCTGTGAAGCTATTTGCAGCCATTGCTGCACAAGTTTGATCCCTGGCTAGGGAGGTGACCCACATGGTGCAGGAAACCTCTCCTCATTCGCCCGCTGCTCCCCTCAGCAGTGTATTTCACTCAGTCTGCCTGTTCTGCTCCCCACTTTGTCTCTGGTGAATCTTCTCACCCTCCGCACCTCTGGCCTGTACCCCAGTTCTTGTATGCATAAATAAATAAATCTTTAAGAAAATATATAATGGAAATAATTGATGTTAGACTTTAGAACTGTTAAGGAAATAAAGCTAGTATAAGAATCTTTGAGGTTTTCCCTGCCATCTAAATTTTAAAAGTTTATGAAATTCTGTATTGATAATTGCTGATGGAAACTTTACAAGATCAAAAAATAAAGGAAGTATGTTTAATTTGAATTTGGTCAGCATTAGGAGTCTATGCAAAATTCTATAATTGGTATAA
Organism: Talpa occidentalis; assembly: GCF_014898055.3. NCBI lineage: Eukaryota > Metazoa > Chordata > Mammalia > Eulipotyphla > Talpidae > Talpa > Talpa occidentalis. The sequence goes on from NW_026555331.1 coordinate 88,507,033, forward strand.
GGGAAAGGGAGATGAATGAGCCATAACTTTACCCTCTAAGAACCAAAATAAGTTTGTATAAGTATCAGTTGCCATGAAGATTATAAGTGTTACTGTTCATTTTGAATCCAGACTAATTTCAAGCTTTTAGCCAGACTTGGTTAGAAACAGACATTTTAATTTTTGTAGGTAGCTTTTATTATTGAAACACCATTTCTAAAATAACTTTTGTGCTTAGCTGCTAATATTTACCTTTTCAAATATCCCATTTCAACTTACTCAAAGTTTATAGAATTGGAGACAGAATCTCTGAAGGTCATTTAATTGTTTCACAAAGTGGGGTATATGTACCATGCTTGCAAACAGGATGATTTTAGGTAAAGTACAATCAAGCATGTTTAATAGTTACATATTAAATAGTTGCTAGAAAAAAATATAGGTAAAACACAAGCATGTTTAATATTTATCTTTTTAACATGTGTTGTATAATTAGCATTTTGTACCAATGATTCATGGATTTTATGATGAGATTGAAGTAGATTTTCAAGTACTAAAAATGAGTCAATGTAAACAAAATATTAAAAAGCAGTGTATTTAATATTTTTTAAGGGCCAGCACAGAAAGAAAAATAAAAATAGCTGAACCAGTGTGCATGGGAGTGACTGAAGTTGGGAACAGTAATTGAAACCAACTCTTATGTTACATAGTTGATAAAACAAAAGAGCCCCCAAAACAAAGGCAGTTTCAAGATATATAGCTAGTAGATGTCAGAGCTAGGAATAGAATTCAACTCTGCTGAATACATTCCAGTGTTTAGTCTGCCTTATAGGGCTTTGTCCTATTGAAAATTGAGGAAGAGACCCTCTGTCTTACTATGGGCATTGTAACTGAAATCTCCAATGTCCATAGGGTAGCCATGTGTGGCATTTATATTAAAATTAAATAAAATTTAAATTTTGCATTATTCACATTTCTAGTGCTTATTATTCAACATATATCTAGTAGCTACTATGTTGAAAAGTACAGGTATAGAATATTTCTATCATTGTAGAAAGTTCTGTTGGATAGTGTTCCTCTAAAGTATTGCATAGGAACATAATTTCATAATTCTATGTTTATCCCCTTCAAAGAGATGATACTTATTAATCTGCTCACCACACTGAAATTACTTTATATTTTAGCCCTGGAGTTAAGTTAAAGGTATAATAACAGTGTAATTAAGCTAATTGATCATGGGAAATAAAGCCAAAATTGAGTCCTCAGATTCCTACCAGCTCATCTATTAATAAGTATTGTTGAATGGGATATTACTGAGCAATCAAAAAAGACAAACTCATGCCAAGTGCTGCAACGTGGATGGAACTGGAGGGGATTACACTAGCCTAAATAAGTCAGAAGGAAAAAAGATAAATACTGGATGCTCTCACTTATATGTGGAATATAGAGAAACCAAACAAAGGTCAAGAAAAAGTTAAAACTAGGAAGCTGACCATAGATCTAAGGCATATAGCAAGGGATGAGCAGGGAAGGGGGTCAAAAGGGAGGAAAGGACACAATAATATTGTCATGGTTCACGGGTGATAAGGTGGCAGGAGCACTGTGGGGACTACAATGATGTAAGAAAAAAAATAATAAAAAGGAAAAAATATATTGTTGAATTCACAGAAATTAAACACATATAAATGTTTTGGAAAATAGGGTACTTGTATAGAAAATTTTCTAACTTTCTGAATAGTTTATTCAATTTAGAATTGTATTTGTTGACATTTTTTAACTTTTTATTTTTAAACAGTTATCAATGAATGGACCTGACTGGATGCTTTGAGCACATCAGTAAATATGAGCGGTACCAAACCTGACATACTGTGGGCACCACACCAGGTTGATAGATTTGTTGTCTGTGACTCAGAACTGAGCCTTTATCATGTGGAATCTACTGTGAATTCAGAACTCAAAGCTGGATCTTTACGTTTATCTGAAGACTCTTCAGCTACATTACTATCAATAAATTCAGATACACCCTATATGAAATGTGTTGCATGGTATCTCAATTATGATCCTGAATGTCTCCTAGCAGTTGGACAAGCAAATGGTCGAGTCGTACTTACAAGTCTTGGTCAAGATCATAATTCAAAGTTCAAAGATTTGATAGGAAAAGAATTTGTTCCAAAACATGCACGACAATGCAATACCCTTGCATGGAATCCATTGGATAGTAACTGGCTTGCTGCTGGTCTAGATAAACATAGAGCTGATTTTTCAGTTCTGATTTGGGATATTTGCAGCAAATATACTCCTGATATAGTTCCCATGGAGAAAGTGAGACTGTCAGCAGGTGAAACTGAAACAACATTGTTAGTAACAAAGCCACTTTATGAATTAGGGCAGAATGATGCATGTCTCTCTCTTTGTTGGCTTCCTCGCGACCAGAAACTTCTCCTTGCAGGTATGCATCGTAATCTAGCCATATTTGACCTTCGGAATACAAGCCAAAAGATGTTTGTGAATACAAAAGCTGTTCAGGGGGTGACAGTTGACCCATATTTCCACGATCGTGTTGCTTCCTTCTATGAAGGTCAGGTTGCAATATGGGATCTTAGGAAATTTGAGAAGCCAGTTTTGACTTTGACTGAGCAGCCAAAGCCCTTGATAAAAGTAGCCTGGTGTCCAACTAGGACTGGCTTGCTTGCTACTTTAACAAGGGATAGTAATATTATTAGATTATATGATATGCAGCACACACCCACTCCCATAGGGGATGAAACTGAACCCACAATAATTGAAAGAAGTGTGCAACCTTGTGACAATTACATTGCTTCCTTTGCGTGGCATCCAACAAGTCAAAATCGAATGATAGTTGTAACTCCCAACCGAACAATGTCTGACTTCACTGTTTTTGAAAGGATATCTCTAGCCTGGAGTCCAATTACATCTCTAATGTGGGCTTGTGGTCGTCATTTGTATGAATGTGCAGAAGAAGAAAATGACAATTCTTTAGAAAAAGATATAGCAACGAAGATGCGCCTTAGGGCTTTATCAAGGTATGGACTTGATACAGAACAGGTGTGGAGAAATCACATTTTAGCTGGAAATGAAGATCCACAGCTCAAGTCTCTCTGGTATACTCTGCACTATATCCTTTGCTTTGTGATTTTTTTTTGAGATAGGTAGAAGTGATCTTAGAGTTTGCTTTTGGTCAGTCTGTCAATATGCTGAATGTCTTATATAGAACTGCAAGTTACATAATATGAAAATTACAAAGTAAAATTGTTTAAAACTTGATTGTGTAGGAGAAAGAAAATTACATCTCTACAATAGAATAATACCAGTGTATTTTTTTTTTTAACCAATGTATTTTATTTCACACTGATGCTTACTATGAATTGGCTCTAAATGCACACACATTTATCTTTAAAATATTTTATTATGCTTCATTAATAGTATTTCCTATGCATTTAAATACTTATGAAGCAGTATACAGAAGACATGGATCAGAAATCTCCAGGCAACAAAGGAGCATTGGTTTATGCAGGAATTAAATCAATTGTGAAATCATCTTTGGGTAAGTAAATTCTATTTTATTTTCTGCAATGTGTTTATAATTTTTGTAGTCTTATTTTTTTCCTATAAAATTTCATTTTTTCAGGATAATGTACATAAATATTCTTTTTATTTCTGATTAGATATTTTAATAAATATTTTTGAGTTTAATGAGTTAAATTATTCATTATTGATTTTATATCTAAGATCCTATTTCAAGGGAGTCTTTATTCTTTTCCATGTTGACATACTAAATCTATTTATCATTCACTGTTACTTCTTTTTAATAACTGCTTTGAAAGGTAAATCATATGACTTATAGGATCTTGGTTGTTAGTTTGAAGTTTGTCATAGTATTTTCCCTTTTTGTAGACTCAAATAGATTTCTAATAGAGACCCCTTTTTATTTTGTGGCCTAAATACTTTCGTTTAGCTATCTGATGACAGGGTTTATAAAACTATGACATTGAGTATGGCCTTATCTAAATGAAAATTACCTAAAATAGTCCTTGTTGAATGAATGTATGAGTTAATGTAGGATTGGAGTTGGTATTTACTGACAAAATGGTAACCTCAATTCTACAGTTTTATTTCTCAGGTTTAGTTTTATCTCTTCCTTTGTTTTGCTTCTTCATATAACATATATGAGTGAAATCACCCAGTATTTGTTTTCTTCCTTCTGACTAATTTCTCTAAGAACAATCCCTTCTAGTTCCATCCATGTTGTTGCACATGGCAAGATTTAATCTTTTATTTATAGCTGATCATTATTTCACTGTGTATATATAATTCTATATAACTGTAGAATTCTGTGATATTGGACATTCTTGCTACCTAATTTACTTTATTATGAAAAATCTTGTTAATATAGCCAGATAATTATGTAATGACATTTTTGATGTTAAAATTTCCTAGAACATTTATGATTTTGAGTTGTAATTAATAGTCCTTAACATGCATCTTTGTTTTACCTTTATTTGGCACTAAGTATCATCCTTAGTGAAATCATCCTGCCATTAGGATCAGCTGCCTTGATTGCAGTCTAAATAAAGCTGTAAGAATTATTTAGATTTCTTATGAATAAAGAATGAGAATCAAAGATCTCCTGATTTATTGAGGGGATAAAACTGTTCAGACCATTCTCATTATATGTTAGCTTTAGTACTTAGACTTTCAAAATACCTTACTGTTTATGATCTCAGTTTTTCATATGAATGTATGCATACATACATACATAGAAGGAGAAATAGAAGTGAAGGAAAGAAAAGAGTGAGCATTATTAATCTCAAACCCTGGGGATATTTTTGAGTAATGCAGAGAAGATACTTGCTCTTTTAGGAATTGGAGAATAGATAAGAATGAAAAACAAATTAATAAATAAAATATAGGAGCTTAATTTAATACAAAGGGAAATAGAGGGAACACTGGTAGTTAGATAATAACAGGTGACACCCTATTTTAGATTAGGTGGTCAAGGAGACTTCTCTGAAGCAATGACTCAGTCCATCAACCACTCACTCTTATTTCACTATGATAAGATTTATGATGATTTAAGAAACTGTTGTATTTAGTAATAGGTAAAATATGTTTTAATTGTGGCATATTTTATTTTTATGTTAATTATGGGTGAAAAGTTAAATATTAACCTGATATTGAAGTCATTTTCTGTAAAACTGACTTCCAAGTATATTTCAAAAAGCAATAAAGAATCAATTAATACAAAAGTGTTTTTCTTTTTAGGAATGGTGGAAACCAGCAGACATAATTGGAGTGGGTTGGATAAGCAAACTGACATTCAGAATTTAAATGAAGAGAGAATCTTAGCTTTACAGCTTTGTGGGTGGATAAAGAAAGGAACAGATGTAGATGTGGGGCCATTTTTGAACTCCCTTGTACAAGAAGGAGAATGGGAGAGAGCTGCTGCTGTGGCTTTGTTCAACTTGGATATCCGGCGAGCAATCCAAATCTTAAATGAAGGGGCGTCTTCAGAAAAAGGTATGAAGTTAAATTCTTAGACACTGGCATGCCAGTTCATAAATTCCTTTAAAGAAAGATGATGCTAATTTTCAAAAACTCTGATCAGTATTTTTATGTGAATTCTAAGCAAGAAAAATTAGCAAAGTTATTATGTTTATAAGCATAAATATTAGTACATTCCTTTTGTTTATGCTTCAGTTTATGTCTGTAAAAAAGAAAATATACCTGTTATTTTCATACTATTATAAGGAATACTCAATTGTTTTCATTTTCAGTATGTCTTTTTCAAAAAATTGTTCACCTACATTCTAAAATGATTTTTCTTGGAGATTAGGATTATGTCAGCTTGCAAGCATTTTGATGGCAAACATTTGAGTGTATTTTATTTATACTTTTTGATGATTATTGATTGACTTTTATGGAACGCTGAGTAAATCATGCATTGATCTGCAAAAATGCTTCTACTTGACTTTGATAATTTCAACTTAGTGTCCAATTAATATTTTTTTAAAAAGAAGAAATAATAAAATGTGATAAACAAATTTATTTTTTCTTATCAGGAATATTTCAATTGAAAATACCTAAGGCGTATATAACTAAATTTTTAAATACTTCACAAATTATTTCTGAGTATTCAGAATACTTAATTCTTATTTGCTGCTTCATTATGATATTATTATGGTTCTGTTGTATCATAGAGAAAAATATAAAATTAATTTATTTGTAGTCTAAAATTTGAAAAGCAAATGTTTTGACCAAATTGGCTGGTTTTCCTTCACTTTTGCTGTGAATTGTCTTCTCCTTTTGAGAGTACAATAGAAAATATGTGGTGGTGAAAAAAAGAATTGATATTTAAAGTCAGTTTAATTATAATTTGCTCTAACCTAGTGCATGATGTTTTCTTGTCATGCGCACCTAGAAAACTTGGTGTAAAATTTAAACACCCATACAAACACTAGGGGAGAAGTATTTTTCCAGTGATTTCAGTAACTTGGTTAAGAACTGAAGGAAATGTTACTCCAAGTCAAATATTCTTTGGGAATAAATTGTTCTAAGCAGAATTTAAAGAAAATATTCCTTTCTGTTTAATGTTAAATGACTTGAAATCTAATTTAATTGATTAGGCAGAGGAAGCAAGCACAAAGTAATTGAGGAATGACCAGGCTATTAAGAACAGAAAGTAGGAAATTCTGTTTTGTTTGAATGGGAAAAAAAAAATGATTCTGATTAAGAAACAGAGCAAGAGAACTTCTATAATAAAATAGAGAAAATAGTTAAGAGTAAAAGTTAAACATGAATTTAGTTTTATCTTTTGAATCTAAACTTATGTCAAAAGGTTAGCTAACCAAGTGCTGTCAGGGTAGCAGCTTACCAGTAGCTAAAAACAGGTGCTTAAAAACTTTTGGTAACAATGCTTTGTTGCAAATGCATCCAACTACAATTCTGTAGTAAATCTGATAGTCTTTTGTCCTAGAATAAAAACTGTATTATAATAAGAATGCTGAATATTGGCTTTCAGTACTTTGCAGTTAAATCATATGTAAGTATGGGCATGATTTAGGAGTAGGAAAACAAAATGATACTGAAAATTGCTGTCCTGGGTTACTAGTAGCATTTTACTGTCAATGCTTTGAAATATTTCAATATAAATTAGCTTGTTGATAAAACTGGCAGAATTCTGATAGAATTTGCTTCCTTTAGTTCCAGTACCATACTGTATAGGAACCTTCCTGGAATGAGAACTTAAAAACTAGAACATGTGCTAGTCCTGTAAAGGGTTTGCAATATGGGCAGAAGTTTCATGAGAATGGGGATTATTGCTTGTGGTCCTTGCCACATTTTCCAGGCTGAGTCAAAACCTTTTGGTTGTGGCTTATTTGGGGGTAACACTCACCCTCTGATCTTTATTGATGGTTTAAGAACTGTGAAAGAAGATATTAAGCTTTTGATTACATTGATCAACTAACTGTTTTTAATACATAGGTGATCTGAATCTCAATGTGGTAGCAATGGCTTTATCAGGTTATACAGATGAGAAGAACTCCCTTTGGAGAGAAATGTGCAGCACTCTACGATTACAGTTAAACAATCCCTATCTGTGTGTCATGTTTGCATTTCTAACAAGTGAAACAGGATCTTATGATGGAGTTTTGGTAAGCTCATTTCTGCCTCAGAGGACTTTCTTTAATACTGTTTTTTTTAACCTAACTTTGTTAAAATGCTCAAATGTCTGTAACATGAAGTATTGTTGTATTTTCATGTGTATCATTCAGAATAAAATATCTCAAACTTTTTTTTTGAATAGCTTTTCTTGAATGTAATTCCAACCTAGAATTTGTTAGGTAATAAGCAAAATGAGCTCAGTTTCTAAAAATAGTTTTCTTAATATGATATATAGACATGGGGGGAATAGATTTTTCCTTTATTGCAAGATCTAAGCACTAGGATTCTGGAACTACATAAACAGAAATTCTATTTTGAAATAAAAGTTTTGAAAAGTATGTGTGTGTTTGTGTGCATGTGTATTTTTTGTGTGTTGTTTTTGCTTAAGTTAACCAATATGGATGGTCAGTTATGGTCAGGATGACCATCTATCTTGTATGAGTTAGCATTGGTCATTTTTAGACATGTTCCAGTTTGGAAGATCAGTTATATGGTCATATTACCTGTAGTGAACTATTTCATTTTTTTCATTACTTGTTCTTTTCATTGTTTTTTCTCTCTTGCTTTAATCTTCTATAATCATATCACCAAATAGACGCTTCATTACAGATTGAGGAAAGAGAATAAAATGATTTGATATTTGCTTATTAGTTTCAGTTATTGTGTTTTAAGTTAATATCACAACTTTCTTTCCATTGTTGTTAGGCTCCTTTTTGATAATAAAAAGAGCTTCCTAGGGCCTCCCTGGTGGTGCAGCGGGTTGAGCGCTGTGCTGTGAAGCTGTCCGCAGCCTCTGCAGTGTGGGTTCAATCCCGGCCGGCCGGTGAGAATCCCACATGGTGCGGCAGACCTTTCCTGTCGTGCCCGCTGCTCCCCTCATCAATATATTTCGGTTGTCTGCCTGTTCTGCTCCCTGCTATGTCTCTGGTGAATCCTCTCACCCTCCTACACCTCTGGCCTGTACCCTAGCTCTTGTATATAAATAAATAAATCTTTAAAAAAAAAAGAGAGCTTCCTAATATGGAACTTATTTCTATGTCTGCTATTTCTTTTAAATAGACATTCCTTGGACATTGGATTTAAATGTCAGTCCCTAAGAATTTGTAAAAACATGTTTTGAGATAGTTTAATGAAAACTTCGATGTTAGTAGTATCTGTTTTGGCAATTTCTTAGTTTATTCATGTCCATTACTTTTAATAAATTATGATTGATGTTTTCTAACCATTTCAAATTAGTATCCAAGAATGCATTTTCTATCATTTTTACTGTCATTACTCTTCTTTGTTAAGCAGAACTTTAAATTTTTCTTCTTGAAGAAATAAAGTGATCACATTCAGGAAGTTGTAGAGAATAATGCAGACTAGAAGTGAATTGTTCAGATTTTAAGTTGATAGGGAAGTGTATTATTTAAATATTACATTTCTGTATTTTAAATTAAGTGAGCTGATATAAATGCCCTTCTTTTCATATGCCTAATTTTGGACTATTATATAAGGGATGTTTTGAATACAAAGTTTACATTTTTAAGCTGTTTCAAGAGTAGATCGAATTATGCTCCATATATATTATTATAGGTAATGGTACTCTTTACAGTAATCTAGTGAAAAGTACAGAATGGAGAAATCAGTGTGTCCAGTGTTTATAAACCTTATTTATAAGGTTTGTTTCCTATTTTAGCTAATTGTATTTAGAACATGTATTGGTATTCTTTCTAAATTCTATACTAGATATCCACAGTGGTATATTCACTGGTCATTTACATATTTCTTAGACTTACTGATTAACTTAGCAACTAAAGATTTCTTTATGTTCCCCACATGTTCCCCACATCATACATGTTCCATGTATGATGGAAGGAATACACGGTGTCTTAAATTTAATAAACTGTACATCTTATATTTTAAACTGGAACTTTTTAAAACTGAACTGGTCATTATTTAAGAGGTAAATATTTATAAGGATAATCATCTTAGCACTGAGTTTCCTGAGAGTTACCTTAAGAAAGGTGTCTTAGGTGATCAATTACTACCATTATATATACAATAACTTATTAATACATTTGAAAACAAAATTTACATATTAGGTATATAAAATACTTAGTCTTCAAAAATTAAGATCTCACAGCACCTACAAGTAACTTGCTTTTTTTTTCTTCAGTATGAGAATAAAGTTGCAGTACGTGACAGAGTGGCATTTGCTTGTAAATTCCTTAGTGATAATCAGGTAAGAACTGGTTTAATTCCATGTTTGAAGTGATTACTATTTATAGTCACTGAATCAAACTAATTTTTATGTATAAGTATGTACGAGATTTATATATATACACACACACACACACACACATATGTGGAGAGAGAGAAATGCATATAAACAACTGGTAATATAATATGTTAAGTACAATAAAAATTAGAAAGTGCTAGAATATAGAGGAATCTTACTTAGAGCATGAGGTAAGATAAAGTTTGGGAAGACCACACAAGAGATAATTATTTTTGATAATGTTGAAGTTCCCTTCCCATTCAAAGTCTATGATTCTATTATGTCTTTTAGCAGACATAAAAACTTAGCATAATAATGAGGAGAGTTCTCTTTAAAGTAGTAAACCCGCTATAGTTTTTTTTTTAATAAAATAGTTATTAAAACATTTTAAATGATCATTGATGGTACATCATAATTTATAACAGATGCATACTTCCTAGATATAATGATCACAAGGACTTTTGTTTTAAAGTGTTTTCCATTAACAAAATTCTTCAAAGTAGGGAAGTTTTGAAGTACAAAATGTATAGAGAAACTGATTGCTTCGGAAAAATCACTTTGAATTTTCCAGTTAAATAGATACATTGAAAAGTTGACCAATGAAATGAAGGAAGCTGGAAATTTGGAAGGAATACTGCTTACAGGCCTTACTAAAGATGGAGTGGACTTAATGGAGAGTTACGTGGATAGAACTGGAGATGTCCAAACAGCAAGTTACTGCATGTTACAGGTTAGTTCAATGTGGTGGCAGCTTAAAGAAAAAACAGGCTTAACCACCTCCTGTAATTTTTTCCCTCATTGAATGGGTTCTTTGCAAGATGTTTAACTTTGTATCTTTAGAAGGCATTTAGGATCTTTATAAGACTAACTTTTATCTAATCACTTGACCTGCAGAAGACTTATTCTCTATGGCTCTTGGGTTAGTTTTTTCCTTTCCCTTTGAGAAATGTCAGTCTTGAATGTGTGTAAAGTTCAAGTGGAGCTGAGAAACCTCTCTGCACTTTCTCCAGTTGACAGAATTACCTGTTCTATAGAAGAGATCCCCTTTCCCTGACCTGAATTACTGTTTCACTTGAATTGCAAAAGACAAGTTCCATGGAAGAAAAGGTGCTTTTCTATAACATGATGCAGCATTTTTCTTACTGAAATTAGATTACTTTTGTTCAATCAAATTTTCTTGCTGAAATGAGATTATACTTGTTAAATCAAAGTTATATGACTCCAAATTGCAAATAGATTGGTGACCTCCTAACATATTTACAAAATATATTTAAAATGCAGGCAGTAAATAATTGAATCTTGCTTTTAAAAAATCCAGTCTTTTAATTGTAACATTTCCATTTATTTTTATAAGGTCAAGGTTAAATCTACCATCTTGCTATTTGTTTTCCATTTTGTTTTTCCTTTTTGTTTCACTTCTCCTTTTCTGCCTTCTTTTGGGCTAGTTGAATATTATATCAGAGATTCACTTTATTTTATCTATTGTCTTTTTAGCTTTTCTCCCTTTTTTTTTTTGGAAGTGGAAAATTTAAATTTATTTATTGAGGTAACAATAAATATGATTCACAGGTATAGGTTCACATGTCTTCAGATATATGTTGCCACACACTATACCCACCAACAAGGTACCCGTTATCTTTTCAAAAAATGTCTGTGCTAGGTTTAAGAGTGTGCATCTGCAATTCAATAATATACATCCATAATTCATCATTCAGCCTTTTACCTCCTTAAACTTCATACATAACATGTTTTCTATTTCAGCCTTTCTCCTTTTTAAATCACACTTGATGCTGCTTTTTGCTCCAAAGTTCATATTTCACAAATGTTAGAACAATTGTAACATTTAGTTTTATGTAAATCCAATTACGCATCCATTTCCTCTGACTGTTGTCATATATTTTATTTCTACATATGTTAGAAGTTCTAATTTACAGTGTTAATATTTTGCTTTGACTAGAAAATTGCTTTTTATTTAAAATACAAGATGAATAAAAATGTGTGTTCACTTGTTTATTTACCCCTTCCTAGTACTGATTATTCCTTCTAGTATACCCAAATTTCATCTGATATCATTGTTTTTTGATCTTTCTCTTTAGCATTTCTTATAGTACAGATTTAACAGGGACAGATTCTCAGCCTAATTTTAACTAAAATTCACTCTTGTTTTTCTTTTTTTAAGATTTATTCATTCATGCATACAAGAACCGGGGTACAGGCCAGACATACAGGAGGGTGAGAGGATTCACCAGAGACAGAGTGGGGAACAGAACAGGCAGACTGACTGAAATACACTGCTGAGGGGAGCAGCGGGCACAACAGGAGAGGTCTGCCGCACTATGTGGCTATCTCCCTGACTGGCAGGGATCTAACCCGCGATACAGAAGCTGTGGACAGCTTCACAGCACTGTGCTCAACCACCTGTGTCACCAGGGGATGCTCCACTCTTGTTTTTCTTAAAACACTTTAAAGATAATTGTTTCATTGTCTCGATTTCCATTAGTTCTGATGAGGACTCAATCAGCTGTTCTTATCCTTCCTTATAATGATTTGTTTGTCCTTGAGCTGCTTTCTTTTTGATTTTCAGTAGTTTAACCTTGACAGCTGTCATTCTTTTTATCCTGCTTGTGATCTGTTAAGCTCTTGCATGTGCAAGTCAGTATTTTTCATCAGGTTTGGGAAATTTTCAGGCGATATTGATTTTTTTTGCTTCAGTCTCATTCACTTTTCCTTCTTGGACTCTTACTACATATATATACTAAACCATTTGATATTCTCTCACCGGTTCCTGAGTTGCTCTGTTAATTTATCTTTTATCTTTTTTCTGTTTTTCTGGTTGGAAAATTCTGTTGATTTGTTGAGTTTTTTAAATTTTTTATTTATATATTTTTTACATCATTGTTCATTTGATTTGTTTATTGACTTTTCTATTACCTATTTGGCATTACATTTTCCAGGGAATTCTAAATTTTAGTTGTAATTTTTTAATTCTAGACTCTCAATATTTTAATAGTTTGTTTTCCAGTTCAGATCCTTAACTGTTTTGCAGTTAAGATCCTTAGCAAATCCTTATCTATTCATAATTAAAATACTATTGTATTTTCCTTTTAGTCTTTGAACATATATCTAACTCCATTAACATGTGGGCTATTTTGATTTAGTTTCTACTGACTCCCTGTTTCTTTGACTTTGAACCACATTTACTTTGGTCAGACTTATCTCTAAATTGTTTTCTCTGCAGATTTTGTCAGAGCTTGATTTTAGGTTTTATTGGGGCAGATCTAGAGAAGACTAACCAAACATGAACTGATCAACTTCTTTCTTAGTTTATTCTTACTGCTATGGTAGGGAAAAGAGTGAGACATGAATGTATTTTTCTCTCAATTTTCTTTTTAAACCAGGGATTATAGTCTACTACTTAGTTCTTGATAACTGGTCATAAATAATATTTATGGCCAGATATCTATTTTTTAAAGAAATGAAATTGTCGTTTAAGAGTTCTTCACATATTCTTATAGATAAGTTTAACTTTGTTTATTGAAAATAATGCCAATTAATAGGCTAAAAATAATGCTCTTTCTGTCTTGAGGGAATGTCTAAAGACAGATTGTCTTTAATAACTGTTATCTATTTCTTCCTTTTTTCAGTACAATGCATGCTGATTTCTCTCTAACATTTTGCTTTTCTATCTGGCCCCCCAAATGGAAGTGAGAAAACTGGGCTTCAAATTGATGCCCTTATCATTTATTGGAGTTAGAGATTTTTCTCTGCTTTCTTCAATATATGAAGATAAGGCATATATCCTGGATATGGCTGAAAGCATTCTGTGAAAGCCCAACACAAGCATAGGTGAAATGTGCACTGTCACCATTTCTAGGGAAAATACAGCTTTATGAAATGTCTTACTGGCAAGAAATAGAAGTTCTTAATGAGAAGAAATCTAAAGTAAATCGAAGGAAAATAAGTTGTTGCTTCTCACTGTGACCTAGGGGCAAAAGAATAAGAACATTTTGGTTTTACTTCTTTTTATTCTAAAATGTTTAGGGTGATAAATACATGTTTTCATTGAGGGCAAGAGAGAGAATACTTTTAATTTTCAGATAATGTGTATACACAAATAGTCTCTCAAGTCACAGTGCATTACTAGATGCAAAGAACTAGGTTCAGGATTTTTTTTTTAATGTGATTGAGTAATTTTGGTGTGTATTTAGACTACTAGATTAGTGAACCTATGGGTTTTAATTATTGATACAAAGAATAATTATATCACTTTTGGGTGCATTCAACCAGAAATATGAATTGTTTACTCTTGGCTCCCTAAGTTTAAATAAGAGATAAAGAATTATAATTCCCTGGTGGTATAATGATACATATATTATGTAGTTATATTATTAGTAGACACCAGACTGAAATAAACTAATGGCTGTTACATTCAGTATTCAATTAGGAGCTAACTTTTGGTAAAAAGGATGCCTTATTTTTTCAGATATATACTCAACAAGTTACTTTTATTTATTTATTTTTAAAGATTGATTTATTTATTTATATAAGCACTGGGTACAGTCAGAAGCTTAGGAGGGTGATAGAATTCACCAGAGCCAGAGCAGGGAACAGAACAGGCAAAGTGACGAAATACACTGCTGAGGGGAGCAGCGGGTGCAGCAGCAGAGGTCTGTCGCACCATGTGGGTCTGTCGCACTGGTGGCCAGGGATTGAACCGGTGCTGCAGAGGCTGCGGGCAGCTTCGCAGCCCAACTCAACAAGTTACTTTTAATTCTCTGATTTAGCCAGGACATTTTAAACAACTGAAATAATTCATGTATTCTTTTTAGGGCTCTCCTTTAGATGTTCTTAAAGATGAGCGAGTTCAATACTGGATTGAGAATTATAGAAATTTATTAGATGCCTGGAGGTTTTGGCACAAACGTGCTGAATTTGATATTCACAGGAGTAAATTGGATCCCAGTTCCAAGCCTTTAGCACAGGTTAGTACACTGTTTTGGAATCAAATCGTACCATGTACCTATTAGTCCAGCCAAAAAGAAAATGAAGTATATGCATGTTACATTAGGATACATTTAGAATTAAGTTTAATAAATTTTTATTAGCTCATTTGTATACTTTATATTGAATTTCCATTGATGTCTTTATGTATCCTAGACAGGCACTTAGTGCCTGACCTTCCTCTTTTTTGGTCCTGCCATTTCCTAAGAATCATATTAGTGGCTTGAGCTTTAGTTTGAAATTAAGCACAGTACAACAGACCTACAAGATCTTATTCAAACCTCAGTCAACCCTAAAGCTGTCAGAGGTTTTCTAGTACATTCCAGACCCTTTCAGAATCTAAACTATATGATCTTATAATTCCATTTATGTATTAAGTTTTTCTGCCTGCTTTTATATGTAAGAAGGCAGTATTTGCTTTTTTCTTTTATAGTGTATACAATTTAGTTACAAATGAAACTTTTTTTCCCTTTATAGCATTAGTTTAAAAACTGTATGATCACTTACTACGTAAAACATATGATATGAGATCACTGGCTTAGTTCAGACATTAACTAGCAGGTTTATTCTCAATGTGAGCACTGGATGGTGCTGTTTTCTTATTTTAGAAAAGACATTGTATTTGAAACAACCAAAGTATCAGTAAAACTGCATTACATAATTGTTACTAATATATATGATAGATGTTTAAGAGCATAGGAGTTCAGTGTAAAAGCAGTCAGTAGTTCCTGTTGTTTTTTAAGTTTTAACTATTTAACATGGTTTTATCCTTAAGTTTTTTTTTGTCTTAGGACCCAAATGTATTTTTTACAAGAAAATTTTGTTCAGGAGATAATATTGCAATTTTGTATTAGAAGTCATAATGGGGTATTTTGTAATTTCCCAGTGTGAACTCTGGGGATCTAATATCTAATCTAATATTTCGAAGTTTTCTATAGATATCAGCGGCATTAGGAACAATGTAAAGGTAACTAAAGAAAGGTAACACAAAGTACTTGAAATAATGTAACTGGAAAGTAGATGTTTTAAATGAGAGCTAGTTACACTTGGCAGATAAGATATTTTGTGACATAAAATTTGAAAATATTACAAAGTAACTTCTTAGGATCAAACTGAGTTTTTGATAATTCCATTATGAGTTGTATTTATTCCTCATTTCATTTGTTTTATAGGTGTTTGTGAGTTGCAATTTCTGTGGTAAATCTATCTCCTATAGCTGTTCAACTGTGCCTCACCAGGGCAGAGGTTTTAGTCAGTATGGTGTCAGTGGCTCACCAACCAAATCTAAAGTCACGAGTTGCCCTGGCTGTCGAAAACCCCTTCCACGATGTGCACTTTGCCTCATTAATATGGGAACACCTGTTTCTAGCTGTCCTGGTATGACATCATTTTATAATATACTTTTCTAAGCTGAAAATTTTCCTACATAATTGAAATAATGTTAATAAAGGACATAATTGAAATAATGTAATTTAAAGACATGAATGAGCTGATGTGCTGGCTTGAAGGTTTTTGTGCCCTCTAATTTATACAAACTGTACAATGAAAATAAAATCTATATCCATGATCCAGGCAATCACACAAATGCCAGCTAATGTAAAATTCATGAAAAAGAGTTTAAGTATTAAATAACTTTATAAATTAGACCATATTTTTATCCCTACTTCTGCTAAGAGGAGTTCCCTCAAAACTAATATGTAAAAGCCAGTGTGCCTTCATCTGTTAACAAATACCGTGTATGTACAAAGAGCTTTTGATAGTCTCAAAACACTTTCATACTTCCTCTTACTTCATCTTCAAAATCTACCTGTGAAATACACAGAAAACATATTAACCTAGAAGTCAGGTCCCTTTACTTCAAGATTTTGGTGCTGCTTCTGCTATATTTATTAGTTATTTAGTAAATAAATAAATTGTATATGTGTGTGTACATACATGCATATATAATGGTTAGATATTACACTTATTGTTTACTGTTTATAGTAAACAAAAAAATTTGCAAACACAGAAAAACCTCAAGTAGATAATTAGATATAGTGTATATAATGAATCATTTATATAAAAATAATTTAGCTATTTCCATAACTTGATAGTGTGAAAAAAATTTTAATTCAAAACATTTGAGTATTTGGCACACAAGTATAATGAATAATGAACTGGGTATGGTGTCAGAATGCCTGTTTTATTTTATTTTACTTATGGTTTTTATATTTGTTCAGATGGGAGATTAACCTCCAATTTTCCTTTTTTTTTGAAGATTTATTTATTCATGCATACAAGAACCAGGGTACAGGCCAGATGCGTGGGAGGGTGAGAGGATTCACCAGAGACAGAGCGGGGAACAGAACAGGGAGATCTACTGAAATACACTGCTGAGGGGAGCAGCAGGCGAGACAGGAGAGGTCTGTCGCACCATGTGGGCTTCTCCCTGGCAGGCCGGGAATTGAACCCGTGCTACAGAGGCTGCGGACAGCTTCACAGCTGCGCTCAACTGCCTGCGCAATCGGGAAGCCCCAATTTTCCTTTTCATATCTTTGGCTTTGTTAACAATTGTATAAACCTCATGAAGTACATTTTGAAATTTCCCCTCTCTCCAGTCTTTGAAAGAGTTTATAAACAGGTAAATTACCTATCCCTTCAATGTTTGGTAGAATATATCCGCAAACTGAGTCTGGTGTTTTTTTTGTTTTTTTTTTTTGTGGAAAGATTTTAAACTGCTGGTTTCTTCTCCAAAATTTTCAATTAAGATTGCTTTATAGTGTTGATAATATATATTTTTTATTTTTATTAGCTATTAAAAGTGTTGGGAAATTCCTGCATTTATTCAGTATTTTTTTCAATTTAAACTAGATCCTGGCAATAAACTTGTTACTTCAATATGATGTGATTTGTGTTTTGACATAGTTTTAGAAATATCTTTTAAGAAACTTGTAATAAAATACAGTGATGTAATGAAGATGATTATTTTCTTTAACCCATAGGAGGATCCAAATCAGATGAAAAAGTAGACTTGAGCAAGGACAAAAAATTAGCTCAGTTTAACAACTGGTTTACATGGTGTCACAACTGCAGGCATGGTGGGCATGCTGGACATATGCTTAGTTGGTTCAGGTAATCTGCACATTCTTTAATAGGCTTGGAGTTAAAGGAGATAAAATATATGGCCTATTAAGTAGCTCAGGTCTATGTAGACAGAGGATGAATTTCTTCTTTATTGTCAACTTGAGTTAACAAATGTTATATTAACATTCTATCTGTGATATCCTATATAATTTTAAGCTACAACATTAATATTTTTAAAAGATGGTCAAATATTATTATGGTTAGTGTTTGAAGTTTTATTTAAGTTTATTTTTTAGAGGAGGGGATATATCTACCTTTTTTTTTTTTTTTTTAAACAACTGTCCTATATACACTTGACCCTTCAACAATACTGGGATTGGGGTGCTGACCCTTGCACAGTTAAAGTTTACATATAACTTTTGATTCCCCCCAAACTTAGTTATGGTTATCCTTTGGTATCCTCAGAGGATCGGTTTTAAGACAGTCTCTTACCCAATTCCAAAGTCTGTGGATGTTCAAATCCTCTATTTTCGGCCTTTCTCATCCTTAGGTTCTGACATCTGCAATTGTTGAATTGTAGAATGCAGAATCCAGAGACAGAAAAATAATACTTTTATAAGTGTGGATACATGCTGTTTAAGCCCATGTTGTTGAGGGTCAACTATATAATATACATTATAAGTTATAGAGTACCTATGAAACCAGTACATTAGCTATCTTCTCAGTAGGCTTGTTTTGTAACTTAATTAAGCATTTCATGCAATGGAGAGCCTGAAGACCATGTTTAACTTTTACTTTGAATTGTGTCAGTGGCTTTATGCTCCTGTCATTATAACTTTCACATGTTGGCTTTAATTTAAACTCTGAGCACATCCTATCACCTTCATATCTGTGAATGAGATATCTTGTTATATATTTAGAAAGTAAGCTGTTCATTTTTCAGTCTCTCTTTTTCCCCAAATCCAGTTTGGCAATCATTTCTAATTTAATGCTTTTTGTATTTGGGTGTTAATTTATGTATTTTTTTTTCAAATGACATTTTGATAAATTGTATTATAGATACAGATAGGTATATAAATAAATGTGCATGTGTATGTATAATTTAGATTTTTAACTGTTACTTTACCTGTTTTCAGGGACCACGCAGAGTGTCCCGTGTCTGCTTGTACGTGTAAATGTATGCAGTTGGATACAACAGGGAATCTGGTACCTGCAGAGACTATCCAGCCGTAAAATGTTCCACTTAAAGAGAAACTTTCAAGTGTGGAGCTTTCTAATAGATGTCCTTCATAATTCAAAAACATACCTCAGAACAAGTCACTCATGACTTCACTGTAATGGGAAAATAAATCATTCTATCAAATCAGCAATTTGATGTTTGAGTGAATTTGATGTGCTTCACAGAGACAAATGCTGCTGAAATGAGCAGCAGAGTGTGGGCATGAATTCTGTTAAGTCGAAAAGTTGGTTTTGGAAGACTTTCTTGGGTTTTGTTGAAATTATGCATATTGTGCAAGCAGAATTTCTGGAACCAAGAAAAGACCTTGAACCTATATCTTCCAAGCTGAAACTGGATATCTTTCAATAAAAGCTGTATACTTTTAAAATACAATAAAGTGACCGGCTCAATGATTCAGATGATAGCTTAAGATTATTCCATGTTTAGATCCCTTTCAGATGAAATGCAAACTATGGAATTTTACTTTGAGTATCAGAGCCCCTGTGCTATATTGGAGAGTAAATTTTACCAATGTATGATTGATACATATTTTTAAAGAGCCTTTTTCATTTTACACTTCCATTTTAAAAACAAATCTTTTGGCACAGACCATAATTGTCTTCCTATAAAAGCCAAAATTGAAAATGTATCTTACAAAATTTTCTCTTCTGGAGAGAAAAATATGTATTATTTCAGGTGAACATGTTATAAAATTCTCAGTGTCAACCTTGGCTTTCTAATGTCATGATTTGTCTTCAAAGATTTTTTTTCCTATTTATTCATCCTCTTATACTTATCTGGGAGCATTTTATTGAACACAAAGTCTATGCAAGATTGTGTATGACCAATCATTCAGTATAATTTATTTCAGTATGTCCTACTGTCAAATTCCCTCCTTTTTTGAAATTCTGTTTTTTTTCCAAGTAGACTGAGATGCTGGAGGAATAGGGATCACTTTGGGTATAGTTTTGCTTTAAATGTAAGTTTTTAAAAGTAAATATTTGGGTGCATTTAGTGACTTAATTTTGAACATTTTTTTTTTAGTCCCCTTTTCATAGCTAGATAAATGGAAAAATACAAAGGATTTGTAGTATGCATTTCAACTACATATGCAGAGGACTGAACTGCATGTCACAGTTGAAGCTATATTCATAGATAAAAAGTAAGCCTAAAATGTAATTATTTGATAGATTTTGGAGAAAGAAATAATTTCAGAAGCTTTCATGTAAGCAGTTTTATCTGATGAAACTCAGATCTATTACATTAGTTTAAGGTGTGACCTAAATACAGAACATAAGTGATTAAAAATTATTTTTTTCTTTGAGGTGTGATAACAGGCCCTTTTCTAAGAAAACATTGCATATTTACTCTAAATGTTAACCTACATGACAATCTTTGAAAGAATTGGAAATGGTATTTTTTAGTAAGTTTTTCCAGTCTTTTATCTGATTTCATTTTACTAAAGTATAACTTTTACCTTTAATACTGCTTCAATTGAAGTGTTACTTTTCAATTTACTATGTCCTGAATATTAAAAGTTAGCTTTCAGTAATGTTAAATTATAAACATTTTCATTTCCCCTTAGCTAAAGTGAGATAAAGTTAATTAAATTTATATTTAGAATAAGGTTATTTCTAAAATATTTATAATTTTTGGAGTTATAAGACATATAAAAGTCTATTATGTAAATAATGTGTTTGTAATCATATCAAGTGACTTTTTAAGATTGTTTATGCTTAATGTGTGAAGCCCAGATACTCATATGTCTATTACTTTTATTTTGCATTTCCATGTTTGTGGACCATAAAATAGATTGAAATTATTTTTCTGTTTTTATTATTAGGTCACTAATATTTGAGTTTATAAACTCAAGATATTTTACCTAAATATGTTCTATAGAAGTGTTTAATAAAAGTGTTTTTATTATTTTTTTAAAAATGAATAAATCTGGGTTGAAATCAACTTACCTAGTCTAGAAAATGTCTATGATTCCTCTACAAACAATCCATTAAAGTAATATTATTAGTGCTTGTTTTGATGGCAAATTTGGTATTAATCTCACAGTTAACAAGGTTTTAGACTCTTCCAATTTAATATGCTTTTCAGAGTGGTTATTCTTCCTTAACATAGTTACTTCAAAAGTAGCTTTCACTTGTTAATGCAAAACATGGTTAAGTATTAGAGTTAGAACAAATACAGTTTTGTATTCAATCACAATATTAAAAGTATGGGCTTTGAAATTTAAATTATGATCCTATTCTTAGTTTCATGGACAAGTGGCTTAACCTATTTGAGCTTTAATTTCCTTATAGGTGGACAGAAAGTTACAGAAATACCTTACAGGGTGACTCGGAATATTAGGCGATACAGTCAACCTGAAGTCTATGTATGAAGTGGTGATGAGCAGTCACTGTCACCTTAATCTTCATTGGTTACTCATGTATCTATAATTTTTAACTGAATAGAGTGTCATTTAAAAGAAGGCTCTATTGTACATTTGTCTTCAGAGTGGCAATATCCCAAAAGCCTGTTTTTCCAAATCTGAGTAAATTATGGCATTTTATTTTAAAATATGGCAACTACTTTTGTTTACCCTATAGAATACTGTGTATATTTGCCTGTATAAAACAAACAAATGGATGGAGTTTAATGGATATAGGTGTGAACCCAAGTTTAAAAATTCAACTTTTGGCAAATCTGATAGTTGAGCATTAACTCTTGCAAACTTGAGGTTTTCATTATATTCATCTCTTAAATCTTGGTCCTCATAGGAGAAAGTATCTAGCATTACCCTCCCCACTGTGGCATTTTACTCCAATACTCATTTAAGTTAAAATATTGGGATGTATGTGGTAGTAGAACAATGTGATGTTTGTTGTCCCTTGGGGTAGCCATCATTAAAACAAGTGGGCACTAATTAATTATATCTGTCTTATCAGAGGCATCAGGTGGGAGAAATGTGTTAGGTGTTAGCTCAGCAATGAGTCCTTGTGACCCAAATGGCCAAGGCCAAGAGGAAGGGCTAGTTGGACAGCAGCTCTTCTATCCACTTGTCTTAACTCATAGAATGTTATCTGATGATTTCCCTCATTCCTGAAAGTTTTGTACATCACTGATTATAAAAAGTGGTACTTTACAAAAATAACTAATTTTTTCTAAAACATTACCTTTTTCAGAAGTATAGAGACAGGGATCTATTCCCAAAATGTTTTTAAAAGTTAGTGTAGTCCGGATAATGAATTAACAGCTTGCTTAAACAAAGAATTGATTTCATTTTGAAATAGGCACGAAAAATTCATAATCATAAATTGTAAAATGAATATAAAATTTTATAGTATACAAAAGAGAAAAAGTTATGGTTGGTGTTTATCACATACCAGTAAATGTGTACATTTTCCTCTCTAATCCTCAACAGTAACTCTGTGAGGCAGATATAACAAGTACTGTTTCCATCCTATATGTGAGGATCCAAAGCTAGTAAATAGGAGACCGAAGATTTAGACTCCAGTGGTCTGTCTTTCTTAATGTTCCTTAGGTTAGGCCTTTTTCCCACTTACTAATATTTTAAATATATTCATTTGGAAAGTAGATTTTCACAAAATTGGAAAATGTACCCCCATTTTTTTCATAAACTGTAAGACACTTACTTGTTTTTGTTTGTTTTTAACAGGACTATCTCCAGCCGTTGAAACAGTTCTTGCTACTTAAGAGAATCTCAGCAAATATTGAATGGATAATTTATTTCTGCTGGTAGGAATTATTTTTTTATACACATAATGGTTAAGCCATTAGCTTCAAACAATGGAAAGTAATGTGACAATTTTTTTACATGGACTCAATGAAATTTTGATGAATGTTGGTAGTTGAACTAGTTAGTAGTCAATAACATACCCGATGTTTATATCTACCCATTTCTGCACTTCACCCAACTTATACTTTATATTTCTCTATACTACTTTATGGGCTATATATAAAACAAGACTATGCCAAAGAAGTATTTATCTCAAGAATTCAGGACTAGAAAATATATATTATTAGTATTAATTCATCAAAAGAGAGAAACCATGTCAATAGTTCTGTAGAAGGCACCTTATAAAATGAAATATTGATACCTAATTTTTTTTAGAATTAGTTTTTTTATTAATTTATTAAATTTATTTTCTTACATCATAAGTTTTTGGACAGTATTTGATTTGTCCCCTCAGATGTAGTCCCTGTGGTTCTCCCACCACCAAAGCCCTTTGATCCATCACCACAGTTCATTGTGCTCTTCCCTCTCCTGTTGTTTTTTTTTTTTTAAGATTTTATTTTATTTATTTATACAAGCACTGGGTACAGTCAGAAGCGTGGGAGGGTGAGAGAATTCACCAGCAGCAGAGCTGAGAGGGCAGACTGAACAAAGTACACTGCTGAGGGGAGCAGCGGGTGGTAGGAGAGGTCTGCATACCATGTGGGACCCTCTGGGTGGGGGTGGGGGGGGAATCGAACCAGGCGCTGCAGAGGCTGTGGGCAGCTTTGCAACCCAGTGCTCAACCGCTGTGCCACCTGGGAGGCCCTTCCCTTCCCTGTTTTGATCCCTCTCCCTTCCCTGCTTAATGCCTCAGGTCTATGGGCAGCCTGCAAGTTTTGTCTTTTTCTTGATCCTTTGGTTTCTTTATGTTCTACAAATAAGTGAAACCATCTGATATTTATCTTTTTCCTTCTGACTTACTTTGCTTAGCACAGTAGAATTAGTTTTTGTCATGCAAAGGCAATGCTTTCCTCCACCTTCCCCTCCTATTTTACTATCACAAACAATTGGCATCATGCCCATCTTGCCTTTACAGCATCTATTTTAAATGGAAATAAAACAGCATCTATTTTAAATGGAAATAAAACAAAAATTCTGTTGTTACCACTGACTGCACATATGAACTTGGAAGAGGGAAGTAGAAGGAGGGACCTCTTTTCTTCTCTTCCAATTCCTTAAAATTTTCTATGACAAAAATAACAGTTAAAAGATAAGTTGTAGAATAGTATGTATATGACAGAAATATATTTGTTTGGAAAATTAGAAAAATAGTTACATAAATTTTAACAGTGATTATCTTGCAGGGGTAGAATTTTAAGTGACATTTTTCTTCTTGCTTAACTAAATCGTCTAGTTTTTACATAACTGTGAATGTGTAAATAAATGACAATGTGTCATATACTCTCTACTAACTTTTATATAAGTTACCCATGATGTGGTGTTTTGTTACTACCAGAATGAGCAATCAAATACTGGAATTATTCTGAGGTGAAGCAAACTGCTACAAAGATGAAAATCAGTCTTGAGATCTAATTGTTTGGAAATTATTTTCCCACATTTCATATTCTATAATAGTAATATATAAAATAACAAAAAGATGTGGTCCTCTTTTAATCATCTCTTTCATATTTGGAAATAGGTATCATTTTATTTTCCACTTAGCACATTGGGAACTGGATTAAAAAAATAATTCTAAATTTCCCTGATGTTAGAAATTCATAATCAATGCTATTTATTTCAATCTTCTCTGTCCAAGATCGTCTTCATGAAATCTCCTGACTCCTCTGTTTAGGTGCTGGGACTGTAGCAGGAAATCTTTCCTCTATGTATAGAATTTAGTTGATTATTGTCCAGTCCAGTGTGGAATACAGTTTGTTCATTTCCAACAATTTAGCAGGTTACTTATGTTTAAATCATGAATTCCAAACAGGTCTGCATGTTGTTACTTCCAACAAGCACCAAGCATTTGCACATCTATGTGTTCAACACTGGTAGTAGTTATGATTGCAAAGGATTGATGGCTCCATAGTTGCCTTGGGGGAGTTGTTTGGTGGAAGAGGAAGGCATAAATATAGTTTTGAACTGACTCAAATCTATTAAGTTTAATATTTATAATTCCTGGAAAGAGTGTAATTTTGGCATCATTTGTCCTGTAATCCAAAAAAGTTTGTTTAATTTTCTAATTTTGAACTGTAAAAAATTTCCTATTTAGAAACTATTTGAGAAACTAGAGGTTGTTCACAACATTTTTTCAGTTGTTTTCTTACTGAATGACTAGTAATAGTACATTTTGAAATGTTTTGCTAAAAATAACTTGAAGATTGAAAGATAGTTTATATAATGTCAGACATAGCAACAATGATAGTAATTTAATGCAGTCTTTCATCATTCAGTTTATGAAAATAATGCTGCCTTATAATTTGTTAACTAGAAATCTAGATAGAAGAATCTAATTACTTGGGCTCTTAAAATATAAAGTCACAAAAACAGGATAGTCTGGAAGAGCTCATGAGGGATTAATGTTTTGTAACTTGAAACAGGTACAGCAGGTCCTCAAACAACATTATTTCATTCAATTTCTTTCTTTTTAACCTTTCAAAAAACCAAATTCCAGCCCATGTTGAACTAAATGATGGTGAATTAAATGATGACCTGGTTTCATTATACATTATTTCACTTAAAGTCGCAGTTTCCAACCAACATTAAATGAAGACTTTTTTATACAACCTTTTTTATAATTTTTTATAAGAATTCACATAAATTGTTGGTCTTTCATTTTTTAATGTAAAGAATAATAGCTCCTTTCCATATATACACATACATACAGACATACACACATGCTTATGAGTTGGATGTATGGAATATATGCAAGAAAACCTGGAGTTTGAAAGAGCAGGTGCTGAAACTCATACTGATCCAGATCACATTGCAGCTGCATATTATGCTGATCACAGTTAAATGAGTTGCCTCTGTCATATTATAAAACTATATATCCCTTTTAGCTGCAAGTAATATGATACTGATTATTTTATGGTAAAAATTTGAATGGTACAAATTTCCTATGCTACATATAGTAGTTTTATCAAAAGTTATTTTCCTTCCATTTCTCAAAAATAGAACTAGGGTCATTTATGACTCTTAGGGCAAATTACTGTTTCTAAAGATGGAAAACTTTCTCAAATACATTCAATGCCTTTTGGTAAAGGGAATATACCTCTCTAGGTGAACGCTAATGCTGCTGACTTCCAAAGGAGAATACCCTTCCAGGTAGGGACCATTAGTTTCTGTTGGAAGGACAGATAAAAACTGGAAGTGAGTAAAGTGGGGCAGATTCTCCAAATCACTAGGGCAACTACTCCTTTGGTAATATTGTTCACCCATTTGGTAAACAATTACAAAATTTTAGCCTATTTTGTTGACTTTTATTAATAATATTTATCTTCAGTAAATATTACATGAATATGACTGTTCCTACTAGAGACCTGAAAAATTAAAAATGTGTATCATCCTTGATGATTAAGCATATCCTATGGGAAAAATTAGGCAAAAAGTTATTCTATACCTCTTCTGGTTTGTCTCTTTATTTTCTTAGTCTCCTCACAATACATGGAATTACAGATTTCTAAATAATTTTTTAGATATCTTATGCTAGACTTTGAGCAGTATATATTTTCTCACAGGAGACATCTGAGCAGAGTGAAAATGAATTTTCATAGTACAGAATTGCCAAGCATATGTGATGGAATGGTGGGGAAAAAGAGCATAACTTTAATCTTCAAAAAAGCTTAAAAATAGCTCCATAGTTATTATGCACAGCCCTGACAATTGACATTCCTCATTTTGGCAACATTCACCTGCAGCCCCCTATCAGCAACTGAACACATTCATCTCTGGGATAAATGATTAATGAGCTGCCTATATTTCCCACTCTTATTCTACCCAACTGGTGCAAATTTCAGTTGATCATATTGCAGCCATCAGCATCATTACTGAATTGATTGTTGCCACTAGAGGGTTGTGCTTGGTGAACAATCAATTAGCATTTACATAAAATAATTTAGTTATGGCATAAAAAAAACACCAAATAATCCCTTTCTGTGTCACTTTTTCATACCTGGTAAGGTGTTTTATTTTGCTTTAGCAAAAGCAAAGCTTATTTTGCTAAAGCAAAATAAAAGCCAGCATCACAAAACCTTAATCTAAGGTAGGAAGCGTGGAAGTAGAGGTCTTGTTTCAAGTGCAACCCCATAAGATTTCCAAACTTCCCTTTCTCTTTATGAATCACTGTCACGTTTGAAATGTAAATTTATGAAATTGTTCCATTTCCATGCAGTAGTGAACAGTGAATTTGTCAAATTAATTCCTTTAGAGATAAAAGTAAAAGGTAGACTTAGATATTTTTGAAAGCCCAGAATTAATCTAGGAAGGAGGGGAGTTGGAAAATCTTGATTGACAAATGATACTCAGATTCAGTAAAATGAAACTTTTCTTACATTTCACCAAGCAGACGACAGAATGAGGAAATAAGAACATCATCACTTAGATGTCTTAGTGATATGGGCTGTATTTCTAAAACAGATGGCAGAGAATGAGGGACTGCATAGGACTACAAAATAGTGACAGATTGTAGTTTTGGTAAAGTGATACACCCAAAGAAAATGGCTGGAACTTAGAAATTTCATTTTAGCAACTCTCTGCTCGTGGGATTCCGGTCTGAGAGTTCTCAATATTACTGAACTTAAACTCCCTCTTCATCTAGTTTTGCCTTCCAGAACAGCACTCTTTTACCCATTACCCTTATATTTTTCTACCTCTGAATTTTAAAAGACTAATTTTTTTATCCACCTCTGACTTGACAGTTACAACTATATTATATCGTTCACCTAATGGGAAGTGCATGTGCATTTTCTTCAGAACGGAGACAGATTATACAATGAAATGGTATCATCATGGGTTTTTCTCAATTCAGTTGCTTCTGCCATATACATAATTACTCTTCTTTCACATTCTAGTAGTTAGGCTTTGATGGTAGCATTGTGAGTATTCATCCTTTTCTGGTTTGCGTATATTTTAAGAGCTAGAAAAGATTTTTTTTAGGACTACTAACAAAGGGACATTTTAACCCAACATTGGCTAATGTAGATAACTGAGATTTGTATTTTGGAAAATGGTTTTTAGAGTAAGAAGAAATGCTATAGTGATATGAAAAAAACACATGGAACAAGGTTTCTATAAGTAGATCAATAACAAGCTTCCCTTATATGTTGAAACTCTCCTGTGACAAAGAATTTTCCAGTCACCATGAAATGACTGCTAGGTTACGGAATCTAGTGGCAAGTGGCCACATCCTTTTCCCTTGACAAAAGTCGCTATCAGTCACCCACTTTCCCTTAGAACACTTTTTAGCATAGTAATCAGGGTAGCAGCTGTCATGGCTTAATATTTCTATTTGCCATTGTTAGCATAACAGCTGATTTGGAAAATTATTCAAAATATTTAAAATCATACATTGTTAGAACTGAAAGAAAGTTATGGGATTATTCAGTGAGGTGCTCTGTTGAAATTAGATCTCAGATTTCTTGATTGAAGTCTAGTACTTTTCTCTTTCATAGACAGATGACTGGAACAGATGAAATTTTTTCTTGGAGTACAACATATATTATATGAATTGTCAGTCATTTTGTAAAGATAGTGTTTTTATTATAAAAATAATGCAGACTCATGGTAAAAAAAAAAAAGTTACGAGACGTATAAGGTGGAAGTAATTATCTCAACCCTTTGCTCCATTGTTTCCCTCCCCTATGCACTCACCTGCCCAAATTCCAACTCTCACTTCCCTGGGGAAACTGCTTTAAAGTTTTTATACACATACGGGAATGTTCTATACATAGACTGCATCCATCTGTGTCTCTGTGTCAGTCTTTTCCTCTATATTTACATGGATAAAATCATACACTATAAGTTCTCCTCAAAGATGATTTTTTTCACTTAAAATAATATCTTGTAGATATTTTTATTAGCTCATTTACACATACTTTTTAAAAACTGAATGACATGTAATTCTATAGATACACCTACATCCCTTGTATAGAAATTAGGATATTTCACTTATTGTTTTTATAAACAATGCTTTAGTGATCATCCTTGCATATACATTTTTGGGTACTTGTAAGTAAACATCTAGCAGATAAACATAGAGCAGGAAGTACTGAGCCAACAGCTTTTATCTGTATTTTACATTTTGATCAGTATTGTCAAATAGTCCAAGTATTGAAGGCACTTAAAGACTGAAACAACTATTTCCTTTACACTATAGCAAAGGGCCTATTTCTCAAACATTTTCAACACCAGGCATTGTAAAATTTTCAGTTACAGCTATCTTGTGGGTGAACATCTTAAAAATACCTAATTTTAATTTGTGAATATTCAGTTCTGAGTGAGGTTAAAGCATAGATCTTGTTTGACTATTCACTCTTTGTACTTATTTTCATTACATAGCCTGTTTCCATGCTCAATCTTAATGGTGTTCACTTTTGAAAAAAACACTACTAATGAATAGCCCTGAATTAGGTACTGTTTTCTCCTCATTCATCTTTTCTGCTATTATTTCAAAACTATCTTTGCTTAATTTCTCTTTTGTCAGGGTTTTCATGTTCTTTAAAAGTGTTAAAAGTCTTCCTCCACATTGATTGGTTCCTTAACCCCCACACCAAAGAGAAAAATAATACCTGCCTTTACCTTATCTTACTTCAACTGGAAAGAATCCAACATTAATTACATTCAGTGTTTGGATAAGCCTTTGTTAAGGGATACAGTATATAATGATAGAGATCACTTGTAAAATATATTGTTATTGAGACAGCACTGGTTTACAATGCTGTGTATGATTTAGAGGTATAGGATCACATCCTCCAGGTGATGTGGAGCACACAGCACACCCACCACCAAGGCACCCATAGTCCTCCATTATAGTCCATTGTACTTCCTCTCCACTCTATTTTCACCACTTTCTCTACCCCCTCTAGTAGCCTCCTTTTTATCGTCAGATTTCTAGGGTTGCATACTAGTTTGTTTTTACTTGACCATTTGTTTTGTTTTTCTGTATTTCACATATAAGTGAAATTATTTGGTTATTTGTCTTTGTCCTTTCGACTTATTTCACTTAGTATATTCCCCTCCATTTCCATGCACATTGTCACAAATGGCAAGGACTTACCTTCTTTTTGTAGCTGAGTAGTATTCAATTGTGTATATGTACTACATCTTCCTAATACACTCACCTGTCTTTGGGTACTTAAGTTGCTTCTATGCTTGGCCATTGTAAATCGTGCCGAATGAACATAGGAGTGTACACATCCCATCAAATTGGTGTTACTGCATTCTTTGAGTAGATACCCAGGAGTGGAATTGCTGGATCATAAGGTACATCTATTTTTAATCTTTTGAGAAATCACCTTATTGTTTTCTATAGGGGCTGGGCAGTCTACAATCAACCAACAGTGGATGAGGGTTGTTTCTGCTCTATTATGTGGGCTATTCTCATAGGCATGAGGTGATATCTCATTTTAGTTTTGATTTGCATTTTCTTGATGATAAGTGCTAATGACATTTTTCATGTGCAGGTTGGCCATCTGTATGTCTTTAATTATTAATTATTTTTTAATTGAGATAATATTTGGATGCTCCCATTATCTTTATGTCCTGTTTGTAGAAGTTCCTGTTCAATCTTCTGCCCATTTTTTGATTGGGTTCTTTGTTTTCTTTTTGTTGTGTTTTTAAGTTCTTTGTAGATTTTAGGTCTCAGTAAGATGTATAGTGTGCAAATATTTTCTCTCATTCCGTCAGTGTTTTGTTAGTGATAGTTTCTTTCACTCTGCAGAATATTTCTAGTTTGATACAGTCTGAATTGTTTATGTTCTTTCTTATTTCTTTTGCTGTTGAAGATGAAACCATAAGCCTGTGGTTCATCACTGAAGCCTATGTCAATGGAGTGTTTTGTCTTTGTTTTCTTCTATGCATTTTAAAGTTTTGGGTCTTACGTTCAAGTCATTAATCCATTTTGAGTGAATTTTTATGTATAGGGTGAGACAATGATCTAGTTTTTTTCTTTTGCATGTGACTGTCCAGTTTCCCCAACAGTATTTATTAAAGAGACTTTCCTTCTACCCATTTATACTTCTGGCTCCTTTGTCATAGATTAACTGTCCATATAGTGTGAGTTTATTTCTGGGCTCTCAATTAGATCCCATTGTTTTGTGTGTCTGGTTTTGTTTCAGTGCTACACTTTGATTGTACTTATACTTTGAATTCTGGTAGTATTATACCACCACTCTTTCTCTTTTTTGTCATGATTGCATTGCCTATTCAAGGGCCTTTGTGGTTCTACTCTTTTTTTTTTTTTTTAAAGAATGTCACTGAAACTTTGATAGTGATTGCATTGAGTCTGTATATTAATTTGGGTAAGATGGCCATTTTTAACAATGTTAATTCTTCTAATCCATGAGCATGGAATATCTTTCCATTTCTTTGTCTCTTCTATTTCTTTTAACAATAGTTTATAGTTTTCATCATACAAGTCCTTCACTTCCTTTGTTTAATTTAGTCCTAAGTATTTCATTCTTTTTGTGCAATTGCAAGTGGGGTTGTTTTCTTCATTTTTTTCTTAGGTTTATTATTTGCATATAGAAACATAACTGACGTTGGCAGATTGATTCTATAACCTGACACTTTGTTTCACTGATTTGTTTTAATGGAATCTTTAGAGTTTTCTATGTATGTTTGTCAACTGCAAATAGTGATTGTTTTTACTTCTCCTTTCCCAATTTGGGTTCCTTTTATCTCTTTCTCTTGCCTAATTGCTCTATCTAGGACTTCTGATACTATGTTGAATAATTGTGTTGAAAGTAGACAGCCTTGTCTTGTATCAGATTTTAGTGGAAAAATACAGCTTTTTACTGTTGAGAATGTCAGCTCTGGGTTTGTCATATATGGCCTTTATTGTCATGAGGCATGTTCCATCTATTCCCAATTTTTAAGAATTTTTATTATAAATGGATGCTGAATCTTCCAAATGCTTTCTCAGCATCTATTGGTATGATCATGATTTTTTATTTTTCTTTTTGCTCCTATGGTGAATTATATTGATTTTTAGATGTTGAATCATCCTATCATCTGTGGACTAAATCCCACTTGCCCATGGTGTATAATCAGGTTAATGCATGGTTGAGTTCAGTTTGTTAAGATTTTGTTGAGGATTTTTGCATCGGTGTTCATCAGGGAAATTGGTCTGTAGTTGTTTTTTTTTTTTTTTTGTGGTGTCTTTGTCTTGTTTTGGGATCAGGGTAATGTTGGTCTCAAAAATGTGTGTTTGGAAGTATTCTCTCTTAATTTCTTGGAGGAGTTTGAGAAGGATAGGTATTAGTTCATCTTTAAAGTTTTGTTAGAATTCAATAGTGAAGCAATCTGGTCTTGGGCATTTGTTTTTTGGGAGACTGTTGATTACTGTTTCAATTTCCTCGTTTGTAATTGGTCTATTCAGGTTTTCTGCTTCTTCCTGATTCCATCTTGGGTGGTTGTATATTTCTTAGACTGTGTCCATTTCTTTTATATTAATAGCATACAAATGTTTATGATAATCTTTATGATCTTCTTTATTTCTGAGATGTTTGCTGTAACTTCTCTTTAATTTCTGATTCTATTTATTTGAGTTTTTTCCCCTTTTTTTTTCTTTGTGCACCTAGGTAAAAGTCTAAGTTGTTTATATTTTCAAAGAAAAAGCTTTTGATTTTGTTAATCTTTTGTATTATCATTTTCATTTCTATTTCCTTTGTTTATTCTCTATTTTTTATTATTTCCTTCCTTTTACTGGTTTTGGTTTCATTTGTTCATTTTTTTCTAGTTCCTCAAGTAAGAGATAAGATAATTTATTTGAACTCTTTTTTGTCTTTCATATGAACTTGTATTGCTATATGCTTTCCACTTTATGCTGCTTTTTCTGTTTCCCATAGAATCTAGTAGGTTGTGCCTTCATTGTCATTTGTCTTGAGGTATTTTTTTAAATTTCTTTGATTTCCTCCTTTTTTAAAAAAAGAAATTTATTTATTTATGCATACAAGAGCTTGGGCACAAGCCAGAGATGTGAGGGTTGAGAGGATTCACCAGAGACAGAGCGGGGAACAGAACAGGTAGATAAACTGAAATACACCACTGAGGGGAGCAATGGGTGAGACAGGAGAGGCCTGCTTCGCCATGTGGGTTGCTCCCTGGCGGTCTGGGGATCAAACTTGTGCTGCAGAGGCTTTGGATTGCTTCATAGTGTGGTGTTTAACCCTTGCGCGACCAGGGAGGCCCTGATTTCCTCCTTAACACAGTAGTCAAATAGTCATTCAATAGTGATTTGTTCAGTCTCCACATACTAGAAGTTTTTTTCTGCTTTCCTTTTGTGGTTGATTTTTAGTTTGATACCTTTATGATCAGAGAAGATACTTGATATGATTTCACTCTTCATGAGCTTATGAATACTTGTTTTGTGACCCAACAGGTGGTCTATTCTGGAGAATGTCCCATGTACACTTGAGAAGAATGTGTATTTAGCTTTTGGTGTGGTTCAGTTACCTATAAATGTTTATTAATCCCATATGGTCTAACTCTTTGTTTAGGGCTTTTGTTTCCTTGTTTATTTTCTGTCTGGTTTATCTGCTGAAAGTGAAATGTTGATATCTCCAACCCCTATTGTGTTGCTGCCAGTGTCTATTTTCTGATTTGATAATAATTGTCTGATTTATTTTGATTCTTCTTCATTTGGTGAATATAAATTGATGTCTTATGTCTTTCTGATGTATTGTTCCCTTATATAGTGTCCACCCCCGTAGCTTGATACATTTTTCAGCTGTAAATCTATTTTATCCAATTTACATATGGCTGTTCTTGCCTTTCTTTGGGTACAATATGCTTGTAGGATTGTTTTCTAGACCTTTACTCTGAGCCTATATTTGTCTTCAGAGCTTAGGTATGTTTCTTGGATACATCAGGAAGTTGGATTTTTGTTTTCAGATCCAACAAGACACTCTGTACATTTTGATTCATGAGTTCAGGCCATTTACATTTAGAGTTACTGATATATGAGGTTCTGCTACTGCCATTTTTCCCTTAGTTTTCTGGTTCTATCTATTTCCTTGCTCTGTTTTTTTTTTTTTTTTTTTTTTTTTTTTTGTAGAAGTTCTCTTCATTTTATTATATACGACCTCCTTTCAATAGTTCTTGTAGGAGAGTTGTAGTATTTCTCCTTCATATCTGAAGAAGAGTCTTGTAGGATATAATTTTTGGCTGGCAGCTTTTCTCTTTGGGTAATTTGAAATGTTATCCCATTTTCTTTGTCCAGAGGAGACAGATGTAAGCCCGATGGACATACCTATATAGGTTATCTGCTTCTTTCTCCTAGCCAGTTTCAGTGTTCTTTCTTGGTTTTGTACTCATGGAAGTTTCATTATGTGTCTTAGTGTAGGTCTGATTACATATAGGTAACCAGAATGCATGAATTTTTAGTTGTCTGGTCGTACACTCAGGGTCTTTTCATTTTCATTGATTGTTAGAGAGGTTGCAGGGTTTGGAGGGGAGGGCATTCAGAATCTTGACTGGGCTGCTTCAGCCATAAAATTTTAATACTTATCAAAGGAGGTTTAAAAAGATTCAGAAACACTCAGTTAAAAGGATAAACTGCCAGACAAAATAATATGGCTCCTTGGCCTACTTCTTGGAATCTTTCCTTAATAATCATCCATGTGTGTGGCAGTCTCCTAGAGGTTATTTATATGAAAATGTATCCTGGAGCAGTTTAAATATAGTGACTTCTGGTCACCTCTTACTAACATGTGTGCACTAAAACTAAGTAATATTTTTGTCTGTGTACTGGATCCAGTTAAGTAGCAATTGCCCATTTTCATGTTGTAATATATTGTATATAATTGTAACTGTGTTATCCAGTCTTTTACTCTGAGCCTATGTTTGTCCTTATATAATTGTAATATAGTTATAATTTTATATACAATATAAAAATATAACACACTATGTAATATAGTATATCCTATAAATGTTACATACCATATATAATGTGTAGAGTGTATAATTAAAATGCTGTATAAAGTGTGATTCAGTGTCTCATGTAATATAATATATCCAAACTCTGTATGAGTAAAACTTCTTTTTGCATGTGCTCATTCTTGTGAATATTATGGAAATGAAAAAAAATTGTTTCTTGGTAACAAGTTTACATAATCCATAAACACTTAAATAGCATTTGTATCTAAAATTAATCATCAGTGCTTTATTTTTCCCTAAACAAGGCAGTCTTTATTTTTCATGAAATCATTTTTCTATTTTAGCATACATTCCTTATAGTCAGTAATCTTAATTAAAAGTCTGTAATCATTATGTAACCTGCAGGCTGTATGAGTGAGGTAATCTACTCTCCTCTCTGCTGAAAGAGGAAATGTTTTCTTGTGCCACCATGTAATTTGCTTTGCAACAATTATTGCTATTAGTAACTAGATCTTGTGATCACAAGACACATGTAGCTGAATTTAGAATCTGTTGAGAACACAGAAGGCACTGTGACTGCTTCTAAATGTCATTGACTTTAATGATTTTAACTCATAAAAATTTTAAAACGTCAAATGCATTAATCCAAATCATTCATTTCTGAAATGCTTTAGATAAATCTTGAAAGTATCCTGTTGTTGTGAATGACTGTCTCTATGCATTATTTTATTTCCCCAAATCCTTAGTTTCCTAACCTCATTTCCAATGAGATAATTTATCAGATGACTTATCTCTACATCCTATTTTTTGAATTATAAAAACCAAATGTTACATATTCCAGACTGTTTAAGGAGTCATACTAAGAGGCATATGTTGCCTTATAATCCTTTCCAGACCTTTGATTGAGGAATCATGGATGTATATGTAAAAGTTGTCTTTTAACAATTATTGTGTGTACTGTTTACAAATGTTTCACGGGCTTTTATTTATATTTTGGCCTGCTTTTCCTTTAAATATTGATTCAACCTTGAATCTCAATCAGTGACACATTCTTTTTGTTTAAATCACCTTAGCTGTAGTTTTTGTGTTCATGTGTACTGATAATTTATTTCCCTATAGTGCATAATATATGCTCTTAAATTTGTACCACAAATAGACATAGGTTTTAAGACAGATGCTAAAGGAAAAAAGTGTATTTTATTCATCTTGAAATGTTACTATACAAAATTTCCATGAGAAGGGATAAAGCAGGATATTAGTGCCACTTTTAGCAGATGAATGTTCCTGTGACAAATGACAGTAATCAACTGACTGCCCATTCTTCCTACTCTGGTAACTCAAGTCTACATTTGGGAAAGTCATGTTGTACGAATTTATGTTAAGGAAAAGGGAGAGAACAGAAGCCTTTGCAGCTGTTTTAAATTCACTTTTTTAAAAACAAGTGGTGTAGAGAGAAATAAATATCATGTCTCAACCTGAGTGGTTTTCATGACTTAATCATACTGCTGCGAGTGAAGGAAATTGCCCAGTGGGTCAATTCCGTTAGGTCACCAGGTTCTAAAAGAAAAAGAAGTCTACAAATTCCCCTGTTTTGGAGGCAATGATTTCTAATTCTTAGCTCCTCCTTTGGTCCACAGTATGCTCATCTGGAAGACATTTAGACATTTCTGAGGAGATTTCAAACTAAGGCAAACTCTGGTCCACTGTCTACCTCTCATAAAAGGTCAAATACATGGCCAACTGAGGCATAACATATCTGAACCATATGGAAGAAATAATTGACTAAATGGGATCACTTAAAAATAGATGCATTTCTTAAAAAGACATGTATTTTCTCAGCAGGCCCAATAAAGCTTAGAGCATTTTAAAAGCCAGAGAAAAATATTAGAATGTTTAAGTGAAATGAAACATTGTTTCTGATATTCTATAAGGTTCTGCTAAATTTATTTGCTGTAATTTGACTTTAAATGATCATTGTGTTAAGTGCAATTGGATTAATGAAACTAAATTTTAAGATCTGAATATTTCTGAATGAATATCTAAGATAAAAATAACATTAAACTGTGTAGCTTTTTCTTTTTAAAGGTTTTTTTTTTTTATCCAAATGCTGGGGTACAGGCCAGAGGCGTGGGAGGGTGAGAGGCTTCACCAGCGACAGAGTGGGGAGCAGAACAGGCAGACAGACCAAAAGCACTGCTGAGGGGAGCAGCGGGCACAACAGGAGCAGTCTGTCGCACCATGTGGGAATCTCCCTGGCCAGCTGGGAATCGCACCCGCACTGCAGAGGCTGTGGACAGCTTCACAGCGCTGTGCTCAACCTGCTGCGCCACCAGGGAGGCGCCTAAACTGTCTAGCTTTTAATTAGTAATCATTTTAGTGGAAGAATTTCTCCCATCTTGGTTGACAAGATACCAATGATTTCAGTGACTCCATTCATTTAAACCTCTTACTAAATAAACTTTATTACCTTAACATTTATGGGGATTCTTTTGGCCAAAATAATTGGCTTATTATCCTGCCTGGGTAATAGTATCTCAAGCTTTTCTAATAAATGAATATTGTCTTGGAAAAGGAGGCTAATTATGTTACAGTGTCATTTATGGCATTGCTCAAAACAATTAACACTGCTCACATATTTTTCATTTTTCCAACTTACGGCATCCTATGTTTTTTGAGAATTGTTTGGAACTTTTCTGAGTTTTGCATTAGAATGCATACAGTTGAATATAGAGTTCAATATCTCCTATAATGAATTATAGAGGCCACAGAGAATGTTGTTCTTTATCTGCCTACCTACAGAAATAATCATTTTGAAAATGTATTTTTCATATGTGAAACTCCCCATATTTCAATCCAAATCTTTAAAAAGTTGAGGAGAAGCTCTGGACCACAGTGTCCTGCTTCTGACATTCTGTATTATGTAAAGAGAAACAAGGGCATGCTAATGATAAATTTAATCTTTGCAGTCAAGATGAATGTATCACACATTCGTTGTCTACACCTCTGGTCTTAATTAGGCATCTGAAAGCCCCATGCTGTAGGCCAAATAGGGTCAGAAAGAACATAAATGGCTTACCTCAAACCAACTTCACAATTAGAAAATAACTTAAAACATATGCTTTATGAGTGCTCTAGATTTACTATCATCTTTTAAAGGAAAGATAACCTGTGGTACCAGGGTTATTAATTTTCTTTCAGCAACAGATCAGAATCAAATTTCACGTGAATTAAAGGAAGGAGGAAGTCAATTGTAGTTTCACTAAATGGAAACTACAAAACTTCGTTGCTCTTAATCATGGTGGATTTCTTTGAAACCTTAGACCTGTTAAATATTAAATAGCTCTGCGTTAACACATCTTTAGAGATTATGCTAAACTGTTTTAGACTGAAATTTTAAAGAGCAGGGACCTTGGACATCTTGGTATATAAAAATTAGCCCAGGTAATTAGCGTAGGATTTGACACAAGATGTTTCTTCAGTGACTTAATGCATATTAAATGAGTACCTTAAGATAACTTCAAAAGTCTGTAATTTAGTAACAGTACTAGTTTATTACTCAAAGCATTTAATTCACACTGTGAAAAGGCGTTGTCTGAGTTCCTTTTGTCTTTGTCAGACAAAAATCAAAATGTTTTTTTGAAGAACATATGAAATTACTCCTGAGGACAACAATTTTTTTTTTCCCCCCTGGGAAGGCTCCAGAGATGGGACTGAGTGTTTTTTTGGTAATTAATTTATATCATTGTTCATTTTTGTACAATGCTTGATTTATCCCCTCAGATGTAATCCCCATAAAATTCCCACCACTACATTGCCCATGACAGTCACCATAGTCTCTTGTGTTCTTTCCTCTTCTGTTTCAACTCCTTCCCTCCCTGTCCTTCTGCTATATGTCTTGGATTTATAGTTTGCCTGCTAGTTTCGTCTTTTTTTTTTTTTCTGACCCCTTGTTCGGTTTCCCTACATTCCCCTTGTAAGTGAAACCATATGTTATTTTCTTTTTTCTTTTGACTTATTTCACTAGCATAATCCCTTCCAGCACCATCCATGTTGCTACAAATGGCATAAGTTTACCTTTTTTGATTGCTGAATAGTATTCCATTGTGTATATATACCACATCTTCTTGATCCAGTCATCTTATTTTCGGCATTTAAGTTGTTACCATATCTTACTATTGTAAATAGTGCTGCAATAAATATAGGAATGCAGGTTTCTTTCTTTTTTTTTTTTTAAGATTTATTTATTTATTTATACAAGAACCGGGGAATAGGCCAGATGCGCGGGTGAGAGGATTCACCAGCGACAGAGCGGGGAACAAAACAGGCAGACGAAATACACTGCTGAGGAGAGCAGTGGGCGCGACAGGAGAGGTCTGCCGCGCCATGTGGGACTCTTGCCAGCTGGCCAGGATTGAACTGGAATCGAACCAATGCTGCAGAGGCTGCAGACAGCTTCACAGCACTGCACTAAACTGCCTGCGCCACCAGAGGAGGCCCGCAGGTTTCATTTTGAATTAATGTTTTTGTACCCTTTGTGTAGATTCCTAGGAGTGGAATTAATGGGTCATATTGTGGCTCCATTTTCAGTAATTTTAGGGTTCTCCACACAGCTTTCCATAGTGGTTGGACGAGTTTGCATTCCATCAGCAGCCTAAGAGGGTTCCTTTTTCTCTACATTTCACCAGCATTTGTTGTTGCCAATTTTTTCCCTCTCACAGGTGTGACGTGTTATCTCATTATGGTTTTGATTTGGATTTCCCTGATTGTAACTGATATTAAGCATTTTTCCATATATCTGCTGGTCATTTGTATTTCCTCTTTGGAGAAGTGTCTTTTTAGCTCTTCTCCCGTTTTCTGACTGGATTATTTGCTTTGTTTTTATGAGTTGTGTGAGCTCTTTGTAGATCTTTGAAATTAGTCACTTATCAGTTGTATGGAATGCAAATAATTTCTCCGAATCAGTAGAGTCTCTTTGTTTTAGTTCTTGTCTCTTGTTATACAGAAGCTTTTTGGTTTGATGTAGTTCCAGCTGTTTTATATTTTCCCTCATTTTCTTTGCCTCTGGAGGTGTATGTTATAGAGTGTTTTGCCTATGTTTTCTTTTATATATTTCATGGTTTCAGTTCTTAACATTCAAGCCTTTTATCCATTTTGAGTTGGTTTTTGTGTTTGATGTAGTAGTCCAGTTTACCCAGCACCGTTTATTGAACAATGTCCTAGTTCCAGTGCATATTCTTTGCCCCTTTGTCATAGATTAGTTGTCCATATATGTGGCTGGTTTTTTTTTTTTTAAGGTTTTATTTATTTTTGTGTAGAAGAACTACTGTGCAGACCAGAGATGTGGGATAGTGGTGAGCAGAACAAGTGATCTACTGAAATACACTGCTGAGAGGAGCAGGAGGCGAGTCAGGAGAGGTCTGCTGCACTATGTGGGTTAGCTCCTTGGCTAGAGATCGGACACTATGTGGTGGGCTATTGCAGTAGTAGCGCTGAGACTTAACTCCTAGGTCACTAGGGAGGCCCTATTTCTGGGTTTTCAGTTCGATTCCATTGGTCTGTTTTTGTTCCAGTATATACTATTTTAATTATTATTTTCTCACACAAGAGAATGGATCAAGCCAAATTGGCTATATAGATCCACCAGTTTTCTGTATCACTCTCTATCCTACACTTACCACATCCTTTCTGTTCACTTGCAACATGGTATGAAATACAAGTAAACAGTTATTCCAAACTAATGATAGAAGAAAAGTTAAAAGGAGGAAAAATATAATCAAATGATTCTATCAGCTACTTTAATGATCAGGATGTCCCTCATTTGGCACTAATAAATGCTTAAATTTAAAATCGTAAGAGATGCTCTGATGGTTTATGTGTAACTCAATTGGGCTAAGGGCTACAGGTACTTGGTCAAACATTATTTCTACGTTGCATATATGAGAATGTTTCTGCAAGAGAGATGCATCTAGGTTAGCAGACTGAGTGAAGAAAACAGCCCTTACCAAAGTGGGTGTGCAACATCTAATCCCTTGTTTCCCCACCCCTATTAGGACAAAAAGTAGAGGAAGGTCAAATTTGCTTACTCTTCTGGAGATGGGATGTCTGTCTTGCGCCCTGACACCAGAGCTCCTGGTTCTCTGACCTTCAGATTCTGAGACTCATGCCACTGACCTCCTAGGTCTCAGGTCTTGTGACCTTGGACTGGGAGTTACACCATAGACTCATGGTTCTCAGGCCTTTGACTTGGACTCCATCAGCTTTCCTGGTGCAAATGGTAGACAATGGGACTTATTAGCCTCCCTAGTAGGTATGCCATTTCCTATTCACACATATATATTCTATTGATTCTGCTGTTCTGAAGAAGCCTGATTAATGGAGGCACTGAAAAATTACATAAGCTGTAGGGTCTATTTGTCTTTTTAATTTATTAAAAACGTGTTTTCATAGAGTGCAAAGGAAGTAATTAACATGATATAGGTCATGAGGTAGCAAATAATCCTTAACTCCATTGGGTCTAAGCCCTGACCTTACAGTTATGAATTCCAAATTTGCGTTTGAATGCATGACAGAAAGAATAAGAATGAAATAGGCAAAAGTGTAGACCAGTTTAACTTTTATTAATAAAAAACTAAACTCAGGAAATTGCTTTGTTCCTGCATCTTATTTGGCCATATGATGGAGAAGTAAAAATTTCTTCTCTTCATGAGGGCTTAGGTAAGAACTGGCAATATACCAGTTCTAACAAAAATAGCATATTAGAATATCTAATATTAAGTATGGAATTAAATTGAAGAAATTAGATGTTGGAGATCACAGGGGCTTCCTTTAATAGTCTTCACTGTAGTTTTATTTGCAGTCATAAATATTTCATCAAGATCAATCCAATTACACACCCCAAGGAAAAAACTGATGAAAATCAAGGATAATTTTCACAGCTTCATTGTAAAGTTCAAGATCTGAAAGAAACATTTTAGCAAACATTTAATCTTCAGTGGTAAACTGTTAACATCAATGATCATAAAAAGATTTCTACTTATATTTCTTCTCTCTCTTCTTTAGAGATCGACATATTTTTACAACCCAGCTGAAACTGAGATATATTCTCATATTTACTTAACTTTGGCTCCAAAATAAAGATGTGGGTACAGAAGGTGATCCATTTTGATGTAGCTCTTGCCTGGTTGTGTTTTAAGTGTTACACATTATTTGATTCCTTCAATGAATACAGTAAAACAAAACAAAAACCCAAACATTTTGTTTGCCCTACTTTAAAAATGTCTTTAAATAAGAATCAATCTATGGTTACTGAATTTTGTACATAAGCAAGCACTATTTAGAAGCAGGCTAACATGTCTCCCAATTTTGGGGGAATCAGAAAATTCTATAGAAATTGGAAATGTGGTAGGACTGAGACCATAAGACCAACATACACATACCAAGAATCAAATTCTTTTTCTCTCCTAATTTACACAAAACCACCAAATGCTGGATTGTTTTACTTACCAAAAGGATGGCTATCTTCTTTAAACTGGATATAGGAGGCACACATAATGGTTGCTTTGGCCGTTACTTTTCCAACTACTTCCACAATTCCAGAGATTTCTCCATCAAGCTAACACAAAGAACATGGTATTTTCATATTTAACTTGGAAAATTGTTAAACAGTCTTTCAGTGGGTGTAACAAAGTAAATAAAAAAA
This sequence comes from Talpa occidentalis, assembly GCF_014898055.3. Classification (NCBI taxonomy): domain Eukaryota; kingdom Metazoa; phylum Chordata; class Mammalia; order Eulipotyphla; family Talpidae; genus Talpa; species Talpa occidentalis. The sequence goes on from NW_026555331.1 coordinate 88,549,760, forward strand.
ATTACCTATGTAAAACCAGAAATTATTGTTAGAAAATATTTAAGTACTTCCTGTCAGCAAATCCTAAGTCCCATAATCTTTTGCAATAGTTTTGGGTCCAAAGATGTTTAAATTGAAGACAAAAATCACTTAAAAATAGAGAATGCCCAACATTTCTACAAGGAATAATTTGTTTAAAAGGACTCACTGAAAAGGAACCATCTATTATCAACATTTTATGAAGTGTGGTCTGTATACATTAACCAAATAGCATATGGATTTGTCTTCACAAATGACCAAGAAAGTATTTTTTAGGTACAATAACAATAAAACCTAGAAATGGATGACAACTAAATAAATATTATATATATATATATATATATATATGCAAAAATAGTCAGAATTTTAAAAATGTAATATGCTTGAGGAAGGGAAGAGTGATTTATTCAGAAAAGCTTTTCTTATATACTTCTCTGGTTTTTCATAAGGAGTGTGAATTGTCTTAGAGGATTTAAAGGAATATTAAAAACTCATGGAGTCCAAAGAATCACTGGTTAGAAACATAAAGGGAATTACAAAAAAAAAGAGGAGGACAAAATTTAATTTCTGAGTTACGAAAGTTTTATAAGCTGGTCCTTTATACATCTAAGAATTAGAGACATTAGCAACAAACCAAACCAGGATGAAGAATTAACTATAATAAAGACCAAATTAGTATTTATACATACCGGTTCCATCAACTCAATGGTTGCATTTTTTCCTTCTCCATCTGAAAGAATAAACATTTTTCCACTGGGATGAATCTAAAAAAGAAAACATGATTTAAAAAAACCACATAAAAAAATCTTTGAAAATTTCATTGAAACAGAAATATTAAAAATTTCTCAAAAGTGAGCTTGACCCAAACTTAGTCAATAGACACAAAGCAACTGTTTTCTGAATAGTTCTTTTAGTTCTAATTACAATCTGTGTTCTCAGATCTGCCCAGTTAAATTTGAACTTTGATACAACTATGTCCTGTATTTAGTTGCTAAATCAGGCAAAACTATGCAAGAATAAATTAAAGGGGGAGGGTCTACGTTAGGCAAAAGTGAGATCTACTGGCACCCATGATTTAGATAGTACTGAAGGTATATTTTAAGGCTTAGGAATAATGAAGTAAAGAGAACTGGTTGTGAAGATTTGGGTTCTACTCCTGTAAAACAAATGCCAAGGGTGCGGGCAGATTTGCCACTTGCTTGACCTCGAGCATTTTAGTTAAATTATCCACAACACCTAGTTTTCCTACATGTGAAACCTGAGTAACACCTATTTTATGAAGAAATTGTATGGCTGAATGAGCTATTAAGTAAGCCATTATATGTTAATTTTGTTTCCCACAGTTTGCTCAATTCAGAATCCAACACTCCGGATTTGTGTCTCACTAGCAGGACGAGGGAACTAAATTCTCACTCTGGGGTAAGGCAACAAACTGCTATAGGATCGGGAAGGGGTAACCAAGGGAATGTTTTATGGAAAAGCGACCTCAAGGGGAAAACGAGGTTTGAGAAGAGAAAACGGTAAGAGAGAAGGAAACCAGGTACTAGTTGTCAAGTCTGGCTATATAAAAAGTCATAAGGTAAACGTGGCCGTCCTGAAAACACAAACAACGCGGGGAGGAAAGCGCTGGAATTAAGAACGGAGCCTATTTGAAAACATCTCCAATCCGCTCCAGGGGCCTCAAAATGCGCTGCACTGGCTGAAAAAGTACGCAAAAAAAAAAAAAAATCATCAAGTAAAAATCTCCCGCAAAGTAAAGCAGTCGATTGCATAACCCTGCTCCGAAGCTTTCTTGCCGCCTCAGGGTGCCGCACCCCGAGGCGGCCGCCCGGGCAGTCACAGGGTCCCTCCCGCCCGCCACGGACCCAGGAGTCTGAGCCGCAAGCGCGCACCTGCTCCAGCTTCCCTACGAAGCAGACCGGCTTGTCGATGAACCGAGCTAGCATGCTGGCGTTGATGCGCGGCCTGGGCAACTCCATGACGTCCATCATGACAGCCGCGGGAGACAAGCGGCCAGCGGAAAACAAACGACTGACCCTTCGCTCCCCGCGGGCAGCTTTGCGGCAGATTTCCGTCGCACCAATCAGCAATGGCTACTACTTGAGCTCGACCAATCAAACGCGAGGGAACATCGATCAATCTCGCGCCAACCCGGAAGGGGTTGGAGAAGCGTGTGACGCATCCGGAAGTGGGGTCGGCTGCTTAGAGACGTTCGGCGTCTCGGAAGTTGCCCCGTCGACAGTGAAATGGACATTGGAGGCGGGACCTGGGTGGGGCGGGGCCTGAGGCTCCCACGGGTGTTTGCGGGCCTCGGTGCAGCTACTTAACCCCGGAAGCTAGGGTTCGGGCTCCGGCGCGGGTGCGGCGGGGGACTGCGGCGCGAGCCTCAGGTACCTCTTCTCGCGGGAGGCGCCGCAGCCTTACTGTTTCCCCTTCTCCCCTCCTAACGGTTGCAGCAGGGAGAGGCGAGAGTTAATGCCTCCAGCGCGGCGGCTTTCTCCGCGCTGCGTATTGGTTGTTGGCGAGACCCCACTCCTCTTCCCGGTTCTGCGGTGCCAGGCGCGGGATTCTTACTGAATGATATTTAGAGATAGATTTATTTTATTATTGTTAACATTATTTTTTGGACAGCCTCCCTCCTGGAAATGGGAAATTGGGTTGCCAGTGATCTCCATCGCCTTTGTCAGGCTCTGACTGCTCCGAAGCAGAGCGTCGCTGACTTACAGCTTAAGCCTAGTCTCTTTCCAGCCTTCACTTTCCCCACCTGTGCGTGGGGGGCGTCCAGCTGATCACCTTGATGACCTTTTCTAGACCTGACCAGCTGGCCATACTGAAGAGGGGCAGGTTTTCTCGCCTCTTAGGTGCTGGCAGCGAATTTAAACATTAGGGGGTAGGGAGGATCACTGGGCTAGGAGGAGATGAATTTAATTAGTTATCAGGTTCTGAGCAAGTGAGCTTCTCCGGGAGACATAATTAACCCTTCCGCAAAGTAAGGGGAGTGAGACACTGATTGTTTTGCAAGATCCCAGCTGTCTATCATTTGACCAGATGATTGACTTTTTTTTGAAACTCCCTTACCAGTCTTTCCTCCATTGCTCTCAATACCCCAAAACGCTACAGGAGAGATTTGGAAGTGGGAGGTAACTGGTTTCAAGGTTTTGGGGGGGTATGTCTCGAATCTCTCATTGGCGTCTGTGGCTGTTGATTGGTGGAGGGGTGCTTTATTGTCTGGGCGGGATTGGTGCCTGCCTTGCTAGGAATATTCCAGAATTACTACTCGTGAAAATAGCTGCAAATGATAGTACGGAAATATGGGTAGGACGGGGAACTTATTATGATATTATCTTATGGAAGCTGAGTCAGAATTTGCCTAAAGCCACAGAGTTGTCATTTCAAAATCAGATACCTAGCTGGGTCTCAACCTGTTATCTCAGTTGCCTTAAGCAAAGAAAATCCTTTTATGAGACTTCACTTGATTTAGGATGAAATGTGATGCGCCATAATGAATGATAGCCTTCCTAAGTGTTTAATTAGTATTTAATGTATTTGTTTTTAATCACTTAAAACAAATTTGAGAAATTCCTTAATAGATGCAGGATATGTCAGTTGGCTTATAAAAAAAAGTGGTTGTATTGGTGCAAGCCTATAAAGTCTTACAGCTTTTGTATAAAGCGTTAACGTTTTATGAACTATATTGATACTTTGTAAAGCAAGTTAGTGTACACTATATAGGGTATGGTATATGTGACTATAATAGCAAACTTTTAAAGAGAAAACCTTTAAAAACCTTTAAAAACCTATCAGCATCATTGTCTTGCTACAATTAAATGAGCGCTGTACACAGCATTTTTTTTTAAACAAGGAGATGAGCAAGATGATAATTTAAAAATAGCTTTTTAATTTTTTTGTCATTTAAATTTTATTGTATAATGTATAATACACACAGAAAACCCTAATTGATGTGTAGTTTCCAGAGAACTTAAGTGAGCCCACATGGACCTCTCTTTCAGTTTAAGTAATGGAACTTTACCAGTTCATAGTTTGCACTTTTTCAGTTGTCTTCTTCTATATGAGTCAGAAATAAACACTATTTTGAAATTTGTGTTAACTCCCTAAGTTTATCTTTTCTTCTTTTTCTTCTTAATTTTTTAAAAGATTTTATTTATACAAGCACTGGGGTACCAGCCACAGACGTGGGAGGGTGAGACAATCCACCAGAGATATAGCAGGGAGCAGAACAGGCAGAAGGACCGAAATACACTGCTGAGGGGAGCAGCAGGTGAGACGGGAGAGGTCTACTGCACCATGTGGGTAGCTCCCTGGCCAGCCGGGGATTGAACTGGCACTGCAGAAGCTGTGGACAGCTTCACAGCGCTGTGCTCAACCCACTGCGCCACTGGGGAGGCCCCTCCCTAAGTTTTTCCATATAGTTTTTCACACAAATAGGCACCCCTAAATGGAATGTTGTTTAATTTTGCCTGTTTGACCCTTATATAAATGCAGTCAGTGTGTGTGTGTGAGTGTGAGAGAGAGAGAGAGAGAATGAGAACTGGTTTATTTGGCTTAGTTTTGAGAGTGATTCACTAGGTTGACATGGTATTAATTTTTTTTTAATCTGCTATTTTGCTCTAGTGTTGAACCGACATTTTGATTATTTGCAGTTGTTTTCTGATGCATCTAGTGCTGCTGTGGGTATCCTTGTGCCTGTTTCTTGGTGCACTTGTGCTGAAACTTAGATTGTGCCTCTTCACTTTACTAGTAAAATCAGTTATTTTCCCTAAGTGGTGTTACCATTTTATCCTCTCATCAAGAGTGTAGAAGAGTTCCATTTGATCTGTATTTCTGGCAACTCTTGAGATTTTTTTCCCCCCTAATCTGATTGATAGGAAATGGTTTCTTTTTGTGGTTTAATTGGTTTCTCTGTGTGGAATAAGGCAGAACAACTTTTCACATTTTTAACTGGCCTAAAGTGTTTACCATTTTTTGTTTTTTGCTGATTTTTTGAAAACTTTATGTTAGTGTTGATAGTCATGCTACATTTCTCAGTTTTGGGCTCATATTTCTGTCTTTTTTTTAATAAGAAAGAGCTCCTGCTTTTAATATAGTTAAAATTTTTTCTTAAGTTTAATATAGTTGAAAAAGTCAATTTAAAACGTAAGAATCCTTTCTCAAATAAACTTTAATTTTTTAAAAAGTTTAATCTTTAATATTCTATCATTTAGAACTGAGTTTTTAATGCAGTCAGAAAAGTATCCAATTTACTTATTTTACTTTCATTTCAATTTCTCAGCATCTTTTATTTACAGTAGCATCTGTTTTGCCACTGACCTTCATTGTCACCTTAAGTTTACTTACATATGTGGTTCTGTTCCCGGGCTCTCAATTCTGTTGTATTGGTCCATTTTTCTGCCCTTGAACCAGTACTAACTCTCTTTTATGTTGTGATCTTATATAACTTACGTTGTCTGAGAGCAAGTCCTATTACCTTGCTGTGTTCTTCACTAATATCTTAGTTATTCTTGGTTTTTGCTTCTCCACATAAAATTTAGCTTGTCAAATTCCATGAACACCTGTGTTAGGATTTAGTCACAGTTGTAGTGAATCATTGTATTGATTTCAGGAGAAATAACGATGATGACTCTCACCATCCTTGAACTATTTTGGCCACTAAACATCTTTACCAAAAGTTTCACAATTTTCTACATAAAATTTTGACTTAGGTTAGCTTTAGTCCTGCATACCTTGTTTTTTATCATAATTAAACGTTTTAATTGATTGTTGTTATATAGAAACACGTGACTTTTTTCTGATCATCTGCTATACTTGTTATTTCTAATAATTTTCTTTGAATTTCTTTTGGATTTTTTTATTCATATGTGGATGAATAATTACAATATTGTTTCTTAATAATGCTTACATATTTTTTTCTTGCCTTTTTCCCAAGTTAAAGCTTCTAGTACTATTTAGAATAGAAATGTTGTTTCAGTTAGGATGGGATTTGTCTGCATATATAAAAGCATGTTAAATACAGAAAGGCTTAGTTTCACATGTCAGAGAAATCAGAGATGTGCACCTCAGCATGTGGTAGTTCGAGGAAGACATCAAGGACCCATATTGATTCTTTCCCCTCTCCTGTGCTGAGTATTTAGTTCCATGCTTCAGGTTACCTCAGAGGTCAGGATGGTGCTAGAATGTCAGTCAATCCCCCTTCTAGGAAGCAGAGAATAGGCAGGCAAAAGGGTGTGTGTACTTGGGGTTCCATTCCCTTTTAAGAGCCTCCCTGAAATTCCTTCATAAGTTCAAGTTCTACTTATTTGGTTAAGGAATTTCCTTTCTATTCCTACTTTGATAAAAGTTTTAGTTGAATGGTTATGGAATTTGATCAGATGCATTTCTTTTTGCATTAGTTGAGATGATTGAAATAAAAATATTTTCCAATTTTGAACCATGCTTGCCACCCTGGAAGAAATTCAACTTGGTTATGATATATTATCTTTTATTATATATTCCTGAATTTGATTTGCTATTGTTGTGTTTAGGATTTTTGCATCCATGTACATGGGTAAGATTGGACTATATTTTTCTTGTATAGGCCTTGGCAGGTTCTAGTATTATGGTTACACTAGACACATGAAATTTGTTGTGGCGTGTTGTCTCTATTTTCTGGAATTCTCTTTAAAATTGGAATTATCTATTCATTGACGATCTGGTAGAACTCTCCTATAAAAGAGTCTGCGTTTGGGATAGTTACCTATATTTAATCCTTTGGGCATTTTTTTATACTTTTCCTAAGTAGATGCTCATTATCAAGTTCTGTATATTTTCTAGTTTCCAATGTCTTTCTTATTTGATTCGTGTTGGTTTTGTTTTCAGACGTATAGGTTTTTATTTGCTAAAATTGTTTTGTTAATTTTTTAAAGTAATCGCATATGGTCAGACAGTATGGGTTATCTGATACTAATTCTTTGAGAGTTTTGAGACCTGCTTTAGGACTTATCAAGTACATGGACAATTTTTTGTTAATGTTTCATGTGTGCTTGGGATCAGGCTTGTTAATTGCAGTGTTTTGCTTTCTCATTTTTGTTTGATTCATATCTCAGTTAATAAGTGTTAAATATCCTAAACAGGGTAGCCTTGGCGTTTGTCTTTGAACTTTTGATGACTTATACTATGTGTATACATATATAATATATACACATATCTGAATATATTATAGTATATATTTTTAATTGAAGTATTAGAGCATTGTGTAAGTTTTAGGTGTTCTTGTTGAAAATCAAGAGGTGTATTTAATCACTAAAAGTCCAATTCTGGGCCTCTCTGGTGGCGCAAGGGATTGTCTCAGCACTGTGAAGCTGTCGGTAGTCACTGCAGCACGAGTTTGATCCCGGGCCAGGGAGCTACCCACATGACGCAGCAGACCTCTCCTGTCTCTCCTGCTGCTCCTTTCAGCAGTGTATTTCAGACAGTCTGCCTGTTCTGTTCCTCACTCTGTCTCTGGTGAATCCTCTCACCCCTCCCCACCTCTGGCCTGCACCCTCGCTCTTGTATGCATAAATAAATAAATCTTTAAAAAATAAAAAGTAAAAGTCCAATTCTATCCTTCACCATACAGTTGTTCCCTTTTGCCCAACTTACACATCGCCTTTTCCCTTTCCCTCTGATAACCACTAATTGTTGTTACAGTCTAAAAGTTTATTTTTGGGGCCTCCCAGGTGGCGCAGTGGTTGAGCGCTGGGTTGCGAGGCTGCCCGCAGCCTCTGCAGCACAGGTTCGATCCCCGGCCGCCGGGCGAGTGTCCCACATGGTGCGCAGACCTCTCCTGCCGCCCGCTGCTCCCCCTCAGTGGTGTATTTCGTCATTCTGCCTGTTCTGCTCTCGCCTCTGGCTCTGGTGAATTCTCTCATCCTCCCGTGCTTCTGACTGTACCCAGTGCTTGCATAAATAAATAAATAAATCTTTAAAAATAAATAAATAAATAAAAGTTTATTTTTGTTTAGTCATCCATTTGTTTTCTCTATATACCACATCTGAAATAATATGGTGTTTATTTCACTAGGTATAATACCCACTAAGCATGTTGTTGCAAATGGCAAGAGTTCATCTTTTTATAGCTGAATAGTATTCCATTGTGTGTATATGCACCGCATCTTTATTCATTGTTCAGTGGGCACTTATTTCCAGCTCTTGGCAACTAGAAATACTAACGTGTGCTATATAGTGCTATATAGTTTTAAAGCTCTGTTATTCAGTACATAGATGACAAGGATTGTGAAGTAATTTAATAAAAAGAAGTAGCAACTATTTCAAATCATGCTTTCTGCCTTAAATTTCATTTTGTCTGCTATCATTATAGACACACCCAGCTTTCTTTTGGTTAGAATTTCTTGTATTTTTTTTATTTTTTCCTATCCTGTATTTCACCTAGGGCAGACAGGATCCCCAGGCTTAGACACTCATTTCTGCATTTCTTTTGTGGCTTATTAGAGAGCTTGCTTGGTGTGTCTTAGCTGAGGGGGAGAACATATTGACAGCAACCTGTGAACTCCAGCAGCTCCCTTCTTTTTAACAAGGTGCTTCTTTAAGCTGGAAGCTTCTATTACGACATAATTGCCCAAAGGTGTGTAGGTGGCTTCCTTTCTGGAGATCCTAGTGTTTGGTCGTCCCTGAGAGCGTTTCTCCTTCTGCTTGTTGTCTCTAATAAACCTTACTTGATATTTGTACTGTATTGACATTAAGGGATTTGTTCTTTGTTGATCTGATAACTTTTGATTTTTCTGTGTCTGTATGTTTTAGGCCTGTCTCTTATAAATAGTGAACATAGCTCAGGTTTGGTTTTTATTATCTTTTGTCCATTTATATTGATTGTGGTTACTAATATTTTTGGATTCCTTGGTATAATAATATTGTGCTTTCTGTGTGTTCTGCTTTGTTGTTATTGTTGATTTTTTTTCTTTGCTTTCTTTCAAATTGGCTTTTGTTTGTTACATTTTTCCTTAATACCATTTCCTTCCTCTGTATTGATTTGAATGGTATATAATCTTTCTAGTCTTTCTTCTTCTTCTTCTATTTTTTTGTGGCCACCCTACAAGTTTTTACATGTGCATTTTATTTTATTTTGGGTCAGAATAAGAACCTGTAACACTATTTACCTTTTCCCATTTTGTATGCTAGAATTTTCTCTCTATCCTGATTTCTTGTATGCCCACAAATTAGGTATCATAAATGCTTCATTTAGTTAATATTTGCTTGGTTATGTATGTATTTACCATACTACGTATTTTGACATTTCAACCTTTTTTCTTCTTTGAGGTAACTTTGGAAGTTTTTTTAGTGGGAATCTGAAGTAGTAAACTCCATTGGTTTGTGTTTTACTGCAAATGTTTATTTCTTCCTAGTTTTCCATGGTATATAATTTGAAGTGAACAGTTAAATTCTCTCAATACTACTTTAGTGATATTATTTTAATCCTGTATTGTTTACTTTCTTTTAAATTGTGATTCTGTTGTAAGCTTTTATGTAATTCTGTTGTTAAGTTTTTATATCTTTTTATCTGCTTGATCCTCCACTTGTCTGTGGTATTCTGTAATTTTACTTGATAATATATCCTAATGTAGATTTCTTAGTTTGCTATTGAATATGTTATGCCTTGTGAAGCTGACAATTCATGTTTTTATCAGTACTGGGACATTTTCAACTATTAAATCTTTGAATATTGCCTCTGGCCCATTCTCTAACTCCAAAAACTCTGATCTAAAAAAATAAAAAACAGCTGATCAGATGTAAGAAGGACTTTCTTTCTCTCAAAACAAATTGTTTTCCTAAAGGAATTATATGATTTGTATGACAAAAAACTTTATAATTTTAAAATAACTTGTTAAATTTGAATTTAACATCACCATTTGTCTACTTAACTGATTTTGCAGCCTGTGCATGGGAAGAGTTCTCAATGAAGAACTCACATGCAAAAATAAATTGTGTGAGGAATTCTCAGCATGAATAAGTAATTGTTACAAAATATTGTCCTACATGGAGAATAAAGGCATCTGGAATGTTTTGTGTGCATTTTTGCTTCTATATGATGCTCCGTGGGAACAGTTTTTAACACTAGTTAGAACTATGCATTTTTTAATCCTTTGAGGTTAGGAAAGATATATTACTTGATTTCAGTTTACCAAAAGGTAAAGATAGAATAGAAAACTGTTTGGTGGAAAGGCATATTATTCATAATATTAAAAGAGAATTTATTCTGATAACTAAATTGCCATAATTAAAATGCACAAACTCTGATGTTAAAATTTTGTTCTCCATGTGGAAATTATTTCTGTCCTTGGAACTTGAACCACTTTTTACAAAAGAATGTTAAAAGATAATTACAAGAAATGGACCTTCTCACTTGCTCTTGGCGTCTGTTTTATCGTTTAGTGATTTGAGTCTTTGTGCTGAATTCTGAATAATTTTTTTGTCACCAATTTTACTAATATTTTATGCTTTCACCCTTTTTAATTTCAGTGCTAGTTTTCTTTTTTGTCACATTGTGCTTTTGTTCCCCTCCACCATCCCATACAGCCCCTTGACTCTTTATCACCCCCTCCTCTCTTTTAACCTCAGAAATTTCACTTTGCTTATTCATGTTCACTAGTTTTTAGAAGCATTAAATGTCCATTGTTTGTCATTCTATTTCAATATTTTTTTTTTTTGGAATTTCTGTTTGTTTTTTTTGCAAATTTTATTAATTGATGGTTGATGGTCTCATTCTTATGTCATAGTTTCATATCTCTTTCTTTGTTGATTACAAAATATGAAATAAATCTGTTTATAGTTCGGTTTTGAGAGACTTACAGTCTTCTCCCTGGCTGGCCCAGGGATCGAACTTGTGCTGCAGTGGCTGGCAATAGCTTGATAGCGCTGTCTTTAACCCCTGTGCCACAAGGGAGGCCCATGGTTCTGTAGATTATTTTTTCTGTCTCTTTCATGCTGTGGGTTGTACAGTGATTTTTTTTTTTTTTTGAATTCATGTTTCTTGGAACTTATTAGTTGATTTCTTCAGGGTTTAGTTTGAGAGTGTGTTTTTCTAGATAAGATTTGTGTTTTCTTCCTAAGATGTTTGGGCCCCAAGCATTGTCCTTGTTGGACATGGATCATTAAAACCCAGGCTTTTAGCCATTAGAAGCCAGCAATGGCTACAGGGAAATTTTAGCTCTAGTACTTGTGGATTTGTAGATTCTTGTCCTTTCTGGCTTTTCTGTAGAATACCGTTATTCTCTTATTGATTTAGCCATATATTAAGAAAAGGCATTTATTTTTAAGACCGTACCACAAATGCTCTTTGAGAGAGCCAGTGTGGGAATTCTGCTAAGTGTGGAGGATGACGTGTTCTTGGTGTAAGTATATTTTAAGGGTATTGGGGAGTGTTACACATTGTTATGTAACTATCATTTCTCTCCATCACCAGAACTTTTTCATCATCCCATACTGAAGTTTTATGCCCATTAAACAATAGATCCTGATTCCTCCCCTTTCCACCCAGCTCATGGTAACCACTGTTTTATTCTTTTTTTTTTTTTAAGATTTATTATTATTATTATTATTTTATACAATAGCTGGGGTACAGGCCAGAGATGTGGGAGGGTAAGAAGATTCACCAGAGACAGAGCGGGGAGCAGAATAGCTGCTGAGGGGAGCAGTGGGTGAGACAGGAGAGGTCTGCCACACCTGACCGGTTGGGAATCAAACCAGCGCTGCAGAGGTTGCGGACAGCTTCACACTGCTGTGCTCAACCCGCTGCGCCACCAGGGAGGCCTACCACTGTTTTATTCTTTATCTCTGCTGTTCGAGGTATCTCTTATAAGTGGAATCATATAATATTTGCACGTTTCTGTCTGGTTTATTTTGTTTGGCATGTCTTCAGGGTTCTTCCATGTTGTAGCATGTATCAGAACAACATTCCTTTTTAAGACCGAATAATACCCCATTACATGTTTAAACCACATTTGTTTATCCATTCTTCCTTTGATGGACATTTGGGTTTTTTCACCTTCTAATTTAAAGTTATAATTTAAAAAGAAACTGATTAGAACCATTTGAGGTAGGTTTGATGAGCTTAAGTTTATTAACCTCATAAGGGACTGGAGCCATGAACAGGAGAAGTTTCAGAAACTAAGCTGTCATCTGTCTCCTTTGGATACTAATTGCTCTGTATCTAAATATTTGTTGCATCATTGTTTATAGAAACCTACATGGTCACAGGGCTTTGTGACCAGCACCACAGAGAATTTATTTTGCCAGTCCTAGTTACTTGATTTTACTTCTTCCAAACTACGGTGCTGTAGAGGGCAACTTGGGAGGATTGGGTACAAACATGGGTACTGGGAGTCCACTGTGTTGGAAGACACCGAAGAGGTTGCAGTGATCCATACTGGACATGCCAGTGAGCTGAACAAAAGTAGTGGCTGCAGGAATAGAAGTCAAAAGTTTCCCAAGATATCACAAAATTACAGGATTTCGTGGCTGGTGGTTGGGCTGGGATTAAGAAAGGGAGAGGGTAAAATCAAGGTAACACTTTTAGTTTTGTCTTTAGCTGCAGTTTGGACCATGGTGCTTTTTTCTGAGATGGAGAATAAAGGAGGAATACATGTGCTGGGAAGATGGCTTGGGTTTGGAGAGGAAGGCAGTATAGCACAGAGTAAAGAACAGAAATTTAGAAGCAGAAAAACCTGGGTTATATCCTGATACTTTTTTCACTTAAGTAACTTTTTGATAAATTATCTTTGAGAGTTGCAATTTCTCTAGTAACTTGATAGATACACATCATAGGATTGTTGTAAGCATTAACTAAGATCATGTATGTGGTGCACACATAAATCATAATTTATAACTTATCATCATGGCCAGGTTGTCCTTAAGTATCTGTTGGACATTTGGTGATGGTGAGAGTCCGATAGTGAAGAGGGAGGAAAAGTCGCAGGCTGCTACCCTAGAAGGGAGGGAGGGTGGCAGAGCTCTTGGCAGTTTTTGTCTGATTACTTCATGCACATTTTTATGAAACATTGGGAAGAATTTAACAGCCCGCTCTCTTGTTTACTCAGGAGTCTGAAGCAAGTCTTCAGTCAGCAAAACTTCTGGACTAGACTCATAGCAATATGTTAGCCATTTGCATGGCTGGTACTGGTTATACCCAGTACTCAGCATTGTGGTTTTTGCCCACTGGCCTTGTGAGCGGTGGTAGAGAAAGTCAGGAGGCAGCAAGTAGACTGGTTAGCTCCTTGAATTTGGAGAAAAATGTCTCGTCTGGTTTTGGTTCTCTCGAACCTAGTGCTGTGCCTTGCCAATATTTACCCCTCAAAGCATGTTCATCAGTGAATTATAAATGAAAATGAAAAATGAGAGCCTTCCTGGTGGCTCAAGGGGTTAAGTCTCAGACTATGAAGAAGCTATCTGCAGCCACTGCAGCACGAGTTCAACCCCCACCAGGGAGCAACCCACATGGCGCAGCAGACCTCTCCTGTCTCATCCTCTTCTCCCCTCAGCAGTGTATTTTAGTAGATCTGCTTGTTCTGCTCCCCACAATGTCTTTGGTGAAGCCTCTCACCCCTGTACCTCTGGCCTATACCCCAGTTCTTGTATGCATAAATAAATAAATCTTTAAGAAAAAAGAAAATGAAATATTGAATTTTAGAAGTTTGTTTTATGTGGGGAGGAAGTAAAGTTTTTGATGATGCTTTTAGGTTGTATTGAAAGTCAAATGTTGCAGGCTTTTAGTGGGCAGTTTAGGGAGTGAGTCCACCTGGAAGTTGCCTGTGTGATTCCTGTTGTGTATTAAATGTATTTAAGAAAGCAAATAGAGCTAGCAACACTGCATTCTTTATTCATTCCAGGTTCCTCGTACTTACAGAGTTGTGAAGAGGTGTGACCGCATGGATAACTTCATTCTCTCTTAGGGCATTATTTAAATTTGTTTTTTCACTTATTTGTTTTCTCTGGAGAGATGCTATCATTTGTTAGGTTTTCTTCCTGTTTTTGAGCAATTTTCAATTTGGTGCAGTAACACTGAATGTGTAAGGTAGAATTGAATATTGCATTGTGGCATCAGTGTTGCTTAAACCACAGCCAAATGACTTGTTTGTAGCAGGTATGTTGAAGTATGTCTGTAACTTGTCTAAAACATAAGTATGTGTCATTGTATATTTTAGAAGAATCAGGATAACATTAGTCTCTAGATTACCTTCTTTGCCAATGAATGAGACCCAAATGATATATATTACTAGTGCAATTTGGTATAAGCCCTCAGAAGGCAGCAACATTATCTTCTAATTATCTTTATCTCTCGAACTATTTATGTGTATATATATATTTTAATATTTGTTTAATCTTTATTCATTCACTCATTTTTTTTTTTTTTTAATTTTTGCATAGAAGAACTGAGGTGCAGACCTGGGGTGTGGGTAGTGAGAGAATTTACCAGACAGAGAGTGGGGACCAGAACAGGCAGTTCTACTGAAATACACTGCTGAGGGGAGCAGCCGGCAAGACAGAGGTCTGCTGCGCCATGTGTGTTAGCTCCCTGGCAGGGGATTTCTCTCAAGCTGTAGTGGTGATAGTGTTAACCCCTACGCCACCAGGGAGGCCCCTAAACTATATTGTTTAGTGGGGGAAAAACTATAGCTTTCATGTTACAGCATTAAAAAGATGGTTTCTGGGATGCCTCCCAGGTGGCCCAGGGGTTAAGTGTCAGCGCTACCACCACTACAGCCTGAGTTCTATCCCTGGCCAGGGAGCTGACCAACATATGGCACAGCCGACTGCTCCTTTCTGGCCTGCTGCTACCCTTAGCAGTGTATTTTAGCAGATCTGCGTGTTCTGCTCCCCATTCGGTGTCTGGTGAGTCCTCTCATTCCCCTTTCTCTGGTGTGCACTTAGTTTTTTACAAGAGACATTTTTTAAAAATAAACCTCTGAAATTAAGATGTTTTCTAAGTGTAGTACATCACATACTAGGTGATTGTACTGATCCACAGAGGAGTAGGTCACAGCATAGAATTATCTGGCTCAAAATGCTAAAAGTGAAGTGATTGAGTAACTCTGGTCTAATGTAATGGGAGATCTTTCCTTCCCCTTTATTATGCTGTTCTATTTTCCATTGTATGAAAAAGGGATAATAGAGGAGAAAAGTAGTCATTTCTTTTCTTGGTCAGGCTACCACTCTTGATTTTGAAAATAATGGGGTAGTTTGTTAAAAGGAAAATAAACAAAAACTCCAAAATCCAACAACAGAACAAAAATACAACTTAACCTGATAATTGTAATGGACACCTGGAGGGTCATATTTACTTATGAAGTAATGGAGGAGAGTAAAATTAAGATATTACAATTCTTTCTAAAGAGAACTCAGTTTCCCCATACTTTTATAGTTTCATAAGGAATGTTGAATTTATACATAGATGTAAAATTGGTCACTATCCGCAGGGCAAATATTCACACATTCTACCAGACACATTTCCGTGGACCAAATTACTTGTATGACTATCAATTTTCTATTAGTTATTGCCTAACTCTACAGAGTTATAAGAAAACTTAAAGACAAAGGTGGCAGTACCCAGGTAGATGAGCAATTCTAAATTGTGAAAATCACATTTTTTCCTTATACTGATTAGATTTTGGTTATTAAAAGCATTTTTCCTATCCTTGGTCTAAAGCTTTGCCACCTAAAGACCAAATCTGTTTTGTAGGGATGTATTTTGTCTGTACAGTGTTTAAAGTTGTGAACTTGTTGCTTTTGTCATGGGGCAGGGGAAATTTCCCCACCCCCTGTGGGTTCTTCTTGAGTTGGTCCAGCAAACACATTAACATCAGACACTTTGGTAGGAGAAAAAGACTGTATTTAAATTATAAATGAATGGAAAATTTATATGGCCATAAATTCAAGAGTAAATGAGATAAACTGAGGGCTTATTTCTTGAGCTAAGGAATGGTAGAGGATCTTGGTAGAGATCTCCTCTCTTGGAGAGAGGAGAGGGTCCCCCATGAAGAGGAGAGGATGGTTTCTTGTGACATTACCTGGCCTCTGGATGAACCTTACTTTAATCAAACCGAGAAAACCAGCTTGGCCTTATTCTTTTTGTCATGGGTAAGGTAAGCCTTGGTAAAATAGTCAAAAGAAATGTATAACTTGCCCTCCTTTTCACAGTAATAGGATCTGCCCTGCCTAGCACCAGGCTGGCCCTTTTTATATGCAGTCAGTGTATACCATTAAAAGTGAAGACACTGTTCTTTTATTTTTTAGTTTTGTGTCAATGCAAAGAGAAAAGAGGCATTTTCTTTTTTATACAAAGACTATCTGTTAACACAGAGTGGTTTAGGAGAGTTGAGTCAGCTTTCTGAATAATTGTGAATTACAATATTTATTTGACATCTAGAATATCATGCTAATAATGGATTTTTCAAGTAGCTTTATGGGGGTAGTGTTTGGGAACTTTAGGCAGAAGTAGCCCCACTGTCAAGGCCATGTACATCAGAAGCGTGAGTGCTTGAAGTTGACCATATACCAGTGCAGCAGGCCTGCTGGCCTCCTCCGCTCTGGAGATGGGGCTCTCAGCTACTTAGTTTTGCTAAGCACTGCCTCAGAAATATGGCAATCTGAGGTTGTAGCTTGTTCCCCTAAATATAATTGAGTGCTGCATTTGCAGTGCTAGGTTCAGACCTGGCCTAAGCACTTAATGAATGTTTACAAAATATTAATATAAACTAAGAAAGTCTTTGAACATAGCTGTGAAATTAGTAGATGAGCTGAGCAGACTGAGAAAAGTAGGGATTGGCAAAGACAGACATGACGAATATTGGGAAATAAAGTTCAACACAGATGTTGTAAGTGTTAAGGACTCCTTGCCTCTGGTGCTTTGCTGATGAAAAGCCTTCAGTTTTGCTGCCCCAAAGATTTGCTTTAACATTCTAGCTCTGCTGTTTATGAGCCACATAAACCTGGAACAAGACTTTACCTTCCTTTGGTTCTTTCACTTACACACTGAAGCATTATGGGGGCCTGGGGCGTGTTGTAGATGGGAGATGGAGCATCACAGCGTCGGGTCTGGTGTCCCACAGGCTGGAGGAGTCAGCAAGTGCCAGTGGGCTTTGTAGTCACTCCCTTTCTCCTTCCCAGTTTCTAGTATTGCAGTCTTAGGCAGACCAACTAACCCTGGCTTAGAGTGGTATTTGCCAGCCCTGGCAGGATGAATTTTTACACCACCTTGTGTGTTTTTCACTGATAGGAAAAGGATAGCGGGGCACAAAGATAGTATGATTACTCATTTTTATTGTCTTAAGACATTGTCGTTTCTGCGTGGAGTGCTTAATGTAAAGAGAGGTGTTCAGACTGACTCTGGGGGTACCTAGTGGCAGGAAGCATTAATAGCAGCAATGTTGGCCAACTAAGGCAATCCTGATACTGTGATTGTAAAATTGGGACCATATTCCTGTGGGAATCCGTCTTGTGGTGGACTGTTGTCAAGGAAGGAATTAATGGGCAGGTAGGTAGGCGGGTGGGTGCTAGAGTGACTGGTACTTTTGTAGCAATTTCAGAGCCATTTCATATAGTATTTGTCTCAACTCATCTGCTGTCTTTGCAGGTTCCTTTATACTGTGTCGGCCCTTTCTCTTATTCCTGATTGATTTCCTTTCATGCCTGGAAGTTGCTTGACTCTTGGAACCTAAGTTATCCCTCTTTCTCCAATTTTTTTTGGAATTTTATAATGTAAAGTTCCATAATATTAGCATTGCTCGTCAGTCATGCTATCAGAAAACTGTGGCAGCTTGTATATAGTGTAATCCGATGTTTCAGGTCTTGAAAAACTTAAATGCTTCTCTCATTACTTTGAATTATAAATTCTGTACAAAATACTTGCATTACTGAAAGTTTCTTGCACTGTACCTGAGTCTGGACAGGCTTTTATAACATAGCTAAATGCTGGAGCCTTGAGAATGACTTTTCAGAACCACTTGTGTGATTTTAGTGTTCTTTTATTTTGTGGCCTAACTTGAAAAAGCACTGGACATTTGAGTCTTTCTGTTGAAAAATCTTTTCTTTTTATGTTAGAACAGGAACCATTTTTTTAAAGGGTGCTCTTTCTCTGTGTCCACAGAATGCCTTGTCATAACACTATTGGCATGTGACATCACGGTCTAAACAAGCCACATGCCACACCTACGTCCAAGGAAGGTGGAAAACAGCAGTACTGTTATGCCTCTTTAGGGCTGAGGGCCAGAAAATGGCCCCATTAATTCCATGGGTCTCATCTGTTGTCCCCATATACTGGGTTCTGTCTCCCCACCATAGGCAAAATAACTTACCCCTCCCAAGGGCAATCACCCAAATGGCTGTTCAGGCATTAGCCTCATGCTCCAAGTTAGTATCTCTGGGTGATGTGCTAGAGTCTCTTTATCAGGTCTAGAAGTAGCATCTCTTGGTCTAGAGACTTCATGAACTCAGAAGACCAGTAGTCCCTCTTCCGTCTCTGCCTGCCTTTCCCCTGGCGGAGGTGGGAGAGAGAACTGCTCAAACCACTCCCTTTCAGAAAGGCAAGGGCTGGGAGCTACACAGCAGTCACAAAGGGGTGGCTATTTTGAAATCCCGCTGAGCAGGCCCCAGCTGGGGTTGGAGGATGTTCCCTAATTATGCCTGGATTCTTCTCTGGGACAGACCCACCAGGCCATTGTTCTCCATGCCCATTTGGTTCCATGCTCTTGGAGTGTCTTCCTTTCCCAGTAACTTCTTTGGCTAACCCCGAAGTGGGCACTGGAGACTTACGCCCTCCTTGGGACCTAACCAGTTTTCCCTGTAACTTTCCATCTGCAGAGCTGTTTGAGATACTTACTAGTTGTAGTTTTCTTTTAATCTAGACCAGTGGTTATTTTGGCAGAACAACTCTCAAAAATCTTGTTGGCATCTTTATTTGATTCTAGTCAGTTTCATGTGTCAACCAGATCTACAATTTTGCTAGATAAAATTCTCAAATTTGCTATGTCTCTCCTCTTTTACAACCCTGCGTGTGCCTACTCCCTTTATTTATTTGGGAATACCTGGGCTTTACCAGGCTTCAGAAATTTACACCCTTTGGTGTGTCTCTTTTTTTTTTTTTCTTTCCTGAATTGTTTTACACTCAATGAAAAAATTTACTGAGTGCCATCTTAATCCAGCCTGAAGTTTTAATATCAGGTGTGATAGTTATCGCCTTGATTTGATCCTCGCCTTACCTTGAGTTTTAATCACCTGTGTTCTTTCAAAAGCCTTCTCCAATTTTTAACTGTTTGGAGTTGAGAAGTAGCTACCTCTTCCAGTCTTAGATATCTTTGTATTTGAACTCTGATTTCTTACATTCCTACTCGCAAGCCAACCAGTTCTTTTCTGATATTTCTTTCTTCCATGGGTTTTTCTTTATCTTATTCAGTTATTACTTTGTTCATCTCATTCCTTGGCTTTTCAGCTTTTCCGTATAATCTTGTTTTTCATCAGTTTTGTGGAGGTTATGTGTCCTTGACTCTGTGGAGTGTGCCAGACTATTTTTAAACTTTTCTTTTGGATCCTTCACTATGTACAGTAAACTCTTTGAGGATTTCAGAGCCTGTTTCTTTTCCTTTCTTGGAATCTCTTCTTTTTCAGACTTATGTTTTTCTTCTCTACCTTTTATTCCTTTAAAAAAATAAAATTGGCCAGTTGTGTTTTCTATCCACAAATAGGCTCTTTTCACCATCTGCTTATGTTGGGATTCATCTCCTCCTCAGATCTCCAGTCCAGTACAGTCCGTCAACATAGATCCCAGTACAGATCTCAGTTTCTGGAAGGTTTTTGCTCAGATTAAATCTTGACTTAGCCTCCTCGTTGGATTTTCTGGTGTGGGTAGCCTATAAGAAAATTAAAACATGGAGCCTCTATTGCCACCAAGATCTTTCTGTTGTTGGCTGACATTTGCATTGCTTTGCATATCATGTCAGACAGTCCTCAGAATGTCATGGATCTTCCCAAGATCCCTTCAGCTTTTTTCCCAGTTGTTTTTCAGGAGTTGTTACCCTGACTGAATGTGCAAAGACAGGAGGAGGAGGAGGGGTGTATGTGTGTGTTAGAGGCATTGTACAACATTTTCTAACACGAAGGCCTAAGCTGATGGAAATTGAAAGTTGGCTGCAATTTTATGTAATGGGCATAGCCCTTGAGTGTCTGGATCTGGTAGCCAACGGTTGAGGGTCTTCTTTGCTTTTTTTAGGTAATCTCAGTTATAGGTTAGGCTGGTTATGGCGTGACAAGAAACACGGACACTTTTTTTTTTTTCCTTTCCTCAAAACAGTGTCTGATACACATGAGTAAGATCCTTCCAGATTGCATTGATTCTAATTTTGCATGTGGTGGTTTCTTATTGGTGATTTCCTGAATGTGCAGAAATTGAGAGACATGGCGCTATTCAAGGCATACATTTCAAACATGAAGTCCATGGGCCTTTGTTCCTGGCTTTGTCTCCTGACACCTATAGAAACCTTGTGTTCTTAAGTCTAGTAATAGAATTCCTAAAAGTAATTTTTGAGATGTCCTCAGTTTGGCTTTTTAAGTTTCACAGTTTGATTGGAATTTGACATTTTATATTCTTTCTATTCCAGATAGCAGTGGCAGTGGCAGCAATGTTTCACTTCTTCAGAAAGCCTCCAGAATTGAAAAAGCCTGCCATACCAGAGAGAGAAGCAGACGGATTTGTCCTTTTAGGTGAGTCTTTTCAAAAAACAAAATCACACTTAGATGACACATTTTAAGTTTTCTTGCGAATTACATGATTGATTTTGAAATTGTCATACTATTTTCAGAATTAGTCTATGTATATGAAACCTACACAAATAAAAGCATAAGTCATTTAGAATATTGTCATCAAGTGAGACTCTTTATATATTGGTTTTGCTGTGTCCTTCAAATTAAACTTGTAAATCATTCTGTTTTTTCCTATCTAATAAGCTAAATCTTAATTGGGAAAAACCAAAAATCTTGAATCCTTGATGAATTCAAGTTCTGTGTTCTGTTTTACAAGTAGCACCAACTTTGCTTCTTAAATTAGCATCTGAAGCAAGTAATGTTTAATAGTCTCCTAACTGTTTGACTTTTATTTTTGATTATAAAATTAGTTATTCAGAGTTTAGTGGTTAAAAGAAATAATTCTTTTAACCAAACGTGATTCTGTTCCTAAGGGGATTTCTGAAAATGAACACTCCCTTCATGCCATAGCGTCTCTCCATCAGGAAGAAATTTGCAGTTTTTGTATAGATCCTCCAAGAGGGTGGTGAGGAGCAGCCAATACCCAGTATGCTCTTGTGGGCAGGCATTTTCTTCCACTCTGGACCTCCTCCTGCCAACTTGAGGCTCCTTTTCTGAGAGGATTTGCATGAACTCATTGGGCCTTTCTGTGGTGCCTCCTCTCAGATTTCTCTTCCCAACCTCTTTTTTTTTTTTTTTTTTTTTTTTTTTTAATAGAGGCATGTTTATTTATTTATTTATTTATTTGTTTGTTTTGTTTTGTTTTTGTTTACACATGCACTGGGTACAGTCAGAAGCGCGGGAGGGTGAGAGAATTCACCAGAGCCAGAGCGGGGAGCAGAGCAGGCAGAAGGACCGAAGTACACTGCTGAGGGGAGCAGCGGGCGGCAGGAGAGGTCTGCGCGCCATGTGGGACCCTCCTCTGGTGGCCGGGGAGCAGCCGGGGATCGAACCAGCGCCCTAGAGGCCGCGGGCAGGTTCGCAACCCAGCGCTCAACCACTGCGCCACCGGGGAGGCCCTCTTCCCAACCTCTTGGTGGAGAACCCTGTCCGAACCCTGTCAGACTGGGGTCCTCTAGCCTGCGTGAATGCTCCATGTGCCTTGAGAAGTGAAGGATGACTCCATTAGGATTGTAGGGGTGCTCCTGAGTTTTTATCTTAGGCCCTTTCAGTGCAAGGGCTCACATCATATGCCTGACCCCACACATTCAGTATAGGTGGGTGGGTCTTTAGCGCTTTAGATCTTCTCTTCAGGGACTGAGAGGACACAGGAATTTTACTTCTTAAACCCTCTTCCATTTCTTGGTTTTTAATCTGTGGGAGACCTGAATAGAGTTTTGTCACGGCTATACATTGTCTTAGAATGTGCCATCTTTTCCACAGCCATGTTTTGGCAGACCTTTGTATTTTTCTTAACTTCATGTGGCCTGGGAAAGGGGCAGTATCTAAGGTGTTTAGAATTGTTTTCTCTTTGACAAGAGCCTTATACCTGAGGCATAATAGTGGGATATAGTCTTTGACTATGGCTGGTGGTTTTCCTAGAGAGCCTTTTGACTGGCATAAGTTGGAGTGTTGTTTGTGTGGCGCTTCTTACTGTGTCAGCAATGTGTGCTTGGGCTTCTGTAATATCATAATTTAAAAGAAATATATATTTGGGCCGTTCTCATGATCAAAATATATTATTTCCCTCATATATTTGCTCTTCATAGCTCCTGGTTCACAGCTTCTCAAATCCTTGGAATTTCCTAAGTGTTGAGGTGATAAAGACGGCTCCTGTTTTGTTAATGATTGACTTTTTGGGAAGTCCTGGAACCCAACTTTTCGTTACAGTGCAGAACTTCAGCCCCAACCCAGCACTCCAGGGAGAGGAGAAGGACTGGAGGTTGAGCTCAATTGCCAGTGGCCACTGTGTGAGTCAGTGTTGCCTGTGTAATGAAGCCTACATAGAAACCCCAAAAGGAGAAGCAAATAGAGCTTCAGGGTTGTGAACTGATGGAGCTATAGGGAAAGTGGCAGGCCTGGAGGGGGCATGGGAGCTCCAGGTCCTCTCTCCTTACCTTGCTCATGTGGCCCTTTTTTCTGTGTCAGGAATTAGTACCTTGGTTTCTGCAATATTGTAATTTATAAGAAGTATATTTGTGGGTCATTCTTCCCTCTGGATGTTCCGCTGTTATATATCTTGCAGTAAACCACTGATCTAGTGAGTAAATGGGTTTCCAGAGTTCTGTGAGCAGTTTCAATAAACTGATCAAATCTAAGGAAAGAGTTTGTGGGAACCTCTGACTTACAGCCAATAGGTCAGAAGCACAGGGAACAGCCTGGGCTTGGGACTGGTATCTGTGGTGAATTCTCAGATACCTTATTTGTATCTGAGAAGTGCTTGTTGGTGTGGGAAGCCTACATGCACTCATGTGGTAACTCGTCTCAGGATACCCCAATTCTGCTCCCAATTTCCAATTCTAAACTGACTATGGCAACCTCTATTTTTTTGTTCCTTAAAAGCTGCCAGTGTTATTTCCCCTCTCACCTTCTGAATTAGCCTCATTAAATGAAAAATGTCAAGGATGCCTCTGGTCTCCTGTGAAGTTACTGCTTTTTCAGAAGTTTCACAATAAATTTTTCTCTCAGAAATATGATCCAATAAAGTCTGCTGTTTCAAACTGTATTCAGTATTCTGCATTTTAGAGCATCTCTGCAGTCTGAACACATATAAGAGGACTCTGCTCTTTTCTAATTTTCCATAATTAGAAATCAACATTATTCTTTTTGTTATCAAACAGCTATTTAAAAGATGAATTTAGTGCACTGGCAATTTTGAGGACTCATACACTTTCTAATGCTATACCTCAAAAACAGCCCTTTACACTTCTTCATCACTTCCCTAGCTCTACTGGCTGCCATTTTGCAGCACTGTAGACACAAGTCTTAACCACAACTGAAATTGCCTGTGGTACTGTTCTTTCTAAAATCTCTTCCAGTACTTGGTAGCTTGTGGCATGTAGATATTCCACTGCCTGTGTGACAGCTATCTCAGTAGGGGCCCAGTCTCCAGAATATTCTTCCTTAGCAGGTAAAGCTTATCTGCTGTGGGCCTTTCTTTTTTTAGACTCTGGTTTAAGAAGCAGTCTTTTTTTTTCTTCTAAGATTTATTTATTCACGCATACAAGAACCGGGTACAGGCCAGATGTGTGGGAGGGTGAGAGGATTCACCAGAGACAGAGCAGACAACAGAACAGACAGACTGACTGAAATACAGGGCTGAGGGGAGCAGCGGGCAAGACAGGAGAGGTCTGCTGCGCCATGTGAGTTGCTCCCTGGCCTGCAGAGATCGAACCCGCGCTGCAGAGGCCGCAGACAGCTTCACAGAGCTGTGCTCAACCGCCTGCACCACCAGGGAGGCCCAAGAAGTGGTCTTTCTTTGAATCTCAGAAGCCACAGAAACTTCCACATTTGCTATTTCATTGGGGAATTTCCAGGACTTAATTACTCTAATATGCTCTCATCTACCAGCTGTTTCATCAGTATTTCTAAACTCTAGCGGTGCATTCCCCAGATACTGATGTGAAGTATTTTGAGGGAGTTTTCTTAGGACCATCTTGGACTGAGCTGGATTGGTGTCCCCTTTAACGTATGTCTCGCAATTAGGCGGTCATGGCGAGGAATCCATTGCAGGGTAGTATATTTCATTGGAAGTACAGCTGGTGCTCTACCCTCACTCAGAAGATCCAAGTAAGCACATCCTCCCCAATGTCAGCCAAAGCCTCGTCACCCATCAGCTCTCATGTCTGCTGATGCTTGACTCAGTTTAGGCCTATTTACTGTGGGTGCAAGGCTCTACCCCTTCACCATTTTCCATGAAAACCCCCTGCACCGCTGCTCTCCTGTGGGCTCTGCTACTCTGCTGAACGTTACTCTTCTGACGTCTTGATGAAATCAGTCCTCATCATGTCCATTCTCACCTCCCTCTGTTGTCCTTCTCTTGTCTTCAGTCACACCATCTCTCTTCCTTCTCAGGAGCTCCCAAGATGCCCTGGAGCCTGACCCCTTGGGTACATATCCTGGCTTCACAGCTTACTAGAGTTTCCATTATAGGGGAGGCAGAACTTTCCCTTTCCCCTCTTAGAGTCTCTGTCTGGGCCTGAGAATTAAATGTGCATAATACAGAAAAACAGGAGAAAATTAAACAAATTTTTAGGTTTCCAATGGGAGCCCCTATAGGAAAATGAAGGCTTAAAGAATTGGCAAAATCCAAGGGCTTATATTTATATACTGACTTAAAGATGCATTTATGGAAAAGTAACTGAAATATATGGGGAGACTAAAGGAAGATTGGCGTTGTTTTCACAGGGTCTGCTTGTGCAGAATTCCTTTGGCCTCATCATCTCTTCATCTCTTGTGATCAGAATGTATTTTCTCTTGGTATGTAAAGGACATCCTCCCCGAGAGGGTTTTATCGCCTCAGAAAGAAAAGGGACCATCAGAGTGCTCCTCTTTATTCCTACTGTTTTTCAAATGCCATTAGCTCAAAATAATTCTTATGTCAAAGTGTGACTCTTTTTTTTGAGGGGGCGTTTTCTGTCACCCTTCACTATTTGGGGCAAGTTATATTACCTCCTGGGTGTCATTTAGCTTACTAGGAAATGAGTCTGATAATATCAACCAATGGGCTTAAAGAAAGAATTTAATGAGTTAATGTGTGAAATGCTTAGAATACTCTGTAGTCCTCGAGGTGATAGTACTATATCTCCACCTACAGGTGAGGACTTTTCCAAGTTCTTGCACCTCTAACATAGATATCTGGAATTAGGCCAGACCATCTGACTCAGAACCTCTTAATCAGTAATTTATCCTTTTTAAAAGTATCATATCATTATTTAAAATTTTTGGACACCAGTGACATTTTAAGTTAATTAAAAAATGATATTGTGTTCTCTTGTTTAAAAGACAAAGTGCTGCATATGTTTTAATAAAGGAGGGTTGGTAGTTGTATGTACTCATCAAGTTTGGCTTTGATTTTGGCTATCCCAAACCTTTTTATTTTTTTATTTTTTTTTTTTTTTACTGCACTGTAACTTTAATATAAATGAAATAAAATAAAATGGATACATGGATATTCACATTCATGAGGTCATCTTATGTGCACTACAACTCAGGACAAATGCACAATACCCAGCTGTTAACCCTGTCTTGGTGGCTAACCCTCCTTTCCTCGGAATTTTTTTTTTTTTTTTTTTTTTTTTCTCAGATGTTCTCTCTGTTTATTTTTGTTGCTTATTTGAATTTTTCTCTTATTGTTATTTTTTTTTTTTTACTGATAATATCAGTTTTTTTTTTTTTTTATAAATTTTATTGTTATATTCCCCATACAATTGCAGCCCCCCCATTCTGACCCCAATCCCACCCCTCCCGCCCCCGCCCCCCTAAAGTGTCTCTGGTTCATAGTTTTTGTTGATTTGATTTTCACTTTCTTATAGTTATTCATTTTCCTGGTCCCTTATTTAAGTTTTCTAGATTCCTGCTATGAGTGAGACCATCCGGTATTTTTCTTTTCTTTTTGGCTTATTTCGCTGAGCATGATCCCTTCCAGCGCCCATCCATGTTGCTGCAAATTGCATGTGTTTATCTTTTTTGAATGCTGAGTAATATTCCATGGTATATATGTACCACATCTTCTTGATCCAGTCATCTATTTTTGGGCATTTGGGTTGTTTCCAAA
This sequence comes from Talpa occidentalis, assembly GCF_014898055.3. NCBI lineage: Eukaryota > Metazoa > Chordata > Mammalia > Eulipotyphla > Talpidae > Talpa > Talpa occidentalis. The sequence goes on from NW_026555331.1 coordinate 88,576,275, forward strand.
GCTTAGCTATTGTAAACAGTGCTGCTATAAACATAGGGGTGCAGGTGTTCTTTGGAATTGATGTTTCTGTGTCCTTTGGGTAAATACCTAGGAGTGGAATTGCTGGATCATATGGAAGCTCTATGTTTAGTAGGTCCAGAAATCTCCACACAGCTCTCCACAGTGGTTGGACCAGTTTGCACTCCCACCAACAGTGCAGAAGAGTTCCTTTTTCTCCACACCCTCGCCAGCATTTGTTGTTGCTAGTTTTTTTAATATGTGCCATTCTCACTGGTGTAAGATGGATCTCATGGTAGTTTGATTTGCATTTCCCTGATGGCAAGTGATGTTGAACATTTTTTCATATGCCTGTTGGCCATTTGCATTCCTCTTCAGAGAAGTTTCTTTTGGCTCTTCTGCCCATTTTTTTGACTGGATTATTTTCTTTGTTGTTGTGAGTTTCATCAGCTCTTTGCAGATTTTTGTGATCAGTCTTTATCATTAGTGTTGGGTGCAAAAATGTTCTCCCAGTTGGTGGGGTTTTCTCTTTGTTTTTGTTATTGTCTCTTTTGCGTGCAGAAGCTCTTTAATTTGATGTAGTCCCAGCTGTTATCTTTGCCTTCACTATCACTGCTTTGGTGATGTGTCTGTAAGATGTCTTTGATGTAATCCCGTAGTGTTTCGCCTATATTTCCTTCTATATATTTATGGTTCAGGTCTATGTCTAGTTCTTTAATCCATTTTGAGTTGATTTTTGTGTATGTGTGAGGTAGTGGTCAAGCTTCATTCTTTTGCATGTAGCGACCCAGTTTTCCCAGCACCATTTATTGAACAAACTTTCTTTGCTCCAATGCATAGTCTTTGCTCCTTTTGTCAAAGATTAGTTGACCATAAATCTGTGGATTTATTTCTGGATTTTCTATTCGATTCCATTGGTCTGTATGTCTGTTCTTGTTCCAAATACCATGCAGTTTTGATGATTATGGCTTTGTAGTATAGTTTGAAGTCTGGGAGTGTGATGCCTCCATTCCCTTCTTTTTTTTCAGGAGAGCTTTGGCTATTCGGGGTTTTTTGTGATTCCATATGAATTTCATCAATAATTGTTCTATTTCTTTGAAGAATGACATTGAAATTTTGATTGGAATAGCATTGAATCTGTATATTGCTTTTGGAAGGATGGCCATTTTAATAATGTTTATTCTTCCAATCCACGAGCAGGGGATGTCTCTCCATTTCTTTGTGTCTTCTTCTTTTTCTTTTTTCAGTGTTTTATAGTTTTCTTTGTATAGGTCCTTTATCTCTTTTGTTAGATTTATTCCCAAATATTTGATTTTTTTTGTTCAATACAAAGGGATGGTTTTTTTTATTTCTTCTTCTTCAGATTTATTGTTTGTGTATAGAAGGCTACTGACTTTGCATGTTGATTTTGTATCCTGCACTTTACTGAACTGATTGATGAGTTGAATTAGCTTTTCTGTGGAGTTTTGGGTTCTCTATGTATAATATCATATCGTCTGCAAATAGTGATAGTTTGACTTCTTCTTTTCCTATTTGGATTCCTTGGATGTCTTTCTCTTGTCTTATTGCCCTGGCTAGGACTTCCAGTATTATATTGAAAAGCAGTGGTGAGAGTGGACATCCTTGTCTTTTCCAGATCTTAATGGAATTGCTTTCAGCTTTTCACCATTGAGAATGATGCTGGCTGTTGGCTTGTCATAGATGGCCTTTATGATGTTGAGGTATGTTCCTTGTATCCAAGAATTTCAAGGGATTTTATCATGAATGGGTGTTGCACTTTGTCGAAAGCTTTCTCAGCATCTATTGATATTATCATATGGTTTATATTTCTTTTTGTTGATGTGTTGGATAACGTTGATTGATTTTCGATGTTAAACCATCCTTGTGCCCCTGGAATGAATCCTACTTGGTCGTGGTGAATTATCTTATGGATACATTGTTGGATTCTGATGGCTAAAATTTTATTGAGGATTTTTGCATCAGTGTTCATTAGGGAGATTGGCCTGTAGTTTTCCTTTTTAGTGTTGTCCTTATTCGGTTTTGGTATTAGTAATGTTGCTTCATAGAACGTGTTTGGTATTCCTTCCTTCTCAATTTTTTGGAAGAGTTTGTGAAGGATAGGCACTATTCGTCTCTGAATGTTTGGTAGAATTCATTGTAAATCCATCAGGTCCTGGCTTTTGTTTTTGGGGAGGTTTTTGATTAAATTTTCAATTTCGCTAATTGTAATTGGTCTGTTTAGGTGTTCTATTTCTTCTTTATCTAGCTTGGGTGATTGTAGAGTTGTAGAATTTGTCCATCTCCTCTAGATTGTTGAACTTGTTTCCATATAACTGTTCATAGTAGTTACTGATTATTCTTTTGATTTCTGCTGTGTCCGTTGTGATTTCTCCTCTTTCATTGATGATCCTGTTTATTTGTGCTTTCTCCCTTTTTTCCTTTGTGAGCCTGGCTAGGGGTTTGTCTATTTTATTGATTTTTCAAAGAACCAGCTCTTGGTTTCATTGATCTTTTGGATTGTTTTTTTAGTTCAATTTCATTTATTTCTGCTTTGGTTTATTATTTCTTTTCTTCTACTGGTTTTGGGGTTTTTTTTGTTGTTCTTTTTCTAGATCTTTGAGCTTCGAGATTAGTTGTTTTTTGAGTTCTTTCTTGTTTTCTTGATGTGAGCTTCTATTGCTATATATTTTCCTCTTATTTCTGCTTTTGCTGCATCCCATACATTTAGGATATTGGTGTCCTCCTTGTCATTCAATTCAAAAAATTTTTTAATTTCTTCTTTGATCTCCTCATTAGTCCAGTGTGTCTTCCAGTAGTGTGGTTTTAATCTCCATGAGGTAGGAAAGTTCCTTGCCTTCTTTTTATGGTTAGTTCTAGTTTGATGCCTTCATGGTCAGAAAAATGGTTGGTATGATTTCAATCTTGGTGTATCTGTTGATGTTTGTCTTGTGCCCCAGTATGTGATCGATCCTGGAGAATGATCCGTGTGCGCTTGAGAAAAATGTGTACTCCGTTTTTTTGGGGTTTAGTGTTCTATAGATGTCTGTTAAGCCCAATTGCTCTAGGTCCTTATTTAGAGCTTTGGTTTCTTTACTTATTTTTTGTCTTGTTGATCTATCCATTGTTGATAGTGGTGTGTTGAAGTCTCCCACTACGTATGTGTTTTCTCTGATGTCTGTTTTCAGAGAAGACAACAGTTGTCTGATATATTTTGGTGCTCTTTCGTTGGTGAGTATATGTTAATGAGTGTTATTTCTTCTTGAAGTATTGTCCCCTTGATCATAATGTAGTGACCATTGGGGTCTCTTTTTATCTTTTTGAGTTTGAAATCTGTTTTATCTGATATAAGTATAGCTGTTCCTGCTTTCTTTTTTGGCCCATTGCTTGTAGGATTGTTTTCCATCCTTTGACTTTGAGCCTATTTTTATCTTTTGTAGCTAAATGTGTTTCCTGGAGACAGCAAAAGGTTGGGTTTTGTTTCTTAATCCAGGCTGCAACTCTGTGTCTTTTTATTGAAGAGTTTAGTCCATTTACATTTAGAGTTAATATTGATATGTTAACATCTGTATTTGCCATTGTGTTTGTCTTTCCTTTGATTTTATTTATTTATTCTTTTAATAACTTTTTTTTTTTTTTGGCCTTCTTTCATTGTTATTCGTCCCTCTGAGGTTCTGGCTTTAAGACTCCTTGTAGTATTTTTGGAGTGGGGGTTTAGTTGCAATGAAATTCCGGAGTTTCTGTTTGTCTGGGAAGGTCCATATTCTTTCTTCAAAGAGGAAGGAGAGCTTTGCGGGATAGAGTATTCTTGGTTGGCATCTGTTTTCTTGGAGTCTGTTGACTATGTCCCTCCACTCTCTCCTTGCCCGTAGTGTTTCTTCGGAGAAGTCTGATGTCAGCCTGATTGGCTTTCCTTTGAATGTTATCTGTTTCTTCCCTCTTGCCAGCTTCATTATTTTTTCCTTGTCCTGGATTCTTGGGAGCTTTACTATTATGTGTCTTGCTGTATTTTTTCTTTCATCGTGGAAGTTTGGTGTTCTTCTTGCTTCTTGTATATCAATTTTCAGCTCCTTCTTCACATTTGGGAAGTTCTCTTCAATTATCTCTTTGAATTTTTCTCTGTTCCTACTTCTCTCTCCTCTCCTCTGGTATTCCTATAACTCTTATATTTCCTTTCCTCATGGAGTCAGATAGTTCCCGAAGTCTTTCTTCATTCTTTTCCTTCGTACTTCTCTTTCCTTTTCTGTTTTGGTTCTTTTTATTTCTGTGTCTTCAAGAGCACTTATTCGTTCTTCCATTTCATCAATTCTGCTTTCATTGCTTTCCCAGAATTCTTTAGTTCTTCCACTAATTCTTTGATCTCCTGCATTTCTTTTACTTCCCTCTTTAGGGACTCAATTTCATTCTTCTGATCGTTGATTATTTTTCCCTTATCATTGTTTTCCTTTATGACTTCTGTCAGTTTTTTAATCACGGCAATTTTAAATTCTCTTTCTGGAAGGCTCAGAAGTTCTTCCAAGTTACTGTCGTTGCAATCTGGGGGCTGGTTTTCTTTTTGTGGTGTGCTTTTTCTCTGGAGAGTTGCTAGGTTGCGTGTGGTTCTTCTCCTCCCTACTGTCTGTTTTCTAATTTGCCGTATGCGTTGGGACACTGTGTTGTTGGGACTGGCCGGCATCTTGGGTGGGCTTCTCTTCTCCCCTCTGGTTCCTCCTGGAGTCATCTGTCAGTTTCAAGCAGTCTTTATTGGAGAAAGGTCCCTGTCCTAAAATGTCGATGTGGGGACACACTCCCCTGTGCGCCTGGTCCGCCCCGGCGGTGGGTTCCTGCTCCCCCTCTGGGCTTGGACTGCAGGCCAGAGGGGTCTGGCGTGGGCGAACTTCCCCGCTCACCTCTGGCTCCTGAGGAAGCCTTCTGCAGGTAGTCTTTACTGAAGAAATGTCCCTGTTCTAAAATGGTGATGTGGGACACACTCCCTGCGCGTCCGGTGTCAGGCACACTCTTCTGCGTGCCTGGTCTGCCCTGGCTGTGGGTGCTCGCTCTCCCTGTGGGCTCAGACTACTTGTTCGGAAGGGGCCGGGTGTGGTCTAACTCCCCAGCTGGCCACTAGTTCCTTCAGGAGCCTGTGCTGTCTACAAGTCGCTAGGTGGCGCCAAAGATCTCTCCTAGAGCACGCCGTGGGACAGGGAGCAAAGCGGGGATGGTAGGGTACACCTCAACGGCTTTGGGGTGCTGTGTCTGCCTTGTGCCCCACCGTCGTGGGGAACCCACGCCCCTAATTTCGTGCCCCGGGTCTCAGTTCCAAAGCCCTCAGTTCCAGGACGCGGGCTGTAGCCCAGTTCAGTGGCGCGGGAAGGGCGCCTTTTGCACCGCTCCCGTGACTGGGCGCCTGGTTCCTGCTCACTCAGGGAGGGACCTTCACCTCAGTGAGGACCTCCGCGCCTCCCCGCAAGCCTAGGTCGTCTCCCAAGCCTAGGTCGCAGGCGCGGGGACCTGGGCAGCCGTGATCCTGGTCTGCACTTGCTTTTCAAGCGCGCCGAGCGCGCCTTTCCACGCAAGCTTACCGGCAGCCCGGGCTGTGTGCGCGTCTCCCGGGGTCTTTGTTCTTCTCTAATGGCGCCCGGAGCCGTTCGCTCACCGCCGCGGCGAATCCTGCAGGGTTCTCCTCAGCTCCCGTTCACGGGGTGTGGTGGCTGCAATAGTTCCTTTCCACTCACAGTCCCGCTTGCTGCGTCCGTTTTTCTTGTTGGCCGTTTTGGTTTGTTGTTTCCTCCCCTCTGCCGGTCGGAGAGTGCCCCTCTGTGGGCGGGGGAGGGGAGCAGGGTTCTGCGCTTCCCTCCCTTCTGGTCCTCTTTTATGGCAACTTTCTTCTTCGGGCAGTTTGCTGGCGTCACCCGTTTATCTTCCGTGTCCCAGTTCTCACTGGGACCTGCCGCTTTTCCTCCCTATTAACTTTTTTTAATGGGAGATCTTACTCGCAGCGTCTCCTCGCCGCCATGTTGCTCCGCTCTCTTATTGTTTAATAATGTCCCAAACCTTTTTAAATACTGCAGAAAATTTTAATTTCCTTGATGAAGTTGAGATTGGGAGATGGTATACATTATTTAGTTAGCAGAAAATTCCTTTATCAGTTAAGGTCTTAACTGAATTAAGTGATAAAAGTCAGAACAGATTATGAGGGCTATAGTTAATTATCTTTAAAAATTGGATGGTAACCTCTTTAAAAGCTGATTTGTTCTGCTAAGTTGCTTTTTTATCAGATGGATTTATCCCAACATATATAATATCTGCTTTAGTCTCAGAGAAAATTACGTAAAATATTTTGAAAAGTGGCAAATAGGTCAGATGGTAGATATGAAATACTTTTATTACTATTATGGCATACTTGTGTACGTGTTTTGGTTATCATAGATCCATATAACTACTTTTATCCTCATGCACAGTGGACGCATTACAGAAAAATAAAGATATATGATTGCTTCTGTGTACTTATTAACTTCTAAATGACACAAATAAAGACTTAGAAACATGATTATATTTGCAGCATCGACTTTTTATATGAATTTTGCAGAATTTCTTAGTTTATCATTTTAAATGGTTTTTGTAATATGGTTCTAAAAAGGCCAGAGTAGATTAAAGGAATCATTTACTTATTTTTTTCCTGAGTGGAGAAAACCTGTTCCCTGAGGCAAACCTTCCTGTTTAACACAAATAGGTTTCAGGTCACAATTAGGTGGCATCACTGAGTTGCTGAAGTCAATACCCCATGACTTGAAATTCAGAGTGCAGGGGAGCTAGGCTTCTGTTGATAAGAGGAATATCTGAGCTGTTCTTACACAATTAGCTCACATTTGGATGAAAAGTTTTTTTCCCTTTTGGCCTTTGTGAAATGCCGAGTGTGCTGAATAAGAATAAGGGGGGCAAGCCTAGTAGAAAAACATCCTCTCCCTTGTAACCAGTTCATTCACATAAGAAGATAATAGCTATTCCTTCATTCAGTGATGAAGTTGAAGTAATCCTCCAGGGTACTCATTTTACACAAAAACAAATTGTAGTTTTCATTTGCATCACTGGGTGGCGATTTTTCTTACTTCTGTTTAAAAATCCAGCAAGCATAGCACAGCACTATTTGTAATTACCAGGGTTTTCTTCTGTTATGACATGTTTAATTGTACTTTTAAGACATTATCTTTAAGTTGATTACAAATTTACGACTGTAGACTGCAACCTCATAGTTATTTTAAATTAGGGGAAAGGGTGTATCTGTGGCTTACATGTCGCCAGATAATCCCTTCCAACTCTAAGACAAAGACATGAATTTGTTGATTATGTTTTAGCAAAAAGAAGGGAAAATAACAGCAAGAAAATCCTACAGAATATGAAACGAAGAGGCATAATTTAGATGGCTGTTGTGTTTGCTAACATTGTTGACCAGAGAGTGACTATGGCTGTGCAGCAGGCAGGATGAAACTGGGCAAGCAGTCTGACAGAGCATGAAAGGAATTGGGTTACAGTACAACCGAAATGCATCATGTTTTTGAGATTATGCAGGTGCTTCTTAAAGTAGGCCACCAGAACTTCTTGTTTCCATTAAGCTAATTATTTTATAAAATTCATTTGGGCCTAAAAGCAGAGTTTAGTAATTCACAGCAGTTTGGTTTTCATCCTTTAAGTATTGATATTGAAATTTGTAATTTAGTCTTTCCGTTTGCCAGTTTAAGTGATAGCCCAGATTTTGAAAATAGTGGGTTTTTTGTTTTTTTTTTTTGTTACTGTTTAGTTTTTTAAGATTGTCTCCTACTAAATTCCTCATTTTGGAAATCAGTCAAATCGTATTTACACACTAACGCTAAAGTCTCACATTTTTTATATGACCTTTTTAGGTAATCACTTCATTTCTGTGTTCGTTCCTTTACTTAAAAGTGGAAATTTAGCTATACACAATAAAGATTTACATCCCAAGGAATGAAGGACAGCAAGTCCTTCCATTCTGTCTAGGGCTATAGGCTTTAATTAAAACACTGACAAAAACTAAACAGATTTTCAGCATGTGCTATTTTTCACCATTTTCTATTTTTACTCCCTGTTCTTATAACAGAAATGTACCAAATCTTTAAAAAAAAAAAAGTGCTTATAGATTAAAAAAGCAACTCACTCTATTAATAGCTCTCTACCCATGTATTGTGATAACTAGAAAAACTCAAATTCTATTTGATTTATTGTAGTCTTGTGTTTTTATTCTTAACCTTTCAATTCTAAAGCAACTGTGCCAGCGTTTTTCAACTAGCTTTATTATGTGATTGTTTATTTTCTCATTAACAAATGTGGAGTTATGTGTCTAGTGATAGAATTAACAACATTTCACATTTGTTGGTTCCTAATTCCGCTCCACTAGTGACGCTTCAGATGTCAAAATGTTCAAGCAGCACCACCTCGAGCGGGGTACGTCTCTCCTTTTCCTCCTTGAACGTGCAGAGTGAGAGGGCACTGCTTCCGCAGGGGAAGGGTGCCAACTGCACTGGGAGGCCGAAAGGAGCCTTCTGCTTGGTGATTAATTGTGGGAAAATCATTCCTTCTTAGTGGGGTTCAGTAGACTCAGCTAACTCAAATGTAAATTAGGGGTCTATCTCCACCAACCCATGGTTCTAATCCTCCTGCACATTTTGAAAAGGGGTGCTTTGAAAACAGTGGTGCTGGGACCCCATCCCTAGATTCTGATTACATGGACCTTGGGTTTGGCCCAGACATTGTATTTTTTTTTTTCCAGAATTCTCCAGATAGTTCTAGTATGCATGTGGGGCAGAGAACCAGTGCAGTTCACACTCTGTAAAAACATTTAGTAATTGTTTACCATCAAATAAAGTGTTGAGACACTTTGAAAAAGACTTCATAAAAATACAGTTACTTTCCCTTCCACTGCAGTTGCACCATAAATAAGCAAGAAGCAAAAATCTCTATGAAATTTTTAAGTTAAACATACTTCCTCCAATCATTCATCATTCTATGAAGTGAAAAGTTTCTTAAAGTAATATACTTGGAATCTTACTTTTTAAAAATTAGAGCCTTTGGCTAACATTTTATTAAATACACAAATGTGGCTTGCTTTGGTCTAGGGCTTGTTTTGTCTTTAGCTGTAGTACAACTAGATTGACTTTTGGTGAAATTGTTTGACAGATTAACACCTTAAAACTTTCCAGGGCAACTTGGAAGTGTTTTTTTTTTCTTTCAAGCATTCATATTTTTAGTACAACTATCTGAGAGTAATTCATTGATTTACTCTCGTTCTGTTTTCTGCAAATTAAGTATGCATAGCATATTAAAAAAATGAGTTTCTCTTGTATTTCCTTAGAGTCTTTCATAATGCTGTATCTTCCACATCTGAGACCATTTAACTGAAAAATTATAATGAGTTGTTTTTGTTTTTTTTTTTAAAAGATTTATTTATTTATACAAGAACCGGGGTACAGGCCAGATGTGTGGGTGGGTGAGAGGATTCACCAGAGACAGAGAGGGGAACAGAACAGGCAGATTGACGAAAGACACTGCTGAGGTGAGCAGTGTGCGTGACAGGAGAGGTCTGGCGCACCATGTGGGACCCTCGCCGGCCGGCCAGGATGGAACCGGTGCTGCTGAGGCTGCGGACAGCTTTGCAGCGCTGTGCTCAACCGCCTGTGCCACTAGGGGAGGCCCTATAAATGAGTTGTTTTTATATTTTAACTTAAAATTTATTTTTTATTCTGTGCAAAAAATAATGGGATGAATAAATAAATATGCATACAAGGTACAGTATGAACATTGTACTTTTTATTAGTAACTCAAATAAAGTTGGGAGACCTAAATATGGTCATCGTAATAATACAATAGCTCTTTATTTTCAAGCATTATCTTATTTAGCTTCTGGTTTTTTCCATTGAATATAACCACAGCGTATATTTGAGGGGAAGAATTTGTTGTTGGGGACTGCACATTAATCTTCACAAATGTGAATTCTGAAAAATTTTAAATACAGACTCATATGATAGAATTATGTTATTACCTTAGAATAGCATTATCTGATAAACAAAGCCTGAAGAGAGATATCTTAAATTAGTGGATAAGGCTTTTATTTTAATTGTAGTAATCATCAAGTGAACATTCTTGAGTACTGTGTCCTTTTTATTTATTTAAAATAAAAATTTTTTAAAATATTTATGCATACATTAGTTGGGGGTACAGGCCAGAAGTGTGGGGGGGTGAGAGGATTCACCAGAGACAGAGTGGGGAACAGAACAGGCAGATTGACTGAAGTATACTGCTGAGGAGAGCAGCTGGTGAGTCGGGAGAGGTCTGCTGTGCTGTGTGGGGTGCTCCCTGGCTGGCTGGGGAGTGAACTCATGCTGCAGAGGCTGCGGATAGCTTCATAGGCTGCATCTTAACCCCTAGTGCCACCAGGGAGGCCCTGGATTTTTTTTTAAAGATTTATTTATTTATGCATACAAGAGCTGGGGTGCAGGCCAGAGATGCGTGGGTTGGAGTGTGAGAGGATTCATCAGAGACAGAGTGGGAAGCATAACAGGCAGCTCTACTAAAATGCACTGCTGAGGGGAGCAGCAGGCGAGATAGGAGAGGTCTGCTGTGCCATGTGGATCACTTCCCTTGCCAGGATAGAACTCATGCTGCAGAGGCTGTGGTTTGCTTCATAGTGCTGCAGCTTAACCCCTTGCACCAACAGAGGCCCCCTTTGTCCTTTTTTTAAAAAAAAGATTTATTTATGCATACAGGAGCTGGGGTACAGGCCAGAGGTGTGGGGGGTGGGGGACAGAGAGGATTCATCAGAGACAGAGTGGGGAACAGAACAGGCAGATTGACCAAAGTACACTGCTGAGGGGAGCATCGGGCGAGTCAGGAGAGGTCTGCTGCGCCATGTGTGTTGCTCCCTGGCCGACTGGGGATCAAACTCGTGCCGCAGAGGCTATGGATTGCTTCATAGTGTGGTGCTTAACCCCTTGCACCACCAGGGAGCCTCCCCCACTTTGTCCTTTTTAAAGATGCTACAGATTCTGGATCTGACCCATATCTAGGTCAGAATCTTTGAAGCTATGGGGTGAGCATCAGCTTTTTAAAAAGGCAATATAGGGGGTTTTCACGCATACTCCTATTTGGGAATTATTGAAATAATGATTTGATAAGATGCAATGGGGTCACAAAAACTTTTCAGGTGGTGAGACAAACTGCATGGTATATATTCAGAGAATTTGGGATAGATTCAGGGCCAGTAAAAAGTTCTTTTAGTTCAGAGGATGGATAGCACGGTCACTGTTGAGATATGAGGCTAAAAAGACAGTTTGTGATGGGCCTTGTGTGCATTCTGAGATGATGGAACTTGATCCCACTGGTAGTCATAGTCTCTCAGATGGCAGTCATCTTACAGTAGAGAAGTGGTGTTTTGTCTTTTTTTTTTTTTTTTTAAAGATTTATTTATTCATACAAGTACTGGGTACAGTCAGAAGCTCAGGAGGGTGAGAGAATGCACCAAAGCGGAAAACAGAACAGACAGTCTGACGAAATATACTGCTGAGGGGAGCAGCGGGCGCGCCAGGAGAGGTCTGCTGTGCCATGTGGGCCCCTCGCCGGTGGCCAGGGATTGAACCGGCGCTGCAGAGGCTGCGGGCAGCTTCGCAGCCCAGTGCTCAATCGCTGCACCACCAGGGGAGGCCCATGTTTTGTCTTTTTAACCTGAAATTTATTAACAATTTTTGAAACAAAAAATTGTTACAGGTTCATTAAGATAGAGAATTTCTTTAATGAGAAAGTTGATTGTAGCATCATCTCCTGAGTGCATCAATGAAAATGTTTGCAAGTGTGTTGTACCAGATCGTACAGAAACAGCAAAGAACTGATCAAGTATACAGGCTCTTCTCGCTGCAAGTCACTCTATCGTGATTCACATCCTTTAGCTTCAACATGCTGTAAGGGCAGAAACTACGCGTTTTCTCTCACTGTTTCCTTTTCTTTCATAGTTAATAGCATTTTTATCTTTCCGTGTGGTTGCAATTAGTTGTGGACTTGTGATGACATTTCTGGCCAGTGGAATGTTACAGGTTCTAGGAAACCTCTTAAAAGGACAGTTGGTATATACCATCCCTCCTCTTTCCTCTTCCCTGCCTAGTACTTCTCTCCTTCTGAAATGTGGATGATTTTGTAGCAGACTGGCCTCTATTGGATGATGAGGACCGGATCACATAGTGGGGATAATCCAGAGGGTAAGCTGGGAGGATCCTGCATCCATGAAGATGTGAAGTTGCCTCACTGGTCTCCTGATGGCTTCCTTTGGACTTTTATGTCAGGCAGAAACAAACTGCTCTTCTGTATAGCCACTATTTTATTTTTCATTTGTAGATGAACCACATCCTAACTAATATATGAGCTAGAAATCCTAACATTTGCATTCTAACTTCCATCATTTTCTGGTTGTGTGATCAGCTGCTCACTATTTCAGCCTCGTTTTCCTCGCACATAAAATGTTAATAGTATCATGGTTTCCCCATTACATTGTTAGATGAGATGAATAAGTGGGAACTATACACAGATTTCTTCACTGACTACTGTGAGTACAAATAAGTTTTAATTCACTTGCTAGTTCTGATCTTAGGAGAATACATCTGAGCCAGCATCAGCTTAGTTGAAAAGATCATTAATAATATAGGTGGTTGGGCCTCCCCTGGTGGCGCAGCGGTTGAGCACCAGTTCATTCCCTGGCCACTGGCGACGATCCCACCAAAAAAAAAAATATAGGTGGTGGGCAAGGCACCTAACCAGGCCACAGACAGAACTTTCCCCAACTCAGACTGGAAGGCCAGTCCATACAGGTGCTGTGCGCCCACCAGAAAGTCCACTCGTAGCCACTAGAAGCTGAAGTGCTTGAAGTGGGATCATCAACTAGTGGGCTGTTACCCAACCACTGAGAATTGCCACCACACTGGTTGTCAGTTAAATTCAAACAAATAGGGCCTCCTCTGGTGGCGCAGCGGTTGAGCACTGGGCTGTGAAGCTGCCTGTAGCCTCTGCAGCCCTGGTTTGATCCCTGGCCACCGGTGAGGGTCCCACATGGCACGACAGACCTCTCCTGCCACCCGCTGCTCCCCTCAGCAGTGTATTTCATCAATCTGCCTGTTCTGTTCCCCGCTCTGGCTCTGGTGAATTCTCTTACCCTCCTGCGCTTCTGACTGTACCCAGTGCTTATATAAATAAATAAATAAATAAATCTTTTTAAAAAATTCAAACAAATACATTTTCTAAAAATGGTGTTTCCATCAAAAAAGGTATACACTTTTATATTTTTGGTAAGTATCAAGTAACTGTATTAGAGCCTAAGATTATAGTATTAATGACTTAAAGGTGTCATTGTTCAGAAAATTTTTAGTATTGTATGTCAAGTAGCTCAGCTTTAAATTTAAGGAACTATTTATTTTTATTTCTGGCATCTGTTATTTCCTGCACCAGCAGAAAATACACTTGTTTGCTTCAAAGGAGAACCGTAAAATGGTTTGTTGATGAAGTTGATACTTGTGATAACCACCCTTGTCCCCATTGCTATGACTATGTTAGGGATTCTTAGGCATTATGAATTTGGGGAGAGTGTCAGCAATGCATGGCGTGGTCTGTAAGTGTCCTGAAATTATAGGCAAATTTTTGTATTTGCATTTTTCTGGGGAGAAGGGTCTCTGTATTTCAGCAGATTCTCCAAGTTCTGTGATTCTAAGAAGGTTAGAGAACCACTTTTCCACATGTTGTTATGTATCCTGATGGTTCTTGGCCTCTTGGGCTGTGTTTCTTAGGGTATTTTTATTTAGGGTCAGAGGTAGCAAAGTTATCCACAGAGATGGAGTACATCTCATCGGCCTCTTGTACTTGTTGGCCCTCAAGAAGTAGAATGAATTTTGAGTAGTTAAATAAAAATTAGGGAATAATCACTGCTATGGAAGATGGGTAGCACATGTGTCTCTAGAGAGATTACCATCTAAGTGATGAGACATTCAGAAATAAAATATAAAAATAATGTAACAAAGCAATGAGTGTTTGATAGGATGCAAGTGAATTTTGTAAGAATGTGTGAAAGTGTGACGTGCAATTTAGTTTGCTGCGATTTCTGTCTTAGGTCAACCTGGTGTGTGTACACTTGCACACTTTTTCAGTGATGTGTTCAGGACTGGATGCTGCAATGAATTTTTTTTTTTCCAGTAAAACTAAAAAGAGGGAAAATGATAATGGAGTTGAACAGATGCCACGCTGAGGTTGGAGAAGTTTTTATTTGCCAGACAAAAGAAATGCAGTAATACTGATGAGCTCCTAGTTTGCCTTTGCACAAACTTCTTTTTTTTTTATTTAAGATTTATTTATTTATGCATACAAGAAGCGGGGCACAGACCAGAGGTGTGGGGGGTGAGAATATTCACCAGATTCACCAGAGACAGAGCAGGGAGCAGAACAGGCCGACTGACTGAAATACACTGCTGAGGGGAGCAGCGGGTGAGACTGGAGAGGTCTGCTGCAACTTGTGAGTCACCTCCCTGGCAGGGGTTCAATCTCGTGTTGCAGTGGCTGCAGATAGCTTCATCATGCTGCATCTTAACCCCTTGCACCCCCAGGGAGGCCCCATCTTTGCACAAACTTCTGATCAAGAATTTTTTCTGTGTCCAACTGAGTGTTTCCTTGCGCAGAGTGCCCTGCCTTCTTTCACTTTGTCCAAATCCTGTTCAGTCTTCAGATCCCTGACAAAATTCTGTTTCCAGGTCTCTACAGTTTATGGATACTGCCTTTGATCTTAGATTGTACATTTGCGCCTATTGTTTGTTTCTTCATCACAGTTTGTTTCTTGTCGCACCCCCTATATTATTGCTTTGTAATATTACTTAAACTTTCACTTTTGATGTCTTGCCAGTTGGGTTGTAAACTACTGATTTCTTGTCCGTTGTGTATCTTGCATAATAGGACAATAACTTCCAGTTCACATATTGTTAACCAACTTTGAAATGATTTCTAACCCATTTACTGTTTGGATAGAAAACATGGTAATATCTTACACTGACATGTTTTTGTGAAAATATGTCTTTGTTCAACTTTTGTCACCTATCACCTGGACTTGAATTATTATACTAGCTTAGTTGCTATGTTGATGCAGACTGAAGTGAGCATTTGGAACAGATCGGATATCTGCTTAAGCACCCCCAAATTCATCCCCCTTCTCCACCTTGAAGGCAGTCACCTTCCTTTGTGTGGGCATGTGTTTCAGGAGAGACTGGTTTTATTGCCAACCCTGGGAGGTCACTCCTGATTTGTGAAAGCCAATCAGGGTGCCCAGTTCACCTTACCAGCAGTTAGTTTGGAAATGGGCACTTGTCACAGCTCTAATTGGGTGTGAATGAAGGTGGCTGACGAGGTCATAGGTAGACAAAAGAGGCAGCCACTTCCCTGACTACTGTTTTATGTGGACATAATGCCTGATGGGGTTGCACTGATCCTTGCCATCTTTGTTGAGGGAAGGGAGCAGAGACAAATGGAACAAGTTGAAGGTGGCAGAAAAAAATGGGGAAGCATCCTGGCCCCTGATGGCATTGTTGAACTGATACGTTTACTGGCCCAAGAGCTATTAATCTCTGGAATTTCCGTTGTTTCTTGTTAAAGTTTAAACCCACTTCCAGTTAGGTTTCTGTTGCTTGCAGCTAAAGATGGCTGGACTGATGGACAGGTTTACTAGCAATGCTACATATTCCTGGATAATCTATTCTTGGTAAAGCCTTTTTAGTTTAATTTTTAACAACCAACCTGCCGTAGAATCTATGTACTATGCATATATGTATGGACTCAAGAAACTTTACTGTTCTTGAGTCCATATTGTTCTTGAGTCCATATCTGTACAAGAAAATTTTGTATTTATTTCTGTTTGGAGAAAATTATCTAGAGAAAATTTCTCCAAAACTTTTTTAAATAAAATATTTGTGTCGAAATAGTCTCATTACCTTTCAAGTGAAGTGAATAGATTGTAAGAGTCACATGTAAACATATAAACATGAAGAAATCATGCCCAGTGGCATCAAAATGGATGTGCCTCTTGGATATGGCTGGTGCCAAGGGAGGCCATGGTACCACTACCAACTGGTGGTGAACCATCCTGTCAGTTGCTTGGAGATTAGGAAACGAATTTGACATATTAAGAGTTTGCTCTTTATTATATGGAAACATTTACTACATAAACATTAAAACATTTTATTTATGTTTTAAGAAATGGATTAGTAGATTTAGATTGATAGGTGATATATTATCATTTTTCTCATTTGAAGTAATGGCAAATAGACTTAGTTGCATTTTCTCACACATTCGCTTGCCAGGAATGCTGATGATTAAGCAAGAGATATCTATACTGATGTGTACCAGCTGTTTTATTTAATACGTCAGCAATCCTACTAATGATAATATAGTCTTAAACTTAATATAGACTGAGGATAATAAAATAAATTCCTAAAGCAACTCACTTAAAAGACTTGCATATCTTTATATGTTACATATTTGGAAATGTACCATTTCTGAAAAAGCTGAAGGTGGTAAATGAAATCGTAATTTGTTTTAAACGTGGAAACTTGGGAGGAAAATTGAAATGTATGTTTCTTTTTTATCATCCTAAATTTATAGTTCTAAAGTCATTTTTTAAAATTTAAACCAATTAGATATTAGATTTTTACTTGAATTATATCTAAATCTTGCTCACTATGTCAGATTTTAAAGAAGAATTTTTAAAGGTGATGATAAAACTTTCATTAATTTTATTTTTAAATGTTTACATTTTTATTATAAGTTGAACTACAATTTATATCATGCTATTAAAAGGTGGGCATGATGCCATGTATAATTTTTAAGGTTGGAAAGAGATCTAAGGGATAATTCTCAGTGACCTCATATGAAAATAAGTTGTATATTCAAAATACTTTTAAATACATATTTAAATATGTATTAAATGAAATACTTTCAAATACATATATTCTTTTATTTGGAAGAAAAAGGAAAGTAAATATAGTATAGAAGCTCCCTTATATAAAATGCCAAGTTAATGGTACAAACCAATTACAGAATAACCCTTCCCCTCTCAGTGAAATATATTTGTCTCTCTAGCCTGTGGGCACCTTTTTATTGCTAAAGTTGGGCTAAATTCACCACCATAGAAATTCAATAATGATTTCTCCCTATTATGAAAATATGCTAATGCTTCCAAATATATTTTAATATTCTCAGCTCAGATATACTTAAATGTTTTCCATTTTCTAAAAGCATGCAGTTTCTTTCAGCACCTTCTAGGTCTCCAAGGTTACGGGACCTTGAAGCACAGGCAGCTCTGCATGGTGCAAACCTGTACTTCTCCATTGTGCAGAGGTGGTGCGCTGCTAAAATTGAATGATGGTGGCCTTTTCACAGTTCGTTGGAAAATATAAGTTGGTGGAATTTCAGGTTTTTCATTTTGAACTTTTCCTTAAAACTTTAGAGAGAGCCAACGTTAATTTTACGAGCAGGTAGTAGACAGATAAAATGTATGCCTTAGGAGCAAATGGTTACTAAAGGAATAGTTTGCAAACAGCCAATCATATTTACTTACATTGCTGTTTTTTCCTTTGAACATTTTGTAGCCATAATTGTGGTTTATATTCTATTTTTTGCCTTTAAATTAAAATAAATTGAACATCGACAGCAATTTAAAGTTAGAATAACTGAATATATAATTTTGCCTAAAATTTTAGTTTATATGATAGAATTTAAAATGTTTCATAATGTTCTGAAAAGACTATTTTGACTTCCAGGCATTTTATAAGATTCACTGTGTAAAGAGATTACATTTTGAAGGAGAAGGTGCGAATTCTGCTTATTTTATTTCTGATCTTAGGCAGTTTAGGTCACCTTACTAGGGCACAGAGCCCTCATCTGGTGAATAAAAGAGTAAATTAGATTTTTTATTTCTGAAGTTTTGGTTTGTTCTTCATAGCTTAACTTAATTTTAGTGATAGCTTTTTTCTTTCCCCGGTGGGGGGGGGGTCCTGTATATTTAAAGAGATTAACAAATTCCTCATTTAATCTAATCTCTCTTAGAATAAATTGATGGTATTGAACTGTTATGTCCT
The DNA here is from genome assembly GCF_014898055.3 of Talpa occidentalis. Taxonomy (NCBI): domain Eukaryota; kingdom Metazoa; phylum Chordata; class Mammalia; order Eulipotyphla; family Talpidae; genus Talpa; species Talpa occidentalis. The sequence continues at coordinate 88,594,409 of NW_026555331.1, forward strand.
CCTCTGGAGGACAAGAAGTTGGTCCACTAACTGCCAAACAGAAACCAGTATAAAGATTTTTCAGTTAGAGTCTTATGTGGCTAGGTTAGTCACCCTAATTTATCCCTGATAATCTTTTTTTTTTTTTAAGATTTATTTATTTATGCATACAAGAGCTGGGGTACAAGGCCAGAGCTGCGGGAGTTGAGAGGATTCACCAGAGACAGAATGGGGAACAGAACAGGCAGATCGACTGAAATACACTGCTGAGGGGAGCAGCGGGCGAGACAGGAGAGGTCTGCGCCATGTGGGTGTCTCCCTGGACGGCCAGGGATTGAACTAGTGCTGCAGAGGCTGCGGATTGCTTCATAGTGTGTTGCTTAACCCCTTGCCACCAGGGAGGCCCTATCCCTGATAATTCTTTATGTAAATACAGATAAACAGGGAAAATAAAATCCTATAGCCATACCGAACCTTAAGGATGACTGACAACATACTGCTAGAATCTGGGTTGCAGTTAGACTGAGAAAGGATTAGCTCATCTTCTGCACATGCTCCAGTAAGTTGAGACCTACATTTTCAAAACATAAAACTTGCCAGCTCTCCCTCTCCACCCCTGGGCTTCCGTTCTGTATAGGAAGCAGAGTACTTGTTCCCTATTCCCATACTTCCCTCACATATCATCTTTTCTTATTTTGGAAAACAGCTGGTCAGCAACTAGAGGAAGGCCTGATGGTGATGAAGAATACATGGGGAGGTGCCGTTGCCGCCAGCAGATCAGTGTAAGCAGGCGCAGAGAGAAAATTGGTGCTGGTAGCAGTGATGCTGGGAATTTAAATTGTTTTCCTGCACTCCTAAGGGCAGGTGACAGCATAGGAGGAAAAAGGCATCCCAAGGGGGAAGAGTTACACTGAAAAGCCTAGGAAAAGCCTGCAAATGGGTTGAGTACTGTGTGCACCAGCCTGCCTCCAGCTGATGGGAATTGATAATTTGTATAATCTTCCTGGAAGACATATTGGCAGTATGTATCAGAAGCTTTATTATTTTTTTTTAAGACTTATTTATGCAGGGCCTCCCCGGTGGCGCAGCGGTTGAGCGCTGGGCTACGAAGCTGCCCGCAGCCTCTGCAGCACTGGTTCGATCCCCTGCCACCGGGTGAGGGTCCCACATGGCGCACAGACCTCTCCCGCCGCCCGCTGTTCCCCTCAGCAGTGTACTTCCTCAGTCTGCCTGCTCTGTTCTCCGCTCTGCTCTGGTGAATTCTCTCGCTCTCCCGCGTTTCTGACTGTACCCAGTGCTTGTATAAATAAATAAATAAATAAATCTTTAAAAAAAAAAAAGACTTATTTATGCATACAAGAGCTGGGATGTTGGCCAGAGGTGTAGGGGAAGGGGAGAGAGAAGTCACCAGAGACAAAGTGGGGAGCAGAACAGGCAGATCTACTGAAATACACTGCTGAGGGGAGCAGTGGGTGAGGCAGGAGAGGTCTGCTGCACCATGTGGGTCAGCTCCCTGGCGGGGGATCGAACTCTTGCTGCAGTGGCTCTGGATAGCTTCATAGTGCTGAGACTTAAGCCTTTGCGCCACCATGGTGCCCCTGTATCAGAAGCTTTAAAGAAGTAGATTTGCCTTAGAAATAGCGCTTTTAGTAATTTATTACAAAAACATAAACTGATGCAGTTGTGTAAGATGGTATATTTGTTATGAACCTTTTTGTTTTATGTATTTTATGTACCTAAAAAAGTCTTTGGAAGGAAAACCCTTTGTGTACCTATTGGCATTGTGATTAGAGATGCTTTAATTTTTCTTCCCTTTGATCACTTATATTTATCTAATTTAAATACTTATATTTATGGTAATGATATGTATTATTTCTATAACCTCAAAATTAAAGGAACCCCAAAGATACATGTTCCTGAATCCTTATTTCTCTCTTGAAAACTGTTGTTCTCCCAAAAGCAAAAGTACATTTTATTCTTACTACTGAAATTGCATTGTGCTTCCTATTTCCAATATGCAGTTCAGTTCACCAAACATTTATTGAATAAATATAAATACTGTTAGTTTCTCTTAAAATATTTTATTAAATTATAAATATTATTTCAGTAGATTTGGGGCCTAAGTATAACACAGGAAAATCTCATTTTAAACTTTTCATTCTTTCCCCAATAACTTAATAATTTATTAGCATTTCTTAGAGGAAAATATGTGTTAGGAGAAGTTAACTAACTTTATATTTTGGTTTCTCTCTCATGTTTTCCTGGATGTTGACAATTCTTTATTTCCTTAAATACCTTCACAAAGCCAGTATTTCCAGTGCATCAGGAGGTGTTTTAAACAGTAATTTTGAGGTGAAATTCACTGATTTAAAAATCACTTATGTAAATTGTATCATTTTTGATGGATTTTAGTGGATTGCACTCAGCAATTTGAGTAGTTTTACATCCCTCTTTTTATTTTGTGCCATATTTCTCTGGACTTTTAAATTTAAACCTTCAAACTACATTGTGAATATATATATAATAGTTTTTCCTCTACAGTGGTTTTATTTTTTTTTAAAGATTTATTTATTTATGCATACAAGAACTGGGGTACAGGCCAGAGGTGCAGGGGGTGAGAGGATTCACCAGAGACAGAGCAGGGAACAGAACAGGCAGACTGACTGACAGGTCTGCTGTTCCATGTGGGTAGCTCCCTGGCCAGGGATAGAACTCGTGCTTCAGTGGCTGCAGATAGCTTCATAGGTTGCATCTTAACCCCTTGTGCCACCAGGGAGGTCCCTACAGTGGGTTTTGTATTGATTACTTAGTTTATAAAGTTAAAGTCATTTTAACATGGCAGTTATTAAAAAGAAGTTTTCTGTTTGAGGAATAAGATCTGCTTTTTTATTGCCATTATTGCAGTTGATCAATAGTCGGTGTATTCATGCTTTGTTGATCGAGGGCAACTGAGTTGTCATATCAGTGGAATCATTAACACTTGCTCTAATATGCCAGAGAATTTAATTTAAAAGCACTGTCAAGTACTGTGTAGTTTGAGTTTTATCTGTATGAGTCATATTTAAACATTCCAAAGAAGCATTAATCAGTTATCCCTCTCTACCTCTGAGGAAAATGCCATTACTCCCTTCCAAGTAAGTACACAGGCGATTGTTTGCTTGCTGTGGACATTTTCCCCATCAGTTTATCTCAGGCAGAATTTTCCAACCCAGCCAACTTTAGGGTTTGATTTAGAACAAAGGATGATTATGTTTTATTAGATAAGAAAGGGTGTGGAGAGAGAAAAAAATCTGCTAATGATATGTCCTTTCCTCTTTTCTAGCCCTAATAAATTGATTTTCACTTTGACTCTGTCCATTTTGACTTTTGTGATACGCTTCTCAACCATGTTCTTTCCTTGTGATGTTTAGACGGAGAACTTCCTACATGTTTAGCCTCAGAGCAAGAACACTCAGGCTTTTCATGCTCTTTGGCATTAGTGACTAACACACTGCATTTCTGGCAGTGGAATTTCTACTTACAGAGTCTGACCCCTTGCACCACAGCCCTACATCTGAACATGTGCCCCTGGCCAAGGACCTTCCACTTTCCTCCTCAGTAGGCCCAGGATCTTCTGTATCCACAGATAGTGGGAATTACCTGCCCTTTATCCACTTTAGGTTCTTGACTTTTCAACATCATCTTCACACATGATCAGAAATATTGGTTATATAAATTTATAAATTAACCGGTATTATTCATATTATATTTTATGTATCCTTAGTTGGCAGTAGTAAGGCAAGAGTGTGAAAGAGTGACATAGATCATCAATCTTTACCTAACATGAGGCTCTTTAAAATCAATTGTATCTGGCCTCCCCGGTGGCACAGCAGGTTGAGCCCTGCGCTGTGAAGCTGTCCGCAGCCTCTGCAGTGTGGGTTCGATTCCCGGCCAGCCAGAGAGAGTCCCACGTGGCGTGGCAGACCGCTCCTGTCTCACCTGCTGCTCTCCTCAGCAGTGTATTTCGGTTGTCTGCCTGTTCTGATCCCCACTCTGCCTCTGGTGAATCCTTTCACCCCCTGCACGTTTGGCCTGTACCCCAATTCTTGTATAAAAATAAATCTTTGAAAAAAAAATAGTCTATTGTATCTCTGTGTCTTTCTGATAAAACAGTTACCAGTGTTATTAATTTTGTGCTTGTGCTTTTGAGACTCTTTTACAACTGAAATTGGTAAGACAAAGTAGGTTAAAAAGCATCAATAACCACACACACCCAAATATTGTCTGATTGGTTAAGTATTGTGATAAAAATACTTTATAAAAACTACATGGAATCTTCTTGGATGTGACTTAGTATAAAATTGTAGAAGAAATGTTGTGGCCTTAGTTTAGTCACTGGAACTGGCCATGAGACCTGACTGGAAAATTGAACAACTTGTGGTATGAATTTGGTGAACAAAATTGTGGAAATTCAGATCCCATTTGATCATGGGGGAAGCATATTTTTTCCCAGTGATTAACCAATGTCAACTGCCTGAAATTTATTGATCTCAAGGCTCTTCCTCACTTGTTGCCAGTAACTCTCCCTTACAGAGAACAAATGACTCACAAGCTCAAGCTAAATTAAGCACTCTGTAAAGATTTTCTGTCTCTAGAGCTACTCAAAGTCCGCTTTCAATAGTGGGCACTGATCCTTGCCAACTGGTTTACCCTTAATAACTTCATGGGTAGGGCCCTGTCAGAGAAGACTTAGATGTAGACACTCCCATTTTTATTATTTTTTTAAAAGGCTGCCCTTTTCAGACATTCCATGTGAAATCTGTTAAGGACAACATAACACTGGTCACAGATTTATGATTTTTCCTGGGCATTTGACTATGCACAGTGGAACCAGCTATGACCTAAGCGTAGCAAGTTCAGTAAACACCCTTTCCTTGCTCCAAGTTCTAGGAAGCTTCTATCTTAGCATGTGTTTCAAGCAGAGTCAGGTTGTGTGATAGACCAGAAATTTTCAGCAAGGATAAAGCAGATTGTTTTGCTCTTGTTTTATTTTTAAAAATACTTGTATCTTCACCCCTTCAAAATCTTGATGAGCACACATCGCTTCCCTATGAACTATGTACCTGACCCTTGACTGGACTGAAGGGAGAGATTATATCTTATACAACAATGAGCACTGTGTCATTGTTGTGTGTGTGAGTCCCCCACCGTCTAGTTCTGCCATGTAATTATGGTCCAAAGAAACTGCCTAATATTTATTACTGTACCATTAGAATCACACATTTGCCAAAAAGTTGCAGTATTTAATTTGCTATATCTAAAAGACCTGTGAAATAGATAACTTATCCATTCACCTTGAAGGGTTTACTTGAATGTTACCTGGTTTAAATAGATAGCTTACTTTAAAAAAAAATGGCTAAATATAAAGCTAACTTGCAAATTATTGTGGCCACTCCTGGTGGGGGGTTCTGCTCACCCTTTTCTTCCAAAGTACCCCAATGATGAAGAAGTATGAATGCCTACCCCCTAAAGCACTTGAGGCTTCAGGCACTTTTTTTTTTCCTTCTGAAGCTGGTGTTATCTTAAATTCATATGAATTTGGTACTTAGTGCATAATATAGCTGTTGTCATTTTAACATAAAACACTTTAAATTATGTAGCATCAAGCAGTAAATTAGACCTAGGAGATGTGCTGTGTTTTCCCTTTGTCACCATGTATCTTATTGCATATACTTCTGGGTGGGGGGGGCACTTGTTGTCCCATCCAGGAAGCATAAATCACAGTTCTCCAGTTGCTTAAATGGCTCTGTTTAATAGGGTCAGAAATGTTTTGGAGGAAAATTTTGGTATTCTTTTAGCCTACTTTAGAAGGGTTGTTAAATGCCCCCTTTTCTTTGAGGAATTACTTGGAGTGGTTCCCTATCAGGTGGACCCCTCTGCTCAGCGAACTGTCAGCGTGTATAACTGTGTTTTAATTGGAAATAGAGAATTTCTGCCCTTAGATTTCTTGCTAGAAGGTGTGTGTTACCTGGAATTTTTTTTTGTTAAGTTTTTAATCAAAGCTTCCTTAACAAGCATTATCAGTAGTGGAAAGATAAATAATACACCCATTATTCTAAATAAGTCATATTCATTTTTGCATATGGACTGTGTAAGAATCTGATGAAACGATGCCCTTGAACCCACAGACCTAATGTTTCACCTACAATTTCAGGAGAGTCATGGAATCCTTGTCTATCTTTCCTGGATTTCCAGTAAATCATTTATTCAATAAATATTTATTGAATATCTACTGAAATATTTAGCAAGTACCCATGGTTAGACATCAGGCTTGGTAGGTACTAAAATGTACATTTCTACTTCTGAAGGAATTCTATTTATAATAAGTTGCTATAAGCATCATAGTCTTTTGGGGGGCATATTAATGAGATAAGTTATAAGTAAGTAAATTTTATTTCTGTGAGGTTACAACATACATCCTCATCTTTAACAACAAAGAATTATTTCCTTTTTTAGATATTTATTATGTAAGTGCATTGTCCCTTTTATCTCTGCTATTAGTTTCATCCAAATTGGCAGAAATTTTGATTGAGAAGTGACTGTAAGGAGACTTTCAATGTTTGTAGACTAACTTTTCCTTAAAATCATGTCGTGAAGCATACCTGACTGAAAGTGTTTGAGATGGAATTATTACAGACTTTGTTCTGTCTGAATATTTTCCCTTTTTTGTGATTTATCATATACCTGGAAATTCTGTGTGGGCAGTTTGGTACAAGCTTTTGACTTGAAGTAGCCACATTTTGCTGTGGCTGCTGCAGTTTTAGGGTCTCAAGTTCTATTTGTAGTGACCTCTTGTCTGCCTTCCTTTTCTAGCCCTCTTTATTACCTACTCCTCTACTTTGGGGATTATTTAATGGTAAGGTGAATGAGAAGCTTATCTTAAAATGAACTCATTTCAAAGCGATTTAGAGCTAAAACATCGACTCAGAATTTTTCCCTTTAGCCTATAAATGATGAATTCTGTGGGTAACATCTCCCCAACTGTCAGGGGCAATGGCTTCACCCATTATGGGAAAGTTAGTCCTTTTTAAACATAGTTTTGTTTTTACTTCTTAATCACACTAATTTTTTTCAAGTAATAGAGTGTTTTTAAGTCTCTCAGATTCTTTTACTAACTGTTCATTTAAAAGTTAAATATGTTTATGTTTTAACCATTCATAAACTTGGCCCTCCAGTTATAATTTTCATTTCCTGAGTTCCTTTGACTTTTATAAGAATTTATAAATTTGAAGTACAGATTTATTTTTAGTTACATTTAAAGTAGGAAAATCATTAGACTGTTTAAAAATAGTGGCACCAGACTGAACTAAACAGGAGCACTGGAAAGTTTCATTTTAGGAACTGTGAATCCCTTGGGTGGTGTATGGATGTGATTCCACTCTGTAAGGTCATCTTAGGAATAGATTTGGTTCTAAGTTTAGGACCAGAAAGATTACTTCCTTCCTCCAAGGAAAAAAATGTTAACTCCAAAGCTATATTGAGTGAGGGCAGATATATTTTTTAATTCCACAATTACTGGAAAACCATAACTTGTGAGGTTGTATAATCTTAGTGTTCGTGTAATGCCTTGCAAATACAAGTGTGTTCATTAAGCTTTTGTTTAGTGAGAGGGTGAATTTGATATGATTTTAAACCGTGCTCTGGCTTATAAATACTATTTACACAAGTGGAAATGAGTTATATAGTAAAGTGAAAGTATAAAAAAATGAAATATTTTCTTTTCATGAAGTATATTGAAATTTTAACCACTTATAAGCCATTCATACATTTAGAGATGCTCACTCAAGTAAGTGATTTGTTCCTTGGAGGAACCCTGAAACTCAAAAATGTATGGTAAGAAAGAAAAATGAGATGATTCACTCTGGAATCTCTACAGAGATTTGCTTGGTTAAAAATTCGGTTATGTATCCGATACTTAATGAGCATGTCCTGTATCCTCAGAGAAAATGTGGAGGTAGAATGGAATCTGTCTGATCCTTTTAATTTACACATAGTTTTAAAGAAATGAACTAGATCTTGCTTCCCCCTAATTGTGAGGCTTAGGGTCCTGAAAACTCTTGTAAGGTTGAAGTTGTGGTGGATAACTTAAAACCTCAAAACTAAGGTTTGGGGCCTTAAGTTGAAGGTGGGCTGTGACAGTTACTGCATTTGCTAAACGAAAAGCAACACAAATTGCTAAAAGCAATTCAATGATGTTTTACGTCTCCAGTTAGTGATACTGGAAACTGTGCTCCATTCCATATACTATCCCTTGTTTGCTAGAGATTTTCTCAGATCTCATGCTTGTAAATTTGTGTTGCTATGTTGAAGACATAATATTTATAAAGTTTTTTTCTGAGTCTCCTCCATTTAAATATTTGGTGTCTTTCTGCTTTTCTGATTCAGCATTAACTTCCTCTCCTGCTAGCCGGTCCTACCTCGTGTTGGTTTTAGAGAAATGTGATTATGAGGCTGATTAAAATAATCAATGGGACAAGTGTAGGTGTTTACCTGTGCTTACCTCCCTCTCTGTTCATCAGTGCCCCTGATGATATATATATATATATATATATATATATATATGTAAAATGTAGATGCATCCACACACACACACACATATATATATATATATATATGCTCATTTCTTTTTTTTTTCAGTTGTAGGTCTTTTCATGGTTATTTCATTGCAAATCCTTTTCACCCCCATTCCTGATCCCCTGTTCTCTGAGGGTACCTGGGTGTGTTTACTTTCTTCCTTCCTTTATCTTTTCTAAGATTTCACCAGAACCATTTCTGTTATTTCTTTGCTATCAGCTACACTTCCCTTTTCTATTTCTGACCTCTCTTATTTTCCCTATTACGGGGAGATCATGATTTGTAAAAAGTGGAACTGAAATTCATACTGTAACTCAGGCAGAAAAGGTATATGAATATACATTCACTCACACACAGATAAATTCTATGTGTGCCTCTCAAGGTAGGGCAGCGATCACTATATCTATGTCTCATCATCTTCCTTTTCCATGATTTTTGTGATGAAAACTTGATTTCATAGGATAAATTACTTATCACTTGGTCTTTGAAAGCATGCCATTTGATAATAGTATAGTAGAGCAGGCTATTCTACATTTTAAAACTAAATTTCTATTAACTAGCTTTTTCAGAAGTCAGTAATATATATGATTGATATTTTTCTTCAGAACCTGGATTTCCTGTGCTTCCTACACTGAATTTCAAAGAAAGAGAAATAGTTCAGTATACTTTAATGTTATGTATCTTCTAAATCTTATTTTTAAAATATGAAATTTTATTTATAAAGATAGAATTCTTGTCTGGGGTACAGGAAACCTAAGTTTTTTTTGTAACATTCAAATAAATGACTTTTATATAAAATGTGGGCATTTTTTTCCTTAATACTTGAAATAACATTCCATTTAAAATCTTATTCCCTGTATTTTTCTTGATGCTTTTTAACTTTTTAATTTTCAAATAAATGAATAGCCCTCAAGGATGAAAATAAAAGTGTTTCTTAATGCATTATTAAAGAAATAACTTTAAATAAATTATTTTATGTGCTTTTCTTTAAAAAGCTGCTTTTTTTTGCTGACCTCTATTTTAATCTCTGAAATATGTTCCCATGAATAAAATGCGATATAAGTCAAACTGCTACATTCTGCACCCTTTTCTGACCACGAATGCCCCATTTTATTTTTTTTTGTAAAAGATTCTGAGAGACAGACAAGCCAATTAGTTTGTGAGTTGATAAATAGTTATTGCTATGCTCACCTGCGCAACTTTATTGTGTTAGATACTCGGGAAAGCACTCTATTTTTACTTATACCACTCTTCAGTCCTGTTGTAATATAAATTTATTATGTGTTCTTTGAAGTCATGAGATCAGCCACAGCAGCATTTCAGGAGAATACCATCAGCCAGTCTCCTAGTAGCACTCTGCAGAATTTACTGCCTGCTTTTGAAATTCTTGCTCGCCAAACTTTCACTGAATGACTCTTCATATAATTGAGTACAGCTGCAGTTTATTTTATTTGCCAAAAATAATTACTTTGCCCACTAAAATGACGGTTAAAATCCATTTGATGTTTGTAACTCTTAGACCTGAGATTTTGAAAATGCGCTTCAAGTGAGACTTCGCCAATAAATATCATGTCAGGTGCTGTTTGGACTGCTATTTCATCAAAATGTAGAATAAAGAATACATTATCACTGCCATTTATTTTACCTGTAAAATTTTTCATTTTTCAAAAGTGAAATACCATTTTGTTTGTACTTTAATTTCTCAATTATTAAATAAAAAAAAAGTAAATTTTGTCCACTGTGTGGATATAACAGAAATAGACCCGTGACTGGAAAAACATCTTTTCCTGGCCCACATTTGAAGCAGGTGCCCACAGTACAGGTGATGCCAACGATTTGTCCTGATCAGATCAGATGCTGAAATTGTATCCTGAGAAATCTGTTTACCTCTCTCTTCTTTTACCAATAAGATGTTTTAGTTATGAAAAACAGACATATTTTACAGCAGCAGTTCTCAAAGAGATTCATTCTTGGGGTCCATGACATCTTCCTTTTTCCAACTACCTACCTCTGTGAGCCTCAGCTTTCCTTAATACACATCAAACAATGTGTCACGAGAACCTGTATGCAGAAGCAGCTAGGAGAACCAAGTTGTCTGCTCTCAAACTAAAAATAAAAGGAAATTTGCAAACATATGTAATGTCTCTCTTTTTAATATATTTTTAAAATATAGCTAATATTGAAAGCTTACAAAATAGAACCCATTCAAAGATACCTTTCTAGGTAATAAAATCACAAGATATTTAATATTAATCTTCACAGCATCTTTAAGAACTAAGTACTAATATCTCCAACTCACAGATGGGGAAATAATTGTGAGGGAAGTTGAATAACTTGCCCAAGATTGCACAGTTAATAAGTGCCAGAACTTGGATTTTAAACTAGATTGTCTGAGTGTCTGCTCTTAACCAGTATGTTCTGCCTTCTGTTATTTTTGGATAGACCATCTTGACTTAACTTAGACTTTAAAAACAATCCAATACTGTACAAACACTTGCCATGGTACGTAAGATCCTAACAGCGGCCCAGGGAAATGATGGTGAATCCTTCTTAATGCCGGATTTATATTCTTGTCCTCTTCCTATCTTTGAAGTCAAAACATTTTCAGTTAGTCTCTAGAAACAGTATCATGACTGTGTAAAGGAACTCATTAATTAGTATTGAGGAGCTGTTTTCTCATTATAAATATATAATGGTTGCGGTAGCGTTCTTTAGATGGTAGATTACTATTTGTGTGCATATTTGAGGAGCTGGGATAAATGGGCACAGATCAGTTTCTATAGTCCTGAGTGAAAACCAGTCAATGCAGCAGGAATTGTATCTGCTATGGTAGTGAGCTCATTGACCTGCCTGTAATATTAATGTGGAATACATTTTATCATCAAATAATACTTGCGAATATAGCCTATGGTATCAAATTAAATATGTAACAATGGCACTTTTTACTTGCCTTCAATGGCTTCTTTGGAAGCCAGAACCCTAGCCATCATCAGTGTTGCCTTCAGGAAATCATTTAAACATGTTAAACGTATGTTTCATTTGGCAGTGGGACTGCCATATGCTGTCATATTGCCTCAGTGTGATTTTGCAAAAGTGAAAATGATTCTAAAATACCAATATGGTAAAATAAGTCCATCATTAAGTAACATGTATTGCATGCTTCATAATCTAATAAGTAATAAGAGGACAGATGATATTTTGGAACTTAAAAAGAGACAAAGCTCTTTGGTTTTGCATGATGAAGAATCCAGCTTAATTTTGCCCTAAACCATCCTAATTTTGCCTTAAACTAACCACTAGTGCTTTTCAAAAATCAGCCAAGATTTTGGACATTTAAATTCCCTTTCTGTTAAAAAATGTCATTAATTTGAAATATAAAGAAATGCTTTCTAAGGAAGCTGGTTTGCCTCGCCAGATCTTATAGTTATTTTGCTATGTGAGCTGTAAAACCCAAACATTGAGGCTGTTTTCCACAATGCCTTGTTGCCCAGACAGTGATGTCATGTTTTAAGCATGTTTAGTTTGCAAAGGTCCTCCTTTTGATCCTTTAGTTGTCACTTTTTTTATGCAGCTCCTCCTGAATTACAAAGGTACTGAAAGTAATTTGCTTCATTAAGGTCTGTTGCTGACACTGTTGTATTTCATTCCTCATTCTTCTCTTCGCCTCCTTCATTAAGACCTTATTCAAATTTGGATCATGGTTCTACAGCGACATCCATGCCATTATCATCTAAATAGCAATTACATATTCAAAAACAACAGCTTCTCCTTAACTGTCTGTAACTTAACATTTTACATAGATTCAAGTGAGCATTAAGAATAAAATGAATCTTTTCTTTGTGATTTACACCCCCCCCCCTTCATTCTTGATTTACTAGTTCGTGTTGAATAAGCTACTTGTAGAAGAAGGCAGGCAAAATTATTGATTGCTCAGCTTTAGTTTTGCAGAGATGTATGTATATCATATAAATTGTTTCTGTATTAAACCCAAATGACAGTGACCCTGATTTAATCATTCATCTATTTATTAGATAGCAAGTGCCAGTTTGGATATAATGGGGCAGGTTTGAAGTTTTATTAAGGAATTAATTATATCTCTTACAAAAGCTGCAAAGCTTTATAACTGGGAAACGTTAAAAAGAAACCTTTTAAAAATGAATCAATATAGTTGTGTTTTGTAGGATAGACCCCAAAATAGAGGCAAATTCTAATAAAATAACATACTTTTTTAATGACTTGGTTTTGTTCATCTTAAAGTTATATTTCATAATCAATGCATACTAAAGTGAGTTGTCTGAAATGAACAACTATAGTTACTAGATAAAAAGGGTTTCAAAAGATACAGTGAGCAAAAATACTAGGACTTTTTCTTTTGATATTAATATGTGGTTTAGAGGAACATTATACAAGATAGCAAATATATACATGTATGTATATTGTGTAAATACAGAGACAGGTACATTGTATGAATCTCTTTTAAGAATCTTAACGAGAAAAGTGTGCACATGTGTGTCTGTGTGCAGAAAGAAGGGAAAGGAGAGAGGAGGAGGAACTCAAACCATCAGAAATGTTAGTTATTCACTACCCAGTCTTGGTATCTTTTATAATAATAATAATAATTTCTTCTATATTTTGCAAATGTCTTGTCATGACTAGGAATTTTCTTTCTGTTTGAAATGAACTTCTATTTGTTGGTCTGTTCATAGTTTTAAATTTATCAAAATTACGTATGTGTAAATACTGGTGTAATGGACAGGATTACTTCCAATGTAAATTTGTTGAGACTCTAGATTAATCTTTGACATGTGTACGTTAGAAGCTTGTTAATTGTGTAAGGCCGCTAGTGAAAGTTAGGAAGACTTCTCCTTTGTCATCCTCCTTTGTCACTTCACCATTTCTTGTGAAGACGAGTATGCGGATAAGGGGAAGAGGTCATATGTGGTATTCATTTCAAAGACTGCCAAGCAAGGGCAGAATACTCTAAAACAGAGCAGAAGAACTTTCGGAGATGAGGTGAACCATGGGGAAATTTGGAGTTTAAAGAAATGAGCCTGCAAGGACAAAGAGGCTAGAGAAAGGAGTATGGTTTGCTTAGCATTCATGTCCCAAACGAGAGTCTGTTTGCTAGGTCCCCATAGTAAATTTTGTAATGTTATGACTAGGTGAGGTAAGGTCTTTAAAATGACCCGTCTTGCTGCATATTAATTTTAGCTCTTGCTTATGCTTAGTCCATTTGGACTAATATAACAAAAATACCATAAACTTGGGTGACTTATAAACAGTAGTCTATTTCTCACAGATCTGGAGAATGGTGAGTCTGTGATGAAGGTTTTAGCAGATTCATTGACTGTTGGGATCCTCCTTTCTGATGCAGAAGAGACTCTCTTCTCACTGTGTCCTCACAAGGAGCTCTCTGGGGTCTCTCTTATAAAGGCACCACCATCATGACCTAATCACCAGTCAGAGGCTCTGCTTTCTTACTTTGAGGATTAGGTTTCTACATGTAAATTTTGGGGGAAGGGATACAAACATTAAGTCTTATAGCATAACAATTCATAGTTTTAATCTTTTGATGTTTTAAAAAACATGTTATTCAGAATGGCAATGTAGTGAACACTCACATAGCCACCCCTCAATGTAAGAAATAGAACTTTTTCACCAGCCTTCAATACCCCCAATCTTACTTTCCATTAGTCCTGCTTCAGAGGTAAATTCCACTCTCTATTTGTTTCTCATTCTCCTTTGAAGTAGTGTTACCTTATTTGTTTCCATCTTTGGCTTAGGTTTTTTTTTTTTTTTTTTTTTAACTCCTTAGGATCATATACAAGTGGAATTACAGTCACGATGTATATAATACATTTTTTAAAATATTTATTCATGCATATAAGAACTGGGGTACAGGCCAGAGGTGTGGGAGGTGAAAGGATTCACCAGAGAGAGGGGGAGCAGAACAGGCAGATCTACTGACATACACTACTGAGGGGAGCAGCAGGCCAGACAAGGAGAGGTCTGCTGCCCCATGAGGGTTGCTCCCTGGCTGGATGCCAATAGCTTGATAACACTGTCTTTAACTCCTGTGCCACCAGGGCAGCCCCTATATAAAACAAAATATTCTTAAGCCACCTTCCTTTTTCAACATCATATAACTGGGATTCATCCACATTGCTGCTTGTATCTTTAATTTTTATATTTTCATTTGGCAGCCTATTGCCTGAATATACCACAGTTCTTATCTGTTCTGATAATTAACAGTTGGAGTGCTTTTTGTGGTTTGTTTTGCTCTTAAAAGCAGTGATGTTATTGGACATTCAAAGGCAAATAAAACAAAACCTTGACCTAAGTAATAATTCTTACATAAAAATTACTCAGAATGGACCATGAACTTACATATAAAGCAAAACCTTATGGAATTTTATATTTTTATAAAACTAAAGATAGACAAGTTCTGGCATCTAGAAAAGTTTAGAACTTTTGGCAGAATTCTTACACCAAAAATGTAATCCATAAAAGGAAAAAATAATAAATAATAAACCCATAAAGGGAAAATATAATAAATTGAACTTTAAAATACTCTGAAAGACTCAGAGGATAAAAGAGTATTTGTAAACCAAAGGATGGTACCTAAAATCTGTGAAGAACTCTTAAAACTCAATAGTAAAAAGAAAACCCAGTTAGAAAATGAACAAAATACACAGACAAAAATACATTTTACTTAAGAAGTTGTACAGATAGCAGATGATCCCAGTATTCTGTGTCATTAGCCACTAGGCAAATGTGATAAAGCCACAGTCAGGTATCTCCATGCATACCTATCAGAATAGCTAAAATAAATATAAGTGACACCATCAAATGCTGGTGAGGATGTAGAGAAATGGGGTGGTAGAAGTGTAAAATGATCTAACCACTCTGGAAAATAATTAGGTAGTTTCTTAAAAAAAAAAAAAAACTCAACCACAATTACCATGAAACCCAGTAAATTACATTTTTTGGCATTGATCCCAGAAAAATTGAAGATGTGTGTTTACATAAAAACATGTACCAACAAATGTTTATAGCAGGTTTATTTATAATAATTCCAAACTGAACACAAATCAAATGCTTTTCAGTGGGTGAATGATGAAATTACCTGGTGCATCATACTATGGAATAATATTTAGCAATAAAAAGAACACAAACTATTGATACATACAGCAAGTTGGATGAATCTCCAGAGAATTATGCTGAGCAAAAATCAGCCAATCCCTAAAGGTAACATACTGTACGATTCTATTATATAATGGTCTTTATTTTTTTTTTAAAAGATTTATTTATTTATTTATTTATACAAGCACTGGGTACAGTCAGAAGTGAGGGAAGGTGAGAGAATTCACCAGAGCCAGAGCAGGGAGCAGAACAGGCAGACTGATGAAGTACACTGCTGAGGGGAGCAGCGGGTGCGGCAGGAGAGGTCTGCGTGCCATGTGGGACCCTTACCAGTGGCCAGGGATTGAACTGGCGCTGCAGAGCAGCTGCGGGCAGCTTCGCAGCCCAGCACTCAACCACTGCGCCACTGGGGAGGCCCTATAATGGTCTTTAAATAAAAATTTAGAGATGGAGACAAGATCATTGGTTGCCAGCGGTTAAGGAGGGGTGAGGCTGACCGCAAAGTAAGTGTAAATATGAAAGGGCAGTCTGAGGGGTCCTGGTGTTGATGCAAATGTTTTGTCTTCTGACTGTATCAGTGTCAATATCCTTGTTGTGATATTGTACTATCATTTTGCAAGATGTTGCCATGATGGAAAATTGGAGAGAGTACATGAAATTTCTCAGTGATATTTCATATACCTGCATGTGACTTTATAGTCAACTCAATAGGTTCAATTAAAAGACAAAACAGTAATGTTATGAACGTTCTCATACATGTCTCCTGGTACATACCTGAGCTTTCCTCTAGATTTTATTTCTAGGAGGAATTGCACGCTATGAAAATGTTAACCTTCGTAAATAATGACCAATTATTTCCCCAAGTCTTTGCACTAACCTACTTTTACCCAGAAGTATATGAAAATTATGGTTGTATGACATCCTTCTTAATTATTTAATATTCTGAGACTTAAAATTTTATCAGTCTGATGGGTGGAAAATGATATCTCATTATGGTTTTAATTTGTTTTCCTGATTATAGTGAAATCGGGCATTTTGATTTATGTTTTCTCCTCCTGCGTGCTTTTTCCTCCAGATGTAAAACCAGTCTTTTGCTCCCTTATTCTAATGTGTTGTCATTTTCCTACTGATTCTTAGGAGGTCTAGATATGAATCCTTTGTGAGTGATGTTGCATTTTAAAGTAAACTAGTTAGAGATTTGTCTTTCTCTTTTTATATCAGTTGATGAAGAAAAGTTTTAGTGCGACTGTCTTTAAATGCATAAAACATTCCTTAATGAGTTGTACTTTTTATTCTAGTATAAGAAGTCCCTTCTTTGATGCCAGAAAGATAGCCTCTTGTAATATCTTCTAAAAGTGTTATGGTTGATTGGTTTATTGTGTAATGGGATGCAATGAAAAATTTCACATAGACAACAAATTTTCTTAGCACCATTGTGGACTAATTAATCTTTTCCTCCCTATCTGCCAAGCTCACTCTAGAGGGAGAGAAAGAAAGTGTATGTGTATGTATCTATTCCTTTTTCAGCTCTCTGTTCAATTCCATCAGCCTGTTTGTGAGTCAGTTTCATAAAGTTCACTATACTTAGTGCATTACTGTTTTCTTCATCAAAAACTTTTGGACCGTCTTTTGGCTCTTTTTCATATAAATGTTGAAGTCAGTTCATCATACATAGCCATACAAAAATTATGAATAAATAATAACCAAAAAACCACACCCATCCTGATGTGATTCTTGTTGAAATTTTTATTGAATTTGTAGATTAATTTTCGGAGAATTGATATAATTATAGTATTGCATATTCATATGTGAAATAAAAAGCAACAAAAAAGGAACAGACAGACCTAAATGAAAGCAAACCCTAGAAATCTGATTGTAGAATTGAGGCTACCAAAGGGGGTGAGTGACAGGTGGGGAGAAAAGGACAGAGGGAACCCTGTGGGCTGTGGTGGAGGATTATGGGTACTTTGCCAGAAGGAGTGGTGTGCTAACATGTTGAAGAGATGTGAGTCTATAACTTTTTTTAAAAAATTTTTTTACATCCTTGTTCATTTATAAACAGTATTTGCTTCCCCCCACACCCTCAGGTGTAGTCCCCATAGAGTTTCCTTCCCCAATGCACCCGTGCACCATCACCTCATCCCCTGTGCTCCTCCTTCCCTCCCTCTGATCCCTCTCCCTCCTCCTCCCCTGCAGTATGTCTCTGATTTATAATTGCCCATTTTTGTTTTGTTGTGTTTTGTACTGTTATTATTATTTTACATTGATGTCTTATTTGGTTCCTCTATATTCCTGCTTAAGTGAAACTGTGCGATTTTTTTTTTTTTTCCTTCTGGCTTATTTCATTGAGCATAATTCCTTCTAGTTGCATCCATGTTGCTGCGAATGGCATGATTTCACCTTTTTGGTTGCCGAATAATATTTCATTGTGTATATGTGCCATATCTTCTTGATCTAGTTGTTTATTTTTGGGCATTTGAGTTGTTTCCAGGTTTTACCTATTGTAAATAGTGCTGCAGTAAACATAGGTGTACAGGTGTTCTTTTGAATCAGTGTTTTTGTGTCCTCTGGGTAGATCCCTAGGAGTGGAATTGCCGGGTCATATGGTAGCTCCATTTTTAGTAGACTGAGGAACCTCCAGACAGCTTTCCATAGCGGCTGGACCAGTTTGCACTCCCACCAGCAATGTAGGAAAGTTCCTTTTTCACCACATCCTCGCCAATATTTGTTGTTGCTTGTTTTTTTTGATATGTGCCATTCTTGCTGGTATAAGGTGGTATCTCAATGTGGTTTTAATTTGCATTTCCCTGATTATCAGGGATGTTGAACATTTTTTCATATGCATGTTGGCCATTTGCTTTTCCTCTTTGGAGAAATGTCTTTTAAGTTCTTCTGCCCATGTCTTTCTTTCTTTCTTTCCTTTTTTTAAGATTTATTTATTTATCTATACAAGCACAGGGTACAGTCAGAAGCACAGGAGGGTGAGAGAATTCACCAGAGCCAGAGCGGGGAGCAGAGCAGGCAGACTGACGGAAGTACACTGCTGAGGGGAGCAGCGGGCGGCAGGAGAGGTCTGCACGCCATGTGGGACCCTTGCCTGGGGGCCGGATATCGAACTGGCGCTGCAGAGGCAGCCTCGCAACCCAGTGCTCAACCGCCGTGCCACCCGGGAGGCCCACTTCTGCCCATTTCTTGACTAGATTGTTTTGTTTTTGTTGAGTCCTGTGAGTTCCTTGTATATCTTTGTGATCGGTCCCTTATCAGTTGTATGGAGTGCAAAAATTTTTTCCCAATCAGTGGGGTGTCTCTCTGTTTTGGTTAATGTCCCTTGTGATGTGCAGAAGCTTTTTGGTTTGATGTAATCCCAGCTGTTTATGTTTTCCTTGACTTTCTTTGCTTTGGGTGATGAGTCTTTAAATATGTTACTGCAGTGTATGTTGCGTAGTGTTTAACCTGTATTTTCTTCTATATATTTTATGGTTTCAGATCTTATGTCCAGTTCTTTTATCAATTTTGAGTTGATTTTTGTGCACGGTGAAAGGTAGTGGTCTAATTTCGTTTTTTTGCGTGTGATGGTCCAGTTTTCCCAGCACCATTTATTGAACAAACTGTCTGTGTTCCACTGCATAGTCTTTGCTCCTTTGTCAAAGATCAGGAGTCCACATAAGTGTGGTTTTATTTCTCGGCTCTCTATTCAGTTCCATTGGTCTGTGTGCCTGTTTTTGTTCCAATACCAAACTGTTTTAATTATTATGGCTTTGTATATAGCTTGAAGTTTGGAAGTGTACCTCCTTTCTCCTTTGTTTTCATCAGTAGGGCTTTGGCTATTTGTGGTTTTGTTTTTGTTTTTGTTTTTTTTTTTTGTGGTTCCATATGAATTTCATCAGTAGTTGTTCTATTTCTTTGAAGAATGTCATTGAGATTTTTATTGGAATAGCATTGAATCTGTATATTGCTTTTGGTAGGATGGTGAGCCTATAACTCTTAACGTATATAAAGTATTGCAAACCAACACTGCCACAATAAAAAATAATACAATTAAAAATAAAAAATTGGATTACTTTAGCTTTGATTTGAGAATTTGGCCATATTTTTATGAGTGAGATTTATAATTTTCCATTCTAGTACTGCTTTGAAATGTTTGGTTCAGGATTATATTTGAGTCACTAAATAAAGGGAAATATTCCTTATTTTATAGAAATGTGTTGGAAAAATTTGTATAAGATTTGATTTTAATAGATTTTGCTTGTGAAATTATCTGGGCTTGGTGTTCCTTTAGTGAGTTACTTTCATCTATTGAATGACTTTATTAATAATTATAGACCAGGTTACTGAGTCATTTTCTGTTACAGTTTCCTAAGCAACTTCTCATTTTTAAAAAATTTCAGAATTTATTGCCCAGAGGTTTTTTTTTTTATAACTTTTTTCCCAAGCCCTCTGGGATTTTTATGTTACGTTTCTCCCTCTAATATTATTTTGCTTTTTCCTTTGCTATTTTTTCTTTTAATTTTCAAGGATCAACTTTTATATTTATTAACCTTCCTTATTGCATTTAATTTTTTATTTTATTTTTAGCTTCATCTTAATTATTTTCTTTCATTTTATTTTGGATTTGTTAGTATCCTTTTTTTTAAATTAAAGTAACATTGGTTTATAATATATAGGTTTCAGTGTGTGCATGACTATAAATATACATCTGTATCAACTAAGTTCCCACTAAAAGTCTAATTCCATCCTTCAGCATGTACTTGACCCTTTTAACCTGGTTTACACACACTCCTTCCCTTCTGGTGACCACTAATTTGGTGTTATAATCTGAAAGTTTATTTTTGTCATATCCATTCATTCATTATTTTGTTTCTTTATGCACCACATATGAATGAAATCATATGCTGTATGTCTTTCTCCATTTGACCTATTTCACTGAGCCTGACACTCTATGTCATTGTAATGGCTTAGGTTAATTGATTACCTTAGGCTCATCAAATTTTAGCTTCTTAAGTATTCTAAGATTTTTATTTAAAATCTCTGTATTTTCCACAAAATGTAATTGTAACAGTTTTCAAGTTTTAATTGGTGTTATTTCCAAAAGTTTGCAGTGTTATGTATTTTTTAAATTTCTGTATTATTTAAAACTATTTTAAGATTTCCAAATATATGAGATATTTTGGTGATTTTTTTGTAGATGATTTTTAATTTAAATGTGTTGAGTCTTAGGTCATAGCCTAGTAACATGATACAGAAAATTTTGGAGTGAATTTTTTGAGTATTTGATGATAAATTTTGATGTATATTTCTATCCCATATGTATCTTATTACCTTAGAATATTTATGTTATGGTAAAAAAAAAACTGCAACTATTAAAGCTAGATTTTCAACTGTACAAGCTTTGTAATACTTGGCCATGGCCTGTTTGTGGACTATAGTCCTATTTCAAGATCAGAATTATTTTTTAAGACAAGGGATAATTCTATATAGTTTTGTCTTAATTTCATAACTTGTTGACATGCTTATCACAGATCTTAAATACTTAGTTTTGTGAGAAGTTATTTTATTATGAATTCTCTTAATTTTGACATTTGACTTTTACTTTCATCCACTTGATTATTACCTTCTTATATTTATCGCATGGATTTTTAGATGACTCCATTGCTGGTTGTTCACTGTATAGCTTAATACCTAAAATAGGAGTGAGAGCATAAAAAACAAAATGTAGTTGGTAAAAACAATCCATAAAATGATCTAAGAACCTTTCATAGTAGGACAGACTAAGAGAGGACTTAGTAATACTTGGTTAAGTTGAAAACAGCATTTACTAGTGTTTTGGGATGTTATTAGTTGGGAAACAAGGAGAAACATGTTAAAATACATTTGCCAAAAGCTTGACTTAAACTGGTTAAAGAGGTTTTATAAGAATGTTTGTAGTCTTTAATATTACTGCATTTTGAAAATATCTAGGTTGGGCTTATAATATTCAACTTTTCCTAAACTGACTTATAGCTCCTTTTCTATAGAGGAGCTTACAAAACTTTTTTCTGCTGAACCAAAGTTTATCAAAATGCCACATAGAACAATTTTTAGAAAGTTATCAGTAATTGTTAGGTACAAATTTTGAGATCTTTGATTGTAAAGTTTTATACCACTGGATTAATTAATGTGTTAATTAATACGACTGCCTGATAGTTGTCTGGTGCTTTAAATTTAATTTCAGAGCACAATGACATATCTGATTTCATTCTGTCTTCAAAACAGCCCTGTACTGTTGAGTCTTTCTGCAGTCAGTAAAGCCTCTGGTTAAACATGTCTTTTCTGTAAATGCTCTTAGTAATTCCACTGAGGAGTTCTTAACTTTCGTGGCTGAAATTCTTTCCTTCCCCATTGTTGACTCATGGAAGTAATATATTAGATGAAGCTCATTTTGTTGTTAAAGAAAGAACAGTAATCCAGTTAATTAAAATGGACAGATTTTTACCTGTTTATGTTAGCATGTTTGGGTTTTCCTATACTGCTTACAGCTTGGTGGATGGTCAGCATTAACTATTTTACTTTGACTGATAGAGTTCTGGTTGTCAGACTTTGTTATTAATGAAAATACAGTATTTTTTATCAAGATGAAAAAAATAGTCTTCATATACCTTAATGAGTTTTATTTTACTTAGTAAGTTTTATTGCCCTAAGTGAAGATTTATATTTAAAATTCCTTTGATTGAATTTTATTATTAATTATAGATAGGCCAATCGAATTCTTTGGAAATACTTGCTAAAAAATATAATACTTGTAGATTTTTGAAAGAAAGAATTGGAAGTATAGGGTTGGTCCCTGACAAAGGTTTGTTTGGTTAAGTCAACATTTATTTTTCTTTAATATCCTCCAGCCTGCCTTTGTTTCCTTTTTAATGCCTCTTTTATCTGTTTCTTTGGAAAAGAGACATCTTGTGTTTTTCTCAAAGAGAAGTGTACGAGGGAATTCTTCAGTAATTTTGTAGACCCACCAATATGCAATAGCTTTTTTAAATCCCCCGGATGTTGGTGGTGTCCAGACTCGTCTCTGTTGGACAGGCAGCTCCTACACCTGCAGCAAAGTGGTGTCTTGTCCAAGTGTCACACTCTGTGTGTTTCCAATTGTAGTTGCACAACTTAATTTTACTAGCTATGAGTAGAAAGGAGTAATTATTTCAGTAAAAAACATAATTAAGTGCCATGGAAATAATGTATACAGTTTAATCACTAAAATAATAGGTGTGGCAAACATAACTTATAAAACAATCTAGGAATCTGCAGCAGACAGATTTGCTAATGACATTAACTTCTCATCTGCTTCAAAATAGTAGGAGATAATGTGGCTGTACTCCCAGGAAAAGGTCTCAGCCCCAAATCTCCATGTGGAAAGGTAGCAAGTAGAGATTGAAAGTTGGGGAAAAGTTACACTTGGGGCATTTGGCACTTTAAGGGAGAAATTATCTTTTGATCCATGCCTGTTGTCCAAAAATTTACAAATGATGTGTCTTTTTATTGATAATGATTATTTAATATAGGTCAGTCACACCAAGTAGTTGAAACAGTTCTCCAGAAAAGCAGAGCATATGGCAATTGAGTGAAAAAAATTCAAAGAAGGAATTATAGTTGCCTTAGGCAGCAGGGCAAGTAGTTCTAACAAACTACAGCTTTTTGATGTAGGCAAATTCAAAAATCCTAGAACTTTATAAAAGTGTGCATTATATATTTTAGACTAAATTATTTATAGAATTTTTCTTCATTAATGTGTACCCATAGCACAGAAATTCTTGAAAATAAACTTACCAGCTCATGAAGTTTCTTCATGTCCCTATTTTGAGGACCTTAGGGAAACTGACCCTTTAAAAGCTTTACTTTTGTCAGTGAATGCAATGTTCTTGTTTTAATTTTTGAATGGGAAGATTTCAGAGTGATTTTTAAATTTAATCTGGAAAAAAATAGCAGAGCTAGCTATCCTATGCAGTAGATAACATGAAGCATCTTAATAATGGTATGGTGATGTCAGAGAACAACATTTCCTTTTAAGCACTTAGTAAACTTTGGTGGAAACCATCACTTAAAAATATCCTGAGTAACAAGGAGATTCTTAGCACAAGTGCTTTTTGTGTACAGTTGACCCCTGAACAGCACAGCTTTGAACTGTGCAGGCCCACTTTTCTGCGGCGTCTATGCTTATGCTTACACCAGCTGTCAGTGAATCACAAGCAGAGCTGCAGATATGGAAGACCAAGTATAAGTATAGGTGGTTTTCCCATTGTATGGGGCAGGCACCCTTAACCGGCTCATTCTTGAAGCCTCAATTATATTTGTTTTAAATTGCCTCAGGCAAATTGCAAATGTCACAACTGGTTTTTTTTAATGAAATTATGGATGATGGAAAAACATATAGATTGTGATGGGAAAGGATGGCTGTAAATATGAACAGAGGAGATAAATCTAGATCTGAAAGTATCTCAAGTCATAGTTACAGATTTCCCAGAAATAGCTTTATATTGTATTGAATTAAAACCTGAATCAGCATTCATTATAATAAGGGAGGGAGCCGTGCTGGGGGAAAATATATTTCTTCTAAATAAGTTCAAATTACTTTATCAAAAGAATATTATTTATGTTTTGAATTAAAATGTTTAAGGGATGCACATTTTTATGATTTTTTGTTAAACTGGATTTTTGTTAAATAAAGAAGTGGTTTCACTCACACTGGATGAGATGGCTTCTATTATATTTAATTTTGCTTTTCCCCCTTGAGAGAAGATTTTGTTTAAATCGCACAACTGCTATGTATGGCTAAGTTTGGAGCTGGTCGTAAATCCTTGCCAGATTAACATATTCTGTTAAATGAAAGTCTGCTTAGGGAAGTTGCCTATTAGTGAACTGAAAGTACTGTAGGTTCTAGTTATCATAGTTGTATAGGTTTTAGACTTTAGAGAAATCCAGTTTCTAGAGTTAGAACAGTGATTTATTATTTGAAAAGTGTGTTGAATAACCTGTCGTGACAGAATGTTTATTAACTTCCTATTTTTGTAAAATAAATTGTAAGTTTTATATCAGATAACAATCAAACTGCCATCGTTTATGTGGGAAGAAGAAATACTGCAAAACTTGAGCGATTTTTCCAAATAATGTGTGGACTATAATTTGAATTATGTTCTTAATCCCTAAAGGTATTTTGAAATAATATGCTATGAATTTCTTATAATACACTTCATTTTAATCATAGAACTATTTTAATATTTACATTTTTTAATACTGTCATATAGGAAGAATACTGTATCCATTAGGATACTGAGGATGTGGGTGGTCTGTTCTTGTTTTGCCACCATATTCCTGGCACTTTTGTTGAATTAATAAGAGAGGGGGCCTCCCTGGTGGCGCAAGGGGTTAAGCACCGCACTGTGAAGCAATCCGCAGCCTCTGCAGCACGAGTTCAATCCCCAGCTGGCCAGGGAGCAACTCACATGGCACAGCAGAACTCTCCTGACTTGTCCGCTGCTCCCCTCAGCAGTGTATTTCAGTCAGTCTGCCTGTTCTGTCTCTGGTGAATCCTCTCACCCTCCACATCTCTGGCCTGTACCCCAGCTCTTGTATGGATAAATAAATAAATCTTTAAAAAAAAAGAAATGAGAGTAAAGATGCATAATCTAAATATTTATTTATTTTTTTTTAAGATTTATTTATACAAGAATCAGGGTACAGGCCAGATTCGCGGGATGGTGAGAGAACTCACCAGAGACAGAGTCGGGGAACAGAACAGGCAGACTGACAAAATACACGGCTGCAGGGATCAGTGGGCAAGTCAGGAGAGGTCTGCCGTGCTGTGTGGGACCCTCGCGAGCCGGCCCGGATCGAAACCTGCGCCACCAGGGGAGGCCCCCATAATCTAAATTTTTAAATATCTTCAAAATCATACTTATAGGCTATTTTGGAGAAAAGTTATTTAAAAAAATACTGTATTATTGTCTAATATGAATTAGATACCTAAAAAAATCAAAACTATTGGAAATATGTTATATTCCTCTCATTTAAATCCAAAAATCTCCTTGGAACCAATTGTCTGATTAGCTTCTGTGAATCTGATGATGTTGGGGTTTTCCTTCTTTGTTTGAAAAGTTCTGATTTACCTCATTTCTTTGTATGGATGTTATTCTTGACATAGACATTTATTAAATACAGACAAAGGATAACAGGCATACTTGCAAAGTAGAAACCTATTCTTTTATAACACTCAGCAGTATCAGCATATTCATTTTAATTTATAGATTAATTTAAAAAGAACCTGCTTTATATTATGACTCAATAAGTGCAAGGTGAAGCTGGGAAAATCTTTAATTTTTTATTAAAGCCTCTCAGGTGATTTGATCATCACTCAAGTTTAGAAACCACTGATTAAGACTAATTTCTTGAGCATTTGCTGGTATGTTTAGTTCCAGACAGGAAGAAAATGGAATTTTTTTAAATATAAAATCTTTAGGGGTGCCACAACTTATAATGTGCTAAAGATTAGAATAACAATTTTTTTTTTCCTTTTTGTTAACAAGATTCAATGATGGCTTAGAGAGCTAAAAACACTGTGGGGATGGATTTGGTAGGTCCCCAAGATACAGTGATGAAATATGATTAACAAGCTATAGGGGAGGTTCACAAATGTGTGATTTTGAGATCTCTTCTGTTTGAAACCAATCCAGTCTTCAGTTCGATCTAGTATGCTACAAATGGAAAGATTAAACTGGAGCAATATAATTAGGGTAAGCCACTGCGTCTGTACTTGAATTGCAGCAACTGAACTTGAAACCAGCTGCAAAATGGTGACTAATCTCTCTGGCAAAGCCCACATGAGAGTGTAGTACAATAAGCCAGCTTCAGCCTCATGTCTCTTCAACTTGCCTCTGAGCAGGTGATGGTGATGATGCAATCTGATTATACTTTTGAATGTATTCTAACCACAGTCAACAGTTGAGCCTCACAAGGGATTTCACAAAAGACTTCAAACCGATTGTATATTTTTTCAGATACTTTCCACTCTAGAAGGCCCTGGAAAACAATACATATTTTTTCACCTCGGTGGCTGTCATACTTTATAATAGTGTATAGTCTTAATTTTGGCAGATTTGAATTTTTTTTTACATGTGAAAGAAAGACGAGGAAAATAATGTATGTGGAAAAAAAGCACTTGACGCTGTTACTCAGAATTGTTCATGAATACTTATATTGATCCATGAAAATAATTAAACTGTTCAGACTGTTTAATTTTGTACATGTACAATATGGTGAATAGGTGGACTCTTCAGTGTTTTAGTGGTATACTAATCTTCATATTCCGAGCTCTGCCTCCTAGTTTATAACCTGTCCGATGAGATGATATTTAATAGTGCTTGAACACAAAAGGTGTTTAATAAATACTCGGTTTGACTTGGATGTCAGCCTTTATTTTTTCAGAAGAGAATGATTTCTTCTTCCAGTATACAACAGAGGGAAATAGTGAGAAAGAATAAAGCCATCTGTCTGACAATGTATGTCATCTTTGGGGGAAAAAAGCACTGCCTGACCTAAAATAAAGTCACAGATCTTACTTAAAATGGGTCAGATGGATAGAATAATTGTTTTGTTAATCATTAAATATCAAACAATATCTGCAATGAAGCTTGCAATAAAGGACTTGAACACCACAAAACTAGTAAAATTGAACTTGCAATTTTTCAGGTGTACCCCTGAAAATAAAAGGGGAAATGGAATTTAAAAAAAAATCAAAAAACACAACCTTGGTGGTACCAAATTTAATGAACCTGAGAATCGCTTTGGGTACTTGTCAGACATGCTCATGCATGGGCCTAATCCCTATGTATTGAGAATTTGTAGATTTTGGAGGGGTGCCTGGCACCTGTGATTTGGATCATCTCTCCTTGTATCCCCCCACCCAATGACTTTGATACACATCAAAATTTCACAAGCACAGACCCAAACTACCATAGTATTATAGTGTGGACTGTTAATTACTGTCTAGTATATACCACTAAGTTTCCTAATTTGCAAGAAAAAGAATAAATTTCATTGTCATCAAGAGAAATTAACTTTACACATAGTAATTATAAAATGACTGTGTAAAAAACAACAAAGGTCATTGTCTTTAGTTGTAATTTTGTAGAAGAAGCTGATATATTTTTTATTTTTTCATGTCTCTGATTCATAATTGTTTTTGCTTTGTTGTGTTTTGTTTTTTAGATATATTTTTTACTTAAACATTTCATAAAGATACAGGGCATTTTACTGAAGACCTAAAAGCTTCCAGTGAAAAGACTAAGTGAATTGAGTGCAGGTATGATGCCTTCTAGTAATCTGAATTTATACAAAAGTAGAAGTTAGAATATTTGTGTTGTGGGTTGAATTGTGGCCCCGTCCTCCAAAAGACATTTGAGACCTAACTTCCGGTAGCTATGAAGGTAACCTTATTTAGAAAGTTTTTGCAGATGCAGTCAAGTTATGATGAGGTCATATTCATTGGAGTGAGCTTTCATCTAGTGACTGGAGTCCTTATAAAAGGGAAATCTGGACACAGAGATACACACTCAAAGGAAAAAGCCATGTGATGATGAAGGCAGATTTGTAGCCATATGGCTATAACCCAAGGAACTCCAAGGAGTGCTGGCAATCACTTAAAGCTAGGGAGAAACAAAGAACAGTCTTCCCTAGAGACTTCAGGGAGAACATGGTCCTGCTGACACCTGACTTCAGACTTGTAGCCTCCAGCATTGTGAGAGAATAAATTTGTTATTTTAATCCACCAAGTTTATGGTGGTTTTTTATGGTAGCCCTAGGAAACTAATACAACACATGAATGTCTATTCTGTTATTTGAATTTCTTACCAAAACTTGAATAGAAGAAAAAATATTAATATTTCTTTTCTCTCATATCCTGTATGTGTGTAAAGGTTCATATGCTTTGGACCTGCCATCAAGGGCAAGTTGGAAGTCTGCTTGCATTGTCAAGGTCCTGGCTTAGTACTATTAACCAAGTGAAAATCACTCTTTCTCAGCATGATTATAAACCATAAGGGTTCCTACCATTATAACTCTGTTTTGCCTTAAAAAGAAACTCATGTATCTGAATAAGTATTCAATGATACCAGTATTTTCCCCATGACTATGGAAGAGATTTTTGTCATCAGCAGGAATGCATCACCTCCCATAAAATCTTACTGGAATGAAAACTCCTGTCCACTACAAGGAAGGTCTTTGCAGAGTCAATGAATCAACCTTGTGCTGCCTCCTCTTCCCTCTCTCTGATCATCTGTGACTGTCCATAAGGATTTTGGCTCCTTGTTCTCTTGGTGATTTTATTGAAGTCCCCAGCCAAACCTGTTCCTCTTCACTGATCCAGTTTCTAACTCCTGGGACCTCCACTGTATTAAAAAATGTTATGGTGAAGAGCACAATTTAAAGCCATAATGTGGTGCATGTTCAAATATGTGTGCACATCTAGAGCTGCTGTTTTGAAGAATAATTTGATCCTCACTATATGTATCCATACGGCCAGGTCTCCACAGAGATGGGGTACTACCACTTGGGAAAATCCTGACTCTGGTTTTTCTCTGGTGGGGGGCAATAGGCAAATCATTTACTCTCATTGGGTGTCAATTTTATCACTTATAAAATTGGAATAAGTCCCATGTTAGAAGTTGATGTGTGGATTAAATGAGTAGCCATATCTAGCATTTAGGAAGCACTTGAGAAATGATCTCTGGTTGCTATAAGGATAATAAGAGTCTGTCTGCCTTTTTATTATGTTTCTCCTTTCTCATTTGTGTATCTATTTAGCAGTATTTATAGTGGGCCTACCATATGCTGATCACTCTGCAAAACATTAGGAATAGGTGGCGAATATGCTAGAGCCTGTGTTCTCACAGAACTGACTGTACAGTTGGAGAGACAGACCAAAGAAGCGAAAACTGCAACATCCACAACTGCTTTGGGAACAGATGACCAGGCACCGAGATCTGGAGAAGTCCTCCCTAAGTAACACAAGCTGAGGGGAGAACATGTAAAGGAGTTAACTGAATGAAGAGGGGAGGGAGCTGAGAGGGTTCCAGACTGAAGGGACAGCAAATCAGAATGGCCCATCGGTGGAGAGCATGTACCACTTGTAATGAATTGGACAAAGGCCCTTAGCCTGAAGAGCAGACAGCCAGGAAGGAGTGTGGAGCTTGATGAGACTAAGGATCAGGGAGACTCACATCATGCGACACCTTGTGGGTGCTGATAAATTTCTATCCTCAGAAAAGAAGTCTATGGTAAACTTTAAGCTGTGGGTGAGGCTGCTATGGCCAAATAAGGATTTCAAAGATACTCCTTCATTTTCTTCCTCTGATTAAGAGTATTCAGCCTCAGATAGATGCTGTTCATTCTCTCACACACTTAGGACTTGGCTTCTATGATCAAGGTGGTCATTCTCCTGCTGCCATCTCGCCACTTCAGTCCATTTCTTTTCGACCTTGTTATAAGAATATCATCTTCTGAGCTTCATCCCACCTGCCATCCTCTGCTCCCTGTAGATTGTGCCTCAGACTCCACAGGGCAGGAACTTCACTTTTTTCCATCCTTGGCTCCTCTGGTCAGCCAGAGCAACTCTTAACATCCTTGTTGATGCCCCAGCTAGCCCCCTAACAACCTCTTTTCTTCCTTCTGCAAAGACTTCTGTGGCAATGACTTTTCTACTTTAGCAGTTCTCTGTTGTTGCCTTGCTCTGCATGATATAATCACTCAAAATAGTGCCTCCTCTGAAATCTTAAATCTTAAACCCATAATTCCTATTTTCTGATCTCAAGTTGTCCTTTCAGGCCACTCTTCCTGACTCATTGACAGCTATTTGTTCAGTCTGTCACCACTTCCTGGCTTGTTTTATCTAGCCTGGAGCCCATGGTCAATCTCTGCAGTGTTGTGGAATCAGGTCTCCCAGTTATTTTCATCCCTGCCAGTTTTCAACTCTGGATCAACTTAGACTTTCCCTTTATCTGCCGCTACTCCCAGTACAAAACTTTCCTGGAGAAAAATCCAAATTGTGCTTATGGGCGCTGTAATGCACTATTGCTTTCTAGTTATCTCCTTTGTCAACTCTTTGGTCCTCTCTCATCAGCTCCCTGTTAACAGTAGATGCCAACCTTGACAGCACATTGAAATCACATTGGGTTATTCTAAAAAATACCAATACCTTGATTCCACCCCTAGAGATTCTGATGTAATTGGCCTGGAGCATACTTCACAGGGACTTTTAGACACTCCCCAGCTGATTCTGATGTGTTCCCAAGGTTGAGAACCATTGTGCTAATATGCCTGCAGAAACTGATGGGCATGTTTGCTTCTTGAGCTGTCTGCTAGCTCATTTTAACCAGGTGATCTTTTCTCCTCCAACTTCTCTTTGATTTTCTACCTTGCACGGATAGACTCTTAATTGCATTCATCATTCCTTTTTCAGAGAGAAAAAAATTACCTATATTTTAATGTTTGACTCACTCAAAGGTGCACTGGATGTCAGTCTCTCTTCTGACTCCTCTTCTGTACCAGGCAGTCTGAATGGCTAGGCTTAAATAAGGCAGAAGGAAAAAGAAAAATATTGGATGGTTTCACTTATAGCAGGAATATAGGGGAACCAAATAAGACATCAGTGTAAAAAAAATAATAACAGTACAAAACACAACAAAGCAAAAACAGACAATTATAAATCAGAGACATGTTGCAGGGGAGGAGGGAGAGGGATCAGAGGGAGGGAGGGAGGCGCACAGGATTCTGAGGTGATGGTGCACGGGTGCATTGGTGAAGGAAATTCTATGGGGACTACACCTGAGGGGGTGGGGGAAAGCAAATATTGTTTAAAAATGAACAATGATGTAAAAAATATTTTTTAAAAAAGTAGATTTGTACTAATAAGCATGCATTTTCTCTTCACAATAAAACTATGGGGGATAAAACAACCCAAGTTTAAGCAATATTAAACAGAATAATAAAAGATGATGGTTTTCAAAGCAAATACTATTTGTGGACTATAGCGAAAGGTGAGGCCTCTCTAGTGCTTGGAACTGAAGAGGGGCAGCAGCAGGAGTGGGAACTTTATATCTTATACCAAAATTGATGAACTTTGATTTTTAAGTACTTTGGGAATTTTTTTCTTCAGTGGAATAGATTGATCATATGTGTGTTTTAATAACAGAACTTTTGTAGTAATGTGGAGCATGATCTGTATAGGGAACAGATTCTAGACATACAGGACTTTTGAGTCATTTGCCACAGTCTAGGCAAGACATGATGAAGTCCTGGACCAAATAATAACATGATGAAAAGGGGAAAACAACGTCTGGAGATATTTTTAGAGACAGAATTAGGTTTACTTACGGGCCTCCCTGGTGGCGCAGTGGTTGAGCACTGGGTTGCGAAGCTGCCCGCAGCCTCTGCAGCACCGGTTCGATCCCCGGCTGCTCCCTGGCCACCGGAGGAGGGTCCCGCATGGCACACAGACCTCTCCTGCTGCCCGCTGCTCCCCTCAGCAGTGTACTTCGGTCCTTCTGCCTGTTCTGCTCCCCGCTCTGGCTCTGGTGAATTCTCTTACCCTCCCGTGCTTCTGACTGTACCCAGTGCTTGTATAAATAAATAAATAAATCTTTAAAAAAAAAAGAATTAGGTTTACTTAATTTGCTCTTAGTAATTAAGTAACCCAAAAGTTTCTTTGCTCAATTGCCTTTGTATTAATGTATAAGCTAGCTATCTTATTCTGCTTGGGTGCTATGAGAAAATTACCTTAAACTAGGTGACTCATAAAACAATAGAAATTTGTTTCACAGAATTCTGAAGGCTAGGAATTCCATGATCAAGACTCTTGCAGATACAGTGTCTGGGGAGAACTTGTCTCCTGGCTCACAGAGGGCCATCTCGTTGCTGTGTCTTTGCATCGTAGATCGGGTGAGGGATGTTTCTGGGGTCTCTTTTATAAAGGTACTGATCATGAGGCTTCATGGGGAGAGGGGTGGGCATACGCATTTAGTCTATAGCACTGCCTCAATAAGAGGTGATTTCAGAAAAAAAATTTGCAGAGACTCTTCTTTAGAATGTAATTTAGACCAAGCTTGAAATAATGCTATTTGATTAGTGATTCAGACCTTTTATAGTCTATTAAAATGTCTAAAAGAATCCTTCAGGTTAAAAATATCTTAATCAGGAGACACGTGGTAGAAGGGTTTGGACTATGAATGCAAACTGGATTTGAAACTTTGCTCCTATTCTGACCTTGGGCAAGTTGCTTGATGTTGCTAAGTTTTATTTTCTTTATGTGAAAATAGAAAAAGTAAGAGGCTCCCCACCTCGTAGAACTGTGGGGAATATGTGAGCTATTAGCTATTACTATTTCTTGTGATATAGTGAGTTTTCAATACATGTTCTTACAGCCTCTGCTTGGATTATCTGCTTTAGCCTTTGTGATTGGCTAATCTGTTCTTGCTATTTAGTAAGCAAATGTAAGAAGTAATTCATATCCCTTTAAAAAAATATTTCTTGACTGAACATTAGTAAACTATTATATTTGACTCTTGGTAAACATGAAAAAGTGGCTTCTGCCCTGAAATTTCAGTTGAGTATTTTCCCCTGAAATTTCCTTATTGTTCTGAACTGCAGTAATCAAGAAATTATTTGAAGAAAAGAAGTGAAAGAAAAAAAATTCTCGTATTTTGTCAGATCTTCTATTTTCCACACTTTCTCTTTCCTACTCTTCCATGAATATATTTGGACATACATTCCTTTTTGTTTGGTTACTGGTGACCTAGTTATCTTTTGCTGAATGACAAACTACTCAAACTTAGCGGCATAAAGCAATGATTTGTTATTATCTCTTATGTAGATTGAATGGGCTTAGCTGGGTGGTTGTTGGTTGAACTCTTTTGTGTGGTTGTAATCAGGTGTTGGCTGGAGCTGCTGTCATTACAAAGCTGGCCTGGGTTTGATGTCCAGAGTTGCTTAACCCTATGTCTGCCAGTTGATGTCAGTTCAAGTGTAGACTGTGAAAATGAATACCTATGCATGTCATCTCTATAATCCTTGGGTTTCTCATAAGATGGTTGGGTGGATTTTAAGAGTCAGCAGTCAGAGAGGCAGGACGTAGAAGCTGCCTAACCAGTTAAGAGCTACACCCAGAACTGGCACAGTATCTATCACTTCCTTCATGTTGCTTTGGTGAAAATAGACTCAGGGTGTTCCCAGATTCAAGTGTATAGAGAGCTCCTAATGTGGAAATGTAGCTAAAGGACATGTGTGATGGAAAATATTGTGGCCAATTTTGGAAAATGAAATTTGTCACCATTTATTAGTATATAAAATTAGAAGAAGATTACAGAAGCTACCGATATTCTCACCACATTAAACAATCAATAAACTGTCCTTTGGAATAATTTTAGACTTAAAAAAATTGATAGATGTCACAGAGCGCTAGTATCCTTCATCTGTATCTTACACAGCCATGGTAGATTTGTCAAAACTAAGAAATTAACATTGGTAGAATACTATTAACTAAACCACGGACTTTCTGGATTTTGCCAGTTTTTTCAGTTATGTTCTTTTCCTGGACATGATATTACATCTAGTCATTTCTCTTTTAACAGGTTAACCAATCTATTCCTCTTAGTGACTTTTCTCCTTTTACAACCCATTGGGAAGTGGTTTATTTACAAATATTCATCTTTATAAATAGTAGAAATTTTTAAATATGATGTAAGTCAGTGGGAGAATCTGTGTGCTGAAAAATATACTTCAGCTTTTTGAGGATACTGTAAAACATTTCTTTTTTTTTTTTTTTTTTTTAAATATTAAATTTTATTTTTATATTCCCCCATACAATTGCAAACGCCCAATTCTGACCCCAATCCTTTCCCCCCCGCCCCCCAAAAAGTGTCTCTGGTTCATAGTTTTTTGTTGATTTTGATTTTCACTTTCTTATATTCATTTTCCTGGTCCCTTATTTAAGTTTTCTAGATTCCTGCTATGAGTGAGACCATCCGGTATTTTTCTTTTTCTTTTTGGCTTATTTCACTGAGCATGATCCCTTCCAGTGCCATCCATGTTGCTGCAAATTGCATGTGTTTATCTTTTTTGAATGCTGAGTAATATTCCATGGTATATATGTACCACATCTTCTTGATCCAGTCATCTATTTTTGGGCATTTGGGTTGTTTCCAAAGCTTAGCTATTGTAAACAGTGCTGCTATAAACATAGGAGTGCAGGTGCTCTTTGGAATTGATGTTTCTGTGTCCTTTGGGTAAATACCTAGGAGTGGAATTGCTGGATCATATGGAAGCTCTATGTTTAGTAGGTCCAGAAATCTCCACACAGCTCTCCATAGTGGTTGGACCAGTTTGCACTCCCACCAACAGTGCACAAGAGTTCCTTTTTCTCCACATCCTCGCCAACAT
This sequence comes from Talpa occidentalis, assembly GCF_014898055.3. Lineage (NCBI taxonomy): Eukaryota > Metazoa > Chordata > Mammalia > Eulipotyphla > Talpidae > Talpa > Talpa occidentalis. The sequence continues at coordinate 88,629,599 of NW_026555331.1, forward strand.
TTGTTGTTGCTAGTTTTTTTAATATGTGCCATTCTCACTGGTGTGAGATGGTATCTCATGGTAGTTTTGATTTGCATTTCCCTGATTACAAGTGATGTTGAACATTTTTTCATATGTCTGTTGGCCATTTGCATTTCCTCTTCAGAGAAGTTTCTTTTTAGCTCTTCTGCCCATTTTTTGACTGGATTATTTTCTTTGTTGTTGCCGAGTCTCATCAGCTCTTTGCAGATTTTTGTGATCAGTCCTTTATCATTAGTGTTGGGTGCAAAATGTTCTCCCAGTTGGTGGGGTTTCTCTTTGTCTTTGTTATTGTCTCTTTTGCTGTGCAGAAGCTCTTTAATTTGATGTAGTCCCAGCTGTTTATCTTTCTCTTCACTATCACTGCTTTGGGTGATGTGTCTGTAAAGATGTCTTTGATGTGCAAATCCCGTAGTGTTTCGCCTATATTTCCTTCTATGTATTTTATGGTTTCAGGTCTTATGTCTAGTTCTTTAATCCATTTTGAGTTGATTTTTGTGTATGGTGTGAGGTAGTGGTCAAGCTTCATTCTTTTGCATGTAGCGACCCAGTTTTCCCAGCACCATTTATTGAACAAACTTTCTTTGCTCCAATGCATAGTCTTTGCTCCTTTGTCAAAGATTAGTTGACCATAATCTGTGGGTTTATTTCTGGATTTTCTATTCGATTCCATTGGTCTGTATGTCTGTTCTTGTTCCAATACCACGCAGTTTTGATGATTATGGCTTTGTAGTATAGTTTGAAGTCTGGGAGTTTGATGCCTCCATTTCCTTCTTTTTTTTTCAGTAGAGCTTTGGCTATTCGGGTTTTTGGTGATTCCATATGAATTTCATCAATAATTGTTCTATTTCTTTGAAGAATGCCATTGAGATTTTGATTGGAATAGCATTGAATCTGTATATTGCTTTTGGTAGGATGGCCATTTTAATAATGTTTATTCTTCCAATCCATGAGCAGGGGATGTCTTTCCATTTCTTTTTGTGTCTTCTTCTATTTTTTAACAGTGTTTTATAGTTTTCTTTGTATAGGTCCTTTACCTCTTTTGTTAGATTTATTCCAAATATTTGATTTTTTTTGTTTCGATAATAAAAGGGGTGGTTTTTGATTTCTTCTTCTTCAGATTTATTGTTTTGTATAGGAAGGCTACTGATTTTGCGTGTTGATTTTGTATCCTGCCACTTTACTGAATTGATTGATGAGTTGAATTAGTTTTTCTGTGGAGATTTTGGGGTTCTCTATGTATATTATCATATCATCTGCAAATAGTGATAGTTTGACTTCTTCTTTTCCTATTTGGATTCCTTGGATGTCTTTCTCTTGTCTTATTGCTCTGGCTAGGACTTCCAGTATTATATTGAAAAGCAGTGGTGAGAGTGGACATCCTTGTCTTGTTCCAGATCTTAATGGAATTGCTTTCAGCTTTTCACCATTGAGAATGATACTGGCTGTTGGCTTGTCATAGATGGCTTTATTGATGTTGAGGTTGTTCTTGTATCCCAGAATTTCAAGGGTCTTTTATCATGAATGGGTGTTGTTGCACTTTGTCAAAGCTTTCTCAGCATCTATTGATAGTATCATATGGTTTTTATATTTCTTTTTGTTGATGTGTTGGATAACGTTGATTGATTTTCGGATGTTAAACCATCCTTGTGCCCTGGAATGATATTGGTCGTGGTGAATTCTTATAATGGATACATTGTTGGATTCTGATAGCTAAAATTTTTATTGAGGATTTTTTGCATCAGTGTTCATTAGGGAGATTGGCCTATAGTTTTCCTTTTTTGTGTTGTCCTTATTCGGTTTTTGTATTAGTGTAAATTGGCTTCATAGAACGTGTTGGTATTGTCCTTCCTTCTCAATTTTTTGGAAGAGTTTGTGAAGGATAGGCACTAATTCGTCTCTGAATGTTTTGGTAGAATTCTTTTTTGTAAATCCATCAGGTCCTGGGCTTTTGTTTTTGGGGAGGTTTTAATTACCATTAATTTCATTTCGCTGCTTGTAATTGGTCTGTTTAGGTGTTCTATTTCTTCTTTATCTAGCTTTGGGTGATTGTAGAGTTGTAGGAATTTGTCCATCTCCTCTAGATTGTTGAACTTTGTTTCCATATAACTGTTCATAGTAGTTACTGATTATTCTTTTGATTTCTTTTGTGTCCGTTGTGATTTCTCCTCTTTCATTTATGATTCTGTGTATTTGTGCTTTCTCCCTTTTTTCCTTTGTGAGCTGGCTAGGTAGGTTGTCTATTTTATTGATTTTTTCAAAGAACCAGCTCTTGGTTTCATTGATCTTTTGGATTGTTTTTTTAGTTTCAATTTCATTTATTTCTGCTTTGGTTTTATTATTTTTTTTCTTCTACTGGTTCTGGGGTTTTTTTTGTTGTTCTTTTTTCTAGATCTTTGAGCTTCGAGATTAGGTTGTTTCTTTGAGTTCTTTCTTGTTTTTTGAGTGTCTTCTATTGCTATATATTTTCCTCTTATTACTGGCTTTTGCTGCATCCCATACATTTAGGATATTGGTGTCCCCTTGTCATTCAATTCAAAAGAATTTTTTAATTTCTTCTTTGATCTCCTCGTTAGTCCAGTGGTCTTCCAGTAGTGTGGCTTTTAATCTCCATGAGGTAGGATAGTTCCTTGCCTTCTTTTTAATGATTTATTTCTAGGTTTGATGCCTTCGTGGTCAGAAAAGATGGTTGGTAGATGTCAATCTGGTGTATCTGTTGATGTTTGTCTTGTGCCCCATATGTGATCGATCCTATGAGAATGATCCATGTGCGCTTGAGAAAAATGTGTACTCCGTTTTTTTTGGGTTTAGTGTTCTATAGATGTCTGTCTGTTAAGCCCAAATGCTCTAGGTCCTTATTTAGAGCTTTAGTTTCTTTACTTATTTTTTGTCTTGTTGATCTATCCATTGTTGATAGTGGTTGTTTGAAGTCTCCACTACATATGTGTGTTTTCTGATGTCTGTTTTCAGAGAGGACAACAGTTGTCTGATATATTTTGGTGCTCTTTCGTTTGGTGAATATATGTTAATGAGTGTTATTTCTTCTTGAAGTATTGTCCCCTTGATCATAATGTAGTGACCATTGGGGTCTCTTTTTATTTTTTTGAGTTTGAAGTCTGTTTTATAATGATATAAAGTATAGCTGTTCCTGCTTTCTTTTTTGGCCCATTTGCTTGTAGGATTGTTTTCCATCCTTTGACTTTGAGCCTTATTTATATTTGTTAGCTAAATGATTTTCCTGGAGACAGCAAAAGGTTGGGTTTTGTTTCTTAATCCAGGCTGCAACTCTGTGTCTTTTTATTGAAGAGTTTAGTCCATTTACATTTAGAGTTAATATTGATATGTTACATGCATCGTATTTGCCATTATGTTTGTCTTTCCTTTGATTTTATTTATTTATTCTTTTAATAACTTTTTTTTTTTTTTTTGGTCTTCTTCGTTGTTATTCGTCCCTCTGAGTTCTGGCTTTAGGATTCCTTGTAGTATTTTTGGAGTGGGGTTTAGTCGCAATGAAATTCCGGAGTTTCTCTTTGTCTGGGAAGGTCCATATTCTTTCTTCATGGAGGAAAGAGAGCTTTGCAGGATAGAGTATTCTGTGGTTGCATCTGTTTCTTGGAGTCTGTTGACTATGTCCCTCCACTCTCTCCTTGCCCGTAGTGTTTCTTCAGAGAAGTCCTGATGTCAGCCTGATTGGTTTTTTTAATGTTATCTGTTTCTTCTCCTCTTGTCAGCTTCATTATTTTTTCCTTGTCCTGGATTCTTGGGAGCTTTACTATTAATGTGTCTTGCTGTGTTTTCCTTTCGTCGTGGAAGTTTGGTGTTCTTCTTGCTTCTTGTATATCAATTTTCAGCTCCTTCTTCTCATTTGGGAAGTTCTCTTCAATTATATCCATGAATATTCTCTGTTCCTACATCTCTCTCTTCCTCTCTTCTGGAATTCCTATAACTCTTATATTCCTTTCCTCATGGAGTCAGATAGTTCCCGAAGTTTTCTTCATTCTTTTTTCCTCTCGTACTTCTCTTTCCTTTTCTGTTTTGGTTCTTTTTATTTCTGTGTCTTCAAGATTACTTATTCGTTCTTCCATTTCATCTATTCTGCTTTCATTGCTTTTCCCAGAGTTCTTTAGTTCCTCCATTAATTCTTTGATCTCCTGCATTTCTCTTACTTCCCTCTTTAGGGACTCAATTTCCTTCTTCTGATCTATCACTTTTTTAATCATGGCAATTTTAAATTCTCTTTCTGGAAGGCTCAGAAGTTCTTCCAAGTTGCTGTCGTTGCAATCTGGGGAGTGGTTTTCTTTTTGTGGTGTGCTTCTTTCCTGAGGAGTTTTTAGGTTGCGTGTGGTTCTTCTATCCCTACTGTCTGTTTTCTAATTATGTCGTATGCGTTGGGACACTGTGTTGCTCGGACTGACTGACATCTTGGGTGAACTTCTCCGCTCCCTCTGGCTCTTCCAGGAGCCATCTCTGTCTTCTGGGGAGCTTTCTGCTGGTTTTAGGCAGTTTTTACTTAAGAAATGTCCCTGTTCTCAAATGGCGAAGCGGGATGCAGTCCCTGCGCCTCCGGTTTCAGGCACACTCTTCTGCGCACCCGGTCTGCCCCGGACGTGGGTGCCTGCTCCCTCTGTGGGCTCAGACTGCTGGTTGGAAGGGGCCTGGCGTGGAATAACTTCCCGGCTGGCCACTGGGTCCTCCTTCTGCCCTTTTCAAGCAGTCTTAAGAAATGTCCTGTTTTATAGGGTGTTAGTGACTTTTTTTTTTGCTGGTCGCTAGGTGGCGCCAGAGATCTCTCCTATTGTCCTTGGGGGGCTGTTTTTCGCCTCCCCCCACCCCGTGGGACAGAGAACAGAGCGGGAATGGTAGGGTACACCTCAACAGCTTTGGGGTGCTGTGTCTGCCTTGTGCCCCACCGTCGTGGAGAACCCACGCCCCGAATTTTCGTGCCCCGGGTCTCAGTTCAAAGCCCTCAGTTCCAGGACGCGGGCTGTAGCCCAGTTCAGTGGCGCGGGAATGGCGCCTTTTGCACTGCTCCCGTGCCTGGGCGCCTGGTTCCTGCTCACTCAGGGAGGGACCTTCACCTCAGTGAGGACCTCCGCGTGTCTCCCCGCAAGCCTAGGTCGTCTCCCCGCAAGCCTAGGTCGCAGGCGCGGGGACCTGGGCAGCCGCGATCCAGGTCTGCACTTGCTTTTTAAGCTCCCCGAGCGCGCCGCGTTTCCGCGCCAGCTTACCGGCAGCCCGGGCTGTGTGCGCGTCTCCCGGGGTCTTTGTTCTTCTCTAATGGCGCCCGGAGCGGTTCGCTCACCGCCGCGGCGGATCCTGCAGGGTTCGCCTCAGCTCCCGTTCACGGGGTGTGGTGGCTGCAATAGTTCCTTTCCACTCACAGTCCCGCTTGCTGCGTCGTTTGTTCTTGTGGGTCGTTTTGGTTTGTCACTGTAAAACATTTCTAATGAGTTGCTATTAGTCGTCTAACATGGAAAAAAATAATAAAATTTCCAATAGAAATATATAACATCATAGCCATTTTGGGTATTTTAAACATTTTCATGCTAACTCTGAACCTTCATCTTATATTTGTGACAGAAAAAAAATTAAAAATGACTTAAATCAGCTTGAATAAGACTTTAACTTTGCAGTTTAAATTTATAGACTTCAACATAGCCACCATTTTTTGGTGATGCAACATTCAGTCTGATTTTCCACCTCATTGAAAACATTCCCCAGCTGCAGCTGAGTGATTTCATAAACTGCACTCACGACCCTGGCTGCGAGCTCCTTTCAAGAATGTGGTCTGGATGAATACATACCAGTTTTAACATAGCCCCATAAAATATAGTTCAGTGTGATAGGTCAAGTTTAAAGTTGCAGAAGGATTTCATAAACACTCTGAGTAGATGGGCACTAAAACTTTGAATGTTTTCTATGGAAAAACTTTATAAAGGGTGGCAGTGTTCCCAACGTAGATTAAGTTGGTCATCTAGGAAACAATTCCTACTACTGATGGTTCTTAATAGTACCACCTGCTAGTTCTTTCATATTAAATTGTGTGAAATAACACATTCTGTAAACTGATGAATTACTTATTTATTTAATAAATCCATCAGTGAAAGAAACCTCTGTCATCAGAAATGGAGTTATTTATTAGACCCAAAAGGTCTTAAGCCAGAAATGTCAGGCATTTTTGTAGACAAAGAATGTTGCAATCTGGCATTGTTTTTTAAAACAGCAGCAAGTAGTACACCATACCCAGTTGGTATTTTTGGCCTTTATCTGGCAGGAAACTCCAGAATCTCTGGGAAGGCAGCTGAATGCCAAGTTAAAACGTCCGACAGACCTGAGTGGTCTTGGTGTTTAGCTCTGAAGGTGGCAGTAGGTTAGGAGTATGCACTGAAGCTGACATTCTGGGTGCTTCACAGAGGCGTTTCCTTTGTCAGTTTTATTTATTGGTTTAGTGGGAATATTTGTCACCCAGCCGTGACAGTTGTTATCCTAGAAAACAAAGCAAACCAATATAAATATCATATTCCTAAATTAGAATTCTGGCCCCCTTGATAGAATAGACATTACTCTCTTTTGAAACTAGTAAGATCATGTGAAATGGATGGTTCACAGAAAACATTAGCAATATGTGGTAATCATGCCTACCCAGACTGGCCTCTTGCCAGAGTTTGTGCAGAATTAATCCCAGGGCAGTTTTTACTACTCGCCAGTCATGTCAATTGAAGTTAGATATTCTGAGAAAATATCTTACATATTTTCAACTCTGACATGGAACCTTTCTTTAAATGTTTATGATAACATGCTATTTGTGCATGTCTTTTATATATTTAATATTCTCCATTTGTATTAGTAGCCTGGAACTCTCTTGATTCTAGATAATGTACATCACTGCAGGTTTTCCAATTATGAAAAAAAATTACATAGTTATATTATACGTAATATGAATAGGTCTTTAGAGAAGAAAATATGAGCATAGTTTATATTCTTTTAAGGAATTCTGAACCTTTAATTTCCTTACATTTTCAAAGGAATGTAATCACTGTTTTCCTTTTTTTGTTATAGTTAAAAGTAACATATGCTTGAATTCTGTAGTGTAGATTATTCATCGCCACCTTTTAAAAAAATCTCTGATCCATGTTATGACTATCCAAGTTATTTTAAAAGTTACTCTAGGACTATAGGTTTAAATTAGAACATTCCTTTTGAGTTGTTGTCCCTGGGCAAGATAGTGAGCTCATGGAGTTTCTGAGCAAAGCCCACTATAGTATAATTTCAGGAATACTAGGACAAATGAATCTGTTAGATATACTCTAGTGTAGATGTGAATCTTCTCTCTGCCTCAGCATTTCTCCAGTTCTTGTACCTTGTGTTTGTAGCTAACAGTTATTAAGATTTTTTTAAATTTTTACTAAAGCCTTTATATTTGAACTCTTAAAAAGTTCATGATTATAGGACATTTATGCTTTTGAAATTATCTTCTTGATTTAATTAAGCTTTGGTGTGTTTACTTCCCTGAGTTAAATCTCTCTCCTTATCCAGCTTTCACCTAAGTAAATTCAAAAGATTTGTTATTTTCCATTACATGGAAAAGTATATATACATTACAACACATTTGAAGTTTGATCATAAATTCTCAAGATTATGAGGAATATGGTTAAAATCACACCCTTCACACCATGCTGTAACCAAATGCCTATAAAAAGCTTTTATAATCTTTCATTTTCCATTATCTTCCTAAAATGAAATAGCTGCATTATTTCCATTAATTTGCATTACTACTTTATGATACAGCTTTTGGTCTTTGAAACAAAATAATAGATGCTAACTATATTTTTTTCATTCAAACAGAAATGTTTTGAATCCCAAATGTATAACTGAAACTCTTTGCAGTCTTCCACAATGCTTGGAAAATGTCTAAGACCTAACACTCTGATACCAAAAAGCATTTTCATCTCATTTGAATTGTATTATATAGTAAGTATAAGATCATAAAATGTTTTATTTTTACTCCTGTAAGTGTGCTTAATGAATTTATTTTGAACAGGATGGTGTTATTTTAGTAGTTTCCATCATAGAACACTTGGGCTTCATAAAACCATTGGTGTAAAAAAATGTTTCCAGGAACACAGCAAATAAATTGGCTTAATGGACAATGATGTGTCCATGAAGAGTGATTATGCCTTAAAAGAATATTATTGCAAGGTCATTCAGAGAGAAAAAAATGTCATTGGGTGACTGAGCTCATGCTGCTCTTTAAGGTACAGAGATATTCAAGCTAGAAATAACCCATTATGGTGCCATATGTGAAAGAAAGATGGTATAAATTAAAGGAAAAATTTTAAGATACAATATGTTCAGAAAAAAGACTTCTGCAAACTTTTAACAGAGTCCAATTTTAGTTTTTTCAAATACACATTTCTTGGAGAACCTCTCTGGAAGATCCTCATCTCCAGATATGAGTGTCTTTAGAGTTCACTCTTATAAAGGCAGTTTTGGTTTTATTGATTCAAGTTTTGCTTTGTTTCCCCAAAGACTGTCTCCCTCAATTTAGGGGGACTTGGGACCACCCACAAATCTTCTCCCAGAGAATTTTGGCAATAGCAATTGTATTCTTGAAAGTTTGTGACATTCTTCGTAAATGGATCTCTAATTGCCCACGATTGTAGAATTGTTTCTCTGATACAAATCTTTATATCTCCTGGTGAAGGAAAAATTGTGGTATTTATTACAAAGAACTTTTCCATTTGGTGAGAAAGTGGGTTGTCTTTTGAATGTTGTAATAAAATGCATATTTGTGCTGTCCTTCCCAGTGACTGCAACGCATTCTATTGGATTTTCCTGATTGTGGTTGGTGTTTTCAATGCTCAGTAATTCAGGATGCACAGATAAAAGTCACAGATATAATTGTCATTTATCTCCTCGATTCCAGTATGAATGTTACCTATTATGACTTGAAAAGCTTGGTCTTTGGAGATGTCTGCTGGTCAGATCCTCTTCTTGAGACCAAGCCCTTCGGCTTTTTATAACTCTGCTTTAAGTTTGATACATTTCCTCTTCCTCTTCTAGTTCTTGTGCCAAATCATAGACCTTCAGGTCACAGCTCCGTTTTCTTTCCTTCCAGTTTGATGAAGGTGGTTTTAAGTGCCTCTTGCTGAGTTTCTGCCTGTTTAGATGGAGGAGTTCTGTTATTTAGAGCACATCTTTTCACTGAATACTTTCAAAGACCTACTTGTCTTTCTTCATTTTATTCCAAGGTGTTCAAATTTTCTCAGGGATGTCGGCCTCCTGATATGCATGATAGCCCTTATTTACTTGTTTTCATTTCATAGAACATGTGTTTCTTCTTCTAGTGGAGTTCCTATAAACGTTTCCTCAAAAATATCTTGTTTTCTTTAAGAAACATTTCTCTCTGTTTGAATTCTAAATTTCTTCATGTCCTCATATAGAGTGACAGGGCAAAATAGGAAGCAGCGGAAGTGATGTGGGACTTGTCTCTCTCCTCTGAGCTTTCCACAGTTCGGAAGGCAGTGTTACCCTCTCCTAGTGCATCTAGGATGGCTGGGGCCTGCCGTCCAGCATCAGCCCCCTGCAGAACCAACCACTCTCCATTTCTCCATGGTGGGAAACAGACTGAAAACCACAGGGTGGTCAGGGCTCACCGTGCTTTGGGTTTCTCATGGACCCCTCTGCTTCTCAGGCCTTGGTACCGGCCTCACCATGAGGGCTTTCCTTTCTTTGGGTACCTTCTCACTCCTGTCCACCAGGTTCTCTAAACCTGATTTTGGGAGAGAAAGGGGTTAAGCTTACAAAAACTATATAATTTTTATATGTTCATTTAGAGGGAACCCCCATTGTGTAGCGAGTCAGACATCTGGACATGAATGTCAGCTTGCCAGCTGGGACCTCAGTGAGTTAATTAACCTCTCTGGGCTTCAGTTTCCTCAGCTGTGAAAGAAGGATGATGACATGGTCTCAATAGGGCGACGGTGATGTTTAGATCCGTAACTTTATGTGAAACCCATGGCCCAGCACTGGCACAGGATGGATGATTCTTATCTCCATCAGAAAGCTGAGGCTTGTGCCCAAGCCCATCACCAGTTCTTCAAGTTTTGTTGTTGCTTTACCCCATATTTATTCTTGACAGCAGAGTTTTCTCATGCTCTGGCATCAAAAACCTGTAGAAAATGAACTACCACTACAGTATAGGTGAAAAAATCAGTAGGAAGTGCTCAGTTTGCTCATTTCACCTTATTTTTTTGTAACATACCAGTGATTATACTCTTACTGTAATGTATACATTGAGATTCAGAAAGTTTTAATTGCCCTTATCTTTTCATCTCAGAAAATGGTAGTTTACTTTATAGATATATACATTTTTATTACGTTAGTCTCCTTATTGTCTTTTTATATAAAGTATCTTAAGAAAGAGTGGAGTGTAGAAAGGCAGCATGATTTTATAGTAGCCAAATTTTCAACTAAAATGGAGAAACCCCAGAATATAAGTTTGGCACGTTTACTCTTTATAACTAATCCTGTAGACTTTCTTTTTCTTGAAATGAAGTCTGTTTCCTTGGCTTTGCATCTCATCTCTCTTGCTTGCTTCCAATGAGCATCTGTAGATTTGACTTACAGAACTCAGCTTGGGGTTTAATCTAGACTTTCCTTACTGTATGGTGCTTCGTGCCTGCCAGAGGTCTAGCAGATAATCCTCTGGGCTCATTGGATCAAGTCATTTCCTGCTGGTTTTCTGTGGTGAATTACAGTGGCAAAATCCAGTGAGAATCAGTCCATACTAGGGGTCAGGGAATTGGCCTCTGGAGCTCATTTGACCAAAGTTAGAATCTGGCTCTCTTAACATAAATTAGCGTTGGTCTTCAGGGACGTCACTTACTAGCTTTCTTTGTCAGTTTCCCCATTTGTAAAATGGAATTATAATAGTGCTTAATTGTACTGGTTGTTGTAAAGATTAAATGGAATCCTACATGTCAAGGCTTATCCCAGCATTTGCATACACTAGGTCTTCAATAAACAATAGACATTGTTTTATAATAGAAAATCTAATATTAATCAAACTGCTTACTATTAGTCCCCTTCAAACAAAGCAACAGTCTGTTGAAATGTACCATGAAGCATTGAGTGAAGTTCTTCCTGAGGATATTGTGAGCTTCGGTGTCACAAACATGTCTATCAGAGATGTTTGTCACGTTTGTCGTGGCAGTGTGGCTGGTGGCAACAAAATTTCCTACCAATGGAATCAACTGGCTTACAGCTCAGGTTATTCTGAACTGTCTTGGCCAAATCAGTGCTGGAGATGCATCTCTGCTGGATTGCCACAAAGCTCACGTTGCTTGCAATTTTGCTGAGCTGAAGGAGATTGATCATCATTCTGGGAAAAAGCTGGGAGGTGGCCCCAAATTTTTGAAATACGTTGATGCTGCCATAGTTGATAGGGTTCCTGGAAAGCCCACAAGTGTTGAGGATTTCTCTGATTATCCTCCTTAGGGCCATTGGCTGTATGTGATGTGAGGCAGACACTTGCTGGGTGTCATCAAAGTGGTAGACAAGAAGGCAAGGTCACCAAGTCTTCCCAGAAAGTCAGATGGCTCACTAATATTATTTCGAGTACCTGCTACCCCAGTCTTAATTATTGGTGGGAAAATGATCTCAGAACTGTTTGTCTCAGTTGGCCAAATATATCTACTAGTCAAAGACTGATTAATGGTAACTATGCATTATAAAACCTTCAAAAGGAAAGGAGAATATTTCATGGACCATTTTGTGCATGTGTGTGTGTGTGTGTGTGTGAGAGAGAGAGTGTGAGTGTGTGTGTGTGTGTGTGTGCATGTGTTAACTATAAGTGACCAGTTTTTAAAATCAATACTTTTTAATGTAAACAACTTGACCAAAAACCTATTACAGAATTCTGAGAGCCATTAAAACAAATTTAATGAGGAAAAGAAAAAGCAGGAACAAACAAAAAGGCAATAGCAAAATCCAGTTTTTCATGTTACCAATTGAGAAAATGCATTCTATAGCCAAGCTCATAGAAAAACAAGCATTTTCGTACATACAGGATTATAATTATTTTGGATTAACAAAAGGGTCTATGGAATATTAAGCACAGTAGTTATTGAAAGAACTAATTCAGTTTCTTAAACTGACCAAGTTCTAGGCATAGTGTAGCAACTGGAGGAATTGAGTATACTTTGTGAAAATTTTCCAGCCTGAAATCTGAATCACTGAACTTGAAAGTGAAACAAACAAAACAGAAACTTGTCCTCCCTGTGCCCTCAATGCCAAAAAATAAATTGTTGCAGCATTTATCAAGTTATAAAATTAAAATCATCTCTATTTGACTTGACTGCTCAGGGAAGTATTTGCCACTAACCACTGATTCAGCCAGGACCTGGCTATATTTAATGGGCTGTTGTTCAAGGTTCATTGATACTAGGTTGAATCACTGTTATAGTATTGCAAAATAATTAGGGATATAGAAAATTTTCCATTAAATAATAAATATAAATGCACTTTACTAGTTCTAGGAACCAAATATGCTCTACAACCAAATGCTGTGGATTAGTAAAATTTTCTTGCTGTAAGTTTACCTATAATTTGCCCTTTTTCTAAACTACTTTTAGGACTGTGATTGGCTACCTACCGATAATCACTGAAGATAGTTCTCTGTTTCTCCTGTTTTCCTGTTTTCTGCAGGCAAAAACTCCCAGCCTTTATCCTTATCTGGTGCTGAAACTCAAAAATGGCACTGCCTTTGTCTTGACAATAGAGTTGCTGTGACATAAGTGTTTTTGGAATTAGATGGGGCTTGGAGAAGTTTGAACCATTGACTCCCAGACAAGATAGTTCCCATGTGAGATCGGGAAAGCACAAAAGAAATAAAAGAGAGCATTGAGAATGAAATCTTGTTGTTTGGATTTCTGGAAAAAAAAAAAAAAACAGGCAGAAGTTTATTTGGGGGAAGTATAACTTATTTTCACATATGGAAAGATAGGTAAGCTGAGGTAAAGGTTGCTTTCAGGACCTGGGAATAGGGTATTGGCAGAGAGGGGTGACTTTTCAGTAATTAATTCAGCAGATATTTATAAAGCACCCCTATTAATGTGCCCGAGGCTGTGCAAAATGTTGGTATGCAGGGGTGACCGAGACTGATGTGGTTCCTGTCTTTATGAATCTTATAATGCATTTAAATGCTTGGGGAAACCAGGCATTTACTACACACATATGCACATTATATATATATATATATATATATATATATATATATACACGCACACACATATCTAATACATACCTATTTACATACATTTTCACTAGTAACTTGAGTGGTGTGAAAGAAAGAGAAAGATGCTATAAGACAAGTTACATGTGGGAAATACATTAATTTGAAGGGATGGCAGTTAGGGAGACCTCTTTGAGGAGATGATATTTGAGCTGAAACTTGAAGGATGGATCAGAATCAGCTAGGTAATAAATAGAAGAAAGTGTTTTAGGTAGAGGGACCAACATTCAATAGCCCAGGGACAGTAAGGTGTCTGTCTTACTGGCAGAGCTAAAGGCATGGAGGTGCTGCTGAAGTACTGAGAGGGCAGCAAAAAGGATGGGATGAAGATAGAGAGGAATGGACAGTCAAAACATACAAAGCTTGGTAGTTGCAATTTTGTTCTAAAGTATAATGGGGGGCCTCCCTGGTGGCGCAAGGGGTTAAGTACAGCACTGTGAAGCTATCCGCAGTAGCTCCCCTAATGGCATAGCAGTGCTCTCCTGTATCGCCCGCTGCTCCCCTCAGCAGTGTATTTCAATCAGTCTGCCTATTCTGTTCCCCACTCTGTCTCTGGTGAATCCTTCATCCCCTGCACCTGTGGCCTGTACCCCAGTTCTTGTATGTGTAAATAAATGAATCCTGGGCCTCCCCTGGTGGCACAGTGGTTGAGTGCTGCGCTGCGAAGCTGCCCACAGCCTCTGCAGTGCCGGTTCAATCCCCAGTCACTGGCGAGGTTCCCACATGGCGCGCAGACCTCTCCAGCCACGCCCGCTGTTACCCTCAGCAGTGTACTTCATCAGTCTGCCTGTTCTGTTCTCCCCACTCTGGCCCTGGTGAATTCTCTCACCCTCCCTTGCTTCTGACTGTACCCAGTGCTTGTATAAATAAATACATAAATAAACAAATAAATAGATAAATCCTTAAATCTTAAAAAAAAAAAGGTACAATGGGGAATTACTGAAGGATTTTTAAACAGAGGAGTAGTAGTATCTGTTTTTGTTTATAGTTAAAGATCTCATTGTTGGAGAGGAGAATAGGTAAGAAGTGGCCTAAAAAAATAGCAGTAATAAGTAGTTCAGGTGAAAGATGGTGCTCAGTTTGACTAGGGTAGTGACAGCAGAACTGAAAAGAAGTGGCTACATTCAGTTTGCACTTAGAGTTTTAGTGATGGATTAGAGATGGGGACAAAGCAGTCTTCTAGAGTTAATATCAAGTGTCTTGTGTCATGAGCCACCGGGTGGATGATACCAATCTAGGAGAAGGAGCAGGTTTGGGAGAAAAAGTGAGTTCAGTTTTTGGACAAAGTAACTTTTATGAATTAGTGGAGGTTTTTAGCAGTGCTTTGGGCTTATAGCACAAATTTGAGGATTATTAGACTGCAGATGCTGTTTACATCTTTGTGAATGGGCTCAATCGCTGAGAGAAGGAATGTTGAATGACAAGGAAAAAGCCCAGACTTTGGGGAGCTCTAAAATGCATAGCTTGGGTAGAGCTGAAGAAACTCACAGAAGAGATTAAGAAAGAACAACTAGAGTCAAGAGGAAATTATTGAGGAGAATGGATATTATGAAAGCTAAGAAAAAAAGTGCTTTGGTAAGAATTACACCCATCCTGGTATAGCTTGTTTGTTACTTTTATAATTATTACTTTTATAATTATAAATACATGTATTTTTTCCTAGAAAATGCTTTATGTATTGTTATCTAAACTCAAACAATACAGTAAAAATGAAAGTAACTGGTGTGATAACCTTGGATGAACTCTTAGAGAATTTTTAACGTATAACTATTAAAGTTGTTTAATACATGTACCATCTGCATACAGAGTGGGAAACACTCAACCTATAAGAAATTATCTTTATAAAACTAACATTTTGTTACTCATGTATTATTGTTCAGTTGCCTCTGCTGAATGGATTAATAGAACTTTAAGAAATAGAAGTGT
Source organism: Talpa occidentalis (assembly GCF_014898055.3). Classification (NCBI taxonomy): domain Eukaryota; kingdom Metazoa; phylum Chordata; class Mammalia; order Eulipotyphla; family Talpidae; genus Talpa; species Talpa occidentalis. The sequence goes on from NW_026555331.1 coordinate 88,644,837, forward strand.
TAAGGTTCAATTTCGTCTAGCTTTGATTGCTTATTTGTTTTGGTGTACCAAATCTTGGGAAATTGGGCACTGCCAGTTATATGAGTTTTATTTCCCTTTCCTAGCTGGGCAGTACTGCTCCCCCAGTCAGACTTCAGGAAAATATCTGGTCTTTCATGAACTCTTTATAGTTGCAGTAGCTGATGCTACTGAAATATCTTGGTAAAGCATAGGATCTTTACTATCGGAAGGAAGAATGGTTTAACAAAAAGAGGAAGGACTTGGATTCTAATTTCTTACTCTTGCAGATTTGCAGAGGATACTAAATCCCTTATCTTCTGTTTTCTCATTTATGAAAGAGTTATACATAATGAATATCAACTTCATGAAATTTTTGCAAGGATTAAGTGCAATTATGTAAATGCTTAACAAAAAAATCTTTTACAAAATGTACAGTTAATAAATGTTTTGACTTTTGACTTTTTATTTTTTTTTTGGTGGAACTGGGATGTAGACCAGAGGTATGGGATTGTGTGTGGGGGGGGGGTTGGGGGGACTGCATGAAAGGATTCACCAGAGACAGAGTGGGGAGCAGAAAAAGTAGATTTACTGAAATAACACTGCTGAGGGGAGCAGCGGGCAAGACAGAAGTCCGCTGCTCCATATATGGGTTAGCTGCCTGCCTGGGATCAAACTCAGGTCACAGAGGTAGTAATGGTGATAGCACTGAGACTTAATCCCTAGGGCACCAGGAAGGCACTGACTTTTTAATTTTATAGAAAATGTAGTTACTTGTGTCTCCTGACCCTGGCATCTGATACTCACCAAAACTAATTTTTCTCATTCAAAAAGATGAACATTTCCTTTTCACCATAAAAGCTGGTATTTTCACAAGATATGATATTGTTTACATGTTTATGTTTAATTAAGCCATAACTTATTTCAGTCTTTGTTCCTCTCGTGTCCAAGGTGCCTTTTCTAAGTTACAATTTTTTTTAAGATTTATTTATTTAGGGCCTCCCCTGTGGCACAGCAGTTAAGTGCTGGGCTGCGAGGCTGCCTGCAGCCTCTGCAGCGCCGGTTTGTTCCCCTGCCGCCGGCAAGGGTGCCACAAAAAAAAAAAAAAGATTTATTTATTTATGCATACAAGATCTGGAGTGTACACATACACCAGAGGTGTAGGAGGTGAGAGGATTCACTAGAGAGAGTGGGGAGTAGAACAGGCAGATCTACTGAAATATACTGCTGAGGGGAGCATCAGGCAAGGCAGGGGAGGTCTGCTGCTCCATGTGGGTTCGCTCCCTGGCCGGCCAGGGATCGAACTCATGCTGCAGTGGCTGGCATTAACTTGATAGCTCTGTCTTTAACCACTGCGCCACCAGGGAGGCCCTCTAAGTTACATTTTCTTAAGAGGAATTAATTCTGTTAATTAGTGAGCCTAACATGTAGAACCCGAAGTTTTCAGTAAAGAGATTTTCAAGATTGTCAGTTTAAAAAGGACATAAATATGAATGATCACAGACTTGAAATTCTATATTTGTCTAAACTATGCTTGATCGATGACAGCATTACTGTTTTGCGATGTATTTCCATTTTTCCAGCTTCAGATATTGATGCTTTATTTTGTAATCGGTGGCACCATGGTGAAATATTTACTCCTCTTTCTGTCATAATAGAGTTGCTTTAAAGTAAACCATCAACATACTATACATTCAAATACAATCATGCCAAAGTAATAATTCCCAATGTATTAGAAGAGACTTGTAGAGAAATATTTATTGTAAAGCACACAGATTTACAGTATACACACTAAGTTGTTTTTGTTAGGCCTGTATATGTATATGGGTGTTTATATTCCTATTGAAACCTGAAAGAGGTGCTATATATTTAAATATTGTCTCATTTTTAGTTTATTCAAATCAGTATGCATTTCTATTAAAGTGTCTTTCTAGAATTGGTTTAGAAGCACAACAATCAGATTCGGTCTGGTGAATCAAAATGAAATGTGTACAAACTCACATTCTTACAAATAAGTTGCTCTGAAATCAAAGTAGAAGAATAAATGTAGTGTGAAATGTTACGCAAAATCTAGGCACAACGTAATTAGCAAAGGGTAGTAGAAATGCTATTTGTTAAAACCTGAATTGTAACAGTCAATTAATTTCCTCACAACAGGAAATAGCAGAGCAGTTAACAAACAACGTCTGTCAAAAACAGTGCTAGGGCAGTTTTAAGAACCACAAATATGAAGTTTATAAGTTATAAAAATGAAAACAGAATGCTCAATAGCATTTGATTTTGATATCATTTACAGTTTTTTGTTATACTGATTGCTTTATTTCAATCCTTTATAGTCTTAGATGGGGGATGTTTCTTACTTTAAACAGTGAGTCTGTTGGAAAAAGCATCGCTAATAATTAAAGCTGGGTAAAGTTAAATTTTTCCATTCTACACTGGTTTTTAAAAAACAATTTTTATTGTGGTGAAATATATGTGACATAAAATTTTCCATTTTGACCATTTTAAGTGGTACAATTTAGTGGTATCAGTTACAGTTCCATTTTGTGAAACCATCATCACTGTCTTGCTCCAAAACTTTTCATCACCCCAGTCGGAAACTATTAAAATCTCTATTGAAATGTAATTCACATACCATAATATTAGCCATTTAAAGCATGCAATTCAATGACTTTTAATATAATCACAGTTGTGCAACCATTACCACCATCAATTTTAGGGCATTTTCATCACTCCAGAAAGAAACTGTGTAGCCATTAACAGTCACTTTCCATTTCCCTCCAACTTCCTGTCTTTATAGATTTGTCAATTCCAGATATATAATATATTCTGGATATCTCTTGGGTATATACCTACTGGGCCACATGGTAAATCCATGTTTAACCATTTGAAGATTGCCAGATTGTTTTGCAAAGGTGGCAATGCATTTTACAATCCCATTAGCAGTGTAGACAGTTTCTTTCTACTTTCTTCATGTCCCAGTCAGTACTAATTGTCAGTCTGTCTCTTCCATTGTGGTCATCCTGGTGTGTGTGAAGTGGTATCTCATGATGGTTTAGACATGTATTTACCTAATAGCTGATGCTGTTGAGCATCTTTTCATGTGTTTAGTGGCCATTTGTGTATTTTCATTGAACAAATAATCTATTCAGATCTTTTGCTCATTTCTTACATGGAGTTTTTTTATATATTCTAGACATAAGTCATTTTATCAAATATGTGATTTATAAATGTGTTTTCCAATTTTGTAGGTTATTTTTAATAAAGCTTTATTTTTTGAATTTTTTTTGTATTTCTGATTACATTGTGACTTTGATTTTAGAAATTCTTATTTCCTTATGGAATGTGCATATCACTGACATACTGAGGAAGAGTATACTTCATTTCTCTATGCCAGAAAAGTCCATTTCCTAACCTTATACTTAGTGCTACAGCCTTTGGGAAGTGTTTGTGTGGGTACCTGATAGTTGGATACTGTAACTAACTACTGGGCATGTAAATTGGCAGTGATTCTGAATAAGTTCAGAGTCTAGTGGACAGGTCAGAAAAAGTTATGTTGTCAGGAAAAACACTGTATTTTTCCAAACCAAGGAGTTTATTTGATTGGATTTTTGATAGAAACTTAAGTAGTTGAAGAAGACTTTAATATCATTATGTTTTACTCATGGTGTGATTTCCATGACAGTGATTTCCAACAAGTGGCTTGTTACCCCACATTTCCCACTGTCCTTCTTCACAGCTCTTTGTTCAGTTCTTCTGGCCGTGGGAAGCTTATCCTATTGGGCAATTATTTTTGTCATTTCTCAGACTTTCTTCCTGCCACTTACACATGTCCTCTAAGACTCCTTTCTGATAACTGATGATCTTTTCTTTCTCCAACTGGTGCAATTCTATCAAATTTCAGTTGTGTCCTAACTAATAATCTTGTATACGAATGCTCAATTGCCCTCATAACTTGCATGTACTGTCATTCAGGTTATTTTCCTGTTTGGGGCTAAATGGAAGAAACAGTATAAAAGCAACGATTTCTGTCCTAATTTTGTAAAATCATTTGAAAAAATGATAGGGGAAACATACTCTGAGCAAAATCAGCAGTGGATGAGCAATTGTAGGAGTTGATACATAGTTTATTAGACAAGTTGTTGAGTTAGATTGAAGACCAAGAAAATATAAAAATTTAGTTACATTTTAGTCTAACATGTTCCTTCTATGTCCAGATTTTTCATGGGATATGCAGTTTTAGGGGCCAACTTGGAACTCCTATATGTTTAAAGTTTTCCATTTCACACATGTTGTCTAAATATGTGCCCTTAGTTTTTGCTGTAGCTACCAGCCTAATAAAAGCCTCTTGTGAATGCTTATCACCTTGTAAAGTAGTTACCAGAGCTACAGTAAAATTTGCCTGCAAGTGAAAAGCTTTGACTTCCCTTGAGGGAGAATAAAAAACATATGAGACAAACAGCAGCAACCAAAATTATCTGGTGTAGAAAGTGGCAGAGTGCCAGCAAATGCTATGTCCCTAGAATGTTTTAAATCTTTATCTCAAATCACTAAAAGGGCCACCTTGTTTAAAGAATTTCAAGCACAAACTTGAAAATGTCTCATTATTTTGTACAGTTTACAAAAAATTCCCTATTTTCTTGCTGTCTTCCTATCTTCAGATACTAAAGGCCTATAGATCTTAAATAACTTTTTTGTTTGCATTCCTTTTAAAAATTGGTGTGTGTGTGTGTGTGTTGTTCCTGCAAGTTATTGCCATGTTTATTTCAGGTACTTCATGTATCTAATGAGAAAAGGTGGCCTCCAGGGGAACTGTGAGAAGTGGTAATGAGATACCTTCACTGGGCCATTAGGTCATGAGGACTTTTCCCTAAATAATAGAGATGGAAGAGCTTGATAAACCCCGCTGTTGTTTTGGAGTTGCCATGAAGAAGAGCATGTTGTGTGCTAATGTTTTGATATCTGTTGTAGAGCAGGGGACCACTCTTACCTTGTTTTGCTCAGAAATATTGGGGTGATTTTTTTTAAGTTACCTTCTAGAAAGGTCAGTCACTCCCTTACCTTTATAGAAGAGCCTCCTCAAAAGCCCAATTATATTTAAATATACTTTATTTCATTTGTAATCACTATTATTTTAGCTACTATTTTTATACCATTGCATTTATCACTTTCTGTGTGGTGGAACTTTTCATACAGTCTCCTTTATTCAATCCATTTAGAAATCCCTAGAACAGGCCAGGGGAGAGGCTTTTATCCTGGCTTATGGATGAGGAAAATTGAGACTCGGAAGTCCCTAGTGACTCGGTAAAGGTTATGGGTGGTGGAGGATAGTTTTCTTTCCACGGTGCCATTCAGGAAACTTTAGATCTCAGGTTATTGTGATACTTAGCAATTATGAAATATGTTTTTGCCAAGAATCAATAAACCTTTTAACCAATTGAAACTGCCAGAAAGGCTGCCAGAGTAGTAACTCAGCAGAGCTGAGGTGGAGGTTTTTGGCCCTTTCTTTGCTAGCCCAGAACCTGTGAGGTCAAGGTTTCGGGAAATGGGAAATCTTCATTGTTGCTTGCTGAGTTTGCCCTGTTTCTCTGCATAGTGGAAAACTCAGTTTATTTTTTTCAGTTTAACAAATAATTTCCCTTAAGGTAAAGGTTCGCCAGTGTTTTTGGAAACTATAGGAGGTAAATGTAAACCATTAAATTATTAGAGAATACTATATATGTTTCTGGATCAAAAAATAGGAAAATAAAGTGTAATCCTATAACAAAACCCTTTATTTTATTGAGTGCATTTTATTTTATTTTTAATTAAATAGTTTGTTTCTTTTTATTCTATATTATGTCACAAAGTTACATGATGTGACAGTTCCTTAAATCAAATTCTGTGGATTAGAACAGATTAAAATTTAGCATTATTTAATAAAGTAAAGATTTGTAGAGCTATTGTAGAACTAGTGATGACATTCTGAAATTGCCTCTGCTACAGAATTAGATGACTGATCCTAGAATTGAAATTTGAACTAATCCTGTTAGAAATTAATGTTATAATGTTGATTTGTCCATTTACCCAATTTTTTAAAATATCTATTTCCTTTTCATACCTTTTTAAATATTGTGTATCCTGTTATTCTTCTGGGGGAAAGAATGTAGTGTTTGTTACAAAATACTTCGGAATTTCTCTGTGTCTGGAAGCAGGTATGACTGTCATTAAGTCTAGGAACCCCCAAAATACCCACACTCCTTTTATTCCCTTTTATTCCCTTTTCTTGCTGTGCTAGGGAAATCCCCTCATACAAGATTTTCCTCCACTTTGGATCTTCACCTCGCTCAATGTAATTGCATTGATTTCTGATTTGCTATTTGCTTTTTTAAAAATGCCCTCCTTGAACCAAATAAGACATCAGTGTAAAAAAATAACGGTACAAAACACAACAAAGCAAAAACAGACAATTATAAGCCCGAGACATCCTGCAGGGGAGGAGGAGGGAGAGGGATCAGAGGGAGGGAGGGAGGAGCACAGGGCACTGAGGTGATGGTGCATGGGTGCATTGGGGAAGGAAACTATGGGGACTACACCTGAGGGGGTGGGGGGAAGCAAATATTGTTCAAAAATGAACACTGATGTAAAAAAAATTAAAAAATACAAAGATAATTTTTAAAAAGTCCCCCTTGCTAGTGTCTTTAAAAGTTCTAATGTACAATCTTTCCATACTTGGTGTTTTTTATTTTATAGTAGTTCTGAAGACAAACTATGAGGGATGCCAGGGCAGATTCAATTTATCAGTGACTTATTTTTAAAGTTGAAATGATTGCGATAACAATTCCAAATAAATATGGTGAAACTTAATGTGTTAAATTAATTTAAGCAGTTTGGCATATTTTCCTTGAAGAACTCTTTTCGGGTTTTCTAATCTCGCTTAAGTAAGAGTACAAGGTGGCTTAATTATTTTCCAGCAGTGTGTACTTCAACAGCCAACATTCCAAGTTACAACTATGTGTCTTCCTTGGGTTTGAACTGTCTCCACCTAATCCAAGGAAAAATATTTGAGGGACATTAGTTAATGCATTTTCCAGGAATGGGTATTTTTTTCATGGCTTATAGAGCGTATAGCAATCTGAGCCTCTAATATTTAATTTTATAGCAATCTCAGTTCTACCAGCAAAGGCTTTCTCCAGAAATAGTGAGAAATTATGTGAATTCCCTTCTTGGTATGCTTAGGAGGGCAAGTTATAAATTGTCTCATTTTTTTCTAGTATAAAATTAGGTATTGATTTTTGCTGTTATCTAATATGAGATACAATGAAAAATTGATAGTGTACATTGAGATTTTCTTCCAGTTTTCACAGAAGTTAATATAAAATGAAACTATCATTATGAAGAAAACTTCCAAGGGTTAATAAGTATTCTTTTCTACCATAGTTTACCTAAGTTCTGTTAAAACTTCAATAATTTTAAGTACTAATGAAAGGCCCCTGTATGTCACATTTGCATTCAGAAATATCCATGAAGGATCTTTTTCACCAAGGTTATTCAGTCTTAATCCAGGACAAGGTCAGACATTGATCGTGTTTGACAGTCTTAACAAAAGTGAATAGGGAATATAGATTTTCTTAATTATACTGCTAGAATGGTGGGGGGAGCAATAATCTTTAATATATAGCATAGTGTAGAAAGAAATATATAGAATAAAAAGATAATGGTAGTTGTGATTATAATAACTACTATTTATTGAGCATCTGCTAGACGTCAGCCCACATAATAGCTCTTCATGTAGATACTGTATGATGTCATTTTACCAGAATCCTAAGTTCAGGGAGTATTATACCCCAAATTAAATGATGTGCACAAAGCTGCCCAGATAGTCCATTTCACACACATCAGATGCCAGGAGGCCAAGCTGCTTGTCAGTGTTTGACTACCTCATGATCACAGATAGATAAGATCCTGATAATGTACAAATTGTTTATGTGGCTCAGAAATGCATTGGTGCTTATAAATTCATATTAACTCTGTTTGATATTTACATGACAGGAAATCATAAAACCACTCAATTTAGTATGAATATCTTGGCTTTAGCTTCTCAGATTACTCTCCATTTCTTATTATATACAGATACACATTTTTTCTTTTAACAAATATGTATGTAGTCCTAGTTTGTACCTGGTATATGTAAATCTGAATTCATTTGATGCTCACAGCATCCCGATGAGGTAGATTTTATTTTATCCCCATTTTACAGAGAAGGTAACTGAGGCACAGAGAAATTAAATGACTTGCTCAAATTCACTGGTAGAAAGTGGCTCAGCTGGAATTGAACTCAGTCAGTTTGTCTTTTAACTGTATTTTTCAGTTTTTCCGGATTTTACGCAAGCAACATTTGTTTGAAACTTCTAGGGTCTTAAAAGTGGGAGAGGGTAAATAAAATATTTGGTAAGAAGTAATGACCCCCAATAAGACTGAAAATTCTGTTAAAGATAAAAGAAGAATTTGTAAAGAGAAACTAAAAACAGCTTTGTGTTAAAAACCAATTGAGAGTCCTACTTTATGATCTGTTTGAAGCTGTGCAGGCTTCGCTTTGTGTGCATAACTGAGCAATGTGAACATAATGTCATCATTACTGCTTCCTATGTTGTACCACCAGTTACATTGCTTTCAGTAATGAAGTATTAAGCTCTATGATGAGTATTTCCTGTCCTGTTTCTATATATCAGGGCTTTTGCCCATATGTTATAATTGAGATATTTTTTATGGATATGTTTGGCAAATGACACTTTAAAAGCTGTTGTGTTAAAATAGGGCTGAAGTTTCCACAGCTTAGAGAAAGGATGGATGGTCACTCAAAACAATGGATTGGTGAAACTGAAACTAGAGAAGTTTCTGAAAAAGTCAGAAAATTGTGGTTAAGTAAGATTTCAACTTGTGTGAATCTCAATTTTGGCAAAAATGACATTTAAGTGGTTCTAGCTGTGCTACAGGGGGAAAAATGTTAGAGTTTGTAATAAGACTTCCTTTGAGTATACTTCAGCCTGAAATTGTATATTCTGTGTGGGGGTGGGAGTGGAGGGACAGGTCCGGGAGAAACACCCAGCTCCTCTGGGGGTAGAGTTAAGGGCTTTTAGCTTAAAGCTGGATCTTCTAACTGTTCTGTTTACCTGTAATCAGAGGCAAGTTTACCAGGAACTAATTTACTGGGATTTGGTTTCAGGGCCCTTTCCTTCCACAGGTCCCCTCCAAGACTCTAGCTGTGCGTTTACATGGCCAGATGGTTTTGTGAAATCTGAAGAATTTTAAGATATTTAAACCACAGTCAGTTAAGACCACTGTCTCTTTTCTGCTGTGATCCTCCTTCCACCACCTTTCTGCACGTTAGATTGCTTGGGAATGATCACAGGCAGTTTTTGGCTCTGGCAATAGGGATGTTGAGCTGGAAATTTGCAACTTTAACTGCAGTTTGAAAGTTGTTTTGGAATGTTATTAATAAGACAACTGAGAAATTACAGATTTCTAACTTAAACATGTAGAAAGGGTTACTTTGTTTTTTTCACCTTTATCATCAAAGGGCTGACAACATTCAGATAATGGAACTAAACTAAAACTAAAACAATAAAGATGAAAAAGAAATAGAGATAATTCTGATGTCAAAAAGTATATTCAAAAAAAAAATTCTGAATACCCCAACAGCAGTATCATTGAGAAGAAATAAATTTCTCATGCAAGTAATTATGTAGGCTCAGTAGGTTGAAAATCTAGAAGAGAAGTGAATCTGATGAATGCATTAGGAAAAGAACTGTTTCTTGTTGATTTAACAATGTTATATTAACATGGAGAAAGGTAACATAAAACTTCATTATTGTGACTACTTCAAGCTTTAAAATTAATGAGTATCTTCTTTTCAAAGACTATTTAGGATTAGTCATCACCTAAGAAATTTTGAAATGCCCTGCAATTTTGCAGCTCCTGTGTGAAGGAAATTTTATGGATGTTTTCCCAAATTTGACAGTGATCCTAAAAACTGACCTGATAGGAGTTGTGAAGTGAGAAATGTTTTCACTTAACTGTATTCTAAACAGTTACATTTGTATAACACCATTTAAGAAAATCACCAAATTAATTTTAAATTTTATGGATAGAAAATTATATTACAAAATTTTCATTTGTCAAAATGTGCGTAGTCAAAACTTTTAGGAAAGAGTGAATTGTAGAGATTTGCAAATGTTTAATTCATAAAAATAGTATGACATTTTTATGTATTTTGGGATAGTGGTGGTATTTTCAGCTATTTAAAATTTGTAAATATGGGCCCCTTTCTAAATTTCTAATCTAATGGTGTATTCTTTTTAAGAGCTCTTTAAATTGTGTAAGCTTCACACCTAAACAACCTGGATCCACCCCTACCTATCTATCGTTAATGGTTTTATTGTGAAAAAGTGTTTATTTTTATAGCACACATATTCCACAAGTCATAGAGAATATCTCTCCCCCACCCTCACTCCTAAGTTCCAGAAGAAAATAAGTTTCACTTTTCTTGTGTATATTCTACACTTATTTAGACCTGCTGTGTCCAGTAAGGTAGATACTGTTGATTAAAGGAATTTATTTTTAACTTCATTTAAATTTTCCTTCATTAAACTATAAGTTAATGACAATATTAGTACAAATACTTGATTCATTCATTGTATAACTTTTAAAAGCTGACTTTCAAAACTCAGTATGTGAATTGACTTCAGCTGTCAGTGTTATGAAATCTAAACTATGATAGTGATGTGTGTCTGTGTGTATCTGTACATTTGTTTTCCAACACAGACCATCAGCACTCAATAGCATATACTGTTCTGCATCCTAGCTTTTTTAATTACCTACATATTTTTGCACATCTATCCGTAGCAAGTTCTTATTTATCTCATTCATTGGCTGCGTGATCTTCTACTTGTGCAGTCTATTTTTTCCCACATAGATGATGGAGTGATTATTTTAAAGTACAAGTGAGATCATGTCACGCACTCCTATTTTCCAAACCCTCCTGTGTCTTCAAATTTATCTTAAAATTTTAAGTCTTTGGTATGCCTCCAAGGCCTGACACGATCTGTTTGCTCACTGCTTTCCTGCCCAATTCAGGACTGGGGAGCACTTTAGTTGTAGTATGAGAATTAAATACAAGACCTTCGTTCTTTTAAAATACTCTGTCAGAAATATTACTAGTAAAAATTAATCTGTCAATTTACAAAATTTAGTCTTATTTAGTTTCTCACTTAATTGACCACCACCAGCTCCTTTTAAGGCAAAGAAATCCCTTTCTCCTCACTGATCACACTCACACTGACATAAAATAAACCTTGTTAGCCAAAGGAAAAAAATGTTGCAGGCTCTCCCTAATGAAGAGCACATTTAAAGGAGACAACAGTGTTATGGCAGATTGCTGAAGTGCGCCGTGTCTTAAAAATTTGGTGTTTCTTTATTGCTAGATTAAGTTTCAGAATTTAGAGTCTAAATTTTCCCACTCACATCTGGTGGCACTTTTTTTTTTTTTTTGATCAGTGAACAGAAAAGAGAAAAATCTGCCTCCTCACTATGCCTCGCACTGCGGTCCAGCCTATGCCAGGCTTAAGGAAAAGTCTTTTGAGTTGGCAGGGAAACTCCAAAATGGTTTCCAAGCATATTAAAAGTAAAGGGAGAGATTTGCAGTAATTTTTAAGATTTTTTTTTGATTGGATTGGTACAAAGTAAGAAATAATACTTAAAATTAAACAATAAGAAGTAAAAACATGTTAATCCCATGTATAGAATTCTGCTGTTCAGTGTCACTAGTGGAAGGCAGACTCCTGTCATCTCCTTGAATTCAAATTTAAGATTGTAGACTTGAAGGATTTATGACCATTGAGGTCCTCAAGGGGTTCTGAGGCAAGGTATGATGATAATCATAAGTATGTGGACTGGCACATGCTTATCACTGAATACCTGTGTTAGATGAATTTATGAATAAACCAGGAATCCATGTTGCTTTTAGTCAGTAATGCCTGTTGGGGGGAGAGAGAGAGACAGAGAGAGAGAAAATGGGGCCTCCCTGGTGTAGCAAGGGGTTAAAGACAGCACTATGAAGCTATCGCCAGCCACTGCAGCACGAGTTTGATCCCGTCCAGGGAGCTACCCACTTGGTGCAGCAGACCTCTCCTGTCTCACCCGCTGCTCCCCTCAGCAGTATATTTCAGTGGATCTGCCTGTTCTGCTCCCCACGCTCTCTGGTGAATTCTCTCACCCTGCCCCCACACCTCTGGCCTACACCCCAGTTCTTGTGTGTGTAAATAAATAAATTATTTTTTAAAGATTTATTTTATTTATACAAGTGCTGGGGTACAGGCCAGATGTGCGGGAGGGTGAGAGGATTCACCAGAGACAGAGCGGGGAACAGGACAGGCAGACTGACAAAACACACTGCTGAGGGGAGCAAGTGGGCGAGACAGGAGAGGTCTGCCACGCCATGTGGGATTCTCGTCAGCCGGCCGGGATCGAACCTGTGCTGCAGAGACTGCGAACAGCTTCACAGTGCAGCGCTCAACCGCCTGCGCCACCAGGGAGGCCCCAATAAATAAATGTTTTTTAAAAAAAGAATATAAAGTGATGGCAGAGAAGCAGTAAGCTCTAAAACTGACATAATATGAAGGAGTACCCCAAAGGGTAAAGATGATTATATGGAGAAATGAAATGATAGCCTGGTAAGTGTGAGACCAGAAAAGTGACAGCCCCAGCTTGGAGTTATTAGTACTTTTTAGACTTGGGTTTAGATCAAATGAGGATGAGGACATATGGTGGATTTATGCCTGGTGGATTGACCAAAAAGGAGTTTGTCGGTATGTTCGGAAGAAGTTGGTAATTAGTGTACTTGAATCTGATTATCATTCAAGATGAGAAATGACAGAAAATCTAGCTGGCCTGGCATAAATAAAAAGAGGCACTTACTGACTTACTAGGCAAACAGTCTGTGGGTTAGATTGACTTAAGTCGTGCCCTGACTTCAGGTTCTGAAGATCGCCCAGCATCTCTGTCTTTCCACTTCCCTCTTCTGTGTAGGCTTGGTCTTCAGACCAGCTGCCCCTGCGGTAGCCGGGGTGGGGGCTTACAGCAGCTCAAAGCCCCTAACATTGTACTGTGATAAAGGGGTACCTGTTGTCACCCATGCAGCGGCATAGTCTTCCCACTCCTCTAGGGTGTCTTTTGATAAACAAGTTTTTCATTGTAATGTTGAATTTTTCAGTCTTTTCCCCTTTGGTTAGTAGCTTTGGGACCTATACCTGTAAAATATTCCTGTATGTTATCTTTTAGACACTACTGTTTTCCAGTCACATTTAGAGTTACAACCTGCTGGGAATTCCTGTAAAGTTTCCAGGTGATTCTAAGGTACAGCCAGGGTCGAGGCCCACTGGCCTGCCTTAGATGGTGCTGAGAATCTTTTGTTTTAATGAGTAAGGTTTTTCCCTTTTTTGAGGGATACGTTACTACTTTTATTGAAATGAGTGATGTAAATGTGTTAGTAGTTAGTAAAGGGAGAAAAATCCAGAAAGGGTATCTATTCATAAACAACAATCAATTCAAGTGTCTCTTTGATCTCGACTCTTTAATTTCAGGACTCCTTGATCCTTTATTTTTGACACTGTTGTACAGGCAGAGGTATCCAAGATTTGAGAAAATAAAATTATTCCAGATGGTGTTCCTTGTTCGATTTTTAGAATGCTACTACTTCTAGTCTTCTCCCACGGAAGAAAAGTTCCCCTTGGAATTGTTTCTGTTGTTACTTGTATTCATTTTTAAACCCTGACAACCATGTGGACATAGTACAGGTGGTTTAAGAGCGATCTATACTGTTCTTTGTGCTGTGCTGCAGAAGGGGAAATACTTAAATTATGAAAGCAAAGCTGCCTTAAAGGAATGGAACATTTTGGAGCTAGATGTAAACGAGGTGGCTTTTTTGAGGATGAGCTAGTTAACAGATATTTGCTAATTATAGTTTTGGATAGTCAGAAAGAGGCCGAGTAACACTGGTGATGTGTAAGGCACTTGCTGGCATCCTGGCTGTACACTTGCTGGTTGTGTGGCCTTGTCAAGTCCTTTAGCCTCTCTGAAATGAACACGGTGGACATTCCCACCTTGTACGAGTGTTGTGTGGATTGAATAGGGAATGCAGAGAATGCAGATAAAGCTCTAAGCTGCCAGTGCCTGCTACATAATAGGTTCTCACTAAATTCCAGCCACACTGTTGGTTCTGCTCCTCCACTATTTCAGAGGCTGCGGCGGCATCTGGGTTGTGCTTCATCCTTGTCTCCTTAGGGTTCATCCAGAGTGGGGACTTTGGGGTGGGGGCCACTCTCAAAAAAGTCAGCATGCAGAAGTTGAAAGGAAGGATCTGGAGTTGGTTTATTGAAAAATTTTTAAAATGTGTTTGCTTATTGGCCTTTTTGATTGGTTTCTGTTATTTTGAGAACTTGGAAACTTCGTTGCTTCCTTTCTGTCACATAGCCTATCCTAGTGGTCTTAAAATTTGACGTGTTGACTGCCTAATCTTTCTTTTTCTTTGTGCTGAATTGTAGTGAATCTCTTAAAAGACAGAAGTATAAAGGCCTTTTTTTAAGCAGCTTTTTATAATCTTGAAATTGTATTATACAGTGATTGTTACAAAAGTTATAAAATATATATAATAAAACAAGCATCAGCGTGCCTACCACTTAGATTAGGAATAAAACATTTTGGATGAATAATGTGAAAGCTGCCTGTATATCCCTTTGGCCCCCATAGAAGTAGCCACTGGATCCCAGGTCATTTTCTCAGATTTTTACTACATATGGTGTGTAATTCCCAGCTATATATAATACTGTTTGGGGTTTTTTTTTGGTTTTATGTATGTCCTCTTCTTTGTATTCTACTGCAATTTGCTTTCTTTATTCAATGTTATTTTTGTCAGATTCATCTGTATTGATTCTTTTAGCTCCAGATCCCTCATTTGAACTGCTGTGTAGTATTTCTTTGCCTAAATCTACTATAATTTATTTTTCCCTTCTCCTGGTAGTGGGCAGTTTCTCTCTCTTTCTCTCACTCTCGCTCGCTCTCTGTTACAGACAATGCTGCCTCCATTTCTGTTACATGTTTTGCTTCACAGATCTTTGTAAGTTGGGTTTGGTTTTGTTTGTTTTTATACAGGAAATGAATTCTTTTTAGATCTAGTCATATTCTGTGGGCCTCAGTTTTTTTAATCATAGTAAGATTGAACTGTATTTTTCCTAGCTCAAAATTTCACTTCTTATATGGTTATTAAAACTGGATAGTTTTAATTATTGAATTTTGTTATTGTGTAATTTCACAGCCTTACTAATGTATCTTTTCAGTATATTCTGCAGGATACTCTTGCCTTTGAAAGGGAATGTTCCATTTTAAACATTTTCAAGGACAAGAATATATGCAATATTAGAAATGATTGTTAATAATGTGAGATACTAGTCCGCTCACCCCCATTTTGTTTATCTTTCATGAAATCTACAGTAGTTACAAATGCTAATAATTCAGGATAAACTTAATTATACATATTTAAAGTATGTTGGCTGCATGTGCCTGAACAATCTCATCCAGCATCAGCCTGGACAATGGGATTCAGTCTCTCCACTTGATTCCACAAGAGTTTCAGTAAAACCCAGCTTTGTGTTCCCTTTAAACTTACATAAAAATCAAGTGTTGCAGGCTCATGGCATTCTGCTGCTTCCTTTGCTTGTTTCTTTTGCTTCTTACATAAATAAAAAAACTAGTGTAAGATTCTGAATAGTGACAGTGCTATAATGAAGAAAAAACTCCTAGAGAATCTGAAGCAGTGAGACATTAAAACGGACTGAAGGACATGGCAGAGCTTCCTAGGAGGGGAATTGAAGCTGGACCTTGGAGAATGAGACCTTAAAAGCATGCCACCGGGAGGAACAGGGGCCCTCCAGACTGGCCCGTCTGTCAGCTGAATACCAATACCAGAGTGATCACTAACAGCACAGAAGTGCTCAGAGCACAGAAGTGCTCTGCCAAAATTTCTGGCCCTCAGATTTGTGAGATATAATAAAAATAGTCATTGTTTCAGGTCATAAATTTAGAGTATTCTGCTATGCACCAGTAGGTAATAGGAATGCCAGCCAAAACCAAGGAGGGAATTGTTTTTTTTGGATACTAGCCGAAGACAGTTTTTTAGTCATTCAAAACCTCTCCCCCAAGACCCCCAAATATACTACTGAATGGAATTTAGAACTTATGGCAGGAAGCCTGAGTTTGGAGAGAATTCCAGGCAGAGGAAATGATGTGAAAAGTGACGGCAGGGAAGGTAGGGAAGCAAAGAACATGTAAGCAGAGAGAGCTTGAGTGTGCCTGGAGGAGAGCATTCACAGGCAGGCATGAAAGACTGGGTATGGCATGGGGGCCTTGACCATGAGGTTGAAGAAGCTGTCTGGCATAGAGCCACTGCAGACTGTTTGGAAGGGAAAGTTGTATTAGTGGAATTCTTCTTTAGGAGATATTTTCAGATACAGGATGGGATCAATTTTTTTCAGCCATTTGTGGGATGCACTCAAATTTCTAACTCTCTGGAGAAGTTGGGGGGATCAGTTTGAAAGCTACTGCTAGGTGCTTTGTGAGCCTGTCTTGTGGTGACTACTGCCAGAATGAAGACTAGGAAAAGGATGGGAAACATTGTGACTAGGACTGCTGGTAACCTACTTAGTGCAGTCTGGGAACTTAAAAAGCTGCCCCATCCTCAAATCAGTTTAGTTCCATCTGTTAGAAAATTGTGGCAATATACTTATTTTTATTAGGATAAGACATCTCATTGCCACCTCCTGGAAAATTTTTAAAATAAATATACACGTCTATAATGTGAGTGCTCCTCCCCTTACATGTGGTTCTGTTGTGCAGTGCACAACCTGTGCTACCTAGTTGTGCCCAGAATCGTGTGGATGTGAGGGATAGGACCTTGTAACTGATTGCATTTGTTATCAGAGTGAAAAGGAAGATACTTCGAGTCTGAATGGTAGGGAAGTTAGTAGAAATATTTATTGGCCTGGAAACTATTCTTAAAGAATGGATTCACAACAAAAAATTATTATAAACATAAAATTAAAGAATTTCTTCATTTTGCTCATTGAGCCTAGTAGTTTTGTATTTACCCAAGAGGAATTTTGTTATTTTTCCCTTCTATAGTGTCAGCTTTTCATCTGTTGTGACATCTGACCATTGTCTCTTCTTTGGGTTCCATATAACCCTCTCCAGTATTTTCTTTTCCACACTTTCATTACTTTTCAATTTCCATTGCAGTCCCCCTCCACCCCATTTTGTCATCCTTGTACTTTTGTATCTAGTGAGTGCACAATAAACATTGATTGAATTGAATGGCATTGCCTTTGAAAGATCACTTTTATCTTTTACGTTTATCAGGAGGCTGATCTTGAGGCACTAGAGACTAAGAATGTGCCAGAACTCAAAGTAAAAAACTATTCAAAATATAGTTCCTTGTTTGAGGATCTATTTTCTAAACAATAGGTTGTTCTTTATCAGGGAATAAATGTATTGTTGATCTGTTCATCATTGTTCAGTGGTAGCGACACCAGGAGAACAAATTATTTACATTGGCTGTGTCATATGGGTGTGTCTTAATTCAGAAAATACTTTCAAACAAAATAATGAAGGTTTCTCATATTCTGATTTGGGAGAATGAAAAGTTGCTTTAAAAAATCTCATTCATTAGTGACAGGTTAAGCATGGTCACACTTAAATGTTTTCATTAAAAGTTAAGTTTCCAACATGGTTAGTTCCACCACCACCTCCCCACCACCACCGCCCATTCATGAAGGTTACTTTTTCTTTCATTTTCCTTAGGGCTAGTCTACTGAGGAAAAGCAAGAGCTTTTCTCTTCTGATAACTTGGCAAACATTTGTTTGTGTGGCTGCTTTGTGCAACAGCTATGGGAGGCCTCAAGTAAGATATAAAGGTTTCAGGTTGCTTCTACCCTTCAGGAGAGACTGGCTTAATGGGAGACGTAGACACATATGTAACTGCTCCAGGGCAGGCGATGACAAGGGTCATAATGTAGTGCAGACAGAGCCAGGATTCCCTGTGTAAACATCACTCTAAGACTGAGCCACATACATGGGCTTGCCATATTTCTTTACTAAATTGCACATGTTTAACCCTTAAATTTCCTGGGTTGCATTAGAATGTGTTTTCTTCAAAGATTCTTATGTCAAAAAACATACTACGGTGATTAGGATTTCACAGAATTTAACTAAAAATACACTGAGTCACATTAATTTTAGCTTTCGATTTTTAAAGTGCCTTAATGTTGGCACTTTCAAAAAAAACTAAAAAAAAAAAAAAAAAAAAAAAAAACTAGAGTGATATTAAATAAACAAGAGTAGAGAATGGAGCTTTATGTTTATGTAAGCTCAGTATGTAGGAAGTAAATATCCTGAAATTTCCAAGCCAAATTATGTTTTAAAATATTTTGAGCACAGGAAAAAGTTATAAACAGCCTAGTAGTAAAATATATACTAGGATTAGAACAATGAGGAAGTATTGAGAACATTGAATGATCTTTGCTGTTTAATTAAGGTGCCTTTTATTTAATTAAAGCCAATGATATTTTTTAGTTATTGGAGAACCAAAGACATGAGAATTTTTTAAATATATTTAAGATTTGAAATTTAAACAAAAATGTTACTTTTGTTTCTTTTGAAAGCATTACCTCTGTATTGTCTAAAAAAAATGAATAAGCGTGAAGTCAACCAAGTATACACATTATATAAAAATAAATGGCACTAAAAAACATTGTAACTTTTGTTTAAAGCTAGGCATAAAATTATTAGAGTATATGACTTGTGTACTAGTTCAGGTTTACAGATTTAATAAGAGTGATTTACAACTTTTACTTCAGAAATTTATTCTTACTAAGATGAAATGCAGCTTCTTTGTGAGGCTATATTACCCATTTTCCCTTTTGCATTTTCATTAAAAATCTAAATTTGGACATGAACAGTGTGTCAACTAGTTTTAAAGACCATAGTAAATTGGAAAGCATTCCAGATAGCAAAATAAGAGAATTGTAACAAAGATACTTTAAAAAAGTTTGAAAAGTATCACAGGAAATATAAGTGAGATTCAGCCCAATAAGATGCAAGCTAATACCTCTAAGAACAAATAATCTGAAATAGATACTCAATGGGAGAAAATGCTCAGTAAAGCTGAAAGGGAGCCAAGGTGATATCAGACAGCAAAGTTGGTACGAGTTTGCAATGGGATATGGCAGACACAAAGACCCATTGCCATATGGGGAGTCATCTTGCAATCTCATTACAATAAAGAGAGGAAGCCGAAATCACTTGCAAACTGACCATATTGGGGACACATTTGTCTTCCACTAACCCAAGAACTTCCAAACCAGGAGCTGTCGATATTTTAAGTCATTTGGAAAATAGAAATTACAGTGCTTAGGCGAGGGAAGAATTGGCCTAATTAAAAGAATTTTTAAAAATAAAATGTCTTCTTTTTGGTTAAGTAGTAAAGCAAGATGAAGTTATAAACAACCTGTTGGAAAACAAGTTTGTTTAGAGTAAACTGAGACCGTGGAAGTTGGGAATAGTGTGCGCACTCTCATAGGCAATTCTCAAGAGTTAGACCATTTTGCAGATTACCAGAGAGCTCCTTCAGGCAGTGATGGAAGCCGGATCACTTAAGGTAAGTTTGGATTTCATGAAGAACTCAGTTAGGTAACAGCCAGGATTGACTGGAACCAGCATGTTTTAACAATGAGGTCATATTTCTACTGTTGTCTATACTGGTCACATTACTCTGCCTCATTGTTTGTAATCTGTGGTTCAGTGTTTATGCTCTAGGACCATTCAGATGTCTTTGCCAGAGTGCCCTGCCCTTTATCTTAGCACCCTTTTTGATCTTGGCTTCTAGAATTTCTTTACTGGTTTACCTCTTATCTCTACAACAGGCCTTCTATTTCCTTTGAAAGCACTTCCTTCTCTGTATATACCTGCTATCCTGTCTTAGCACTAATCATATTTGTACTTCAGCTGTCACTGCCTAATACTGATGACACTTCTTTGCTCTACTTCTTACTATCATTAGAATTTTTTAGGACGCATCAAGTCAGATGTTGTCCTGAGTTCTTACATTTAAATTTTGAAGCCCTGTTCCTACTTCCCTTCTCAAATCCAACAAATAAGAGTTTTATTTATGCTGCTGAGGACAGCCTCTCACTGATCAAAGAGCCTGAATTCCTAGCCCTCATTCATATCCTGTATCTCACCACTTTATTCTTTCTGTTATCACATTTTTATTATGTGCTATAATTTTGATCAAGTGACTGAGAGATTATTCATGTGTTTAATAAATATTTATTGAGCACCAACTCTATGCCAAGCACTGTGCTAGGTTCTGGGGATGCAGTTAGGTGAGCAATACACATAGGATCACCGTCCATGTGGTTTTCCATCAGCTAGTAATGTGCAAAGTCAAGAGGCACTATACTCTGACAGATACCCTAATAGATAAGTGAGCAGGAGCTATATAGGAAGATGGAAGTCAGGGATGACGTTGGTGAGGAGTACTCTAGAGCACTGAGCACTTGAAGAACTGCAGGAAGGTTTTGTGGTTGAAGGTACTGTCTACACACTTGGGAAATGGTGAGCTTGACTGTTAAAGAGACAAGAGGGCGGGCTTCCCCGGTGGCGCAGATGTTGAGCGCTGGGTTGCGAAGCTGCCCGCAGCCACTGCCCGCAGCCACTGCCGCGCCGGTTTGATCCCCGGCTGCTCCCCGGCCACCGGAGGAGGGTCCCACATGGCGCTCAGACCTCTCCTGCTGCCCGCTGCTCCCCTCAGCAGTGTACTTCGGTCCTTCTGTCTGCTCTGCTCCCTGCTCTAGCTCTGGTGAATTCTCTCACCCTCCCCGCTTCTGACTGTACCCAGTGCTTGTATAAACAAACAAACAAACAAACAAACAAACAAACAAATAAATAAATAAATAAAACATGCCTCTATTTAAAAAAAAAAAAAGAGAGAGACAAGAGGGCAAGAGGGGGACCTGGAATTTTTCACAAGCTCATTTCATAAGCATGAATATATGTGTGAAGTTTTAGAAATAAAAGTCTTACCTCAAATTTTAGGAAAGTTATCTTCCCTCTAGTCTCTATCTTTGGGATATTTTTTCTGAATACTCATTAAATTCTTAGCCAAGGAAATAGGTGCATGTATGTATTTGCATGTTTATATGTATGTCTACACGTATAATAAATGCTAGAACACTTCTCAGTTACACATTATTCTAATTATGAAGTAATAACTTTAATCAGAATTGACCTTCTGGTCATTTGCTTGGAATAGACTCATGTTAGAATCTAAATCTGACAATTAAAGCCCAAATGCAATGATTTTCTCACTTTAATAAAATTGTGATTGTTCTAGGACACAAGATTATTGCCTATAAGCAGCAAAATTCCATTTGTCTGTTTTTTCTTCCAGAGTACATATGTAGTTCAATTCAGGCAATTTTTAAAATATTTTTTTATAATAGGTAATTGCTTATCGCAGACAAGTCCAATGACATATTATTTATTATATCTGCAGGCCAACAATTTCTATTAGGAAGTAAAACTTTTAATGTTTAACATTAAAGTTCATCTGATTAACAAAACTGATTTTGCCTCAGGTTTCAAACTTTGTTGTGAATTAAATAGGTCCTCGTGTACTTTAGAAATGGAGCACCAGCTGCAAGTACAGAAAATACTTGCTGTTGCTCACATAGTAAAAGAACCCCAAAGCCTTATAATTTATAGATTCATAACTGCTATGTGTTACACTTATTCTTCTAAGTGATGCAGGTGCAGCTTTTGTTTAAACCATATAACCCTCTTAAGGCGATCTACAAGAACTCCAAGGGGCTGAGTTTTTTCCCTTCTTATATTGTGAGCTTGTTAGTATTAAGGATAAATTGGCATTTCATTTGAAGCTCAAGGTGTGATTGTTTTAAAACTTACCTATTATTCCTTTTTTTCCCCCATCATTGAAACACTTATTTAATTTCCTACACAGGTACAGTTGATCATTTATTTTAGACCTAGACAAATCATATTCACTTATTTGAAAATATTATGATCCTTTCATGTTCCAGTACTGGTTTTGAAGCTGTTGATATGTTGATGAACACACGGAAAATCTCTGTCCTCATGGAAGTTTACATTCCATCGGGGCTCATATTCTAGTGAATTCTCCAAGCATTCTGGCTTCTTCTCTCATAGAACCTCCAGTCTAATGAAATTTTAGCAACTGTTCAAATCCTGTCTTTTAAAATCCTTTCACCTTAAAAAGATGAGATCAGTGTGGCCTCAGAGTTGCTGTACTATTTACTGTGAATAGTGAACATTCCAAAAAATTAAGCTCCTAATTCTTTTAGGTTTCAACTTTAGATTGTTAGTATTACTGAAATAATATTTACTTAGTAGTTACTAATTCAGTTAATAAAGTGGCATTTTTACACAGCTCAATAAGAGCATAAACAATTTCCTGGAGATCATCCACTAGATTCTCTATAGTACTCACTCAGTTCTGATCAAAGCAATAATAATTCCCCCCAACACATACGTGAACTGACACACACGATCACACAACAGTAGCAATTTATACTAAGGTGCCAAGTCCTATTTTAAGAACTTGACATGCATTGACTAGTCTAACCCTCGAAATAATTATTTGAGGTACTTTTATTATATAGAAGAAGCTCAGAATTTTGTTGTTTTGATTCTTAGTTGTGTTTACTTATTTGTCTATTAATTTTTGTTTGTTTATATTGAGTACCCTGCCTGGCTTATCAAATTCAAAATGAAAATTAGTCAAATTCATTCCTTACAAAAATTTAATTTTCTCAACTTCTGGAAAACGACGAAACAAAAATAACATTGGTGTTCCCGTAAGGAGAGAGTAGAATCTGCCATCTTCACACTTGGAGAGGGATTTCCTCTTCTCTCACTGGGTTGCTTTTTTCCTTTTGAGTTCTTTGCTGGAGCCAGTGTTTCTGCCATTCTTCCCCCATGCCTTATTCTCTCACATGTCTGTGCTGTGTGCTTGCTTGAGGTGTGTTCCTGCACCACTCTGTTCTTCTGTTCCTGTGCTCTGCTTCACCCTCCAAGTTCAGCAGATCAAGGCTTCTCTTACAAGGCCTGTGCTCTCCTCTCTCTGGGGAGCTCATTGTCTTTGCTGCTTTGTTTATTATCTTAAATTCTTCCAGGACAATTTTTTGTTTGTTTCTTTCATTGCTAAATCTTAAGCACCTAAAAGTGCCAGGTGTATATTGGGTGTTTGATACTTGTTGAATGAATGCATATTGCGATTATAGCACTCACTACATTATATTTAAGAATTTTATGTTTTCTCTTTCCCCAGATAAGTTACTCACTGATCTTTGTGTTTTCACGCTATCGTGTATTAGTCAGCAAGTGTTTACTAAACTAATGAATGTGTGACTAATACCTTCATATCTTTGTTGAGCTGGATGGAGCATCAGTCAAAGAGGGGAAGAAAGGCTGGTGATTAAAAGGACCAGCACGTTGTGAATTTACGAACTCTGAGTCAAGAATGGAGGAGCAGAAACGCCAAGACCAGATGTTCCCTTTCATTCATCTGTTCAGAAGTTTAGATTTTGCGTGTCTGTGAGTTGTGCATTCGGTCATACCAGCTAACATGAGTCCTGGATACTCATTTGTCTTTTGGGGTTACGAGGTAAGGGGAATTGTTTTAGAGATAGGAACCCTCAGTGAAAATTCCATAAATCTGCTTCTGTCAATTAGGGAAACGTAAGTGGTATTAACTTACATAAAATCTCAAAAAAGAACAGTCATTTCCAGTGTCTATTTTTAAGACATGAGGAACATGCAGAAGTATCATAAGAAATATTACATTTATATTTTAGATTGAATCAGTTTTAGTACAAGGACCTCAGGGCTAATATACAAGATTCTTAGATTCTGTGGGGGATACTCGAAGACACCTCTTACTTCCTCTTTCCACATGCCTTTAAAACACCTGCCTTACTTACCAGATGGGTTTTCACCATACACTGTATCATCCCTTCACCAAATACATGCAGAGTGCCTACTGTATACCCCATTAATGGGCTTGGTGGCCGGCTTGACTGATGAACAGGCCACAGATTTGCCAAATTTATTTTGGAGTATTCCTTTTTGTTTCCATAAAGGATGAAGAAGGGGTACAGGGAAGTAGTTTTATATGCAGGAAGCAGCATGTCCTAAGAAAGAGTTCTGACAGCATGGCATGTTCTAGAAATAGTACAGCATGTTTGTTAGGACTGGGACATAGATTCTATGAGAGAAAGGAAGAAATAGAACTGCTTTGGGGCAAACTGAGTTAAATGGATGGATGGGGGTGTTGAGAACTGTTGGTGATTTAAAACCCATTAGCGCCATAATCACACTCCTTCCCCTGTCCTGCCCACCAGCTTGCAACCAACTTTCCTCTTATTGTACTGATTGACTCTGGTATAGATTGAAGATTGCTAGCCTTAGCGCAGTACTCTGAGTGATTAACTACTCTCTCTCCTTTTTATTTTTCAGACTATTCCTAATCAGCTGCTCTTTTTCATTATCCATAGTTACTAATCCAAACTAGAACAACTTTTTTCAGAAACTTGGTTCCCATTTTCTCTTCTTTTGGTTTCTATTCAATTTAATGTCTTCTTTTAAATCCTTTTTTATTTAATTGTTCAAATAAGTGTAACATTTACAAGTTTCAGTGGGAGTCATGTAAAAGATGTAACTCAGAAGTCTTATTCTCACCTAAATTATTTATATACTGTTCCCACACATGCCATAGGTTACAATTTTCAGTAGTTTCTGATTCATTATTCTTGTGTTTCATTTTGCAAAGTCATGCACTTGTGAGTGCGTGTGTGTGTATTCTTATTTCCACTTCATTTTGATACAGAAGTGTATACTTTACATACTCTTTGATGCTTTGCTTTGTTTAATCAACAGCATATTCAGGGGAAAAAATCACTTCATATTAGTTTATAGAGATCGGCTTCATTCTATTTAATGACTGTGTAGTTAACTACTCTGTTGTCTGCATGATTTATTGTGGTTTATTTAAGCAGTCTACTATAAAAAAGCAAATGTCCTGTTTTCAAAAAACCAGTTAGAAATTATGTTTATTCTTTTACTATCTCTGACCCCTCTATTTTAATGATCTACAGCCCTTGTCATTTTTCCAGGGAAATAGTATCTGTTGTCCCTTTGTTTGCTTCTCCTCCAATGCGAACTTAACTCCATCTCCATCCATTCTTAAAGTCAGTCTTTCTGCCTCAGAGGAAGTGCGTCTTCTTTTTCAGAACTGACCTCTTCTTAGAGCTCTTTAACTTGCCTTATGCGCTGGGACCTTGCTTTATTTATCATTTACTTTCTTCTTTCTAACTTATTAGAGGTTCTTTCTTTTCCATTTCAAACCTCTCCTTGCCTTTAAACTCTATTCTTTGATTTTTCCTTTTTCCTTATTTAAGTAAGGAAGATGGTGTGAGTATTTTGAAAGTTTGTGAAGAGGAGGAAAATGAGGGCAGACATGTAAGGGTAAAGATCATTCAGTAGGGTGTTGAATTATAATGGTTGCCATGGAGAGGAGTAGACAGTTTGAGAGGCATCAAGGAGGGGTAGACTTTTAAATTGAATGGATGTGAGAGTTGGGAGGGAGTGGTCCCTGATGATTCCCCTGGATTGAGAGTGAATACAGAAAGAGGAGCAAGTTTTTTGGAAAAGATAATGTGAAACATTTCCCTTTTGGAAATGTTGAGATGAACTACCTTTGAGGCATCCATTTGGAGAGACTGAGTAAGCAGCTGGAAAGTATGGGAAACAAGAGCTCAAGAAAATAGTTCTTTCGAAACAGCTTTGGGAGTCAAGACATACTGATAGATTTTGAGTTACAACCTTAGATAATAGCTCTGAGAGATAAAATGAGAAGAAAAAAAGCCTTGGGGAATAGCAGAGGAGGTAGAATAAGAGGAACCTGTGAAGGAGACTGAGAACATATGGCTGGAAAGAAGGCAATTGGGAGTTGTGTGTGTGTGTGTGGAGAGTGTAATTCTTTGTTAGATTTATTTTTTTTAATTCCTAAGGACAGTATATTGCCACCTTCTAGCAAAACTAGGCAAAATTTGTAGACTCAATAACTATCTAATACATTGCATTATTGACAGGATTCAAAACAAAGAGTCCTCTCGATAAGAACTTTGTCTGAAATCACATCTGGCTAGGGCTTCTGGAAAGAATGGGTTGTGAATGAGACATTTGGAAAAGGTGAAGTATCAATAGGAGACATATGGAAAGGCTGAGTGATTGGTAGAGTTAGGGGTTGCCGTCTCCGCCTACCCCATGATGTTATTTTTCAGTAGAAACCTGTTTGTTGATTTAGGTGGTAATGATTGCTGCCTTGTGTTAGGGAGGAGTCATCGATACAGCTTCATGCCAGCAGTTTTGTCACCAAAGCGGAGGTTCATAAATCTGAACGATTTCTTGTTTTTATCTCTACAATGTTTGATCACATTTACGTTCCATTGCAATACTCCATTAATCATGAGTCAGGATTAAAAAGGTATTCTAAACTAGATCATATCCTTATGTTTCCACAATTCCCTCTTGGGTCAGGGCTAAAACTTCACAGTGATCAGAGAATTCATCCAAAGCCACTAATGACTTCATTTGGCCTCACATTAGCCATGCCCACTTAGGGTCTCCAAGGGATGGGGGGGGGGGGGGCGGTGGGTGGTGCCCCAGGAATTGTGCAAGAAGGCCCACTAGAAGTTGCAGAGAGTCTTAAACTTCCACTTATGAACTATTTTTGTTCCATCCTTAATAAACAACTACATTTGCCAATGTACATTAGCTATTAGTACTCCATGTTTGCAAATAAGGTCATTGTATATTTATATATAACTACAGGGGAGACCTGTTCAGACATTATTTAATTGGTATTTCTTTGATTGAAAATACATAGATTTTGGAGAACTAACGTTTAAATCATAGATACCATTTTAGCATTGTGAGTAAACTGGGAACATATAGACGTTTCTTAACAAAATTCTGTCAGTAATTTTAGCTATTATTTGATTCCTGGTGTTTTCATTGCAAATGCAGATGTGAAACTTCACCTAATTCCACAATATTGATTTTAACTGAGAGCATTAAAACTTGAGTTCAAAACCATTCAGCGAACACACTGCAGTTTTCTCATGAACTACCTAATGCCTCTCCACATACGGTATGTTCTTTGCAGTCATCCTTTAGTCACAGGCAGTTTAAGCTGTTAAATAGTATCTTGCTTTAAAAGGTAGGCTGATGGCTTTCTATCTTCTGGTACATCTGGTAAGTTAATATATACAGTCTCTGTGGGTATCCTGCAGGGACCTGTTTTTACATGCATACAGGGACATTTATGTAGAAATCAAAGGCCATGAATCAGAAGAACACAACTCTTGTTTCCAGTGTACTGGAGGCTTAAAAAAATTGGCTTTGAAAAATTGAGAGTAGTGTGGTTTGTTTTTATTGTGGAACCGATCAGGAAGAACAATTTACAGTCATTGCCATTCTTCACAGCTGAATGGAGTAGAGGTGCCGGCCTCGTGAAATGGAGCAGCTGCGCCGGTTTTCTCTGGGCTCACAAAAACATTTGCTTTTTAATCGAGAATTTTGGATGGTGGGGTACAGTTTGTTTTCATGATGGAAGTGGTCAGTTGTGCCCTACCAGACAGCTGTAGTGTAATTAAGAAAAACTGTGTGAAAGTGGATTAAATATAGCAGAAAGGCCTATTTTTTTTTTTTATAAAAGGGCTTTCACCTTAAATTTATCCATTTTTCTTGAAAGTTTAGAAACAGAAATATCACTATAATTCTGGTTTAGATAATTTTGCTATTTCGCCATATCATTTCACTCCAGAAAACGTGAGATGCTCTGTAATTGCTTGTTTTTTATACTAAGTGCAAAATAAAAAGTATGGGTTTTAAGATAATGAAGCTTGTGAGAAATCTGCTTTCAAAATAATGTTTAAAATAAGGAATTTTACAGTTATATTGATGCCTACAGTTATTTTCTAATGCCTTAAATTTAAGGCATTAGAAAAGCTAGTTTTCTATCTTCACAGAAAAAAATCGAGACTGGCTTTTTTAGACTTATTTTGTATACAAGTTGTGACATTGGGAGAATTATCTGTTTTTTAAGGCCAGAAACTAGGGCAGGTGAAAGTGACATTTTTCCTGATAAATTTTAAAATGAATTAGTCCAATAATA
Source organism: Talpa occidentalis (assembly GCF_014898055.3). Taxonomy (NCBI): domain Eukaryota; kingdom Metazoa; phylum Chordata; class Mammalia; order Eulipotyphla; family Talpidae; genus Talpa; species Talpa occidentalis. Next base: position 88,673,194 of record NW_026555331.1, read on the forward strand.
ATGAAATAATCTGGCTAAGTGTTGATTTGTTGTAGTTCAATGTGGAACATTAGACTGTCAATTGGCTTTGAAAAGCATACACTTATTTTATGCAGCAGACTTTGAAATAAGAATAGAAATGCCTTAATTTGCATCACAGTCTACAGTAGCAAAGTAACTATTCCAAGGTCAGAGAGAGCTGAATTTTTAGAAAAACTATTGTCTCACAAATAACCAAGATTTGTACCAGACATTCATCCCTGGCAAGTTTTTATGCTAAGTGCCTTGCACACTGAAAAACAAAATTTTTACCCTAGGCAAAATGAAGGCGCTAAGTTAAGGTTTGCTCTCCGAGCTTGTCATATAGTCATGATTGTCTAAGAAAAATCTTGGGCTTCAGTTAGGGGATTTTGGAAAGCTGATTGTGGTTGGATAGGAAGTTACAGCTCAAAAACTCTAGTTGTTGACAGTCTTGCCACCTTGTTATCATAGTAGCAGGGAGATATTACAGGAAGGAGACTAACCGGTAGAGGTTTTTGAGAAAACCCTGACTGCCATTTCCTTCCCCTGTTCTCAGGTGGCTGTTCTCTCCTGATTCCTTTTGTCTTTCCCCACCAGAGATCCAAAGACAACAATGAGAATGAGACCAGTTCATTGTGAATGACAATCACGGTTGTAGTTTGATTTTTTTTTTTTTTTTACTGGCAAACTAAGCCTTCATGTTGACCAAACTCTTCTGCAGACACTTGCATCTTCAGGAGCAAAGTTGAATCTAGGAAGGTCAGTGGAGGAGAGCATTGGGTGAACTGGAAAAGCAGATAGCAATTAAGAAACTGGCAGGCCAGGTTTTTAGGTAAGGATGGTAATGAAGAGCATGAAGCTAGAGAGCTGCACAATGCAGTGAGGAAATTGTTACAGGGCAGGAAGAGGGGCACCCCAGAAGCCCCAAACCTGCCTTCTCTAAATAGGTTCTGCCATCCGCCACATCATGACAAAACATATAAGACTTTAATGGAAAGGAACTTTAATACAATTAGTGAACAATGCATAAAAGACAAAGAATATAGTTTCTCAATTAGGCACCCAAAGTTACCCATCCCCTCGTGGGTAAAAGTCCACCCAAACGGGATTGGCCCAGGATAAAGCCTGAAAGCCTGCCACAGGTCTAAAGCACCTTCCAGCGGGGACCCATAGAAAGGGGTCAGAAACAGCCAGACAAGTCTGGGAGGAAAAGAGCAAAATCAAAATCAAGATAAAAGCTGCCATTGTTAACCTCCCCACAGGTCTCTCACCCACATCTCTTCAATAAGTCCAGGGCCAAGAAGCAAGTGGAGCTTCTTCACATTGTCTCTGCTCCATGTGCCTCCTCCAGGTCTCCTTGCTCTTCATCTTTCTTCAGTTTCCTCTCCAGCTGCTTCTCCTCCTTGCTCAGCTCCACCCTCCTTTGGGTGGGGCAGGGAACCTGGAATCTCTCCTTTTCCTGGGGACCACCCTGTTACAAATGACTGGAGTTAGCATCAAAGGATCTGAATTCAAGTCCCAGCTAGCCAAGCATTTTGGGAAAGTCATTTTCGTACCTTCTGTTTTCATGTATAAAATAGAACTAAACACCTTTCTACATACCAAACTGGTTGTCCTAGGAGCCAAAGAGAAAGTGTTGTGAAGTGGTTATGGAACCATTTATGTCTTTTTTTTCTTTTTTTTTTTAAGGAACTCTTGGTAGCCAAGGAAAGGAATTGCAGTAAATGCTAAATTTTACAAGTGTAGAGTCTCAGAGCACACTTGACACTCCTTGATGATCTCATTATGTATCTCTCTTTGATTGCCACCCCCTCACTTCTCTCCTCAACACCAATTCTGAAGGCATTCATCTTTCTCAAGCCTCAGCTCAGCCCCAGGCCCTCCTTCTTAGTCTTAGATGAACTCCAGCTTTGCCAGGAGAATGAGCAAGGCCTACAAGCTTCCATGCCTACCATCTCAGAGTATCTCTGCCTTTACTATTTGCTTCTCACTTGTGTGAGCCTCTACAGAATTCTAGAGAGCATTCACTTTTAGGGATTTGATAGTCCTCTCTGGCTTCTGTTCATGAATACATTGCTTATTTTCTCCCAACTCAGTCACTACTGTTTTCTCTTTCCCTCAAGCTCTAAGAGTAGATATTTCCTAGGATTCTGTAAAGGCTCACACAAAGTACAAAGAATAAATCAAATTGGGGAATAGGGCTATATACAAAATTAAATCTATATGACTAGTAAGTTATAAACATTGGGAGACATCTTTCTGACCTTAGACAAAGTTATTTTAGATATAAGAATATGATCCACAAAAGAAAATGGCTTCATTAGTTACATGGATATATTAATCATCAAAATTATTTTATTTGTTATGATAAATTATCAAATAACATATTAGTTTCAGGTATAAACATGATGATTCATTTTTGTATATATTACAAAATGATCACAATTTATCCAGTCAATGTTCCTCACCACATGTAGTTATAAAATTTTTTTTGCTCGTGATGAGAACTTTTATGTTTCCTTTTCCTAGTGACTTTCAAATGTACAATACAGTTTTTTTTTTTTTTAAAGATTGATTTATTTATTTATACAAGTACTGGGTACAGTCAGAAGCTCGGGAGGGTGAGAGAATTCACCAGAGCCCAAGCGGAGAGCAGAACAGGCAGACTGACGAAGTACACTGCTGAGGGGAGCAACGGGCGGCAGGAGAGGTCTGCGCACCATGTGGGACGCTTGCCCAGCTGCCAGGAATCGAACCAGCGCAGCAGAGGCTGTGGGCAGGTTCACAACCCAGCACTCAACCGCTGAGCCACCGTGGAGGCCCCACAATACAGTTTTCTTTCTTTCTTTTTTTTTTAATGGTTGTTTTTTTTTTTAAAGATTTATTTATTTATTTATCTATTTATTTATACAAGCACTGGGTACAGTCAGAAGCACGGGAGGGTGAGAGAATTCACCAGAGCCAGAGCAGGGAGCAGAGCAGGCAGAAGGACCGAAGTACACTGCTGAGGGGAGCAGCGGGCGGCAGGAGAGGTCTGCACACCATGTGGGGCCCTCCTCCGGTGGCCGGGGAGCAGCCGGGGATCGAACCGGCGCTGCAGAGGCCGCGGGCAGCTTCGCAACCCAGCGCCCAACCGCTGCGCCACCAGGGAGGCCCACAATACAGTTTTCTTAATGATAGTCACCATGCTGTATATTATATCCCTAGGACTTACTATATAAATGAAAGTTTGTACCTTTTGACATTTTTCACCCATTTTCCCCATTCCCTTTCTCCTGTCTCCTCCAACCACTAAGTTATTCTTTGATTCTATGAGTTTGGACTTCATCAAAATTGAATATGCTATTTTTTAGAGAAACATTTTTAAGAACATGAAAAAAAATCTTAGACTAAAAAGATGTTTGTAAAACCAATGACTGATCAAGGACTTATATTCAGAATGTAAAAAATTTTCATAACTCAACAAAAAGAAATCAGCCTCATTTTTTAAAAATGAGCTAAATATTTGAATAGACTTATCAAAGATGATAAATGGATGGCAATAAGCACATGAAAAGATGCTTCATTAATTGTTAAGAAAATGTCAGTTTAAACCACAACAAGAGGGCCTCCCCTGGTGGCACAGCGGTTGAGCGCTGGGCTGCGAAGCTGCCCGCAGCCTCTGCAGCGCCGGTTTGATCCCCGGCTGCCGGGCGAGGGTCCCACATGGCGTGCAGACCTCTCTTGCTGTGCCCGCTGCTCCCCTCAGCAGTGTACTTCGGTCCTTCTGCCTGTTCTGTTCCCTGCTCTGGTGAATTCTCTCACCCTCCTGCGCTTCTGACTGCACCCGGTATAAATAAATAAATAAATCTTAAAAAACAAAACAAAAACAAAAACACAACAAGATATTACTAGAATGGCTAAAATCACAACTGACCATACCAAATGCTGGTGAGGAATTGGGGGAGTTGGAACCTACATATATTGGTGGTGGGAATGGAAAATGGTGCTGCCATTTTGTCTTTTTGTCAGCAACCTGAGCAGAAGAGTGGGGTAAGTGGATGGGGAACAGTGGAGGTGTAATAGAACATGGTAGAGGATTATTGGGCCACTGGTGATGGAATGGTGTGAAAATACACATTTGTGGAAGTTTAGATCTATAAGCCCCCCAAAATACGATGATGTAAACCAACCGTACCTCAAGACACATAATTTGAAAAGAAACAGTTAAACTTATACCTTCCATATGACCCAGCCATTCCACTCCTAACTACCCAATAGAAATGAAAGAATACGCTTTCCTTTATGATTTCCCTTTTGTAATATTCAGAATATGAAAACCCATGGATATGGAAAGCAGAGTGGTTGCTCTGGCATGGGAGTACAGTGTAGGAGATGTGGATGACAAAGGAGCAAGAGGAAACTTTGGGGGATAATGGAATATATTCATCATGTCTGTTGTGATGTATATATTTGTGATCAGGTTTGACACTTGAAAATGTGCAGTTTATTATACATTAATTATACCACAATAAAAGTATAAAAAATTCATAGAACCACACACTGAAAAGGATATTACAGATGTAAATTACAGCCTCAATACCCCTATATTAAAAAAAAGCATATGAGAATATGAAATAAGGAGATTTAAGGTTGCAAAATATTATTAAAATTCAATCTCAAAAGATTGAGAACTATGTGATTTCACTTATACAATATTCTTCAATGACAGCATTGGAGAAGATGGAGAGTAGATTAGTGGCTACCAGGGGTTAAGGAATGTTATTGAGGGGTAAAACTGGATAAAGGATGCATGGCAATTTTCACTATTGTTTTTGCAACTGTATAACTAATGAATCTGTAATTATACCCAACTAGAAAGTTTCTTTAAATAAAGCCTTTTAGATATTGTGTTCTCTAATATGAAACAAAGATAGCATGCCCCCCCCCAAATCATCAATTGTTCTATATTCTAAATCAGTAATAATGTTTACCATGCAAACACTAGATAATCTGTGCTTTCATAGACAACAGTAGAATTTAATGTCAGTGTTTCAGATACAAGACATAAAAATATCATCTTCCTATTTCTGATACCCAATCTGAACATTCTATATGTTTTTTCTGGGATTCTTAAATTTTTCTGACTAGACACTATTCAAATGGTTGAAAAAGAACACAAAAAGGGATACACTGAAAGTCTTCCTCCAATATCTATCTTCCATCCTCACAATTCACACTACCCCAGAAGTAAATATTTTTTTAAATAAATTTTATTTTTATATTCCCCATACAAATGCAACCCCCTTATTTTGACCCCAATTCCTCCCCTCCCCACCCCCACCCCCCCTAGAGTGTCTCTGGTTCATAGTTTTTTGTTGATTTTGATTTTCACTTTCTTACAGTTATTCATTTTCTTGGTCCCTTATTTAAGTTTTCTAGATTCCTGCTATGAGTGAGACCATCCGGTATTTTTCTTTTTCTTTCTGGCTTATTTCGCTGAGCATGATCCCTTCCAGCTCCATCCATGTTGCTGCAAATTGCATGTGTTTATCTTTTTTGAATGCTGAGTAATATTCCATGGTGTATATGTACCACATCTTATTATTGTGTATTCTTCACAAGGATCTACACAGTGATATTTCTTGGACTCCTTTGGCTTAATGCTAATACTAATGCTATACTAATCCAGCTCTGTCAGACCTCTGTGCTTGTTAATGAAAGACTTTGCTTTCTCTATATTAAAAGACCTAAGATTCAGCCCTTTCTCTTTCCCAAGAGAGAACGGCAAAATAAACAAACAAAATACCTTCTCTGCTAGCATCCATTGGAGGATAATGCATGTTGCAATTAATGCAACTGTAATATTAGAACATCACATGCCTTATGCAATATGTTAGGTTCACTAAAAATCACTGTCTTTTTCATGCATTTAGAGACACTATGTTCTTTTACACAAGGAGCCAACCAGTTGGATCCTTGCTTTTTCCCCTCATCGGTTTTGTGTTTACATATGAGAGAAAGTAAATGTGGTAAAATTTAACAGTTGGTAAATATAAGGTGAAGGTGAATAATCTGTGACATTTATTGTTCTGTTACAGATTTTCTATAGGTTTGGCATTTTTCAAAAAGTTGAGAAAAAGTATTCTTTGTTGAGATGATTTACTGTGAATTAGGGCTGCTGCTTAATTACCTATTATGTTCTTGTTTTCTGTTTTGCTATTTCTAGATCTTGGAAACGCTTCATACAGATAAACAAATAATAAATGATAGCAATTTACAATTATGAGGGTTTCCACTGTGCTGCATGTTGGGCTAAATATTTTATTTGGATGGTGTCATTTAAGCCTCTTACAAGCTGTTATTATCTTCATTACTTTTCAGATGAGGCTACTCAGGCACAGTGAGGTGAAATAACTTGCCTGAAGTCACATCGCTGGGAATGGGGGCGGGGAAGGTGGGAGAAATGCTGGTTGCCTGGGCTTTCTGGTGGTCTTTAGTATTTTCAGGTGAGAGATGGGTTATCTTTTGGCTTACAACAATCACCTGATCCAGATATGTTTAATCTGAAGGCCTCATGCAATAATGCAAATGGGCTATACATGGAGAGGACAATGGACACATTACTTTGTACAGTTATGTATAAAAGAATGGCTTTGTATGTTTGGTGTTCTGAAACTATTGCCTCCCCCTCCCTCCCCCCTCATCCCCCCTACCCAGCACCGTCTGAGTTTGATTCTTTTGTGCACACTTATTGGCCTGTTAAGGAACATTGTTCTTTTTCTGTATATTTCCTATACTTTTTTCTTTCTGTTGATTTTTTCCATCAGTGCTTAAAAGATTCAAGCTTTTCCTGTCTTAAAAACCAACCTTCACGCCACACACTCAATTGTCCTCACCATCTCTCTTCCTCAAACCAGACTTTCCTAACCGATGACTCTGGGGAAGCAACCTAGGGTCTTTTCAAGTGTCCCATACACTTTTCTAATGCTCCCAACTCTCACCCAGCTATGCTTCTCAACTACCTGTTTTCCTTCTAGCAGTTTTTCTATGCTGCTCTTTTATTTACAAACTAAGACTACATTTTATACATAATTTCATAGCCTGATTTTTTTCTACCTTAATATTATTGACATTTTTCAAAAATATTTTAAAAACCTTTAATTGATGAAGAGCACATATACAGAAACAGGTACAAAAAAGTAGATTCAGTGACTTTTCATAAAATGTATTAACATCCAGATGAAGAAATAGAAACTGGGCCTCCCCTGGTGGCACAGTGTTTGAGCACTGGGCTGCGAAGCTGCCCGCAGCCTCTGCAGCGCCGGTTCCATCGCCAGCCACCCACAAGGGTCCCACTTGGTGTGCAGACCTCTCCTGCCGCCCGCTGCTCCCCTCAGCAGTATACTTCGTCGGTCTGCCTGTCCTGTTCCCTGCTCTGGCCTGGTGAATTCTCTCACCCTCCCGCTCTTCTGACTGTACCCAGTGCTTGTATAAATAAATAAATAAATGTTTAAAAAAAAAAGAAATAGAAACTACAGAGTCCTAGAATCTCTTCCCTTCAATTTACTCCTTTCAGTCATTTTACCCGACTCCCCAAGGTATCCTGGCATCTACCAATAGAGATTGATATGTAAATGGAATCTTACATAGAATGAGCATTTTGTATTTTTCCTTAAAATTTATGTTTGTAGGGTTCATATGTATTATGCAATTGTACTTCATTATTTTCATTGTTATATAATATTCTATCAAATATTCATAAAATACCTTAATGTTTTACACATAATAGTAATGACTGTTGTGTAGTCCATTGTATGGATAAATTAACTCATTAATTTACTGATTCCTCTATTACTTTTGCCAGGATTTTGCTATTTAAAATAATCCTGTGGTGAACATCTATATATAAAATTTAGAGAAATTTCTGGAATAAAATCTAGAAATGCATTTACTGGTGAAAAGAACATAGATTCTTTATAGTTCTTGATGTATATCACCAGGTGCTTTATGGAAAGATTACACCAGTTTGCTTTCTTATTAACATAGCACCTGATCATAGGGATTCAGTGAAATTTTGTGCATGAACTGAATGTATGAAATTCTTTCTTATCCTGGGATCTGTTTTAAAGTTATCTATGTCATTAATCTTTTTTCAGTTAACTTAGATTTTGAAAATGGAGTGGTGTGTAAGGCATAGCTACCTCCTTATTCTTTTAAAAAAATTATCTGACTGTCCTTACCTTGAACTTAAAAGTACATTGCCAGATTTGGAGGGGGAAAGTGGACATTTTGTTGGAATTGTTACTGGTATTTCGATATATTTATTTGGGGGGGAAATGACATATTTATATGTTCATAATCCTATCCAGGAGCTATTCTCGTTTATTCAAGTATTTTTATTAAATGTTCCTCAGTAAAGTTTTATAGTTTTTTTTTCATATAGGACCTGGTTTTTAAAATTTTTTTATTCCCAACTATTTTATGCTTTGTGGCTACTGGGAATTGGATAAGTTCTTTCCATTATATTTTATAACTAGTTATTTGAAAGCTATTGAGTTTTATGTATTAATTTTGTATTTCTCCTCTGCATTTAGCTCTTATTAATACCAGTAGTTTTTTGTTTGGGTTTGGGGCTATTAATGCATTGGGACTTGGGAACATTTAATTTCTAATTCAGAAAGGGAGAAATTAATATTTCAAATAAAAAAATAAATAGTAACCTCAAAAAATATTTAGGTAGAACTAGAGAATTATGATCTTTTATAAAACTACATTTTTTTTTTTCATGCCTTGAGGGTGCTGTCTTTGTCAAGTCCAGACCATCTTCTTTAGCTGTATCTTTTCAGTGAAAAAGCAAGTTACTGAGTTAAGCAAAAGTTAATGAAGAAAATTTTAAATGTGAAAATAATCTATCATTATATTAGCTAAGTTACTCATACAATGAAAACCACTCTTTTTTTGCCATTTATGTTACTCTCAATTTATTTTTTCCATTCTCTTATTTTTGACTTCCCCTTTTGTATCTGTTCTCCATTTTGCTTCTCTACTTTTTAGGGATGTAGTACTTCAGGAAGAAATTTTTACAGTAAAATTCAGAGTAAGAAAGCAACAAAATGAAAATCTTTCAGTTTTGCTTCATATTTTTTTCTCCCTGTATTCTTATATACCTTTCTGTCCTTCTGGATATTTCTTATGATTCCTTTTCTCTTCTTCCATTTGTTTATCTGAATACACGTGTCCACCTGTGTCCACCATATGTTCATGTCACATTGTATTATTTATCACCTTCCTTCTCAGAGATAAGAAAATATGTTTAGGTCATGTATATGCATGCTATTTCAATATATTAGGTTATAATATCTATACTCAGTTTACCTTCAATTATTTAAACTTTCAAATTGGTTTTCTTTTATTTTAAATTGTAGGTTTTTGTTCTATCTTAATAGTTTTAAGCACCTAGAAACTTGAAGCACAAATGTAATCAGAAAATAATACTTTAATCCTAGTTAATCCATATTATTGACCTTCTGTGCCTATGTCAGCAACAATAGCAGAATGTCTCATTGCATAATCTCTGGGTGGATGCAGACACTCATTGGTAGAGTCTGATTTAGAAATAAACTGTTCTCTTTTGAAGTGATAGTTCTGCTGATTTTTAGGAAGAGACTATCTCAAGTCTCATTTAATCCTTGTTAAGAGACAAACTGGTTGCACTCGTCTAATTTATAAAATGAAATTAGTTCAAAACACTAATAGGTAGTTTTAACTTGTTCTCAGTGGTCTGTAAGCCAAGGTTGGTGGCTATAAAATACATATTTCTTTTGTGACAATAAAAAGAATTCACTACCTCGATAGGGAATAGAATTGGAGCATGAGAATTTACGAATCCAATCTTTTTTGAAGTAGACATTTTATTTTTAGAAGACAGATACTATAGGGTTTGTTCCTGTCAGTGATTGTTAAATTTGGGGGGCTCGGAGGTGAGAGTGAGAATGAGAATGAGAATGGAAAATAAGGACACCGTGTTCCAGCTCTCTCTCATAATATGGGTTGGGAAGCAGGAATGGAGGAGAGTAGCCAAGATAGATAAGCTCAAAAGTTGCTTCCATGTGTAACCTACCATGTTTTTTAGTTTAAAAAGAAATGAACTATTGGGAACTGTAGATGTAAAATGATCTGCTTTCATTAGAGAGAGATGTAAGTGGTTCTCAGTCCTGAAGAGAAAACAGAAATGAAATATCAGAGCCAGAAATAATGACACCAGCGGATACTTAAAAGGCAACAACAAAACTCCTTGGTTAGGCTCCCTATTAAATGTGGTATTTAGTTTGTTTTGCACAATGTTATAAAATGGCCTGTATTCGTCTCACTAAGCTAGAGGAAACCAGAAGTAGACATTGTACTTGTCTAGCTTCATTCAATATATTCACAGACAGCAGGTAGGATAAAGAAGAAACTTAAGACCATAAATGAGTCCAGTTTGCCTAGGACAGAATGCCACTCTGGAGGTGGATATTGTTCATGAAGAGAATTCAGAGTGTTTCCTTTTTTTTTTTTTTGAGTTAGAAAACTTATTTTTTTAATAATTATTTTTTTTCACATCATTTTAAAACATTATTTGCTTCTCCCTACCCACTCAGGTGTAGTCCCCATAGAGTTTCCTTCCCCAATGCACCATCACCTCATTCCCCTGTGCTGCTCCCTCCCTCCCCTCTGATCAGTGCAATCAGCCAGAAGGAAAAAGGAAAAATATCGGATGGTTTCACTTCTAGCAGGAATATAGAGGAACCAAATAAGACATCAGTGTAAAAAAATAATAACAGTACAAAACACAACAAAGCAAAAACAGACAATTATAAATCAGAGACATCCTGCAGTGGAGGAGGAGGCAGAGTGTTTCCTTTCAGAATTATATTAGGAAGAAAGTGAGTCTTGAACCCAGCAAGTTTAGTTTGAATACTGGCTCTACCACTTAGGCATTTTGTGATGTTGAGAACTTTTAAAATCTCTCTTTCATGATTTTCTTCACTTGTTCAACAATAAAATTTTTTCCTTCATAAAGCTGTAAAGAGATTCTCTCTTTTCATGAAGTTGTCACAATTCTCTTGATAAGTAGAAAAAAATGTTTGCTTAGTCTTCTGAGGAAAAGTGATATGTAAGAAAATAAACAAGATCAGCCTGTTGACATGTTACTGTATCATTAAGAATGTATTTTTAAACTGCTTTCTGCCCCTCCTTCTAAGAAAAGTTCCCTGATTATGTGAATTGTGTTAGAGTTGCTGTTGTGTGTGAAACATCCCTTGATAACTGAAGAGATTAATTTCCAAGTATCTAAAGATTTTTGCAGGTATTTTTAGCAGGTAAAGAGTTAAGAAAGAAACCATAGCGCAAAATAGTGATGGGGTTTGATATAAGAATTGAATCTGGATATGGTACTAAGTTGCAGTAAAGTGAATGAAAACTTGATCAATAGTAGTTTGGGGGAATGTGGGAAAAGATTACAAATTCATTCAATCATTTTTTTCACTCATTATACTGAACATTTTTGGGGCCTCCCTGGTGGCACAGGGGTTAAAGACAATGCTTTCAAGCTATTACCAGCCACTGCAGCATGAGTTCGATCACAGGCCGGCCAGGACACTACCCACATGGCACAGTAGACCTCTCCTGTCTCGCCCGCTGCTCCCCTTAGCAGTGTACTTCAGTCTATCTGCCGGTTCTGTTCCCCACTCTCTGGTGAATCCTCTCACCCACCTCACACCTCTGGTTTACATCCCAATTCTTGTATGCATACATAAGTAAATCTTTAAAAAAAATAAACCTAAGATTTATTGAGCATTGATTGTATACTCAGTGGGATATAGGTGAGGTGGAGTGAGGAAAGGTGTTCATGACAGAGATATGCATGTACCTGAGAGTCAGTGCATTTGAGGGTCTGAAAGCGACTGTCCTGAGGTTGGAGGGCAGAAGCGGGAGGGGTAGAAACAGATGACAGCTTTTCTGGGACCAGATCTTCCCAGACTTATAAACCATGTAAGGGAGTTTGACTTTTATCCTAAGCCCAACAGAGCTATACAATTGTTGGGGGTGGAGGAGTTAGGGATAATGCTCAGATTGGTGCTTAAGGAAGATCAGGACAAAAGGGTTGAAGGAAAGTAAACAAGGCTAGAAGAAGAGAGACTGATTCGGTGGCCAGTTGTGGAAATCACAGAGGGAAGTATAGGGCTGGTGAAAACGGAAAGTCAAAAGGAAGTGGAAGCCACCATACAAAGACCAGCTAGGTGACTGACCAAATGTGGGGGGAAGGGGAAAGCAAGGCAACTAGATGTTTGGTTGTACTTTTCCTCAAGATCAGGAGCAGCTGGGATGAACAGGGGAAGAGGTCAATGATTAGCTCTCTTTTTGTGGGTGAATTAAAGGAGCCACTGAGGACTATGGGTGCCTTGGTGGTGGGTGTGGTGTGGTAATTTAATATTTATTTTATTTGTTTATATAAGAACTAGGTACAGGCCAGATGCCCGGGAGGGTGAGAGGATTCACCAGAGACAGAGTGGGAAACAGAACAGGCAGACTGACGAAATACACTGCTGAGGGGAGCAGCAGGCGCGACAGGAGAGGTCTGCCGCACCATGTGGGACCCTCACCGGCCAGCCGGGGTCGAACCGGTGCTGCAGAGGCTGCAGACAGCTTCACGGTGCTGTGCTCAACCGCTTGCGCTACCAGGGGAGATCCTGGTGTGATAATATAGCTCTGAGGAAGTGTGAACAGTTTTGTGTGCAGTTTTGTAAACCACCACTCTTGCCTTAATAAAAACATAAATAAGCTAATGAGATCTCTCCCTGTGTCTCTGTCTTCTCTCCATATCATATCTATATATTGTAGCCATCTAGTAACTATTATTTTCTATTTATTTTGAAATAATTTCCAATGTACAGAAAATTTTCCTAAGAAAGGAAGCAGGGACAGCAATCATCTCCCATTTACCATCAAATCATCAAGATCAGGAAATTAACCATCAAAGCCTTAGACCTCCATTTGCTTTTTATCCAAATGATGTCCTTTATAGCAAAATGGATCAAGTTCAGAATCATGCTGCCATTTAGTTGTTATGTCTCTTTTTAATCTCCTTCAATTTTGATTAGTTCCCCAATTTTTTTCTGACTTTCAATATCTAGATACTTTTAAAGTTTACAAGCCAGTTATTATGTAAAATATCCCTCAATTTGGGTTTGTTGACATGTCGTGGCCGTTAGATTCAGTTTATGCTTTTTTGTTAAGGATATCACAGAAGTTAAGTATTCTTCTCACTGCATTCTATTGGGTGGTACATGATTCCTATTTGTTATATGGAGATGTTAACCATCATTACTTACTTAGGGTCATACCTTCAAAAGTCTTTACTGTAAAATTACTCATTCTCTCTTTAAAATCAGTATTTGGAGGTGGTGCTTTGAGGCTGCATGATACCCTGTTCCTCATCAACTTCTCACCTACTACTTTAGCATCTATCTGTGTTTCTTGGAGGAATTATTACTACGATAGTTGCCAAATGATAGTTTTAATTCCTTCATTCCCTCTTAATTCATCAGTTGGCATTTCATTGAAAAACATTCTCTTTTAGTTTGTTCACTTTTTTTTTTTTTTTTGAGTATGGGTTCATGAATCCCTATTTTTTAAAGTGGATTATAATCTATTACTGTCATTATTTATTTTGATGCTTAAAATATGTCAGTTTTGGCTAGGGGTGGCCATTTCAAAATGTCATTCTCATTCTCTGAGTTCTTTTTTGGAATAATGAAATGATCCATGCCCATCTTTATCCTCTTTGTACTTCAGGAATCTGGCCTCAAATACCCTGCCACTTTTTACTTTCTTGGGACTCATTTCAGAAAGAAAGAAAAGGAAGAACATAGAATGACAGATATACTTTAAAAAGTGTTCTATATACAGAGATTTGTAAATAGAGACTAGCCCTTCAGTCTTACAGGAAATAGATATTTGGACAATCAGAAATAATGGATAAGCCCCAAATAATTAAGTAACTAACTTTGGGAATGTGTCTTAGACTATTTGGCTGCTCTAGCAAAATGTCATAGGCTGGAAGGCCATTAGACAACAAAGTAAACCTCACAGATCTGAAGGCTAGGAAGTCCAGGGTCACAACCCTAATGTGATTGCTTTCTGGTGATCGACTTCTTCCTACCTCAGAACAGGCACTGTCTCATTTTGTCCTCATGTGGTGAAAGGGGTAAGGAATCTCTGTGGGGTCTTTTTATGAGACGCTAATCTCATTCATGAAGGATCCACCCTGGAGACTTAAGCACCTCCCAAAGAGTCCACTCCAGTACCATATTCCTTAAGGTTAGGATTTCAACATATGAATTTTGAGGGGACACATTCACACCCTAGTAGAATGTTTTTGTTATCTACTGATATTTGAATATGGGTTCATTTACTATTTTGAGAAGTCAGAGCTAAACCAATCGATTTCTCCAGCTCTCTGTCCCGCTACTTCTACATGTTGTCTCGCAGCCTGAGAAGTTTGTGGAGCACACTGTTTGCTATAACTTAACCTTATTTTTAATCTTTTTCTTTCTCACCCTTTTTGCTAGGACATGGTAGGTAGATGCATGGTTTATAGATCAGTTGGCACTGTACAGAGAAGTAATCATTCAATAGTTTCCTCTTCAGGAAGTCTTGTTGTGATAGCTATTTTTCACTCTTCGCTTAGATTGAGAGGCCTTCCCTCTCAATTGCCACTGTGCTCTGGTTTCCTGGGGTCTTGTCTCACTAAACTTGATGTGCTTTCTCCTACGGTGGAGAGAGAGAATCTGATAGCCCCAGGAGGTGGTTTGCTTCATTAAGTCTGGATGCAGTAAAAGTGGGCAAGTTGTAGACAAGAAGGGATTTGATTGAGACAGGTTGATTTGAATGAAGCAACTACTCTTAGACTACTTTGCATAACAGATCTGGATGATTAATATGTTTCTCTTTTTCCATTCTAGTCCTCTGAGCCTTAAAGTTACTGGAGATTGGAACTTAAAATGTCTTTTGCAATTAGGCACATGTCCAGATGAATTCTAATTTCACTGAACTTTCCCCTAGAAAACTACTGAATTTATTTGAAATCACTGAGTCATGAAGATATATAATGGGGATTCAATAAAAGAATTGTTATTTCAAAAATATAGAATTTTTGAAACAGCATAACATGGTGTAATTTTGTGGTAATAAATTAGAAATATAAAATATATATACCACATATGATTTTCCTAAATTTAAAATGGCATGGTTTTCCTATTTAACCAGTCTTGAAATTAGTGACTCCTTTATAGGCTGAATATCTACAAATGTTTTTGAATCTTGCAACTATTTTTAATGTAATTTTCAAAATATCACAACTTTGTTGGTATGTATTTTCTTTTTTTAAAAAAAGATTTATTTATGCGGTACAGGCCAAAGGTGTGGTGTGGAGGGGTGGGTGAGAGGATTCACCAGAGATGGAGCGGGGAACAGAACAGGCAGACTGACTAAAACACACTGCTGAGGGGAGCAGTGGGCGAGACAGGAGAGGCCTACTATGCCATGTGGGTAGCTCTCTGGCCAGCCGAGAATCAAACCCATGCTGCGGAGGCTGCGGGCAGTTTCACAGTGCTGTGCTTAACCCTTGTGCCACCAGGGAGGCCCCTGGTATGTTTTTTCAATGTACTAGTTTTTTAAGATTTTTAAAAATATATCAAATACATAGTAATAGAAATTTTAAAGTACACTTCTAAATATAATAAGATAAATAATATTTCATGAGAATTCCTTTGGCATTTCAGTCACCTCTTTTTTTTTCCATATAAATTATCTCAAGCTCATCGTAACTCCATAAAATCTCGTAAAGTCTCTGTCCCATTTCCCCCACATCTTTAAAGACCTATCTGTTTAGAGACTATCAGTTTCAAAGTCACTATTGACTCTGTCCATTTTCTTCTACCCTTACAAACTGCTGGGAAGTGTTTCTAAGGATCTTACAACTGGTCTACCTTGTAATCCTTTCTTGCAGAACTTCTGTCCAAACTGTACATTAGCGCTCTGATTATTGATCTCTCCTTTAGCCTTTTGTTCAGCCTTTGCCTCTCACCAGTTCTAAGTGCTATTAATAAACTTATTTCCTTTTACCAATCATAATGCATCCTCTCCAGCTTCCTTTATTCATTCCTTAGTTCATCATAGACTTTTTTTTTTCTGAGACTGTAATGCATCCATCATAAAATAGCCATTTCATAAGGAACTTCCTTGTGTATACTTGGTGCCAGCCACTGTCCCAGCTGCTAGGAATATTCTGGCAAATAACACATCATTGTCCTTATGGAACTGATGTTCTAGGGGGAAAAACAACTTTTAAACAAGTGAGTGAGCATAATTAAGTGATTGCAAATGTGTGACGTGTTTGGCGAAAAAAATAACATATGGGAACATGCAAAGGGGACATGGTTCCGTTGGGAGAGTCTTGAAGGGGTGGAGTTGAAGCTGAGGCATGAAGATTGAGTACATGTTGGCTGTTGAGGTCTAGGTTGAGGAACATTTCTGCCAGAGTGGTTCTTGCTCTTTCCATCATCACTTTTCACCCTGTCATCAAGCCGAGTCTCATACTTTTCTAGTCATGCCACTGGCTCACTCTCACCAGGGTGTTGCTTCCTTCTTAACGGACTTTGCCTTTTGCACTTACCTGATTTTGTGCTATCAGCCTATTTCGGAACCCCCAAAGGACAGAGTCCCCAGTTGTTAACTTAGGATCTCCCAGTTGCTGATGCCTCCCAAAGTCTAAATTGCCTACTGTATCTTACTCCTTCTGCTTCCCCTTCTTTCCCTTCCTTCAATCCCTCAGATTTGGTGGGGTTTCTAGAGGGAAAAAAAGCACAAACCAGCAGTGGAAACCTTAAAATTTATTTGTTGACATTGAACTCCTCCCCCCAAACACCTGGATTTCATTGTCAGCAACCCCTGCCTCTGTACTAATGACATCAAGGCCAAACTGGACTGAAAAAGGTCTTTTCCTTACAGAAAGGTTAGGTATTTTGCTTTAGATTTTTAAAGGATATGCGTATTAGGGCTGAAATTTTGCCTGTTCTTGAATTGTGCTTCATCTGTTTGAAGCACAGAATGGCAAAGTATGCTCCATCTTATGCTTTATTAATTTTTTACTGCAATGCATTGTAACTGGCCAATGGTCAAACTCTTCCTTGTAATAACCAGGCCCTTTATGGATCTATAACTAAATCTGTAATAGAAAGAAAGAAAACACACTTTTTCCTTCATCTAATTTTCCCTTTTCTGTTTAAATATATATTTATTAAATTAACAATGTAAATACCTACTAGAACAAAATTAATTCTAAAATAAAGTATTGGTCAGTAGTATACCTATCTTTAAATTTCATAAACTGTTAGTTCAATAAAAAACAATACAGTAAAAATATAAAAGATAGACCTTTTTAAATTTTTGTATTATAGTCTAGTAAAATACACGTAAGTTTTACCATCTTAACATCGTTATACAGTTTAGCAGCATTAAGTTCATTCACAGGTCCATTGTAACCATTCTCCCGAATTCTTTTCACCTTGCAAAAAACTCAACTCTACCCATTAAACACAACTCCCTATGCCCCGTTCCCCCGAGTCCCTGGCAACCACCATTCTACTTCCTGTCTCCATGAATTTGACTCTTCTAGGCCCTCCCGCATATAAATAGAATCATAGTATTTATTGTTTCATGACTTATTGTACTTGGCATAATATCTTCAAGGTTCACCCACATTGTAAAACATGTCAGGATTTCCTTCCTTTTAAGACTAAATAATATTCCATTGTATGTTTACTCCACATTTTGTTTATCCATCTATCTGTTGATAGGCGCTTGGGTTGCTTCCACCTTTAGTTCTAGTGAATAATGATGCCGTGAACATGGACGTACAAATATTTCTCTGGGATTTCAATGCTTTGGGAATACTTATTGAGCGCTAACTTCAATATTCAGAAAAGTGCCCTCTACCTATTTAAGCATTGTGGAAGGGAAGGAGAGAAGAGACCGTCATTCTTAAAATTAGGCAGATGGTAATCTCAGTCATGTAAGGTTATCTCCGTCTGCTTTAGTGTTCCTCCAAGTATTGTTCATGAGCCTTAGGTCCTTTATCAAAGTTCACAAGTCAAATCTCTTTTGAGACTGAGGAGTTTGCATCCTGTTGGTTTTATACACACTGAAATGAGAGAGGCACTGCCCCACCATCAAGTAGACATGAAGACCCACTCCCTGCTTCTTTCAGTCCTCTGCTTTCCTTTGGGGCACATTCATCCAGGCTAGCCAGTGACTCACTTTCTTTTCTACTCTGCTCGCGTTTTGCAGGCAGTTGCAAATTCTGTGAATATAGCAAAGGGTGGCCTGACTTGACTTTGCCTCTCTAAATTTCAATCTTCCCTGTTCAGGGTCCTTCTTCCTTAGGATGCTAATTGGTTAGTCACTGTTGCTGTCTGTCTGCTTCTAGTTGGCAAAGATGTTAGAATTTTTTCCCCCAGACATTGTGTTGCTTAGGTTTACCTAAGTTCTTACTCAGCTCTAATACTTACATAGCTCTTATACTGTAACTATTATATATATTATATATGTAGTATAAGTGAATGGCATGTGTGATATCTTCAATACAACACAATATCTTCAACAAGCTTCTTTTGCACTTTGAAGTCAAACTCTTTGTCTATATCAAGTCATCACATCATGCCACCTTATTGTATCTGGCACATATGACTGCTTTTAATTATGTGTGATTTGCAAGTAATTTTGCTTTTCAGACACTGGTATATTTTCAGAAATGTTCTCTACAAACTCTTGTGTAAGTGACACAAAAGCATGGCCCATATTTGATTTCCACTAAAAGTAATGATGCTGAGTAATGATACTTTTTTTTTTTTTTAAATGAATAGAGCTGGAGGGAGGGAGGAACTCTAATAACAAATCTTGCCCTTCTTATAGCTGCTTACCTTTTTCACAGTGTGGTCCTTATACATTTCCTGAATCAATTTGGCAGTCCCATAATTTTTAGTTTGGGCCTCATTTCTAGAACCAATTTTTGTTATTTCCTGTTTTCTTGGTTGAACCTCCCTCTAGGCTGTAAGCTGTGTAAGGGCAAAGATACTGTTGCTCTAGTTCACCTGGTACCCGTGCTCAGTATGATACATAGCGCATCATAGATGTTCAACAACTATTTATGTAATGAATAAAACTTAACATGAATCTCATTGTAATAAAATTTCATACACTGTGTTGTGGGGAGAAGATCCGGGTGAGGCCAGAAACACGGGGGTGGGAGAATTTACTGGAGGCAGAGTAGAGAACAGAACAGGTGGATTTATTGAAATACACTGCTAAGAGAAGCAGTGGGCAAGATGGGAGAGGTCTGCGTGCTAAGGATGATTTGAGGCTCTCTTTTTTACTGGTTTTATGGGCTTTCTAACTTGGGGCACCAGTTTGCCCCAGTTATATGCTGGCATGCTGGTCTCTGGTACTGCCCTTAGACACAGATACATATTCTGGCCTCTGTGTCTTCATTTCTGGAGCTGGGCTGGTTCTTCTGGTCGTGGTCTTTGATTTTATGGCCTTGTCCCTTAGACAGCCTTATCCATTCCCTCATCTATTCCAGCTTCCCAAACCTTCCTGCTGGGTCAGTGGGGGCTTAGTTTTTAACCTTATTCAAGTATACCCCTCCATACTTCTCTTACTATCTTCTGCTAGAAATTTTTCTTCGCAGTTTTCTGTTCTACTTCAACTTTAAAAAAAAACCCACTCAATTTTAAGAGATTAAGAAATTTACCTAACTAATATCTCCGGTAGGATCAGTTGATGGTACAGGTCGAAACCTACCTTTGATCTCCTGAAGTCACTTATTTTTCTATGTTGAAAACGACTGAACCGACTTGACACCAACAGCTAGTAGTTTCACAAGTTTATTCGTTGGTTGGAAAGGAGACTGTAACTCTTGAGTGTGAGTGACTTGATGCCGAGGTATCTACAACCCACGTTTGCATAATTGCTGATGGATCTTTGCCATCATTTTCACCTACAACACGCAGTACATTTGAGTTTTTGTTTCAGAATGCCAGATAACTTGGTAGAGTAAGCATATTTTTTTTGCTATTCACAGATTTAAGCTTCATGCTATAAACACTGAAAATCCTTTTTGTGTCAGTCCTATTTGCTTGCAGCGGTGCCTGTAGAACCTGTTGTCAGGGAACTGCTCAGCACGCCCTTTGTAGAGTTTTCTTTCATTGGCATTTTGGGATCCAGAGGCAGAAAGGATCAACCCAAGTTACTCTCGCAGTATATAAATTTACTCTGAGTTAGAAAAGATATTAACAAAAAAGCCACTGAAGGCAGATTTGTATAGCATGATGCAAATGCACATATACAAAATTAATTAGGCCTTTGAGTTTCCAGTCTTCCAATCTTCAAGTAAGAATGCCTTAGCTTAACTGTTTAACATAATATTAAATGTTTAATTAATGTTTTTGGATTGCTTTAAGATCTTCCAGAAAAAGTATTGCCTATAGGTACAAACTAACAAGATTCAGACCTAAAGACATCTGTGAAATCTCAGGACAAGTTAATTAAGAGCAGACCTGTAAGACTGATCAGTGGATCTGACCTCAGATTTGCTGGTATTCTTACTTCCCAGAGTAAATGCTCTAAGTATTCAATGTGACCCTAAGCTTTAATAGCATTCATGAGGTTAAAGTCTAACATAATGCCTAAAATGTTGTATATAGGTAAGTGTTAAAATTTCAGTTCACACTATTATAGAGTAGATGTCTGTCCTATTGAACCCTTAATCTAATTTTTTTTCACATTTTAACATCCATTATGATTAATTTTATAAACCCTTAGTGAGTATAGGGATAGAATGATCTTTCTTATTGTCCCTCCCCCCAACATACAGTCATGTTTATTGAGTGTCACTTCATTATTAGTATGATACCAGTTAGTTGTATTCTAGCCTTAGAAAATTTGGGATGCTGTAATTTTGGTATGGTAATATATTTTACACATTAATATGTTCATTTAATTTGTTTTTCTGTAATTTGTAGTCAGCTTGAACCTTTTCCTGTATTTCTGGGCTAACTGCACTCTTCCTTCAGTGGCTTAGCCGCTCCAATATTTGATCTGTATCTTGGTGAGGTTATAAACGATGGTCGTCAGAATCTCATTCTTGCAGCAGCAGGCTCTGGAGCAGACTATGTCTTTAGCAATTAGCAGTTTTAATTTCAATTAGTAGTTTTAATTTCATTATTGTGAAAAATGGGGATTATGAGGACAGTATAAGAAAAAATGGAAGGGAAAACTAAACTGAAGTTTTGAATGTAAGGTGTATTCACCTGAGTTAAATAACTCATGTTTTGATAAGTAGTGGGAAGCAGCATGATATCATGGAATGATCTGGCACTCTCAGCTAACTTGGCTTCCAACACCAGATCTGCCTTCTTTAAATGATTGTAATAAAGCCTGCCTCACAACACTGCCTTGGGCACAAAATGAGGTTAACACTTGTGGGTATTTTCTGTTACCTCCAATGCTGAAAATAATGGCAACAGTTGCATGACAAAGGCATAACAGTTGATACCAAGAATTATGACAAAACATTTATCTTGCCCCAACTCCTCTCCCTTCTTCTCTGCAATTAGTGATTAACTTGTTTTCTCGTTTAATCTTCATATCAGCCTCATTATGTATCATTATTCCCATTTTTCAGATGAGGAAACTGAAGCCCTGAAAAGTTAAGTAACTTGCACAAGGTCAGAGATTTGGTGAAGGATTAGGTTGAGTTCTATCAGATTCCAAAGTCATTCTCTTGCCACAGTGCCAGGCTGTCTTGCATAATGAGTATGTGAGTGAAGAATGAAAAGGAGTTAATGGAATGGCCATTCCACTGTTCTTTCCACTACTTCACTTGGTGAATGACTAATAAGCAAACACTCCCAGAGGGTATTTGCATTTTAAAAGAGGAGCTCATTAACCCTAATGAATCTCTAATTGGTGGAATTTGTGGGGGAGATATTTCTGAACACTGGGGCATTCTCCTGTGTCTTCAAGGTGCCTGGTTATCCTTTTCTTCTCTGTAGACAATCAACTGTTCTGGAATCAGAATTAGGTAGCAGAGTGCAGTCACCTATACTCTGCCCCAAATGCAGCTAGCTGAATGAGCTAACAAGGACTTGTGAAAGATTCACCTAAAGGAAAGCAGAAGACAGGTATAGCTTACAACTATGTGAAATGAATTTTCACAAGCTCAATAAGGATTTGGCAATGCAGAGGGTCTTTTAAAGAGTCTAGGTAAAAATAATATATTACAGTTATTCTTTTTAAAAAAGAAAATATCAAAATCAACAAATAAGTATGAACAAGAGACACTCTATGGGGGATTGGGGGTGGGGAAAGGAGGGCTTTGGGTAAAAATAAGGGGGTTGTAATTGTATGGGGAATATAAAAATAAAATTTAAATTAAAAAAATAATATATTACATAATCAATTTGAACTTCAGAAACATTCTGTTGGGATTTCCCATAGTGTGGTCATGGACCTTTCCAAGATATTTAATAGGTATCGGAAGAAAAAATGGCTACCTTGTCAAACATATCATGAAAATCTAAAAGTTTCTTTACTGTAGAATTTCTCAGAGCCTTTAATGTGTTCAAGTGCAGTGGAAAGTAGCAGGCAGGCTAAGACACTGTAGGAGTATCTCATACGACTATCTCATGTTTTTGACCATGGAAATATTCCCTCCATGTGAACCCTGTGGAGCTGGTGTTTTGCAGACTGCATTCTCAGTTACAGAGTTCTAGATAAATCCTCTCTAATTAAAGAAAAGGAAGAAAATAGTTTCATGTATTCACAGATTTTCATAGGCAGGCAGGTTCCAACCTGGTCCACACCAGCCCATTGCCAGTCTGTTTGCTCTGTGGCAGGCCAGTAGCAGCACACCTCTTCTCTAGATAAGATCTGGCCTATTTAGGGGGAAAAACAGATGGAGACCAACTTCTCATCTTTACTGCCTATAAAGCAGATCTTGAGGAATTGTGGCATCTATCAGGGAGCAAATGGATTCCCTAATCTGAATCTCAGATTTCATCTGGGCACCCTCCAGTGCCCAGAGGAGGACTGGTGGGGGGTGGGAGGCAGAACCATATGTTCTCTGTGGTCCTTCCATTTTCAGTATAGGGGAAGAAGGTTTAGAACCATTTGTAACCAAGTCCCTCCAAATCACCAACCCATGGAGTATACAATGGAAGGAGGCCTGGAGGGACTGTTACAAGAGCCTTCTCTACATTCAAGAGGAATGAGGAGTAAGGTGCTCCTTCACCTTCCCACCTCCAGCCCAAACAAGTCTCCTTTAGAATTCCCCTCCCATCACTGCCCATCTCCTTTCCACCTTCCCTATCTTGGCATTCATTCTTGACCACTATTTTCCCTCTCCCTCAACTTAATTTAGTCAGTAGAATGGGATCATGCTGATACTCTGTTCACTGCCTTTTTAAAAGATCTCCTCCCATAACTCAAAGATCATTCAACTTTTAATCCCAGAAAAGATGGTACATAACATTCTCTAAAACAGGAACGGGAAAATTATGGTCTGTCACCTGTTCCTGTAAGGCAAGTTGTACTGGAACACAACCACACCCATTAGTTTTGTATCGCCCATGCCTGCCCCAGGCCATGATGGCAGAGTTGTGAAGATGTAACAGAGATTTTGGCCCTTTTGTGGAATGGTTATCCTTTGCGGAAAAAAATTGCCAACCTCTAATGTAAAATACAGATACATTTCTGAATGAGCTGCTTGGATGTGTATAAGCAGCCTTTATCATTTGCTCATTCCAAATAAAAACTTCAAGTCAAGAGAATGGCATGGTTCTAAAATGAGGAATTTCGCCTCTTGTACAATTGTTTCTAGTCTTGCATACTCCTGGGAGAACATCAAGGAGAATGTGTGTTTGCTTTGAAGGACTGGAGGAAGGACAGAGGCTTGCTCTGGTATTTGGCATCGCCGGTGCAAAGGGAAGAGAACAGATAATGCAGGGGCCCTGTGGAAGGAAAAAAGAATAGAGTAAAGTATTAGGGGCCCCAGGGGAGTTACACTAGCAGAGATCCTTCAAGATTTGCAGTATCTTAGAGACCAGATTCTTCCTACCTCAGTTCCTTTCCTTTGGAACCTTCTCTCAGATCATAGATGTCAGGAATCTGATTCTGCTCCCACTGTTACTACCTGGGAGACCTTGAGCAAGCCAGTGAGTGCCTCAGCCCTTTCAGGGGTTCACGCCTGTAAGTTGGGGTGGGGAGGGAAGGAGACGATGGTTGTCTTAATGTGCCCCAGTGAGAATCAAATATGGTGTTGTCAAAAAAGCTTTACAAAATGTAAAGAACTGTGGAAAGGCTGGTTGGTTTTGTTATTCTTTTTATAACAGCTGACTTGTAAATGAAAACTCTGAATCTATTCAGCATATAAATTAGAGTTAACTGATAATGAAGTGCTTTAGTTTTCAAACTTTGGTCACATCCATCTTTACATATTAAAAAAGTATCAAACTTTCATTTGGGTTATAAAAAAAAAAGAAAAAAAACCTGAATTTGTATGTGATAGTCATTCTTCAGTAGGAGGGAGAAATTCAAAAATTAAATTTTACTGTGACCTGTTCTTTTCTGTTCATTGTCTATGTAGTTTTCATTTTGTGCCATTGTTTACAGAGAATAATCTGGCAGATGGCATTTTCCCCTGTAATCAGTTCATGTCCTATCTGAGTCATCGCCAGACATGGCATTTCAGTAAATAGTGATCCTACAGTTGCTTCCAGGCACATGTGTTATATGCTGTCAAGAACAGTGACTGATAAGCTTCTGGCTGTTCAAGCTACAGGGAGAAATGGAGAACGTTCTCTATGGGTAAATACCTTAGAAAGAAAAAAATGGCAAAAGCAGCACAGACTTCGTGCTGGATGATTTTAGCCAAATTCAGTGTTTGTGTGACTTTGGATGGAGCAATGATCATTTTAAAAAGTAAAAAGTCTTCCTTGAGTAGATGGTAGCCCACATTGGGTAATACATGTTTTTGTCCATCAGACATGTGAGTTATTAAACACCTCTTGCCCTCCTTGCTCAGAGACTCCCTTTACCTTGGTGCCTCACGTTGCCTATAATCATGCAAGTAAAGCGCCTTGTGCATCTGTTTTGGGACCTTTAGATTGGAGTTGATGACTTTATCCCTGACTTTCAGAGACAAGGGGGATTTCTGAAAACAAGGCTCTTCTTAATGTGCAAATAGTCCATTTGCACAATCACTTACATCAAGCTAGCTGTTTGACATCTTAGATACAAAAGGAGGTTAATTTAATTTTTCACTTAACAACTAGTAACTTTATTCTATTGATACACCCAGAAGTTCATGAGGTATTCTTCCTTGATGTTAACCATTGATAAACTTTTGTGTTTCCATGGAAAAGTTACACTTTTTGTTAACTTCTTTGTTATCTCCAATTAAGACTCATTACCTTACCTATATCAACAGATTGTATATTTATTAAAGGCTTATTTTATTTATTTTTGCTTTTAAGAACTGGGGTGAAGGCCAGAGGTGTGGGAGGATGAGAGGATTCACCAGAGACAGAGTGGGGAACAGAACAGGCAGACTGACTGAAATACACTGCTGAGGGGAGCAACAGACCAGACAGGAGAGGTCTGCATTGCCATGTGGGTCACCTCCCTGGCCAGCCAGGGATCAAACTCTTGCTGCAGTGGCTGACCTATAGCTTGACAGTGCTGAGACTTCAGCACTGCAGGGAGGCCCTGGAGTCATAACTTTTAATGCCCGTAAGTCATCATCTATGAATTTTGCAATCATCCCTGTGGTGGACATTTCTGAGCTGGCTTAATGTTATGGGAAGAGTAGTTTACAAATTACTAAATTGACCAGTCATTATGCCTTAAAGAAGTAGGCTAATTGTTTCTTTACCTACCATGTGTTAATCACAGACCATTAGTGATAATTGATAAGCTAAAATAGACCATTAACAAATTTAATTGTGCTTATACTTACCTATATCTGTGTCTGTCCTGTCTTTGGAGCCAGGCTAGTCATCATCTTCATTTAGTAATAACCACCCAGGCACCAGCCTCAGGAACCAAAGGTTTATTTATGAATATTTTCATTGCTCCTTCCTGCTGTAAAGATGATTTAACATTTGATCAGTTATTACACCACACACACACACACACACACACACACACACACACACACACAGGTATATACTCTGAGGTAGATATACAGAAATATAAACAAATGCTTACAAAAAAGAATAAGCCTAATTAAAAAAAATCATTTGGAGAACAGCTATTCACATTATAAGGCTTTTTAATTTGAAAATAATTTGCCTTTTCTCTAAGTCATAAGTTTTCTACTTTATTTGAAATATGACTTCATTTACAGGATATGAATTTACTTGATTTTTTTTTCCAGTGTAATCCTATAAAGCAGGATAAATGTATGGTTCAGAGTGATTTATGAGAAGACCTCTATAAAATTACTGGTTGAAAAAAATTAATTATTGACTCCATCACAAAAGAAATAGTTGTTGCCTCCATAATGTGAAACACATAGTAATAAAAGACATTGCAATTAAAATAGAAGACAGTTTGGTCTCAATAATATAGTAAAGTTGTTTTTTTTTCTTGCTTTCATAGGAGATACAGCAAATGAACAAAGAACAGCAGCAAGAGGTAAAGTTTCAGAAGTAGAAGGCAACCTGCCTTTGGAGGTAAGTGTAACTGGATTAATCCTTTTGGAGTGCAACTGAAAAAGTCACTGTGATTATATTTTCCTTTGAGGCTGTATAAATAACTTCTGCTTTTGCTATGTAGACAGATGCCTAGTTATCAAGAAAAAGGTGATGTATTAAAAAGTCGGGTTGGCAATACAGCAAGTGACTTCCAAAGTGCTGTGCTTTAGCTTTCACTGCTGGAAATGGAAGCTTTCTGTTGGGAGAGAGGAATAGAGCACTTATGTTAAAATTTTTGAACTATTTTAATGGAATGATTACTTTCTAATACACTGGGAGAAGTAGACAATATATGAACCTATAGAGAAAGGTTTGAAAATAACCTATTCAGAACTATTTTGCTTTTTCTACCATCAAAGTGCACTCCTTATCATTGTTAAGCAGAAAGACTAGGGGATGTATTCTTGTCCACATGAGAAAATGATGTGCTCATAGAGGGTACTTGAAAATGTTGTTGGGATGCTTTGTTATGCTATGTAGAAACATACTAACATTTAATAATTAAAACAAGCACTTTCAAGACTCAAGACTGGGGGAATGTTGATTATCAGGATGGAAGAGAAATCCATGAACTTTGAAAATCTACATGGTAACATACCTCTACTTAATTTCAACTTGTAACACATGTGTTCTATGTGTTGCATACAGCGAGAGTGAGGCTGGGGACCTGGCCTGTTTGTTTTATCACAGTGTCCCCTACTCTAGCACAGAGTAGGTATCAAAAAGATTTTCTAGAAACTTAATGTCTTCAGTTTTTGCAAGCATTTAGTGAGCATTTAGTGAGCATTTAGTGGCATCTTCGATAGGAAATAAAGATTGAAGTTTGGAAAGGAACCACCAAGATGGTTTAGATGTCATCCACGATGACTTGGGTTTAATTGCGTAGTTAAATGATTCACTAAAAATATCTACGGAGCTCAAATTATTTTTTTTTTTTTTTTTTTTTTTTTTTAATACAAGCACTGGGTACAGTCAGAAGCACAGGAGGGTGAGAGAAATCACCAGAGCCTGAGGGGAGAACAGAGCAGGCAGAAGGACAGATGTACACTGCTGAAAGGAGCAGCGGGCAGCAGGAGAGGTCTGCGCGCCATGTGGGACCCTCCTCCGGTGGCCGGGGAGCAGCCGGGGATCGAACCAGCGCTGAAGAGGCTGCGGGCAGCTTCGCAACCCAGCGCTCAACCGCTGCGCCACCGGGGAGGCCCAGCTCAAATTATTTTTTAAAGTTGATTCACTTTAGAAAGAATCCAAGATTGTTAGGAAAGAAGCTTTGGAGATATTGATCCTCTAAGGTTTGAAACAAGCTGAGTATTGGTTTTTCAATCTCTCGTTATACAATCAACTTTTAATCTTTAAGACTGGATTTCTATACTCATGCTATAACAGATGTTTCAGAAGTACCTTCTATCTAAACAGGTGTGGGGCACTGAGAACAGTGCATGATATCAGAGAGCTTATTTAGGTAGCAGAAAAGAAACTGGGACACTACAAGTGAGCTCACGGTTAAATCACAGTACAGGATTATTATTATTGTTATTATTATTATTATTATTATTATTATACTGATAATAATAAAATACTTTTGCAGGCCAAATAATCATTTGTCTCAAACTTAAGTGTCTAAAATGGAATTTGTTATTACTCTCCTTCAAAGATCCAAAGCCAAAAGCCGTCTTCCACCTCTCCCCATAGTGTACTTTTATCAGCAAAGATAAAACTTTATGTAGAGGCTGATGATACTAGAGTTTGAGTCCTTCTAGCCCTCTCCCTGGGCTCTAGACTATATTCAGCTGCCTGCATGCTCTTTCACTCACCAGCGTCTAGGCAGCTCTGCCTTTACTTGACCAAAGAATGGTACTAATCCTACCATCCTGAAGCTATTCTCTACTCAAGTTTTTACTATCTGCTTATAGCACCACCCTCTATATAGTGGATTAGAATCAACCCACATGAGGTGCCCCTGGCTCCTTTCTTTCCCTCATACTTCACATCGCATTGCCTAGTAAGTCATGTCGCCTCATCTTCTGGATCTAAATTCTGACCCCTTCTTGACATCAGACCTGCAGAGCTCTCATCTAGCCTCCACTTTCACCAGGGCTCTGCCTCCTCCTTCCCCTTATGTCCATTCTTTACACAGCAGACAGAAATGTAAATCAGATCATATCACTCCTTGGCTTCAAATCTGCTGGCTTCCCACTGTAAGTAGAATAAGTGCTAAAACTCTTTTTACAGTGGGCTACAAAGTGCTCTCATTTCTTTCCACACCCCCAGATTCTGTCTCCATCCTCCACCACCAGCTGCTTTTCTGTCCCTTGATCATATTAAGCTCTTTCCCACCTTACCCTTTGTACTTCCCAGCCCTTCTTTACTAGAATGTCACTTGGCCACCTCCTTATTCAGGCCTTAGTTCAAGTGTCACTTTTCATGACTACCTCAGCTAAAGTGGCCCTCCCCCAGTCACTTGTCACAGAGCCCTGTTTTGTTTTCTCCATCAGATTTATCAATGTTTGGATTATTTGTTTACTGTCTGCTTCCTCTGACTAAAACGAAAACAGACTTGTGTCTGGTATGTAGAAGGTGCTCAGTAAATACCTGTTAACTGATAACCTGGATTTTACTTAATGACATCCCCCATCTGTCAAAGTATGGGCCTGTAAATGTCATTCTGACTTATTCTTCTCACCCCACTCATCAACTCTATCAAGTCCTATAGATTCTATTTCACAGATATCTTCCAAATCTGGTTTCGCATACTCCAGTGAGGTCCTCTTCTGTTCACTAGATTGTTTTAAGATGAGCACTTTCTTTCCCAAATCCCTTTCTAAACATGAATGGCAAGTTGTATAACTTCTTGGTCTCATGTCTTGAAATCTGCAGATTAAAGTTCCCACTCAAAACCCTGTTCAAACATTCTCTCCTTGACTTTTTTCCCTGCTCCCCCCACCAGAGATAACCTCAATGTCCTCTTACTACCTGTTGTGACTTTTATGATTTCACTATGGTCTGAGGTAGAGACAGTACCTTAATTAGCTTGTATAACCTCAGCAACTAACACGCTATCCTGTCAGATACATAGTGTGACACAGATGCTATGTCTGATTTCTGCATGGGTAAGTTAATATCTGTGGATGCTGTCTTATAAGTAAATCTCTTCATTAAATTCTATTTTCCACCTTCATTATAATCTTTTAATCACAGCTTTTCCCCCTCACTGCAAAAAAAGAAAGTTTTTCTGATATTTCTTAGGCATTAATCCATAAAGGTCTAATTTACATGATTTTTGGCACCCTAACTACTTTAGTTAAAAAAAAAGTATAATGATTAATTTTTTAAAAAACTATATATCTGATTAAGAAGTTGTAACTATTTTACGTAGTAGGAAGGTTTCTCATTTTTATTTTTAATGGCTATATAAGAAATGCTGATATATTATTTAAAATGAGAACATATTTGAACAATTAGCCTAGGTTGTATAAATCTTAAAAATAACACTCTCGGTTGCCAAAATATCTCATTTTTCTAAGGACCTTTTAGAGAAAGTATCTTTTAGTATATAAAATAGGGGTTTTGGTTAATTCAAACATTTAGATCACTTACTGTTTTCAAGGTTGGACACAGGAGTGGGGAGGATATAACGATATGTAAAACTCCATGACTCTGATTTAGAGAATAAAAAATTCTCAATCTATTCATGGAAAATCAGAAAATTCCACAAGTCATTATAACAAAGCAGAATAAATATGTTCCTTAAACTCCAAAAATATAAAGGTATTTGAGATTTCAGTGGAGGAGGAAATATTAGGGAGTCAAGGCAGGCGAGCTTTGAACCATGAAGAAACTCTTTCTTATTCTTCATACAATTAATTTTTATATGATTAAGTTCCTGTGAAATGAAATCCTTCATTATGTACATTTTTAAAAATTCAGAAGCAAATCATGGTATTAAACTACACCATGAATGGCAATGACAGATAAGAAAGGGTTAATACAGAAATGTAACTTGGCCTTGATTACACTGTCATTTTAATGGCACTTAAAATATTTTGTTAAGTAGTCTGTGATATTTTCCTTACACTTTCTACCCCAAGAATACTTCAAGATGATGTTCCCTTTCCAAGTACAGCCTCCCACTGACATCATGGAAATTCTAGCATCTAGGTAAAATATAATTTGAGAAAAGGAGATCTGGATTGGACTTTAAATAAGTTAATTTTTATATATATTTATGAGATATTTTAATATGTTTAACCAAATAGCTCTGTGAAAAGCAGCATATTTACTTAGAGTAACTCATTAGAAGACTTTTTACTTTATGGAACTGAAAATAATAGAGCTCTCTCTCATTCCAGAAAATCATAACTTCTTAGTATGTTGGTCTCTTCACTTCCTGTCTCCAAATAGTTTAGGGTTTCTCTCAATGACAACTTACGTCAGTTACTAATGTTTCTACCTTATTGTTCCCAAAGTATCGTCACCTAAACTAGAAGAACTTGAGCAACATCATTGAACTATCTAATAATTGAATGTGGTTTCTTTCAGGTTGTGTTTTAGTCTATGTTTTCAGAGCCATTGGGAATTTTTAACCAGAGTCATCATGCTTTGGTGTGTGGAGTTTTGATGTGTGGAATTTTGGTGTCTGGAGCTGTGTGGTATAGGAATGACTTCAGTAAGCCCATGCAAACTTATTAAAATTAAGGTCTTTAGACTCTCATACTTGAGGGGAAAATTATAACTTGGAAGTAGTTATCCAATTGAAGAAAGATTATCCATATCTTCTATTTCTTCCTTTTTTATGTTGCCTTTCTGGGTAAAATTTGGTAGTGAGTTGAAATGACATTGCAGCTACTTACTGCCTCCTGCTATACTTAAGATTGGGTACAGCTTAAGAGGGTAAACCTACAGATTCATGGAGAGCCTGGTTTTGGGTCTTTGCCATTATGACTCATCCCTTAAGGGAATACACATTACAAGTAAGCAAGTCATTAGTATTCTTTTCTAATCTTCAGTTGTGGAAAGTGTTTTATATTGTGAAAACTGGAACCATTTTGCTACTAATTTACTAGAGGACCTGGTTTTTTACTTTGTAGGTAAACTATAGGTTTACTTATGTAAATTTCAGATGTTAATGTAACTATCTCCAATTTTGGTCACTATTATTTTCAGTCTATTTTTAGTGACACTTATTGTGTTTCTTGAATTTAAATTTCTTGTATGTAACTATGAGAATTATTCTTAAATTCACATTTATTTTTGGTCTTCCAAGACTGAGGAATACTGTATATTTATTTAGTTCATTGGCTTAAATATAAATTACAAAAACAAATAAATAAAAAACTCCCCACAAGACCACAATTCCATTTATATATTTGTCTTGAGTGACAACTAATTCACATATGCATATGGAGACACATATAAAATAATAACTAACAGATGGTATTGCTGTAAAGTAGGATTTATAAAGATTATTATCAGCTGGTGGTATTGAGCTACTCCTGTGGTTATACTGACAGAAGACACAAAAATTATTTATAATAATAAACTGTGACACTAATATCCCCCCAACTTCTGGTAAACCAAGTAGCTTATTGCATATTTAATATAATTTCTTAATGAAGACCTAAAACAATCTTACTGTCAGTTTATATTAGGAAACTTAATAGACAGCAATTGCAAAAACAATAATTAAGGTGGTAGCAACAACAACATGCTTTGCAAAAATCGGTAAGTGTGTGATACTAAATCTCTGGGAACTAAAGTCAGGATTTGGGGGACTTTTCTGTCTGTATTCAGTTCATTTAAACATGCATCTCAATCTAGTACACAGGTTTATAATTTTCTGTATATTATAAATAGTTGAATTACAAGCCAAAAATTCATAGTTCAATAATTCAGAAAACAAAAGATGATTTTTTGGAAAAAGGTATGGAATGCTCACATTAATGAAACATCCACTTTACTTTTACTGTTTTGTACTTCCCTTAGGTCCTTCAGCAAAGCTCTAGGAGCCTTCAGACATTGTAGGGAATAATTTGCTTGTTGCTTTTATTTCAGATAGCCATTAAAATGAATAAAAATGTCCATAATCTTGGCAAATTCCATATGATGTAAATTTTTACCACTCCCTTATAAGGGGAATGAGACTGTTCTCTTAAAAAGCTGAGTTCTGAGTGGAAAAGAATTGGGGTTGAGTGGTGTAGGAAAAGGTGACTGGAGAGAATCATTCTCAAGAATAGCAAATATCTACAGGATGCCAGGATTTTGCTTTTAAGAAATTTTGAGTATAACATGTTATATAAGTTGAAAATATTGGAATTATAAAAGATCATGAAACTCTTATTCTCACAGATAATTATAAATCCAAATCCAGTTATAATGGGTATTGATATTGAAAGCCATTTAATTGGTACAACCATTTTGGGAAAGCATTTTGGCAATAAATATCAAGAACTGTAAAGACGTTAATATACTCTGACAGTAATTCCACTTTTAGGTTTCTCCTCTAAGAAAATCATCTTTTAAATCCACAAGAAGTCAATGTGTAGAAAGATGGCAATCCATTCAATGGACTATTTTTCAATTTTTATAAATGAAATTTATGGGGTGTTTTCAATAAAATATAAAGATTTCTGGTTTTATAATTCAGTTAAATGGTTCAGAAACAAAGTTAAATGTACAGTATGACTGCTGCTGTATAAGAAATGTAGAAAAAGATGATGTAATATATAAAGTCTTTAAGAGTAGAATGATAGATATATGAATTAAATCATTCTTTCCAGTGATCTGGTTTTCCAATTTGTCTATAATGAGTGTATCTTACATTTTAAATGATAGTTAGGTTCACTGAAGGATAGTTTGTTTCATAAAAGAATTATTTTGTATGGAAATAAAAAGCATCTATTGAGGATGATCTGTAGGAGATATGTTAGTACTTTTCCTGCCTTGGCTCATTTAGATTTCAGATCTCTTAGTTGATCACAGCCCCACATCTGATCATGATTTGTCAAAACATATGTCCTCTCACCCAGAGGTCTTTCCAGCAGGGAAAAGAAGATTCAGGTGACTTGGAGGTTATTCTTCACATCTCATTGGAAATCATATGGCCCAAACTTTTCTCATGGATCAACTTCACTCTCAATGTCATTGTATCAGTGATGAAGTCATATTTCTTCCCAAAAAATTTTTGGGATATGTGTTTGAAACATAGATTTGTCTAAAAATCTTGTTTCTGGCTTTATATATTTAATGCTAGGACTTTTTGTATGAAGATTTTCATTTCTACCTTTATAATAGTTAATCACTTCTGAACCTTTTGGCTGAGATCAGGGATATAATTAAGAGAATGTAATTTTATCAGAAGGGTTCCAGGATCTTTGTTCTTTGTCCTAATATAAAACACTTTAAAATTTCTGATTTACTGGGAAGTGAAGTACAGTTGGATTATTGTACTGTTTATGTCATTTAAGCAGTGAATTTAATTCTTTGATGGGTTCTATGCAGGATACCTTTTGGGAACATTTGGTAGGGTACATTTCTCTAATCTTTATTTTCATTTGAATTACTAGGACATAGGATAGAATTGAAAGTACATTTTTGCTGGACTTCTCTTTTCACCAATTATTGTATTAAGGACAAGCTGCTAAGCTCCTGTTCAGTTTCCATTCTCGGTGAAGTAGGTGGATTAGATTTTCCTCCCCAGAAGTCATGACTCTTTACCTCTTTGGAAAATGAATTGGGATTTTGCCACCAAATACCAACCTTTATACTACTACTTTGGTGGGGAAAAGGGGAGGGAAGGAAGGGGCGGGGAAGGGGGGCTGCTGCATAATCAAGATTTTAAACATTGATTAATCAAGTTTTCATGCTTGTTAGGAAAGAACAGTCCAACAATCCTTGTAGGTAAGTTGTCAGGCTGCAAAAACTACTTCCAAAATTCTTGCTTAACAGGTCTCCCTTGGGAAATGATATATTTGGACTTTGGTAAAGGACAATTAAAACACTCACTTTACTATTATTTCTCTAAAATCTATAAACTCTTGACTTTTATACTTGACAATTAGATAGCATGGGTTGTTGATTGCTCAAAACATTGGCAAGAGAAATTAACTTGAGGCCTGCTTATCACAGTTTGTAAAGATTGTGTATTTTTGCTACAACCCTGAGTCTTCATTTCAGTTTTTCTGGAAAAAAATTATAATCGAAAGGTCAGAGTTCTGGTATTTTCTGGCTTTCATTGGGGTTAACTAGCACACTAAAACATAATGTTCATTCATCCTAGCCAGTAAGGTCAAACTTTGTGAGGTGTATGAGAGCTGCCCCTGTTTCCATCCAAAATGCACATATGGTGTGGGTAAGCCAGTAATGTGAGTTTTACGCAATGTTTCTGCTCATGTACACAGACTGTTGCTCAGCACCAATTATTCCTTGCCAGAAACCCGCTAACCTGCTGCTTCTGTAGCTCAGCTTGATGAAACTAGGTAGCTTAAAATGACCACATTGATATTTATTTAACTGTAGCAGTCTTGGTCTGTTAAAGTTATATAACTAACTGCCTACCTCATCTGTTGATTCATAGCTATTGACTGCAATTAGAATCAAAGAACTGGGGCCTTGTGACTGCATTGTGTGGAGCTGCGTCAGATCCCATATGTATGCTTATTATATGTGTGTAGAAGGAGGAATCAAAATGTGGAGTTACTAGCTTTTTGCTTAGAAAACTAGATCTGCTGTCTCCAGTTAGAAACTAATTTAAAATTCACATCGAATTTTCTCTGGATATTTTGATGGTCACATTATTGTCATGGCTTCCCATTTTCACTTTTGTGATTCTAAAATCCACAAAACCAGCAGGGTGAGAGAGCATGTTGGGAGAACAACTGCTCTGTATTTCCCACAGCCATCTTTTTTCTAATCCCCTGTTTTTTAATTAGTAGCAAATGGTCCTTATTTCTTCCTCCTCTGGTTTATGTTACACTTGTAACTTCTTGAGACTATATAAAGTTTAAATTAAAATGCAGCTATATTTATGTTGTTGTCACAACTAGATAGTCTTTTGAAGGATAAATTTCATCTGAGTCTTAGGCAAAAGCAAGGTAACATGCAGATGTGTTCTTGGTCTCACCGGTATTTTCTGAATAGTCTACTTAGTAGCTCTCGGAGAATTCTTTTTATGAGTATACTTAAGAGAATGGACCAAAGTAAATACATAGAAAAAAATGACACTTTACCTATGTAAATTGACATAGATTTGACATTTCTTTTCTAGGCCTAAAAAACCCGTGCCTTTACTGTAGATCATTTTTTATCATTTTTTTTAAATGAACCTCGTGTCCTTCCTATCCCATTCAATAATTGACATTAATTTCCATCCTTTCAAGAACTGTTTTATGTCTATTTTGTGATGTCATATTCCTAGGAACCTGCCTTTCACACATTGCCTTTTAAACTGGTTGAGAATTCACTACGGGTGTGAATTCGTAAGTTTTCTCTAACACCAGTTATGTACTAAAACCTCCTAATGTAAAAGCTAAAATAAAAGCCATAATTATTTCAATAGCAACCCACATGTTCTTTTGCCTTTTTATGCCACTTGGAGGAGAAGACAAGGCTGGCATATTCTATACCTAGAGCATAGTGATAATGGACCATTTAGATAATAATAAAAAGCCCCAAACTTTCTAACTAAAAAAGTCAGTAAACTATTGCACAATCCTGTTTAAGTTGATTTCATTTGGAGAATAATTTGAAAAGTATGTTATTTGTTTCTGAAGATATTCTGGGATCTTTTTACTAGATCAAGCTGGTCCGTCAGCGAGCTGCACGTATTTCTCTCATTGCTTGAGTGCTGCACAGATTGTCTTTCCCAAACTGTTTTTCAGCTTGATTGAATAACTCGGTGAGAAACTGTGGTGTGGAATTCACTATGACATTGATTATGGAGGTATTATAAGACATTGTGTACTACATTACATGGTTTTCCCTCATGAAGTTCCACTCAGGCCTTCCGAGCACTTACTCCTTCTACTCTAATAGAAAATATTGTTTCTCCCAAGGTGGTTATGCTCCCTTGTTCGCATGGCCATTGTTGTCAGCTTTGTACCCTAATCATTTTTCTCCTATTATCCTTTGGTAAGAAGAAGCTTAGAGCTAAATGTGCAACTTAGTTCTAGTCATTATTTAGGACTCTGTATGATCTGGATCTGCATATTTTTCTCTTATTTCCTTCTGTATTTTCTCTGGATGACACTTAATTCAGTGAGTCTTTTTGTTAGTTGCTCCAGATTCCTTGTATACAGGAAAGAGTTAAAATATGCACAAGTATGTAAGCTTATTTATGTAATACTTACATAAATAAACTTACATTTACAGTGTTCTTTTTATTTTAATAGGTTATGAAATAATATGACTTCTAGTTTTTGTTTCCTTTCACTCTTAAAGAAAACCATGTGGTAAAATTATACATAATTTTCCACTGTGAAAATGTGTTTGATGTTGGGTACCTTACTTTCTCTCTTATGTGGTGTCTGAAGCATGGACTTACACACTGATCACTAATTTCCAGTATAATGTGATTCCTTTAGGGTCCTTGGGCACATGTGAAAGGAGCCTCTTTCAGATCATCCACTTCATTCAGCTGCCTTCAAGCAGGGTGTAACTCAGGCGTCCACACCTCTCACTGTCTGCACATCAACCACTTCTCCACCTCTTTTTTTCATGCTCTTAATATATTTTTTGGATGGTTGACTAGTTGGGTTTTAGATATCATTAAGGAAAACTGAAGAAAAGTGACTCCCTACATTAGAGACACATTACCTTGGGAGTGGGGTGAATTCAGAGAATCCCTGCAGTGGCATGGATGGCT
Organism: Talpa occidentalis; assembly: GCF_014898055.3. NCBI lineage: Eukaryota > Metazoa > Chordata > Mammalia > Eulipotyphla > Talpidae > Talpa > Talpa occidentalis. The sequence goes on from NW_026555331.1 coordinate 88,710,886, forward strand.
GGCAGAACATCAACTCTGTCATCTTTCTCACTTGGAGTTCTGGTCTTGGAGTCACTGTGTACTAGTATGGTGCCTTTGATAAAGTACTTAGCCCCTTAGATTTTCATGTCCCTGTTCTGTAAAGTGGGAATGGCCTATCTATCTTGCAAAGGTACTGTAAGAATTCAATGAGTTGGTATACAGTATTTAATGTCTAAATACATAGTGTATCTGACACATATTGGGCACACTATATTATAGTTTCTTTTTAAATTGGAAGAGGATTATGGTTGATGCCTTGAAAGCCATGCCAAAGTAGAATCAAAAGGATTAAATTAGTTAGGAATTATACTCAGCTGAGTCTTCCAGTCACCTGAAAGGGAGTGGCCTAAATTTTGGGCTGTATTTTTCCCATGTGGTAAGTCAGTAGAAGGCAGTGGAAGCATTGTTTTAGGAGCTCAAGTGTTTCAAGGCCAGTATTCTTTGAGTGTTGTTCTTTTCCTCATAGTTGCAAGATAGCTGTCGTGGCTCCAGCCACTTTATAGGAAGTTGGAAAGAGGAAGACAGGGAAAGGAGAGTAAAAGTACTTGTGTTCAGAAACTTTCCAAAAAGTCTCTAATAGATCTTTCTGGCCATATTGTGTCACTTGGCCAGCCCTAAGGGGCAGGGAGTCTGGGAAATGTTTTTAACTTGGTACCTCACTGTCCCAGCAAAATTGGGGCCCATTTCTAAGGAGGAAAGGGAAGATGAATGTTGGATAGGTTGTAAGCACTATCTGATATAGGTATGAATTTTTGTTGTTGTTGTTGTTGCTGTTCAGAGCTTTATTTTTCCAACAATAATCATCAGTAGGTTTGGGGATGGAGGTGGAGTTGGGAGAAAAACCCATTGTTGATAGTTGGATTCTTTTAGGAGGCAGGAAATCTTTGAGTAGTTAAAGTGGGGGAATAAAGGTGAATATTTGGTTTATTACTTTTTTTAAATCTATGATCAGCTACGTGTGGTGCTGGTAGCAACTTCACATATATTATCTCACTAAGTGGTCTGTGTGTTTTATGGAGGAGGAAAGCAAGAGCTAAGAATATCAGTTTCCCAAGGTCACCCTACCAGTAGCAGTAGTGGAGTTGGAATTCAGACCTGCACCTGACTGACCAAAATCTTTGCACTCTTTTGTTTTCTGGCATAGTTCAGCAGAAACCTATCGCACTTTGCTTTTTTATTTTCCATATTTTCCTCTACTATTGGGGTCCATAATAACTATATGCTGATTTATTTGTATATAGGATTGCACAGAGCAGTATATAAAGAATTGCTGCTTTGGGTTGCAAGGTGGTAATGACAGGCATGGGAGAGGCACAGGGAGTAATACTCTCTTGTCACCACCACCCAAAGGTGCTGGTGGCTTCCTTTGTATTTCTGTGTCTAGTCAGTAGCACCTAGGGACATTCTTTAGGACGAAGGAAATATGGCAAAGCAGCATTGACAAACGTCTGGGAGCCAGACTCCAAAACTAAGATCTGAGAGAATGATTTGGTGTGGAGACAGGAATCTCAAGTCAAAAGCTGGGGGAATAATCTTTAACTTCCTCCCCTGTCAGCCCAGTTGGCCACCATGTGACTTTGTTTCTATCTCATATACCTACTTCACTATTTGTCCTGCCCTGCCCCCTCCAACTCTAATAGTTTAGGCCTTATTGTTTGTCACATGAATTATTGCAAAGGGGTTCTGAAATGACCTCCTGACCCCTTTTACTTTCATTCAGTCCATTTGCTCACAGGTATGGCCATGAGGTTTTAGAGGTTCTTTAATGGCTTGTAGAGTACGTCCAGTAGCGTCTGTCTGATGTGTGTGGCCTTCATGACTTGGCCCTGCCCTCCCTATAAACTTCTAGATCTGATCTGTGTTGCCAGAGTTTCTTATCATGTCATGAGCATATGCCTTTCTCCTAGAATGTGTATATGCAATTTTATTCTTTTCCTGGAGAGTTTTCTTTACCACTGACCCATTATGTTCACTTGGAAAATTCCTGTTCATCCATCACACCTCTCTGCTCAAGCATCTTTGTGTTGGATGCCATCTTTGTCCCCTGACACAGAGTAAAGGCCTCTCTTCTGCTCCCTTAGCACCACATGCATGCCTCTGTTCTAGCCCCTTGCATTTTCATGAGGCGCATCATGTTCCCTGTGTCTCGCACTGTGTGTGGCAGGTGTCAGCCTCTCAAATGTTTGCTGTGTGCAAGAATGAATGTTTAGTTTAGACCAAAGACAGAATAACTTACTGTGTAGTTAATTATTCTAGCTTTGAAACACTAAGTTTGAACAAGCTCTTTAGTTTTTCAATACAGGATAATGGGATGTGTGTTGATAAAATTACTCCATTTCTCTGAATTGAATTATCACCAGGTTCTTCCAGTTTTTTGCTTTTCCAGATTCTCTTCTGTCCTATTAGGTCAACTCAAGGATAAATCTGATTCCTAAATCCTAAAGAGACTCTTTGTAATATTTTGTCTCTTTTCAAAACTCAATTGTGTTTTGGAAGTTTTTCCTTTTGTTGACTGTCTTGGCATTGATTACTGACTGAAGACACACTTGAAATGGTATTTTTTAAATGATCTAAAATGTTTTTTCCCTTATTTTTAAGCAGCAATTCTTAAGTGCCTTTTTTTCTGTTGTTAAATAGCTAAATTTGGGGGCAAAGTACTTAACACAAGACTTTCACACAAGCACTAAGAATTTGACAAAATAGGTCCCCCACATGCTTATTATTTACTTAGAGAATGAGCAAGGTAAAGAAGAAGAAAAAAAATAAGCATCTGGAAATTTCCTACAAGCCAAGAATTTTATTGTTCAAGTTTTAATATGTCAATGTTTACATTCAGCAGTAGCTTATGGTCTGCTATGTATGACAAGTTATAGGTCATTATTAGAAGGATGGAGGATTCTTGAAATTGTGATCTCATTTGTTACTGAAACCATAATGCCTAAAACAAATACATAATAAGTGTCAACTAAATAGTTGCTGAAGGAAGAAAGAAGGAAGCAGTGACAAGTAGCACTTCAGTTATCCAGAACCTGGGCAGCCTGTACCACAGTGAATTTGCAAGTCCAAAGTCAGTGAAAGAGAGTTCCCACATTCATACGCCATGTCTACGGAGACTCTGCAGAAGGCACCTTGTGCAAAAGAACCACTGAATTAGATCAGAAAGAGGTAGGCCATTTTTAATTGGATAAGCCTCCAGAGGTGCCACTTGTTTTTTGAAACCTCTACCTCATGCCTGCTGACATTGAGAACCTAAACCAGTGTTCTTTGCCTTTGACTTTAATACCTGCAGTTTTGCTCTGAAAGAAAAAGTAAATTCAAATTCTAATATAAGGTTATTTAGTCACAGAAGATCCCATGAGTAACTCTGCATTGGCACTTCCATCATCACTTTACTAAAATCTGTATATCACAGATAATAGATTACAAGCCTTTCACTTCTTAGCCAAGTGCATTTTTGAACCATCAGACCATTTCATTTATTTCCATAACTATTTCTCAAGCACTGTGTTTGGACACAGCTCTGTTAAACATTATTTTTCATGCCTGAAAATTTCTGGACTACTGCTCCATTGAAGATTTGTGGTTAAAAAAAAAAAGGGTTTTACTTCTAAAAGTTCACTATTGCAAGATCAAACCAGACAGTTGACTCTAACTATGTCTTTCAAAGGTAATCATCACTGAAGCAAATTTTAGGGCATCACAAGGCTAACCATCAATTAACCAAATGAATCAGTTAATCATACCACTGCTTTCCGCAATCAAATTAAGTGTTAAGAAGTTGCTAATGTGAAGAGGTAGTGCTATCAGAGAGTATGAGATCTGACAATGATATTAGAATTATAGGTTAAATTACACATAAATTATAGATAAATGCATAATAATCTGACTATGTTTTGCTTTTTGACATTTAACTTTGTTTCTTAATCTCATAAGAGGGTGAATATTCTGTTTTATCTCAAGATTTTTTTTGTTGATTATAAAACCTATAATTCCACTAATGTTTTGGTCTGTAATATATTTCCTAGAATTGTCAGTCGATTCAAAACTCAAACTTGAAAATTTTCTAACAGTAAATAAGAACAAAATGAACTGGTAGTCATTGTAAAAATAATATATTTTTTTAAATTTTGAATATTTGGATTTGGGGATTAAATACTGGCACCTTGTCACTTATTTTTCTACTAATGATCATCTCTGCTTCAGCTCTTTAAAATGGCCTGCTGGGTTTCAGTTTAGCATGCAAGCCCTTAAGCTGTCTTTTGTCATTTCATAAGGGCCAAAGAGCTTGTTAGCTTGGAATTTAGTGTATTTTGGTACTCATTTGTTTTTAGTTATTCTTTTCTTGATTTTTTGGAACTCTTTTCATGAGGAAATGCCACGATTCTTACCAATTAGTCATAAACCAGTTTAGATTTAGGAATTACATAATTTACTTTGAAACACTCCTTTATTCAAATTGCAAATGATAAAGATGTGAATACTTCCCTGAACTTTGGATGATGTGGGATAATTAGAGTCTCAGAGAAAAACTAAAACTTCTGAAATTTGTGGCCAAATCAAATGTGGTCAGTGAAAATAGATAGCATACTTATTAATGAAAATTAAGCATTAACGTTTTAGGATTTAGTCCCTGGTTTTAGTGGTATATATGCTTTTTTGTTTTTACTGTGTTCATTAACACAAAGAACAAGTAACCTTACTAGTGGTTTGAGATTTGACTCACAGGAAAACATTGGGTAGTAATTAAGAACAAGGCTTTTGTTTTTTAGTTTGTGAAATGTTAACTACACAGTCTAATGTGGTTGCAACTTGCCACATGTGGCTATTAAGCACTTGAAATGTGACTAGTTGAATTCAAATGTGCTGTGTTAAATATATACTGGGATGGAAGAAACGATTGTAAAGTACCTCAGTAATAGTTTATATTGATTACATGTTGCCATAATATTTTGTATTTTGGAAAAAATAGTGTTAAAATTTCTGACTACCAGAAAAATTTAAATTACATACGTGGCTCACCTTATAGTTTTACTGGAGAATGCCAGTCTACTAATTTAAAACAATCCTTATTGTGTATAGTACATATTAGCTATAAACAGCATATTTGATTCAGCTTCTCACGTCTTAAACTGTCAATCCATATACCATCAATCCTTTTGGAAGTCTGGGAAGCCCAATTATTCTTTTTTTCCTTCCTTTTGTGTCTTTCTCTGTGTATTTTATTTACTTTTTATTATTTTTTAATATTTTATATAATTCTTACATCAATTTTCATTTTTGCACAGTGTGTGCATTTTCATTTTGGTTATAGTCACTATACAATTCCCACCCCTCTTATTTTGGCCCCAATCCCTCTTTTCTCTGCACCCCCCCCCCCATAGTGTGTCTCTGGTTTATCGTTATTTGCTGATTTTAATTTTTTCTTTGGAATGGTCCGCTGTGATTCAGTGGACGAGAGCGATGGATAGTTAAGGGACTAAGTGCCACTCCTGTCGCGAAAACGCATGAACGCTGCCTGCTCTTTCTTTTCTATCTCTTCCCTGATGGCTTTTCCCTGGCTGTTAGCAATTGATTATTTAATATTTATAGAAATGCAAATTTAAAATAACACAAGTCCCAATTCATATATTAGCATATACCATCAGTTCTGGTATGTCATAATCTACCATGTCTTATTTACGGTTCTTAGTTTAATATTCTGTCACACACTACTTTATTACATATCACTACTAGTAATAATAGTCATAGCCAAAAATGAGTTTTTGATATTGTGCTTTTATAGGAAACCAGCTGAAGTAGAACCATGCATGTTGTAGGAGATGAGACGTAAGCATTTATTATCAGCTTCTCTTTTCCAGTGAGATTTATTTCCTTTGTGAAGGTAATCATATAAAATCTGTGGGTACTTTATCAGTTTATTTTTAATTAAAGAAGGTAAAATAACAAGGTTTTGGAACCCTGGTATTAGTAGATTAATGTCATAGGAGGTTAGGGGGAGAAAGGCAGTTGCATGGATGTTGATAATAAAATATGTAAAGGTCACTGTGTGAAGATAAAATGTCATACTTAGATTAGTCAGTCATCTCTTGTTTCTGAAAAAATAATAAGTTAATCTTGTTTCAAAAAATCCCAAAGACGGATAGTTTTCTTCTTAATGCCTTTCATCTTGGGCAATCTTTTGTACGTCGTGCAAAGGACCATACAATTAGCATGAAATGAGAGAGCGCTTTTTAAATTTGATGAATAAGGGCTCTTTTCTCCAGCTGATATGCATGCAAGGTAGGAGGTCTGTATCTCTCCAGCAGACAGACTATTGGTATCTACCCTATAAGTAGCTCCCAGCTCATATCTGGGGCTTAATGAGCAAAGAAGTTGGAAGTAATAAAAGTGAACTTAAAATGCATAAAAATAGCCACAACACTTTAGTGTAAAAGCTACACGATGCCCACGTTTGAACAATTGGATTTCCACCTGCCCTTGATTTCAGACGTGCCCCTGCTACCCTCTTTTGAGGACATATTACTAAGATCTACATGAACAACTTTTTTGGGGTTGTCTTGTATTAATTTTTTTCTGAAATGTTGACAGAAAACATACTTTTGTGATCTCTCTTGAGCAGACTTTTTATGCCTGTATTCTGGTGGTCTCTTTACTTTTTGGAAATACTTGTTTTTGAGGTATTAGTACCTCGTAGAATAATGTTCATTGACATGTTATTTAAAATGTGTTAATATGCTGTTTTATTAACTAGGAGAGTGGACCCCCCCCTCTCCTTACGACTTTATTTATACAAGGAACAGTTTTTAAAAGATGAGATTCCCCAAGTTGTTGGGAAAATTTTTATTACTTTCTAGTTTCTTATGCTCACATTTTTATGTTTTTGTGTTTCATAATTCCCCCATTTGTAGCTAATAACATTTCCTATTGCATAAAACATTTCCTATTCCTATTGCAAAAAAGAAGCGAAAGTGCCATAAATAAGATAACTGGGCCATTAATTAATTTTTCCCCATAAGGAGCTACCATAATTAGAACCACCAGATTTAGCAAATAAAATACTGGATGCTAAGTTTGACCTACACAACATTTGGATTATACTTAGACTAAAAGAATCTATATTTGATCTCTGACAACCATAACCATAACTCAGTTCTCTTATTAACTACCAACAAATTCCTGAGTCTTGTAAATTCTATGCTTGGCCCTCCTGCCCAATGCTGTTTGCTGATCATCCAAGCTCATCCCAGTACTTAGAGATGATGCTATAATACAATGAAGCCCAAAATACATCAAGCATGTTTTTTCATTTATCCACATATTTTGTGGGGAGAAGGGATACATTCTATACTCATGTTGCCTTTCTCAATTTAAGAAAAAAATGTTCTCTTATTAAGCGATAGTATTGATTCTGAAATCTAAGAGTGCTCCTCCAACAGAATTCAGATTCTCCTTCTTACCTGCTTCTATTTTTGGCTTATTTAGTATAAAATCTCTAGTAGTATAATTACATCTAAAACAAAAGTGAATTCAGAGAACGTGCATGGAGGGCAGGTATGTGAAAAGACCCTTCTACAACGAATGGTGCTGTGTAGATGGAAGATTTTGACTTCCTCCTCCTCCACACAACAGAACCAGGGGAGAGCCACTCAACATGCATGTCCTTCTCATCTGTACAATTATCAAGGTCCCTAGGTGATGCTCTTTCCTGCAGCTATGCTCCCTTCCAAATTGATAGCCAGAGGTGGTTTTTCTAAAACATGCATCTTAATCACTGAAGGTGAGTGAGTAGTTTATCACATACAGTCCATGCTAACTAGCATGGCATTCAATGCCCTTTTTTTTTTTTTTTAGATTTATTTATTTTTATTTATTTGTTTGTTTGTTTATTTATTTATTTAAGCAAGCACTGGGTACAGTCAGAGGCTCAGGAGGGTGAGAGAATTCACCAGAGCCAGAGAGGGGAGCAGAGCAGGTAGAAGGACTGAAGCACAGTGCTGAGGGGAGCAGCAGGCAGCAGGAGAGGTCTGCGCGCCATGCGGGACCCTCCTCCAGTGGCCAGGGAGCAGCCGGGGATCGAACTGGCGCTGCAGAGGCTGCGGGCAGCTTCGCAACCCAGCGCTCAACCGCTGTGCCACCGGGGAGGCCCCTCAATGCCCTTTCTGATCTGGTATCTACTTAACGCCCCTTCTACCTCTGCTGCAGCAATAACCATAATGCCATAGCAATAACAAATACAGGTAGTGCCTCAATCATACCATGCTCCTCACGTCCCCAGCTATTTGGGCATTTTCCTTCTGATTGACATGCAGATTTCCATTCATCTCCCTAGCAGAATCCTCTTCATCCTTGAAAATCCAGTACATTGCTCTTTGAGACATCCCTTGGCCACCACCCTTCCTAATCCTAAGAGTGACTTCTGTTATCCTGCTTTAGCTTCTGTAAGATCTTGTGGTATCACATCCACCGCAGTTGATTTTAGTGGTTTATTCATATGTCTGTCTCTTACAGAAGGTTGCAAGGTTTTTGAGACAAGATGTTATCATCCTCTTAATTTCCAAATCTTTAGATTTTAGCACAGGAGCCTAGAAAATAACAGAGAAGTGTTTGAATGCCAGAAAGGATTAGCTGTCCACTAGGTAAATCCACGCTTGTTGAACTGGTCCTTTGTGTTAGCTGCCCACTCTGAGAGTTTTGCCTTGTCTTTCACATCAAGTGGTGAATAGAAATTAACTCTTAATTTTCGCCTGAATAGCTAATCTACCAGTGCTGTTTATTAGTTAACTCTATAATTTTTTTATAGAGTGAAAAATACCCTCCCATATGGAAGGGTGGTCTTGGGCAGCCTTACTTGATAAATAAATGTGAGTTTTCCTTTGACACCCTTTCCTTCAGGTGTATAATACCTCCCTCACCCCACCCCAGCTTTCTTCTTTACCTCCTACCCCTAAGGCTACCTGTCAGTCCTTTTTTGGCTTTTGGGAACAGAGTGGAGAGGGAGGAAGAGATTGTTACTGTGGTAGCTTGTCCCCTTTCTTGACTAGTCTTCCTACAGGAAAACTTACTTGTCTTATTTTGCACTTCCTTGGGGCCTAGGCCATCATGGAAGTTAAGTAATAAATTCACAATGAGATACTCAATTATATTGATCGCTTAACATGTAATTCTTCGACAATACTTGCATTTTAACAGATGCTTTCAATCCCTATCTCTATAGGACAAATAATACTGGCATGATACGTTTTATAGTATCAAAGAAAAAGGTGTTTTTGACTAAGCTGGGTAACTTTTAATCACCCTTCAAATAGTATTACCTGTAGTAGTGCCTGTAATGTGTATATACATGAATGACTTAGCAATTGCCAATAATGGATAATATTAAACTGATGGCTTAAACAATGCAGGTGTTTATTTTCATCGAAAAATTTCTGAGGCAGTTGAGCACCCATATAATGGCTCCATGCTACCATCAATGCCCTGTATATCTTGTCTTTCTGCTCTACCACCTTTTCTGTGTGGCTTCCATATATGCCAGCTTGCCTCTTGGTTGCAAAATGGCGACTGGATTGAGGCAAAAGGGAGACTCTCATTACTTGTTCCAAAGCCCCATCCAACATCTTGTGCTTATTTCTCATTGGCTACCTGTACCAATAAAGATGACTGGGAAATAATGTTGGTCAGGCATATTGCCAGGGTAGTTATCTAATGCAAAAGGAGAAGGGGAGATGCCCACTGATAAGCAACTAATAATCTTACAGCAATTCAAATTAGGGCAAAAATCTGTTATCTTTTGCCTTTTGAGAATCATTCAAATAAAAAAAACGAGGACTAAAAAAATTAGTTAATAGTTTAATAAAATTTCCTTTAGGATGCCATTATTTTAATGAAATATTAGGAACTGTACAACTATTCAAAAATGTTTTATGTGTGCCTACTGTTTGCATAGTGCTATGGTCAGAGTCAAGGTGAAGTTTTTGCCCTCAATTATTTTTATATTCCCCATACAATTATAACCCCCTTATTTTGACCCCAATCCCTCCTTTCCCTGCCCCCCACCCCCCATAGAGTGTCTCTGGCTCATAGTTGTTGATTTTGATATTTTCTTTCTTATAGTTATTCTTTTTCCTGGTCCCTTATTTAAGTTTTCTAGATTCCTGCTATGAGTGAGACCATCCAGTATTTTTCTTTTTCTTTCTGGCATATTTCGCTGAGCATGATCCCTTCCAGCTCCATCCATGTTGCTGCAAATTGCATGTGTTATCTTTTTTGATTGCTGAGTAATATTCCATGGTGTATATGTACCACATCTTCTTGATCCAGTCATCTATTTTTTGCCCTCAATTGTTTTATCACTAATAATCCAGGTCACAGACACATTAAATTTAAATAATGGTATATTATGTCACATGATTATGTGCTAATCATAGTAAAAACTAAATCATATAATACAGCTTAAGTCTACAGAAGTTCAGAATTTAGAGTATGATCACTATGGCTACAGACACCAAGGAGTGACTTCTGTACAAAGTAAATGAGTAGATTTGACAAAAAACAAGAATGGGAAAGGTAGTCCCTCACCTTTGATTTATACTACCTATTTTAGGATATTTATATTTAATACATCATTATGTTTAAAAATAGTAGTAGTATTATGAATACTTTTTAGTTTTTTCCAACAAGTGACCCAAGTTTTAACTTAATGCTACATTTAAAGAAAAAAATTTATGCTAATACTATAGCTGTAAGGCCACTTTTTAATTGCCACCTACAAGGTAACTTAAAAAAGGATATGAAATATGTTAAATACAAGATGAAGTAGTAGTAGTAATAATCCTAAATCAAAGAGCAATTCTTTAGAGGGAAAAATGGAACATTCTGTGATTTGTAAGTAGTTAATGAGTATTTGGCTCCATGATATGTTAAGACAAAGGTGATGTTCTACATCCAAGATGATTCTGGCCCTACTGTTAATGTTAGCCAGTAGCAAAAATTCTAATACACATGTATATAAAGTTGGAAAGGTATAGTTGACACCTTCTTTCAAAGGTGGTTTGTAGAATCAGTTTTTAACCAAAATGGTATAGATGGCCTTTTTGGTTCATGTATGTTTCAAAAAGCCAGTATCGGGCCATTTTTAGACTTGTGCTCTTCATTTGAATGTGTCGGGGTATTGGACAGTGTCCAAAAAGTGGTAGAACAAAAGGGTTCCTTTGCCAGTCACCACTGCCATCTTGTTTGGAGAAATACTTAGGAAAACATTTCCCCATGTTTTGTTTTCACTGAATTCTTCATTTGAATTTACAACCCAGTGTTATGGGAAGCAGAGGGTTTTTTGGATAGTTGCTGGTTGGTAAAATGATTGGAGGTGGCTATATGACTGCTTCCCAGAGCTCTGCTATTCTGGAACTGGCAGTCAGTAATAATTAAAGCTATTATTCATTGCTCTTTTTCTGTGCTTAGACACTCTGCTGAGTGTATTTTATGTGCATATATCACTTTAGCTGAGAAAACCTTCACTCAAGAAAAGTGAATTGACTTGCCCAGATCACTTAGCTAATATGTGGCACAAACTTGAATTCAGGTGAATTGGACTCAACCCAAACACTTAACTGCAAAATCACTGAATCAGAATTGGGGGTGTGCCGCAGGCTTTCCAGAGGCCCTTGCTCTGCCTTCATTGCAGCCAGGCCAGTCCTCAGAGACAACATTCGTGCCGATCTCTATGTTTACACCTCTGCAAGTGCCACCACTTGCAGACCTCGTTTGCCCTCCAGACTTCTTTCTTGCTCACGAAGACCTCCTGAATCCAAGCCTCCCACTGCTCCTGTTCCTCAGCACTTGCATAACCAGTGGTACAGACCGCCATTCCTCAGGTATTCCTATCCTGGAGATTAGAAAATATTATGATGAGCAGTTGATTAGCCCAGATCATCTAAGCGCTCTAAATAGCAAATCTAAAAATATGACCTCTGTTTTGTATGCAATTAAGAGGTCATTGGCAATAATGTTATTTTCATACTAGGGTAGATAAAAGCTTTTCTTCAAAACAAAAAGATGATTCAATATTAGTAGGGGCACAATTCTAATTATATCACATTGATATTATTCATGTCACTTTCTAAGGAAATACTGTGTTGCAGTATCTCCCAAACATGCCCATGTTCTTTGTGTGGCAATTTTTAGCATTAGCACTAATGAGCACTTAATCTTGGACATAGCAGCTAACGAGTTTTCATAACTAACTTGGTAATAAGGGTAACATTTAGGAAATGGGTTTTTTAAAATATCATTTAGTGAACATCAGCAACATTCAACACCATCTCCAGTCAACAGGTAACCTAACAGTAATAATTGCCTGCAGGTTTGGGGACTAAGTGATTTCTTCTTGATTTTAAATTGATTTATCCAGCCAGTAAATTTTAAACATTTTGGATCACAGTTTTCCATTATCCCTGGCAATGTGAGAGGGGGATAGAAAGATCCTCCTGAGTGGAAGTCATTTGACGCTCTGAAAAAAAATTGAAGCAAATTTTCCTTTTCATAAATGGAAATAAACAGAAAGAAAAATGCTGAAAACTGAGCTAGAAATAGAACCACAATACAGCTTAGGCCTCCTCATGTCTCATGCAACTCATCCTTTTCTTCGCATTTAATTATTCACTAGCTCCTGTCAGAGTGTCTCTTGTTTGTCCTCTCCTTTACCTCTCCCATGCCAGCACCCAGCGATCAGACCCTACTTATCCCTCTTCTGATTTATTACAGAGCCTTGTGACTGCTCATTCTTCCTCCTGACTTTTGCCTTTTTGGTCTATTCTTTACATGGTGGCAGAGTTTTCTACTTTAAAAAAGAAAGAAAATGTGATATTACACCTGTCTCCCCTCCCTCCCTCAAAAACCTATAGTGTTACCTGTTACTTAACAGGAATATACAAAGCTGAGCCTGGCATCTGCAGCTCTTGCCAGGCTTCCCAAGGCCTGCATTCTACCTCCCTCTCTATGATAGGATCTTTTCTCACTTCCCCACCACATCTGCTGCTTGCCTAGCTTGGTCCCTGGCTCTTAGCAATGGGGTATGGACGCCCTTTTGAAGCAACAGCTGTGGGGCTCAGCCCCATCCCTCAAGCCCAGGCCAGAAGTGTTCCCAGGACCTTCCAGGCTTAGCCTTTGGAAGTCACTTCTCCCTTCAGGCCCTCCTACACTGTCTTGTTCCTTCTGTTGGGCATTTTTTAGAATTGATAATGATGTATTCTAGTGTCTCTTTTCTTCCTTCATGTGTTTTTCTTTTCTTCTGAGTGTCCCATAGCTTGAGCAGACTTTGTAGTGTAGAAACACAGACATACCGATTCTTACCTTCAACATGTTATTTTTTTTTCTATTTTTCTTATCCCTGACCTTCTATTTCAATGTTTTCATTAGTTTTCTATTGGATATTGCCTCAAAACCTTTGTAGGAAGAGGGGTAGTAGACTTGAGTATAAATAAACACGTGGACCAGAGGGCCATGAAAACAGGAACTATGTGTTGTTCACCTCTGCGTCTTCCCACAGTGTGTCTTCAAATATACTTCAGATACAGATAAGTGAATTAAACTGGATATATTTATAGCTTTACATCTTTGCAAGTAGTTGCATGGAGAACTAATCAATTTTGATGAAGCTACAATTTTTTTTCATTATAAAATTAGTCCTTAAAAATGTATTTGTTGTTAAAAACCAACCCTGTATCACTCTCATTGTTAAAGAATATAAGTTATATCAAATACTAGTGATCTATTTATGCAATTATAAGGAAAATTGTTTGCATTGAGATAGATATTCCAGGTGAGTGTAAATTGGATGCTTCTAATAATTTGATGTAAATTTACAAGTTAGAATTAAGATAATGTGAATTTATACTCTGTTCTAGTTCCTCACCCCATGTCGTCATATCCAGCACGTCATCATCACACAATTGCTATGTTCAAAATATTCTAAGCTCCATCTCTGGGAAAAATATATTCATGGGGGGATACTTTGTATATGATCATCAAATCAAATATTTGATGATCCTTCTTGATACTCTTTCTCTATGTTCCCTTGAATAAAGGAAGTTAAAGTGGGATCTAAATCACAAGCCAGTTTTACTATTCTGAAATTTGATGACTTAGTTTCACAATGTTTATAGGCTCATTTTTGCTGAGTGTGTGAAGCCAGCTCCTTGTTTCACCTCCCCAGTGACTGAGTCAGTGTTGAGAGCGCAGGGCTAGGAACTAACATTCCCTTTGTGGCTTTTTGACAATTACCTAACTTTCCTGTATTTTTCTCTGTATTGACACCACTGGGATAATCACCTTTCATACCTCGTAGGAGTATTGTGAGATTAATTAATGTTTGTAAAGTGTTTTCAGGATTACGATGAAAGGTATTAATTTGTAAGCATGTGGTATTATTATAATTATTAGTAGTAATAGGGGTGGTTGTTTAATGCAAATTTTTGTCTAAGTGTAGTGTCATATTTTCAAAGGACAATCTCTCTCTTTGTGGCCAGATGTGGATACAATTAACCCTTTACCCTTCATTTTGAAGATACAATTAGCCAATTGTGTGTGCAATTAGACGTGTGTGCAGTTTTTGCCAGAACAACTAATTACAGCCTTGGTAAAAGTTCTTTTGAAAATGCTGGCCCTTTGAATCTTGACTGTCCCTATCTGTGTAATAAACAATTTGTGCTGAGCATATTTGGAGGCCATGGAGGCTCCTGAATGCTTTTGCGGTTACTGGAGAAAGATTTTACTTTCTTGAAACCATAGCTTTGTATTTTGCCATCAAGCCTAAAAAGCCTTTCACATAGTTCTGGTTTCAAAGGTTTTATTGATTTTTTTCTTATAATCTTGACATTCAGCTGAAAGATTTTCCAGAGACTGCATTTTGTGAAACAGGTTTTTCTCTTGTAATTTTTTTTTCTCCCTTGAAAACTCCATTTCCTTTCTATCTTTATCCAAACACACCATCTCATATTCTCCTTACTCACTAAACAGTGAGTGAAGCAGATTAGTTCTGATCCTCTCTTCCCAGCCAGGGCCTTGTGACACCATTTTATAGGGGACATTTAATCACTATAATGTAAATTCTATTTATACTGAAGAGTACAAAGAATACTGATCAGACCAGGAAGATACTGTTATATCCATTTATCTCCACTGATATCCTGTTATTAAAAGGGGAATGTGCAGAGCTTTTAATGGTAAGTTTCAAAACAGCCTCTTAAAATGTCTGCTCTTTCACACCTCTCATTGATAATTCTTTAGCTTGACTCCATGTAAAGAACCATGCTACCACCCAAGGTGAGCAAAGTGCTGAAGAGAAAAAAGATGCTCAGGGTGTGGAAGGGACCTTCAGTGGAGATGGGGACCATACTGATAAGGTGCACTGAAGATAAGACCTGCACCTAGGCCAACTTTTGATAGACAAAGGGCAAGTCGAATAGATCAAAGGGAATATTTAGTCTGAGCAAAGATGACAACCTGCTAAAACACAGGCAGGTTTAGGAAAAGAACCTCTAGATTGGTTTTGCTGGAATTGTAGTAAAGAAATGGTAGAAGATCAGAAAGCCAAATTGGGCCCCACGTGGAAGGCCCTGAAAGTTAGTGGAAACATTTATAATTAATTCAGCTGTCAACATAAAGCCACTCTATGATTTTGAGAACATTATGGTTGGAGCTGTGCTGTGCAATTAAGCTGGCCCCAGTGTGCCAGATCAACTGCAGTGAGGACAGGCCAGAGGAGATATAGTCAATGTTGCCAAAATTAAGAGCAGTCATTTCTGGACTGTTAGTCTTGAGAGTGAAAAAGAATTATTATATCTACAAGGCATAATGTAGAGTTAATATTTCTTCATGATGGCAACGGTCCTGAGATAGAGGTGGACAGGAAGGAATGGGTCAATATGACTGGGAAGAACGATGGAAGTAGCCGTCATTCAAACAGGGATAGGGAGGATTGTAGGGGAACAAAAAAGAAAGAGGGATGTCAGGAGGGAGAATAGATTTAAGAGAAGTAACTCTTAGGAATTCTCACTATGGCACATTTATACCAGTAGACCAAGACAGCAGGATAGGAGATTAATTCTAGATAGCCAATGTAACATTTCCAATAAGGATCATGGAAAAGAATTACATTTTATCTCAATAACAATAAGATCCACTTGTGTTGCAGGGACAGCCTATTAACATGGCAAGTCAAAGAATATAAACAAAATTTGAAGTAATTAAAGAAATACATTTCTTGGTGCCTAGTATACTTTATACTACACAAAAAGTAATTGGAAATCTCTACATATATGCTAAAAGTACCAAATCATAGTTTTGTGTATGTTTTAAAAATATCTCTATAGTCACTGAAAAGCAGCTAGAACATTGGTGGTTACTTTTTCAAATTTCTATTTGAAACACTTGAAGACAGAGCAAAACAGTATTCTCATTTCTAATGTAAGGAAAGTCTGTCATGCATCTCCTTTTGTCAAATATTGGCTTCTGAGGAAGTTCTATGGGTAATTTATCATGTCATCAGCCTCAACAATGTGGCCATTTACCCAAAATTCCTAACATCCCTAGATAACCTGATGTCATTCTGTCATCCATATTTCACATACCTTTCCAGCCTTTTTACGGCTTCACCATGTCATCGCATGGTAAATCTCATAATTCAGGAAAATACTGTCAATTACTAAAAGTAAATGTCTTCTCAGCCTTCATTTGTGAAATGAAAAATCTATAATCTATGTGGACTATACTATATGCATGTAATTTTGGTTGCCATTTGCCACCAGTAATGAGGCATTGTGGAAAGACTAATAGCCTTGGGACAATGTAGTTACCATTTCTGTAAAATGCAAATAACGAAACTTTATCCATCTAGTTGCTCAGGCCAAATCTTTGCATTATGCCAACCTCTCATATCTACATCCAGTTCACCAGTCCCTCACTTCTTACCCCTTCACTTCCACCTTGATCCAAGTAACCATTATCTCCTGTCTGGATGTTTGCAATCACCATGTTTTCAACCATACACAGGAAATAGTGATTCTTTTCAAACATAAGACAGATCACTTTCAGTGACTTCAAGATCCTGCACAGCCTGGTCTTCCAGTAGCTCTTTTGTTCCTTCTCTTAAAACCAGTTTCTTTGTTCTTGCTGTTCTAACCTCACCACTTATTGTTTATACTCCTGCTTCAGAGCCTTTGTGTTGGCTGTTCTACCTAGAACACCCTTCACTCACCTCTTTAAGTTGATTGTTTGGTTATCACCTTCTCAGGAAGGCCTTTCATGACTACCTTTATTTAAATTTGTAACTCTACATTTCAACACTCTACACCATCCCTGCTTTTCTGCTTTATAGTACTTATTACCGTCTACTGCTTTATGCCTAATTTTGTTGACTATATGTTCTTTCCAGGGCTTAAAGCAGTATCTGGCATAGAAGAGGTTCTTAGGATATAATTGTTGAATTAATGAAAACAGACACTGTTAGGCACTGATTATAAAATGCAATTAAAAAGCAATTACACATTGACTCAATATATGTCACCTGCGTTCTGTCCCGCTCATTCCTCAAGGCATAGCATATAGAGTTGCACACAGCATTCTGAGATCAAAGCTACACAGTTCATATGTAGAAAAGTTATTTAATATTGTGGGTATAGAACTGGACTGCATCAGTGCTTTTAGAAAGCATTCTTCCACTAATTCAGACTTATGAGATCTTCTATTTATTTATCTGTTTGAGATTGTATTACTTAGAAGGTATTAGATAAATCTAACATTTACAAAAATGTTAGGCAAGCCATAGTAATGATTTCCAGACACTTAGACTTTAAAAAAAAATTCCATCTTGATAAATGTGTATCTATTCCAAATTTTTTATTTCAATTCCATGAATTAATCATTTTGCAGTACTTTTGGGGGAAGAAATATAGTCACGGTTTCTCCCCTCCCCCACAGTGGACTCTAGTAAGTAATCTGTCCACTTATAAAAATACTAAATTGGGCATGAAGTTATATATATTTGCATATACATTCAAGAGAAGAAATTATTTAAGTATCCTATGTTTTATCTACTAGTTTATCCATTATTCATTATCATTGTAATTTTATCATTTTCTGTCTGTATTTCTGTTTTATATATGTTAATCTTGTTATTTGACATAATACTGGTAATGTTTAAATTTTATCTTTTATCAACAAAAATATCTTCTACCTTTTAAAAAAGAATTTTGCTATAACTATTTTACATTTTTTGTAACCTCTGCTTTCTTTTTGTTTGCCTTTTAATTCTTTGTCATTTCCAGTCATTTGCTCATTGATACAACACATATTTATTGTGTTCCTAGCAACAGGAATCTTCCCTAGGGAATTTATACTCTAGTGCAGAGTATTGAGCAATAAACAAGTAAAATAATTCTAATAGTGAAGAAAACACTATGTAATTCTAATATAAATAAGTCTATATTCTATAATTAGAATTCCATAATCCTAATAATTCTATGTTTTCCTCATATTAGAATTATGAGGCTATCATGACAGATTAAAGTCTTATTTTTAGGTAGCAAAAGAGATTATTTACCCTTCAATGAAGGAATTTAGAATATATTTCTTGAAATCACTGACATCTATGACCTTACATCAGCTTAAGTTTTTGGCATTGTTAGGTTTCCTTTTTTCAGTCCTCTGGAAAACATATGGTTTTATTTGTCCAATGATATAGAAAATGTTATTTTTATTTACACAAGAGATTTTAGATTTCTAAAAACATTCTCTAATCTAAATTTTGCCTGTCATATCCAAGAATTATATCTTTTGCTTTCCCCTTTGTTACCTATAAAAGGTAATCTTCCCTACTCCTCCTTAATTTACAGTCTTTATTAATATAATCTTAAATATAACTGGTTTTAAATCCATAACATTTATATTGATTTACCTCTTTATTTAAACTGATTTCACTTTTTACCAGCAATCTTTTTTATAGTAATTTAACCTTCCTGAATTTCTTAATTTTGATATTTAACATCTTTACATAATTACTTTCACAATGCTTGGGTATAGTTTTAAGCTCTTGAAGCATGCTTGTTTTTTGTTATCTTTATATATACAAACAATTTTAGTGGCTATAAAAATCTTATATCACAGTCTTCACTTTCCTCAAAATATCATACTATTCCATTTTCTTCTGGGGTTTTGCTTTGCTGTTTATTTTCCTTCTCTTTGAAATGTATATATAGATACATATCTGCATATATATGCTCACACACATATAAACACACACTATATATATATCAAAGTATGTAGTTCTCAAAACTGATCTTTTTTAAAGTATCCCTTAATAGTTTAGATCTCAGTTCACCATCTTCTTTGTCTCTTTCTATAACCTCTTTTTGAGCTTGCCATTACACATTCAGTTACTTGTAGTACCTTTCTCTTTTTTAAAGATGTGTTTTTATTTATTCATGCATACAAGAACTGAGGTGTAGGCCAGAGGTGCAATGGCTGGCGATAGTGTGATAGAGCTGAGACTTTAACTCCTGTGCCACCAGGGAAGCCCCTGTAATATACCTTTTAAAGACTGAAAAAAAACTGAAATCAAATGCTTAGCTTTAAATTCCTCTGTGTTGGTAATGTCACTGGGTTCTGGCAGAAGCAACCATAAATCCTTCTGACAGAGATCCCTTTTAACCTGACCTAGAGCATACTCAGACAGAATTCCAAGGAATATTGACTATTTAGTCAAAACTCACAAAATATTTTAAAAAACAAGGCATACTGCATGACAGTTAATAAAAACAGGCTGCAATGGGCTCAGATATTGTCTACTCTAAAGAATAAAAGATGGACTTGAAAAGAGGATCATGTGACTTTTAGAAAAAGATGAAGTATATTAGAAGAACAAAATGGAACATCTGGATTCAAAAATAGTCATTCAGGGCCTCCCCGGTGGCGCAGCGGTTGAGCGCTGGGTTGCGAAGCTGCCTGCAGCCTCTGCAGCCGGTTCGATCCCCAGCTGCTCCCCGGCCACCGGAGGAGGGTCCCACATGGCGAGCAGACCTCTCCTGCTGCCCGCTGCTCCCCTCAGCAGTGTACTTCGGTCCTTCTGCCTGCTCTGCTCCCCACTCTGGCTCTGGTGAATTCTCTCACCCTCCCGCGCTTCTGACTGTACCCAGTGCATGTATAAACCAAAACAAACAAACAAATAATAAATAAATAAATAAATAAGACATGCCTCTAGAAAATTAAAAAAAAAAAAAAAAAAAAAAAACAAAAATAGTCATTCAATACATAGTTGACAATTAGCAAATTAGAGAAAGATTTTGAGTTAGAAGATCGGAAGGAGTTACTCAGAATGTAACATGGAGAGGCATAGAAATGGAAAATAATAGCATTTAGGGTGCTATTACCATGAAATTAGCAGACCTGGCATATACCTTAATGGAATCCCAGTAGCAGTGGTGTCAGAGTCAGAGAATAATAAAGTAACTCTCCAAGTCAATCTCAGAATTTAGGAAGCCAAAAAAAATTCCAAGGAGAATATATAGGGTGAAATACTCCTTGACATTAATAGTGAATCTACACAATACCAAAGACAAATAAATAACAGATTTACATCTGACTTCTCAATAACCACAAGAAAACATTCCAAAATAAGGACAGAATGAAGGTCTTTTCAGGTATAAAATAATTAGCAAACCCTGTGGACATTTTATTTGATTTTTTTTTTTTGTTTCGATAATAAAAGGGATGGTTTTTTTGATTTCTTCTTCTTCAGATTTATTGTTTGTGTATAGGAAAGCTAATGACTTTTGCGTGTTGATTTTGTATCCTGCCACTTTACTGAATTGATTGATGAGTTGAATTAGTTTTTCTGTGGAGATTTTGGGGTTCTCTATGTATATTATCATATCATCTGCAAATAGTGATAGTTTGACTTCTTCTTTTCCTATGTGGATTCCTTGGATGTCTTTCTCTTGTCTTATTGCTCTGGCTAGGACTTCCAGTATTATATTGAAAAGCAGTGGTGAGAGTGGACATCCTTGTCTTGTTCCAGATCTTAATGGAATTGCTTTCAGCTTTTCACCATTGAGAATGATACTGGCTGTTGGCTTGTCATAGATGGCCTTTATGATGTTGAGGTATGTTCCTTGTATCCCAAGAATTTCAAGGGCTTTTATCATGAATGGGTGTTGCACTTTGTCGAAAGCTTTCTCAGCATCTATTGATATTATCATATGGTTTTTATATTTCTTTTTGTTGATGTGTTGGATAACGTTGATTGATTTTCGGATGTTAAACCATCCTTGTGCCCCTGGAATGAATCCAACTTGGTCGTGGTGAATTATCTTATGGATACATTGTTGGATTCTGATAGCTAAAATTTTATTGAGGATTTTTGCATCAGTGTTCATTAGGGAGATTGGCCTATAGTTTTCCTTTTTTGTGTTGTCCTTATTCGGTTTTGGTATTAGTGTAATATTGGCTTCATAGAACGTGTTTGGTATTGTCCCTTCCTTCTCAATTTTTTGGAAGAGTTTGTGAAGGATAGGCACTAATTTGTCTCTGAATGTTTGGTAGAATTCATTTGTAAATCCATCAGGTCCTGGGCTTTTGTTTTTGGGGAGGTTTTTGATTACCATTTCAATTTCGCTGCTTGTAATTGGTCTGTTTAGGTGTTCTATTTCTTCTTTATCTAGCTTTGGGTGATTGTAGAGTTGTAGGAATTTGTCCATCTCCTCTAGATTGTTGAACTTGTTTCCATATAACTGTTCATAGTAGTTACTGATTATTCTTTTGATTTCTGCTGTGTCCGTTGTGATTTCTCCTCTTTCATTTATGATCCTGTGTATTTGTGCTTTCTCCCTTTTTTCCTTTGTGAGCCTGGCTAGGGGTTTGTCTATTTTATTGATTTTTTCAAAGAACCAGCTCTTGGTTTCATTGATCTTTTGGATTGTTTTTTTAGTTTCAATTTCATTTATTTCTGCTTTGGTTTTTATTATTTCTTTTCTTCTACTGGTTTTGGGGTTTTTTTGTTGTTCTTTTTCTAGATCTTTGAGCTTCGAGATTAGGTTGTTTCTTTGAGTTTTTTCTTGTTTTTTGATGTGAGCTTCTATTGTTATATATTTTCCTCTTATTACTGCTTTTGCTGCATCCCATACATTTAGGATATTGGTGTCCTCCTTGTCATTCAAAGAATTTTTTAATTTCTTCTTTGATCTCCTCGTTAGTCCAGTGGTCTTCCAGTAGTGTGGTTTTTAATCTCCATGAGGTAGGATAGTTCCTTGCCTTCTTTTTATGATTTATTTCTAGTTTGATGCCTTCGTGGTCAGAAAAGATGGTTGGTATGATTTCAATCTTGGTGTATCTGTTGATGTTTGTCTTGTGCCCCAGTATGTGATCGATCCTGGAGAATGATCCGTGTGCGCTTGAGAAAAATGTGTACTCAGTTTTTTTTGGGTTTAGTGTTCTATAGATGTCTGTTAAGCCCAAATGCTCTAGGTCCTTATTTAGAGCTTTAGTTTCTTTACTTATTTTTTGTCTTGTTGATCTATCCATTGTTGATAGTGGTGTGTTGAAGTCTCCCACGACATATGTTTTCTCTGATGTCTGTTTTCAGAGAGGACAACAGTTGTCTGATATATTTTGGTGCTCTTTCGTTTGGTGAGTATATGTTAATGAGTGTTATTTCTTCTTGAAGTATTGTCCCCTTAATCATAATGTAGTGACCATTGGGGTCTCTTTTTATTTTTTTGAGTTTGAAGTCTGTTTTATCTGATATAAGTATAGCTGTTCCTGCTTTCTTTTTTGGCCCATTTGCTTGTAGGATTGTTTTCCATCCTTTTACTTTGAGCCTATTTTTATCTTTTGTAGCTAAATGTGTTTCCTGGAGACAGCAAAAGGTTGGGTTTTGTTTCTTAATCCAGGCTGCAACTCTGTGTCTTTTTATTGAAGAGTTTAGTCCATTTACATTTAGAGTTAATATTGATATGTTAGCATCTGTATTTGCCATTATGTTTGTCTTTCCTTTGATTTTATTTATTTATTCTTTTAATAACTTTTTTTTTTTTTTTGGTCTTCTTTCGTTGTTATTCGTCCCTCTGAGGTTCTGGCTTTAGGACTCCTTGTAGTATTTTTTGGAGTGGGGTTTAGTCTTAATGAAATTCCGGAGTTTCTCTTTGTCTGGGAAGGTCCATATTCTTTCTTCATGGAGGAAAGAGAGCTTTGCGGGATAGAGTATTCTTGGTTGGCATCTGTTTTCTTGGAGTCTGTTGACTATGTCCCTCCACTCTCTCCTTGCCCGTAGTGTTTCTTCAGAGAAGTCTGATGTCAGCCTGATTGGTTTTCCTTTGAATGTTATCTGTTTCTTCCCTCTTGTCAGCTTCATTATTTTTTCCATGTCCTGGATTCTTGGGAGCTTTGCTATTATGTGTCTTGCTGTGTTTTTCCTTTTGTCGTGGAAGTTTGGTGTT
This sequence comes from Talpa occidentalis, assembly GCF_014898055.3. Classification (NCBI taxonomy): domain Eukaryota; kingdom Metazoa; phylum Chordata; class Mammalia; order Eulipotyphla; family Talpidae; genus Talpa; species Talpa occidentalis. Next base: position 88,734,390 of record NW_026555331.1, read on the forward strand.
CTTCTTGCTTCTTGTATATCAATTTTCAGCTCATTCTTCGCATTTGGGAAGTTCTCTTCAATTATCTCCTGGAATATTTTCTCTGTTCCTACATCTCTCTCCTCTCCTTCTGGAATTCCTATAACTCTTATATTTCCTTTCCTCATGGAGTCAGATAGTTCCCGAAGTCTTTCTTCATTCTTTTTCCTTCGTACTTCTCTTTCCTTTTCTGTTTTGGTTCTTTTTATTTCTGTGTCTTCAAGAGTACTTATTCGTTCTTCCATTTCATCTATTCTGCTTTCATTGCTTTTCCCAGAGTTCTTTAGTTCCTCCATTAATTCTTTGATCTCCTGCATTTCTTTTACTTCCCTCTTTAGGGACTCTATTTCCTTCTTCTGATCTATCACTTTTTTAATCATGGCAATTTTAAATTCTCTTTCTGGAAGGCTCAGAAGTTCTTCCAAGTTGCTGTCGTTGCAATCTGGGGAGTGGTTTTCTTTTTGTGGTGTGCTTCTTTCCCGAGGAGTTGTTAGGTTGCGTGTGGTTCTTCTACTCCCTACTGTCTGTTTTCTAATTTGTCGTATGCGTTGGGACACTGTGTTGCTCGGACTGACTGGCATCTTGGGTGAACTTCTCCGCTCCCCTCTGGCTCTTCCAGGAGCCATCTCTGTCTTCTGGGGGAGCTTTCTGCTGGTTTTAGGCTGTTTTTACTGAAGAAATGTCCCTGTTCTAAAATGGCGAAGCGGGATGCAGTCCCTGCGCCTCCGGTTTCAGGCACACTCTTTTTTTTTTAATTTTTTTTTTTTTTTTTAATATAGAGGCATGTTTTCTTTCTTTCTTTATTTGTTTGTTTTTGTTTATACATGCACTGGGTACAGTCAGAAGCGCGGGAGGGTGAGAGAATTCACCAGAGCCAGAGCGGGGAGCAGAGCAGGCAGAAGGACTGAAGGACACTGCTGAGGGGAGCAGCGGGCGGCAGGAGAGGTTTGCGCGCCATGTGGGACCCTCCTCTGGTGGCCGGGGAGCAGCCGGGGATCGAACCGGCGCCACAAAGGCCACGGGCAGCTTCGCAACCCAGCGCTCAGCCGCTGCGCCACCGGGGAGGCCCCAGGCACACTCTTCTGCGCCCCCGGTCTGCCCTGGACGTGGGTGCCTGCTCTCTCTGTGGGCTCAGACTGCTGGTCGGAAGGGGCCTGGCGTGGGGTGGGCTAACTTCCCGGCTGGCCACTGGGTCCTCCAGAGGCCTTCTGCCCTTTTCAAGCAGTCTTAAGAAATTTCCTGTTTTATGGGGTGTTAGTGACTTTTTTTTTTCCTGGTCACTAGGTGGCGCCAGAGATCTCTCCTATTGTCCTTGGGGGGCTGTTTTTCGCCCCCCCCCCACCCTGTGGGACAGGGAACAGAGCGGGAATGGTAGGGTACACCTCAACAGCTTTGGGGTGCTGTGTCTGCCTTGTGCCCCACCGTCGTGGAGAACTCACGCCCCGAATTTTCGTGCCCCGGGTCTCAGTTCAAAGCCCTCAGGTCCAGGACGCGGGCTGTAGCCCAGTTCAGTGGCGCGGGAATGGCGCCTTTTGCACTGCTCCCGTGCCTGGGCGCCTGGTTCCTGCTTACTCAGGGAGGGACTTTCACCCCCGTGAGGGCCTCCGCGAGTCTCCCCGCAAGCCTAGGTCGCAGGCGCGGGGACCTGGGCAGCCGGGATCCCGGTCCGCGTTTGCTTTTCAAGCGGCTTGCCGCGCAAGCTTACCGGCAGCCCGGGCTGTGTGCGCGTCTCCCGGGGTCTTTGTTCTTCTCTAATGGCGCCCGGAGCCGTTCGCTCACCGCCGCGGCGAATCCTGCAGGGTTCGCCTCAGCTCCCGTTCACGGGGTGTGGTGGGTGCAATAGTTCCTTTCCACTCACAGTCCCGCTTGCTGCGTCGTTTGTTCTTGTTGGCCGTTTTGGTTTGTTGTTTTCCTCCTCTCTGCCGGTCGGAGAGTGCCGCCTCTGTGGGCGGGGGAGGGGAGCAGGGTTCTGCGCTTTCCTCCCTTCTAGTCCTCTTTTATGGCCACTTTCTTCTTCGGGCAGTTTGCTGGCGTCACCCGTTTATCTTCCGTGTCCCGGTTCTCACTGGGACCTGCAGCTTTTCCTCCCTATTAACTTTTTTTTAATGGGAGATCTTACTCGCAGCGTCTCCTCGCCGCCATGTTGCTCCGCCCCCTCCCTGTGGACATTTTAAATGATGTTATTCTGGAAGACCTGAGGTATAGGAAGGAATAATGAACTATGAAAGTGGTTATAGGAGAATAAATCTAAGTTAAAATTGACTTACAAAGTAAAAATAGTAATGGCTAACAGCAACTAAACTGGGACAGAAGTGGTTGAAGTTAAAACACTCTGAGGTCTTTATGTTGGAGAATGACACAAACCCTGACAGACTTTGTGAGCATAATCACTAAAACAAAAGAAATGGTATTACCTGTAAATTGGTAGAGAATTTAAGAAAGGAAACAATTTATAAGAAAAAAGTAAGATGAAGAGCATAAGTAAGATGGCAGAATAAATGCAAACTTACCGGTTACTATAATATGTATAAATTAACTAAATTGTTCTGTTAAAAAGCAAAGTTTAGTAGATTAATTGAAAAGATAGATAGCTTAAAGAATCTCAATGCAATATTGTGCTGTGCATGATAACCATGTAAATTCTTAGGCTAGGGAAGGTTTTAAGGACAAGGATGACATAACTGCTGTCGTCAGATTAGGCTTTTACACAGGTACTGCTAGAGAGAGAGGGTCACTAGATCTTGGTAAGGGATTGTTTTCACAAGGAAAATACGATAGTTCTCAAGTTTTGTACCTCCTCCTGCATGTATTGCAGTACTATTTACAATAGCCAGTTTATGGAAACAAGATAAGTGCCCAACAACAGATGAGTAGATAAAGAAAATGTGATGTGTATATAGACAGTTTTCTCTGTGAAAAAAATATGAAATCTTTCCATTTGTGGCAATATATATGGAACTGGAAGGCATTATACCAATCAAAATCAGTCAGAATGAAAGAAAAATACTTGACGATTTTACTCATATATGGACTATAAAGAAATAAAACAAAGAAACAGACAAAACTACACCAAAACAAATCCAGGAAATCTGACTGCAGAATTGAGGATACTGGAGAGGTAGGTAGGGGGTCAGAAGCAAGGAGGTAAGGGGGTACAGTGGACTCTGGTGGAAAAATATTGGTACCTTGGAGGTATGGTAACATACATTTGTAGAGGTGTGAACCAAAACCCCTGAAATATAGTGTTCAAATGAATGTTACCTCAATAAACATAAACCAAAAGAAAAGTAACATTAAAACCGTAAAGATAAACTAATAACAGTCTTTTGTAACAGACTAAAATTATGTTTCTGCCAAGTTTTACTTTCTATAAAGAAAAAAAAAACTATCATCAGTTAGAGATTGGTATATACTTCTTCAAATAGGAAAGGAATTGGTCAACTTTTACTGAAAAGGGCTAGGTAGTAATTGTTTTTTTAAATTGCACATTTTTTTTCTGTACCATTCTTAGCTCACTAGCCTATACAGCACAGGCTACAGGTTAGATACAGCTCGTGAGCTTAGTTTACTAATCATCCACTGAAATGGATGATAAAAATCAGGAATGATGTAAATGATTTGAGCAGTCATATTGACCACACGCATCTATAGATTTCTCAAGGGTGTGTGTGGTACATTTATGAAGATAAGTTACATACTAGACCTCAGTTATTATCAATAATATTTTCAAAATTTTCTATCTTACAATCAATGTTATTCAATCAACTAATTTGTAAAACTACATTACAATTCAGCATTTCTTTATAAATTGAACATGTGATTCCTTTACGACCCAGTTCCACTCCTCACTCTATATCCTCCAGGAACTGTTATGGGCCAGTAGACACATGTAAGAATGATCACAACAGCACTATTCATGATAGTGGGAACTGGAAACAATAGAAACACCCACCACTCACAGAATGAATAAGAAACAAATAGTGCCTATTCACAAATGGAATACAGTAAGAAAGTAAAAATGAATCTAAAACTGTCGCACATGGCAGTATGGGTGAATCTTAACAGTGTTAAGAGAATAAAATAAGCCACAGAGGAATAAATACAACTACATAAAATTCAAAACATGCTAAACTATATATTGTTAGAGGATACAACCTTTTCTGATGCAAATGTACAGAAGAAAAGATTATACACAAAATTCAGAGTAGCATTATACAAAAGACCCTAAAGATTCCTACAAAAATCAGAATGAATGAATTCATTAAAGTTGCTGGATATAATCTCAACATAAAAAAGTCAGTTGTGTTTCTATGTAAAAATTAGTTGTGTAGCTGGTAAAGGAATAAAGAATAATTTTCTGTATAATAGCTTCAAAAACAATATGAATAAATTTAATCAGGGAGGTGGACAAGCTACACACAGAAAATTATAAGACACTGATTAAATAAATTGAAGACAAAGAAATGGAAGGACATTCTGCGTTCATGACTGGGAGGCTTAATATGCCCATACTACCAAAAGCTATTCAGTACAATCCCTATGAAAATTCAAATGGTATTTTTCATAGCCATAGAACAAACAATCCTAAAAATTGCACGGATCCACAAAAGCCCCAACGGCCAAAGCAATCTTGAGAAAGTAGAGCAAAGGTGAAGGCATGATACTTCCTGGTTTCAATCTATAATAACCAACATATGTATAATTCTGGCACAAAAATACCCATGTAGATTGATGGAAGTGAGAGCCCCAAAATAAATCCAGGCATATAGAATTTAGGCATATACAAGCATCAACTAATATTTGACAGTGGAGCCAAGAACAGTCAATGAGGACAGGATAGTCTCTTCAATAGATGGTACTGGCAAAACTGGATTTTCACATGTAAAGAAAGAAATTGGACCTTTCTCTTACAAAACTTACAAAAATTTTATGGAATCCATAAAACTTATAGAATAAAACTTAAGGAAGAAATTCTTTTACATTGGTCTTGACACGAAAAACAGAAGCTGCATCATAGTGAAATGCACAGCGAAGATAAAATGAAAAGGCAGAATGAGAGAAAATATTTGCAAAGCAAATATCTGATAAAGAGTCAGTATTCCAAAAAATGTAAGGAACTCATACAACTAAATAGAAAAATTTCAAATAATTTAAAATAGAAACAAAGGAACTGTATGGACATTTTTACAAAGAAAACGTACAAATGGTCAACAAGTAAATGAAAACTTGCTCAACATCACTAACCATTAGGGAAATGAAAGTGAAAACCACAATGAGACACTACTTCACACCTGTTAGGATGTTATCAAAAGACAATATGGAAGTATCTCAAAAAATTAAAAATAGAATTACCATATGATCCCACTTCTCAATCTATATCTTAAGAAATGACTATCTCAGAGATAGCTGCACCTCATGACATTATTAACAATAGCCACTGGCCAAGATAGGAAAACTAAGTGTACATTAACAAATGAATGAAGAAAATATGACATATATGGAGATACACACACATGGATATATACATATACACAGTGGAAGGAAATCTTGCCATTTGGAGCACTGTGGATGTACCTTGAGGGTATTAGGCTAAGTGACATGTCAAACAGAAATAGCAATACTGGATGATCTCACTGATATTGGAACCTAAGAAAACTAAACTTGTAAAGCAAAGAGTAGATTGGTGGTGGATATTGATACAAACTTCCAGTGAAAAGATGAATAAAGTCTGGGGATCTACTGTACAGTATGGTAGCTAAAGTGCTATGTTGGATATTTGAAAGCATTTAAGAGTAGATCTTAAACGTTCTCAACACAATAAAAAAATAAATGATTATGTGAGTGTTAACTAACTTTACTGTAGGATCACTTCATAATATATACATGTACCAGATCACATTCTATACCTTAAACTTATACAATGCTATATATCAATTGTATATATTAATAAACTGGGGGGGGGGTAAGAGAATTAGAATTTACTATTTAGTGAGGGAAGGAAAGAAATAGATGGGCCGGGAAGACAGAGAAGAAAAGAAAGCATTCCTAGTAATGTGTTATTCCTAAACTGAATGTTGAAACAACTGTGCTTGTTGTGTTATTCCTATGTCCTACACATATTTTAATATATTATCTTCACATTATTTAAGAAATGAAATATACGAAGGACGTGGAGTAAGAATGTATTGAGACAGCAAGGATGGACACTTATTCTGTATCAGAGAACACAGCAGTAAAGGTGGTATGAATAAAAAAAAATTAATAGGAGATATTATACCTTGCTGGAGGCTAATAGGAATGATTCAGTAGAGAGGAGGAAGAAGGCATGTTTTTAAGAACAAAGTTCTTGAGAGGTGATGCCCTCATGTTCAAATGCATGGACAGCCTTAGGGACAGTTCATCCAGCTTAATGGGGCTGGGGGAGAGTATACAGTAAGGTCTCAAGTCGGTTGGTAGGTTTGTTGGTGGGAAGTTGAAGCCAACCTCTACTAGAGATTTGGGGTCATAGATGTAAAGTGAGACTAATCTGCATGAATCTGGGCTTCCCCTAACCTACAACCAGCTGTTCAAATGCATACAGACTTGGAGTTGGTACGAAATTGCTTTTAACTGAGGTTGAGGTTTTACTAGATGAAAAACCAGTTAGGAACACACAGGGCAATGGAATTAAAGGTGTATGCAATGAAAGAATTACAGCAACGAAACACAGAATCCAAACTGGATAAGGAAGGAAGATAAAATGTCCTGGACGATGACAGCAGAGTAGCCATCTTTGTGGTGTCACTGAATTGCCAGACTGCAGCTTCTACAGAATGTTAGCAAGCTGGAGTGTAGGGAGTGGTAGTCAAGTGTGAGTTGTATTAAATAGAGTCCCGGGGGTAGTAATGTCACTCTTAATCTCAAGGTCCAGAAGACCACAAGTACATGCTACTGTCAATTGAAAGGAAAAGATTATTAAGGACATGGAACTGACAGGATGGAGTACTGGATAAGTTGTGCCTTAGGTGAGGGCTCCTAATGAAGTTTGGGGGGGAAAAAAAAAAACACTACCACCTAGAAGTTAACACTATTCTTAATTGGCCTTTGAGAGAAATACTAAAGCAGGGAGGAGTTCCTTTCCATCCCCGCATGATTTGGCAGTCTGCAGACATCAGAAACCAGCTGTTCAGGTGTGGCATGTAAGTTTCTGCCCTTGGGAGCCGAACAATCACCTAATAGATCTTACCTTTGCCTGACGATGTAAAGACTAAGATAACTGATGAGTGTTTTCCCGCTAATGGGAACCTAAAAGCCTTTTAGTTGTGTTTCCAAATTCCTATAGTGGGGTTGGAAGTGAAAGAGAAGACAGGCTTCAAATATATAACATTCAAACATTTTGTTTTAGAATTACATTGTGTGCATCTTTTCCACTTTCATCCACTCCCCTCTCCCAAAGAAGAGTGTTATTAATCAAGGTAAACAGTACTATTTAAAGTTAATGTGTACTTAGGTACTTTAATGAGTTTTCAAAATGTAGTCTCACTAAAGAATGCAAGGAATTCTACTAGGCACAAACTGTCATCATAACATAAATAATCTTATTTTGTGTTACTGCATAAAAAGCGTGTTTTTATATAGATTTGCTGGATCACTGGGAAAGCTGGCAGGCAAACATCTTAGAAAAGATAATGTCAAAGAAGGAATTGGGAAATATTCCATCTGGAACATTCCAGATTAGTTCTATTCTAATTTGAAAAAGACTGAGATACATCTCTCTATACTTAACTAGATTTTTGTTTGCTACAGAGAGACTTAACTGCCTATGTTCTATTCCCAACTGTCTTCCATAATAGTTTTTGTCAGCTTGTATTATAAATGAACTCATTTTAAAACCTATCATCTGATACAGGAAGGCATATACTTTTCTCCACTGCCTGTATACAACAAATATAATGATGACAAGTTTGAATAATGATACTTTACTGTAAAGAAAGTAATTCCTGTACAGTGTCTGCTGGGTATGTAGGTAAGCAAAGACAGCAAACTAAACAAAAGTTTGTTTTATAAACCTTTGAAATGCCTTCAGCTGTGTTTTTGTTCTCATTTCACACTGGAAATTCCCAACTATTCATTTGCTGACTGTGTGACACTGAGTGACTTAGCAATAGGAGCTGCAGATCCACCTCTGTAAGGTGAGGGTGACTCTGCCTTCATAGGAGTGTTGTTATTAAGAGCAAGTGAGGTTATAGATGTAGAAATGTTTTGTAAATTAGAAATTTCTACACATAACAGTTATTGTCATCATTGTCATTCATGTTTTGTTGTCATAGCTGTATTTCTAATCTAAATAGTAGAACTTAACATATTTTGATAAACACAAACCCAGACAGGTGTAAGACCTGGTTTGGCACTATCAATAGGATTGTAATAACTTAGGATACTTAAAACTTCCTATTATGAGCCATCAAAAATTTAAATGATTTATTGTCTAAAAGAAAAATAGTATCATTTGTTAATAACCTGTGGATAGTTCTCTGATGTGTTCAGTAAAATGTAACAAGGCAAATCAATTTGCCTTTTTATTTTTTGGAATGCTGTTCTGTGACTATTTCACCAGGAAGAAAATACTTTATATGAATCAGCTATTATTACCAAAGGGTAAAAATAAAGAGTACATCTCTTAATACAAAAATCTTCGGAAATCTTGCTTGCTGGGGGACATATTGTTGTTTCTTTTAACTTCTCCTGAGAAAATTCTCCTCTTCCCATTCAACAGATTTTTCATCAACACCTATTCTAGGCCAGCCATGGTTTTCAGGATAGTATAGAATATAATTATGAACAAGATAGACACACCCCAGGTGCTTCCAGAGATCTCATACAACTAAATAACAAAATATACAACTAAATAGTCTGGGGGAATAGAGGTAGTTCCCAAAACCTTGGACAGTCTGTCCTGTGAAAGGGGATGTCATTAGCCATCATCTGTCAAAGGGAGAATCTCACCATGTCTTAAATATGATTGTGTTGAGATGCCTATTCCATAGCCGTCAACAGCAGTCTGGGTACACATGTTTCAAACCTATTTAGTTAATCTAGGTTACAGAAACTCAATAAAATCTTCTTGCCACTTTAAGAAGCGCACAGGATGCCATTTTAAGCCCCCTGATTTTAAAGTTGAACACTTTACTGCAAAGTATGTAAAAGGTCAGTTGCTTTGGGATGCATCAGGGCCCACACTTGTGTGTTCTGGAGATTCAATGTCAAGATGAATCTCTTTCTTGACCTAATCAATTGGTCAATGGGTGGTTCAAGAACTGAAATGATCGCTAAAAACTGGCACACTTGTCTGTGAGGAGCAGCAGTAAACCTTATTTTAAAATGAAAGATCTCTGATTACTTCTAGGACTTTATGTACATCCTTATTTCTCTTAACCAGTCTCTATCAGGGCACAATGAAAAATAATATACACATAAATGTGAACATCTATGAAATAACATCAAGTAAGTTGCTCATAGTATTTAATATTATCTAACATTTTTTGATCTGTGTATTTGGATTGAGTTCAAGCCTGTTCATGACTAAAGAATTGGTAGGCTGGAGAAAATAAGAGTTGTCTCTGGCAAGGAAAACTTACTGAAAGAGTTGCTATGTTTTCTGCCATGGGAATTCATTATACCTTGTGATTCTCAGATAAAATCCTTTCCATCTTTGAAAAATAACATCCAGTTTTGGAGCCACACTGACCTACTTACAACCCACTTCTCCAGTTTACTGAATTGACATTTCTTAAACAGGCCCAGAAATGTCAATTCTATAATCCCCTGAAACCCTTCCTACCCACAACCTCAAAAACTAGCAGCGAGTCTCTCCCACCCCCTCGGCCACACACACACATAAAATTGTGTAAGTTCCAACTTGTGGTAAGATGCTAATTCTTGACCTATGACAAAGTTGTCATTTCTGGGCTGCCAGTGGGAAGGAATGAACATTTTCTTGTAATTAATGACTGCTTATCCTAAATCCATAGCTACCATCCATCTGACCGAATAAAAATACATGGCTGCAATTGCTTTGTTGACCGCTTTGGTTCCTTCTTCTCCTTTCTCTTAATAAGAGGTAGGAATTTAGAAAACTTAAATAAGGGACCAGGAAAAAGATTAATTATAATAAAGTAAAAATCAAAATCAACAAGCAACTCTAAACCAGAGACACACTATGGGGGGAGGCGGGGGGAAAAGGGAGTAGGATCAAAACAAGGGGCGGTGGGAATTGTATGGGGACAATAACCAAGATGAAAATGCATACATTGAGCAAAAATGAAAAGATAAAAAAAATATATAAAAGAAAAGGAAAAGAGGTAGGGACAGTCTGCCCACAAATCTATGTGGACATCTGTAGTATGATTACTGTAAAACTTTATGCATAGTCCAGATTTCTGCCTTCAACAAGCTCCCTACCACAATTTTACCATTTCTCCTCTAGGTACAGCTCAGGGTTGGAATTTCATCTATCACTTGGTTGTTTTAAAGTAGCTTGCTTAGCTTTGTTTCTTTTACTAACTTTTAATGTGTTCTAGTAATACCTGTTATCAGAGGAGCCAAGGTTGATATTTCCACAGTGACTGTGGGTGTCAGTTCCTTCCCCCAGGGTCACAGCTGTCATTAGTTTACATTCAGGTTACAAATGGTAGTCATTTATACTTGATAATATGGATTTTTTTAATCTTTTTTCACATTTTAGTTCAGACTCCTAAGTCCCCATTAAAGTTAAGACTATAGGAATGCAAGGCTCCAACATGGGTATGTAAATTTTTCTTATCTATTCTCCACAAGTTTCTGGTTTCTACTCCTCTAATGCCATGCAAGATATTAGTAATAAAATTAATATAAACTCAGATATATCAAGTGTTAAGAACCCTTTAATTTACTATATATACAGTCAATATGCTTCTGGAAAGATTTTCATTTTGCACAAAGAGCCTAGCTTGTCAGTTTACCTTTCTGCAATTTATATCTTAAAGCACTGGGGAAAAAAACTGATGATTTCTGTTTAAAAAAAAATGCCCATCAAAGGTAGAATTTTAGCCTGCCATTAAATCACACTGTATGGCCAGCTACTTTTATTAAGCCTAATTTCTGCTGGGGTGCCTTATGTTTTAATGAAGTACTCTTGAAACATTTCACACAAATTACTAGAGAACAGACTTCTAATGCTGCACTGTCTGGTGTGGTAGCCACTACACTACACAAGGGCTATAGAGCCCTTGAAATGTGGGAAGTCTGAATATAAATGTGCTATAAGTGTGAATTACGATTTCAATTTCAGAGGTTTAGTATGGAAAAGAAATCTGGAATATTTTAGTACTTTTTTATATTAGTTTTTGAATTGACATTTAAGATAATCAGTTAAATTTAAAAATGGTTAAAATTAATTTCAACTGTTTCCTTTTCCTTTTTTCTAAGGCTACTGGAAAATTGTAAATTATAGATGTCGTTCTTACTAATTTCTATTTGACATAGCTGTTTTATAGGGTTAAAGCTCTCGAATCCAATCCCTTCATTTTAGAGATAAGAAAACCAAATAGAATTCCAAGAAATTAAGTGACTTGCTTTAAATCAAAAAGCACCTTAATGGGGTAGTAGTAAAGCTTAAAATAGAAATTCCTCTCAAATCTTAAGACCAGTCCCCTTCTCAGTAAAAACAGCCCTAACATTTTTATTATAAGAGGAAATGAATATCCTTCAGATTTCTTCACTGACCCCTTTAGTTAAAGCAAAGATTCATTCTACAGTGCAAGTAAAAATTTGTTTTAGAATTTTGAAATTTCATGTATTTTTCTTAAGATGGAGGTTTTCCTAAGAAAACCTTACAAAACAGAATACTTATAGCAGTGGAAATATCTTTAAAATGGATCCAATAAATACTGCACTAGACTTTCAATCTCATTCTGATTGGTAATACAGCTATGTCATGAATTTCAAATGTTTATTGGGTGTACTTTAGTCACACTATCATGTTGTCACATAACTGGGAAATGATGCTAGTAATAGTGAGGCTTCTAGACTATATATTTCTTTGGTAAATATCCAGGCAACTAGTTATATTCCCGTGCTCAGCTTTAACACCCTCTGTATTGGTATTGTAAAAACAAACTAGATTTGAACTGAAGAATTGCTCACATACAGGAAAATCATCTAGAGTTCAATTTCTGAAGAATAATTTAGGCCCTCCCTGGTGGCACAAACGGTTAAGCACAGCACTGTGAAGCTATCTGCAACCCATCCCCAGCCAGCCAGGGAGCTACCCACATGGCACAGCAGACCTCTCCTGCCGCGCCCGCTGCTCCCCTCAGCAGTGTATTTCAGTGAGTCTGCCTGTTCTGTTTCCCACTCTGTCTCTGGTGAATCCTCTCAACTCCTGCAGCTCTGGCCTATACCCCAGTTCTTGTATGCATAAATAAAATCTTTAAAAAAAAAAAAAGAACAATTTAAAAGTGATGTTCTGTGATATGGTTATTTAATTGGGCCAGTTATTTAATGTCACTGTGTTTCATTTCTGTTGTCTGTAAATTAGGAACACTGCTACTATTACCTCCTGGGTGATTTTGCAGATTGGAATGACACATGTAAAGCATGTGTATAATATGTGTATAATATTGTCCACTATCACATGGTAGCCAATTCATCTTACTTAGTACAATGAAAAGACAAAAGAACAAATGTTCATTGTTATCTTTAAAATAATTTTAGCCTCCCTTTTCCATATCTTTCCCAGAAATCCTCCACCACTGAAGTAAGACTTTTGAGGTCAGAATGACACCTTATTTTCCATAAAGAGATAAGAATTTCAATTATTTTCTCAGAGATATTACAATCCTGACAACACTCACAGCCAGACACTAATTGTAAACACCCATAAAATATATTTAGGAAATAAAATGTAAATAGATACTATATTAAAAAAAACTCATGCAAAGAGTTGTATAATTTGCCAATTGAATCAAAAAGAATAAAATATCTAGGAATAAATTTAACCAAGGGGGTAAAAATATCTGTATACTGAAATGTATAGCATATCGATGAAAGAAATGAAGTAGACACAAAGAGATGGAAAGATACTTTGTGTTCATGGATCACAAGATTTAATGTGGGTCAAATGTCCATACTACCCAGAGATAGGCACAGTTTCAATTCCTATCAAATTTTCAATCTCATTTTTCATAGAAATAGAGGAAACAAAATCCTAAAATTTGTATGGAACCACAATAGGTCCCACATAGGCAAAGCAATCTTGAAAAAGAAAACAAAGGCAGGGGCATCAAACTTAGTGATTTCTAACTATATTATAAAGCTTTAATAATCAAAATAGTATGATATTGGCATAAAAACAGGGAGAAGTGGAACAGAATAAATCCCAGAAAGAAAAATCTCACATGATCAATTTATTACAAAGGAGCCAAGAATAAAAAATGGGGAAAGGATGAACTTTTTAGTAAATGGTGATAGGGAAACTAGTCAGCACATACAAAAGAACAAAAATTAATTCCAATAGATTAACGATTTGAACATACACATGAAGCCATAAATTCCTAGAAGAAAATATGGGCAATGCACTCCTTGGCATCAAGCTGGGTAATGATTTTTCAGATTTGGTACCAAAGGCAGAAATAAACAAGTAAGCCTTGTGCATAGCAAAGAAAGCCATCAACCAAGTAAAAAGCCAGCCTACAAAATGGGAGAAAATATTTATAAATCATATCTGATAAGGAGTTAATATTCAAAATAAAGAACTCATACATATCAATAGTAAAAAAGCAATGTGGTTAAAAAATGGACAGAATCGGGCCTCCCCTGGTGGCACAGCGGTTGAGCGCTGGGCTGCGAAGCTGCCCGCAGCCTGTGCAGTGCCGGTTCGATCCCCGGCCGCTGGCGAGGGTCCCACATGGCGCGCAGACCTCTCCTGCCGTGCCCTCTGCTCCCCTCAGGAGTGTATTTCATCACTCTGCCTCTTCTGTTCCCTGCTCTGGCTCTGGTGAATTCTCTCACCCTCCCGTGCTTCTGACTGTACCCAGGGCTTGTATGAATAAATAAAAAAAAAAAAAGACAATCTTTGAATAGATGTTTTTCTGAAGACAAGTACATGAAAAGGTGTTCAACGTCACTAACCATGAGGGAAACGCAAATCAAAACAGAGAGACACTATCTCACACCTATCAGAATGACTGTTTCAAAGTGTTGGTGAGGCTGTGGAAAAAAAGGAATCACTTTGCACTGTCAGTGAGGGTGGAAATTGGCACTGCCACTTTGGAAAGCAGGATGGAGGGTCCTCAAAAAATTAAAATCAGAACTACCATGTGGTGTCCAGTAATCCCACCTTTGGGTATTTATTGGAGGGAAATGAAAATGTCATCTCAATAAAGTATCTGCACTCCTATGTTTATTGCAGTATTATTTACAATAGCTAAGACAAGTGTCCATCAATGGATGAGTGGGTAGAGAAAATATGATAGATAGGTACATAGCATATATATATATATACACACAAAATAGGAAAAAAATAGTCATAAATAGAAGGAAACCTTTCATTTGCAACATTGATGACATCAACATGGAGACAGAGTCAAGACACTAGGCTTCCTGCTCCTTATACTCAAAAGTAGATGCAGTAGAACAGAGGCAAAAACCCCTGAATGAAAAAAAAATGACCACCACAGCGAACACATTAGAAGCAACTGCCTGGCACAAAGGGGTAGGAAAAACTTTATATGATACCAAGGCAGTATAACCCATAAAAGGATGGGGTGGCTGCTCTGTGGAACCCCCAACAGCTGCTGATTCATGGGCATATGCGAACATCAGGGACTCTTGAGACATGGCACTGCCCTGGATAAAGGGACACGCAGAGGTGACACCTACGACAGGCTGTGCTGTTAGAGAGCGATAGGGGCAGGGGTACAGAACCAGGACACCTGGCACTAGCCTGAGAGCAGGGAGAGAGGTCTTATCATCAATATTTCCTCATAGGCCAGACTACTACTCAAAGCAGAAAATATTTAAAATACTTGTAATTCCCCCACCTCAGGACTAAAAACCAAAGGAAAAAGTGAACACTGTATAAACCAGAGTTTAAGCACCTGTTAATAATGGGAGCAAACACACCAGCATAAGCCTTTGTACTACAAAAGAGAATAACTCTTGGCCTATGACCCTGTATCAGCCAAACTCTTTGCTGAATCTAGTGCTCAAACATAACCTAGAAGTGGAAGCTGATGTGAGATTGTAAGAGACACTAATACTGAGGAACTGGTTTGGAGGAGGGGATCACTGTGGATCCCTGCCACACAGCTTTGTACGTAAAGCACAGTAGGAAGTTTAAATCCCTGACACTCATTGGTGGTGGTCCTTTTGTGCCTCTGTCCATTTTCATACCTACTACCCCTTGCCAGTAACAGAATGAAACAGAAGTAATGGAGTTAATAAATACTATAACCAAATTCAAAAACACAATTGAGGGCCTTAACAACAGATAACAAGAAACGGAGAGAATTCATGAGCTCCAAAGCATAATACCAGAAAATACATAAATAAAACAACAGAGAGAAAAATGAAAGTAGTATAAGAGCTCTTTGAGATAATATCAAGAGGAAACAGCCTCCTTATCATGGGGGTGTGAGAAAGGCACAGAAATTAAAAAAAAAAAAAAAAAAAAAAAAAAACCCTGCTGAAAACTGTCTCAGTCTGGGAAACGTACTAGGTATCATGATCCAAGGGACCCAAGGAGTTCCACACACAAAATATCAGACATACACCTTATAAGGAACAAACACTGCTGAAAGACAATGGCAAGGACAGAATGATAGAAACATTAGGAAAAATGGTAACCTATAAGGGAAGACCAAGTGGACTGTCAGTGGACTTTTCAGTAGAAACATTACAAGCACAAAGTAATAGTGGAGATAATCAAAATACTTAAAGAAAAAAGATTTCCAGCCCAGAATTCTTTACCCTCCAGATTAACATTCAAGACAGAAGAGTAAAAAACAAGACCCTCAAATTGGTCCACAAACAGCTCATCATACATTAACCTCAACAGAACCCTCAACAAAAATTAAGAGAACACATAAGACAACAGAAATGGAACCTAAACAACATATAAAAGGATGTCCTCAAAAAATAAAATAGCAAAAGCAAAAACAAATAACAAAGTATCAGTGACCACTTGTCACAATAATCACCTTAAAAGTAAATAGCCTGGGGGCCTCCCCTGGTGGCGCAGCAGTTGAGCACTGGGTTTTGAGGCTGCCTGCAGCCTCTGCAAGCACCAGTTCTATCCCGGGCCACTGGCGAGGGTCCCACCAAAAAAAAAAAAAAAAAAAAAAAAGGTAAATAGCCTGATTTCACCAAAGGATGTAGAATGACTGAATGGATAGCAAAATAAAGTCCAGTCTTCTGCTACTTAAAAGAATCCCATCTTGCCAAAAAAGGCAAACATGGGTATACAGTTAGTCATACAAGCAAATGGCAACCAAAAAAAAAAAAAAAAAAAATCAGGAGCAGCTATACTTGTATCATTTAAAATAGGTTTCCAATTTTAAAACATAAGACAGAAACAGGCCTAATACAACACGTAGAAATAATATGCGCGTCCATCTTGCACAAATTGTTTTAAAAATAAAAGAGGGAATGCTCCCCAGTACATTTTACAATGCAAACATTATCCTAATACTGAAACCGGTTAAAGACAGCACAAGAGAATTATACATCAATATCCCTGATGAATATGAAGCAAAAATCTTCAAAAATACTAGCAAATCAAATTCAACAGCTCATCATACATTAACCTCATCAGAACCCTCAACAAAAATTAAATAAGACAACAGAAACAGTACCTAAACATATAATACAGTATGTCCCAAGGATTGTACACCATGACCAAGTAGGTTATATCCCAGCGATGTAAGGATGGTTTAATATATGTAAATCAGTTGATGTAATACATTATTTAAATAACAGTAAAGATAAAAATCTGATAATACCAATAGACAGAGAAAGCTTTTGATGAGATTCAGCACCCATTTTTGATACATACCTTAAACAAGATGGGAATAAAAGGAACCTACATCAGTATGACAAAGTCTCTCTATCACAAACCAGTGGCCAATATACTACTAAATGGTGAAAAACTGAAGATTTTCCCCTTAATCAGGACAAAACAAGGATGCCCATTGTACCACATAGTATTAGAAATTTTGGCTCAAGCTACCAGAAAAAAACTGGAATAAAAAATCCAAGTCAGAAAAGCAGAAGTGAAACTGACACTATTCACACATGCGTGTGTGTGCGCGTGTGTGTGTATAGAAAATCCTATGTATTCTTTCAAAAAGTTATTAGAAACAATAAGTGAATACAGCAAAGTGACAGGTTACAAAATCAACAAATATCCACAGCTTTTTAATAATATAAACAGCAAATAAGAAGCCAAAGAAATTAATAAAATGCTGTATAATTCCTTCTAAAAGAATTAAATACCTCAAAATTAACCTAAGGAGACAAAAGACCTTTGCAATGAGAACTAATGGACTTAAAACAGTGACATAAGGATGAGACACTAATAATTACATGATAAGCTCATAGATGCTCATGGGTGGGGAAAAGCAATATAATCAAAATGATTGACTTGCCTAATATGATATATAAATTTCATGTAATCCCCATCAAAATGCCAACAAGTATTTTTCAAAGAAATGGAAAGTACTGAAATTTATATGGAACCACAAAATTGCAAAAGCAACCTAAGGTGAAAGGAAAGAAATGAGGAGTTATCAGATAGCCTGATTTCAAATTTTAAATCAAAAGTACTAAAAACAATATGGCATTGGCACAAAAACAGATACATGGATTAATGGAATAGTACTGAAAGCCCAGAAACATCCACATACATGTCAGTTTTTAATCTATGGTTAGACAGCTATGACCATAGAGTAGGCAAATACTAGACTCTTTACTTAATGGTACTGGGAAAATTGGAAAGCCACACATAAAATGATGAAGTTGGATCAGCTTATCCCACACATAAGAATAAACTCCAAATGGATTCAAGATTTAGATGTAAGACCTGTAACAATAAAATTTATAGGAAAAAAGCATTGGCAGTATGCTCTATAACATCAACAATAAAGATGTTTTTAATGACTCAACCCCTATAGCGAGAGAAAAAAATAAATAAGCAATTGGCATTACCTCAAGTTAAAAAGCTTTTATACAGTGAAAGAAAATGCAGAAAGACTAACGATACCCTATTGAGTCGGAGGAATATCCACATAATATAAAATTGATAAGGGGTTAACATTCGAGATACATGAAAAACTCACAATTCAGTAACTTTAAAAAAAAAACCCAATTAATAAATGCACAGCACATATGAACAGACAGTTCATCAGAGAAGATATCCAGATTGCCAATATTCATATGAAAAAAAAATCATCACTTCCTATATGACAAATACATGTCAAAACCACAATGAGGAAAGCATCTGTGAGCCCATGAGAACCACATATTAAGAAGACCCCCAAGAATAAGTAGTAGAGAGGGTGGGGAGAAAAAGGAACCCTATTACACTGTTGTTGCAATGTAACCTGCTCCAACCATGATGGAAAGCTGCAGACCTCCCCTGTCTCACCTGCTGCCCCTCAGCAGTGTATTTCAGTAGATCTGCCTGTTCTGCTCCCCACTCTGTCTTTGGTGAATCCTCTCAACCCCCTGCACCTCTGGCCTACACGTAGCCCAGCTCTTATATGCATAAATAAAATAAATCTTAAAAGAAATTGTGGTATAGTCAGACACCGGAATACTGTTCAGTCATAAGAAAAGAGGGAATGCTGTCATTTTCAACAAAATGGAGGGAGTTAGAGAATAATGTGTAGTGAAGAAAGGCAGAAGGATTAAAAACACGTATTGGGGATTTATATAGACAATTTGGGAATGTAAAAATACTTTGAAAATCAATGGACATCAGTAAATACCATGAAACCTTGGAGGTTAAGAGGGAGAGGAAGGGAAGAGGACATGAGGACATAAAGGATGATGGTGGGGAAAATAAAATATAAATGAAAAGTAATTCCAATATTTATGGAGATTCTGCTATATAGAAGGCATTATGTTCTTGAAATAATAAAGTATTACCCAGGAGGCTAAAGATTATTCCCCCTTAACATAGAAATAAATAGGCATGTTTCCAGAAGAAAAGTGAAATTAACATTTTCATTATTTTGCAAATATATCTTTGACTATTATAAATTCATTCACTTTAAATTTTATAATATTTAGATTACTTTGAAAGGAGTGTTGTAGAATCTACTGTAAACCATGCACTTAAACACTAATACAGCTTTGTAAGTTTCCTTCCTACCTCGTAATTACAATTTCTTCCCTTCATTTTACTGTTAGATTCATCCTAGTAAAAGTCATGCCCTAGTATATATGAACTAATTGAAGGAAAAAATCAAGCTCTTTTATCACAATATATGTGATTCTAAAAAAAAAATGACTTCTCAAGTTTAATAATTATCAAACTTTGCAACGTATGTATGTATATTTTTTATTTGTTATATGCTACTAATAATAAAAATACAAATCCAGAAGAGATTTTCAAACATTTGTCCTTGTGGTCACAGTACATACATATTTTTTATTTATACAAATATTTTTTGGTTGCCAAAAAATATGGCACTGTGATCAATAAAAGACTTTCAAGATAAAGGATAAAAGTAGATGGAAAATCTGAGTTCAAGTAGAAAAAGAAATGATGTAAAATTTCTGATTAAGAGCTTGTTCATGTATTTTTTAAATGAATGCTGTCATGTATCAAATTGCTATGGGTTCTCAATTTTCTTTAGTGATATTTGAAAGAATGATGTAATGGTTTTATATTTAAATATCAATATTTAATATTGGCTGAATGATTAAAAAATTATAATCTGGGAAATGCCATCCTTACACTATTAAAGTTATGAAAGAAAATTTTTATGATATCTTAAAAATGGTAAGGGAAACATTGTTTTTAAGATTTCTTCTGAGAATAATTGCTCTAGAATATATATATACAAACTTATCTTCACATTTACTAGATGCTGCCCAATTACTCTCTAGAATAGTAGTTGTATAGACATTCAGGGTATGACAATTTTCTTTTCCTAAATGCCATCAAAATTTTGTTTTTAGGCTTTTTAACTTTTTCATCTGAATGTGAAAAAAATATATTTTAATTTGCCTTTGCTCCCTAGTTCTATGTAACACTCCTTGCATCACTCTAAGCATTTTCTCCTCTGTCTCATATTAAATACCATCGTCACAGAGATCTTCCACGTCTTGAAGGAGATTCCCCCATCCACTTGTTCATAGTTTATTTCTTTCACTATACTTACTATAGCCTGGTGTGACTTTATCTGTTCACCTGTTTCTATTTTAGGTTAGTTTTGGTCTGTCTCTCCCACTAAAATGTCAGCTGCTTAAGGCAGGGCCCCTGTCTAGTCCATTGTATGTGTAATATGTAACAATACCTGGCACAGAATAGATGTTCAGTAAATACCACTAAATGAGTGAATGTTGTTGGGTTGAGTCATGCAGTGGTATAGTCTTCAACCCTTCCTTCAGAAGACCTTCCATAATATATTAGGATCATAGGCCCTGGCTCATGATGGTCTTCCTCTTGGTCATATTTTCTAACTTTATTCTGGGTGAACTAATATGTGCATATGTCCACAAGTGCTTTTGCTAAAAATTGTCTTAAACTGCAGAAAAGATATTGTAATACTGATGAGGGGCTCCCCAACTATGTGATTTTAGAAAAATACCCTTCTGTTTTCTTTGCCTTGGTTGCTAAATCTTCGTATGTCTTAATTTCTTCATCTGTAAAGTGGGAATAATCAAGCCATTTAGTAAGATGCTCAGATGAATGAGTGAGACAGCACTGGTAAATGCCTTAGTGTAGTTACTGGAACACAGTAAGTGCTCAATAAATTATACCATTTATTTGCCAATTATAATGAATATTAGCTTGAGTTTTCTGTAGATGGCCTTCATCAGGTTGAGGGACATCTCATTTGGTTTCTGATAAGGGGTGCCAAGACCATTCACTGGAGAAGGAAGTCTTTCCAAAACATGGTGCTGGGACAACTGGATAGTTACATAAAAAGGAAATTGAATATTTGTATATGTCACGCCATATACAAAAATGAACTCAAAATGAATCAAAGTCCTGTGAGAGCTAAATTATTAAACTCTAAGAAGAAAACACAGGTATAAATTTGCATGGTTTCAAATTTGGCAGTGGGTTCTTAGATATGACATCAAGGCACAAGCAGCAAAAGAAGGATAACTTATTTTTTTAAAACTACAACTGCTTCAAAGGAGATCATCAAAACAGTGAAGGCAACCAAGAGAGTAGGAAAATATTTATAAATCATATCTGATAAGGGTCATGGATCTAGAATATGCAAAAAACTCATAACTTTAAAAGAGAACCCATTTTAATAAAGATTTGAATAGCTATTTCTCCATAGCAGATTTTTAAATGGCCAATAAGCACATGAAAAGATGCTTGATATCATTAGTCATGAGGGAAATGCAAATCAAAAGCACAAAATACCCACAATGAGATACTTCATACCCATTAGGATAGTGAGGATGTGGAGATATTAGACTGTCACACACTGCTGATGGGATGTAAAATTGTGCAGTTACTTTGGAAAATGGCCTGGCAGTTTTTCAAATGGTTAAACTGAGTTACAAGATCCAACAAATCCACATATAGAATATATTCAAAGGAATTAAAAATAGTATCTAAACAGATGTACACAGATGTTTATAGAATTATTCACAGTAGCCTAAAGATGGAAATAATCCAGATACCCATCTGTTCATGAGTAGATAAACAAAATGTGGCATACCCATGTAATGGAATACTATTCAACAATTAAAGTCATGAAATAGATACATGTAACTTCAGCATGGATGACCCTTGAAAATATGGTAAGTGAAAGAAACCAGTCATATTGATTCTACTTACATAAAATATTCAGACTAGGTCTCAGATGAGGTCTCAGATATTCAGACTAGGTCTTAGACTAGGTCTCACAGTAGGTGTCAGACTACAATTTTATTTAAATAAAATATTCAGACTAGATCTCAGACTATTGAGACAAAAAATGGGTTTTTTTTTCCTTTGTTTGGAGAACAGGAAAGTGGAATTTATTGAAATACACTGCTATAGAAACAGTGGGCGATACAAGAGAGGTCTGCACCCAGAAAGCAGATTAATGGGGAAAATTTCCACTCTTCCAACAAATCAAAGCTACATCTTCAAGTAAAAGGAATACCTATTGGTCTTCCTCCTGATGGGATAACATCAAGGGGGTAAATTTTTGTGCAAGTAAATATATTTTTGTGTTTGCCCTCAGTGATTACCTTACTCAGAATTTTTAAATTGTTTTAAAACTTATGTTGCCATTCTCTAGTTGATAATCCAGGTTTTTAAAATCCCTTATTAAAAGCATTCACCATGAAATTTCTATTTTGAACTCTGTCACTTTAATCACTTCTTATTTAGGTTTTAGTTCACAGCAATTTAAATAAATAGGAAGTAAAATGTATATGTGGGCCTTTTAAATATCAAACTGTACACTTTGAGCATGAAAGCACCACTTTTATTTGTGTTACTTTGGGCAGAAATAGTAATGATGTACTTCCTCTTTTTTCCCCTACACTTAAGGGTCCACCCAGAAGTTTGCAACTATACTCAGTCTCGGAAATGTTCTCATTCTTGCCTATGACATAATCTCTTAGCATAGTTGGTGCAAAAAATCATGTCAAGTGAGCCCAGAAAATGTGTTTGAGCCTGTTAAAGGCAAGATATCTGTTTCCTGAGAACAGACTGCAACCCAGACCCCAGGCACCTGGCACCTTCTTGCCACGCTAAGCAAGTGCCATGGGCTAGAGAAGGTTGGCACCTGGATGCAGTCAGTTCCTGTTACTGGACAGTCATCTGAGACAAGATTTATCTTAGGAAGAGTCATCGTCATGAACAAAGAACTACTTAGGGTTACTTTATGTTGTTAAATTGAACTATTTTTATTTATATATTAAACTTAAAGTAAAAGTTTATTTTTAAAATATTCAAGCATCATGACTCTGCTATAATAGTCTAAACAGTCTGTAATTTCAGGGTGTCTAAGATCCACGTGGAATTTGCATATCCAGCTGGATATAAAAATGACACATAATACAACCAAACAAAAAATTTTTTTTCCATTTTTTAAAATTTGTATCATCCAGAGTCATGTAATTTTGTTTTGAGAAAAAAGTAAATTGTGATCATTAGGAAAGTATTCTACAACCCTCTGAAGGGCAAGGCACTTTTGGTTTTTAGAACATGTTGCACCATATTTAAAAAGTCATGCACTGCAGCTTCCTTAAACTGTGTGATTTGGAAAACAGTAAGGAACAGTGGCCAAAGTGCAATTCCAGAGCTAGACTAAATTCTGTGATTCGATATTCCCCATCTAGGTAGGTACATGAAAATAGTAACTACATAAATAAAGGAAAACTGAAATGATCTAACTAACACATATAAAGACTATATAACAGTGGATTTCAAATAAGTGACCTCTAAATACGAACTGATATCTGTGGTAGCAGAAAGAGGGTCTCTATTAGACCCTTAAGACTGACACACAGTACAGATAATGAAATTAGAATTAATAACTAATTATTAGTTTGCATCAGGGCTCAGAACCTGTATTTCCACTCACATAAGTGAAACACAAATTGTTTAGTCTTCTCAGAGAATTCCCATCAGCTCATCTGCAAAGATGGCAGGGGAAGGAAAACAGAAGTGCTATTGGACTCGGTGCTTTTAAGAACATGCTTGGAAATTACAGGTGTTTGTTTTTAGGCCACCTTAGAAATAATTGCTATGGTTTCAACTGCTAACAGGCTGAAGGAAAATCTTCATGAGGTTCTGAAAATAACTACCTGGAACCTTTGGTGAAATACCAGACCTTTGAAAACTAGCACGTAGATGACCAAGAACCACCAGGAAACAGCTGGGTCCTATGGAGTTACAGGATGTTACAGCTTCCTCCCACCCTTCGTCAGGCCTCTCTGTTCCCTAATCCAGCCATCATAAAAACCAAGCTGACCCACGGTGAAGTTCCTGCTGATCAAAAAGGAACTTATATGAGCTTCTTCCCTCTTACATCCCATCTTCCATTTCTGTTGCAGTTAGCAAATTGATTAGGTCCACATTTTCACTTCTGATAAGTAGACGGTCCCTCCTCTAGTGAATTGCTTGCTTTCATGCATATACAGCTTAAACTACTTTTTTCTTCCAGGTTTTCCCACTAAACTTGGGAAAGTTCTATTTTATCATCTTACTGTTTGTGGGATCTAAACAAAAAGTTACTAAAGAATTCAACTCTCCAGATTTCCTACAGGTATTTCTAATGCAAAAGCTAAACAACTAACATTAACCAGAGATCTTAAAAATGATCTGGAGTACCTTTCAGACTCTACCAAAGTTCAGCTCTACCAACTACATTTGCTTTTTTTCAAGGACTGACATTCAAGATAATTTTAATGTATTTAATTGCATTTCATAACATGATTATAATACCAACATAATTTTCGGTATCAACATATTTAATAATATCACATACATTGTGTAGCTATCTAAACATTATATATCTAGTCAAAATGTATGTATTTCATCTCTGTTGTGGACTAATTGACCTGAGAAAATACATGATGGTTTTTAGGCCATAACTTATTAGAAGATTGGTATCTGCCTGTATTTTTCTTATTTACTCTTGTATCTTATAGTCAAGAGTATTGTAAAGTTAGGTACCCTTGCATGGTAGGAATCCTTTTAATAACTTTTGGAGTATCCTGAGTTATGAGTATCTTCTCAAGATACATATTCATCAATAATTATTTTTTTTCTACAGTTATCATTTATACTTAAGTGTGGTTTTCTTAAGAATTTTTACTATGGAAAAAAAGAATTTTTACTATGCAGAAGATTTGGGGTCTAGGTTTACATAGAATTCTGGGACACAAGAACTGGATTATCTGGTCCAATTATCTTATTTCAGAGGAGTAAACTGGAACTCAGAAAGGTTAAATGATTTGCTTAAGATCACAAGATTTACAGCGGTTGAGCGCTGGGTTGCGAAGCTGCCCGCAGCCTCTACGGTGCCGGTTTGATCCCCAGCCAGGGTCCCACATGGTGCGCAGACCTCGCCTGTCGCCCGCTGCTCCCCTCAGCAGTGTACTTCGTTCCTTCTGCCTGCTCTGCTCCCCGCTCTGGCTCTGGTGAATTCTCTCACCCTCCTGCGCTTCTGACTGTACCCAGTGCTTGTATAAATAAAATAAAAAAAAAATTTTAAAAATAGCCTTTAAAAAAAAAATCACATGATTTAGCTAGACAGGAGTCACCAGGACTTGTATCTCGTGCTCATTCTACAAAATCCTGCAGATTAATTTTCAACCTGATATATGAGTAACGGTATATATTCTGATAATTACCTTTTCTTCCTAAAACCTTGGGACTACTGAAAAAGGATGACCCTAATAATCATATATCAGTAACTTTTCTGTTGTTGATCTGAAAACACCACACTGTGTATTTCCCTTTGAGAATATTCAAAATAGCAAACCTAGTTGTTACTTTGTTGAAGCATTTAAACATTTTTCATTAAATATTTAAATTTTCCTCTTGTGGGTTTCTGTGGCTTCTCATTTATAATCATTTCTTAGTGTTATTCACTCTATTTTGCTAGGTAGACTTTCCCCAATAGGAGGTAATGATATCTTGTCTCCTTTTATAATAACACAGAAAAGAATTATAGGGTAGAGTTCCAATGTGGGTGGGAAGGTTTTAGAGATTATGGAGCTGTTTCAATTAGGATTGAAGTAGTATCACTTATACTCATATTTTAATTCATAAAATATAAAGATGCCAAGGCTTACTTTAATTATGATTTTTACAGACAAACTAAGTGTATATTATAAAAGCATACAAACAAGTTTATTATACCTAAACAAATTTGTAATTCAAGATGAGCAGGAACAATAGTTTGTTCCCTCACTTCAGGCTCTTGCTAACTTTCCTCCATGTACTTAAATATACTGCCAAAAAAAATCATGAAATTTGGAAATACTAAAGATTCAAAATAGCCAAAAACAATCCTGAGAAAGGACAAAAGTGAAGGTATCATATATCCCAAATTCGAAGTGATAGTAATCAAAACAGCAATGGCATTGGAGTAAGATCAGGCACACAGATCAATGAAACAGAATGGAGAGCCCCAAAATAAATCCACACATATATTAGCTACTAATTTAAAACAAAGGAGCCAAACACATACACTAAAACAATGAAAATCTCTTCTATAAATGGCACTGGGAAAATTGGACAACCAAATGTGAAATAATTAAAGTAGGCCACCACTACCTTATATCATGTACAAAAATTAATTCAAGACGGAATGAAGACTCAGATGTAAAACTTGAAGCCATAAATACATAAAAGAAAAAATAGGTAATATATTTCTTGAAATTTTTTCTTAAAGACGTGTTTGGGAACTTGATACCAGTGGCAAAGGAAACAAAAACAAAAACATATGTGATTATATCAAACTATAAAGCTTCCATAGTGAAAGAAAGTATCAGCAAAACAAAAAAATACCCTACTAAATGGGAGAAAATATTTGTATATCATATATCCATCAAGGGGTTAATATCGAAAATATACAATTCATAACAACCAAAAAAATAACTGATTAAGTGATGGGTAGAGGATTTAAATAGGCTCTTCTTCAAAGAAAACATACAGAATGCCAACAGGCACCTGAAAATATCATCATCTCTTATTATTGGAGACAATGCAAATAAAAAAGCACCATGAGACATCACCTAACCCCTGTGAGAAGGGCTATTGTTCCAAAGATAAGGCAAGGACTAGAGAAGATGTGGTAGTCCACTTGTGGGAATGTAAATTGGTGCAGTCATTATGGAAAGCAGTATGACGATTTCACAAAAAAAATTAAAAGTAGAAATTCCATATAGGCCAATTACCTCATTTCTGAGCATTTACTCAAAAAGCATTTACTCAAAAACACTAATTTAAAGAAATGAAGCATGCCATGCACCTCTGTGTTCACTGCAACAATATAGAGAAGATATGAAAACAACCTTAGTGCCCATTGAGGGATGACTGGATAAAGAAAATGTGATATATTAAACACAATGGAATACTACACAGTGAGCAAAAAAGTTATGAAATCCTGCTATCTGCAACATGAATGGACCTAGAAGGCATTACACTAAATGTATAAGTCAGAAAAAGATTTGAAACATGATTTTACTTCTACAGAGAGAAAAAAAAAATCAACTAAATGAAACAGAAATAAAATTCTAGACTTTAAGCCCAATTACCAGAAGGGAAGGGGGAAAGAAAATGGGCTAATGGGGTGAAGAGTGAACTGTATGATGAAGGCTGGAAATTGGACTTTTACTGGGGACCTTAACGTGGTACATATACATGTTGATTTTTAATGATGCATTCCTCAAACTTATATATCATATTACTTAAATTAAAGATTAAAGTTATTTCTATATTCATTGCATCTTGACAAAACCTTTTAAATTATTTCCTAGATTTTTAACCTAATTGATTTTACTCTAGCTTAAAAAAATTGTCCTACAGTGGTCAAAAGATGGAAACATCCCAAATGTGTCTCAGCAGATAAGTGGACAAGCAAAATGTGACACATACATACAACAAAATATAATTCTGCCTTAAAAAGTAGTGAAGTTCTGATACAACATCTATGGTCCCTGCAAACATAGTGAGATAAGCCATACATTAACAGAAAATATTGTACTATTCCATTTATTTTTTATTTTTTTAAGATTTATTTATTTATGCATACAAGAACTGGGGTACAGGCCAGAAGTGTGGGAGGTGGTGGTGAGAGGATTCACCAGAGACAGAGTGGGGAACAGAACAGGCAGATAGACTGAAATACACTGCTGAGGGGAGCAGTGGGCGAGTCAGGAGAGGTCTGCTGCGCCCTGTGGGTAGCTCCCAGGCCGGGGATTGAACTCTTGCTGTAGTGGCTACAGATTGCTTCATAAGTTGTGTCTTAACCTCTTGCGCCAGCAGGGAGGCCCTACTATTCCATTTATATAAGGTACTTAAAATAGGCAAATGGATAGTGACAGAGGTTACCAGAGGCTCAGGTGGGAAGGAATAGGGAGTTATTGAATAGGTACGGTTTCTGTTTGGGATAATGACAAGGTTCAAGAGACGGATGCTGGTGAGTGTCCAACACTGTAAATGTACTTACTGCCACTTAAGTCACACACTTAAAAATGGTTAAGATGACAGATGTTATGTTGTTTATATTTTACCACAATTTAAAAAAAGTTATCTGGAGTTAGCCATGAAATGAAATAGCACTCTTTTGGGCTATGAGTGTGCACCAGAAAAGGGACTCAGCCTCCTGCCACTCTAAATAGCCCCATCTTTCTCCTGCTGGGGTGGAAAAAAACACAGCTGTATTTACTTTTCCAACCCATCTTCTATTTTAAAATACAACCTTTTTGCAAATGAGAACCATGGTCAAGTGACACAGCTTTCTGCTCACCTCTTGGCTTGCCAAACATTGCTTTTCTAGCAGCATTCTGGGTTGGGTGCAGCAAGCTTGGGTAATACTATCACTCATATGCCTTCTGAGTTGATTTAATTAGCCTACCCTCATAATGTTTATATTCAATTTGGTGCATGACACATTCCTTTTCACTTTCATCTGTCTATGAAAATGTACAGCTACATATTCACCAACTGTGGTATTTCCAATTGTGTGGACTATTCCACACACCCAATTCAAATATTACAAAGAAAGTAAGACTTTTCTTAAACAATATTTTCTCATTTCTTAAAGAATTAGTTTCCTGAAATTAGAGTGATGTTTCTATGTAGGATGAACATGAGATTATACAAATAATTGTTTTTTGAATGATGGCTATGGACAAGACAATCTTAATTACAAGCAATTATGTATTTATGTTTTCAAATAATAATGGTGGAAACAAAGATAAATATAAACTTTAAGTATCAATTAAGAGCAGCAAAACATTAGATTTTCATCCTGAAACAACCACTTTAGTATAAGATAAAATTTGCTACTGTTTATGATAACATCTAAATGTTTTGTCTTAAAAATATGTATAGTACTTAGGTCTCTGAGTATTTTGGCACATGCCAAAATAAACCAAATGTAACTATTACTTAATGATTTAGTATTAATTACTATTTTTAGATTTAATTTCTTTTGTAATTCCTACTAGTATTCTATGCAGTCTATTTCAATTCAATTAGTATAAGTGATCTCTGTCTGTCTAAATATATAAAAACAAAGGAATATAATTATTTGTATTTTCTTTCCCATTTTAAAAATAGAAAATATTCCATTACAGTTTTTCTTATTGTTTATGCAGACTTGAAGTATGTTATTGTTTTACAAAATGAAAATCATTCCAGTAAAATTAATATTCAATATGGTGAAGTTATGTGCAAGATCATTTCTCATTGTTTTTCTTTACAATTATCTGGAAAAGTATCTTGTTGCATTACATTTTGAAGAAGTTGAATAGATATTTAAAATAAATAAGTAAAGCTTTATAAATGGGAAGTTAACTAGAATCTGGCGTGACTAAAGAGGGATATCAAATTCATCAGACCTTTGGTATACTTAACAGGCTTGAAGAATTCGTGCACAAAAGCTTAAGCCATTTTGTAACCTTGACTATGATTAGATGTTATAGTTTTCTAAGCTATTCCATGTTGTATCCAGCTTGGTAGATTTAACCAAGCTGGAAAACCCGTAGTCCAACCATTTGAATTGTTTCTAGTGGCACATTCCATATCTTGGGGCTTGCCTTGTCTATTCCAAATAACAACTCCATAGAGAAATTGCTAAACTTAAGCCCTTAAAAAATATCAATCAGACCAGTGAAGTTTAAAATTATTTTCCTTGGCGATGGCCTTGACATAGAAAATATTAGCTATTAAGTCAGGAGACCCAAAGTACAAATCCCTGCGATTACTAGAGGTATGATCTTAGGTCACTAATCTTTGAGTCTCAGAAGATGAGAATAGAAATCACGGTTTTCCTGTCAAATTTAATGAGTTCTGAGGCTCAAATGGAGCAACATATCTGAAACAATTTTTAAAAATCATGTAAAATTCTAACCCAATATTGTCATTTCTCCAAGATTCCTATTAGAACATTTCTGATGGCACAGTTTTAACTGAATCATTAAACTGATACAATCATACCAATAGTTGTTTTTAGGGAGTACTTTAAAGGCATGTAAGTGCTTAAAAGCTTTAGTTTTAAGAAACACGAGAAAACAAAGAAATGGAAAGATGTTCTGTGCTGCCAGAATGGAAGAATTAACATTAATGGAAGAATTAACATTCTTGAAATGTCGATTTTACTGGAAGCAATATACAGATTCAGAAAAATCCCTAGCAAAACTCCAATGGCATTCCTCAAGGAAATAGAACAAATATTACTGAAATTTATATGGAGCCACAAAAGATTCCAAATAGCCAAAACAAACCCAAGAAAAAGAAGAGAATGGAGGCATCGTGCTCCTAACGTCACACTATACAAGGTGACAGTAGTCAAAATAGTATAGTACTGGAATAAAAATGGACACAGATCAATGCAGTAGAATTTGAGACCAGAAATAGAACCACATATGGATAGTTTACAACAAAGGAGCCAAATACATACAACAGAGACATGAAAGCCTCTTCAATAAATGGTATTGGGAAAACTAGACAGCCACATGCAAAAGAATTAAACTAGACCATGCCATCTCACACCATACACAAAATTTAATTCAAAATGCATTAAAGACCAGTGTAAAACCTGGAACCATAAAATAAATACATAGACGAAAACATAAGCACTATGTTCCTTGACATTTCCCTTAGAAATATCTTTGGGGACATGACTCCAATGGCAGGGAATAAAAGCAAAAATAAACAATAGGATCACATCAAACTAAAAAGCTACTACACAGTGAAAAAACGATCAAAACAGATAGTCAATGGAATGGGGAAAAATATTTGCAGTTCATACATCCAACAAGATGTTAATGTCTAGTGTAGATAGATAGATATGTATATATATATGCACACACACACACACTATATACATTACACATATCTTTACCCTATGTATCTTTGTAAGTATATAAACACAACTCAACAAAAAATAATACCATCAAAAAATAGAAGATCTGAATGAACACTTCTTTAAAAAAAGATAAACAGACACTTGGGAAAAATCCTCTACTTATTATTAGGGACATGTAAACCAAAACACCATGAAATATCATCTCAGGCTTATATCAAAAAGAGAAAAAACAACAAATGTTAATGAAGGTGTAGAGAAAAAGGAACCCATGTATACTATTGGTGGGAATGTGAATTGGTATAGTCTCTATGGAAAATGGTATAGAAATTCTTCAAAAAAAATTAAAAATAGAAATTCCATATGATCCAGTAAATTCACTTCTAGGTAACTATCCAAAACTAAAAAAAAATGATCTTCAAAGATTTATGTGCACCCCTGTATTCAGTGCAGCACTATTTACAATAGCCAAGGTATAGAAACAATAAAAATGCCCAGTGACAGGTGAGTGAATAAAGATATGATATATACACAGTGGAATACTACACAACAAGAAAAATAATCTTGTCATTTGCAACAACATGAATGGAACTAGAGGGGATTATAATAAGCAAAGTAAGTCAGACAGGAGAAAGATAAAAATCAGATGGTTTTACTCATTCATTCCATTTATGGAATATAAAGAAACATGACAAAGGAACAGGCAAAACCAAACTTAAACAAACCTTTTGATCCTGACTGCAGAATTGAGGGTACCAGGGAAGGAGAGAGGGATGGGAGCAAAGGATGGAAGGGTCCAGTGGATAGTGGTGCAGGGTTATTGGTACACTGGTGATGGGCATGGCAAGGTAACATACACTTGAAGAGGTGTGAACCTGTACTCCTAAAACAGTGCTGTAAACCATTGTAACCACAATAATAATAATAAAAAAAAAAACTTTAGTATATTTTTAATTTCCAGATTATTGAACATCTACATGATTTGTTTTGTCTTTATGCTATAATATGTCTCCCCCCATTTTTTTTATTGTAATGGACTTGCTTTGAGAAGTAGACATTGGTGGATGTCATATTATCCTTTTCTTCACCTGCACTCTGAGTCAATGGAGAAATAAGAACAAAGAACCAGCAAAGAGAAAAACAAGATGGCACCTTCTTTACTGCTACAGCCTAGATTAAAAGGGCTTAGTGTTATTGCAAAAATAGACTCCCAAGCTCCAACTAACCTATGTCTAGACCTTTGGGGAAATTTTTTTTTTTTTAATAGAGGCATACTTTATTTATTTGTTTGCTGGTTTGTTTGTTTTGTTTATACATGCACTGGGTACAGTCAGAAGCGCGGGAGGGTGAGAGAATTCACCAGAGCCAGAGCGGGGAGTAGAGCAGGCAGAAGGACCGAAGTACACTGCTGAGGGGAGCAGCGGGTGGCAGGAGAGGTCTGCGCGCCATGTGGGACCCTCCTCGGGTGGCCGGGGAGCAGCCGGGGATCGAACCGGCGCCGCAGAGGCCGCGGGCAGCTTCGCAAACCAGCGCTCAATCGCTGCGCCACCGGGGAGGCCCCCTTTGGGGAAATTTTAAGAATTAAATGAGACATAATTACTTTACTTAACTTGTCTCCCCTTGTCCAAGTTGCAATAGAAGGAGAAAGAGACTTTCTCTAGATCTAGGACCTAAGTGGTTTATCGTCCCTCATCTAGAAACACAGACCTACGGCTGTTCCAAATCATCTAGGTAACTCAGTCTACCTCTTTGGGGAGGGATACAGGATGGAGCAGAGCCCAAGGTGTCTAGAGGAAAAATCCATCTTTATATAAAATAGAAATAAGAGGCCTTTCCCTTTAACAGAGGTGAGCAGAAATTAAATAAATGGAGTTTACCTACTCATCCCCTCTTCTGCTGTCCTATTTAGCTCTCATCTGAGGCTTTCCTCCTTACAGTTGCACCTAATCCTGTTACCCAATTGCTGATCCTGTACGCCAAACCCTGCCCCCAAGCATAGGCCAGTATAGCTTCCTCCAGAATGTACCACATGACAGTGGAGATATTAGTTCCTGAGAGAAAAGAGCTCTGTAAGGAAAGTTGATGGTATAGACAGAATATGTCCCCCAAAATTCATACATTGAAACCCAATACCCAATGTGAGAGAATTTGTACCTGGGGCCTTAATAGGGTGATTAGAACATGCAGGTAGAACCCTCACGAATGGGATAGTGCCCTTACAAAAAAGACACCAGAGAGCTTCCTGGCCCTTTCTACAATATGAGGTTTTGGGTTTTTGTTTTTGTTTTTTAAAGATTTATTTATTTCAGGCATTTTTATCTAAAAGTATTTCAGCATATATTGCTATAAGATGTAGAACCTAAAAATTGGTCCTTATTACACCTAGAAATATTAAATTTCTTGATTTCAAATAATCAGTGCTTAAATTTCTTCAGATGTGTAATAAACATTTTTGTTTAAAAAGAAGATTTATTTATGCATACAAGAACTGGGGGCGAGAGGATTCACCAGAGACAGAGTGATTGACTGAAACAGGCGAATTGACTGAAACACACTGCTGAGGGGAGCAGCGGGCAAAAGAGGAAAGGTCTGCTGAGCCATGTGGGTAGCTCTCTGGCTGCGGCTGGGGATTGAACTTGTGCTGCAGTAGCTGTGGATAGCTTCATAGGTTGCGTCTTAACCCCTTGCACCACCAAGGTGGACCCTACAATATGACATTATAGCAAAAAGAGGGCTCTCCATGAACCAGGAAGTGGACCCATACCAGACACTGAATTTGCTGGTTCCTTAATCTGGGACTTCCCAGTCTCCAGAACTATAAGAAATAAATTTCTGCTGTTTGCAAGTGCCCAATCTGTGGTATTTTGCTATAGCAGTCTGAAAGTACTAAGAAAGTCAATTAAATAAATTCAGCTTCTTTGCTCTCAGTGAAAGGTGGGTCTACAGTAAGATATTTCCCGAACAGTTTCATCTGCATTGTAACAGGACACCACTGGTCTTCCTTTGGGAGACTTATTCATGAACTTGCTCATTTGGCAAGTCAAAAACAGCCTAATTCTTCAAGAAGTAGATGTAGCTGGAACCTTAAACTAGTTTTAGTTCTGTCTCTATTTAGTACCCTTGGTGGTTCACCATGTTTATAGACAATGTAAAAAACAGTTGGTAAAATCTTGTTAGGATAAAACCAATGCAGAAATGAAGGCTTAACAAAATAATTTCTAGCTTAAGCTGAATAAATATGAATGTAAAGCTAATGGAGAAACTTATTCAGTCATTCATTAAATATATACTGATCACCTGTTATGAGCCAGGCATTGTTCTGATTACAATGGACATGCAAACTATTGTTCCTGATGTTGACCTGCCCATATTTTTATAAGGGTGTCAGAATTCTAGTCCAGCACGATATATTTTGAGAGAGAAGTGTACACAGGCTGTATTGGGAACAAAAGGACAAGTACTTGACCCAAGTTTGAAGAGTTACTTGGGGGACTCTTTCTAAGAGTCCTGATGTTTGCCTGAAGGGCAAGTTGAAATCGGCAAGATGAAGAGAGTGGAGGAAGAAAGAAAGATGTCCTAATTTAGGCCATTGTAATTTGAATGAACCAAGACTCAGAGGTAAACAGATTCTGGTATGTTTGGATAATAGCAAATGGCTTGATTTGAATGAAGAAGTAAAGAGTTTAGGAAATGGTGATAAAAGAAATAGAAGTGGTAAGCAAGGCCAATCATGCTTTTTGTGTTATGGTAAGAAGTTTGTTCTTTTTGCCAAAGGCATTTGAATAATTTTAAGCAAGGAAGAGCATATCTTTTATATAGCAAGAGAGAGAATATAGTGTGGGAAGAGTAAGGCCCTAAGCAGGACACTCTTGCATCACTCAGTGCAGAAGATACAGCGACCTGTATTAAGAGAAGAAAAAGAGAGAATGACAATGAACTTGAGAAATGGATAAACTTGCAGAGACATTAAAAACATCAAAATCAGCATGGCTTCTTTAGAAGATGGAGGAATTGAGAGGGAGAAAGACATCAAAGATAATTCAGGTGTCTTTATTGAGGACCTATGTTGGTATGCATCACCAATATGGAAAAGATTACAGGGCATTAAATTTGTGGTAGAGTTGGAAAGGAGAAGAGAGTCTGAAACATGTTGAGATTAAAATCTTTATGGAATAGCCAGAAGAAAATGTGTAAGGAGGGCCTCCCCGGTGGCACAGCGGTTGAGCGCTGGGCTGCGAACTGCCTGCAGCCTCTGCAGTGCCGGTTCGATCCCCGGCCACCGGGCGAGGGTCCCACATGGTGCGCAGACCTCTCCTGCCGCGCCCGCTGCTCCCCTCAGCAGTGTATTTCGTCAGTCCACCTGTTCTGTTCCCTGCTCTGGCTCTGGTGAATTCTCTCACCCTCCCGCGCTTCTGACTGTACCCAGTGCTTGTATAAATAAAAAAATAAATCTTAAAAAAAAAGATATTAAAAAAAAAAGAAAATGTGTAAGGAGTTTAACATATATGGATTAGGAGCTCTAGATAGAAATCAGGGTCTGAGTGTGTGTGTGTGTGTGTGTGTGTGTACATATGCACCTATCTAACATTATCTCCTTTTGGGGAGGGAAAGAGTAGAGCTCTAGTCACTGTGGATATAGATAAGCTTATCCAAGGAAGTGTGTTGGGATTAAGAAGAATAAAGGAACAGAAGGAGGCTCTGGAGGATGCCATTATTTCAGAAATAGGCAGAAGAATAGTGGACGAAACTAAGTGGCACAAAAGTCAAGAGATAGAAACTCAAAGAGAATCACTAGTGTTAAGTGCTACAAAGAGGTCCTATAAGATTAGCACTTCAAAGCATCTGAGTTTAGCATAAGAGTGATTACAAGTAACCTTGTCGGAAGTAGTGTCAGTGGAGGGCAGCGGTAGAAGGCAGGCTGCAGTGGGTGAGGAGTAAAGCAGACAGTGAGTGTCTACAATGGTCTCAGCCTCACTGTGCAAAAAAGCAGGAAGATAGCGTGGGAGTTCGGTGGGTGAGATGTCAGTGGGTTATATGGACATGAGAATTTTCTGTAAAGGGCTCATTGATTATATGAAAGATTAGCAAGTCAGAGACACTTGCTGGCTGATGAAGTCCTATTGTTAGGGGGAAAAGGCTGTCCCAAAGCAAATTCCATACAGGCTTTGTGGACTCCACCCCCACCCCAGGTCAAAGCCAAAGACACTGGGAACTCCAAATCCCATCACCACCAAAGGGAAGGTGGCTGGGACCTGAGGGTGGGGTCAAGCAGCCAGGTGGATACAAAAGGCAGACACGTGGGCTTTGGGGGTCTCTCCATTTTTGGGCTCTCGGCCAGCTAGCAGCGTCCGGCCAGCTCTGAGAGTGACTTTGGGTTTCCAGGTCGTCGGATCGGGTAGGACGCATTAAAGACTTTATTTCCCTATTTTCTCCCTGAGTTGTACATTTTCCTTATTTCTTTTTCTCTTGTAAATAAACCTTTTATTAACCCTTTTGTGTGTGTCTGTAGTAGAGTATTCATAAGTCCCTTTAAAGCGCGCGGGTGAGGACCCACAGCCAGGAACCCGTTTAATATCGGGGTTGCTCTATAACACTATCTGTGAGGAGTGGGGACAGGGTGGGTGTGAAATCCCAGGGGAGGGACTCTCTCTGGGTAGCAAGAAGGTGCCTTGCCCATAGAGGCAGGAGGGAAGCATGGATGGATATGAATGTAGATAGGTATTTTGGGGTGGGATAGATAGAAAAGGTCCCTACCTAATGGGGTTCCTATTTTCTTTCTTGGCCCACCTGCCAACAGAGATGAGAAAGGTGGAGTGAGTGGAGAGAAGAGAAATGGAGAACTATGTGCCATGAAGAGAGGGGGAAACCTACTGGGAAAATATGAGATGTCTGGAGAGCTTAAGGTTAGAGATCATGAATTCCTATAAATGAACTTTTTAAATGCTTTTTTAAAAGATCCACTAGCACAGCCCTTTGTATTTTCAAAACCGATACTCAACAAGATTCCACACTCAACACACTGTTGTCTGGTTTCTTTTCTAAAATGCTTCTCTTTCCTCTTTCCACTGCTCTCCCCTTTAGTTGGCTAGCACCAAAGATGTTCCGGCGTCAGGCAGGCCACTTTTCCAAGAATACATGGAACAGATTACATATGCAAGCGACTCTCTTCTTGCCCTCACTTCCCCTTCTACATTTGTATACATTCAACTGAAGTTCTGAAAAGAAGAAGTCAGGAGAACTTTAAAAGAAACTGTAAAGATGGGAGAAGCAGCAGTTCAAGCAGGTGGAAATACTGAGCAACGAAAGAGGAGACAGAGGAACTAATATTTGGGAGGAAAGTCATCAGCCAAACTGTACATTGAAATGTGAGAGATGGGAAAGACAGGAAATAAAGAAAATACCTACTCAAATATATAGCACCCTCAAACTAGAAATCGAGTCACATGGAACACGTAACTTTTCCATGGATTCGGTATTCTCCTGCCTAATTTATCTGTATCAGTGGTGAAGTGTTCTGGGCTTTTTGTTTCTGTGGACCAACTCCTCAATTTAAAAATCAAGTCTGCTATGTCTGGATTATCAGAGAACCAAACAGAATAAATTCAGTGCCACCCAAATATACTTAATAAGCACTTGTTATATGCAGGCACCACTGTTCTGAGTACTGGGAATTTACAGAAAAATAGGAAACAGTCTACCTTTTCAGTAGAATTCCTCCCAAGTGAAAGGAGACTATTGCATAGGAATTACATCCTGTTTTTTTTTTTTTTTTTTTTAAACAGCTAGCCAGGCTTTCATTAACAACCAGCTTCTTAGAAAAATAAAGAGCTTGATGACTGCCTTAACTATGCCATTGTTTGTATCACCTTCTCTTCACCTCTTGTCCCCTGATGCATCTGACTCAGATTTGCAACCCCCCCACCCCAAATCAGGACTCTGATGTAATGCAAGCAGATACCAGCTGAAGCCAGAATAGAATGGATATTTATCTGGGGAGATAAAGTGACTGTGCTGCCTGTTCAGGCTATTGTTCAAAGGAACATGTCTTTTATTTATAGACATTAGAATTTAAAGGCATAGACAGCCAGCGCTTGATATAACCTCTTCTTATTATAACTTGTTTCCTAGAAATTTGCCTGCTGTAAGCTACCTTCTTTGCATGTAAATGGAATGTGTTAGATGGGTGTTTTATGCCTGGTTTCATGTTCCTTTAATAGGTTCTATCACTGTTTTGGTTAAGACTGGTTTCTAAATATTAATGATTCCATTTTTTGCTTTTATAGAATACTTTTATCTCTGTTTATCTGAGGCACAGTTGCTAGTGGTTTTAAAAAGATGCCAAATATAGGTGATGCCCGTAAATAAAATATTCATCTTTAGTCAGGTACAGCTAAGTGATAAAGTCTCTAAATTGTTAGCTGGTTTGCAAAGTTGGTATCCCTTAATGGATTTCTTGGTGGTTATTGGGGGTTTTGTGCCAGGGAAAATGCAGTTGTGTGTTCTTAAACCTGCTTTTCTTTTTTTATTATTTTTTATTTTATATATTTTTACATCATTTTTCATTTTTGCACAATGTATGCATTTTCATCTTGGTTATATTCCCCACACAATTCCACCCCCCTTATTTTGACACTAATCCCTCCTCCTCCCCGTAGTGTGTCTCTGGTTTATAGTTGCTTATTGATTTTGATTTTTACTTTATTATAATTAGTCTTCTTCCTGGTCCCTTATTTAAGTTTTCTAAATTCCTTGCTATCAAACACCCAAGTGTGGAGAGCACAAGGAGGCCACTAACCTTCAGTTGCTCCGGGGAAGCAATTTCAATTTCTGAGCCTTTGCTTAAAAGGCGTTATATGCCTTGCATTCTTGGAGGGTGCTTTTTTTGCTTTTTTCCTAAATTCCAAGAAATTTTTTACAGATTGAACCTCATGAATCTTCAGAGCCCCTCTACGGAGAAAGGAAGCGTGCCTGTAAACCTCTTTGATTTGAAATAAAGATAACAGAACATGAGGAGTCCAAGATAAACTTGGCCAGTCGATTTTTTTTAACTGGTTAACTGGAGGGCAAGAAATCATTTTTTTTTTTTTTTACAATCATGAAAACAATTAATTGTTAACTTTATTCCTTGTAATGCTATAGATAAGGAAAGTTATTTTCTCAAGATTAAAAAAAATTCTGCCTGGCATACTAGTTAGTATATTTCTATCATACAAGGGCCAACACTAATTTGGAGGAGGCATATTAAAGCCAGCGTATGTGAAAGACTTAGATTCAGGAGCATTATCGTAGCAGCATGTCTAAGAACAGGGTTAACCTCAAAAATAACAAATATGTTTTATGAACATGATATTTGAAGTAATTTTTTTAATTTGACTATTAACCATAAGGTTAATTGATTCTTTTCTTCTTGCTCCACTGTGGTTAACATACTCATTCTTCCCTTTAAAGGCCCATTTTATTATGCAAATGAAAAAAATCACGAGACTTTGTGTCTTAGAGTGAGGGTTGCTTTTTGCAGGGAAACTCATGCACCTGTTCCAGCCCTCAGCCCCCACCTCTGCTTGCACTGGCTGCCAAGCTAGAAACTTAGCAATCAGGGTTAGCGGGTGTGGGGTCCTTGAATTTTGACTCATTTTCTTTGTGACTTACTCTATTTTGCCTATAATTTCTCCCCTTCCAACTCTCAGCATGCCAACAGCAGCTGCATCATGGCGCTCGCCCCGCTGCCAAGAGGGCAGGCAGCCTTGGAGACGGTAACGTCGCACTCTGGCCAACTGTTAGGAGATAGTGCTGGAGGAATACACACAGCACAGCCAAGATGCAGATCCTTCTAGGAGACATTTGATAGAATATTTTGTCCATGGTGTCTTTTACATTTAAATTTAAAAATTTTTTCCTTATAGGAAATTTCCAAACATACCCTAAAGGTAAAAAGCACAGTGTAGAGCACTCCTTTCTACCAATCTGTCTCTCCATTTCCACAATGATCAACTCATGGACAATGCATTTCACTGCCCTGGGGGTTGCCCATGCTTTATCCAGACTATGGGTGTATTCATTTCCAGGGATAAATGTCTCAAGTTACAGCTACATCCCCATCCTTTCTCAGTCTAAGATCTGTCACCTTAATATTCTAACTCCTTTCTTCTTAAGGGTAAAAAGATAGAGGGTTTTTTTTCCTTCTAAATTAAGTCAAGATATGCTACTTTAGGGATTGTCATATTTTCTAATAAAATGTCCCCTAAATTTTCAAACCATTTCTTCTGTCAGCCTGTGTACCCAAAGCATGTCTGAAATGTGCAGAATCTTAGATTGTAAAGCCACTGGGTTTGAGTCTGTTTCACCACAGACTCGCTGTATAACCTGGGACAACTTCCTTAACCTTTCTGTGCCTCAGTGACCTCTTGTTCTTAACGTGGGAATAGTAATAGTTCATATCTGACAGAACTGGTGTAAGACTTAGGTGAATGAATGAAAATATATATACATTATATATATATATATTTGAATAGATTTAAACAGCTTAGATAGAGTCTGTCACTAAGTAAGTGTTCAATAATGCTAGTTGCTGTTGTCATCATTTTTTGTCCCTTCCCCATTCATTTTACAGAATACAGAACTAGGATCAGGTAGATGAAACAACAGAACTAGGATCAGGTAGATGAAACAACAGGACTAGGATCAGGTAGATGAAACAACTCCCTTCAGGTCATATGGCAGTTTTATCAGGAAAACTTGAACAAGAAGCCATGTCTCAATTCCTTTAATCCAAATATAGTTTGACATAGTCTTATCCTCAAGGAATTATGCCCTGACAGTTAAGAATGATTAGGAAAAGAAAGAGGATTAATAAAAGTATGAACAAAGGAATAAATATTGCTGCTGGTGAGTTAAACCTTAAGCTGTGTTTTTAGAAAGCAAACTGCTCCAAGTATTACAACTCCTCTTTAGTGGAGAAGGTGAGATTGCAAGAATACTTTTGTTAAAGAAAGGAAATGATTTAGCGAATGAAACTGGAGAGCATTCTACATGCAGGGAAGAAAGAAGAAAGTTCAAGTATGACATGGCACTAACAGATCTAGAGGGTATTTACATGTGAGATTAAGAGAAGACAAGATCCAAGAGGACAGTGGAAGGTAAGATTATTTGAACCTCCACTGGATGTCAAAAACAAGAGATGGATGGATCCTAGATGTTAAAGCCAAGCAGAATCTGACATTCCTAAAGTTTTTACTTATTCCCTCACTGTAACATGAGCTAAGCACTGTTCTACTTACAAATATTATTTCATTTAATCCTCATGATATTTCTGTCATTCTGTCATGACACTTCTCGTGAAGTAGGTACTTCCATTGATCTCAGAATACAGCAAAGGAAATCCAGGTACAGAGAAGTTAAATAACTTGCCCAGGACTATTTGCTTACTAATAAGCAGGAGAACTGAGCTTTATACCCAAGCCATCTGGCTGTAGAATCTGTGCTCTCAAATATTCCATGTGCTGCTCCATAGGAACCAAAGCCCTGGTGCATATGTGATCCCAACACCAGCATTATGGTGAAACCCTTTAAAGATGCTGGAGTCGGTGTGTTCTACCTCACTGATACCTGCGTTCTTGGCTGACCCGGGAGAGTTTACATTTAAGTCCAAGTCAGGTGTCAGGAGGCAGGCTCTCTCCACCATATCTATCTCTCTCTCTCTCTCTCTCTCTCTCTATCTATCATGGAGAAACAGAAATAGAAATATATATATATATATATAAAATAAATTTCTAGTAAACTTTGTCCTATATGTAATAAATTTCTAATAAACTTTGTCTTAATTGAGTGTGGGTATATTTGTTCTACTTGATGTCCTAAGAAAGTATTCTGGTGCTTTATTTTCATAAGAAAGTATAAGGCCACTCTTGATAGAGAAATGTTTGATAACTTCATTAATTCAAAGTCATTCACTAAACAAATACTAGTTGATGTTCTCTGCTCTAGGTGTGGAGGGTGCTTTTGGACAAGAGAACAGTCTTCCACAATCACCATGGATTTTTTCCCTTTCTTAATGAGTTTCTTCTCAGTAAGCTGCCAATATTAACTCCCGATTTAACAAAAACAAAAACCAAGAGAACCCTCCTGACTCCACATAATGCCTAAAAACAAATTTTCTGTTCTCATAGTTGTATTCATTTTCTTTCCTTCTACCTTCTTTTAAACACACATCAAATCAATTTTCTCTACTAGAGCTCACCCAATTCCAGACTCAAATTACTCCCCCTGCCTGCTAACAACTCCACTTGGACATCCATCAAGTACCTTGAATATCAAAAGGAGAACTCTCAATCTTCATGTTCAAGCCTGCACCCCCAAAACCCTGTTTCCACCTCTGTGTATGATTACTCCATCCTTATTGCACAGACCAGAAACTGTCTTCATGCATGACTCCTCTCGTGCTTCTACCCCACATCCATTCCATCAGAAAATCCTGTTGGCTTTATCCTTATTCTATCCAAAATCCATTGTTTCTCTCACTTTGAATTCATATCACAATCCTTCCTGATTCTTTCCCTAGTCACCATCTGCAGCACCCACAATGATTCATAAGACATCAGTCAAAATATATCTCCTCTACAACAATATGTCCCTCAAGGTTTTTTTTTTTTTTGTCAGATATGCAACAACATAGATAAATCTTATATATAGTGTTAAGGAAAGATGTCAGAAACAAAGTTCAGACTGCATGATTCCCTTCATTTAAAATACTAAACCAGGTGGACCAATCCATGGTGTTAGAAATCAGGATGTGGCTTAAGAGGCAGGGAGTTGATTGTGACTGAAAGAAAAACCCAAAAGGGCCTCTTGGGGAGCTGGTTATTTCTGTTGCTGGGTGCTATTTGCTCCCAGGTATTCAGTTAGTGAAAATTTAACAAAGTACACACTAAATGCATACCCTTTCCTGTGTATATTTTATAGAACAGTAAAAAGATTTACGAGATTGTTTTTTACACAGGAAATCATAGTCCTTTAGACTTGGAAACAAGGAATTTATCAGCAGTTATAACCATTATAACAT
This sequence comes from Talpa occidentalis, assembly GCF_014898055.3. Lineage (NCBI taxonomy): Eukaryota > Metazoa > Chordata > Mammalia > Eulipotyphla > Talpidae > Talpa > Talpa occidentalis. Next base: position 88,777,716 of record NW_026555331.1, read on the forward strand.
AAGCTCCATTCAAGGAAAAATCTTGTCTGCTTTCATTCTGTTTAGCAAATATTTACTAAGCACCAGTCATTGATCTGGACCTTTAGGAAGCAACAGTGAACACCAGAGACAAACTCCTCAAGCTTCTGAGTGACGATAATCAGAATAAATTACATAATATGTAACAGTGCTAAGGGCTAGAGAGGGGAAGAAAGCAGGGGAGGGAGACAGGGACTGCTGGAGTGAAGAAGGTGAGGGGCAGCGGTTGAGCGCTGGGTTGCGAAGTTGCCCGCAGCCTCCGCGGCGCCAGTTCGATCCCCGGCTGCTCCCGGGCCACGGGAGGAGGGTCCCACATGGCGCGCAGACCTCTCCTGCCGCCCGCTGCTCCCCTCAGCAGTGTACTTCGGTCCTTCTGCCTGCTCTGCTCCCCGCTCTGGCTCTGGTGAATTCTCTCACCCTCCCGCGCTTCTGACTGTACCCAGTGCTTGTATAAACAAAAACAAAACAAACAAATAAAATAAATAAATAAAACATGCCTCTTAAAAAAAAAAAAAAAAAAGAAGGTGAGGGGGCAGGATCCAGATTAAATAAGGCAGTCAGGAAAGGCCTCACTCAGAAGTAACATTTGGAAGGGGAGGGAAAGAGCTGGAAGTCTATCTAGAAGAACCTCCTAGGTGAAGGGAGTAGAAAATGAAGGCCCAGGGCCTCCCCTGGTGGCGCAGCGGTTGAGCACTGGGCTGCGAAGCTGCCCACAGCCTCTGCTGTGCTGGTTCAATCCCATGCTACCGGCGAGGTCCCACATGGCGCGCAGACCTCTCCTGCCACGCCCGCTGCTCCCCTCAGCAGTGTACTTCATCAGTCTGCCTGTTCTGCTCTCCCCACTCTGTCTCTGGTGAATTCTCTCACCCTCCCATGCTTCTGACTGTACCCAGTGCTTGTATAAATAAATAAATAAATCTTAAAAAAAAAAAAAAAAAAGAAAGTGAAGCCCCAAAGCAGAAGCAGGTTGGTTGTGCGTGAGCTACAGCATGGAGGCAGAGAGACTGGAAATGAGTGAGCCAGGACAGATGAGCTGGGGATAAAGAAGGGGAGGCTTGTAGGCCTCTGTAAAAGACTCTGTAGTTTTATTCTTCATGATTCCTGGTGCGTGTAGAGGAGTAAATGTTTACCTAATTGGTTTGAGTTATGTTTCTGTTGTTTGTAGTGGCAGGTCATTCATTCTCATTGCTGTACATCTACTGAATGCCATTCTATAATTGATGGACGCTTAGGGAGTTGCCTGATTTGGACTTGCATTGAGTGTTGCTGTGAACACCTTAGTGAAGATCTTTTGGTAAAAGGGTAAATGCAAGATACACCAATATTAAAGAAATTGAACAAGATACATCAATTCTTCAAGTAACTTATATGACATAACATGATAGTTCCAGTGAAAGTCAGGCAATCAGTCAGTATTCATGGTACCCACTAGAATTAAATTTTCCAGTACATATTAGGGTAGAGTAGCAAAGTACACAGGGCAGGGAACACAAATATATGTCCAGTAGATTGCTTGCCATCAAGGACCCTAGAGTTTAGTTGGAGATAAGACAGATATGGAGATATGAAACAGCACCTGGCAAAGACATATATGAAATGCCAAATAATATCCTAAGAAATTTGTCTCCTAATCAATCAACTATCCCCTGCAGTACAGTTATTTTGGACCACAGTGATGTCATCATCTACAGGAACTGGAAATTCAGTAGAGCCTGAAAACATACAATCGATTTCAACAAGCAGAGGCAGACCTTGTAGACATTGCCTGGGCTAGGGAAATAGACAGAATGCTACTTTGAATTTGAGGGGTGGGTGGTCTCTGTGCATGAGAAGAGGGCTTAGGGTTCATTTGAAAACCTAGCATAGATTTGGATAGATTTATTCCTCAAGAAAAGTAAATATCTGTATTCTAATCTGAGAATATTTATATATTCCACATTTCTCAATCATTTTGAAGTATTGATGCCACATTTACAGTTACAAAACCTCAAAGACCATAAGGTCTAAGTCATTTAAATATGTATGTATTTGTAGAACAGCAAAGAAAACTCATCCAATACGATGGTAGCAGGCCCCAAGACAGAAAATAAGTGCGGCCAGACCCTGGACAACAACGCGTTAATGACCGAGCTCCTAAGCGACGTACCCTTCACTTTGGCCCCACATGTGCTTGCCGTGCAAGGCACCATCGGTGACCTTCCAGACCACCTACTCTCCTATGATGTCAGCGAAAACTTATCACGGTTTTGGTATGATTTCACTCTTGAAAATTCAGTGCTCTACGATTCATAATCTTTGTTGACACCTTAATAGGTTGGGGGAAAAGTTGGCCAGCTTTATTTAACCTGTTTGATGTTCTTCGCCATTTCACTGTTTAAAGGTCCTCAGAAAAGCAATGAGTGTACGACAAGGAAAATAACTGTGTTCACTGCTCTGTTTTTGAGGATATAGTATATTTATGTAATAATGGAATTTCAGTTCTACTTCTTTTCCCCTAGTAAGAAATATAAAAATTAGGCTATCAAAGTCTTATTAAAGGAGTGGACACTTTCAAAATACAACATCTCAAATTCATTTTAGAAGAACTATGAAAAAGAACTGTGGTATTTTTCTTAGTTACCTTAGAAGTCTGTGCATAGAGTGAATATTCCTCTTTGGTTTTGGAAGAGACTTTAATGTTATTCCCTTTCTTCTTCCACAGTGTGTATGAATGAATTCATGGAGGAAAATAGGTAGTTAAACTTTTCAGTCCTGATATATTCAATGTGGAAACAAGACTTTGCTTTAAAAGCAGCGGTAGTTTCCTGATATAAGGGTGGTGCTTGAGCTGCCCTCGATGCCGTTTGTTTTCAGTGATAAATTTCAGTTTCCCCAAACCCATGATGGCAGTCCTCTCTACCTTGACTGATCCTGTGTCTCTGCTGTGTTTTCTGCCTTGCTGCTACTCAGGCGAGTGAGCGCTCGCTCACCAGCTTTCCAAATAACTTTCCCTGCTTCTGCCTCAGTTGGCATTTGCTTTCCTCACTACATATGCTCCCAGTTTATGAAGAGATCCACATTTCCTTTCAACCTCTCTGCCTTCTAAAGAAAAACATCTCACGATGATACTCATTATTGCTGATAACACACTTATTTAGAAATTTATTGGCCGCAATACATGTGGAAATGTTTCACTGCTAGAAAAACTGAAATCGACTCATTTCCAATTAGAGTACAGCCAAAACACCTACATGACTTTTTTAAAATATCCATTTATTTATTCTAACTAAAACAGAAAAGAACTGCCATTGGTCAATAAGCTGTAAAAGGAAGAGGTAAATTGTGATAGAGTATTTTCTAGGTGATGGAAACTTAAATTATATTTGTATTGACTAGTTGCAGTACTCTTCATGAATTCTGTGCCAAGTTGAAGTATATTTTTCACAAAGATAGAGTGTGATAGCAAAACTAAACACTGTGCACAAAAGTATATGAATTATTCAGTCTTTAATGTCTTATAGATGTTTAATAAATGTGACGTGGTCTTGATAAAAATGCTACATATTTAAAAATTAAAGTACCATTTCTATTGACAAAAATACTTCATTTAAAAATAATGTTACCATATGATGTAAATGATTATTTGCATAGTTTTCCTACAATATCAGTTCAGGATATATGTCTTATTACTGAGACAAATGTGAACATTTTATAGAAGTTTTTGTGAAATCATATCCTTTCATACCATGTTAATATTCCCTTAAAGCTAATGTATGTCATCAATTTGTCTAATATATGTGTTAATTTTTGTAAAAATACTTAGACATTTTATTATATTTATGTCTGCTGCGATACAGATGCACTTGTATTTTAATTTGTCCACAAAAATGGTTATATTTAAATAAATGTGAATTAAAATGAATATTTTGATTGTTTTCACATCCAAAAAATGGCTTTCTTTGAATTATTCTTATCCAAATGATTCTTTGGGAGGCAGATTTAGGTGTGTGGTTTATATGCTATGGAGAAAAATATGAAATGTGCTTTTACATTAAGTTTTAAGAAATAACATTAAAATGGCAAGATCACTAATAGTGGTTAAAAGGACTTGAGAAATTTGAGAGAAATCCCATGAACATTCTAGCTAGCTCTTCAGCATCAGAAAATTTAGTAATAGCTAGTGTTCTGACCTATTTTTAACAAAAACATTGTGAAAACGACATCTTAATATTCTTATCCTGTATATAAATTCATGTTACTATTTTAAAACTGAAACACTGGAAATCATCCAGTCAACTTCATTTTACTCAAGAGAAAATTAAAGTCAAGAAAGGTTAAATGACTTACATTACCTAGTGATAAATAAAAATTAACTTTAAAACTGTTTATAATTATAACAAAGGTGTGGTGAGAAAGAATTCAGGCATTGGAGGCAGCCAGCCAGCTTGTAAAGGGACCCTTCCTCACTTACAAGCTAAAGGACTTTTGAGTCAGTCCCCTAACTTCCAGCATCTTCCATTGTTAAATAGTAATTGTATGTCCTTTGCAAGGTTTGTCATCTCAAATGCCTGGCAGCATAAAGCGGGACACATCATAGATGTTCTGGGAAGGGGAGCTGGTATAACTCTCATTATTAACCACACATATAATAGTTTAATGAAATACAAAATGCACATTAATGGAATTTAATGTAAAACATAACAATCTGCATCTACTCTAGTTCCCCCTACCTATTTTTTCCATATTAAATACCTCACTTTGAAAAATATTCCTACACTACATTAATCGACTCTTCTATAATTCCTTAGTTGAGAATACAATACAGAACACTTTTTTCCTCTTATCAAGTATCACAGTACTTTTCCTTAATATAAGTTATCATAACTGTAGAATTGAGGCCACTAGATAAGGATGGTGGAGCGCAAAGGGCAGAGTGGTCCTATGGGCTATAGTGGAGGATTGTGGGTGCTTTGGTGGTGGGTGTGGCAGTAACAAACATCTAAAGAGGTGTCAACTTATACCCCTAAATCATATACAATGTTGTAACCCAATACTACCTCAATAAATATAATTTTTAAAAAGTTGTTATTGTAAAGTACTATCTGTATAGAATGTGCAAATGATTTTACTGAATCTTATTTTTAACCCTATAATATAGTCAGGAAGTTGCATACATTTTATTTCAAACGTTTTTAATGCCATTTTCATCCTTTTCTAAAAAAGGAATTAAAGAGGCAATTCTGACCAACTTGTTATTCTAGTTATATTTTGTTTCACTGAATTTTTAAAAGTATATGATTAAATGTTAACAAAACCCCCTTTCTTATTAGCAATTCTAGAAACCCACAATAGTTTTTTTTTCTCAGCAAACATTCATTGACACCAACATTTTCTTCCGTTTCTCAAAAGGAAATGATAAATTACAAAGAGCATGAAGGAAATCTCTTACCAAATTCCCAGATCTGATTTCTTATAACTGTAAAGAACAGGTATGAAGAAGCAAAAAAATCATCTTATGCATGTTCTAAAATAGTTGGTATATCAGACCTTACCCCTTCTCTCATGGTAACAACTGATCAGTCAATGAACACAGCCCTCTAACACAGTAATCTAACAACAAATGTTACTTTCAGAGATGAATATATTCTCTTATTAATTACATCATTAACATTCACATGAAATGTGTGAATTGGATAGATTGTTGAAGAATGTAATATCCTTTAAGCTATTGAAAAATAGCAGCTTATGAACATTATCTTTTGCGTATTTGTGTCTTACTACTTAGGGCATGACCTAGATACTATTGGGAAATCCAAAACTTTCAGATTAGGTCTGGTCCCATTTATCCTACCTTGGCTTGAAAGATAAGGTATTCTTGTATGTCAGGAAAATGACTATGCCATATGATGTAGTCAGTAAGCCTGGGTGAGAAAGGGATATATTGATTGCTGCACAGAAACTGTTACACTCTATACAGCAATATTTTAATTGTCCTGTTTTAAATGTAAATATGCTTATTAAAGAAAGTTTTAGAATTACAAAAGTTATGAGATTAGTGCAGAAATCTCATATTAACTTCTAACTTTACTATAGCACATTTGTTATAATTAAGGAACCAACATTAGTATATTACTATTTTTTTTTAAGATTTATTTATTTATTTATACAAGCACTGGGTACAGTCAGAACCATGGGAGGGTGAAAGAATTCACCAGAGCCAGAGCAGGGAACAGAACAGGCAGAGTGATGAAATACACTGCTGAGGCGAGCAGCAGGCGGCAGGAGAGGTCTGTGCGCCATGTGGGACCCTCGCTGGCGGCCGGGGATTGAACCGGCACTGCAGAGGCTGCGGGCAGCTTCGCAGTCCAGCGCTCAACTGCTGCACCACCAGGCGAGGCCCTAGTATATTACTATTAAAGGCCAGAGTTTCTTCCGATTTGACAGTTTTTCTCTAATGCCCTTTTTCTCTTTCAGCATCCCATCTAGTATAACACATTCCTTTTAGTCATCGCTTCTCCTTATGTTCCTTGTGGTTGCAACCATTTCTCAGACCTTATTTTTCATGAACATGATAGTTTTGTGGAATACTGGCCAGGTATTCTGTAGAATGTCCCTCAACTAGGGTTTATCCAATGTTATGGGTTTGAGGAAAAGATTACAAAGGTGAAGTGCCCTTCCATGAGGTCATCTATCAACGGTACATGCTATCAACATGACATTATGGCTCATAAAACATTTATCACCTGGCCACAGTAGTGTTCACCTGGTTTTCCCACTGTAGCTCATTGTCCCTTCCGCTGCCTTCTTATAGTCTACTCTTCGGCATTAAATCACAAAGCATAGCCCACACTCAAGGAGTTAGGAATTAAGCTCTGCCACCTTGAGGAATGAATTATGTGGGATTCTTCCAATAGAGAAATAGATCTTATGTATTTACTCATTTGTTGATCTATATTTATACTGGGACTCATGAGTTTTATCCCAAATCTAAATCAGCAATGGCCAACAGACATTTTCATAAAAGTTAATAAGGGAAATTTAGAACATCTTACATGGTACAAATGGAAACCATTTGATATTGGATATGATAATATGTAATTTCCTGAGTTCATCTTCCTATAAATGTTAGGTTTCGCCTTACATTACAATGTCTATTAACTACGCACAATAACCTTCACTGTAGACCTGTGAGTACCGCATGGCAAGAAGAACCTGCTCCGATACCTGGCCTTTTCCTATCTCATGCCAGTAAGATTCCATCCCATGTGTAGTGTCAATTCTTCAGCCAGTAATGTGGAGGCAAGTTTCTAATCATTTGCCTCTTAAAAGAACCAAGATAACTCATGATAGAGTTTTCCTCAATAGATGAGACCTTTTTTTGTAATAGAAAACAACAAAGTTGTAGCTAAGTTTCTGAAGAAAGAAATGTTTCATTTTCAACCTCTAAGAAGTGGTTTTAGAAGCAGTAAAAGGAAACTCAAATTTTCTTTCAGAAGGGGAGGTGTCCAAGAAAATCCTTTTTTTTTTTTTTAAACTTCTGATTAATCACAACTCACTGTGTAATAAAACAAAGATGACCTCATCCAATTTCAGTTGGGGGGGAAAATCAATCAAAGCAAAATGCATCTTATTCTGTCCTTGGAAGAAACCTGAAAATAGTTCTTTGTCAAGAATTTGCCTAGTCCCAATTTTCACCCGTACAAAGGAAATAAATTTCTCACAGTCAAAGGTAAGGTAATGGATAATTGCATCCAGAACAACCCATTAGTAAGTGAACTATGAACCAGACCTACAGACAGCGAGTTCGTTACTACCCAGGCCAAGGATGGAGTCAGACAATAGACCATTTCAGAGGTCAGTTAAGGAGACGGCCTCCCACTTAGGACTGCTGCCAGGGACACACAATCCAGTGTCTGACATCTGGATTCTACAGCTGCCAAGTCTGCCCCTTGTGTGGCCACAGGTGTTCGCTATAACTCTGACACACACACATGGAAGAAGGAACAGGGTAATGTCAGTTTCATTCTGATGAGTGTGCTTATGTGTATGGTTTTTATTTTGTTCTTCAAAAGGTATATAATTTGTTTCAAAATTAATGTATTTTTGCATAATGGCAAGGAATATTTATTTGGGAGGCTAACAAAGAAGCAGCTTTTGTTCAAGAACAGGAGCAAAACAAAGCTGAGCTCTTATACCTATAAGGTACACTCTTCAGTCACATGCTGTGACCATTGTTAGTGGAGTCATTTGAATAGGCTGTCCCTAAGAATGGGCCTTATCTCAAAGAAATCAATGTGTGCTGAAAAGCTAATAGGTCATTAGTGTCTGAGATAAAGTCTAAATGCTCATCCTCTCCTTATAGCCCTCACACCTCATCCTTGTTTGGGATCTTCATGAGAATTTGTGTTTACCAATATGTTTTTGATCTGGGTACTAGACTGTTTCTAGTTTTCTGTCTTACACTATACCAGCTGTAACCATCTTTCAACACAGCTTAAAACAGGGACACTAAATTCTCTTCTTCCCCTTGTAGGATGCTTAGCTCGTATTTGTGAGGCAAATCCAGAAGGTTCTACCTCAGATCAGTAGGTGAGTTTCCTAACCCTAAAGGTGTGGGCAGAAGTATAAATGAAGATAATTAAGAGAAGGGACTGACACAGGTAAGACCTATCAAGAGCCAATGATCAATAGCATTTTAAAAGCATATACATTTATTCCTCCATTATTGAATATACACTTTCTCCTTGCTTTGCCTACTTCGTAGTCTAAAATAAGAAAATGAATTTATAGAAGGTGGAAAGTATTTCAAATTTCATCTTATTGAATCTCTTCTAAGGAGAAACGGTCAAACCTTTGTTTCTCCGCCTTTTAGAACCAATGCACCCTACAGGGTTTTAATTTTTATTTTAAATACTGTATTCTCTCTATATTCCACCAGCCACGAATATTTTGCCATGTTTTACTTGTATTTTCTAATACAAAGATAGGTAAATTGAATGTCTTTTTCAAAGCACAGCTACCACTTCATTTCCCTGAGAGTCTATGCTGTCTTATTGATGTTCTATCAGCCATATACTCAGCACATAATAAATCCTCAATTGGGATTTATAGAATGCCTGAGAGCATCAACGAACTAAATCATTACATTATCTATAAATGAGACTTCCCAAAGGCAAAGGAATGGAATTCAAAACTTTTGTAGCATCTCAAGACCCAGCAAGAGTTCACAAATGATGGTGCTGTGTTTACACAGCTGAAAATAATGTTAAGTTTACCAAGCCTCTACAAATTGTGCCTTTTGTCTGTTTTGAGCATTCTCCATGTTTTTCAGGTTGTGTTTTCCTCTGCCCATAATGACTATGTATGTTCTCACGATGAGTAAGAACTGATTCTAGACAATACAGGATATTTTGGTGCTGTGGATTAACTCATTTGAGGTTTTATATAGCTGCCAAGTTTCACTCATGTGCTCTTTGTTGTGTTTGCATGTATTCCTCTCCCAAAATGTATTAATCCTAGTTGACCTGTCCTTGAAAAAATGTTTTTTGTTTTTACATGCTTTCCTTCATGCATACTTGAGTATTTGAAGTGACTGTTTTAGAATAAGTCTTACTTTGCTAGAAGGAGAGCTGGACCTTTCTTTTATTAGTCTCCTATGTCTCTCACATTCCCTGCTCAGCCAATTCTCTTCTTCATTTAAACATGTTGAGATCCTTCCCCTCCAACTCCAGCTGTATATGCCTTTTCTTTCTCTTTAGAGTCAGGCTTCTTGAGAAAAGAGTCAATATATTTATGTCTCCACTTCCTTACTTTCTATTCACTTTTGTAATCTGCTTTCCCAGGCCTGGGTGGAACCTCTGATGAACTGGTTCATACAAGAGCCACAGCCAACCTGCCAAAGGTCTTATCTCTATTTCTTTCAGGCAGTTTATCACTAGTGATTATGTTCTCAAAACTGTGTTCATCTTGATTGCTCTGAAACTGCCTCTTGGTTTTCCTCCCATGTCTGTGACCATTCCATATTTCACCTTATGGGCTTCTTTTCCTCACTGCACCACTAAAATATTGGTGTTCTCCAGAATTCTGTCTTTGGCTCTCTTCTGCTGCCATTTATACTAGACTATGCTACATTTACTTAATAGTGACAAACTTATCTTGTATCCTTTAGTTTCCTTAATTTCTTGAAGGAAGATTCCTTCCTTCTGTTTGGCTTGCTGTATCAGCACTAGTACAATTAATATTTTGTATTATAGCCTTTAGACAGTAAATCTTTAAGGTTATATTTTTGGGGTGTAAGTGGCTATGAGTTTATCTGTTTCAACTTGTGTTTGTGTTTTGTTTTCCCTTAAACATACACATAGAGTGACATTTCTTCTGCCTTCTACTAAATCAATATTGATAAATGGTAAATTATATGGCTTTTTTTTTAAAAAAAAAAAAGCATGGGTTTGTATAAATTTAAATACATACATAAAAATTGAATGTCTGGTACTTTAATGGGCTCTGGCATTTTGTTTATATGGAACGTAAACTTACTGAAGAAATTAGAAATATTAACCCTTTTGGTAATGGTCCACATTCTTGAATGATAAGTTAATTTTATTTTTGAGGGAAAACAAATAATTATTTGAGGAAAAAAGACCATACTTTGATTTTTCATGAAATCAAAGTAGGTTATAAAATATTCTTTAACTGGTCCATTTATTTGGTAGCCAGTTTACTGAATGAACACATTTTTTTTTAATTTCTGTAATGGATTGTAATGATTTTTTACAATACTAGTCAATTGAATTTCTAGCTAACCTGGTCACCACATTCATAACTGCAACCTCTAGGGTCCCCCATTTTCATTTGTATTATCGTCCCCTAGATAGATGCAAAGATGCAGATACAAATCATTTTTGACAGAGAAAGCAATGGTAGCCAATCTATCCAAACTTTGAGTCTATTTTTAAAAAAACAAACATATTGGTTAACAAAATTCTGCATTTCTGTTGTCTAAACAATTTGAAATACTTTATAACATCAAGAATAAATCAAATCTTTCATTTGACAAGTTTTCCCACAGACTCTAGAACTAAACTGGACACCAAGTTTTTAATTTTTTTTACCTTCCTACTCTTAATTAAAACACTGTGTTAAATGAGTATTAAGGATCAATAGCTCATTTTTCCAAATAGAAAGACTATCTGAGGGCCTCCCTGGTGGTGCAGGGATTAAAGACAGCGCCATTAAGCTACTGCCAGCCACTGCAGCGTTAAGTTCAATCCCCGTCTGCCCAGGAGCTAACCCACATGGTGCAGCAGACCTCTCCTGTCTTGCAGAATAGGCAGATTTACTGAAATACACTGCTGAGGGGAGCAGTGGGCGAAGACAGGAGAGGTCTGCTGTGCCATGTGGGTTGGCTCCCTGGCTGTCCGGGGATCAAACTCATGCAGCAGTGGCTGGCAAAAGCTTGATAGCACTGTGTCTTTAACCCCTGCACCACCAGGGAGGCCCCCACTTTCACTATTGAATCTTATTTCTCACAGTGCCCCGTTTGGCCAACCTCTCCACAGCCAATGTCATCCCTCTACTGATGGTGTTTCTCCCTCTTTAGGTCTTCTGATCTGTCTGTCCACATTCCACCCAGTGCTCAGTGTAGTTCACTTTCTAGCACTCTCATGAAGGGTACAAGGTATTTTTTTGCTTTCTCAATTAGTAAGAGATAATCCTGGTACTAGTTGTGACAGCCACTAAATGGAGGTTTTGATTTGTACCTTGTGAATGAAACATTAGGGCAGAAGATTAAAGTCAGTATTTATAATACTTTTTAAAGTACTTGGTAGGATGAGAACTTCATGAGGCAGGTGACTGGTACATTGATAACTGTGGAAAAATAACAAAACTCAGTCCTAGAAAACTTTTTGATGTTCATGATTAATTGTAGAATGATGTCATCATCACCAGAACTATTTATTTAGCACCCCCTTTTCTTTTTTTGTCATTTTCAGCAATTTAATTGTGTCATTTCAGCTTATATTTGAAGTATATTATTTCTCCCTAGAAGTGCTTAATAAATTCTGGAAGGAAGGAAGGAGTGGGTGGGTGGATGGATGGATGGATGGAAGGGAGTATGCACGGGAGGACAGATGGGAGGCAGGATAAGTAGAAGTGGTGGTGTCCAATATACCTGCCAATCATCACAGATCCATGGGTTTTGTTTGCTTCGAAGTGTACAGTAGGTTCTGGTCACAATTTTATGCCAATGTACCTACATACTACTACATTCCTTTTTGGAAAAGAAGGCAGTTGAGAGTGAATAGAAGATGGTATTTAGTGGTAGCAATAATAATGTTAGCTTATATTTGCTGAGTTCTTAGGTAGCAAGCACTGTTCTAATTGCTAAATGTATATTATTTTATCTTTAAAATTCTATGATTGCCCTAATTTAGAAACAACCCAAATGGCCATCAATAGATGAAAGGACAAGCAAAATGAGGCATATACATACAACGGAATATTATTCAGTCATAAAAGGAATGACATTCTGATATGTGCTACATGAACCTAGAAAATATCATACTATGTGAAACAGGTTAGATATAAAAGAACAAATATTGTATTTACCCATTTATATGAAATATCTAAAATAGATGAACTCAGAGACAGCAAGCAGATTTGAGGTTACCAGACACTAGGGGAGAGGGAGAAGCAGTGATAGTCGTTATTACATTAAGAGTGCAGAATTTCCTTTTGGGGTAATGAAAAACTTTAGAAATAGTGGTGAAGGTTTTACAATATTGTGAATGTAATCAATATCACTTAATTGTGAATTAAAAATTATTAAAATGGCAAGTTTGTTATATACATATTACCACAATAAAAATAATGAAAAAGTCCTACCATTGACCTAATTTTAACTTTGAGCATATCAGGAATGTTTAAACAAACAGGAGTTATATATTCTACCATTACAAGAAGCCAAGGAGGGCAATATGGTACTGGCTCATGATCTCAACAATATCTAGGCCATCCTCTCTCTGAATCTCTTAAGTTTCCACTGATAGAAAGCTGGCTGCTGCAACTCTACATATTGCTTTCCTTTCAAGCCAGGAAGAGAAGGGGATGACACCTGCCTAATCTTTTTCTTCTATCATAAAGAACCAAAGTTTTCCTCATGCCTCTAATAAATTTCCACCTATATCTTTCTAGGCAGCACTGGGCCTGAGGGTTAGCCCTCACTGCAAGGCAAAAAGGACTGAAAAAATGAGTATTTAGCTTTTACAGTTTCTACAGTGGAGGCGGGAAGGAGATGGATTGGAGATGTCTGTCAAGAAATGAATACCATCTGGCAGGATCACAAAAATGAGAAACAGGAGGGTTAAATCAGAGTTTCTCAACTTGGCAGTTGACAGAACTGGATAATTCCTTGTTGCCAAAAGGTATCCTGTGCATTGCAGGATGTTTAGCAGCATCCCTGGCCTCTATCTCCTACATCTAGTTGTCTCTCACCTACCAGCTATGACAACAAAAAATGTTTCCATACATTGTCAAATGTGGTGGGGGTGCACAAAATCACCTCCTATCTGAGAGCCACTGGGTTGGGTAATTGGCCAAAGTCTTATCGCTGAGAAGTGGCAGAGCTGAGGTTGGAGCCCAGAACTTTCCTCTTACTGTTCTACTGACCAGCCTGTGCAAGCAAGCATATGACATCATAGTTAATAAGATTTACAAATCAACTGAACTAACTTGCCATAGACTGAGTTAATGAGGCACCCATGTAATGCCAGGCTGATTATCCACATGCTTTTCCTGAGCAATTGTTAAAAAGCCATAAACCCTTGCAGTTTAGAAGTTATGATGAGTGTGTGATACAGGAGCAGGGATCAAGGGGCTATAACCCAAACATTCTCAACAGGGCAAACTGATTTTTTGGGAAAGAAAATGCCTTAAATATTAAATGGTTTTGTGGCCCCTAAAGCTCAGCCCTACCCAATAATGCTTTTCTCTTAGCATTTAATTTCTTTCATAAAGATATATTTTAATTATTTTTTTTCCTCCTTGAAGAAGCAATTATGAAAAAAGGTTGCAAGATACTAAGGTACAGTAGCCTAAGGTACCGGGTGAGGCAAAGTATATTTTCCAGAAAAGGTGATGTGGGATCTGTAGAATGTGAAAGTGAGTGAATTTAGTCTTGCTGGGTATGGTCACTAGATGTAACCCTCTGCTGTTGTCCCAATCTTTAGTTATCCCAGCTCATTCTCTTTCTTGTCTCTCTGTTCTTGAATGTAATACAGTTTTATATTAGTCTCTTTCTCATCACATTAGTTTCATTCAAATATCACTTTCCAACAACAAACTGTCTCTCCTCTTCCTCACGTATTCATTACTTAAATAAGCATCTCTGTAATATTTTCTTTAAGAAAATAACAGCTTCTGGAAATAAACTCATAGTATTAAAATGTATTTAGATGACCAGCTCATTCTCACATTATACGATGATAAGCAAATACAGTGAGACAAATCAGCTTAAGAGCCATAAAACTCAGTATATTCTAGGTTTCATTCCTTGACTTTGGACAAGTTATATAACTTAATAGAGACTGAACTTGCATATCTTTAAATGGGTGTAACATTTACTTGGTAGTGTAGAGCTAAGAATTAAAGAAGATAGTACATGTCAACTGCTTAGCAGAGCCCTAGCACATAGTGGGATGTGGCAACTACTAGCAAGAGTGTCCGAGAATCTTATTTAGTGAAGCAATTTTATTTCATAGAAAAACACAGATGGGAGAATTAACTGACATGAATGAGAGCAACCTAAAAGGTTCTCAAGAGAGGAGGCCAAGATTGAATATTCAAAATCAAACAGTGGTTCTTGCGAAGCACAAGGACAAGATGGCTAAAGTTCAGCTGAGAAGAGAGGTATCGCATGACACATCACATCCCCAGCTTTCCACCCTAGAGCCGATGCTGTCCACCACTTTTGGCAGGTCACTTAACACCTGTTTATCTACATCTTTAACAAATTGGGAAGAGGATGCATGACTTTCTTCCCCGTGAGACTGTGGAGAGCATATCAATTCACTCATTTATACCTCTCCCATGCAAGGCAGAGTAAGTAACAGTTCCTACCCTCATGAGTTTACATGTTGGTTTATTTGATCCACTGGGCATATCTTTCTGATTTAAAACACTTTGTTTAGTGCTTACCTCGGAATAAGCACTCAAAAATAACAATGGTACATTTGTGGCTTTGTTATTTTCCCAAATATATCAATTTAAAATGCACCTCAAAAATGTAATACAGATTGAGGCCTTAGGAGGGTGGGTGCCCATTGCTACCTGGGTGGTCTGAAGTAGGTGGTTTGGATGAAGAATGAGCTATACTCCTGGCTGTTCCCAGCTTATTGATTTTGGATAGGTGTTCAGAGGATACATGCTTTTTTCTAATGGATCAGGTAGAGATGGACGCGAGATGAATTTTGAGGGTAACAATTCTATTTTTTCATCTCTTCTGAAAATACCTATTATTTAGTCATTATTTCTTCTTTGAGATACTATAGAAGGGACTTAGGTGAGAGGTTATAAATTTTTGGATCCTATCTTCTTGACACATTTCTATTTGTTAAAACATATGCGCGATATTAACATTAAGGAGATAGAAAACAATCCATAGTTTTTTATATTTATGACTTCATCTGGCAGTGAAGCAAATGGCTCATGGAATATTGCAGTCACTTTTATGTTGACCATACTAGTTTAAAATCACTACACCAATCACTAAAACCTACTTTGTTTGCTAAAAAGGCACATACTCCAGATTAAACTGTGGCCTAGGGAACTGCTATTAATTCAAGTATGTAAAGGATCACAGGCTATTCTTTAAAAACTGTTCATAGCTAAGCATTAGATATTGTCTTCTGCGATGCTGTACCAGATTCCTTAAAGAATTCTGTCTTGCATAGAGATGACTGGTAGAGATCCTCCCAGTATTTGTCTTAAAATTGTTGCTGGTTCCAACTACTTAGAAATTTTACTACTTTTTAGCCATCATCTCAAAAGCATAATCAAAAACATACAGTCATCTCTTTGAAATAAAGGTTTTTCTTTAAATCATCTAAATTCACTTTTCCCATCTCCTTTTAGTATTAATTTTATCATAGATCAGCTTATTTTGGTAAACTGCAAGAACGGAATTGCCTGACTAAAGTTGAAAGCACAAAAGTCATGAAATGCTAAGCTAAGGCTCTCCAACTCCAATAAATCTTTCTCTGGCCCTTTTTGTTCCTGTTCCATTTAATAGCTCAACTAGTTATCTTCCATCTTTTATAGGAAAACAATATATTTCCTGGCTTTTGCATGATTGTATTCAAGTGTGTTATTTTGCAATTTCTGGTTCTTTTTTTTTTTATTTCTACCTTCTCCCCTTTACTTTAAGGCAGGGTAGTAATGGAGATTACACTGAAAAAGGAAATTTACACCGAAAAAGGAAATATATAGCCCCCCAAATGAAATTCCAAGGCTTACGGCAGGTTTGCAAAGAAACTCTTTCTAGATTTATCTATCTCATTGGTTTCTTTGCTATGGTAAGGAATTCTCACTTTCCTTGTACTGGCCTTTGTGATTCTGTAGCACGAATAGAGTTGTTCCAGAAAAGTCTCTTAATTGAATGTGGTAATAAATGTTCCTTAAAGTATTTTATTTCTGGGCCTCCCCTGGTGGTGCAGCGGTTGAGCGCTGGGCTGCAAGGCTGCCCGCAGCCTCTGTAGCACCGGTTCATTCCCCAGCCACCAGCAAGGGTCCCACAAAAAAAAAAAAAAAAAGTATTTTATTTCCATGTCTTATATCATTTGATATATCACATAATTTGAGATGCTCATGCCTGTGTAGTATCATTCTATTTAGACCTTTGGTTTGGTATCAACCTAACTAAAGAGCAATTATTATTTCCTCCTATAACAGAGTTTTATCATAGCACAAAGCACAAATACAAAGGAAATTCTGTTTAACTAAAGTCACATATAGAGCTTGGACCAAAGAAATACATGTATCTAGGTATCACACCAACATTAGCTATGCCTAGTTACTGATAACAAACCCATTATTTCCTTGGACTTAAGTAGATCCTAACTTGAATATGGAGGACTTGTTCACTTGAAATGTTTTGAAGATGTTTCTAGAAATTCTTAGATTTCTCTCTGAGAACAATGATGTTGGCCTGATAATTTCAATTTAAAAGGGGGAAGAAAAATGTTCATCATCACTTATCAGGGAAATGCAAATCAAAACCACAGTGAGATACCACCTCACACCAGTGAGTAGGTCCATATCAAAAAGACCAGAAATAAGTGTTGGTGAAGGTGTGGAGAAAAGGAAACCCTCTTATACTGTTGGAGGGAATGCATATTGGGCCAGCCTCTATGGAAAGCAGTGTGGTGGTTTCTCAAAAGACTACAATAAATCTGCTGTATGACCTAGCAATCGCTCTTAGGTATCTACCCTCAAATATAAAAACACTAGTTGAAAAGGAAACCTGCATTTCTATGTTTATAGCAGCACTATTGACAATATCCAAGATATGGAGACAACCCGAGTGCTCCAGAATAGTTGAGTAGATCAAGCAGATGTGATGTATATATACACGATGGAATATTACTCAGCAATCAAAAAAGATAAACTCATGATAGTTGCAGCAACATGGATAGAGCTGAAGGGGCTTACGCTAAGTGAAGTAAGCCAAAAGGAGAAAGAATAGCAAAAGGATGATCTCACTTCTATGTGGAATAGAGAGAAAGCAAACAAAGGTCAGAACAAAGACGAACTTTAAAACTAACCCTCAAAAGTTGACCATAGATTTGAGGCATCAAGGAGAGGAAAGGGGATGCAAAGGAAGAGGGGTAAAAACAGAGAATGGGGAGGACATAATGGACTATGGTAGAGGACTATGGCTGTTTTAGTGTTGGGAGAGCCATGATAACCACACCTGAGGGGAGGTATCCTATACTGTCAAAACATTAACAAGGATGTAAAACAATTAAAAATAAATAAAATGGGGAAGAAGCTTATTTGCTTTATTACAAGAATATCCTTTTACTTTCTTAATCTCATCTAACCTAAAACATTCAGAATTTTCAATAAAAGTTGATGCCACTAAACCTAATCAAAAAGAAATATCTCTGCCACTCCTTAAATCCCCACCATTGCCCTATATACACTCTAGAGATCAATCTCTTTCCTCAAAACCTTTTTTTAAAAACAAAAATTCTTATATACAACATAATAGACCTTTAAAGAGGAAGTAGATTTTATCACCCCTCACTGTCATGTTTATAGCACATTTTATCTAGCATAGTTACTTAATAACTTATTCCTATCTGAATCACAGTGCCTTGTAAGGACATGACAAACCTATCCCAGCAAGCCCTTCCTAAAGAAGTGACAGCAAAATTCTCCAAACTGTTGCCTGCTTAGAAAGTCATCTAAAGGTTTAGTGCTGAGGAAGTGACACTGAATGTTTGACAGCTTGGAATGTGCTCCTTTTAAGAGGTGCACAGTTGCAGAGTTGGCAGAGAGGACTAGAACAGGCGTCAGAATATCCACCAGCCACTCATATTTGGGGATCTTGATGGGATGGAGAAGCAGTCAGAAGAGGAAGTGGAAATTGTGGTTGATTTCATGCTCTTCTGGCTGGCCTCTTGTGCTCCACGCACAATCCAGAGATGCTTTGGCAGCAGTGGGAGCAGCTGGATAGATTAAGAAAGGCCTTTCGTACCTAGATTCACTAACACACTAGATTTGGGGTGACAGATGCAAGACAGACAGGCAGGACCTCAGGCAAGTACAGAATGGTCTTAATATCCTGAAGCTTTTTCTTGACTAGAAAGCTTCAGGTTTTAATCTGAAATTTTTTAGACAGAAGTGGATGAACTTTTATCCTGTGGCTGTTTTAAGGAATGCTTCACTCCCCACAGTAAGACGCTTAACTTTAATACATTACACTAAATGCTATTATTTCATTTTTTTTTCCTTTAAGGAAGATCATCAGTAAGGATGCCCAGAAGGAAATCATGGAAAATAATAAAATATCTATTTTTTGTGCTATTAGAAATAACTGTGATTTTTGTCCTTAATCATTCTGGGGGGAAAAAAAGCAACATGGCCAAAGATGATGTGGAAAACTTCAGCATTAAAAATAATATCCTAAGTAATCCAAAAGGGAAATTAATTTTCACTTTGAAGGTGTTCACTAACACAAACATGAAAATAATGAGTAAACTAACTCTCCTGAGAAAATGCCAACTGTTGCCTTCTGCTTCCCATTGGGCTCTGGGTATATAACAAGCCCTGCTCATTGCCCTAACTTCTGACTCTGTGTGTCAGGAGACTTAAGGGGGACATGTCTTCAAGCAATTAGAAATAAATCTATTGTGTTATTAGACACCACTTCTCCCATTGCTAAGTCATTCAGAACTGGCCGATTTCCTTAACAAGTGAGATTATAATTGCATTTTAAAAAAAAATAAAAGTAATCCAAGGCAACCTAGATTCCAAAGTATGTTTAAATTTATGGCATGGCCTTTTTACAACCCTCCAAGATCGTCAAATATGAGTACTCACTCACACTCAGATACAACCCTAGGAGAAGACTTTGCTAAAAATCTCAGGGCAATCAGTTATTTCACTTTTAGACTTTATGGTGGATATGAATATAATATAAATATTTAATTCATCTTTTCTAGAGTTCCATATTACATAAAAGGTACAAGTTAAAAAGAAGAAAGGTCCTGAGAAATTCATTAAATGAATAATCATTTCGCTGTAAAACAGTGAATGCTGTTTTACAGACTTGCCTCGTTGAAACCAAGCTAACTTCCATGTTCCCCGTTCTCCAAATGGACTTGTTAGTGTCACATGCCATTTAAGGGAAGGTACAGATTCTGCTACTCCAAGCTCTACACCTCAACTCTCATCCAGAGAATTCTGATGTATCTTTATCTGTTAGTGTTTTTCAAGATTTTGAGAAGGATAGGTTTGTGAAGATTTGGTAAAACTCACAAGTAAAACCATGTGGTCCTAGGCTTATGGGGGGGGGAATTTTGATTACTGTTTCAATTTCCTTACTAGTAATTGGTCTGTTCAAGTTTTATATTTCTTCCCAATTCAATGTTGGAAGTTTATATGGTTCTAAAACTTCAGCTACTATTTTAGGTTGTTCAATTATTGGTATAAAGATATTTGCAGTAGTCTCTTATGATCCTCTGAACTTCTGAGATGTTTATTGTAACTTCTCATTCATTTCTAATGCCATTTGTTAGTGTTTTCTTATTTTTCTTAGGGGCCTACCTGGAAGTTTGTCTTATTTTTTCAAAGATCTTTGTTTTAGACTGTATTTTTATTTCTATTTATTTACCGTCTAATTTTTATTATTTCCTTCCTTCTACTGCCTTCTGGTTTCCTTTGTTCTTTTTCTAGTTCCTTAAGGTATAAGGTTAGATTACTGATTTAAGTTTCTTGGGATAGACCTGTACTGCAATATATTTCCCTCTTACTCTGGCTTTTGCTGTATCAAATTGATTCTGATAGCTTGCATCTTCATTTTTATTCATCTCTACATACTTGTTAAATTCTCTTCAATTTCCTCAATTACCCAGTTTACTCAATAGCACATTGTTCCAGTCTCCACATGTTTGAAGTTTTTCCAGGTTTCTTTTTGTTGATAGTAGCTTGATAGCTACTTTGTTATCATTTTGATCAGAGGACACACTTGATATGATTTCAATCTTCTTGAATTTATAATACTTCTATCATGTTCCAACATGTGATCTATACTGGAGAATATTCCATGTGCACTTGAGAAAAATGTGTACTTAACTTTTTGGGGTGCAGTGCTCTATAAATGCCTAACCCATCTGGTCTAATTCTTCATTAAAGGCTATTGTTCCCTCATTGATTTTCTGTCTCGTTGATCTGTCCATTGATGAAAAGGGGATGCTGACATCCCCTACTATTATTGTGTTGCTGCCAATGTCACTGGGTTTAGAACAGTTAATAATTGCCTATATATTTGATGCACCTTTGTTTGGTGCATGTATGTTGATGAGTGTCATATCTTCCCTATGTACTGCTCCCTTAAACATTTTATAATGTGCATACATGTCTCCTCTTGTTACCTTTTATAGCTGGAAGTTTATACATGGTTCTCCCTGCCTTTGGGGGGAGGGTCCCATTTGCTTGTAAGGTAATTACCCACCATTTACTTTGAGCCTACGTTTATCTTTACAGCTCAGAGTAGTAGGAGATACAGACCATGCTATGAACAAACTTTGCAATACATATTTTTTAAAAGTTCACATTTTTCCAGGAAGAAAATAACTAAAAATAACTATTCACACCGGTGTCACATTTGATTAAAATAATATCTGTTTTTGATAAGAGGTACTACATGCACAGGTAGTTGGGGGGGGCGGTCAGAGGTTTGCAAAGGGAGTGGAGAATCAAAAACCGAGTAGGGGAGGATTAAGTCAGTGGAGGAAAATTAAACTTGCAAGTAGAATTATCTTCCCTGCATGTTAACATGGAAATTAAAGACACTAAAATGCTCATGGGAGGAAAATAAAATCTATGGAGGCTTTTAAAGGGATATATAATGATTTATATGACCAAGTCACATAAAAATAATTTTAAGAAACATGTGTCTCACCCAATACTCAAAATATCTAAAATAAAGTATTATGACATTGACTTAATCAACTTTAAAAATATTCTCCTAAATAAAAATAATAAAACAGAAGCTATCAGGTAAGATTTAAGAAATCCCAAGTTTGCTTCTACCAGCTATTCACAACTGTTGAAACATTGGTATACCAGAGTGTGTGTTTCTAATCCTTTCCTTTCAGGTCTCCTGATAGCAGGTTTCCCGAAATTGAAATGAATGCTTTACTGATCTCCCTTGCTTTCCTTAGACTACATTATGAATTTTGTGCTATGCTAGTAACTGTTTATACTGACAGCTTTCCAAAAGTTTTTTTTTATTTACAGGGCCCTATAAAGAATCCCATATTTTTCTTCGTTAGCATATTCATGTAATTTATAATTTTAACCTATGAGTTAATCCAATGGATAGGTTATATAAAGGCTGCTCAAGACATATTGTAATATGAAGGAACATAGTCATTATAATCTATCAAAAATTATTTGCTTTTGTGTATAAGAACAGATGTACTATGTATACAATTATTTTCACTTAAAAGTTTTGCTTATTAAAGACATGATCATGTTTCTGTAGTTGCCCTTAGTTATCTCAAGGTATGTTCCTTATAGTCATGCCTGCCTATATTGCAAATTATATTTATAATAGTCACTGGATAGGCTTGCATTTATGTATACATGTGATTATACACAGATATAGGTATCTCTATTTGTATATGCATAGATGTAAAATTATAGACCTTATCATAATATAAACAATTACTGCTAGAATTTAAAAATAACATATCTTTTAAAATTGGGCCTAAAAAGTATTATAAGGATTTATTGAAGTGACTACTAGATTGGACATAAAACTTGGTTTCTATTGTATTTCTCCCTTTATCATGAATTGGGTAAGTCACTTAGGCTTTTAGAATCCCAGCTTTCTTATTTGTAAATTAAAAATACAAAAGTAACTATAGCAACTTGACCTTTCAATTCATAGTAGAGCTTCTTGTATTGGAAAAACTGGGACAGCTTGTGTATTTTTTTATTGAATATCACAGTTTAAGACTATAACTTCCACTTCTAGCAGCAATGACAGACAAGACACACTCTGCTGGAAATCAATTAGATACTAAATAAAACATTTTGGTTTGGGCCTCCCAGGTGGCGCAGCGGTTGAGCGCTGGGTTGCGAAGCTGCCCGCGGCCTCTGCAGCACCGGTTCGATCCCCGGCTGCTCCCCGGCCACCTGAGGAGGGTCCCACATGGCGCGCAGACAGCTCCTGCCGCCCGCTGCTCCCCTCAGCAGTGTACTTCGGTCCTTCTGCCTGCTCTGCTCCCTGCTCTGGCTCTGGTGAATTCTCTCACCCTCCCGCACTTCTGACTGTACCCAGTGCATGTATAAACAAACAAGCAAACAAACAAACAAATAAATAAATAAAAAAAAAAAAAAAAAAAAAAAAAACATTTTGGTTTGCTGCTGGACTCCCTGGAAGTGGGAAAAATAATTTCCAAGCTTAATCCTTTTCCTCCCCCCATCAATCAGAAGGAACAAGTTGAGTCAACACTAGAGCTTGAAGCAGTGAGCAGATTAATGTGCTGAACAAGAAGTAAAAGAAAGAAACTGGGATATACTGAAGGAAAATGCCAGTAAGGTACTAAAAATTGCAATTTGGATACTGAACGTAGGGTCAACAGTAAGGAAGGGGAACTGAATCTGAGATTCTGCATTAACATTCAAAGAGAGTTAAAGTGACCCCAGGTTGGTAGTCTTCCCAGCTCCTAGAAGATAAAATGATATCTCCATAGGAATGTATTCTACAGTGTATCTGATCAGACACCTACAATTTATAATCAGGCAAATATTAGTTCTTAATCAAAGACTACCACACACACAAAGGCAAGTAATCTATATTAGAATTATCAAATACAAAACTGTCATGTACTTTAAAAAATTAAAAAATGAATAGGCATCAGAAATGTAATCAGCAATTCTGAAAAATAACTCATGAACTATCTAGATATAAAATTATGTAAATGTTGAAAGAAAAAATGAAATCATGTTATAAAGCAGATTGGCCACATCTGAAAAGAAATTATTGCACTTGAAAATAGAAATTATGAACCAGAATGCAATCTAAGGAAAAAAAGATTGGGAAATAGAATCATTTAAAATATTGATTACAAAATGATACTAACATATGTCAAATCAGAGCCACAGAAGGAAAAAATAAAGCTAGTTAAGGAGTGATAGATAATAGCTAAGAAATTTCCAGAAATGTTGAATGTTATTAATCCAAAGTTTCAGAAAGCACAACACTCCCAAGCAGGATAAATAAAAAAGAAAAATCAGTGCTTAGATATCACATAGCAATTATCCTGTACAGCAACAGTGAGAAAAGTTCTTAGAGCAAACAGAGAGAAAAGACATCATATACAAATAATCACTTCATGAATAGCACACTGCTCAACAGTAATAACACAAAACAAGACAATGAATAATACACTCAGTGTTGAGAGGAAGCCATTAACCCTCAAACCTTAGAGTGAAATAATTACATTTACAATAAAGAAAAAATGAGAGTTTACCATCAGTAGACTTGTATACAGGAACTATAAATTTGAAGCTTACTTAGTAGAAAAAAATTATTCTCGTGGCCTCCCTGGTGGCGCAAGGGATTAAGACGCAACCTAGGAAGCTATTCACAGCCACTGCAGCACGAGTTCTATCCCTGGCCAGCCAAGGAGCAACCCACATGGTGCAGTAGACCTCTCCTCACTCACCCACTGCTCCCCTCAGCAGTGTATTTCAATCTGCCTGTTCTGTTCCCCAGTCTGTGTCTGGTGAATCCTTTCACCACCACCCCCACACACCTCTGGCCTGTACCCCAGTTCTTGTATGCATAAATAAATCTTTTTAAAAAGAAGAAAAATATTACTCTCTGATGTCAACTCAATTAATTCAATTAAAATAATAGTCAATTCGGCCTCCCTGGTGGCGCAGCGGTTGAGCGCTGGGTTGCGAAGCTGCCCGCAGCCTCTGCAGCGCCAGTTCGATCCCTGGCTCAATCCCCGGCTGCTCCCCGGCAACCGGAGGAGGGTCCCACATGGCGCGCAGACCTCTCCTGCCGCCCGCTGCTCCCCTCAGCAGTGTACTTCGGTCCTTCTGCCTGCTCTGCTCCCAGCTCTGGCTCTGGTGAATTCTCTCACCCTCCCCCACTTCTGACTATACCCAGTGCTTGTATAAATAAATAAATCTTAAAAAAAAAATAAAATAAAATAGTCAATAGCAAAAGATATATTTCAAATTCTCAAGTCTTTGGAAACAGAAGAGTTAATCATCTTCTATTAAGACGATATGGTACATATACACAATGGAATATTACTCAGCAATCAAAAAAGAAAAACTCATCCCATTCGCAGCAACATGGATGGAGCTGGAAGGGATAATGCTCAGCGAAATAAGCCAGAAAGAAAAAGAAAAATACTGGATGTTCTCACTCATAGCAGGAATTTAGAAGACCCAAATAAGGGATCAGGAAAAAGGACTAATTATAATAAGGTAAAAATCAAAATCAATAGGCAACTATAAACCAGAGACATACTACAGGGGTGGAGAAGGGAGCAGGATCAAAATAAGGGTGGTGGAAATTTTATGGGGATTATAACCAAGATGAAAATACATGCACTGCACAAAAATGAAAAATGATTTAAAAATATATAAAATAAAAAATAATAAATTGCTCACATTCTTAATAAAAGTTAACAATGATTATGTTCCAAAAAAAAGAAATCATAATGAAGGGCCTCCCCTGGTGGCACAGCAGTTGAGTGCTGGGTTGTGAAGCTGCCCACAGCCTCTGCAGCGCGGGTTCGACTGGCTGCTGGCGAGGGTCCCACATGGCACGGAGACCTCTCCTACCACCCGCTGCTCCCCTCAGCAGTGTACTTCGGTCCTTCTGCCTGCTCTTCTCCCTGCTCTGGCTCTGATGAATTCTCTCACCCTCCCGCACTTCTGACTATACCCAGTGCTTGTATAAATAAATAAATAAATCTTTTTAAAAAAAGGGAATGCAAATGTAGACAAAGCGCAGATTTAAAAGACAATACAGGGTCTTCCTGGTGGCCTAGGGATTAAGTCTCAGCACTTCTACAGTGCCTGAATTGACTCCCTGGCAAGGGAGCTAACCCATGTATATGGTGCAGCAGACCTCTCCTGTCTTGCCACTGCTCCCCTTAGCAGTATATTTCAGTAGATCTGCCTATTCAGCTCCCCACTCTGTCTCTGGTGAATCCTCTCACCCCCGAAACCTCTGGCCTATACCCCAGTTCTTCTATGCATAAGTAAATAAAAAAAAGATTAAAAAAAAGACAATACAGTGAGCAATTTTGTACAAACGCATTTGACAAGATAAAATAATTTTTAGAAAAATAAACATACCAGAACTGACTTTAAAAATTACAAAACTTGATGCATACAACTAATAGAGTAAATAATAAAAAGCTGAATGTTTTCACTTTAACATCAGGAACAAGACAAGGATGCTTACTTTTAGTCAACACAATAGTGAAAGTCTTAGTTAAGGGAAAAAAAGGCACACGACTTGGAGTAGTGGTGAAATGGTTTGTGAAACTGCATAAAACATGGTGTTATATGTAGATAACCATAAATACTCCATTAAAACAACTCAAAATGAATTAAAAACTTGAATGTAAGAATTGAAACCATAAAAGCCTTAGAAGAAAATATACCCAGCAAGCTCCTTCACGTGAGTCTTGGTGATTTCCTTAAAATCTGACTCCAAAGTAAAGGCAACAAAAGCAAAAACAAGTGGGATCCATCAAATTAAATAGCTTCTGCATAGCAAAGGAAATCACTGACAAAATGAAGAGACAATTTATTGAATGGGCGAAAATATTTGCAAGCCATCTATCTGATAAGAGGTTAATATCTAAAATAGAGAAACAACTCAATAGCAAAACAAGAAAACTAATTTAAAAAATGACTGATGATCTGATTAGTCATTTTTCCAAAGAAGACATACATATGACCAATAGTTATATGAATCACTAGCCATCACAGCATCACTAGCCATCACAGAAATGCAAATTGAAACCACAATAAACTACCTTACCCCTGTTAAAATGACTTAGCAAAAAGATAAGAAATTAAGTGGGAATGGAACTGATGTAGGCACTATGAAAAACAGTATGGACATTCCTTAAAAATTAAAATTAGAACTACCATATGATCCAGAAACTCCATCTCTGGGTATTTATCCAAAGGGAACAAAAACACTAAGTTGAAAAGATATGTACCCCCAGATTCACTGCAGCATTATTCACAATAGCTTAGAAATGGAATCAACTTAAGTGTTTACTGCTAGGTAAAGCACACACACACACACACACACACACACACCCATATATCATTCAGCCATAAAAAGGAAATCTTGCTATTTGTGACAACATGGTTGGACCTAGAGGGCATTATGCTAAGTGAAATCATACCAAGAAAGATAAACATCGTATGATCTCACTTACATTTGGAATCTTAAAGAACAGAAACAAGAAAAACGAAGCTCATATATAGAGAACAGACTGGTGGTTGCCAAGGTAGGAGTGGGCAAAATAGGTGAAAGGTAAAAAGAGAAACTTCCAGTTGTAAAATAAGTAATGGGGATAAAATATACATCATCATGACAATAGTTAATAATATATCTATATGAAAGTTGCTGAGTAGGTCTTATAAGTTCTCAGAAGAAAAAATACTTTGTAGGTATGATGGGTATTAACTAGATTTACTATGATGATCATTTCAAAATATTTATAAGTATTAAATAATTACATTGTATGTTTGAAACTAATATTATATGATCAATTATAATTCAATTTTAAAAAAGAATTACCTAACTGAACACTCCTAAAACTTCTGAAGCAATTGATTCAGTTGTTTATAATCTTCCTACAGCAAAGAGGAGGATCATATAATTTTATAGGTGAAATTACTAAACACTCAAAAGTTAATTTCTATCGGGCCTCCCCGGTGGCGCAGCGGTTGAGCACTGGGTTGCGAAGCTGCCCGCAGCCTCTGCAGTGCCGGTTCGATCCCCGGCTGCTCCCCGGCCACCAGAGGAGGGTCCCACATGGCGCGCAGACCTCTCCTGCCGCCCGCTGCTCCCCTCAGCAGTGTACTTCGGTCCTTCTGCCTGCTCTGCTCCCCGCTCTGGCTCTGGTGAATTCTCTCACCCTCCCGCACTTCTGACTGTATCCAGTACTTGTATAAAATAAAGAAATCTTAAAAAAAAAAAATTAAAAAAAAAAAAGTTAATTTCTATCTTTTGCAGACTTAAATAGCAAACAGAAAAATAAATACTCCCTAATCATTCTGCATAACCTGAGCACAAAATAATTGAGAAACATAATTTGAGAATAGAAAATATAAGTCAATCTCACTCTACACCATAAAGTATTACTAAATCCAATGAGGTTTAAAAATTAATTTATCATGATCTAGTTGGGTATATTCCAGCAATGCTAGAGCAGTTTAACATTAGAAAAGCTAGAATTGTGATCCACTACACTAGAAACTCATATGTAATCTAAACCCATGTAAAATTTAAATAGAAGCAGGAAAACCAATGGTTATAAAGTTAAAGACCGATTCAACATAAAGGTGTTAGTAAACTTTAAGTAGAATAGATTTTACATGAGTGGTATCTACCAAAGTGTTTGTAAACATTCTTAGTGATAAGTTAGAAGCATCCCATTTGAAATTACAAACAGGTCATTTAGCCACTATCATGTTTTTATCATCATTAAAGCTAATGGGTCTAGCTAGACAATAAGACAAGCAAATAAAGATTAGGAAGAAACAAACCCATAATTAATTGCAGGTAGTATGATTACATGTGCAGAAAACCACAGGAAATATAAAAACAACTTATTAATAATAAGAGTTTAGCAAAGTGGTTGTCTCTAAAACCAATACACAAAAATCAATTGCCTTTCTCTTTAGAGTGGTAGGTGGTAACTAGATCTTTGGTGGTTATGGGTGTAATACAGTATATAAATTTATCAAGATGTGAAGCTATACTTTTGAAATTTATGTAGTAAGTAAACTAATGGCACCTCAATAAAAAAAAGATATTATAAAGAAGGTACAAATGATAATTGCAACAAAAACAAGGTATCTGAGAATAAACCTAGCAAAAGATGTTCAAGATTTGTGTAGAGAAAATAACAATGGAAATTCATTAGAAACCTAAATAAATGAAAAGATGTGCCATGTTTATGGGCAGGAGTACTTAATATTGTGAAGGTGTTTAAGTGCATATTCTCTTAAATTAATGGCACCTCAAATAAAAAAGGTATTATAAAGAAGGTACAAATAATAATTGCAACAAAAACAAGTTACCTGGGAATAAATCTAGCAAATGATGTTCAAGATTTGTGTAGAGAAAATAACAATGGAAATTCATTAGAAACCTAAATAAATGAAAAGATGTGCCATGTTTATGGGCAGAAGTACTTAATATTGTGAAGGTGTTTAAGTGCATATTCGCTTAAATTAACCTATAGTCTTAAAGTTCCATAGAAAATACTAATTCTAAAATTACATAGAACAAAGGGTCAAGAAAAACTAAAAATTGAGTGTAACAATTTGTACCAGGTATCGAAACTTTCTATAAAGTTGTAATAACTAAAACTGTAGTTTTGCAGAGTTAGAAAAATTAACAAATGGAAAGTGACAGAATGGAATAGAAAATAGCCCCAAACATATATGGAAACAATATGAAATTGAGTTGAGATTGCAGATCAGTAGACTTTAGTTATTGTATGGAGGGGGGGATCAATTTTAACTAGATTAAAAACATAAATATGAAGATAAATTAAAAAAAACTTGAAAATAGCTTTATAATTCCAAAGGCAAAGAAAGTGACAATT
Source organism: Talpa occidentalis (assembly GCF_014898055.3). Taxonomy (NCBI): domain Eukaryota; kingdom Metazoa; phylum Chordata; class Mammalia; order Eulipotyphla; family Talpidae; genus Talpa; species Talpa occidentalis. Next base: position 88,807,337 of record NW_026555331.1, read on the forward strand.
TTGTCTATAGAAAAACTAAATACTTCTGTTCAATTAAAGATAACACCTGAAAAACCAAGAAGACAAACTACAAGCCAGGAGAAACTTATCCAATACACATAATTGACAAGGCCTTGGCTTCCTTTCCATATAGTCAAGTCATGGAAAATATCCAGCTGATGTGACAGAAATATAGGCAGCATTTAGAGAGCTGCCTGCTTTCTGTGAGCATTTTAAGAGTGCCACTTAAGAAATGATCTGGCAAGTTAGATATATTACATTCGAAATAGTATGTATACTTGTGGTGATTAATTTTGTATATCAGCTTGACTAAGCCATGAGATGCCTAGATGTTTGGACAGTCATTATTTTGGGTGTGTCTTTGAGGATGTTAATAGATAAAATTAACCTTTGAATAGACTAAGCAGACTGCACTCCCTAATGAGGTCCCAGGTGGACCTCACCCAATCAATTGAAGACTGAATAGAACAAAAATACTGATTGGGGGGGACTCCTCTTGCCTAATTGCTTTGAGCTGGGACATTAGTTTTCTCTGGTCCTTGGACTTCAACTAAAACATCAATTCTTTTTGGGGTCTCTAGCCTGCTGGCTTTCAGAGTAGAACAATACTTCAGGCTCCACTCAGTTCTAAGCAGGCTGACTACAGATCTTGAGATTTCTCAGTTTCTATAGTCATGTAAGCCAATTCCTTATATCATATAAATGTATATATGCATATATGCACACTGTCAACCCTCGAACACAGGAGGCTAGGGGCACCAGCCCCAAACAAATGAAAATCTTTCTATAATTTATAGTTGGTCCTTGGCATCTGTGAATCTAATCAACTAATAATTGCAAATGGTTAAATCCATGAATGTAGAACCCAAAGACAGAAAAATATGCACATTTAGTCCTATGCAATTAAAACATGTAGTATTCAAAGGTCAACTCTGTGTGTGTGTGTGTGTGTGTGTGTGTGTGTGTGTGTGTGTATGTGTGTCTATCCTATTGATTCTACTTTTCTGGAGAATCTTTACTAATATAATGCCTGACAATAAAATGAAATAAGGATTTTGGAACAAAGAGGATATTAAGTGGAAAAACTGGTGAAACTCAAAGTCTGAAATTTAATTTATAGTAAATACCAATGTTGGTTTCTTAGTTTTAATAAATGTACCATTAGCTATACAAGATGTTAACAGTACAGAAAACTGAGAGCAGTCTGTACTATCTTTGCAGCATTTTTTAAAATCCCAAATTCCAAAATAAAAAATTTTATTTTAAAAATAGCATGTATCATATGCTCCTCCTTTCTGAAACTATTTCTAATTATCTTTCTGTTTGTATTTATACATCCTGTTCACCAAATGTATTTTTTTATTTGGGAAAGTCTTTCTTTGTACCTGTCTGTATTGCTTGAAGTCTTTTAAAACAATATTGATCAAATATATTATTTCACCAAAACAATAAAGTCATTCTTTAAAACCCTTGAGTCTGTTTGACAAGGTAACTAACTTCTAGAAATCATTCCAACTTAAAAGCATTCTGATGTTTGACTTAGCATTAGTTTTTAATAGCATGTTTTTTTTCTTCACTTCCTAGTGGACCCAATAATGATTTAAGATGAGGCTCCTGGCTTAGTGGTATTCCAAAGAACTGGAACAATTGCTAGGATGTGTTAAGAATGTGTTTGTACCTGGACCAAATTTATCTTAATGGTTTAGGTTTCTGTGTTACTGTCGCTTTTTTGCTAACTATACGCATCATAAGGGAAGGCTTTTGGCTGCAGTTCTGTTCAGTGGGCAATGAGCAAATAAATTTCTAAATGCTCTAGTACAAATAAAGTTCTTTAATGCTTACGCTCCTTATTCTCTCATTTCTCCTTCTAATCTTTGTTCCTTTCATCTCATCTGTATTTCTTCTGCACTTCAACCTCTGCCTTTTGACTGACTACTCATTGTAAATCTCCATGGATTTTTTCTCTCTCCAAGACTGTGAGCTCTTTGTAGATAGGGAATATAGAAAAGAAAAAGATACTCTCCCTATCACCTCAAACAGTACTTACCCATCAATCATGGTTAGAATTGTTGAATGAATGAGCGGACTGGAGGTGGTGTGAGGTCTATGAGCTTAGCCATACCTGCAAATGGAACTTTGGAACCATACAGGTTTTTACGTTCTTACTACTGACCCAAGTTCTGGGCTTCCTCTCCTTCCCTGTTTTTTTTTTTTTTTTCCCCCAGACTTTTTTCTTCTTGTAATGGAGCTAGAGGCTTACTGCCTTTACTCTGTACCTTCTGAATGTGCAAATTCAATGGTCATCCTGTTCTTTGTGTGAGGCCAGCTCTTCCCTTTACTTTGTGTTTCCAGAAAGTAAAAATCCATACCAGTGGTTCTCAAACTTTATTTGGCATCAGAATTACCCGGAGGGCTTGTTAAAATACAAACTTCCAGACTCCAGCCCGAGAGCTCCTCATTCAATAGTTCTGGAGTGGGACTGAAGGATTTGCAGTTCTCAAAAAGTTCCTAGGTGATGCTAATACTGCTGCTGGTGGTGTACTAACCACACTTAGAGAATCATTAATTATACACTACAGAAGGACCAGCCAGTTGTCTAAACCTCTCAGCTTAGAAAGAAAAAAATAGATGGGGGCGTTCATTGTCTAGAACTTAACCATGAAATAAAAATAACAGGAAGAATATGCATGTTTTGTTTTAAACCCTAGGTAGAAAGATTTTTCCCCTCCTATAATCGTCATTCTTTAATTCAAGCTGTTCCATAGATCCTAAGGAAAGTTAAAACTGCTAAGGGAGAAAAGACTATTGATATTTCTATCAGAGTATATAAAAAGGTTAATTATGGTGTGCACATCTGAAAGATCTCCTTGCCATCTCCAGAAATACTTGCCATAGAACTGAAATAGAAATGATTATATGAGTAAATTATCACCCACACTCCTTGCATGCATCATTTTATACTGCAAGCCTTTTCTCTTTTCAAGGAATAATGGTTTTACATTTTCCTTTGTGATGGCACTCTAATTGTTAAATATAATAGGGGCATTATGCTACAGAGTTAAAAGATTCCAAGTGAAAAGATAAGTCAAATATAGTAATCTCATCTAGACTATGATTCTTTAAAGTGTGCTCTTTTTCCCCAGCTGTCCCCCAATTCTAACTCTCATGAGATGATTGAAACTGAGTATCATGGCAGAAAAAAAGTTAAAAGGGATCCTAGAATTTATCTAATCCAGGCTTCTGCCAAATCTGGCCCACCACCTGTTTCTGTAAATAAAATTTTATTAGAAAACAGGCATGCCTGTTTGTTAACATTTTGATATGGCTTCTTTCCCACTACAACTATAGAGTTAAATAGTGGCAACACAGATCATGTGGCCCACAGCCCAAAATATTTACTAGCTCACCCTTTACCAACAAAGTGTGCTGACCCCTTCTCTAGTCCAACCTATTCACTTGGCAGCTGAGCAAATTTCCAGCGAGAGAGTGACAGAACTAGAGTGAGAGGGAGCTAGCTAGCTCATGGGTACATGCTCACACAGTAATGGGACTGTAGAATGTCAGGCACAGCCCTCAGCAGTTACTATTAGAGCTTTGGTCCCCATCCCCCCACCTCATGGGGCAAAGCTTGCCTTCATGTATTAGTAGAAAAGGATGTCCGGCAAGTTTGCATCTCATTACAATTTTCAAAGAGTCCCTCCATAGGACAAATCCAAAAAGAACAGTATAACAGAAGTGTTCTTTGATGTTAGTCCAAAAGCAGAAATAGCATTTTTTTTTCACTTGTATACAAAATACACCACTGACCTAACATTTAGGGTCCGTTTATAGTTATTTTTCGTTGATGATAGAATCATCTTGTCATTCAGAAAACAATATTAACATGCTGCTATGTAATATTCTCCAGAGTCCAGAGCTTTCAGGAGAATGGGCCTTACGGTGTGAATTCTTATTTTCTCCACTTATTAGATTCACCAAATTGACAAAAGCATGTGTGTGGGTGGGTATTTACATAATTTATACATCTATATCTAAAAGAAAATGATACAAAGATGCTAGGTTTCAGTGGTCCCCTAAACTCTTATTTGTATGTTAAGGAAAATATGTCTATTTTGTAAATATGTCTAATCTTCAAATGAACCCAATTCTGTGTTTTTAGGTAAGTGCACAGTTATACAATGGTTAGAAAAGAGTATTTATCAAAAGGACCATTATTTGTTGTTTCCTCGGTTCTTTACTGGCCATGTCCTCTGAGCTAGGAACCCATGTGCGGAGACTGATACATAAAAGTAAGAAAATCTCAGCTGACCTCTGCATACATGCTCTGCATTACTCTGTAAGTCTACCAAGGAGAGAGCACTAAAGAGATCAGTAAGGGCTTACTATACAGATGTGCAGATGCCAGGGAAATGAAAACTCATTTTAGTGTTACCTCTCTGGGGAGACTTCCTTGAATCCTCAGTCTTCTTTAAATGTCCTCCTTCAGTGTCCCTATAACATAAATCTATCACAGGGTTTTTCCTCCCTGCTAGGCCTTTAGGAGATATTTGGTAAATGAATGAATGATGAGTGATTGAATGAATGGATGATTGAACGAGTGAGTACATACAAAAGGTAATGGTGTAAACCACTATGAAATGTTCTTCCTGCATATATGGCAAGAAGATAGGATACAGGGAAAGAAAGAATTTCAAAGTCAAAAGATTAGAACAGTTGAAGTTGGGGTGCCAAGATGGATGGTGATGGACCTCAGAGTATTAGTTGAGCAGGAACTTGCTCATGGCTGAGATCATCAAGGAAAGTATCTAAAGTAAGAGAACCAAAATAGACTCTGGAAGTAGAAGAGTCCAGAGACTGAGCAGGAGAATCAAAAAGGTCTGTTAAAAAGAAGGAGATGCTGGTATTCATAGAAACCGAGGGAGGAGAAAGGAAGAAAAAGAGAAAGACAGATAGGATGACTATTATCAAATGTTGTCTCATTTTTAATTAGGGTGGGAAATGAGCGACTGGATTTGGAAATGAGAATACTTCTGATCAGGGTCATCTCAAACTCTTCTAGACCCTGAACATGCTCATTTGGAGAGATCCTACTCCATATTATAGCAAACATTAAAATGTACCAAAATCTACATGAAATTTGTCTCATAAATAATTTAGGATATTAACATTAAACATGACAATTTCTTCCCTTTGAAGTTATTACCAATCAAAATTTTCTGGTTTTCTTTTTGTATTTAAGTCCATCATTTCTTCTGTAGATCTCAAATATTTTACAGGTTCTTAAAAACCCAGAAGACTTATGCTTTTTATCAGTAATGGCCACATACAGAGAAGGCTATCATCAGTTGGAGTGAGTACCGAAGTAAAGATCTTGAACTTCTCTTTCACAAACATAATTAGGAAGCTAACAAATGAGAGGGAAAGATGCAAAAAAGGGCATAAAATTCAGTGAGGCTGTGATTTAAGATTACAGTTTTCTGCACAGTTTGGAAGAAAAAAATAGAAAGAAGGTAAATAATACCGAACAGAATAGGAATACTTGATCAAATGCTGCTTGAAGAGAGAAGGGCTTCAGAACATGAGAAGGATTCACCTTTTGAATCCAGGTGGAAGGAGAGGATAAACAAAATGATAGATGTTCACATCTTATAGCTATGAAAAAAAATGTTAAAATCAAGACTATGAGTAACTCCCATACTACCATTTAGTGTTGTTATTCTAATGGTCAGAGAATGTAAGATTGGCACTGAGCAGTTTACTCTAATTCATAAATAATGCCAAAGGACTCTTCTGTGGCGTGATGCATAGATCGCTGTCAAAGTTTGTCTCTGGTTCTCTTATGTGCCACAAATAGGTAAAGTACTATCTGGGATAGAAATGCCCACCTGTGTCAAGCAAATTGACTTGTCAAAGGCACCATCTGATTAATTGATTTACACAGAGAAAGCAGGAGTTATATGGAAAATGCATTAACTCTGTGGGACCACTGGGGCAACATTAGTAAATCATTGCTATAGTATCAAATGGTTCCTCTAATGGCCCCAAAGAGTAAATGCATTCCCAAAAGAGCCTCCGATGGATCCAGGTGGTCATTTGTCCTCTGAGACTCAGAGTGATTACAAGTGCCTTTTTTTTTTTTTAAAGATTTATTTATTTATACAAGTACTGGGTACAGTCAGAGGTGTGGGAGGTTGAGAGAATTCACCAGAGCGGGGAGCAGAACAGGCAGAAGGACCGAAGTACACTGCTGAGGGGAGCAGCAGGCCATGTGGGACCCTTGCCGGTGGCCGGGGATCAAACTGGCGCTGCAGAGGCTGCGGGCAGCTTCGCAGCCCAGCTCTCAACCACTGCACCACCAGGGGAGGCCCATACAAGTGCCTTTCAAGAGTTAGGCCAATGGCCCAATTCTCACTTTACTGATAAGGAAATGAAAGTTTATTTTAGGACACTTCACCTGTTAATGACAGAACTTAGATTAGATATTAGATATAAATCTAAAGTGTTAGCTAATACTGGTCCTGCTGCTCTGATACCAGTAAGTATTCCAGAGAGCATCTCAGTGAATGATTGTCATCCAAAATTCAATTATTCACAGTGAAATAGTACATGTTTTATTCCATGGAGGAGACAGTGGTCCCAATAAGATTGAATTGAATGGTATTTTACACACACACACACACACAAACCCACATTATTGCAGTTGTGGTTTTGTTATTAATGGTTGTCAATTGTAGAAACACAAATGACAATGCAAATTCATAAAGGAGGCGGGAAATCTTTTCACAATAGATGCTGGGAGTAGGCCCCAAGTTTTGCAAGTGCACTTATCAGGTTCCTGTAACTGAGTAAATTGGATTATCTTGTGAGCTGTTGCTCAACTAACCAAGAGTGTTTCAGAACTAAAAGGTTGTCAATAGCCTCAAGGGCACTTGTTTTACAAATGAAAAAAATGGTCCAGAATGGTCCAGCCAGACCATATACCTTAAGTTCACAAAGAGAAAAGCTCAATTATCTGAAGGCAATAAGGAGAGGGGATCAGGACCTTCTAGGACTTCAAGTCTAGAGGTCAATTCCCAAGAGGTAAAGAAGGAGCACTGAATGTGGCCATTCTAATTCAGGTTAATTATAAATAAGACTAGCAGCTCTTTACAAAATATACATTTATTACTACACCTTTTTCCATTTCAAAGGAGCATATAGAAAAATAAAGTTTCTTACTATATGGTAAACACATAAAATTTGAGTCAAAGAAGTTGCATTACAGGATTCAACCACCTCTACACCTCAAAATACTCATCTGGCCAAGGATTTCTAGGAATTTGATGACCCCATGGCCAAATATAAATCTGCTAGAAAGACAAACTACAGAAACCACTTGTGCTCTGTGGCACCATTAAATCGTGATCATTTTTGGTGGTGCCTCCTGGTACGTTATGAATATGTTATTATAAAGCTTACAGAGAAGAGCAGTGGTCTGTATGATTTTTGCCTTAAATGGCAATATTTTTTCGTCAGTGGATCAAGAATGAGGGCAACTCAGGTTTTGGAATTGCATGGACTAGAACATTGGTTTTGTTCTGTTTTGTCTTGTCTTCAGTGATTACATGTAGAAACATGTGTGCCAAATGACCCATTTTAATCAACAGTAGAACTTCCCTGTGATGTGTTAGCTGAGCTCAGTGAGTTTTGCAAACATAGAATATGCAGACTTGAATATAGGCAAAAGAACAATTCAAAAAGGAAATTTCACCTTCTTGCCTAAGTAAGAAATGCATATGATTACTAAAGTAAATAAGAGTGAAATAATTATTGCACTAAATTCTTTGGACATTTGGGACTTCTCCAATATCTATAAATGAAGACTCATTATTAATAAATTAATAATGATTCCTTGCACTTTATGTTGTTTTACACATTACAGAGCTTTCACATATTATGACTTTATTGGATGTTCACCATAAAGGTAACACAGGCAGAGAGAGTGTTATTCCCATTTAACAGATGAGCAAGGTGAAGCTACAAATGGTAAAGAGCTCTATGCACAGATGAAACTGCTTTTGAGATCTTGTTAACAGTGTCTGTGATGAAATTAACTTTTTTTTCTCAAGTATGGGCTGAGCCTTCAGGAACTACTATTATTTAACATGAATATTGACTGGAGATGTACTCGCCCCGCCCTGGAAACAAGTGTGCCACTGACTGTCTTTATGAAATTCAAGCAAGCCACCTTTGTTGAGAAGTAAAGACAGAAATAAATTAAGGGTAATGCAGATTAAACATGTTTTGAGTTGATGGGAGCAATGTAAAGAGAATCTTCATTAGTGAATCTGTTAATGGTTCTTCCCACTTTGCTGGGTATCCAGTTATCAGTGTCAATGAGTTTTGGGTGTGGGCCATAATAATCATCCTTTTCTCCAAAAGTCATTCTCCTTTGTGCTATACTAAAGTTAAGGTTACCCAAGTTTCAAACACCTTTGTCAGCATGGACATTCTGAATGCCTCCAGACCTAATGCCTCCAATGTTCCCTAAGAATCTATAGAATATTCTTTGCATCCCAGCTGCTTGTGCTCCTTTGATCCCCCAATTTGCATGACCATCAGAGAGTTTTTCTTTCTATTTCACCAAATGCAGGTGTAAAATCATTCTGTGGGAGCTTTCATAATCGGTCATGTAAATTACCCCCTAGATCCATGGCCTGAAAAAATTAGTTTCTCATGAAGACAATAAAAAAAACCCACATTTGTTCTTTTTCAGTTTTCTGACCAAGTCTCCTTCCTGTCCATAGCAACCTCACAAATGGTACCCAGTCATTGTGGGAATGGCTTTTTTTAAGCTGGTGTAGGTTTACAGAAAAATTTTTTTTCAAAACCATAAGTAATAAACATAAATAATAAAGTTCACCTTTGTTTTCTGAAAATGGTTACCAAATTTCATTTTATATTTACACTTAAAATCTTCCCAGATAAGAAAATATAGAGTCCAAAAATATTGATTAAGCATTACTCTCCCCCACCCAGACATTTTCTATAAAAAATACTTGTCTCATACCAAGCACATTGAACTGAAATACAAAGGTGGAAAAATTTTCTTATTTCCTTAGTTACATTATGTGCACAGAAATTAACTGAAGTAAAATAAAAAGACTATGAAAACTTCAGACATTATAGAAAAGCTGGTCTTATTAATATGTGGAATATCTTTAGCCTTATTCAGTATTACTGTTACCAAAAGTCCTAAGGATATATAAAAGATCAAATACTCATCCTATGTGCAAAGAAGACTCAGCAAATAGGCTGTTTATCCAATAGCTCTTTTTAACTGTCAAAAATTATATATCCCATTTTGTAAAAATGTATGGTTTTCATGCAAACTAAGAACTTGATTAAAATTTCAGATTTCATTTAACACCAAATAAAAGATGATATTGAATGTATTACTCAATAAATATAAAACAAAATGAACTCTTGATATGAAATACTGTTTTACTCAAAAATTTCAAAATCATTAAAAAATATGTAAAGAAGGACTATAAACACTTTCTCTAATGATTCCTTTCAGTTGTAAGCTTTGTTTAAAGCTTCCGCCAACACTGTGATAGCCAAAAAAAAAAAAAAAGTCCTTTCTCTGACTTTTTTTAAAAACTTAGTTTCCAAGTCAAATTTTATAATCACATTTAGGGTCACTGAACTTTCTTCTGTTTACATTTTATACCAAGAAAAAGAAATGTTACAGTTGGTGTTCTTTAGATTCTAAATAAGGCATAATAGAGTCTTAAGTTACTTGCAATAATTAAAAGGAAATACATCCTTTCATACTATATCAATACTGTCGACTAAACTCAGGCTGCCAACCTCACACCTCCCACTGCAGCTAACTAGTTGGATCACTCCTTGGACATAGACTGTACTCGACAGAGGGGGATCTAGACAAGTGAGTCAGGCTCAGACAGACTGGAGAGTTCTAATCTCAATGGACTCTGCAGAGAAAAATAATTTTATGCCACAAACATAGGCAGTTTTTTCACTTCTTTCACCTTAAATATGCTTTCTGGTTTGCTCTCTTTACTCTCTATTGATCATGTCATTGGGAGAAATAAAAGGATTTTTGCAAACGTGTTCTTTCAGGAGACTGCATTCTGGGTGTGAAAATGTACAACCCCCATGCCCTTTCTTAAGAGTCTAGCAGTCATCTTCCCTCATTCGTCCTTGTCTGGAGCTCAAGTCCCATGTTCTGTTTATGCATGGGGTCTGTTTTTATCTACTTTAGATTGTGCCAACTTGTTTCTTCAGCAGACTGTTGGTGCTAAATAAATGGTGTGATTTGTAGTAATAATGATGATGATAATGAATCTTAAAACACCTAACTAATCCTATGAACTCTCTGTGATGTTAAAGCTGTGGAACACATGGCTGACTAGCAGTGATAATGACTGAAAATGAGGTGATAAATTACTATGCAGATTGTTGATGGTCTATAATTGTCTCAAAAGGAGGACATTTCCTAACAGGCCAATTCCAGTTCAACAAACATATGTGCACTATGACAGATAGGGCTGCATCTGTACAATTTTTACAATAACCTGCTCCATAAAATGCAGGGACACCAAACAACTTAGACAAACACTCCTGAGGTCAAGGGCCATAGGAGGTAAGAACTAAGGTTGTGTTTGCTCTTTCTTGAATGTTGCATTGTTCCTGGATCTGTAAGCATAGCTTTAGAGACTCCACCAATATAAACACAAAACTACCTACTTATAAGCCTGTGTTTACACAGTCCAGATCAAAAGCACAGACACTCACATGGGTTCATTTGCATTTGTTGCCAAAAATGCCCTGATTTTTCTTGTTGAAAAGTGGCAATAATTCATATTTTGATGGCATTTACTCTCAAGGTTAATTTATATTTATAAATTTTATAAAGGGCCACATATCCTTTACCATGTTGCCAACACTTTCTTTTCTTCTGTGTAGCATTGTTCTTTTCTAAGGAACTGATTGTGTGGCAGATCTTCGGATCATTGCAGGGAGCACAGATGAAAAGCCTGTTATTCCAAAGGATTAAATTACAATTCTTAGTGAACCATTGCCAAGCTATTTTTTTCCAAGCCCGGAGAGGATTGGAAACACGAAATGTTATGCCTTGAAAAGGGGTGGGAATGGTTGAGTGGATGAAGAAGAATAATCATCCTGGTAAATGTTATTAAATTCTCTTCAACGAAAATCATGACGCAGATAAAAGATGATAAAATCCATAAAACTGAAAGATCAGGAATAATACGTTGGTAGGAAGTAATAGTATCATTACTTCTTTCATTGAATTATAAAAATGAGTCAGAAAAAGAGTTCAATAAATGTGGCATATACATATGAATACACAAAAACAATTAAGATTCCAACTTCACTTCAGGATCTTCAGGGTTCAAGAAATATGGGGCAGAGGACCTAAGATTTGCAAATCAGTGGTAGCTTGCATATGAACTCTCTCGGGAAGGATTTTAAAATGTAGTGAGGGAACAATATGAGAGTCTCTACTAAGCAAGGATACTTGGAGCAGGATAAGGAAGCGCTTTCCCAAAAATCTAATTCTAAAACCAGGAGAAGTCAGTTCTGCTTGAGATTCCAAACACTATGAAAGAATTATATAACCCCAGGAGGGGATAAGATAAATAAATTTGAGAAGAAAAACACCATGGAGAAGAGATATTTTGAAATTCAATTCTGAAACAAGTTAATGCATTTGGAGGAAGATAAAGGATTCAGGTGCCCCATGGCATGGAGAAACCGAAGGAGAAAAGAAACTGACAATTTAGCTGTGTGCTGTCATTGCAACAGGGAGGATGCTACTGTGGTTTCTGCGAGTGTACCACTGTAAGAATCAGTAACACTCTCCACAGGAAAAGGCTGTAATAAAAAAAAAGTTCAAAAGTATGCACTGACAGTTTCCCATGTTTCAGACACCGGGTAGGTGACTGGGATAAAAAGATGGATGAGATAAAACTCTTGTTCTTTAAGAGTTTACAGTAGTTTGGAGATAAAGGGAGACACTCATGCAAATGATCCCAGTTTAAAAAAAAAAAATGGAACAAAATGCTATGGGGATATGTAGCACAGAGGAAACTGAGAAGCTGCAACTTGCTTTGCTTAGAGAAATCAAGAAACACTTCAGAAGCAGGGTAAGGTTTGAATTGGATCTTGAAAGATCAGTGTGAGCGCTCCAGATACAAAGAAAAAAGATGCAAAGAGTTAAGGTGCAGGCAGCATCAGTTCAGGGCACATGAATGGGGCCGCTGGCAGAGGAGGTAGAAGGATGACTGGGCTGGACTGTGAAGGGCCTCCTGCGCTGTGCTGAGGGCCTTGGCCTTCACACGGTTTGGGGAAGGACAAAATCCCCAGCTTTCAAACAGGGGGATGCCCAGATCAAACGTGTGTCAGAACAGAAGCTCTGGCTGTGAGGGGTCAGGTAAGCTCAGGTCTGCAAGGAGCAGTGAGGAGACCACAGCAACAGGGACAGAGGAGAAGATGGATTCCAAAGATATTTTAGAAAAGGTATGAACAGACCTTCATGAGCTATTAAATTTGAGAGGCCAGGAAAAGTAAAATTCAAAGGGAACCCCAGTTCCTAGATGGTGATGCCATTGGCTGAAATTGAAAACACCGCAAAGGAAATACACCATTTGTGGCTGTAACCTCGTGGCATGGGTGTGGGGGAGGCTGACAAATCTGTTGCTAAAACCCCCCATGAGCAGTAGAGAGTGCAGCTCTTAGTCAGCCCCCACTAAATCCTCACTCTCCCCACTGCTGTGTCCTTGAGGAGAATCCAGGGAGCAGAAAACATTCCTTTGGAATTTTAATTAACTTTAACTATTACAAAGTTATATTTTCGAAAGCAGGGACATTCAGGTTGTGTCAAGTACAAATGTTATTACAATAGAGACCAAAAACAGGCTAACCTGTCTCGCCAGGTTAGGGTTCAGGTGAGCCCTCAGAACAAATGAAGCCCCCTCCCATTTCTTATCTAGATAATGGAAACATATCCTGAAATTACAAGACGGTATGTTTACAAACTCAAATTTTACCACTTTAAAGAGCTTACCTTTGTCATCAAGAAAACCTCCACACTATGCAACAGTTTTGGGGCAAACAGGTGCAGGACGGGCAGGGGGCCTGGGGGCCCCGGAGAATCCTTACTCTTTCGGCTCTCTCTGGCTTTCTCTCGTGGTCTCACCCTCTCTTGGCCTTCGCGCATGCTCTCCTAACCAGCGGTTTTTGAGTAACGCCACCCTTATAGCCTCAGCCTCCAGGCTCACGTGTGCCCACTTACAAGTGCCCGCACCATTCTCCAGGTGTCCAGCATCAGCCATGCATGCGCAGAGCCGCGCTCCCAAGCGCCTCCTGCAATCGAGGCTGCAGGTGATAGCCACAGAGGCCAGTGGCATAACATCCTGACCATAACTTACCCTAAGCAAACAAAAAGAAATCTCAGAAATAAAGTGTTGCTGAGGGATGTGTAAGAAGATTGTCCTCTGAGCCACTAATTTGAGGTGTTCATCAAAAGAACGTTGTTTTCACTGAATTGTAATAAATTGATAAATTTGAACTAATGAAATATTTACTAATATAATCTTATTTTTTATATTCTGTGATTCTTCACAAGACTTCTTCTGAAAAGGGGTTCTACTTTTAAATTTGAATGTAACATGTGCTACTAACTACATTTACTCAGGGGTTGAAATTGTATGGGGAATATAAAAATAAAATTTATTATAAAATTAAAATTTATTATAAAAAAAAAAGTCTAAAACCAACCACTCCCTCTCTGCACACACATCCATATTCCTCTCCCTGCTCCCTACTCCTTCCTCTGTGTCTGTACTTGTGCAAAACAAACACAGGAATAATGTGATTCAGTGGATAATAATCAACCAAAACGTCTCTCCTGTTTTTCATTTTGCTTGATTATGACATGGAGATACAAGAATGGTTTGACTGTTTTGAAGGCTGATTTTGAAAACACCTGTTCACTGCTGTGGATCTGTGTGAATTTTCATATTTAACAATAATAGTACCTTACTCTGTCATTTTAATACTTTGATGACAAAAACAGTGATCTGGACAGATCCGAGCAAAAAACATTCAAAGGTTATAGTAACAGCTAAAACTGTCATGAAAGAATAAAAATATACATTAATATAATTTATACTTACTGAGTCAAACAATCTTATAGAAGCAATGATCAACTCCTCTGTCATGTAACTTTTTAATATATTATTTGAACTTCATCAACAGCTTCTTGATTGAGTCTCAAGCACTAATCAGGCCCTTCACAAGTACTATTGGAGTCTTAAACATCTTGCATCCATCATGAAGAGTAAGTAGGATCATAATGACTAATCACATTAGCATAATTTTAAAATGCAGAGCGCGAATAGCTTTTTCCCCCAAGATTTGTAGTAAAAACATACGCACAATAAGACTGCAATGATTCATTACACCACTGGCTTGTTTATATTATAACATATTTATGTGCCCAGCAGAATGAAACCATAAAACTGCCATTAGCGAGCGGAGGAAAGAGATTCTTTTTTTAACTGAATTACATGAATTCAGGATGAATATATAGATGCAAAAATTATTTCAAGGAAGGAAACTACTATCCTCTATGTCCTCTTAGTAAGTTGCAAAACCCAGTCTCATTATAGATCTTTTTAGTGATCTATGTTTTGCATTTCCCATTATGAACCAGTTTCTATCCATAAAGTCAAACAATGAGTTACGGATGAAGTTACTACACATCACAGAAGCACATCAGTAAGAGAAAATTTATTCTTAGGGAAAACAAAAACCCCTCCATTTGGGGACGATATCCCACTTACAAATAGTTATCTTGCCACCCAACACATATAAATTCACTGACTGCCTCTTTGGGATAGCTGCTTTAGGACCAGATTGATTGCCTAAATACTGGTTACTGAGTGCCAGGCACTGAGCCAGTTACTTTAGATGCAACTATGACAAATGACAAACACAGCCTTGCCTTCATAGCGCTTACCATCTAGTGCAGAAAGCAGAAAAGTAAACAGACATTTAAATTAAGATGTTGTGTGTGACATGTGTCTGAGGAGGTGATGCTATGTCTCTGAATCTCATAGTCTCATAAACCAATGTAACCTCAATTTTTAAAAAATGTAAATATTTTTTTAAAAAAGACTCAAGGAAGGTAGTAGGTGTAGTAAGCATTCTTGTTTTGACCTTAATGGCCTATCCTTTTTTGTTTTTTAATCTTTTATCTAAACATACCATAAGTAACATTTTAAAAGTTAGAAAAATATAGTAATAAGAACTCTGTCATGGAGGCATTAACAAGCAAGGTCTCCTGGATGGTGTAAGGACAGCGTTGGTACCTGGAAGATAGCAGGAGTTTGCCAGGTGAAAGGACAGGAGGGTCTAGGCGAAAGTGTCTCAGACAAAGGGTATTCAGGGCCTAGGAGGCTGTCAGTGAAAAAGACAGGAGCTCATAGTTCAGAGGAAACAGATTTTAAATAATCAACAGAATAATAATGGCAACGTGGCCAATACAATGAGGACAACTGTAGGGTAAGTAAAGTTTCAGGCTTTTCTGCCCTTCCACCATTAGGATTGATGATGGATCCTTGCGGTCCCGAATGCATGGCGGGCACCTGATGGCGGGCACCTGGAGTGGGGTGTGGGCATATGTAGATGGGATTCACCTGGGCTAAGACTGTGCTTATAAGGGCTGCGTCATGGGGACGCCAGCAGAAGCAGAGAGACCCACGAGAGAGCAGAGAGAACGCGAGAATGCCAGAGAGCCCAGATAGAGTGAAGACTTGCTGGGGCCTGGGAGACCTGCCAGTCTCCCGGCCCCCCAGCACCCCTGCGTGCTCTGTATCTGGTAAATCCCAATAAAAGCCTGCAAAAGCCACCGAGGGCTTCAGGACTCTCTCCTCCTTATCCCGTCTGTTTGGGTCATAGAGATCTGCTCCATCCCTTCCTGCCACTACAACAAAGAGGGTGCAAAGAGAGGCCCATGAAAACTTGCTTTAGATGGAATCAGGTGTGACATCTCTGAGGAGGCAAGATTTGGAGGATGAAAAGAATTAGAGGTCAGATCATCAGAAGTCCAGTGAACCTGATTAAGAGTTGGGGTTTTATTTTTAGAGTTACCCATGTTTAAAAGTTTTAAGCAGCAGAGATATGCAATGAACTTGCATTTCAGTCAATCTGGATACTAGTGGGAGTCTGGAGAGGTACCAGATTGGAGGAGACGGGTTAGATGACTTTTCCAGTGATCTGAGTGAGATAATTTCCTAGTGCTAGATATCTTAGTAAGAGTGGTATTAGGCAGGGATATAATATTAAAATATCTGCTTGGCACAAGCATTATCTCATAAGGATGGATGCTAGCCTCTGCACTGAGCAGGACCTTCTGGGCTAAGATGGGAAAGCGGACCACAGCATAGGCCAGAACTTCATAACCAGCATGGAAGAATTTCAGTATTTTAGCAACAGATGCAGTTGTACCAGGTTGGGAATTGGGTATAAAGAGGCAGAGAATGATTCAGATGACTAGAAAAGGTCTCCATTTGGGTAATACATGAGGTGAGCAAAAGGGAGGAGTGAGTTATCAGGCTCTGGTTTCTGCTTGGGCAACCAGGTAAACTCTTATTTATTCAATCATGTTTATTCAGCACTTCACATTTAAGCCACCGGAGAGAGTTGAAATGTCAAGTGGGCAACTGGATATATGAGGAAGAAACTGGGGGTAAGACCTGAGCTGAAGAAATTAATTTGGGACTTTTCAGCATAAATATAAAAGTACAGAACAAATGAGATCCCCTAGGGAGAGAGTAGGGAAAGAATTGAACAAATATGGAACCGTGAGCCACTCTAACATTAGTTTGAAAAGGAGCTGTTGATGACAGAGGAGTGACTACTACTGTACAAGAAAAACAATTTTGTGAAGTTTCAAAGTTCAGAGTGGAAACTGTTCCCAGAGGAAGAAGGGAGGAGTTGGCTGTGTTGAAAGCTGTGGAGAGATTGAGTAAGGAGAGAACTGGAGTCTCTGAGGAATTTAGCAACATGGAGATGGTCGGTGACCTTGATAAGGACAATTTCACAGGGTGGTGAACACAAAGGTCAGATTGTTTAACACTGAAGGTAAATAAGATGTGGGAAAATAGTGAAAATGTTTGCAGTGATGTGGGATTTTGATTTTTTAGGGAAGACTTGAGCAAGTTTAATTGCTGGGGGGGGGGTAGAAAGGTATTTCATTAGATTTCAGGGTCAGCAAATTAGGATTCCTGCCTGTTTTTGTAACTAAAATTGTGTTGGAAAACAGTCACTCCCATTCATTTATGCATCGTCCCAGACTATTTTTATGCCACAACAGCTTTGCTTAGTTGTTATAATAGAGACACTATGGCCAACAAAACCAAAAATATTTACTCTCTGGCCCCTTATGGAAAAAGTTTGCAGGTCCCTGGATTAAGCTTAACTATTACATGCCCTAGCCCATTTAATTTCTACAGGAACACAAATAATTAACACATGCATGAGTGCTACATAAATACATAAATTCCCAAGTCAAATTGCTATTGAAATTCAGCTTACCAATTTAGCAACAGAAAAGACACACACACACACTAAATTATTGCTCTTCTGCTGATAATATACCTGTTGTTGACAAAACATAAACACATTTTACTTACTACCACACATCTAGAGCCATGTGCTCAGCCTGACACATGGTAGGCGACTGCTAAGTAGTGACTGAAACAAGAAAAGAAAGGAAACAGGTGCTGTACTTGAGAATCAAGACACCTGGGACAAGGAGTAAGGGATGTACTATAGATTTAGATAGATAACAGAGGCTTCCCTGGGTAAGTGGACTTAAACAAAGCCATCCCAGTGAGGTTTAGGGAGGTTGAAGTAAATCATTTTCCTCTAGACTTAATCTGGAAAGTAAGGAGGATTGGGTGGGGGAGATCTGGTTAAAGTTAGAGTATAAATGATGTGAAAACAAAGTCACAAACTGGCAGTTCATAGTTTGGCAGCAGGAAAGAAAAGTATCCACAGCTCTTTATTTGTTGCCATGAAACAAAGTAAAATGAGTTGAATTTATGTACATTCCATGCCATATTATACATCAAGGGCATGACCAGGGGTTGGTCTGTTAAAAAGCAAGTTAAAGCAACAAATTAGAAAAAGATATTTTCCACAAACGCTTTGCTTAACTGAAAATAAATGTTAAACACTAATAGATATTCAATAATGTAGAAATCCAACATAAAATAGTCCAGATAAAGCAAGAATAGTTATAGGAAATAAGTTCTGACAGAAAGCATAAAAATAGATATTACAGAAGAAATCATGGAAAATATCTTCTTATTTCTACAACTATTTTATATTGCTTTTCAATAAAAAGAATATCATGGTCAGCATTAAAAAAAAAAAACAGTATATATCAATTGACCAATCTTTTGACACTTTTCACTGAGTACAAACTATTTTCTACTTCCAATACTTTGGAATGTTATTTCCAATGGTTTGGAAATGAGGGAATTAGATTTCCCTATGAGAGTTAACTGTAAAATCAAGGCTTTTCACTGAGTACAAATAAAGCAGACCTATAACATATTAACAGATTTAAAACATGGGTTCCTTTACAGGATAGTGACAACTTATAAAATATGAGGAACAATCTGAGTGCAGAATCCCTCTAGATTCTTTCCCATAATTTTTTGTAGCTATATCGCTCACATGATATGACACTTCTAACTGGGTTTCATATTTTATCTATTTATGTAATATTTAATGAAATCACATTTGTAGTAACAACTACAACTACTCATAAACAGATGCAACAACTGCTTTCGGGAGCATACAATTCCTATCAGACAGTAATGGACACGCTGCTCTGTATAGGCAGCACTAGGATAGAAAGGGATAGTCAGTGATTCTGGTGAGTGCAGGAGAGAAAGGAAAGTTAATAGTGTTTCTCTGCAAGCTTGGTATAGGCATGTTTAGGGACCCCAGCTGGTGCTCCTTGAGTCACTGAGAAGTATGGGCATGGCTGGGTCCCCAGAATATTGCCTCGAGGCAGCTGTCCCAAGTCATCATGCTCAGGGCCATGGAATATTGTATGTGAGGAAATACACATTAAACACTTGCTTTAGCTTCTTCTGGAATGTATTACATAGAATAATAGATGACTTCTCCCAACAGAGCAACTTCCAGAGAATCACAACTGATGAGAAACCAGTCTTACATATCCCATAGCAGATTTAGCTTTGTAGAGCATATTTATTAATTTTAATTTTTTTCAATTTTTGCATAGAACTGGGCTGTAGGCCACAGGTATGGGGGGGTGCGAGGATTCACCAGAGACAGAGTGGGGAGCAGAACAGGTGGATCTACTGAAATACACTGCTAAGGGGAGCAGCAGGTGAGGCAGGAGAGGTCTGCCATGCCATGTAGGTCAGCTGCGTGGTGGGGGATGGAATTCAGGCCTTAGCAGTAATAACGATGAGACTTAACCCCTAGGCCACCAGGGAGGCCCTGTAGGGCATATTTAAAATTCTCAAACTGCAGAATCTGGACAGAGGCTGTAAAATCTAGGTATTTTCTGGCAGCATGTCACTTGGTAACTAACAAGGAACAGCGAAAATAATAGACAGATCAGTGAACAATATAAAAGAATCAAAGCAGTGGTTAATATACTAGTGAGAAGTGAGACTGAGGAGCCCTCTGTTCTGTTGAAAATGCCTAGCTAGTTTTCTTAATTATTTATACTAAAGTTTGGTTGATTTAAAAAAATGAAACTATTTTCTACTTCCAATACTTTGGAATGTTATTTCCAATGGTTTGGAAATGAGGGAATTAGATTGCCCTATGAGAGTTAACTGTAAAATCAAGAATATCATTGATCATATACATATATACAGTATTACAAGAAAGAAAAAAATTTATAATATGAAATCACCTATAATACTAAATTTTCTGTCTCCAGACATTAATTAATGGTATAACTTGAAGGGCCCAGAAGGTCCAAATGCCTTCTTTGACAGATGTGGATACTAAGACTCAAAAAGTTTACAAGATTTCTCCTGGGACACAAGGTCAGTTCTGAGTTAGCTAATCCAGCCTCTTAAAGCTCCAGTCAGCTATCCCAGGTCTTAGTCTATCGTTTTTCTCCTTCACATGGAATTTTCTGATTAGTTGGACCTACTTTAGTGATCGAGTTACATAACTGAGTAACAAATTACCCTATGACTCAATATGTAAAACCACCACTTACAATGCCCATTGAGTCTATGGATCACAGATTCAGACAGGGCATTATGGATATGGGCTGAGACTGGGATCATCGAAGACTTGTTCACATGTCTGCTAACTGTTGGGAGCTATTGCTAGGCCCTTAATGGGGGCTGTGGACCAGAACACCTGCAAATAGCCTCTCCAGTAAGCCTGAGCTTCAACGGTGGGCATCACAAGAGAAAGCCAGACAAGACACATATTGCCATTTATGACCTAGCTTGGAAGTCATGCAAGACTTCCCATTGTTTTTCATCCTATTGCTTTTGTTGTTGTTGTTGTTGTTGTTGTTAAAGCAGTCTTGAATTTCCACCCTAGTTCAAGGGGAGAGGAACAGACTTCACCTCTTGATGGAAGTGGCAAGGTCTTGGAATAGACCTGTGGACCAGAAATTGCTGTACTTTTGGAAATGACAACCTGCTACAATTAGAATTAAAGCATTATTTACAAGAAGAAAACTTGAGGGAGAAAAGAGGAAGCAAAAGAACAACTAATAAATCACAACTGAAGGCTGAATGTGCCCACTCCACTTTCTCTCTCTCTGGGGAACTTTGAGATCTGTGCTTACTACAAATTGAATGGGAATAAAGCATTTTAACTCAACATGATTGAAGCTTTTATTTCATTTTACTGCCTAGTTTTGTGTGTTAAAAAGTATTTTATAGGATGTATTGTTAGCATAAAAGCCTTCACAATGAGAAAAAGGGTGACATTTTAATTGAAGAAATTATTTTTTAAAAATAGATCCTGTACTAGACTATAAAGAAAACATCAATAAATCTCCTAAAGCACAAAGTGCACAGACATATTCTCTGACCACAGAACCATAAAACTACAAATTAGGAACAAACATTTAAACAAAATTCCCACCCACTTGGAAATTTAAAAATACCCTTCTACATATCTCTTGTGTATAAAAGGGGAAATATGATTGCAATTACAGAATAGTTAGAAAATAAGAAATGATGAAAACACTGCAAATCAAAACTCATGGGATATGGCTAAAGCTATAATGAAGAGGCATATAAATCAGTAAGGAATGAAGAACACCACCAGCAGAAGCAGCAGCAATGTCTGATACTTCATGTGCCAGGCAGTGTTCTAGCAGTTTTACATGTATCAACTCATTTAATTCCCACAGCAATATCTAGATAGAAACTATTTAATTCTCATATTCAGAGGAGAAAATTGAGACACAACAGGAACGAGTGACTTGAGCAAGCTTATGCAACTAGTCCCTATCCTATGCTAAAGCAATATTCTAGGAATTGGGGTTACAACAGTGACCTAGACAGACAAAGTCCAAGATCTGTCATAGTTCCTCATTATTGCTGGGCAGGAGTGGGAGTTCTAGCTCCCCACAAGGTTTCTACAGCTACCTTCCTGGTTTGGAGGGGCAAAGTGCCTCATTACTGCTCTACATGTGACCTCACTTCTGCTGGGTGGTAGTGAAGCCCCATGGGGGCAGGGAGGAGGACTGTTATTGTGGGAGTGGGGGTAGAAGTCCGGACTCCCCATGTGGCCTCCACTGGCACTATAGAGGGGAGGGTGGAGGGAATTTGACTTGTTACTGCCTGGTGGGGATGAAAATCTCAGTCCCTACTTATCTTTTGTGACTCTACCTTGGCAGGTGTACAGGAAGTCTTGGTATATTCACGTGGGGGTTTGAGGTCTAGGCTCCCCACTTGGACATTGCTGGCACTGGTGGAAGCCACAGTTATTTTTTGTGGGTTTTGGCTATAGTAAAGCAGCTATTATCTTAAGTTTCCTATTTTGCCAGGCTGATGCTTTCCTGGTTCTTTGGCTAAACAGCAGGCTTTTGTTGGAGCTTTTTTTGGTCTGTGCCTGTGGATGTTTGTGGGTTGCTAGTTTCTTCAGCTCCAAGTCTGGGACGGATGAGGCAAACAAGCAAACAAAAAACAGGGAACTAACCACTGTGTCATTTCCCAGGTTCAGAAGTTCCTAGCTCCTCTGCCTTCCTCTCTCTACCTTTCAGTTTTTTTATGTTTCTTTTATATATAATGTATAAGGGTTTTAGTTTTACTTAGCTGGAGGAACAGGGAAAAGTATATATATTTCCCTTTCCATGTACTCTCCCAACAGCACATGCCCATTCTTAGACTAGCAGAAGAAGCAGAGTGACAATCATTGACAGTGACAGAGGTGGGGGTAAAGGGGCTATAAGCCCATGCACAAGTGGACACACAGATGTGGTAGCCTTAGGCACAGACACAGATAATTCATCCATAGTCACAGAAAGAAAGCTGAGAATATACTACAAATGCAGGGAGTTCAGTGGATTTGGGTTATGAAGGAAGTTCTCTAGCATTAGATTCCATTGTCTCAATGAAACAAGAAGGGAGGCCAACAACTAAGAAAAGGAGAGGGGACAGGGAAGATTGGGATTTTGCAGAGAGAAGTGTTGCTTTGGAGGATGGTAGAGTGAACTAATTAGAGAAATATGGTAGGCTTGCTGAGCATTCCAAAATCACATAAATTTAAAAGAATCACAGTAGTATAGTTGCTGTTTTCCTACAGGTCAAGGGACAGAGTAAGCAGATAGATATGAGTTGAATCAATAACTGATGTCAGAAGACGGAAAAAACAAGGACATGGAGGGTGTGTAAGAGTAATTATGATGATGAAAGCAAAATCAATACCATAGCATGGCACAACTCGGGAAGGCTCTGTTTATATTTTGCAACACCCTGACCCATCATAGACTTTAATGTGAAGAAGGATGACTGGAGACAACAGGCAGCACACATTTGGGGGTGACTGCATCAGGAGTACTAATGGAGTTGAAGAATTGTTAAATTGTTAAAGTGAGACTGAAAAGTTAGAAGCACTCACAGGCAAGAGCTGATGGCTACCAAGAAGATATTTGAACTTGAGATTTAGGAGGTACAACAGATAATGGAAGAAAAAGATCTAGGGTAAGAGAGTATAGTGAAGTGAGGTAGATGGAGGACCACTGACAAACTAGATGCCCTTACCAACTCCCCCACTGATGATAAATAAAAATGATGAACATAATAAAGAGATATACATTTTAAATGTGAATTAAATTTGAATTTATTTTCTTTTAAAGATTTATTTATTTGGGCCTCCCCTGGTGGCGAAGCAGTTGAACACTGGGCTGCAAAGGTGCCCGCAGCCTCTGCAGCACCAGTTGGATTCCCCGGCCACTGGACGAGGGTCCCACATGGTGCACAGACCTTTCCTGCCGCGCCCGCTGCTCCCCTCAGCAGTGTATTTCATCGTTCTGCCTGTTCTGTTCCCCGCTCTGGCTCTGGTGAATTCTCTCACCCTCCCGCACTTCTGACTGTACCCAGTGCTTATATAAATAAATAATAAAATAAAATCTTTTAAAAAAAGATTTATTTATTTATGCATACAAGAACTGGGGTGTAAGCCAGAGGTGTGTGGGGGAGAATGTGAGAGAATTCACCAGAGAAAGTCGGGAGCAGAACAGTCAGGTCTACTGAAACTGTTGAGGGGAGCAGTGGGCAAGGCAGGAGGGGTTCACTTTAAATTTAAATGAATTGGTAATAAAGTAAATCCAAAACAAACTCAAAACAAGGTCCCAGTGAAATGACAAAGGCACTGATGCTGGCTCTGGCACTGATGACTTTGACAGATCAGGTGATCTTGAGATCCAGTGTTCACTGATTTGTGAGATAGAGAGGAGAGATGACAAAGCCCCACTCCAGCCCCCAAAGGCAGTATGAAAGACCACATCCTACATAAAGCTCTACAGGGGGTACTAGAAATAAAATTGCCCCCATAGCAGATGACAAGGACATTTGCTTAAAATTTGGCACTGGGAGTAGGAGCCCAGAGGGGGATCTGGCAGCAGCGCCGGGGCAGACCCCTGGCGCAAGAAAGTGTGTTTCTGACGTGCCATTTTAGAATAGGGACCTTTGCTTCAACCAAGACTGCTTGTAACTTGGAGAGGGCTGCCCCGATAGCCAGAGGTGAGCTGAAGGCCCCCACAAGCCAGGCCCCACCTGGCAGGAGTTGGAGCCCAGAGGGGGATCCAGCGATTTGAAGCCCAGCGAGCAATCCAGCCACCCCACCTCCAGTGCAGTCTGTGGGACTTCAAGACACACCTTTGGAATTAAACAAATACAGAAGGAGGAGATATTCTGTGACAGCAACCATTAACATATTCATAGTACCACTGCCCTCCTGGACTGCTGGCATAATAGTATTTGACTTGACTAGACCACCAGTTTCTGACATCTCAGAAAGAGCACTCCAAAAAGATGCTGGCCAGTACCAGTGACACAGAGTCCCAACACATAGGACAAATTAGAAAACAAGCAGCAGGGAGAGAAAAACTACAAGCAACCAAGCAAGTCCTCAGGGAAAAGACACACCACAAAATGAAAATCACCCACCAGATTGCAACATCAGTGACTTGGAAGAACTTCTGAGCCTTCCAGAAAGAGAATTTAAAATTGTCATGCTTAAAAAACTGACAGAAGTCATAAAGGAAAACAACGATAAGGGAAAAATAATCAATGATCAGAAGAATGAAATTGAGTCCTTAAAGAGGGAACTGAAAGAAATACAGATCAAAAGATTAATGGAGGAGCTAAATAACTCTGGGAAAAGCAGTGATAGCAGAATAGATGAAATGGAAGAACGAATAAGTACTCTCGAAGACACAGAAATAAAAAGAACCAAAAAGACAAGGAAAGAGAAGTACGAATGAAGAAAGTCTTTGGGAACTATCTGACTCCATGAGGAAAGAAACTATAAGAGTTATAGGAATCCCAGAAGGAGAGGAGAGAGACATAGGAACAGAGAAAATATTCAAGGAAATAATTGAAGAGAACTTCCCAAACATGAAGAAGAAGCTGAAAATAGACATACAAGAAGCAAGAAGAACACCAAACTTCCATGACGAAAGGAAAAATACAGCAAGACACATAATAGTAAAGCTCCCAAGAATCCAAGACAAGGAAAAAAATAATGAAGCTGACAAGAGGGAAGAAACAGATAATATACAAAGGAAAACCAATCAGGCTGACATCAGATTTCTCCAAAGAAACACTACGGGCAAGGCAAGAGTAGAGGGACATAGTCAACAGACTCCATGACAACAAATGTCAACCAAGAATACTCTATCCTGCAAAGCTTTCCTTCCTCTGTGAAGAAAGAATAAGGACCTTCCCACACAAACAGAAACTCCGGAATTTCATTATGACTAAACCCCCACTCCAAAATATACTACAAGGAGTCCTAAAGCCAGAACCAACAGAGGGATGAATAAAGACGAAACAAGACAAAAAAAAAATTATTAAAAAAAAATAAAACCAGAGAAAAGACAAACAAAATGGCAAATATAGACGCTAACATATCAATATTAACCCTAAAGGTAAACCAACTAAACTCTTCAATAAAAAGATACAGAGGGCCTCCCCTGGTGGCACAGCGGTTGAGCGCTGGGCTGGGAAGCTGCCCGCAGCCTCTGCAGTGCCGGTTCGATCCCCAGCCACTAGCGAGGGTCCCATATGGCATGGCAGACCTCTCCTGTATCGCGCGCTGCTCCCCTCAGCAGTGTATTTCGTCAGTCTGCCTGTTCTGTTCCCCGCTCTGGCTCTGGTGAATTCTCTCACCCACCCGCACTTCTGACTGTATCCAGTGCTTGTATAAATAAATAAATAAATCTTGAAGAAAAAAAAAAAGACACAGAGTCGCAGGCTGGATTAAGAAACAAAACCCAACATTTTGCTGTCTCCAGGAAATGCACTTAACTACAAAAGATAAAAATAGACTCAAAGTAAAAGTATGGAAAACAATCCTACAAGCAAATGGACCAAAAAAGAAGGCAGGAACAGCTATACTATATCAGATAAAACAGACTTCAAACTCAAAAAAATAAAAAGAGACCTAGATGGCCACTACATTATGATCAAGGGGACAATACTTCAAGAAGAAATAACACTCATTAACATATACTCAAAATGAAGGAGCACCAAAATTTATCAGACAACTATTATCATCTCTGAAAACAGAAATCAGAGAAAACACATATGTAGTAGGAGATATCAACACACCACTATCAATAATGGATAGATCAATGAGACAAAAAGTAAGTAAGGACATTAAAGCTCTAAATAAGGATCTAGAGCTCATGGGCTTAACAGGCATCTATAGAACTCTAAACCCAAAAAAATCTGAATACAGATTTTTCTTAAGTGCACACGGATCATTCTCCAGGATCGATCACATACTGGGACACAAAACAAACATCAAAAGATACACCAAGATTGAAATCATACCAACCATCTTCTCTGACCATGAAGGCATCAAACTAGAAATAAACCATAAAAAGAATGCAAGGAACTCTCCTACCTCATGGAGATTGAAACCCACACCACTGGAAGACCGCTGGACTAATGAGGAGATCAAAGAAGAAATTAAAAAATGCTTTGAGTTGAATGACAAGGAGGACACCAGTTTCCTAAATCTATGGGATGGGGCAAAAGCAGTAATAAAAGGAAAATATATAGCAATAAAGGCTCACATCAAGAAACAAGAAAGAATGCGAAGAAAAAACCTAATCTCACAGCTCAAACAACTAGAAAAAGAACAACAAAAAAACCCTAAAACCAGTAGAAGAAAAGAAATAATAAAAATCAAAGCAGAAATAAATGAAACTGAAACTAAAAAAAATCCAAAAGATCAATGAAGCCAAAAGTTGGTTCTTTGAAAAAATAAATAAAATAGACAAACCCCTAGCTAGGCTCACAAAGGAAAAACGGGAGAAAGCACAAATAAATAGGATCACACATGAAAGAGGAGAAATCACAACAGACACAGAAGAAATCAAAAGAATAATCAGAAACTACTATTAACAGTTATATGCAAACAAGCTCAACAATCTAGAAGAGATGGACAAATTCCTACAACTCTACAATCACCCAAAGCTAGATAAAGACTATATAGAACACCTAAACAGACCAATTATAAGCAGTGAAATTGAAATGGTAATCAAATCCCTCCCCAAAAACAAAAGCCCAGGGCCAGATGGATTTACAAATGAATTCTAACAAACATTCAGAAATGAATTAGTGCCCATTCTTCACAAACTCTTTTAAAAAATTGAGAAGGAAGGGATAATACCAAACATGTTCTATGAAGCCAACATTACACTAATACCAAAACCGAACAAGGACAACACAAAAAAAAGAAAACTACAGGCCAATCTCTCTAACAAACACTGATGCAAAAATCCTCAATAAAATTTTAGCTATCAGAATCCAACAATGTATCCATAAGATAATTCGCCATGACCAAGTAGGATTTATTCCAGGGACACAAGGATGGTTCAACAGCTGAAAATCAATCATTGTAATCTAACACGTCAACAAAAAGAAATATAAAAACCATATGATAATATCAATAGATGCTGAGAAAGCTTTCCACAAAGTACAACTCATTTATGATAAAGGGCCTAGAAATTCGCAGGATACGAGGAACATACCTCAACATCATAAAGGCCATATATGACAAGCCCACAGCCAATATCATTTTCAATGGTGAAAAGCTGAAAGCATTTCCACTAAGATCTGGAACAAGACAAGAATGTCCACTCTCACCACTGCTTTTCAATATAATACTGGAAGTCCTAGCCAGAGCAATAACACAAGAGAAAGACATACAAGGAATCCAAATAGGCAAGGAAGAAGTCAAACTATCACTATGTGCAGATCATATGATAATATACATAGAGAACCCCAAAAACTCCACAGAAAAACTAATCAAACTAACCAATCAGTTTAGTAAAGTAGCAGGATACAAAATCAACATGCAAAAATCAGTAGCGTTCCTATACACAAACAATCAATCTGAAGAAGAAATCAAGAAAACCATCCCTTTTATTATTGAAACAAACAAAACAATCAAATACTTGGGAATAAACCTAACAAAAGAGGTAAAGGACCTATACAAAGAAAACTATAAAACACTGTTCAACTAGAAGAAGACACAAAGAAATGGAAAGACATCCCCTGCTCATGGGTTGGAAGCATTAACATTATCAAAATGGCCATCCTACCAAAAGCAATTTACAGATTCAATGCTATTCCAATAAAAATTTCAATGACATTTTTCAAAGAAATAGAACAAATATTGATGAAATTCATATGGAGTCACCCAAAACCCCAAATAGCCAAAGCTCTCCTGAAAAAAAAAAAAAAGAGGGGAATGGAGGCATCACACTTCCAGATTTCAAAGTTTACTACAAAGCCATAATAATCAAAACTGCATCATATTGGAACAAGAACAGACACACTGACCAATGAAATCAAATAGAAAATCCAGAAATAAACCCACAGATTTACAGCCAACTAATCTTTGACAAAGGAGCAAAGAATATGCAATGGAGCAAAGAAAGTTTGTTCAATAAATGGTGCTGGGAAAATGGGGTCGCTACATGCAGAAGAATGAAGCTTGACTACTACCTCACACCATGCAGAAAAACCAACTCAAAATGGATAAAAGAACTAGACAAAAGACCTGAAACCATAAAATACATAGAAGAAAATATAGGCAAAACACTACAGGACATGTACCTCAAAAACATCTTTACAGACACATCACCCAAAGCTGTGAGAGTGAAGGCAAAGATAAACACCTGGGACTACATCAAAGAGCTTCTGCACAGCAAAAGAGACAATAACCAAAACAAAGAGAAACCCCACCAACTGGGAGAACATTTTTGCACACAACACTAATGATAAAGGACTGATCACAAAAATCTACAAAGAGCTGATGAAACTTAACAAAAATAAAGAAAATAATCCAGTCAAAAAATGGGAGAAGACCTAAAAAGAAACTTCTCCAAAGAGGAAATGCAAATGGCCAACAGGCATATGAAAAAATGTTTAGCATCACTTGTAATCAGGGAAATGCAAATCAAAACTACCATGAGATACCATCTTACACCAGTGAGAATGGCACATATTAAAAGAACTAGCAACAACAAATGTTGGCGAGGATGTGGAGAAAAAGGAACTCTCCTGTACTGCTGGTGGGAGTGAAAAACTGGACCAACCACTGTGGAAAGCAGTGTGGAAATTCCTCAACCTACTAAAGATAGAGCTTCCATATGATCCAGCAATTCACTCCTAGGTATTTACCCAAAGGACACAGAAACATTAATTCAAAAGGGCACCTGCTCCCCTGTGTTTATAGCAGCACTATTTACAATAGCTAGGCTATGGAAACAACCCAAATGCTCAAAAATAGATGACTGGATCAAGAAGATATGGTATATATACACAATGGAATATTACTCAGCAATCAAAAAAAGATAAAGTCATGCAATTTGCAGCAACATGGATGGAGCTGGAAGGATTGATGCTCAGTGAAATAAGCCACAAAGAAAAAGAAAAATACCAGATGGTCTTACTAATAGCAGGAATTTAGAAAACCTAAATAAAGGACCAGGAAAAAGACTAATTATAATAAAGAAAAAATCACAATCAACAAGCAACTATAAACCAGAGACACATTCCGGGGGCAAAAGGGGAAAGAGAGGAGGGATTAGGGTCAAAATAAGGGGGGTGCAATTGTATGGGGAATATAACCAAAATGAAAATGCATACATTGTGCAAAAACGAAAAATGATGTAAGAATTATATAAAATAAAATATATTAAATAAATTAAACATATAAAATATATTAAACATAAAAAAATAAATAAAATATGGCACTGGGTGAAAGGGAAACAAAACTCCTCCCTAAAAATTTATAAGCACAAGTCAATCTCTAGGAGCTTTGCTGCAAGAGTTGTACTACTTGGATGAGAAACTACTAGGTGAGAATGTGGTTTGAAGTGGCCCACCTTCAGTGCACCCCGTGGTACCTGGCAGAAACAAATGCAAATATCTTTTAAATGAATGCCCTTCAATTTAGGCTTCAAAGAAGTCCCATAGCAATATGAATCCACAGTTTGATTTTTTTTTTAAAGCATCATGAGTTAGATACAACAAAAATAACAAGCAACTGGCTACTCATAAAAAGTTAGTCAGATATTGAAAATATATGATGGCACAGAATTTGTATACAATTTGTAAGAAAGCGACAGAAACTAAGGAGCCATTTGCAGGAGATAAGATTTTTCAAACAGAAATTTATACAAAGGAATCTAAAAGAGATTAAGGTTTTTGTTTTTGTAAAACTGAGGCTTATGTGGTCACATTTTAAAATGCATTTCTATATGCTAGCAACAATTAGAACATGTAATAAAAAAGGATTATTTATTATTTACTATCAAAACTATCAAATACCTAGGAATAAATTTAAAAGAATATAAGAGCTATATAACACAAAAATATTGAGAGACATTAGAAAATAGATGGAAAGAGCTATCTTCGTGGTCAGAAAGATCCAATATTATAAAGTTGTTATTCCTTTTCAAATCCATCCATAGATCAAAATTTATCCCAAATAAATCCCAACAAGATGTTTGAGTGGGTGTTGCATTGAGGCGTGGATCATGGAATCTGGCTAGATGGTTTGCAAGTGTATCAGGACTGACATCAAAAGTCAGTTGAGAAAATATGGGCTTTAAATAAATAATGCTACAACAACTGGTTATTCACATAGGAAAAAATTAATCTGAACCCCCATCTCACACCACATGCCAAAAATCAATTCTAGGTGGATAGAAGGCTTAAAATGAGGTAGAGCTTTAAGAATTTTAAAAGAAAATATCCCTTTCAATGAAAAGGGAAGGAGTTCTGAAGCTAGACAGAAAAGCACACAATAACAAAATATCAAAGTCATTCACATTAAAATTGAGAACCTTTTCATAACAAGAGTGAAAAAAAACTAGCCATGAATTGGGGGTATTTGCTATACCTTTGTAACAAAGGGTTAGTATCCACACTACATGAAAACTATAAGCCAAAAAGAAAAATACAAGCTCATTTATTTTAAATGGGAAAAAGATTTGAATGGGCATGTCACTGAAGAAAGAACACAAATGGTGAATTAACATGAAAATATGCTCAACTTTCTTTAATCAGGGAAGTGCAAATTAAAACCACAGTGACATATTATTTCAATCTCATCAGTTTGACAAAAAATTTTAAATGTGAATGAAAAAAGATGTGGAGCCACTGAATTTTTCTACTTTGTTGGTGGGAGAGTAAATTTATTCCACTCATTTTGAAAGATAATTCGGCATTATCTTATCAGGTTAAAAATGGACGTGTTCTTTGACCAAGCAATTCTATTCTCTGATATTTAACACAGAGAACCTCTTAAGCATGTGTACTAGGAGATGGGTATAAGGATGATCATAGAAACACACTTGCAACAGTAAAAACTAGAAATAACCAAAACGTTCACCAGCAGAATGGGTTCAAAAATTATGGTATATTCAGATAATTGAATACTTTATAATAAAAAAAAAGAATCAAATACAGTTATTTGCAACAAAACAGCTAAGCCTCAGGAATATGTTATTGAGTGGGGGAAAAATCACAAAAACTAAAATTCCAATTTTATGGAGTTCAAAAACGTAAAAAATACATATTACATATGTTCAGACATATATGTGCTTGTGGTTAAATATAAACAAAATAAAAAGAATGATGAAGAAAGAAGGATAGATTTGGAGAGGGATACAGAGGGGCCTAAATGTGCTATTTCTTGAATAGGGCAGTGAGGACACAAGTGATCCATGTATTGTTCATTTTTTATTCTTAAACATTATTTTATAAATATTCTTTTATATGTATTTTATATTTAATAAAAATAAAAATTCCAAGTCTCTTTGGAATGAGGTTAAAGTGGTTTATCAGCATAACTTCATGCTGGAAAGCTGGGAACAGAGAAGGACTCTAATAAAAGTCCAATTAAATAAAGTTACACCTATATAACACAATAGCATGCAGAAATGAAGATGAATTAGAAGTGCATATACTGACATGAGGTGCTCCTTATGTAACAGATAAAAATTATAGAGCAATATGGTATGTTGTTTATAGAAGAAACATAAAAATACATATGCATAAAAAGTGCTTAGTATATCAAAAAGTTAACAGTGTTGGGATGGGTGTTGGCTCTTAGGACTATATATGACTTGTTTTTCATCATGATTTCTCCCACTTTTCCCCATACTGTTATAGGACAGGGAGAGGGGTAGCCCAAACCCCGCAAACCTGCGTGTTCTGAATGGGTTCTGCCATCCGCCGCATCAACACAAAACATATGAGACTTTAATGGGAAGGAACTTTAATACAATTTGGAAACAATACAGGAAAGGCAAAGAATCTAGTTTCTAAATCAAGCACCCAAAGTTACCCATCCCCTCGTGGGTAAAACTCCATCCAAATGAGATCGGCCCAGAACAAGGCCCCAAAGCCTGCCACAAGTCTAAAGCATCTTCCAGTGGGGACCCACAGAAAAGGGTCAGAAACAACCAGACAAGCCCAGAAGGAAAAGAGCAAAATCAACATCAAGATAAAAGCTGCCATTGTCACCTCCCCACGGGTCTCACCCACATCTGTGTCACCCAGTCCACGACCAAAAGACAAGCGCAGTTTCTTCACATGTCTCTAGGCTCCACGCGCCTCCTCCAGGTCTCCTGGCTCCATCCTGCTTCCTTCCTTCCTCAGTCTCCTCTGCAGCTTCTCCTCTTCCTGCTCAGCTCCACCCTCCCTTGGGTGGGGCAGGGAACCTCCCCCTTTCCTGGGGACCACCCTGTTACAATACCAGTAACATGTATTACTCTTATACAAAAACGAAAAGAATTAAAAATTATATCTCAGAAACACTAGAAAGAACCATAGGTAGAAAACATTTGGAAATGTCCTTCATAAAATAAAGCATATTATTTGAAGAAAATGACTGTACTTTTCCTAGAGCTACAAAATGAGATTTGAAGATAAATGAATCTATCATTTCTTTTTTTTTTTTGCTCAGAAGGTGAAATATAATAAAGATTTAAATTCTTCCCAATTTAGTAATAGAATTAAAACATTCCCAAATAAGATCCCAATAATTTTTTTTTAATTGGTAAAATGGTTTTACTGTTCACCTGGAACAGTAAATGGGATTGTCAATAATAGAAATCTGAAATTAAGAATTACGAGCTTATACTTGTTCTAACAGATACTGAAATGAATGATAAAGCAATAACCATTGAACCACTATAATAGCCAAATAGGAAGCTTGTACACATCTAACAGAAAAGTTCTCAAACACATCTTTTTGCACTTTTAGAAACAATGTATGATGAAGGAAATAATGGAAATAGAGAAAGTGTTGGACTGTTTAATCAATAATGTTAGAGTAACAGCTAAGGAAGGGTACCTTTCCACCTTAAACTGTATCCTAAAGTAAAACTGACTATATCTAAAATAAATTTAGATATATTAATGTAAAATATGTAAAGCATTCACAATGAAGGGAACAGAGAAAATATGTAACAGATTCAGAGTGGTGTAAGTCACTAAATCCAATGACTTTGCAAAACCAATTGATAATCTTTTATATATATATAACTTTTTTTAAAAAGATTTATTTATTTATTTATACAAGCACTGGGTACAGTCAGAAGTGTGGGAGGGTGAGAGAATTCACCAGAGCCTGAGTGGAGAGCAGAACAGGCAGACTGACGAAATACACTGCTGAGGGGAGCAGCAGGAGCAGCAGGAGAGGTCTGTCGCGCCATGTGGGACCCTCACCAGCGAATGGGGATTGAACCGGCGCTGCAGAGGCTGAGGGCAGCTTCACAACCCCGCACCGGGGAGGCCCCCAATTGATAATCTTTCCTTTACTACCTATCTTTGGTTTCTATGACACACATTGCCCTGATTTTTCTCCTACCACTTTGGTCACTGCTTCTCTAATTCCTTTGCAGGAGTCGCCTCCCCTGGAAGTCATTCTATGTTGAGTTCCTCAGCCTTATTCCTTCTCTACACTGTCTCCCAAAATATCCACATTCATATCCAGGGCTCCAATGACCTCCTCTACTCAGGTGACTCAAATTCAATTCTAGCCCATCTATTTCTTATCAGTTTTGCCTAAGTCCCTTAAAGAAACAGGTGCCATACTAAAATGGATAATTAAGGGACTTTAGTGAAGAGCTTATTGACAAAGGGGTTGGGGGGGAAGTAATAGAGGATAACGGGACAGTATCATAAGGGGCTATTGCACCTTATTCCTAAGGAAGTGATGAGGCAGAAATGACTGCTCGATGAGAGAAAGAGAGAAGAAGGAAGAAGAGGGGGAAGAATGGCACTCAAAGGAAGAGACAAAAAAGGAGAGTTTTGAGGGCCTCCCCAGTGGCGCAGTGGTTGAGCGCTGGGCTGCGAAGCTGCCCGCAGCCTCTGCAGCACTGGTTCGATCCCCGGCCCCGGCGAGGGTCCCACATGGAGGGCAGACCTCTCCTGCCGCGCCCGCTGCTCCCCTCAGCAGTGTATTTCGTCAGTCTGCCTGTTCTGTTCCCCACTCTGGCTCTGGTGAATCCTCTCACCCTCCCATGCTTCTGACTGTACCCAGGGCTTGTATAAATAAATAAATAAATCTTTAAAAAAAAAAAAAGGAGAGTTTTGAAAGGGAAGGTAGAAAGATGAGGTAGGGAAGAGAGGAAGGAGAGAAACATGAAAAGATAATGAAGTATGTGGGTACCATGAAATACTCAAAATTCACTCTGTTCCTTCAGTCTTCTGCCTATACCTCCCATCAGATGAATCCAGCTGGAAGTCAGAGGACATAGGACCAGTTGCTGGGCTACATGGCATCTTGATGCAGTCTGTACTGGTCTTTCTAGACATGGAGAGGGTAAAAATGGCTCTAATGGGCAAGTAGAATTCACCTAATATTCATCTCCTACTTGGCTTCTTTAGGATATTCCAAGAATATTTCCAACTCAACAGGCCCCAAATTGAACTCGTGAACTGCCCACTTAACCTCTCCTTTCAAAAAAAGAAACTAATAAAAAAACCCAGACTGATCTTCTTTCAATGTTTTCT
The DNA here is from genome assembly GCF_014898055.3 of Talpa occidentalis. NCBI lineage: Eukaryota > Metazoa > Chordata > Mammalia > Eulipotyphla > Talpidae > Talpa > Talpa occidentalis. The sequence continues at coordinate 88,842,673 of NW_026555331.1, forward strand.
GTCATCAAATTGGCTCAAGATCCAGTCTGTATAACCATTTAGGAATGGACTGTAGCAGGGCAAAAGTACACTCAAGTGGATCACTGAAGAGGCTATTATGCTAGTCTAGCAGAAATGATGATAGAATGGACAAAGGGAGTGTTGGTAAAGATGAAGGGAAGGGGATAGGTTGCAATAGATAGACTGAGGAGACATTTAGAAAGATATTTAGAATATCAATAGGAGTTGGAATGGATGTTGGAGATAAGGTAACGAGGATGCCAAAGATCACATCTTTAGTGATTTTTCCATAGATGTTAGGAAGGAGGCACACTCCTTAAAATGGACTTGTTGACCCTGCATAGTCAGCATCACCTACCCTCTACCCCACCATCAAGCTTTCTTTTATCTTATGCCAGGCCCCTCTTGGAATCTGGGCTATACTCATGTTCTTTCAGTTTTTATTTCCTGTGCTTGATCCTAAGCAGGACCTTTGCACCTGCTGTTTTCACTACCTGTAATATCCTTCCCCAGTTACCAATACCTCTTTTCCATCATAGCTCAATCAGCTTTTCTCAGAGAAGTCTGCCCTGACTAAGAGGACTAGATTTAGCTCTCATCTGTTGTACCTTCCCTATATAGAGTCCGTCCATTAGCAACTCATACTCCTTTGTGTAGCTTTTCAGTTAATGTCTGCCCTATCCTGAATCCCCCCCAGGACTATAAACTCCATTAAACACAGAGACTATATCTATATTGACTTATACTTAGTGCTTCTCATAGTGCATGACATACTGTAGTTCACACACACACACACACACACACACACACACACACTCTTTGATGAATGAATGAAGTAAAACCAAATGGCTATATCAGACACTGATGGATGGAATGAATTTAAATTATAATCCCTTGTTAAAATAATGATACTTCAGCAAAAAATTATTAAAAAGTTAAAATGTAGGACAATAAGAATAGATAAAAATTATCATCTCCCCCTACATTAAAAAGTAAAGAGCAAATGATATGTGATAAATCTGGAGACATTCATAATATAAAGACAGGCTTATATCCTCATTAGAGTTCTCACTCCATCAACAATAAACACACTAATAGTATCTAACAGGAATTTATAAAAACAGAACAAAATAATCCCACAGAATATAAAGTGTTATAACAATTTTCACTGTAAAAACTGTAACTCAAATCAAACTGACCTAAACTATAAGGAAACATGTTATCTCATGTAATCAGAAGGTTGGGTGGCTTCTCTCAAAATCACAACATGGCATCCAGTGGCCAGTAGGGCAACATGCTTTCTTGCTCAGACCCATCAGAGAAAAATGAGTCTATTCCTCTTCAGCTTTATGGTGTCAATTTAGGGCCAACCTGGATCCAATCTACTGTCAGAGGAACGCCACGTTGTGATTTTCAACTTTTCACTAGGTAGAGATTGCTAGGGTTACCAGGCTTGGTTTTTGTTATTAAGGACCCATTCCTGGTGCTGGAGTAATTCCACAAATCACATTGTTTTTTAAGGAGTCAAATACAATGTCTACTATAATTGGTCATAATTGTAAGGAGTGAGGAAGAAAAAGAAAGTAAAAAGCAATGAGGCATCACTGTTCAGTTCTCAAGCAATGTTCGTTTGCATTTCAAGAAATTATATTACGCAGTGAAAACAGATTATAAATTAATTTAATCTTTCAGGAGGGCAGCTTTGTAATATATGACAAACCTTTAAAACATTTATGACATATTAAAACAGTATGGCACTAGAATAAAAACAGACACACAGACCAATGGGATCAAATAGAAAGCCCAGAAATATAGCCACACATATATGGACAACTAATCTTTGACAAAGAAGAAATAATATACAATGGAACAAGGAGAGTTTGTTCAATAAAGGGGCTGGGAAAACTGGACCACCACATGCAAAAGAATGAAACTAGACCACTACCTCACACCATGCAACTCAAAATGGATGAACATAAGACCTGAAAGAATTGAACATAAGACCTGAAACCATAAAATATATAGAAGAAAATATAGGTAAAAAACTACAAGACATACATCTCAGTAACATCTTCAAAGACTCATCCCCCAAAGCAAAGAAAATGAAGGAAAAGATAAACAGCTGGGATTAGATCAATTTTGCTGCTTCTGCACAGCAAAAGAGACATTCATAAAAACATAGAGACACCCTACTGGTAGTAGAAAATTTTTGCACTCCATACAACTGATAAGGGACTAATCACAAAGGTCTACAAAGAACTCACATGACTCAATGAAAACAAAGTAAACAATCCAGTCAAAAAATGGGCAGAAGAGCTAAAAAAGACACTTCTTTATTTTTTAAAATTTTTTTTAAATTTTTATATTCCCCATACAATTGCGACCCCCTTATTTTGACCCCAATCCCCAATCCCTCCCCTCCCCGGCCCCCACCCCCCTTAGAGTGTCTCTGGTTCATAGTTGTTTGTTGATTTTGATTTTTACTTTCTTATAGTTATTCTTTTTCCTGGTCCCTTATTTAAGTTTTCTAGATTCCTGCTATGAGTGAGACCATCCGGTATTTTTCCTTTTCTTTCTGGCTTATTTTGCTGAGCATGATCCCTTCCAGTGCCATCCATGTTGCTGCAAATTGCATGTGTTTATCTTTTTTGAATGCTGAGTAATATCCCATGGTGTATATGTACCACATCTTCTTGATCCAGTCATCTATTTCTGGGCATTTGGGTTGTTTCCAAAGCTTAGCTATTGCAAACAGTGCTGCTATAAACATAAGGGTGCAGGTGCTCTTTGGAATTGATGTTTCTGTGTCCTTTGGGTAAATACCTAGGAGTGGAATTGCTGGATCATATGGAAGCTCTATGTTTAGTAGGTCCAGAAATCTCCACACAGCTCTCCATAGTGGTTGGACCAGTTTGCACTCCCACCAACAGTGCAGGAGAGTTCCTTTTTCTCCACATCCTTGCCAACATTTGTTGTTGCTAGTTTTTTTTAACATGTGCCATTCTCACTGGTGTAAGATGGTATCTCATGGTAGTTTTGATTTGCATTTCCCTGATTACAAGTGATGTTGAACATTTTTTCATATGCCTGTTGGCCATTTGCATTTCCTCTTCAGAGAAGTTTCTTTTTAGGTCTTCTGCCCATTTTTTGACTGGATTATTTTCTTTGTTTTTGTTGAGTCTCATCAGCTCTTTGTAGATTTTTGTGATCAGTCCTTTATTATTAGTGTTGTGTGCAAAAATGTTCTCCCAGTCGGTGGGTTTCTCTTTGTTTTTGTTATTGTCTCTTTTGCTGTGCAGAAGCTCTTTAATTTGATGTAGTCCCAGCTGTTTATCTTTGCCTTCACTATCACTGCTTTGGGTGATGTGTCTGTAAAGATGTCTTTGATGTGCATATCATGTAGTGTTTTGCCTATATTTCCTTCTATGTATTTTATGGTTTCAGGTCTTATGTCTAGTTCTTTTATCCATTTTGAGTTGGTTTTTGTGCATGGTGTGAGGTAGTAGTCAAGCTGCATTCTTTTGCATGTAGCAACCCAGTTTTCCCAGCACCATTAAAAAGACACTTCTTTAAAGAGGAACTGCAAATGGCCAACAGGTATATGAAAAAATGTTCAACATCCCTTGTAGTCAGGGAAATGCAAATCAAAACCACAATGAGATACCACCTCACACCAGTGAGAATGTCACATAGTAAAAAAAACTACAACAAAAAATGTTGGCAAGGATGTGGAGAAAAAGGAACTGTCCTACACTGCAAACTGGTCCAACCACTGAGGAAAGCTACTAAAAATGGAGCTACCATGACCCAGCAATTCCAATCCTAGGAATGTACCCAAAGGACACAAAAACATTAATTCAAAAGGATACGGAATCCTAGGGCAAGTTAGGGAATTATTAGCCTCAAGGATAGTGCAGGGACTTCAGGAGAGTTAAGGAAGCCTCCAGAGATAAGGGCAACAAATTCCAAAAGGGACTAATCAAACACCCCAGGACTTATGACATTAGGGACTTACCTTTATGACTTTAGGGTCAACAAGACATTCCAAATAGAGGGCAATGAAGGAAAAAAATATAAGGGCTGGGACACAGAGACTTAATTCTGGGCACAGAGACATTTAGGCAGTGAGTGAGACCACTGAGAACTAACCAATCACAAAGAGACTGGTGGAGCTTTAAAATAATTAGGGAAAGAAGGGATATATTCCCTGAGACACGATTCCACTTCGGCTACCTTGCTCTTCCCTGCCCTGTTCCATGGCCTGGGAGTCCCACTTTATTTATGTTCCTTTTCTCCTCAGTAAACTTTTTCTTTCTCTAAACAAATCTGCCTCTTCTCGTTTGCTTGCCTGAGCATCTGCGAAGTTCCTGCTGTGGCTTCATGAGACACCAACCCGTGGTGGTCTAGTGGCTGGGACTCAGCGCTGCCACTGAAGCCAGGAATCCATTCCTGGCTGGGAGACTAGGCCAGAAAACCTACAATTCCGGTGTCAATACCTGCACCCTTATGTTTATTGCAGCATTATTTGTAATAGGTAAGCTATGGAAATAACCCAAATGCCCAAAAATAGACGACTAGCTCAAAAAGGTATCTTCTTGACACACAGTTGAATACTACTCAGCCATCAAAAAAGATAAACTCATGCCATTCACAGCAACATGGATGGAGCTAGAAGGAATTATGCTCAGTGAAATAAGTCAGAAGAAAAAAGAAAAATATAGGATAGTTTCACTCATAGGAGAAATATAGGGGAACCAAGTAAGAGATCAGGGGAAAAAAATAACAAAAAAACCTCACAAAGTTAACAGGCAACTATAAATCAGAGACATTCTGCACAGGAGGGGAAGGGAGAGGGCTCAAAACAGGGGAGGGAAGAGCACAAGGGACTAAGGTGATGGTGCACGGGTGAATTGGTGGTGGGAATTCAATGGGGACTACACCTGAGAGGAGAAAGCAAACATTGTACGAAAAAGAACAATGATGTAAAATATATATAAATAAATTACACTAAAAAAATTTATGGCAAATTTTATTAAGCATATGTGTGAGTATAAATCAGGAAACACAAAAATGTTCCTGCTGTTATCACTGTTAAGTCTGTGGGTGACTTTAATTTTCTTCCAAATCTTTTCCAAATATTACTTAATGAATCTAATTTAATTTATTTAAAAACAAAGGTCATGAAGTAGCCTTTTATTTCAGAAGATGGACAATTTTCTGTCAAATATCCTCTGGAAGCTTAAGTAGTAAGAAAAGTAGTTTTGGGGGCCTCCCTGGTGGCGCAGCAGGTTGAGCACAGCGCTGTGAAGCTGTCCACAGCCTCTGCAGCGCGGGTTCGATTCCCGGCTGGCCAGAGAGATTCCCACATGGCGCAGCAGACCTCTCCTGTCGCACAAGCTGCTCCCCTCAGCAGTGCTTTCAGTTTGTCTGCCTGTTCTGTTCCCCACTCTGTCTCTGGTGAATCCTCTCACCCTCCTGTGCCTCTGGCCTGTACCCCAGCTTTTGTATAAATAAAAAAAAAGAAAAGTAGTTTTGTGGATTCACTTGCTCTCTTACAGTGATGAAAAGAAAGTAGTGACATATCAGAATCAAAGATTCTAATTAATCAAATTCTCTGCCCCAGGAGTTCTAGTTTAGCCTTCTTTTTCTAGACTCCAGGGAAAAAGAAACAAGGTATAAAATCCTACGAAAAAGATCAACAGTCACAATAGAATATTTAATATAAATCTTGTTAATTCTAAATCAAACTCCAATTCAACTCACCCTTGCCTATTGGATCTAGTGAATAAACAGTTGCAGACACATGCCCAGACTTAGCTTGATTTAATGACACTTTCATTGAGGAGAATGGGCTGGACATTAAAAAAAAAAAACAAAAAACAGTGTAGGAAAACATCTGAAGAGACTTTTAAAAGTCTGACTACCTCACATAAAGGAATGTGTGTTACTGAACCAGAATTTCCAGCAGATATTTAATTGTGAAGATCTTAGATTAGTTTTATTCAGTGATGTTCTTTCTCCAGATTTAACTTGATAACTTCTATTTATTCCCAGACCTCTGCCATAATTTTCTTTCTGCCTCGGCCATTACCTCTCTGAGTACCTTTGGACAAGTCATTTAACCTTTGCTGTTTTCCTTTTTTGAAAGAGGCCCAGGGAGTGGATTTCCTTCTGTCTAAACATCTTCAAACTGAGATGAAAGATAGTAAAAGAGCTCTACAAATTTAGGATAGCCCGTGGGGTTAATGAGGGGTTATTGTATTTTAAACAGTTCTCCTTCTGAAGGCTTCAAAAAGAAGATCTTTAACCCAGATGAGAAGGAAAGATGCCAGCAACAGATTCTACCCCATACAGTCTCCAGCAGTCACAGCAAGCCAGAAGCTCAGCCTGTGCCTAACTTGGCCACGAGTAGACAAGTGAGGACAGCAAAAAGGCAGGAAATGGGGTTAGGTTGATTTCCATCTATTAGCAGCAGCTTAAATTGGCGTGCTGGGCAGCTCTGACTCCCATTGGCTACAGCTGCTGAGAGCAGCAGGATGAGGGTTGACCTATATCTGTCGGGTGTAAGCCAAACCCTGAATTTGAAGCAAACTTCAGTGTTCCAGAACATCAAGTTTAACTTAATGCCCAACCACACACAATATTTTTATCAGGAACCGTGATATCCTCCACCTGCAAAGAACTTACATCTGCGGGTTTCCCCCTCCGGGACTCTGCTTTCATTCTCACCACCTCTCCCTCCTGTTACCCTCTATCACTTTGGTCCCCCTGCTTCTGTGGCATCCTCTGGCTGGAGGGATGTTATGATCACAGCTGTGCTCCTTCTAGCAATCACAATAACACCAACCCTCTTCTGCCTACTCTTGTCTTGTTGTAGTCGTTACCCCAGATTGGCACTGCCTCATGCCTACAAAAGTCCTCCTGGTTTACCACTAGTTTCAGAATGTTTCAGTTGCTAATACAACTGCAGCTGTGGCCAAAATATAGCAAAAACACATTGAAAACCCGGGTCCAATGGTTCATGCACTGTCCTATCTGTTAATTGCTTTTGAAAGTGAATTTTTTTTTTCCAGATAGACTAAGTATTTGGACATTTTCCTAAACTAGAAAATTTACTTGAGCTTTTAATTATCAGTCACTATCCAAATGTGGCTAAAGCTCTTTTCCCTCTCTCTTGGCTCTCATGATGTGTATGTTACTTTGGGGTCTCTATCAGCATATATGTGTATTTATTTATACTGACATCACATTGCAAAACTTAACCTGGCCATTTCCTCCTGCACACTAAAGCATCAGAACACTGTAGGCTTCTATTTACAATGCAGAAACTGCTCTCCATTACCCATTATCATTTCTTCTGTAGAAGCAGAAAAGAAGCCCAGATGATGGAAAGTTATTCTAGCAACTCAGGTCCCTATGCACACAAGCCACATCGCAGTAATTTGAGATGGAAAAGACCTATTAAGTCATCCCACTGATTCTCTAAGGGCATGTGGTGGTTTTTTCCCCTCTCCAATACGCTGATCTACTTTTTAGTGCCTTTTCCAATTGTAAATGGCACAAGTGATGGGGCTTCCATCCCTCCCGGGGGACAGGGCAGCACAGTCTGTAACAGATCTCTCCATTAAGGCATAGAACTTGCTCAGCCGTCTAAATCATCTTTGTTTTGACTTTCATCTCCATCATTTGTCCTGCTGTCCCCTTGGACCACACTAAATAATTTCTCTCTGTCCCCACTATTTACACCCTTCAAGTACTTGTGGCCAATGAGCCGGTCCCTGTTGGAGTGGGTGGTCATGCTGGGCAACTTGACTCTTTCATCTTCCCTCTGAAGCCAGTCCCTTCAGGCCTATAAATCATATGTGCTGCTCTTCGATGAATGCCCATCAGTTTCTCAATAATTTGCCTCATTTCTTTGTCACTCAAGCTGCTCAGGAAAATCCCCTTTGTCCACTGACGAAAAATAACATGATGGTAGCAGCATCTCTGCTTACAGAAATTAGAACAGATCTCCTCCTACCCCAGGGCACTGGAATCTTTAACTCTTTTACTTGGCATGTGGAACTACCGTGTTAACAGGACCAGGGGTGCAGAAAGAGACAGAAAGAGCTGATCTGTATTTCATGCAACTTTCCTTGCGGTGTGCTTAGTTAATGCCCATTAGCTGTTTCCGTCGTAATTCCCTGCCCATCTCAACTACCAGTTGGAAAAGCTTCCCTGAACTCCCTCAAGAGAATGCTGACCTCCTTTCTGTTACTGACTTACTGATATTAAAGTGGACATTATGGGCAGGGGAAAAAAACAGAAAACAATCTAAAAATTAAGTAATGTCAGCCACATCAGATTCAGCTGTCAAAGGGGAAGTTCCTTGGCTAGGAGAGAGGCAGAATGGACCCTTTACCTTGAACAAGTATGAATGCCAGGAAGTTCCTGGAATGAGTTTGTAATGCCAGGGTCATAACCACAGAGCTCATCCCATCCCTCTCCAACCCTCTCCACTTGGTTAACTGATACCCCAAATGATAAGCACTGAATTTAGGAAAATCTTGCCTGATCTTCATATTTGTGCAATAATAATAACCAAAATAGTGCAAACTGTTTTCATCTCACTACATCATCCTATTTAATAGTTACAACTAACCCGTGAGGAAGGAATTATCTGCTTTCTTTTAACAGAGAGGAAGCTGAGTCTAAGGAAGTTCTATTGGCCAACTACACAAAACTCAGTCAACTGTTCTTTTGGTGCTCCTCTGCCCTCTCTCAGAAAGCACTGGAAAGAATGGTCTCTGAGCAACACTGAAGAGACACTAAATCACTGAGGTTCCTAAAGTCACAGAAAAACTGGCCATCCCATACTGCTTGTCTGTGCTCTTAGTAGGCAAAAAATAAAACTAGATATCATCTGTAGTTTAATATGAGTTCTATTGTTTACCAGCAGGATAATTCAGTTGTCATTCGATGACAGAGTATGTTAAAATATACAAAACAGAGCTACTGTCTCTTTCTTAACAATACTATAATGTTATTAGGCATGAGCTAAAAGTGAGCTTATCTCCTCAATACCAGATCAGACCCTAAGGGTATCTGTTTTTCCTACAAAACGGATAACATTATATACACATCAGATAAAAGAGGAAAGAGGTACATGTCAATAAATGTTAATAACATGATTGGAAAAAGTAACACCAATTTTTATTTGGGTAATATAAAAAGCAGAACAACAATTTTCTGCTCAATACATGGTATAAAGGAGGCATTGTGTTCTAGAAGTGTGCTAACAGCTAAGCAAAAGAGTACATTTTATTTCTTACATCACTTATTTTCAGAGTGCATATCAGTATTTTCAATTCGGCACAGATATGGTTACAATAGGAGAAAGACCTGCACTGAAGGGGTTTTATGTTTTAAGGGATTAAAGTAACATCCAAATAAAAGACTCTTTAGCTCCAGCATTTTGAACAAAATCCAGATCAAGAAAATTATGCTTTTAAGTGAATTGCTCCCTTCTGTGGCCTGGCCAGAAAAAGCAAATTGCCCATGCACACATATACTATCAATGTACAGAAACATGCAGAAATCTCCATTTTCACCAAAATGGAAGGCAGAATTATTCCTTTTATATCAACTTGTGGGCTCCCACTAGCTCACGTATGACTGATTTTAAATTTGACTTTATGGCTGGACTGGAGAGTGGCTGTGATTTTGTTGGAAGAAGTTATTAAGCAAATGCATCTTTGAGGATATAATATCAATGAATATTCCAGCTATAACTAATAGTGCCCTTATTTAAATATAAAAAAGAAAACCCCTTATTGGGTTTTGTCATTGTTGCTGCAAATATAATATAGGTTTAACTGTGACAATGTTTAAAAATACAGAAAAGGAAAAAAAAAAACCTGATTATTTCCAGAATTAATCCCTTTGACATACCCTTTGACAGCCTTATCTACATATCACTATATGATAAGGTATATATTCATCTCTTTAAAGCAAAAATACATTGGTTTTGCTCTTCAGTAATATAGACTTCTCTGATACTTTGTTACTTTAACTTAACATGTCTAAAGCCCTTCAGGGAAAATTGATGTTGTTTTGAGTTTAGCTAAATGTAGTGACAAAGATGCTCTATTAAGTTTTTTAAAAGACATTTACTTTTTAAAATTTTTAATTTTTTTTAATTTTATATTTTTTTACGTCATTCTTCATTTTTGACCAATGTATGCATTTTCATCTTGTTTATGGTCCCCATACATTTCCAACCCCGCCCTTGTTTTGATCCTACTCCCTCCCCCACTACTCCCGTAGTGGGTCTCTGATTTATAGTTGCTTGTTGATTTTGATTTTTACTTTATTATAATTAGTCTTTGTCCTGGTCCCTTAGGTTTTCTAAATTCCTGCTATGAGTGAGACCATCTGGTATTTTTCTTTTTCTTTCTGACTTCTTTCGCTGAGCATGATCCCTTCCAGCTCCACCCATGTTGCTGAAATTGCATGAGTTTATCTTTTTTGATTGCTGAGTAATATTCCATTGTGTATATGTACCACATCTTCTTGATCCAGTCATCTATTTTTGGGCATTTGGGTTGTTTCCATAGCTTAGCTATTGTAAATAGTGCTGCTATAAACATAGGGGTGAAGTTGCCCTTTGGAATTAATGTTTCTGTGTCCTTTGGGTAAATACCTAGGAGTGGAATTGCTGGATCATAGGGAAGCTCCTTCTTTAGCAGGTTGAGGAATCTCCACATAGCTTTCCATAGTGGTTGGACCAGTTTGCTCCCCTACCAGCAGTGCAAGAGAGTTCCTTTTTCTCCATATCCTTGCCAACATTTGCTGTTGCTAGTTTTTTTAATATGTGCCATTCTCACCGGTGTAAGATGGTATCTCGTAGTTTTGATTTGCGTTTCCCTGATTACAAGTGATGTTGAACATTTTTTCATATGCCTGTTGGCCATTTGCATTTCCTCTTTGGAGGGGATTATTTTCTTTGTTTTTGTTGAGTCTCATCAGCTCTTCATAGATTTTTGTGATCAGTCCTTTATCATTAGTGTTGTGGGCAAAAATTTTCTCCCAATCCGTGGGGTATCTCTTTGTTTTGGTTACTGTCTCTTTTGCTGTGCAGAAGCTCTTTAATTTGATGTAGTCCCAGCTGTTTATCTTTGCCTTCACTATCACTGCTTTGGGTGATGTGTCTTTAAAGATGTTACTGAGGTGTATGTCATGTAGTGTTTCGCCTATATTTCATTCTATATATTTTATGGTTTCAGGTCTTATGTCTAGTTCTTTAAACCATTTTGAGTTGGTTTTTGTGCATGGTGTGAGATAGTAGTCAGGCTTCATTTTTTTGCATGTAGTGACCCCATTTTCCCAGCACCATTTTTTAAACAAACTTTCTTTGCTCCATTGCATATTCTTTGCTCCTTTGTCAAAGATTAGTTGGCTATAAATCTGTGGATTTACAGATTTATTTCTGGATTTTCTATTTGGTTCCATTGTTTCATGTGTCTGTTCTTGCTCCAATATGTTCAGTTTTGATGATTATGGCTTTGTAGTATAGTTTGAAGTCTGGGAGTGTGATGCCTTCATTCCCTTCTTTTTTATTCAGGAGAGCTTTGGCTATTTGGGGTTTTGGGTGGCCCCATATAAATTTCATCAATATTTGTTCTATTTCTTTGAAGAATGTCATTGAAATTTTTATTGGAATAGCATTGAATCTGTAAATTGCTTTTGGTAGGATGGCCATTTTGATAATGTTAATGCTTCCAACCCATGAGCAGGGGATGTCTTTCCATTTCTTTGTGTCTTCTTCTAGTTGAACAGTGTTTTATAGTTTTCTTTGTATAGGTCCTTTACCTCTTTTGTTAGGTTTATTCCCAAGTATTTGATTTTTTTGTTTGTTTCAATAATAAAAGGGATGGTTTTCTTGATTTCTTCTTCAGATTGATTGTGTATAGGAAGGCTACTGATTTTTGCATGTTGATTTTGTATCCTGCTACTTTACTAAACTGATTGATTAGTTTGATTAGTTTTACTGTGGAGTTTTTGGTGTTCTCTATGTATATTACCATATCATCTGCAAATAGTGATAGTTTAACTTCTTCCTTCCCTATTTGGATTCCTTGTATGTCTTTCTCTTGTCTAAAAGACATTTACTTTAGATGAGTCTTAAGAGGTTCTAAATCTTTTAAAAGCATAAGACCCCCAGAACAGATAAAAAGATGTAAAACCCCTTCACCTCAATAAACACAATTTGGAAAATAAAATAAGCCAAACTTGTATAATTATAATACCTAGAAAATCATCATAACTACTACTCTGCTCAGTAGTAGGGCACAGTAATCTTTTCCACAAATTCTAATGTACCAGTGATGACGAACACAATGAATGGCAGGGGACTGAAACTGACTAGGAGTTTAGGGAATGAGATAGATGAGACCTAGCTCAAGTTGATGCCAGAACTAAATCACTGATGTCATCTAGATTCATTTCCTTTGCCACCAACATCCTCCTGACCATGTATGTCATCTCTTCTCCTCAGAAAAGACATTCTCAGCGCATTTCTTTAGCATTTTCCAGTTTCCTCTAAAGATAATTCATAAATGCTAAAACATCAAATCTAAGACATCTTCTACTGTAGGTAATACTATTATTTTAAGTGTTGCTAAGAAAAAAAGATGCTGCTAATTAGTGATATGCCATAATTTTAAATTTTATTCACATTTTAGAGATGTTACTGTAAATTGTAGTCTTCTGCTGGACTAATTTAATCACCAGATTTTACAACTGAAGAGAGCGAAACTTAGGCCATTTAACTGATCTGTCCTTCTGCATTCCCTGTATAGGGAAGTCTGTCAAAGACAAAGTATAGTCTTCTTTCATCTCTTTTCTTTAATTGTACAGATTCAGATATGTTATTTCAGTTGCCTGAGCTATCTATTCTCTTCTAAACCTTCTGAGATGGAAATACACATTTTCATCTTCTTTATAATCACTCTGCCCCACACTGGCAGATGCTACTTAGTATCCAAATCTAGAGTTATATCATTTTCCCTTGGGGAGAGAATGAGACATTTTCTATTTATCCACAAAAATAATTTGTTACCTGCAATATAAATTCAGAACCACTGTTCAGTCAAATATGAGTTCACTCACTCTAAGTGAGAGAAAAAGGAAGGGATCAACTTTCATAGTTTTCCACCCTTTCACCTTTGAATTTTACCTTATATTCTCATTTTCTTGCTTTAAAGTTGATTAAAGCATGATGGAAACAGAAACACAAATGTTTAAAATGTGAAATTTGGATGAAGTTTTAAAAAGCCATATTGAATACATGCAAGCAAATACAGAAACCTGGGGGGGGGGTCGTTTAACCAGCTATATGCTAAAGGATGATGGTATTTTGAGCCACCTCCACCTATTCTGTGCATTTCCCAGCGCCCACCCACCCCCATTATTCTGCCTCCATCTTTTGCCAAAAAATAAACCTGTTAGCTGGAAAACAAGCTAGATGCAGCTGGCAAGGATTGACATATATCACCTAGGACAAAAATTTTTCTAGAAAAAGATTCAATAGTTGTGAAGAAGGTATACCCCATCAGGCATTAAAACAATAGTCCAGAGAATAACCTTTCAAGGGGCTTCTGAGAAGACAGGCAAAGAATGAGGACTGAGATATAAAGGAGCAGGGTTGATAAGTGAGTATAGTTCTTACTTGCATTTTGGAAATGGTTGCATTTGGCCAAAGACATCCTATTCCCTAATTAACAAAAAAAATTTGGGCCTCCCCGGTGGCGCAGCGGTTGAGCACTGGGTTGCGAAGCTGCCCGCAGCCTCTGTGGCGCTGGTTCGATCCCCGGCTGCTCCCCGGCCACTGGAGGAGGGTCCCACATGGCGCGCAGACCTCTCCTGCCGCCCGCTGCTCCCCTCAGCAGTGTACTTCGGTCCTTCTGCCTACTCTGCTCCCCGCTCTGGCTCTGGTGAATTCTCTCACCCTCCCGCGCTTCTGACTGTACCCAGTGCATGTATAAACAAAACAAACAAACAAATAAATAAATAAATAAAGCATGCCTCTATAAAAAAAAAAACAAAAAAACAAAAAAAATTTGCCTCCAAGTCATTTGAAATTTTTGCTCCTCTAAATGAATATGTCTAGTCTCGATCAGAGAGGGAGACAAACAAGCCCAAATTTAACAGTTTAAAATCCAACTCAAAAATTTGAACCATTTTCTTATCAGTTATAATTTGTCCATCTTTCATTTAGTAGGTAAGTAAGGTTATTATTGGTCTTGAAATGTGATTCCAGATCCAAGTCATAGTCTTTAAAATCATTGGGTTAATATGTCTTCATCTAGAAATGTGACCATTGGTAAAATAATTTCTCTTTACAAATGTGGGACATTTAAGTATTCCATTTTCTAAACAGAGACTAAAAACATTCAAATACAGTGTCAATTTTTGTGTCCCCCTAGAATTCATGTTGAAATCCCAACCTCCAATGTGATAGCATTAAGAAATAGGACCTAAGTGATTAGGTCAAAGGGTGGAGTGCTCATGAATGGGTTTTTTTTTTTTTTTTGCCACTCTTTTTTTTTTAATTTATTTTTATATTCCCCATACAATTGCAACCCCCTTATTTTGACCCCAATCCCTCCTTTCCCTGCCCCCCCATAGTGTGTCTCTGGTTCATAGTTGTTTGTTGATTTTGATTTTTTCTTTCTTATAGTTATTCCTTTTCCTGGTCCCTTATTTAGGTTTTCTAGATTCCTGCTATGAGTGAGACCATCCGGTATTTTTCTTTTTCTTTCTGGCTTATTTTGCTGAGCATGATCCGTTCCAGCGCCATCCATGTTGCTGCAAATTGCATGTGCAAATTTATCTTTTTTGAATGCTGAGTAATATTCCATGGCGTGTATGTACCACATCTTCTTGATCCAGTCATCTATTTTTGGGCATTTGGGTTGTTTCCATAGCTTAGCTATTGTAAACGGTGCTGCTATAAACATAGGGGTGCAGGTGCTCTTTGGAATTGATGTTTCTGTGTCCTTTGGGTAAATACCTAGGAGTGGAATTGCTGGATCATAGGGAAGCTCCTTCTTTAGCAGGTTGAGGAATCTCCACACAGCTCTCCATAGTGGTTGGACCAGTTTGCACTCCCACCAACAGTGCAGGAGTGTTCCTTTTTCTCCACATCCTTGCCAACATTTGCTGTTGCTAGTTTTTTTAATATGTGCCATTCTCACTGGTGTGAGATGGTATCTCATTGTAGTTTTGATTTGCATTTCCCTGATTACAAGTGATGTTGAACATTTTTTCATATGCCTGTTGGCCATTTGTATTTCCTCTTTGGAGACGTTTCTTTTTAGGTCTTCTGCCCATTTTTCAACTGGATTATTTTCTTTGTCTTTGTTAGAGTCTCATCAGCTCTTGTGGGTTTAATGCCCTTTCAAAGGGGTACCCAGAGAGCACTCTCACCCCCTTACACTATGTGAGGACATAGCAGAAATGGCCATCTGTGAACCAGGAGGCAGGTCCTCACCAAACACTGAAACTGCCAGTGCCTTGAACTTGGACTTTCCAACCTCTAGAACTGTGAGGTTGGAACTGTTATTCCAGCCACCCAATCTATGATATTTTTCTTACATCAGCCTGACTGACTAAGAAATTCCAAGAGAATGATGATCTTTCCAAAGAAGAATTATCGATGTTCTTTTTGTTTGAATTATATAATAGAAAAGGACATACCTTATTTAAAGCTCTTAATCAAAAAAATTTAAAAGCAGACTAAAATGACAATATAGTTCTAAAAGACTAATATTTTCTTTGCACTTCAATATTTTTGGTAATATAAACATAAGCAAAATGATTACAGAAAAATGGAATTATATCATGGCATCATTTCCTGTTTTCATTACTCATTAAGTCTTTGATAAGTGCAGTGAATGAAATGTACTACATAATTACAATGTGCACAAGATTCCTTTGGACACCACCTACATTAATTGTAAGCCTGTTTTAAAATGAAATATGTGTCAGGTGGCTACTATGAACTTCTTAGGTCAACAAGATCTTCCTTTACAGAATTCTTCTGTTTATCAATAAGAACGTAACTACATAGATAACATTTATTGAATGCTATTTTCCAGGCACTGTGCTAGGATCTTTAGAAGTATTTTTTTTTTTTTTTGTGGGACCCTCGCCGGTGGCCAGGGATCGAGCTGGCGCTGCACAGGCTGCGGGCAACCTCGCAACCCAGCGCTCAACCGCTGCGCCACCAGGGGAGGCCCTAGAAGTATTATTTTATTAAAAATTTTTAAGAGCCCTGTGAACTAGACATGATTATTATCTTCATTTTACACACACAGTACCACATGCTTCACTGGGCGTTTTCTGTGTGTGTTCCAAGGTATTAGGCAGGGTGCTTAAAGATCTGATAGTTTTTTGGTAATATTTTTAACATAATAAGATATTATGTGACTAGCCAATTTCATTTTTTTAAGTGAAATAAATCATTTATAAATGTGAAGAATAAACCTGAAATCTATTCATTGCTAGGAAAGTGCATATAAATTATTGTCCTGTTCTTTTTTTTTGACTTTATTATTATTTAAATTTTATTTTTATATTCCCCATACAATTACAACCCCCTTATTTTGATCCCAATCCCTCCTTTCCCTGACCCCACCCCCCATAGAGTGTCTCTGGTTCATAGTTGTTTGTTGATTTTGATTTTTTCTTTCTTTATAGTTATTCTTTTTCCTGGTCCCTTATTTAGGTTTTCTAGATTCCTGCTATGAGTGAGACCATCCGGTATTTTTCTTTTTCTTTCTGGCTTCTTTCGCTGAGCATGATCCCTTCCAGTGCCATCCATGTTGCTGCAAATTGCATATGTTTATCTTTTTTGAATGCTGAGTAATATTCCATGGTGTATATGTACCACATCTTCTTGATCCAGTCATCTGTTTTGGGGCATCTGGGTTGTTTCCAAAGCTCAGCTATTGTAAACAGTGCTGCTATAAACATAGGGGTGCAAGTGCTCTTTGGAATTGATGTTTCTGTGTCCTTTGGGTAAATACCTAGGAGTGGAATTGCTGGATCATATGGAAGCTCTATGTTTAGTAGGTCAAGAAATCTCCACACAGCTCTCCATAGTGGTTGGACCAGTTTGCACTCCCACCAACAGTACAGGAGAGTTCCTTTTTCTCCACATCCTCGCCAACATTTGTTGTTGCTAGTTTTTTTAATATGTGCCTGAATGGCCAATTTTATTTCAGTGATGGATACATTGACATTTCACTACTGCCAGTGGGCTTAATGCTAGTTAATAATATTCCTCTATCCTATATATAACCACATTCATAATGCATTGTTCTACATCTAAATTTTAAAATGCAGAAAGTTGTCTATTGTATATATGTATATATAAAGCATTCTTGCATTATATGTATGATATATTCATTTTAGAAAAATGTAGAGAAGACTAGAGATGGAAATAAGTCACCTATTATCCCAGTTCCCAGAGAACTATTTTTGATATATTCTCCAGTTATTTTTACAGTTTTATTTATGCATAATATATAGATATACGTATATATGTTGAAATGCAATTAAAACATATAGCCTGGTTTTAATTTTTTTGAGATTTTAAACTTTTTTTTTAAAAAACTTCAGGACATTTTCATACTTCTTCTACATAATTCTAATAATAACAGAATTTCATTGGATAGTTATATATTCTACTGGACCAAATTTCATATTGTTGCACATTTAAGTAGGTGGAGGAAACTTTAAATATAAATACCAAAAGTCTTACTCATGTTATAGATCTCAGATCTTTAATGATTAAATAATAATAATAATAATAATAATAATGATATGCCCAATAGAAAACCTTGTACTAAATCTCTACTGATGTGAATTTTAATCTAAAATTACAGAGCTGAAGTTAATCTCAGAGGCATTTAGTCCATCTGATGGGGTATTAACTGATTTTCCTTTTATCAGAACCTTAAAAATAGACTGAAAAATTGTGGAAAACAATTTGTCCATTTTCCTATTTCTAGATATGAATATCTAGATCAGTATCTAGATATCTAGCTATCACTGCCTCAGATATGTCTCAAGAAACTATTTTTTAATATAATGAAGAAGATTTATTATCCCTTCCCAATGTAACATTTCAGAGACTTGGTACCAGAAGCACAGACTTTGGAGGTAAATAGACACAAGAACAAATATCACATAAAGGACTTTGGCCTTTGACTTTATTACTCACTCTCACTCTTAGTTTCTTTCTGTCTTGCAGGGTTTCTGTGTGAATTCCATGAAATTATGTAGAGTACCTAGCATGACACAGGTGCTAAAGCTATACTGGTCCTTTTTACTTACCCTCTCTCAACATTCCCTTGCATTCTTTCTATAATGAAAAAATTCCCCCACACCAATATTTATGGCACTAGATACACAGGAAGGCAAGTACTAAGCCCTCTGAACTGCTACTGCAAACCAAATAAAGGTAGTCCATTTGACTTCTTCTAGAGTCTACTTGCATAATTCCTTAAACCTTCTGACCCTCTGAAATTGTGGGGCCCTAAATCAGACAGGATATATTGCCATTGGTGTAACTGTTGAAACAGATGGTGTGAGTTTCCACCACACTTTACATATTGTTATGTTGCTGCCACATCACAAAAACTGGCTGAATTCTGAGGAAGTTATGATGGTATTGACCTAGGTCCTACTTATAAGGCCCCTATAACTAGGACAACTACTTTTTGTGCTGTGCTTATTTCCTCATACTTATTCTTCATCTTGCTTAGAAGCAGCTCCTTCATTGTTTCAAATTGTTTTTATTCATTTAGATGTTTTCCAGTATCAAGCCATTTGATTTTATCTCAGGTCTTGCAAACTTATACACAATTTTCAGTCTATTTTTAAGTTTCTGATTAAAGGAAAATCAGCTCATACCCCTTCAGATCAAGAAGAAATCATGACATATTTAAGCAGCACAGTGGTGACACAGAAATAGAGGCTACCGCCTCTGTAAGTGGTTTTCTTTTAATATAAGTCCAATAACACTGAAATTTTCTTCAGCCTTACATGTCTGAGTAGATTTTAGTATGTCATCTGTGTGGATTATGAGTTTGTAGGCTTTGGCTTGGAAAGCTGTAATTACCAATGTTTGAAAAACATCAGTGAGGGTGAGAATATGGAGATGATAAGCCAAAAGCAAGATATATAATTACCACACCCTGTCTTCCTATCAGTAACTTTGGATGTTTAAAGCAAATTAGGACTTTTACATAGGCCCTTTTCCTATTAGGGTGCATGGTCAGGTTGCCCTGAATATAGATAATTAATCCTTCAGGCAACAAGTGTCCTCTCTTGTGTAAACTAATACATACAGGTCCTTCAAAGGCCAATGGTGGGAAAGATCCATGTTTCTCTCTTACCAAGTGATCATATTCCTGATGCTCTTACTACAAACTTTTATAGTGAGGGGAAGACACTGGGTTTGGGATCCAAAGACCTCACTTATAATTCTGAATTGTGTGCAAACTATAACCCCAGTCAAGGTTACAGGCCTTGGTTTCCCCATCTGTAAAATGAAAACATATTCGTGTTTTAACTACTTCAGATAATCATTACATATAAAAGTCACAGATATGAGATTGTTTAAAAAATTACATGAAATTCCTATAAAACTCAGAATATATTGATAGAAGGGAAAATGTATAGATGTGCCATTTTGTTGGAATTTTTTTTAAAGATTTATTTATTTATGCATACAAGAACTGGGGTACAGGCCAGAGGTGTGGGGGATGAGAGGATTCATCAGAGACAGAGTGGGGAACAGAACAGGCAGACTGACTGAAACACACTGCTGAGGGGAGCAGTGGGCGAGGCAGGAGAGGTCTGCTGCACCAAGTAGGTAGCTCCCTGGCTGGCCAGGGATGGAACTTGTGCTGCAGAGGCTGTGGATAGCTTCACAGTGCTGTGCTTAACCCCTTGAGCTACCAGGGAGGCCCCTATTTTGTTGGAATTTTGAACATGTTTCCATTCTGTAGCTAAGTACTAAATGTGTATTTTCATCTGTAGCTAAATACGGAACATATGTTTTTTATAGCTATGAGAGCTTTGAATGCATAGCTACACTATGAGCAGCTATGACTTGGGAATGTTTGAGAGTAATTACAAGAACTTGCCATTAATAATTTACAAAGGAAGGTAAGACCTGAGTCTGCCTGATTTTCTTTTTCTTTCTTTCTTTTTTTTTTTTTTGTGGGACCCTCGCCGGTGGCCGGGGATCGAACTGGCGCTGCAGAGGCTGCAGGCAACCTCGCAACCCAGCGCTCAACCGCTGCGCCACAAGGGGAGGCCCTGCCTGATTTTCTTTAAAGAAAACTCTTCAGAGTTTTCTAAGAACAAGTGAAGTGAGATTGACCCACTTACTTAAGGAAAGTGGGCAGCTAAAGCTTCTTTCCTCAATAACAAGTTTAAGTGCTTTGTTTATTTTTGTATTAAGTGACACTTGTACAAATACCTTGTTGAGTAATGGTGTTGGGGCAAACTGAACTTTATTTAGGACACTGCTCCACCCAATGTGAGCAATTAAAGCAGGCATGTAAACTAAGTCTCCTTTGGTTCATCCACACAAACTGTGGGTAAGCAGTACTAGAAATAAAAAATGGTGTGGGCATATGGCATGGCCAGAGGTGAGAAACAGAAGGGCAGGAAAAGTATCCCTGAAAGAATGAAGAACGTGTGAAGGGCATAGCAACTGAAAATTGACTCTAACTATTGATACTGATATATCAAGTCAATGTAAATTAAGGTAGCATGAGAGTTGTTTAACACACCTCCCCCACCTCAAAGTCTTTCCCCCATACAGTATAATAACCATCTTATTTTAAATGTAGTCAGGAAGGACTGTGTTTGCTCATGTGATCAAGTTTCTACACTTCCCACACCTGGGGAAGTATCAGCTAATATTGATTTAGCACTAATTTATACCTGATGGTTAAGGCCAACTAGAATAGAGGAACACTGGTACAAATTAGAGGGAGCCTGTGGTCCCAGAAAGCGATGCAGGGCCTCTTTGTTGTATATCAATACAAATCACCCTTTCTGTGGGCGAAATGGAGAAATATTTTTAACAGACCTGAATCTACTCTAGCAACTCTTACTGCTAGTGTTCTAAAGATCTCCTTTAAGTATGTTAGGAATGATGGGTGCCTTGGGGAAGGAAATTCTATGGGGACTCAACCTGAGGGGGTGGGGTGGGGAGCAAGTATTGTTTAAAAATGTAAAAATAAAAAACAGAACGTTAGGAATGAGTAAAATCAAGTTACATTCTTAGATTTATTATGTTTAGCTTATTAATCTGGGAGCTAAGAAACTAGAAGCCCAACGGGTTTCAAAATGTCTGATTCATTATTGTATTATTAATATAAATAGTCAGTTCTATTTACCTTTTCTTGAAAAATCTTCAGTAAACAAGTCTTATATTTTAAATTATCACTGTAGACTATTTGGAACCATAGAATTAAATACCATTTCTTTGAAAACTGTTTTCTTTGTGTAATTTCCTTAAGTTGATGTCAATAATCAACACTTCTTTGTATTTGGCTAAAAGTGATTGAATGATTTGGACTTGTAATTAAACATGGTAAACTTTTATTTCTAATCCACTCTTTCCCAAATTTTCCTGATCATAAAGAAAACCTGGGGAACTGGTTAAAAATTTTTCCAATCCTACCACCTCACTCCCAGATCAGCAAAATAAGGCTCTCTGGGGAAAGAGGCTGACATCTGTATGCCTAATTATCTACATGTTTGGAAAACAGAGTTTTGTGTCCTTGTCATATTCCTTGTGATCTCAGAGATCTTCCAACCCTCAAATTCCCTTCTGACTAGCCTTCTCCTCAGTAATTGCAAATCTTTTTCTGTTCCGGCCCACTTAAGAAATAAGGCACATTTTCATCAAGCACTGTGGTGTTTTGTGCCAGTGACTGTGGTAGTGGGAGTAGAAGGCATCTACCCTCTTTGGCAGGGAGATGGAGTGAAGGACTGAAGGTGTGGTTCATAACAGCCTTTCAAAAGAACCTGATCTTTCCCTTGATAGCCAGTTGTTGATAACTTTGCTACCTTGTGAAGTGGCTGTCCTCAACCTTTCTTTTCTCTACATAAAAATATTCTTGACTTTCACTTAATCTTCTTTCCATCCTATAATAAAAGAGGCAATCATCTTCTCTTTTTGTCGAATTTGTGTTCTTGATAAAATCCTCTATTGCCTCATACAAGCTAAATCTAGCAATCAAATCTTGCTTCTTAGCTTTTGTCTCCTTTGGTTTCTTTGACTTATGTGATGGACATTTTTTCCCTGTTCATTTTAAAACTATAACCAGCATATATTGTCTTGGGCTTTACTGAACCCGAGATCCCCGTTTACTTCATGCCTTATTTTTACTGTCAAATTTTCAAATAGGGTATTCTGCATTGATTGTATCCACCTTTTCACCCTTCTCATTAACTCAACTATAATCTGGGTTTCTCAGAGCTATATTTTATGGACATTTTGGCTTGAAGATCATCAGTGATGAGTTCCAATGCCTTTTTCTTAGCTCTTAACCTTCTTGCCTGTTGAACAGTATTTGATATTGTTGATTACCTCAACCTTTTAAAAACCTTATTAATTAGTGATTATTTAATTATAAGAGCAGGAACCTACTCAAATAATTGAAACAGCAAGGCAGGTTTTAATGTAAGACCACAGGAGACTTTACAATCTAAGGCCCTTAGAAACTTTATGATCTAGTGGGTAAGACCACAAATAAGTAAATAAATAAGTGTTTACAACTTGTAATGAGTACTGCAGATGAAACTAACTGGCTTAATGGTAGATTATTGTAGGATATTAGTGATTGGTGAGGACTCTAGGAAGACATCTGGGACCTGAAGAATGTGATGGAGCCACTCAGGGGAACTGAGTGGGGATAAGGGAGGAGAGTTTAGGCCGAGGATACACGTGTGTGTGTGTGTGTGTGTGTGTGTGTGTGTGTGTGTGTGTGTGTGTGTGTGTGTGAGAAACCCTACATTGGTGTTTCAGGGAAGGTGAAAAGAGGCTGGAATATAAAGTATAAACATAGAGCAAGATGAGGTAGAGAAGGAGGCAAAAGATAGAGCAGGCTAAGCCTTTCATGCTCTTAGGAAAGTTAAGATTTCATTACATAGAAAACCTAAATAAGGGACCAGGAAAAAACCTAATTATAATAAAGTAAAAATCAAAATCAACAAGCACAAACCAGAGACACTAGGGGGGGCTGGGGGGAGAGGAGGGAGTAGGATCAAAACAAGGGGGGTGGGAATTGTATGGGGACTATTATCAAGAAATGCATACATTGTGCAAAAAATGAAAAATGATGTAAAAAATGTATAAAATAAAAAATAAATAAAAATAAAAAACAAATAAAAATGAAATATCTTAACAAAAAGATTTCATTACAAAGTAGTTGGAAGATACTGAACGGATTTAAGCAGGAAACATGGTTCTGTATCTATCCCTGTCTACTCTGACTAATAAGTATAGATTAAGGAAAGCAAGAGTAGAAACTGGGTGACCAATTGGGTAGCTGTAGCAAAAGCTTTGGTAAGTGATGATGGTAATGGTGAGAGAACAGGATCAGTGTGGTAGCAAGAAAGATGGAGAGAGGCAGATGGATCAGACATTGTTTTATGAAGCACAAACAAGAGCTGATGGTTTGGAACTGGAGAGGGAAAAATATTGACAAATCAAGAGTATTATCCGGGTGTCTTGTTTCAAGTAACTGGTAGATGCTAATGTCAATTACTGAAGTAGGGAAAAATGAAGATCGCTTCTTTTTGATTGGGGGAGGGGAGTAGTAATACAGAAATTAGGAGTTAATTCTGTTTCAGATATACTAATTTCAGATATTCACAGGCACTTGACGTGTCAAGTAGGCAACTGGATATGTATGAATATGGAAGATGGAGGAATTACCTGGGCAGGAAATACTAATTTGGGAGTTGTCTGAATTTTATAGTGCTTAAAATCATGGAGAGTTTTACTGAGAACCACAGCTGAGATTACCAAGAAGGTGAGTTTATACAGGAAATAGGATAGAGTCCAATTTTTAGAGGGCATTAGAAGGGGAAAAACCCCTATAGGATATTGAACAGTACTGGCTAGCAGAGTAAGAGACAGACCAGGCAGTGTCCTTAGATACTATTAGAAAAAGTTATTTCAACAAGTTGAGTGTGGCCAACAAAAGTTGAGTGTGGTAACTGCTGGATTAGGATGAGGGCAGAGGAATATCCATTGGGTCAGCCAATATATAGGCTGTTGACAACATTGATTCACAGTTTTCAGAGTTATGATGAGTGGAAGTGATTGGAGTAGGCTGAATAGGAAATGAGAGTTAACTTACAGACGTCTTCCCAACATGTGTTGCTGTGTTGGGTTCACAGAATTTGGACTGTAGACACAAAGAGATAGCATGAAAATTAACTGGCCTTTTCTCTTTTTTTAATGTTAGGATGGGAATATCATCTTATATTTTGGCAATAATCAAGAATTTGATGGAGAGGGAAACACTGAAGCAATGAAGTCCAAAGAAAACAAGAGGGAAGATGATTTAAATCACAAGTAGAGGAAATGACTTTTGACAGGAGAGGATAAAATGGCATCATCTGTAACAGAAAAGGAGAAATGGATCCAGATGCCAAGATAATTGTAGATTTAATGGTGGGAATATACTGCAGTTGAATTAGGAGGACAGGAGAAAAAGGATTACACACAAAATAGCAATCAAGAGGAAATGAACATACTCTCAGCCTCTTCCCTTCTCTTGGGTCACCTAGTCTCATTTCTATTTTCTGCAAGTTACTTCATTCTTTTCTCTGAGAAGGCATATTTATTTTGCTTCTTTTGCCCCTGACAGAGGATGGCCACCCCATGCACAAATGTCTGTTCACTCAGTTCCCTTAATAGGATAATACCGTGTTTCTTAACTCCAAGTTTCCAGAGGAGAAAATGTTAATGGTCCAGTTTTGGTCAGTTGTTGAACTCAAGTGAAATCAACCATGGTCAGAAGAATGAGGCCATTTTGTACAAACATAGATGTCAGGCCCTCCCCCCTGTGTTGGGGTAGGTTTAGTTTTTTGAGACAGGGGAACGAAGAGCCAGACACCCTACAAAGCATCTACCAAACTTATATTCCAGTTTGTCAAACTCTATTTTGTCAGGGAATGCTTCCTCTCTGCCTTCTTTTCTCATTTTGTTTACTTGTTTTTGTTTGTTTTAATCTTCCCTACCCCACCAATACATATACATTCTCAAAATTTTGTTCTTGACTCTCTTTTCCTTGATTTCTGTGCTTTTCTTCTTTGACAACTTCTTCTGTGCCCATGGCTTCAACTATCATATATGTACACAGATAACCACAAGTTCCTTATCCCTATTCTTCTCAATTTCACTATCATTTAAAAATTACCTCCAAAATATTTTTTTTCTGGCTTCTCTATGAGATGGTGGATGATGGATATTAACCAAAATTCCTATGGTAACATATGTAAGTAAAATCATTACATGGCACACCCTAATTTTACACAATGCTGTAGGGAAATTGTATCTCAAAGCCAGAAGAAAAATACTGCCTCCACTTGAAAATCCTCTAGTTCTTTTATTTATGGCTGAACTCAGTACCTCCTCCCAGGACCTACTCCTCTTGGGTACCTTGTTTCTATTAAAGCCACCACTAATGTGTCTGGCCACTAACCCTGAAATATCAGCATTCAAAATTGTTGGGCTTCCTTCTTTCAAGGTCCATCAACTGAGAAAGAGGTATCACTTGTCTCTTTTTCTCCTCCATGCCTCTGTCCTTTCCCTTACTCTCATTACCTGAACTCTCATGAGCTACTCTCAAAGTCTGTTCAACATCTTCCACTTTTTAGTCTTCAATCCAGGTTGTAAGCTTTTCTTGCATTAATCTTCACAAAGCACAGCTCCACTCATGTAATCACCCACTTGAGATTTTTTAACTTTGCTCACCACATATCAACAATATGCAAGTCTTGTGATCTTTCATCAACAGACCAAGACATATATCTAGTAGCCATCAGTCAAAAGCAGGGTGTTCAATCATCACATATGTTCAATCATAATATATGTTGTATAATCTTAACAATAAGACCTCTTCACTCTTCCTGAAACCTTTCTACGAAAGTGGTCTTTCCCTCCCATCACCTATATATTACTTTATTTGCATCGCTTATGGAAGACATATTTAAATGTTTTTGCCTTTGTTTACAGGCCTCTTTTCACCTCTGACAGATTACAGTTTTCCAAAGTGTGAGAACAGGTTATGACTTACAGAGCTTACAATTGTGTCTGCCTCTTCAAAGACATTTAATAAGCAACTTGTTGAAGTTACTAAGGCCTGATGATAGTATTGCTGCTGTTAAACCCTCATATAAGCCTATTAGATGGGTTAATATGGACATTTTCAATAAGATGCTGAGCAGGACACTGAAAATTTTGTGCCCAAAAAAGATTTAAATAAAAAGAAACATTTCCAACTGCTGATGAATTGACTGCACCCTCAGCACACATGGGTGAAAAGCAAAATTCATTCATGAAGGAGGAAAGCAATTCATGATATATTTTGATCACTAAATCCTCATTAAAAAATAACACTCCTATAACCAAACATATTTTCCTCATAAAACTACTATTTTTCTCATGTTCCCAAGCCATTAGCCACTCAGAGACAGCCTCTTAGTTAAATGGTAAAATCTACTTAGGTATCACTTTGGGGATGTGTCCCTGGCATCATAGTTGGCAACAGGAATTGTTTTGAAGATCAAACTGAAAAAATAGTGGTCTTTATTCCTGCTCTCTATCCTTATAGGAATAACTGTACACGTTCTCTTTTGCTATTTACCATTTAAAAATAAAATATCCCTGATTTCTATTGCTGCCTTTTTTTTTTAAGATTTATTTATTTATTTATACAAGCACTGGGTACAGTCAGAAGCACGGGAGGGTGAGAGAATTTACCACATCCAGAGCGGGGAGCAGAACAGGCAGACTGATGAAGTACACTGCTGAGGGGAGCAGCGGGCACAGCAGGAGAGGTCTGTTGTGCCTGCAGGTGGGACCCTTGAGGTGGCGGGGGTATCAAACCAGAACTACAGAGGCTGTGGGCAGCTTCGCAGCCCAGCACTCAACTGCTGCGCCACTGGGGAGGCCCTCTATTGCTGCTTTTGAACTTCTTTTAGAAACAAAGCATAGGGGAAAAGTTTCTCGATATTGGTCACAGTAAGGATTTTATAAATATGACACCCAAAGCAAGGCAACAAAGGAAAGAAACTAATCAGAACTGCATCAAATTAAAAAAACATGCACAGCAAATAAATGATCGACAAAATGAAAAGGCAACCATCACAGTGGTTCAAGTATTTCCACTATTTCCACATATATAAGTGGTTAATATGCAAAATATATAGACAACTTGTACAACTCAACAGCAAAAAAACAAAAACAACCAAACCATTAATTCAGTTTAAAAATGGTCAAAAGGGTTCAAAAGACATTTTTCTAAAGAAGATATTCAAATGGTTGACAGATGCATGAGTTGTTCGAAATCACTAATCATAAGGTAGATGCAAATCAAAATGAGCATGTGATATCATTTCATACTTGCTAAAATGACTTATCAAAAAGACAAGAAATAACAAGTATTGTTATTTTCACAAGCATTGTTCTTCACAAGAATATGGAGAAAATGGAGTCTATAATTGGTGCAGCCACTATGGAAAACAGTATGGAGGCTCCTCATGAAGTTAAAAATAGAACTACCATATGGTCTACCAATCCCACCTCTGGTAAACATCCAAATAGCTAAAAAAATAAGTGTATTTAGTATCTTGAATATCTGTGGCCCCATGTTTATTACACCATAATTTTCAATAGCCTAGGTAGAGAAAGAATCTAAGTATTAATTGATGGATGAATGTATTAAGACAATGTACACACACACACACACATACTGGAATACTATTCAGCCATAAAAAGGGAGGAAATCCTGCCATTGGTGATGACATGGATCAATATAGAGAACATTAAGTGAAATAAATCAGATGAAGAAAGGTGATGTATGATTTAACTTATATGTAGAGCCTAAAATCTAGATATAGAGAACAGACTGGTGGTTGCCAATGGTGAGAGGTAGAAGGTAGGAAAATGGATGAAGGGGATCAAAGGGTACAAACTGCTAGATAAGATCTGGGGATGTAATGTATATCATGGAGACTATAGGTAATACTGCTGTATTGATTATTTGAAAGTTTCTAAGAAGACACATTTTATAATTTCACCATACCCACAAAAATTGTAAAGATGTGTGTGAGTAATGGAAATGTTAACTAACCTTATTTTGGTAATCATTTTGCAATATATGTATATATCAAACCATTATATTGTAGACTTTAAATTTATGCAATCTTAAATTTCAATTATATCTCAATAAAGCTGGGGAGAAACAGAAAGCAAACTTTTTATTATCTACATCAAATGTTCCTTTCTAGTTAATTATTTTTTTTCCGGTTCCTTTACACAAACCTCTTGAGAATAGCTGTTCCTAACAGTGAGATAGAACTAATTACAAATCAGCAGATGTCACTTCTTAACTGATCCTTTTCAACTGTCCTTCTGTCAATTTTAGTTTTTTTTCCCCCTGCAAGTTTCAACTGCCTTGTCTTCACTACTAATTTCATTTTTCATTTTCAACCTCTGATGAACATCCAAGAGCCACTAGGACTAGTATTTCTCACTTTACCCCTATCAGGGCCATAACACATGTTTTCTTTTGAATACCAGTCCCTAAAACAAATGTCTGTATGCTTTGCAGTAGCCACAAACATTTTTCTACTCTGTGGCTTTGCCTTTGCAGCAGAGATACAACGGTTATTATCACCTTATTTTTTTCTGATGAGAGGCACAAGTATTAGTTAATGGGAAAAGTAGTGGTTATAATTTGCTACTCTTTTGACAACACTAAACCTGTTTTGATTGTCTACCACATATCAAGCACTGTTGTGAAGATTTGGCAATTATAAAATAGCTAAAAATTCCTGCCTTTATGACTCTCATATTCTAGATTGACAGAACCCCCAAAATAATTATATAATAGTTCAGGTGGAGATATGTGCTCTGAGAAAATAAAAGTAGGATAGAGAGTAGGGAAAATGTAAAGGGTGCTTGTAATTTTTAAAAAGGTGTTCAGGAAAGCGCTCATTGTGGAAGTAATAACATCTGAACAAAAACCTGGTAGAAATGAGGGAGTAAGTTATGTGGCTATCTGGGGCAAGAACTCTGCAGGCAGAGGAAACACCCATTGCAAAGGCTCACGTAGACTATCACAGCACGAAGGGGTTTTACTGTAAGCATTTGCCAGGGACAAAAATTCAGGCCAGGCTTTTGTTTGTTTGTTTTCGCTATTAAGAATCCACCTGAGAGAGTTTAATCAGCTTAAGTTGGACATCAGTGGAGATCTGCTTAGTGTTTTCTCTCAGCCATGACCTCATTGCTAATCATGACAGCCTGGACTGCCACCCAGATTGGATGGACCACGGATGCACAGCCTAGCAAACCTGGATATAACTGCAAGAGAAAGGTTTAGAAGCTCATGTCTTTGTTTTGTTTTTGAATTTAATTCATTTTCCTCATGGGGATGTATATGAGTCATTTGTAGCCAAGATACTAACTTTTAATTTCACCTAAACCATTGTTCATTACTATATTTAAAGCAAGACATAAGCATAACAGAATTCTGCCTCAGATTAACTAATGGTGGATTCTTGTCCCCTAGAGCCAACACAGGGAGTGAATGAGAATAGAGGTATTTCCCAGGCTACCAAGTTGTGCTTTTTATTTTGTCATCTTCTTGTCAGGACAAGATAGTAAAGAGGTCATTAAGTCTTATGTAGAATTTCCAAAGATTATTGCACTTACATTCAAAAGAGAACATCTGGGCTGGGCTGATCTATCCCATAATTAGCAGAGCAGTTGAACAATTCTTTTAGCCCAGTTATACATACCTCCTTCTAGGATATTTCTAATTCCAAAATGAAGAGACAATTTTCCGAAAGTGTCTAAATACCATTGGAGGCCGGTCCCATTCTCAATAAAAATATTTCTTAAGAACTCAACAAATGGGCATTTGAAAGCAGGCACTAATTTTAGTTTATTTTAGCCCACCTTAGATTTGTTTGGGCCTGAATTCCCTACACATAAATATTAGTACTTATTTCAGGAGAATAAAGGTTTAACAGATGACCGGATTTCTTTAGCAAAGAGATGACTGAACACCTAAATAGGTCAGAATGTCCAAATAGGTCATGATGACTTATCAGTGACTGAAAATAGTATTTTAAAATCATACCAGTTCTCTGTGTGGGTCATTTAGATTTGCTTTAGATATCTGACTTAAGTTGGCTCTAGTAGTTTTCAACAAGCACGGACAGTCCTTAAAACATAGGTAGGTATCTTGCTTTAGATCCAAAAAGAGTATTGATCACTGTGATAGTGGTTTGGTATAAATTTAGAATTATTGTAATCTAATGTGTTGAGGTTGTCCCATACTTATATTTAGGAGTGGCCAGAGATGACATTTTTATAAGAAATCATTCTGTAATCAAATTAACCACCTAGAAATTTATCAACTTTGAAAACTTCACCTGTTAATCTGTCAAATGTTTTGCTCTTGATATTCTGAAAAAGTCATGGAAAAGAAATCATTCTTTTCCTCCTGAACAAAATCTAATTTCCCAATTAAAGAGGAATCTTTAATTTCAGATAGAAAAAGTAACAGGTCAATTAAATTTGCAGAATAAAGTTTTTAATCTATCTAGAGTTAAAATGTTATTCTGGAAAGCATATGTGTGTGTGGTGGGCTGTTTTCAATTATAAAATTTCATTTGAACAAATGAGACTATCTCCCAGAGATTTGTGGACAGTTGTAAATACCAAGCATGTATTCCAGAGCTTTAAGCAGTGGGCTCACTCATTCCACTTAGGCAATTCTTAGCTGCCCACTTACTAGCTGAGTTTTCTCAGGCAAGACATTTAGGTTTTTTGTACCTCAGTTTAAAGCACAGTGGGATACTAGTAATCTACAGTGTGCCTTGTGGATTACACAAGGACTGAATGAGTTAACACATACAGTGTTCTTAGAACAGTGGCTGACACAGGTGAGTATTCAATACACGTAGCTATTAATCTCGTGTATGCCACAATGAGGTATTATTAATAGTCTTAATGGGATGAAG
The DNA here is from genome assembly GCF_014898055.3 of Talpa occidentalis. Taxonomy (NCBI): domain Eukaryota; kingdom Metazoa; phylum Chordata; class Mammalia; order Eulipotyphla; family Talpidae; genus Talpa; species Talpa occidentalis. The sequence goes on from NW_026555331.1 coordinate 88,874,014, forward strand.
AACTGGACGCAACTCTTGTATTTTTATTGCGTTTCATACTTTTTTTAAAAAAAATTAACAGAACCTGGTATGATTTCTGGTCTGAGGACACAAGGAAGCAGAGAGGAATGGCTCCTTTAAGTGAAGCTGACGCCTGCATATAATGCCTGAAATCAGAGGAAGCTTGTCATTGTGGGCAGGCACCAGGAATAGATCAATTTGATGTTCCACTTCTCTCTTTTTTTAATCTCAGGGAAATTAATGGAGAGTATCTTAAATTGACGGGTTTTGCATAACGTTTAAAACCCTGGCTTAATGTGGGGTAAACATAAGTTTTTGATGTTCATCCAGAATCTTTTTATCTCTTCAGTTTCATTGCAGAGCAAACACTAAATTTACCACACTGGATTTTATATTAAGTCTGGTACTTACTTCTCCCAAGAGGCCATCTGCTTCTGGGGAAAGGGAATAGGGTGCCCTCCATTAATGTATCTAACCGATGGTGAAATGGTGTAAAATTCTCTGTTGACCTCTGTAATTCATAGTTAACGTCTCGGAACATAAGATTCGGTTAACTCTTCTCACTGACTAACTATAAATTTTAGTAGAGATGGTAAAAGTATCATCTCTCTGTTGAATTCAGGTATTGCTTTAGGTGGACTTTACACATCTACTGGCCATGAAATCTCAGAATACTAAAATTCGAGGGGAAGGGATGGGTTCTTCAGGTTGCTATTTTCAAACATTCCGCCCTAACAGGTGTACTTACAAAGAAAGTTAGTCTTAAGCGTCCTCTGTCTCAAGTTAGACACAGGGCCCAGGAGGGTGCCGTCCTCGCAACCTGCTCACCCGGGCGTGCGCGTGTCTGTGGGTGTCGGGGCACGCGCAAGACCGTCATGGACCCACTGGCCTGGGGCAGCCCAATCCAAGTCTAGTTCTCACCTCAAAGGCTGTCAACTCTTACGCCCCTCCCAGTGCGCCCGGCGCCCCCCACTCACGCTTCCATCCCTCACACCCCGCCTCCAAAGTCGGTACCACCACGTTCATTGGTAGACGCTCCTCTCACTCCTGCCCCAGAACCAATCACGGGCGCTCTGGAGTAGCGCGATGGAGCCAATGGGAACCGCCGTGGAGGCAGCCGCCGGGCCCCCAGCGCCGAGAGGCGGCGCCCGGGGCGGGGTCCGCGTGTCGGGGAGGATCAGTTGCCATTTGGAGTGAGGAGCGGGCAGAGGCGGCGGCGTGGGCTCCGCGGAGCTGCCGGCACACCGAGGCCCCTTCCCCCGGCCCCGGCCCCCGACGCAGGGGTCCCGGCGCCCCCTGCAGCTGCCGCGCTCTCCCGCGCGTCCAGGCCCGCGAGGGCGGCGAAGCCGGCTGCGAGCGCCCCGCGGGGCTGCGCGATCCGAGCCGGTCCCGGCTGCCCTGTCAGCGCGATGCCCGGGCGGCGGCGGTTCCGGGCTCCTCGCGGCCCGGGCGGTGACCGCCGCGCCGAGCCCGGTCGGGCGGTTGGGGCCGTTGGACGTTTGTTTTCACAGCCTTCCCCTCCCCCTCGCCAGGGCGTCGGGGGTGCGCCTCGGGAAGGGGGAGCCGCGAGACTCCGCCCCCTCGCGGTCCCCCCGCCCCTCCCCCTTACACACTCGCACGCACTCTCGCGCCGGCTCCCACACGCTCGCGCGCCTCGGGGTCGGCCGCGTCGTCCAGGGCTCGCGGAGCCACCATGTCCACTGCCTCCTCCTCCTCCAGTTCCTCCCAAACCCCGCACCCCGCGCCGCAGAGGATGCGGCGCGGCGCCGCGGGCTCCCCGCCCGCCGCCCCCACCGCCGGGAGCGGGAACGGGGCGGGCGGCGGCGGCGTGGGCTGCGCCCCGGGTGCGGGAGCCGGCCGGCTGCTGCAGCCCATCCGCGCCACGGTGCCCTACCAGCTCCTGCGGGGCGGCCAGCACAGTCCCACGCGCCCGCCCGCCGCCGCCGCCGCCGCGCTGGGCAGCCTCCCGGGGCCCGGCGCGGCCCGCGGTCCCAGCCCGCCCAGCCCGACGCCGCCGCCGGCTGCGGCCCCGACCGAGCAGGCGCCGCGGGCCAAGGGCCGCCCGAGACGGTCCCCGAGAGCCAGCGGAGGAGCAGCTCACCTGAGAGACGGAGCCCCGGCTCGCCCGTGTGCAGAGGTAGCGAGCCCAACCCTCCCGTCCTCCCGGGCTGCGTCTCCCCGACGGTGCCCTCCGTGGAAACTTCAGCCTCTCCGGGCTTCTCTTTGCTAGTGCATTACCGAAGGTGTGAAAGTGGCTTTGGGAATCTCACCCCCCTGCGGTCGCTGCGGGGCTCGGAGGAGTGCACCGCACGGCAACTTTTATTTGACCCTCACGCCGCCCGCCCCGCAGATTTTATCTAGCACCACTCGCCTGCATCGAAAGGTTTTTTTTTCCCAATTTAAGAGCTGATTAGCTCGCTCAAGTGTTTGCTGTTTGTAGCGGGGAAGGAGGAGCTGGGCGAGACACTTAAAAAACACGCACACGAACTCTCCGGGAGCTGATGAGGTGGTGGCTGTCTAGAGCTTCTACCTCTTTGTGTTTTCCTGCAAAGTTCCTAACGTGTCTGTAAATACCAGGAGGGAGCTCTGCCTCTCTGGGGGTCGATCGATCGTTCGCTCTCTCTGGGAGGTGGTGACATTGCTTGTGGAGGGGCATCTGTCTGCTGGATGTGTGGAGGGGAGAGTAGTTTTGGCTGTGCACTCGGCATGTATAGGGCTGTTGGGCTTTTTTTCTCGCCCTGGTCTCCCTCTTTCCTCTACTTTATATAGTCATGCATCAGAGTAGCGTTGCACGGGAAACAGTTTATGCCTAACTCAAGATTGTCATGGCAAAATTCTAAAGAACTGTTTATGGGGTTTGTTCACTTTTTCCTTCCATTTTTAAGTACACTTAACAGTTCAGTTGAGCTGTTGAAGGATCTCAAGTTTCTTTATTGTTAGGTATCAAAGGTAATGGTGAGTTGATGGATGCCGTGGGCTTTCCTTAATGTTTTATGTTTTGGTTTTGTTTTGTTTATGTCTAGGGACACAGTGCATGATCTAGTTGAGTCCTGGGGGAGAAAAGGAAGATTAGCCAAAACAGCTACTTAAAGCTCATAAGGGAGAGTGGAGTAGCTATTATTATTACACACCAGCCTAGAGCTACAGATGCTGCTGCTGCTGCCGCTGCCGCCGCCGCTGCTGCTGCTGCTGCATTGTAGAGAGAACCGATCATACTGAGTGGAAAAATCTCTGCTGGGAAGGGAAACACTGTGGAGCTCTGTACAGTGTTTATGTGGTATGTGGAATTTTTTTAATGGAGTTTTCTTGATGAAGGTCTTAGACTTGGAGAAAGTGATTTGTCTGTGTTAGGGTAGATTGCATTTTTGGTGTTTTTGTTTTGCTATTTCAGACCTGTAATTAGCATGTTACTAAGGTACTAGTTTCCAGACCACTTGATGGCGAGGCAGGGATGCAGTGCAGTGGGATGTGTACATGAGCACCAAGAAATACATCCTGTAATCTGTATGCACCAGGAGGAATTTGCTCCCCACTCCTCCCCCAGGTCAAGCCAGCTGCTGCAGAAACTGACATCCTTCAGCAAATCCTGAATGAATGAATGAAAACAACGTGATTGCCCTAATAATGACCACAACTGAACACACATCTTTGGCTGTATTTTATAGAAAAGGCCACCATTTTCTAACAGATTAATGCCATATGCAACTCCCTTGCACATTATCTAGAGCTATATGAAACGAGAGGTAACAGAATGAAAAGAGGGCAGCAGTTACATAAATTTTTAAGTGTTTTAGCTTCAACAGTGCATAGATGGAGTTTTGGAATTTTCTTTTAGAACCGCAAAATAAGCATTGCCGGCAGCTTGTGTTCAGAGGGGTTTTGTGGGCAGAGTAAGAGTAGTTTCAGCAATTGCTGCAACAGTATAATGGCCATCTAGTACCTCCTCCCCTTTGGTTGATAAACACTAACATCTTACAACAGATCATAGTACAACTTGTTTTTCTGCATCCTTCAGAAGCCGTAATTGCTTAGGAATTACATGGTCCATCATCAAATAATTCTAATGAAATTTCTGATCAGGCTTAAACTGTCCTCTTTGTTGTAGTGTGGCACATCCGAGTTTAATGAAATTTTAATGCAATCATGATGAAAACACTTTTCTGAGTCTAGTTGTGCAACAGACAGATTTGCATCATCAGAGAGCTTGTGTGGAATGGAAGAGGCTTTTTTGTTGTTCTTAACACCAGGTGGTTTTGTCAGTTTCTTATATTAAAGTGATTTTGAATGCAGATTCTTGTTTCGGGTCCCAGTTCCCTGATTATATTATCTTTCTATTACTTCTTCACATCCCGCCTTCTCTCTACCCACATTAAAACTGCAGTTTTAACTAATCTGGTCTCTCAACTTAGCCATTTAAAATCCATGCTATGAACAGCTGAGCAATTTTTTCAAACGATTATCTACTCAGATTCTTTTGAATTCTGCAAGGTTCTGACTTCAGTGGATTTTAGCCTCCACAGGTCAAGGCTCCTGCCGCCACTGCCACTGCTGCAGACACTGACATCACTATACTGCATGAATGAAAAACAACAACGTGCTCCATTTCTTGCTCTCCACCTCCTTTTTTTCCTGTACTCTCCTGTGAGTGAGTGAGTGAGAGAGAGAGAGAGAGAGAGAGAGAGTGTGCTTAAGATGGTGCTGTGCTACATTTGAAACTGCATTAAAAATGTTAAATTAACTAGATGGTGGCTCAAGGAATATGTATTTACTATAGAGACATATTGTTTACAGAAAGCTTCAAGTGCTGTGGGCATTTGGATTAGAAGTGACATAACTGAGTATTCAGTATTTTTTCATCTGAGCTGGTGGTTATACAAGACATATAGCCGCTTTAAACAATTTTGTTTGTAATTATTTTACCAAAAAGAAATTATGAAACCACATAATTTCTAAACATGTTAGATCATTGCTATCTCCCTCTTAAATATTCTTAATATGCATATGTATAGGGTTATGGCTAGGGAATAAAGAATTGATGTTCAGATTATTTCACGTGGGTGAGGAAAAGCTGAATTCTGTAAATAAACACAACCAACCTCAATATATGAAAGCCAGCTAAAAGAAAGTAATTTTATTTTTAAAGTGGTTTTAGATAATTAAAATGGGTATCATAGAGAAAATACATAGATCTTCAATCACCTTGCTGTATGTACATTGAGGACGTGGAGTTTTACAAAAGGAAACTTTTGTTTATGCACAGAGATCATATTTATAGAATTTTGAATTCCTTTTGTATTTTCAAAACTTGAAGCTTTATTGTTTATATTCATTTCTATAGGTCTGCCATTAGCAAAATGTCATCCTCCCCCTTATTTGGTTCTGAAGGGTCTTGAAGTGGTGAATGACAAGCTACTGAATGCATCCTCAGGCTCCCTGTGATGTGTTTGTAATAGATGTAAAATCATAAAGTATTATGCAAATAGTTATTTTTGTAATGCTAATACATAAAGTCTACCTTTGAGACAAATAGAACAACTTCAGTGATAATATAGAAGGATATTAGTATTAAAATGAATGATCATTAAGCTAAAATCATTAGTAACAACCAAAAGAAAGTATAATAAAGTGGCTTCTTTCTAAAACCTCATGGAGCAAAACCTATGGATTTGAAAAACAGCAAATACTCACAGTTTTACTATGCAAGATAGTAAGTTAACAGATGCAGGTCCTCCCATGGTTTTTTATAAAGAGTGAACATTAGGGTGAATTATAAATTATAAAAGATATAAAAACAGTTGCATCAGAGTACTCTGGATGATGAATACTGCTTATTTTTAGGTATACCAAATCCAGCAACAAAAAACGTGGAAGAGCTTGTAATTTATATAGTTCCTGCTATGGAAAACAACATGAGTCGGATGACTGATATAAAATATTAGATATATATAGACCTAATGCTCTCAACAGATTACTAACTCTATTGAGTACATGAGTATCTTGAGAGCCTTATTGGTTTGTACATTAAGAAATTATTATTATATTTTAAAAGAAACTACAAAAACCACCAACATATGTTAAATGACTTATACAATATGTGTCTGTTTTAAGCTTTCAGTTTTTTACATTTTCATTAGATTTCCCTTTTTTGTCATTTGTATACTGTGTTCAGTTTTTAAAATGGCAACTTTTTTTCTCTTTTTTAGAGATGTTCAAGCATTAGCTGTTTTCTAAAGAGACATTTCAAATACTGATTTTGGGAAAGGTTTTGATGAACTATACTCAATACCAATAACTTGTTATTTTCCCTCATCAACTATGATGCACAAAATCTCTAGCTCATTGTGGAGACAGCAAAATATATAAGTGCATTTATAAACTCTCTTTATCCTTAACCTACTGCTATGTGTTCAAAAATTATATTCCTCCCAGATAGCTACTTCTCTAAACTAACTGAAAATTGTATACCTACGGCATATAAAAGTGCCTTGGTCAGTTTACTGCAAAGTTCTATGTTTATATACTAGACTAAAAATTATTATTTACAGTACTTTATAGGAAAGCACATTTCATTCACTGCAGTGTATGTTTCCTCAAGGACTTAATGTAAATTAGGATCTATACATTGGGAAAATGTCAGGAGTAATGGCTTCCTTGTGATTTATATTTTGTATTAATGTATATTAAATGTGAATAAGAAAACAAGCAAATAATTAGGCTCTTAGTGAATAACAATGGAGATAAATGCCAGTGGCTAATAGAGGGTTTTCCTAAACTCTGAAACTTAAAAAAAAAAAAATTCTAAAAGCTTATTTTATTAAAACTTTAAAATATACCTTAATGATCTTCCAAGGAAAATATACTAGTGATTTTGTTATTCTTAATTTTAGTCCAGTCCTTTCTTCAGAGCTTAAGATTTCTAGACACTACCAAGATAGACTTTTCTATAGCACCTATACTGGGTCTGTGTCTGGTGGAGTTGCCTTTTGTTGTCAGCATATAATTTTATTCTTTTATTGTCAAAGAAACCAAATCACTGACACTGTTTTTGTGCTGTATACTATTTATTTTAATAAGAGGTTGAGCTTATGTAACTGATGTTCTTTAACTGGGTTTGCCAAAATTAAGTGGTGGAAAGAACACTACTCATCTGTTGGCAAAGAAAGCCCAAGGAACTGATGGAAGGCCAGAAGCCACCTCTTCTTTCCCTCTCTCTGGACCCCTGGAACTGACTGTGACTACACCCATTGTCCTGCTGATTCTAGAATAAGACGTTTGTGCTTGCTCTGTACAACAAATTATAATAGATCAGTGGTAATTCTGGAGTAAATTAGGGTTTTATTTACATTATGAACAAATGTTTATGTAAAATTAATGGAGAGATGCTTTTGCGGTACTTTATTTTAGGAGGAACAAACACAGCAGATACTATAAGCAGTGTTGTTTAGTCCAGTGACGCACATAACCAAGAGAAGGCAAATTCATGACTACCTCAGTAAATCCTCTATTATGGTGGTGTTGCTGGAACAGTCACTTGAGATCAGTGTCTCTGCTTAGTGATTATTGAAGCATTCACCAGCTAAACAGCACATATTACTAACCTTTAATATTCATGGAGAAAAAGTAATTCTCACTATGATTCAAGGACAGCACAGAGTCTGCATGTAAGAGGCCCAGATATAGGGCCTGGGGAGAAAGTAAGAAAACATTTGAATGCTTAGTATATACAGCACAGTGGATGCTTTGATTAGTCAAAAAAGTGAATTTGGCATGCAGATCTTCTGATTTTAGATCTAGTGTTCATTCCACAGAACTCTCTTGATTCTCCTAATTTAAATGGACTGATGTTGGTGATCAGCCATGGTGTCTGAGCTAAAAGAATTACTGAAGACTAGATTTTCTGTTGTTTCCACAGAACCATTATGTGCCAGGATATATTTTGACATTTTCAGAATGTCTAAAAATTTAAGACCTAAGGTAGTGAATGTAACCAAATTGAATATGGATGAATTGGTCATTAAGCGCCATTTTTTTCTTACATAAAAGTGTGTGTGTGTGTGTGTGTGTTTTGAGAGAGAGAGAGAGAGATTCTTGAGAGCTTCAGGATATGAATAGGTGAATTTGATTATATCTGGGCCTCCTTACACCTAGACTCTGTGCTGTCCTTGAATCATAGTGATATAATTACTTTTTTCCATGAATATTAAAAGTCAGTAATATGTGGTGTTTAGCTGGTGAATGCTTCTGTAATCACTAACCAAGACTCTGATCTCAAGAGATTGTTCCAGCAACTGCTGTCCCTATAAAGAGCCAGTAGTTATCACTACAATTTGTGGCTTTGAATTCTGTATGTTTGTAACTTAATGAAGTACCTCCATAGTGTGCCTTGATGGCTTACAGGAAATAAGGATGAGTTGAAAAAAGTAGTGAATTTAATGTGTGGCAAGGTCATTGTCCAAAATTGTCCTCCAAGTCATTAAAATTAAAGTACCCACTAAACATCTGAATGTGTTTTATAACAGAAAGGTAAAAACTGTTACAACTGATTGCCCAGAGTTACTGAGGATAAAATACCCATCACCTACTGACATAAATCCCTGTTTATTTAGCCAGGATGGCCGTGGAAGAACTTTTGTGAATAATCTAACTTATTTTAACTTTTACATTACTGAAAAATTAGCTATTTGATGAAACATTTTCTAAAATTATACAGTTGTTTTCTTAAGCAGAACAAACAAGACATTCATGAACTGTCTTAATTACCTTTATTAATACTGATGCTATATTTACTAAAATGATAAGTATTGGTATAATATTGAGCATTAACTGACAACCAGAGTTACCCTTTAACTGATTCTATAAATTTGCTCTTGGGATTGTCTTCTTTTCTGATGAAGATGGAATGAATCAATGTTTGGCTACATATTCCTTAATAGGATAACCTAGCTCTTATCTTGAATTAATTATCTAGTTAGAAACATAAGAAAGTATATTTCAAATGATTCCATGAGAGTCTTAGAAACAAAAAGGTATACTGGAAAGTATTAGATTTGCAGCCAAGAAACTTGGGTTTTGTTTCTTCTTTAACATTTGATATATAGCAAGTCACTAACTGTTTGCATCTTTTTTTTTTTTTTTTTTTTTATTTTAATAGAGGCATGTTATTTATTTATTTATTTATTTACTTGTTTGTTTGTTTTGTTTATACATGCACTGGGTACAGTCAGAAGCGCGGGAGGGTGAGAGAATTCACCAGAGCCAGAGCGGGGAGCAGAGCATGCAGAAGGACCGAAGTACACTGCTGAGGGAGCAGCGGGCGCAGGAGAGGTCTGCGCGCCATGTGGGACCTCCTCCGGTGGCCGGGGAGCAGCCGGGGATCGAACGGCGCGCAGAGGCCGCGGGCAGCTTCGCAACCAGCGCTCAACCGCTGCGCCACCGGGAGGCCCACTGTTTGCATCTTATCTTTGATATTTTGAAAATGAGAGAAGTGGAATTTTTTTTTTTAAAAGATTTATTTATTTATTTATACAAGCACTGGGTACAGTCAGAAGCGCAGGAGGGTGAGAGGATTCACCAGAGCCAGAGCAGGGAGCAGAGCAGGCAGAAGGACTGAAGTACACACTGCTGAGGGGAGCAGCGGGCGGCAGGAGAGGTCTGCGAGTCATGTGGGACCCTCCGCTGGTGGCCGGGGAGCAGCCGGGGATTGAACCGGCGCTGCAGAGGCTGCGAGCAGCTTTGCAACCCAGTGCTCAACCTCTGCGCCACCTGGGAGGCCCGAGAAGTGGAATTTTTAAGATGAGTAAGGAAAAGATTCTACTAATATTAAAAGGAAAATAAAGTTTATTAAACTAGATAATTTTTTATATACCCTCCTCCCCCCAAGGTTTGTTAAGGCCCCCACTTTTTTGAATATGTTGTGAGGATGGGTAGCAAATTTTAAGAACATAATAGGATTTGTTGACAGGAATCACCATTCTGTACATTATATTCCCAGAGCTCATTCATCTTGTAACCAGAAATTTGCACCCTGTGACCAACAGCTTCCCATTTCCCCAGCCTGCCAGCTCTGGCAGCCATTGTTTTATTTTTTGCGTCTATGAATTTAACTTTTTTGGATTCTACATATGATGGATATCATAACAATATTTTGTCTAGCTTATTTCACTTAGTATAATGTCACTCATGGGCAGGATTTCTTTTAAAAGGCTGTGTGTGTGTGTGTGTAGCACACTTGTCTTTATTCCTCTTATCAACAGATACTTAGTCTGTTTCTGTATCTTGGCTCTTGTGAATAATGCTGCAATGAACATGGGAAGAAAGAGAATCTATTCAAGACACAGATTTCTTTCCCCCTATATACCCAGAAGTGGTTTGCTGAATCATATGGTACTTGGAGGTATCCACAGTGGCTGTACCATTTCCAGCAATGCGCGAGCATTCCCTTTTCTCCACATCCTTGCCAATACTTACCTCTTTTCTTCTTGATAATAGTCATTCTAATAGGTGTGAGGAGGTATCTTGTTGTGGTTTTAATTTGCATTTCCCCATGAGTAGTGATAATGAGTACCTTTTCATGTTACTTGTATGTCATCTTTAGAAAAATGTCTATTCAGATCTTTTGCCCATTTTTAAAGCAGGTGATTTTCCCCCTTTTTTTTGGTGTGTAATTGAGCTATAAAAGTTCCTTATATTTTTTGGATATTAACCCGTATCAGATACATGATTTGCAGGTATTTTCTTCTATGCCATAGCTTGTTCTTTCTCTCCCTGTGCAGAAACATTTTTGTTTGATGTAATCCCATTTATTTTTGCTTTTATTCTTTGTGCTTTTTTCTTTGTCATAGCCAAAGTTTCATTGTCAGGCCAATGTGAAGGGCTTTTCCCCCATAATCTAGGTTTTTACAGTTCCAGGTCTTATATGTAAGGTTTTTTAATCCACTTTCAGTTAATTTAGCTTCTGTAAGGGTCCATTTTAAATCTTTTGCATGTGGATATCCAATTTTCTCAGCACTATTTATTGAAGAGACTGTCCTTCCTCATTGTATATTCTTTACACCCTTATCAAAGCTCCATTGATAATATATGCTTGGGTTTATTTCCAGACTGTTTCATTGGTCTTTGTGTCTTTTTATGCCAATACCGTATTGTTTTGATTACTATAGTAGTATACAGACTAGATGATTTTTAATAAAATTGAGGTTTTATGTCAGTCACCACTCTTCACCAGAACCTAATGTGGAATACTTTTATTAACCTTTTGTCACAGAGGAGGAGATGACATCTTGAAAAATTAAGTAATTTGCTCAAAGTCAGGCATTTTGCATAGAGGGACCCAGCGAACTCATGTAAGCGTTAAGTCCAGACTTCAAGTTAGCTGAAAGTTGCCTTAGGAACTCACTTATTAATTATGGGGCAGGAAAACATGCACAATGGACTATCCTATTGCTTATGTAGTTAATTTACACAAAGGCCAAAAATAGCTTTAGAGTGGGGTGGGAATGCTGGGTGAAGAGAACTCTAAATGGGACTGGACTCTACGGTCCACAAAACTTAAAATAACTTGCAAGTATTCCCAGTGATTCAGGTCTCAAGTATGCATATAACAGTATCATAGCACTTCAAAATCATATTGTGCATTAGCTCTTCCCCTTGGCTCTTCAAGGAGTTACCATTTTGTTAAGAGAGAATTTAGCATTTAATACTTAAAAACTGCCTTTTACATGAAATCTCAAAATCTGGTAGAATGTGATCTTTTACATTTTCATATTTGACAGTGTAAGTTTTACATTTATAATAAAGCATGTAAGACTCCATTAAAGCCTAACAGTATGATTCTCTACTCTTACCATTAGATGATATTTTAGCAGCGTTCACATTTGTATCTTGTTATATATCATGGTCATGTCAAAGCAATAAGGTGTACTATCATCTCAGTTGATACCTCCTTACCCCTTTAATTTTAACTTGCTAATGTGATATAGAAAAGATATTTCTATCTCCATTTTAATAATTTCTTGAAGGGTGTTTTGACATTTTTTGAGTGTCACTTGTGCTTACTGTAAGCACTGTTAAAAGTCAATGTAGAATATGAATCCCTTCATAAGTAACATTTGAAATGGTATTTTTATTGTTGTGATACTATATCATATAGAATCTGTGGATGAAGTTTCTCCTTACATTTCTTCTGTAATTATTTTCTTGCTACGTTTATCGGTTTATAAGTTAAATGAATGAAGTAATGTTTTGTACCTTTATTTTCTTTTAAAAGATTTATTTATTTATTTATACAAGCACTGGGTACAGTCAGAGGTGCAGGAGGGTGGGAGAATTCACCAGAGCCAGAGCGGGGAGCACAACAGGCAGACTGACGAAATATACTGCTGAGGGGAGCAGCGGGTGCGGGTGGGCGGGGCAGGAGAGGTCTGCACGCCATGTGGGAACCTCGCCGGGTGGCCAGCCGAGGATTGAACCGGCGCTGCTGAGGCTGTGGACAGCTTCGCAGCCAGGCGCTCAACCACTGCGCCGCTGGGGAGGTCCTGTTTTGTACCTTTAAATCATAATAAAACCGTCGCCCAGTTGCTCAGTGTTACATCAGATCTAGTCATCAGAAAACAAAAATAACAACAAAAAACCTTGCTACTCTCATGTAAACCCTTGAAGTGATCCTTCCAAAAAAGATTGTAAAATATGGATATACTGATATATTCCCTGTTAGTCTGTAAACAAAACATTCATATGATATTTTTGAGAGTTCTGTGACACTGTCATTTTCTTTCTTCTGAAGTCTTTTTGGAAGTGCTCTGATACATCTCTCTGAAAAGAGTCAACTGTCCTTTTTCTGCTTAAAGTCAGGTTATTTAAGTGTGTAAGACTTACTAAACAGTGTTAGCAAACTTTTTAAGTGCAGTTTCCTTAGTGTTGCAAAACTAGGGGTGTAGAATGTTCTCAGAAATAAGAATTTTGAAAAAAGCTATACTATTCTGCATTTTTTTTTATCAGATAGCTTAAAAAGCTTTAAGATCTAATTCTTTTTTATATACCACAGTATCCTGTCATTTAGAAACACCTGCTTCAGCGATTGCATTTGCTCACTTTTTGTCCTTTTGGGTAATGTATCGCCAAAGATTAGAGTAGCTTTAATGTGATTTCAGTGATAACTTTGTTAAGAAATGTTTGTTTGAGTTATTGTACTGGTTCTTGGCAGTATGTTGGTAAGTAAAATAATCGGTTTTCCCCTCTTTTTCATATAATAAATATTTGTTCAAATCCTGTTATATCTGAAGAACTCTGATATTTACAGAATGCATATACTAGGTGCAATTGTTACATACTTGTATTTGTATTTCTTCACATGGTCAATTCATGTAAAAACTGCCACAAATTCCACCCTTTCTTTTATCTGCACTTCATGTATGAATTACTATTTTCTTATGCTGATGTTTCTATGTTGAGACATTTGTTATTGTTTTTTAAAGTCATCACAGTTTATAAGTGTTTTCCTTAGGAGAACTTAATCCTGTGACTTTTGTAGTATATCTAAACTTTACTGCTGCCTGTACATATACTATTTTGCTATAGTTTGACCAAAGATGATATCACTGACACTTTCTGTGAGAAAACACACTTTCTGTGTGTGTGCGTGCGTGTGTGTGTGTGTGTATATACGCTCGCACACACTTCCTCTCAGGATTCTTAACTTTATTTTTGGAAGTGGCTTCTTGTGTAGAAATGTTGTAGTTGAAATGTGTGGTAATACCTGAGCAGTGGTGCCCTGTGAGTTTAACCAGATGAGTAGGACTTGACTTTGGCTAAATATCTGCCTTTACTGAGCTAGAATGGAAAAAAGTTTTCTATGTAGTATTGTATTATCATTTATTTGATATGTTAGTTGAATGCACAGTTTCTTATTTGTGTTTCTTATACTCAAAGTTTGCTCATGCTCAACTTTTATCCATTATTAATTGTGATTATTATAGCATACAGTTTTATAAATGTCTGACAAAGATCAAAACTAATAGGTTATATATGGTTCATTTCTTTTCTAAAATGCCTAATGGTTTAAATAACTAATGGCTTTTATCTTCATTTTGGACCTATAGTTCATTGCTATGTAAGCTTGGGCAGGAACTTATTTAGTCCATCATACAAAACAGGAGCTGGGTGCTCTTGATGATAGAAAAAAATAGGGAGAACAAAGAGAAGTAATGATAGGACAGTCCACATTTTGAAAGGTGAAAGATACCCCTTTATAGAGTGAGTTCCCAAGTTACAGTTCGAATGCTGTTAAGTGAATTTTCATCTAGTGAGTTTTCATGGAATCACCTTCTAAAAATGTTATATTTAGAGAAACTTAAATCATTGTGCCCCAAATTTGGTTGACTTCATTTTTTTTCATTAAAAATCTAATTGTTTTTATGGTCGTAAAGATCGTGATTATGTTGAGCTCTAAGAACATAAATTGCAGATTAATTTGTACTTCATTAATGTAAAAGTTTTAAGCTATAAAGCAAATTTTGGGATAGTTACTTGCTTTACAGAATGCCTAACTTATGTGCAAGTAAAATATTCAATTTACCAAAGTGTTATTTACACAAACTTTTTAGGAAGTCAGTTACACAAGGTTGAGGTTCATTTGAGGTTGTAAAAACATATTACTGAATAGTGTAATTTTTTATTGCTGCATAAAATGTTCTAGTGATGTTTAGCAGAATTAATTAATATCCTAAGAAGTTGTTGCAAATGAACATGACTAGATCCATTCCATTCCCCTTCTAGCCTGAATTTCTAAGATTTTTTGAAATTTAGTATTCAAATAAATACTAATGATTTTCTCACATTTCTCTATGAAAAGATATGCTTTAACATTAGACAAATATTTGAAGGCTTTTTCTGTAATAATTTGCCCTGATAAAAAGAAATTATTGAGCCTCCCTGGTGGTGCAAGGGATTGAGTCTCAGCACTGTGAAGCTATCTGCAGCCTCTGCAGCACCAGGTCGAGCCCCCATTAGGGAGGTGACCCACATGGCGCAGCAGACCTCTCCTGTCTTGCCCACTGTTCCGCTCAGCAGTGTATTTAAGTCAATCCTCCTGTTCTGCTCCCCACTCTGTCTCTGGTGAATCCTCTCATCCCCCACACCCCTGTCCTGCCCCCTAGCTCTTGTATGAATAAATAAATAAATCTTTTTTAAAAAGGAAGTTATTACTTTAATTATAATTTCCTGGCATACTTGTTCCTAAACAACTTCATTTTTTCCTTAATGAAAACTTACACAAAACTTTATTATCATTGTCAGGAGGACAAAGCAATTAGTATGCATAATTCAACTGGAAATGTGATTAGTACTTTGAATTAATGATTTTTTTTTTAAGATTTATTTATTTATACAAGCACTGGGTACAGTCAGAAGCGCGGGAGGGTGAGGGAATTCACCAGAGCCAGAGCAGGGAGCAGAACAGGCAGACCAATGAAATACACTGCTGAGGGGAGCAGCGGATGCGGCAGGAGAGGTCTGCGTGCCAGGTGGGACCCTCGCCGGTGGCTGGGGATCGAATAGGCACTGCAGAGGCTGCGGGCAACCCAGCGCTCAACCACTGTGCCACCAGCAGAGACCCTAATGATTTATTTATAATTGTATATTCCTGTATGCTGATTTTTAACTTAGAGTTTCTGCATATACTCAAGGACCAAGAAATTGACCAACTAATCTGATTATTTGTATGGTACACACTCATGTGTGTGTGTGTGTGTGTGTGTGTGTGTGTGTGCATGTATGAAAGAAGGTCCTAAAGTCCATGTTCCTCTCTCAGCATTCATTGGATAATGATTGGCTTCTGAAACTTCCATATAGAGTAAAGGTTCCTCTTTTGTAATAATTTAAGTAATTTTAATATATAACAAATAGTAGTGACTTAGGATTTTGTCTCATGTAAGATAAAACCAAAGGATTGCATCTAATGATGTACTTCTCAACTTCTTTGTGATTATGGGGAAATTTATTATTTATGATATTACAATTAAATTTCCTACTGGAGGTGTGTCTTAAATGCTGAATGCCATGATAGAGCTGTTTTTTGTACTTCAGTATTGTTCAGTTAAAAAAAAAATTTGGGTTTGGAGAATAATTTATCAATTTAATATAGATTCTCAAAAACACTATTTTGAAAAGAACCCTGCACTTCTATGTTTATTGCACACCTTTTACAATAGCCAAGATACAGCAGCAACCCAAATGCTCCAAAATAGATGAATGGATCAAAAAGATGTAGTATATTTGGGGCCTCCCCCGTGGCGCAGTGGTTGAGCGCTGGGCTGCGAAGCTGCCTGCAGCCGCTGCACTACCGGCTGTATCCCCGGCCACCAGCGAGGGTCCCGCGTGGCGCGCAGACCTCTCCTGCTGCCTGCTGCTCCCCTCAACAGTGTATTTTGTCAGTCTGCTTGTTCTGTTCCCTGCTCTGGCTCTAGTGAATTCTCTTACCCTCCTGCACTTCTGACTGTACCCAGTGCTTGTATAAATAAATAAATAAATCTTTAAAAAAGAAAAAGATTTTGTATATTTATATGATAGAATATTCCTCAGCTATTAAAAAAGCTGTTATGCAATTTGCTGCAACATGGATGGAGCTGAAGGGGATTATGCTAGCCAAAATAAGTCAGAAGGAAAAAGATATCGATAGGAGGGTCTCACTTATGTGTTGAATATAGAGAAACCAAACAAAAGGTCAAGAAAAAGTTAAAACTAGCATACTGACCATAGATTTGAGGCATACAGGAAAGTAGGAGGAGGGAGGGGTTTCAAAACTAGGGTGGGCAGAACACAAGAGAATATGGAGAATATGGTTCATGGGCAACATGGTGGTGGGAGAACTATGGGGACTACATAGATGTAAGAAAAAAATAAGAGGAAAAAACACAACAAAAAAATATAGATTGTCTTCTGAATCATGTAACATAGTTTAGAATAGCAGTCCCATGATCTGCAGTTTAATTTTCTTAGTAAGTATGTGATCATTTTCTCTGCTGAAGTTAACTTTGACTTTTGAGAAGATTATATTGGTGTTTAAAAGGTGTAGATAACTATATCTCCACTTCTCAACTGGGTATTATAGATTGTACCTATGTACAACAAATAAAAATACATGAGCCTTACATTCTACTTATCCATACGATTTAAAATAAAACTTTCTTTCGATGTTTTGCCTCCTTTCTGGTCCTGTTTTCTGTATAAAAACTTTTAATTTTAAGTGTATTCAACCTCATTTTCAGAGAGTAGTTAGTTTATAGGCTTTGAAAAAGTGACCTAGAGTATTTTTTGTGCTACTAAGAGAAAACCAATAATTTACTAATAGATTTTACTCTGTGTAATTGCAAATTTGGGTCATATGTTTTAATTATTCATGTGTAATAAACATAGAAGGATAGTTATTAAGATGAGTATGTATAAGTTTTAACTCAGAGAACTTGTTGCAGAAATGGGAGTTTGAATAGTTTTCTTTTTTTACTTAATGGCACTATGGAACATAGTTTTGGTTAAGACATTCAGACCCAGGGTATCCTTGCATTTCCCCCAGATGGTTGCTATATCTTATCACTGTATCTTCTCCCATCTTTTCAGAATTATCTTCTGAATACTGGTTTCTTTATATTCACTCCATGTCTTAATTATTTCTTGTGCTTGCACTGTTGGAACTGCCACTCTTCAGTGGTTCTGCTTGCCATTAGTCTCCCATCTTTAATTTTGCCTGTGCTCTGCCATAAGCACAGTCTTTCTTAATTAGAAAAACAAAATTAGATTTCTGAAGTCCAAAATCCCTAGCTTTAAATCAAAGGCTCATCTCAGCATCTCTGTTGTGTACCTTGTGTTCTTGCCAAACTCAATTTACTTTTTAAAAAAAGATTTATTTAGCATACAAGAGCTGGGGTGTAGACCAGAGGTGCGGGGGGTAGGGGATGAGAGGATTCACCAGAGACAGCATGGGGAGCAGAATAGGCGGATTGACTGAAATACACTGCTGAGGGGAGCAGTAGACCAGACAGGAGAGGTCTGCTGTGCCATGTGGGTTAGCTGCCTGGCCAGGGATTGAACTCTTGCTGTAGTAGCTACAGATAGCTTCATAGTGCTGAGACTTTAACTCCTTGCACCACCAGGGAGGCCTTCAGTTCCCTTTCTATTGAAAATGCTGTTATTCTTTAAGAACTCTATTCTTTGAGTACAAGTTCCCTGTTAGAATAAGATAAATTATTAAGTTAGCTTGTCATCTTTATTGTGACAATGAGGAGAATGCAATGAGACTCATTTTAAAATTTAACTATAATAATCCAGGGTAATTCAGACAAATGGAGTTAAGCCCTTCTATAGGATTTAAAATCCTGTTTTTTCCTGTTCTTCCTTGCCACTCGGTAAGACTAAATGATAGATATATAGGCACACCTCTGGGATATTGCAGATTTGATTCCACACTACCAACATAAAGCAAATAGCTCAGTAAAGTGAGTCACACAGATTTTTTGGTTTCCCAGTGCATATACAGTATATTTACACTATACTGTAGATTGTTAAGTGTGCAATAGCATTATTATTTTTTGAATTTCCATACCGTTATTAAAAATATTTTATTGCTGAAAAAACGCTAACCATCACCTGAGCCTTTAGGAGAAGTAATCATTTTGCTGCTGGAAGGTCTTGTTGATGACTGCTGACTGATTAGGGTGGTGATTGCTGACACTTGGAGTGGCTTTGGCATTTCTTCAAATAAGACAATGAAGTTTGTCACTGTTGTGGGGCAACTATGTGCATAGTGGACAGGGAGCCCAGAGGGCCAGGGGACCAGGAGCCTGGCGGGCAGCTGAACTTCCCAGGCCCTGGCAAATCTCTCTTCTTTTTCTCTTCTCTCTGGTTTTCTCTGGTGGTCTCACCTCTCTCTAGCCATGCCTCTCGTAGCTGTCCTCCTGGGTGAAGCTGCCCGCATAGCCAAGCCTCTCGGCTCAGGTGTGCACACTTATACATGTGTGCACACCCATACTCCAGGTGTCCACAGTTAGGGGCGTGTCAGCACCCACGTTCCCACGCGCCTTTGTGTTGACACAATCAGGGCTGCAGACAATAGCTGAAGAGGCTAGTGATGTATAACAAGCCTGACCAATTCACTTACCAAGTCACTTAGAGTCACACTGATTGACTCTTTTATGAATGATTTTTCTGTAGCACATAATGCTGTTTGATGGCATTTACTCACAGTAGAACTCCTTTCAAAATTTGAGTCCATCCTCTTAAACTCTCCCACTGCTTATCAATTAGGCTTATGTACTAATCTGAATCCTTTGTTGTCATTTCAACGATATTCACAGAATCTTCAGGTGTAGAGTTCATCTCAAGAAACCACTATTTTTGCCTCTCCATAAGGATTAACTTCATCCATTCACGTTTTATCTTAAAATCACAGCAATTAAGTCACTTCTTCAGACTCCATTTCTAATTCTCTTCCTACTTCCACCACATCTGCATTTCCTCCACTGAAGTCTTGAATCACTCAAAGTCATACATGAGGGTTGAAATCAACTTCTTCCAAACTCCTGTGACTGTTGCTATTTTGACCTCTTCCCATGAACCACAGATGTTCTTAATGGCATCTAGAATGGTAAATTCTTTCCAGAAGGTTTTCATTTGACTGCCCAGATCCCTCAGAAGACTCACTATATATGGCAACTATAACATTTTGAAAATATTTTTTAAATAATAAGACTTGAATGTTGAAATTACGCATTGATCCACAGGCTGTAGAATGGATGTTGTGGTAACAGGCATAAAAACAATATTGATCTCATACATCTCCATCACAGCGCTTGGGTAACCAGGTGCATAGTCAGTGAGCAATAATATTTTGAAAGAAATCTTTTTTTGAGCAGTACTTCTCCATATATGACTTGAAATATTCAGGAAACCATGTTGTAAACAGATGTGCTGTCATCCAGTCTTTGTTGTTGCATTTATGGAGCACAGAAAGAGTAGGTTTAATGTAATTCTTGAGGGCTCTAAGACTTTCAGAATGGTAAATGAACATTTGCTTCAATTTAAAATCACTGGCTGTATTAGTCCTTGACTAGAGAATAAACATTTCCTTTGAAACTTTCAAGTCAGGTATTGTCGTCTTTCTAGCTATGTAAATCCTAGATGACGTCTTTTTCTAATATGAGGCTGTACCATCTACATTGAAAATATCTTGTTTAGTATAATTACCTTAATTAATGATCTTAACTACATCTTTGAAACACTTGCTAAAGCATCTGTATCAGCACTTGCTGTTTTACTTTGCACTTTATGTTATGAAGATGCTATCTTCCTTAATACTCCTGGAGCAGCCTTTCTTAGCTTCACAGTTTTCTTCTGCAGTGTCCTCACCTCTCATTCTTCATAGAATTGAAGAGCACTAAGGTCTTGCTCTGGATTAGACGTTGGCTTAAGGGAATACTGTGGTAGGTTTGATCTTGTACCCAGACTCTGAAACCTTTCTTCATATCAGCAGTCAGATTGTTTTGCTTTCCTATCATTCATGTTTTCAGTGCTGTAAGCACTTTTAATTTCTTTTAAGAGCTTTTCCCTTGCATTCACAAGTTGGCTAGCAGTTTGATTCCAATTTGCCCTACCTTGGCTTTTCACATGCCTTTCTCACTACACTCAATCATTTCTGGTTTATAATTTAAAGTGAGATATGTGGGCTCATCCTTTCACTTGAATACTCAGAGACTATTTTAGGATTATTAATTGGCCTAATTTCAATATTGTATTTCAGGAAATAGTGAAGCCTGAGGTACGGGAGAGAGATGGGGGAATAACCAGTTGGGGAGCAGTCAGAACACATATAATACTCATCAGTTAAGTCTGTCATTTTATATGGGCACAGTTTGTGGTGCCCTCAAATAGATACAGTATAAACATCAAAGATCACAGATTAGAATAACAGATGCAATAATAATGAATAAACTTGACACATTGCAAGAATTACCAAAATGTGACACAGAGACTTAAAGTGAGCACATACTTTTGGAAAGATGGTACTGATAGACTTGCTCAGCGCTGGTTGTCATAAAGCTTAAATTTGTAAAAAAAAAAAAAACAAACAAAAAAGTGATAACTGCAAAGTGCAATGAAATGAGGCAAAATAAAGCAAGGTATATCCACACGACACTTCCATCCCTAGTCAGGAAAAAACCACTAGTTTGATCTGCCTTATTCTTTCTCCATCTGTCTGGTAGATGTAGAGGATCTAGCAGAAGACTCCAGCTGCGGCCCTAGGGGAATGCTGGAGCCACAACATGAAGTCTGAATTCCTGAATGATCATGTGAAAGGCCATCTGTCAGCCAGGAAGATACACATTGGGTGTTTATTGCGGTAAACCACTGATATAAAAAAAAAAACTGTAGCTGCTAGCATTACAATCTTACTCAGTTTCAAGAAATGTAGTCCACCAGTTATTATTGGAGCCATTTTGCAAATTTACATTGGGAGTCTCACTTTTACCTGATTTTTCTATCATATCGGCAAGTGGGGTTCTTATCAGCGTTCTGTCAATATTCAAGACATCCTTAAGTTCAATTGTGTGATCTGGTGGAATGTATTTTTGTATAATTTGTTATTCTTACTAAAGATTCTTTACTCCTTGATTAATATTTTAAAAGCCCATCTTCAAAAAATTTAGAGATGTTTTAAGCAATTCTAGCCTTGTGGAAATAAATCTGTGTCCTCCCACAGTACCTAGCAGGACAAGAAATTTTATGTATTTGCCAGATGGTTTTGTTATTTTATGTGAACGTGTTTATTAGATAGGCATTATCTGTAGAGGTCTGTATTATATGTACCTGTATTAATTATTTGTGAAATACCTGAGCATAGAAAATCAGTCTTTTATATAAATGTGAAAAGTAGTATCGCAATTGGACCTGAATTTAAGTTATTTTTGTCACCATCATGCTTGTAGTGGTGGGAAGAACACGGTGCAGGATCTCTATGATCTAAACAGAACGGGAAAGGAGAGACCTGGAGCCCTCAGTAGCTTTTTCAGGCTTTTATTAGTCTTTTGCCAGGTACACGGCAGGCAGTGGGGACTGCGGGGCGGGGGGGGGGGGGGTGGTGGTGGCAGGGAGGCTGGCAGGCCTCCCAACCCTCAGCAAGTCTGCACTCTTTCTGGGCTCTCTGGTGTTTTCTTGTGGCCTCTGCTGTTCCTCTCTGCTCTTTTCTGCTCTTCCGGCATCCTGTGACGCCGCCCTTTTAAGCCCAGTCTCTCAGCCCAGGTATACCCACCTACGCATGTCCACTCCCCCTCCAGGTGCCCACCATCAGGCAGGCTTTTGGGACCACAGGGATCCATCATCAATCCTAGTGGTGGGAGGGCAGACAAGCCTGATAATCACTTACCCTACAAGGCACTTTATTCACAGTGATTTTTAGGTGAATATTAAAAAGAGATGTGGAGCTATTCTAGCTGAGGGTCATCCAGCATATCTCCTTTGGTGAAGAGATCCAGAATACATATCAAACAATTTCTATTTTTCAATCAAGGTAAAAGCTAACTAGGTGGATAAATGATATCAGCAAGTTCAATAAATTTATTCCTGAATAGTTGTGCTACATGTTAGAGAAGCAAACAAGCAAAATATGAAAGCCTTACTTGTAGGAAAAAGAGTCCTATTTTTGGTAGATAAATTTTGCATTAGTCATTTAAGTGTAAATAGGTCAGTAAATGGTATTAATTTTTTTTCCTATTTCAGAAGTAAAGTAAAATAGCGAGGGCCTCCCCAGTGGCGCAGCGGTTGAGCGCTGGGTTGCGAAGCTGCCCGCAGCCTCTGCGGTGCCGGTTTGATCCCCAGCCAGGGTCCCACATGGTGCGCAGACCTCGCCTGTCGCCCGCTGCTCCCCTCAGCAGTGTACTTCGTCACTCTGCCTGTTCTACTCTCTGCTCTGGCTCTGGTGAATTCTCTCGCCCTCCCGTGCCTCTGACTGTACCCAGTGCTTGTGTAAATAAATAAATCTTTAGGGGGGAAAAAAAAGCAAAACTTAAAAAAAAAGTAAAATAGCGAACATAAAGATGAAAAGAGAGACAAACGAGTGATTTAACATCACACAAAATAAGTTCACTGCATTGTTTATAATGTTTATACACATATTGTTCAGTATGTGTCCTATCTCAACACTATATAGGAGGAATTGAAAAAAAAATTAGAGGGAAAGAGGGAGAGGATGGAGGGAGAACATTTCAATTGACCCATCCTTTGTGTGTAATTGGTTTAATGTGGTTTTGTTTTCTACCACATTGAAATGAGTCTTTCCAGTATGTCTGGAGGTGTTGTTCAGATTTCATTGCAGATGCCCCAGCCTTTCCAGGTATTATTAAATACATGTTAGGATTAGTTCATTCATTTCTTGCATGCTCGGAATGAACCATATCCTCTTCACTGTTTAAGAGGAAAAATTAACTTAGATACTTATAACAATAAATTCTGGAACTTTAGTCCATTTATAGCTCATACGCAGTGCTGTATTAACTGAAGTTCAGTCATTAGTAGCAATAGACTGTTTTTGTCTAAAATTATAATGATCCATGCTAGAGTTATTCTAGATGACATTAAGATGTTATTCCACATTCTTTTGTGATACTTCTTTATACTAGGTCATGCAACTAGTGGTTTTATTTTTTCTTAAGTTGTTCTTAGTCTTTGACAACATTTTCTGGCAACCTTGTATGTACAGTATTTGTAGAATTGTTGAGGTGGAAGGTGCTCTGTGTATGCAAATACAGAAGAAAAAAACAAATACAAAATTTGCTTTTGCCATGTTCTGTTTTACCCTGTTGGCTTTACAAAGGTATCATTTGTTTAAGACATTTTCCTTCAGAATGTTTCCTGCAGCTTTTGGCCATCCTCAGCATTAATGAAACATCCAATTTGGATAAACTGCTGCTTCACAGCTACATATTTGATCCTTTGGTGTCAATATTTATGAAAGTTAATGCTAAAATAAACATCTGTGTTTCCTTATTTCTAAAGCCTTCATTCTGTTGAGCCTATTGATTCTGGTTTTACTCTGGAGAAATGTAGTTGTGTATTTCCCAGTCAACAGCATGTTCACATTGCTGGATTTGTAGACAAAATGTTGGGGAAAATACAGCTTGCATACTAGGTTTAATTTACTAGCATCTTTTGCATTAAACAAATCAGTAGTATCCAGATACATTTCAGTATGGATTTTGTTGTCATTTGCCTACCATTAAAAAATTAGCTTGATTGGCAGTCATTTTATTGAAATAAAATATTTAACTCTTCTTAGACTTTCTCCTTAATCTCTTCAACATTTATCCATAGTTTATTTACTGATTATTGTGCTTTATGAATTAATTTATAGCTATTACCTAAGCAAGCTATTTATAGCTTAGACTTTAAGTTTTTGAATCTTATGTTTATAAATTGTAATTTAAAATGTATTTGGATTTAGCATTCTTCGAATTTTCAGTATAGTTATCATGACTAGAAGATACTTCTTGGTACTTGTCTTGGAGACTGTTGTGCTTTCTGTGTCATAGTAAGTCACTTTCCTTATTCAAATAATATAAGAAAGCTAAAACTTTTTTTCAGATTGGTTTCCAGAATCAGACAAACCATGGTCTCTGTACTGATTTCTAAAAATCTCATTTTAAATGGTATTTTTTGATTTTTGTGGTAGTCATGGTAAAACTCTGATTCCATAATGTTAACAGTTATAATCAACTCTTTCTTTGCCTTGAAAATTACCTTAGGAGTCATTGTTCTTTATAGAATGTCCACTAGACAGTGGGGTGGTATGGAAACAGCCTTGTTATTCCTTGTCCCTTTTAAAGGGAGATCCCTAAAGATTTAACACCTTGCAATGTGATGGTTATCTTCAAGACTTCTTTCCATCTTGTGTGGCCCATATGGCATTCTCTTCAAGTTCCTTGTCCATTGCCATCCCATTTCTCAAGATCCACTTTTCTCCATGAGCGGAATTCTTGTCCCTTGATCCCTTCCTACTTCTTGCCCTAGGCTATTCTTAGGATGCACTTTGAAATTTTTCTCTGCAATTCCCACCTCTAGAGGAGGGAATGGGGCAAGAATCCTATTAATGGTGTGACTGGAGAGGCTACATTCCAGTTAGTTTTCTCTTTAAATTGGAAGTTGCTGATTTTATTTTACAAGTTACCTAGAAAAAGTATACTTCTCTCAAGCTAACATTAATTTTTCTCAACATCAATACAGTCAAAATATTGAAGGACTATAAACATTTTCAAAATAACTATGTATCTAGTACTAGAAGGAATTTGATAACTCACATTCAGCTATCAGATATTCTGAAAATTCAGAGTCTTAAATTCAGATGTGCTGAATTTACAATTTTCCAATCCTTCTCAGGTTATTTATTTCATTTGGCGATGGAAGCCTTGCCTTAGAGATACTAAGTATTTTGTTTCTCTCTTCTTTCAAATTTACTACCTGAATGGTTCACACCTCCCACCAATTCTTATGTTAACGGCTTTCCAAATTTATGGTTGTATGAAACAAAATTACTGGTATATTCTTCAGGAAGGACTTGTGAGAACAATAGTTCTTGAATTCTTTATAGTTTTTGTAATAAGAACTCAAAAATACTTTTTATCAGTGACATTATAGTTGAAGGTTATGTTAGCGTTTAAAAAATGTTTGTTGTAGACTATTTTGGGTCATTTTCCCCAGGTGTGTGTATATATGTATGTTTTGTTTTTTAAAAAAAAGATTTATTTATGCATACAAGAGCTGGGGCACAGGTCAGAGATGTGGGGGTGAGAGGATGCGCCAGAGACAGAGTGGGGAACCAACTGAAATACACTGCTGAGGGGAGCAGCGGGTGAGACAGGCTGTGGATTGCCTCATAGTGCTGTGCTTAATACCTTGCACCACCAGGGAGGCCCTATATGCATGTTTTTTCACTGTGTAATTTGAATGTTTATCTTAGGAGAGTTTCATTATAATTTTTAGTTTCTTCTTTTATTGCTTTGTCCTTCAGGAACTTTGATGATACATCTATTGGACCATTTTGTCTATATTACATATTAATCGTTTTCTTTTGAAATATTTTTATCTCTCAGTTCTAAATTTTTTTTTATGTTCAATTTTCTATTTCTGTTAAGGTATCACTCACTGTTTTTTTTCTATTAAGAAATTGTCCATCATCTTTTTACTCTTGTAATTTGGTTTTAATTTCTGAAGTGAGTTTTTCTTTTACTTCTAAATCTTTCTTGAGTTTTGGCCACTTTTAATATTTTCCTTGCCCCCATCATTTCATTTCTAATTTTTTCTAATTTTTTATTGTTTCCATCTTTAAAAAATATATATTTAGTTTATCTTGACCTATTAAGTTATAGTTTTCATCTTATCTGGGCATGTCTTTCTGGCGTGCTTTCGTTGTCCAAAAGGATATCATTTATTCCTTGGACTCTTTTTCCCTTTCTGATATAGAGGGATTAATTTACTATATTTTTCGATTCTTCATTTTTCATAAGTGAGATCAATTTTCCTTTACTGTTACGAGGGAGGTGTCATTTAGGATAGCTTTTCTAGCTTCAGAATTCAGCTCTCTTATGTTATTTTTTGTAAATTTCTTTTTTTAAAAAAAAAAACATCTTCTGTGGGCAAGCTCTTTGGCTCTCTTCCCCAACTTTATCTCAGTCTTCTCTTGTCTTTGCGTCCACTGTCATTATTCAGTTTGGATTAGACTCCCAGTAAATTCTCTTCAGTGTTAGGCTCTATGGGAAGCAGATTTTGTTAGTTAGGTTTGACATTCATGTATTATTGTTCCAGTTCTTCAGACTTTATTCAGTTGATATCCTCTTGCATTTACAAAGTGGATCTTTTAGAACCCACTTCCACTTTGACCTAATGTTCTCAGATAGATCCTTTTATTTACCTGTTAATGATGGGTGTTCTCTTCTGGTTTTTAGTACCATCAGAAGCCCAGGTACTTGCTTTCTGCTACCCCTCATACTAGTGCTGAAAACGTGATTGTCTTTTAATTTTTAATGTTTTGTCCCTACTCACTCATACTTGCCTTTTGGTGGGGCTGCTTTGTGACATTGCTGTGTTGTAGATACTGTATTTTAATCTTTGTTTTGGCTACCCTCAGCTTTATCTGTTGTTGTGGAGAGATTTAAAAATCTTTTCTACCACAATCTTTCCTACTCCAGACAAAAAAAAAAGTTTGATGAAATTTTATTTAAGGGTTTACTGTGAATATTGACTTATAACTCTTCTTAATGAATAGAAAATGCTGTGAGTATTAGAAACATACCATAAGAGACAGGTTAATATTATGAAATGAAACTGTTAACTATTACCTGGACAAACATATGCATATATGGAGTGTGTGTATGTGTAGTGTGGCTATTTCTGTATGTATGGACATATATCCCAAATATGGGCAGCTGAGAAGTTTTGGTATCTATTAGAAGAATGATTTTTTTTCAGCTTGTAACTTCTCTTTTCCTCATTAAGAGGCAAAATTGCTATTGTTACTCATCACAGTTATGGGGGACTTGTCCTCTAAAGATCAAGACATTTCATAAATAATATTGGTTGTCATAATGTCAACAAGATATGGCCCATTCTGTAGCCTTAATTGTAGCCTTTTTGTTTGTTTTTCTTTTTAAATTGGGATAAAATGGTAATTTTGTCTCATTTGGTTAAATTTTTCCCAAGCACTACCAGTGCTTTAATAGTTAGGTGCTTTGAAACAAAATTTTCTGAAAGTTTTCTCATTAAGGAATATTTGCTTTTTTTTTTTCACTTAAATATAACTTTCATCTTTGGTCATGTTAGAGTTACTAATACTTTGTGATTAGTTATTTATTTAATTTTTGAACTCATTAGTAATTTGTGTTTTAGATATTTGGAATCTCTATTAATTTAATTTATTGGAAGTACACGAAATTTCTGAGCCACCTTCTGCTAATTATTACTTTACCAAAATTCCTTAAAGGATGGTCATTGTGCCACCAGAAAAAATGAACTTAAATAAACCTGTAGCATTTTATATGAGATAGATATATATATATAATTTTTTTCATAGAGATATTCTAAATGTCAGCACTCTATTTTAATTTTGTGCTTTTTTTCCCACTGCTTGTGACCAGGCTTCATGGCCATTTTAGTGAAATTTTCTTTACCACCTTGGTAAAAAAAAAATTCTCTTGGGTTTTCTTTGAAACCAGAGTGAAGGCCTTCCTCCTAATGCCTTGTCTCAACTTTTGTATCATTTGACACAAATTTGAGTTGAGTGAGCTGTAACCTAGAGAATCAGTCCTAAATGGCTGCTTGAATACTTTTATTTTTTATTGTTTTTCTTGACAAATCTCAGGTTACAGGCGGTGTCAGGCCTCATTTGGTCAGAAGCATGTTTGTTTCTCTTGTCAGCTTCTTGATTGGTTCTTTTCCAGATTTCTGCAGGCCAGCCATATGGTCATTTCTGCTTGTTCTCTAGATTGTTTCTGTGGCAGGATTCCAGGTTTCGTTGATTTGTATTTCAGAATCTATTCAAGTTGAGAGGGATTCAGTTTTTGCCCTTTAGTTTTATTTCAGATAATATATTCAGATAGTATGTATCTAGTGGCCTTTCCTGTTTCTTGGATGAAGTTTGTTTGATTTTGATAATTTTATATGACCCATAAATTTGGCTAACTTTTCATCTTCCTATATGTCAAAGATGAAAGACACCTAAATGACCATTGGTAAAGTTCCTAGGCTATGCAATTTTGGATAACTAGATTTATGATCATAATTCTACTAAATGGTCAATATTAGCATACATTAGATTGGGTAGAAAGACATACTAGTTTCTTTTCTACATTTTTTATTCTCAATTATCCAGTTATGTGTATATATGTATATATACATATATGTGTGTGTATATATTTTTAAATGTCTTTTGAAAGTCATTCTCTACAACTGTAAGGCAAAGAGAAAATTATTCTATGTTGTAGTGGTGTTAAAAAATTATTCATGACACTTGTGAAAGAATGATAAAACAAAGTTTATTCAGGAAAACTATTATAATAGGTGTAGGAACCGGCAATGGTGTTTTGCAGTGCAGGAGAAAGATTGGGCTCAAACTCTGAATTTAAGGAAAAGAGGATCTGTGAACCAAGAAGCAGGGTGGAGGTTATTGGATAGAAAATTTCTAAGAATAAATACCAGAGAGTAAGGGGAGATTCTGACTGAAGTGACCTAATAGGGTTGTTGCTGAAGGTAGGCCAGGATGATCAGGCATCACCTGGGGAATGTTGGAGGATGATGAATCTGATCACATATCAAGGGCAATCAAATACTGCGGGTAAAGGATTCCGGTTAAAAGTAAACAATGCAGAGGTGATCACAGAATCCCAAAAGTAGGGGTCTGGGTGAAAATAGTTCAGAGGAGCCTTACTAGTTTGGTCATGAAGAGCCTGTCAGTAACATTTACAGCACTTTTACAACTGTGGCTTTCAAGGAAGTGGCTTTCATTACAGGAATACTGAAGCAAATCCCTGTTAACAAAATAGAGCTTTAGCAAATTTATGTTTAACTTCAGTAAATCAAGAGCAGAAAATGCCCTAACTGTATTTATTTTTGGCTCTTCTCGATGTCCACTAGATTAGGAACGGTAACATGTCAGGGTAATCTGAAGTTGGAGAAAAGCAGCTTAGTGTTTGGTTTCAGTCTCTGCTTAATGGATTTGTTATTTTGATTTTTGATGAAGATTGAAATTATGAGTTAGACATGAAAAGCTCATTGGCTTTCTGATGAAGATAAAGGTTGTTTAATTAACTCTTAAAAACATTATAATATTTTCAGGCTCAGGCATAAATTCCTTAATAAAAGTAATTATTAAAATCTGAATTTCACTCTGCTTATATATTTAAAAAGTCTTTGACATATTTTGCTCTGGCACTTTTATAAGGGGGCCTTCTCAATAATTTTTTTTCAGACTTTTTCAGACTTTTCAGGAAGTAACTTTTACTGTATGTAACTTTTATTTGCATGCAAAATGCCCTGTTTGGATGAGCAGGTCTCTTTATAATAAAAGTTGTATTGAGCTTTGTCTTTATTATCTCATTTTTCTAGTTTTCTTAAGTATTCTGTTTAGAGAGCTCTAGATTTAGGTTAGAGGATTCTTATCCTCATTATTAGCAGTTGAGAAAGTGACAAGTGACCCTTTGAAGAGATGACCTTATGTGTAGATTTATTAGGCTAAAAGTTCAGCTGCAGATTTCAAAGAATTGTTTCACTTTTTTGCAGCAAAATATTTTCTTTGATTTGTAGTCCAACTTTCACTGCTTCTAAACGGAGCAAGTTATTATGTAAAAAAGATTATTTTGAGCACCTATAATTCTAAATATCTAGTCCTTCAGACATTGCTTGTTAATCTTTTAATAGTATTAGAATCACCTGAGATGCTATTAAAAATTCAGATTTTGTGGTTCTACTGCCAGAGTCTACCATTGTTAGTGAGAAATTGGGCTTTAGCATGAACATATTTAACATGTCTCACACTTTGAGATACAATGCTTTAGGGCCTCAGTACTTTCCACACCTGATGATGTATCTGAGTAAGTTCGGTTTGGTTATAAATATACATTGATTACATGATTATGTTACCCGGTTTGGGGGTTACTAGATGTTTCCGGGTTTGGTGGGTTCCTCAGTCCTTGACTGTGGTGCGAAAGAATTCAGTCACATTTTTAGCAGAAGCAAAAGCAAAGTTTATTTAGAGGCAGAATTAAAATCATACATAAGGGGCAGCCCTGGGTGGGAAGAGCCCAGGAAAGAGCAAATGCAAGGAAGGGAGGGGCAGTGGCTCCTGGCCTAAATGGAGTTCAGGAGGCTGCTCATTCTGCCCCTTTATGCGGTGTACTGTGCAGGCACTCATGGGGCATTGGCTTGTTGGTCCAGGTAGCCTGAAGGGAAAGGGATCTGCCTTCCCCTCTTTGCAGCTTCTTACTCTCTTTGGGCTGTATCAGACTACCTCTCTCTTGGCTTTATCAGCTCTGGCAAATGTTTACTATGGTCTTGGGTATGTTGGCCTTATAGTTTCATTTAGGCATTGCCTTCTCTGTTTTAAACAGTTTAACAGTTTCACCCCTAAAACTAATTAAAATCTCTGAGAATGACACAGTAACCTGCGTTTTTAACAAGCTGCCTAGTGATCCATATATAGAAAACCACATTTCAGGATCCTATCCTTGAGATCTTTTGCTTAGTGCACTTTTGAATTACTTGAGGGCCTTGTGTATTCGTTTTTAGGATCTCTTATATCTAATTTCTGGGTGAAGTATTACAAAGCTGTTTTTGTTTACTTCTGAGACATATGCAGATGTTGACATGCTAAAAAGCATTGCCAACATTTAAAAAAAATTTTTTTGGCATTCTTCTAATTAGTACAAGATAATTTAAGGCATGCGTGTACATGGCTGCACACACACACACAACTGTATGTTCATTTTAGGACTTAATGACTTTTTATTTTGGATGGTAACAAAGCCAATAAGATTATTTTTGCCATGTTAAAATACTTTTTTTTTTTTACTGTTAAAGGATTAAAAAAAGACTTCATACACTTTAGGAGCTTAAATTCAGTACCAAAATTCTTCATATTTGTGTGTATCTTTTGACAGTATTGGCTAACATTATAGTTTTATGTAGAACTGGAAATAAATGGTAATACTATTTAGTTATCTTAAGCATTTTTGTTAATGTATGGGTTAAAATTGCAATCAGTGATGGATTTTGAATAAAGTAAGCGGCTCATTTCGGTGGTAATGTTACAATGGCTAAGTTTCATAGAGTTGTAGCTGAAGGAATAATATCTCTTATTCTAAAAGTTCAAATGCGTTGTTAAATACTTAGATGGGCTTTTCTTTTGTAATCAGTAATAGTGGAAAATTTTGGCTTATAATTATTAATTGATAGACAAAGAAAACTGACAATTTTTATTTGCTTTTGCAGATTGAATGTAGGATGAAAAGGTCAGAGTGTTGTTAAAATCTAAGAAAAGAATCTGAGCACTTTCAAAATTGTGTGTTGATTTACATTCTATTTGGACACATTACAGTATTCAAAAACATTACGTCCTCTACCATTTGGTAAAGTTAATTTGGAAGGTGTGGTGGCTTGTTCCTTAAACACAGTAGTTGAAATTCTTAAAGTTTCTAAATTCTGTATTTTTTTTTAACTTGCAGAAACTCCACTTTGCTTTGTTAATTTTCCACTGCTAATTAGCTTCTTAAGATACCAGATTTCCAAACTCATTAATCAGTTTATTTTCACTTATCACCACTAAAGTAAAAGTTAATGGGAACATAGTAATTAATATAACATCATATTACATTGCTCTACCAGATAGATATTGAGCATTTTTGCCTACTTAGAACAATATGTAGTTTGCTAATCAGATTCAGAGTTATCTAACATAGTTTCTTGTTTTTAAACCTGTTTTACTGTTATTACTTTAAAGTAGAATTTCCAGTTGGCTGTTAGAGAGGAAGAATTATTTTGTATAGTATTCAGTGGGTACCCTCGAGGCGCCCCAGGCCTACCAACTGCTGCTGCCATGTGTGTCTATTGAGAGAGGGAAAGCTAGGAGAGAAAGCACAACCCATAGATGAATGTAATTAGGAAACCTTTTTATAGACTGCTGCTGTTACAGGCCCTGACCCAAAAGGGTGGGTTCGTTGCCCTCTAGGGAAAGAATTCACCAGAGTGTGTTAAGTGTAGTTAGAGAGACTCATGCATGAGGGAGCCAGTGTGGGAAAGGAGAATTTAGCCTCACTTCTCCAAGGGAATCAGTAGGAGATATTTAAAGAGTAGGTCCAGAGGGGGGTGGGAGAGTGGAAGATAGCAGGTCATAGCTTGTTCTGGGTTGGACTATACCCAGGCATGCAGAGGAGTAACACTACAACTTGCACAGGAGGGTTCTCAGCCTTCTCCCTGCAGGAGTCTAAGAGATAATCATTAGTCAGGATACAATGTTTTCTGTCTGTCATGATGCCTCATGGCCAGTGTGATGGGCTAAACTGTACAGGGTTCTCCAGTACCTGATTTAGTCCACCTGTTCAAACATTACTGGGGGTAACATCCTACCAGCTCACAATTTCTTTTACCTAGGCAGTCAGTACTAAAAGTAGATGTGATTTTTTTTTTTCTGTCCTGTTTTGATGCTGAGTTTAGTTCTGTATTTTACTCTGAAATATTTAGGGAAGAGATGTTAGCAACAGGACTGCTATGTGGCATGAAAAGACTCTTACTACTCTTTGAAAGTTTTCCTTGCATAGAGAGTATTATTCCTGCTGTCTGCTGCCTAATTTATTTTTTGCCTTGTTTGCCTTCCTGTCCTTCAGTGGTATGCATGCGCCATATATGCACTGCTTTATTATAGCTTAATTGTATTTATGTTATATACCCCAGCCATAATGTAGACTTCTTAAGGATAGGAAAATAATATGAAACTTACTTTGTTATTCCCTTGGTACATGGAAATAGTAATTTGTATATAGCAGACAGCAAGTTTGGTTTTTTGTTCTTGTTTTTGTTTTTTGTTTTGGTAATGATTCCTTTTTTTGCCATCTGTGAAAATAATATTTTGTTGACTTCTGTTTAGCATAAGTATGGAAAATAAGTATTTTTGACTTTCATATATGCTTTCCATATATATGTTTGAACATTTTAGCAATTTAATTAAGTTATTCAGGTTCTTGTAAGTTCAAAGATTGTTTGACTTTACTAATACATGTTTCTAGTTGATATGGTGCCTTATTTGATCTACTTATATTAAGGTAATATCATAATAATTAAATATTATGGCAGTTCAATTCAAAACCAAATATATATTCTAATCACATCTGTAATCATGAAGCAAGAAACAATTTACTGTGCAGAATACGTAAATAATACAAAGCTAGCAATGATTTTTCTCATAGTACTAAGTTGTAGAACAGTAATTGGTAGACGATAATACCATAGATTAAACAAATAAAAATAAATGAAAATCGAGTGTTGGAAGTTAAGAGAGTTAAAAACTAACTTACTGCTATGATGGTTTGGATAATGGTAGTAAGTCATTTTACTGAAATAGAATTGCACTCTTCTTGATGAGCCTTTTGCTAAATCTAAGGCCCTGGTGTTAAGTAAGAGTTATTATGGCTAATCGTACCTTGGAAGAATTCTGTCTTTGAAATTTTTCGAGTGTCAACAATGGTGAATAGCTTCCTTGTAAAGTATATGTTTGAAATACCTATCAAATGCTTTTATCTCATATAAATAGCAAGAAATGGATACTGTTGTGTCCTGACTTCGTCTTACCTACAGCAGACTTTTTCTGTTTCTGAGGGTGGGGTTGGTTATTGGTAATGTTAGGTGCTGGTATAGGTATCATTAACACAGTTAAGCAATAGTGTTATATATAGAATTAGACAAAGCTAACTGGCATGCATATATATATATATATGTATGTATATATATATATATATACACACACACACACACACATATAATTCAGCACCCTATTTCTCATGACTTATCCTAGTAATCACATTGAAGAGTGAGGCTATTCCTTGAAGTATAAGAAGAAAATATTATAACTTCTATTTTTATATTATTATTTTTTAAAAAGATTTATTTATTTATTTATACAAGCACTGGGTACAGTCAGAAGCGCAGGAGGGTGAGAGAATTCACCAGAGCGGAGAGTAGAACAGGCAGACTGATGAAATACACTGCTGAGGGAAGCAGCAGGCGGCAGGAGAGGTCTGCGCACCATGTGGGACCCTTGCCAGGCAGCCAGGGATCGAACCTGCGCTGCAGAGGCTGCAGGCAGCTTTACAACCCAGCGCTCAACTGCTACGCCACCGGGGAGGCCCTATTTTTATTTTTTAATTTCATGTTTCTATTTTATCTGTTTTGTAACATTTAACACAGTGCTCTACATACCCCATCTATAAAATAGCTGCACATATGACTGTATGCTTGCTAATAGGTACTAATAGTACTAATAGGAGTACTTAGTAAAAATTTGAGGACCACAGTTCTGACAAAGTAGCTAATTAAAGAGAAAAGACACCAAGGGTTAAGACTTGATCTTTTAAAAGTGAAAAGCAAATGTCCAGTGATTGAAAATATAATAAAAGATAAGTTAGTAATTACAGAATAGAATTTCATATAGCTCAGGGGACTCATTTATAGATTCTTAATACACTTATTATAAACCAAAAATGATTCCTGTTATCTACTTAGCAAGCTAGAAGGCATGTTAATAGCTATAAGAAGACTATATACAACTTTTAAAATAGTTTGAAGCACTTTAAGTTTAGGCACAATTTTTTCACTTATAAAGGGCATTTCATTTTATAGCTGACCTCTATGAAGGCCTTTTTTAATTTAGCAGTGAACTGCTATGAATATTGCCTCTGTCATTCAGGGGATAACCTGTTTCTATCTTTTGTTCCTGGTAGAGAGAATGCAAAGTAAACTCTAAAAATTTAAACAAATTATTATAAATTGAGATAAAGGGAAATGTTAATTTTCATAATTTTCCAAAGATACTAAAACTTGTAGGTATTGCTTTTATTGCTGGGAAAAATATTTGCAAACAGAAATAATTTCTAGTAGTAGAACTATAAACACTCTACATATCTTCTAAGTTTCCTTTAATGGGAGGAGAAGGTAGGAAAGAGAAAATAAGAAACAAATAGTAGAGAATAGAAAACATGTCACAAAAAGCATTACGAAATGGGAAGAAAGTTATAAAAGTTAAATCAAATCTGTTAAAACAATAGATATAAGTACGATAAACTTTGTCTTCTATAAGAAGATGACTTACTCCAAAGCTTTTTTGAAAACCTAATTATATACTATGTACAAAAGAAACACATCAATAAAGTTATACAAAGGCACCTGAAAATAAAGAATAGGCATACCAAGCAAATTATAATAGAAAGCAAAAAGGCTGTCATAATATTGAGCTTGACAGAATTTAAAAGTAAAAAGAAATAGATGTAACAGATTATAATGGTAAAGGATGTAAGCCATAGGGATGATGTTGGATCAGGAAACAATAAATTATACAGAATTAAAATGTAGATATTAAAAAACTGCAAGAAATAAAAATTATTATATCTCAAAAGTAGTTCAGAAATCTTAGCATACTACATATGTGATACATCAGATTGGTAATAATGATATTCCCATATTCTACATTTTTATTTCAGATGATCTACAAGACATATTCTGTAAACAGAAAATGTATCTTGTCCATGACTCACAAAATGATTTAAAAAATTTCAGGTAATTCTAAAGATTAGAAATAAGTCATACTAGATTCTCTAACTGCAGTGAAATAAGATTAGAAATAACTAATAAAGATAGGGAGGCAATTTAGTAATTTTCAAATCTTCTGTAACAACTTATTAGGTTAGAGAAGAAATGAAAACTGTAGTTGTAAGATGTATAAGTAGTATAAGATCAGATTATACTGCATTTTCTTTTGTTTTTATGATAAAAAGTTAATTATGTATTCTGGTGTCAGAAAGGTAGTTAAAGGAGAGCATTCAGTAACAGGTTTCTTAATCCTCTGTAATGTGTAAGGTATTTTGTTTGGGGTGAGATAAGACTCCCAACCTTGGAGGCACAGTAGTAGTAAATTACTTCAATGTGTATATATTTAAGATCCTCTAGTTTTCTTTGTAATGAAATTATAGAGTGCAGTATCATAATTTTAATTTTCAACAGAGGTACCTGTGATATTCATATGAGAAGTAGGTAGAGTGTTACAATAGATTAATTGTATTGTGGTGAATGTCTAGAGATCTTGGTTCCTCTTTGCCTCTGTCACCTGTTAGCAGCTCTGTTACCTTGGACAGTCGTTCTGGGTTTTACATTCATAATCCATAAATGAGGAAGTTCAATAAAAATATAAGGTTTACTGTACATGTTATTTTTGCATAGTGGTGTAAATTTTAAATAGGTATTGAGCATTGGCTCTTTTTCAATCTGTAGGTGCTAAACTTATGCATGGGTTGCGGATGGGGACACTAACAGGGTTTCTTGCAAGCAGACAAGGGCATGTATATATTAAATGGAAAAGGCCAGAGATGGAGAAGGAAGGGCATTGGGAAATGTTTCACAGAGACATTGTGTTACTTGAGATGGTCTACAAGATTTGTTAAGTGAACAGGAAGGAGAAAGTTCTAGACTCAGGTAATGATAGGATGTACAGATGCAGAGGAGAGAGAGTTTCAAATTTGGGAGACTGCAGTTAGTTTGAGTGGCACCTGGTAGTTAGCATGGGTTATGAAGGAATACAAAGAGATTAAGCATTGAGATATATAGGAGTCAAATAATGAAATATATGGATTTAATGGTAATGAATAACTATGGAAATGTTTCTTAGCAGGTATGGGAAGTACCACTGTAAGGTTTAATTGGCATGACTATAAAGACAGAAAACTAGCAGTCCAGGTGCCATATAAGAGTAATGGCAGTGGAGATGATACATTGGTTTTATATAGAATAGATTTCTGAAATGGATGGGCTTTGTAGAATTGTAATAGAGCTGGAAGTATATGTAATATTTAATATCTCAGTGTATTTTCCTTTGGAGAGGGTCTATAATAATTTAATCGATCATTTAAGAGGACTATTAGGGTAAATATGTATTATAGGGAAAATTGACAGGATAGCATTCTACAAACAATTTAAATTTATATTACTCATTTGTGACTAATCTTAATTTTTTTTGACTTTTTGTAGTGGACAGGCCAAAATCTCAGCAAGTTCGAACCTCTAGTACAATAAGGAGAACCTCCTCTTTGGACACGATAACAGGACCTTACCTCACAGGACAGTGGCCTCGGGATCCTCATGTTCATTACCCTTCATGCATGAAAGATAAAGCTACTCAGGTAAACGAAGAAAATCAAAAACAATTATAAAACTGCCCTGCAGTTGTTCTGTTTTGGTCACAGTAAAGAAAATCTAATTTAATCAGATTTCCCAAAGAAGAAAGTCATTTCTTTTAGTAAGCTTTAGATTATTTATCAGCTAACTTTTAAAAGGTTTAGACTTATTTATATTTAATAAATAGCACATCAGTCTTCATTACATGGTTTTATTTTATTCTATTTAGTTTTATGAATTGTTTTACAATAGAAATTCATCTAATCACTAGTCGTCATATTAGAAAATATAATTAATTTTTATAGAACAGTTTGCATAGTTCCTAGAAACAATTTTTAAAGCATTATCATGTGGCTAAGAAAATTTATGTTAAAGGATTTTTGTGTGTTTAAAGTCAAGACTGAAAACCTGAAGAGAGAAATAGCAAATTTATTGTTCATCAACTTTACCTATCTGTGAAATGTAACTTTTGAATTAAAAAGCTTTTCCTTCTGGGTCAGGGGAAAAAAAAATCTGAAAACATCTTAATTTGATTAATCAGTTAGAGTTTATTGACATTGTAAAGGATACTAAAAAGCATGTATGACATGATTGGTTGTTGGCTTTAAAGAACTTACAGCATAGTTAGAAAGATAAGATGTGAATTTATGAAAATTGGGAATAGTAGATAGTGTATAATTAGATGTAGATGAGTGGAAGATTTAAATGTGAGGAAATTCAAAGAATGAGAACATTTTGGGTTTTGTAGCTTAGGGAAAT
Source organism: Talpa occidentalis (assembly GCF_014898055.3). NCBI lineage: Eukaryota > Metazoa > Chordata > Mammalia > Eulipotyphla > Talpidae > Talpa > Talpa occidentalis. The sequence continues at coordinate 88,912,729 of NW_026555331.1, forward strand.
AGAAGATTATAGAGTTTCACCTCTGAAGAAGTGAATAAGGAGAACGTTTTTGGCATGATCTATAAAAATCTTTGTAGTTTTTCTAATTTTCTCAGACAAGCTTGAAACTGTGAAATTAGCTTTTTATCATCCATCCTAGCAATTCTCCCTTTGTAATAGTCTGTGCCACCCCCAATCTATCTTTTGCTTTCCACTCTTTGTTTTATTAAAGAAAGGATTCATTTGATATGATAGGCAGTGAGATTCTCAAGTAGAAATGCCTAACAAATCTATGGATGCATAAAATAGGCCCAGATAATTCAAACCATTTTTCTGGAGGAGTTGGTTTCACATTTTGGATGAAATATGGGCATAGAATATAAAGGAAGAAGGTCAAGGAACCAAGGAGTTAATTTTTGGAAAAGTTACAAGGGAAAGAGAAAATTGACCTGGGAAACAACAAGACAAGGAGAGAATTAATGTTTCCAGATCATGTGACATGTTCTTTTTCATATTTTGTATTGCATTTAATTCTCATATAAAATTACACAGATGGAGAAGCAGAAATCTACGGAAGTTCAGTGACTTACTCAGGGTCACAAAGATGAATGTGTTGGGCTGGTTTTTAATGCAGGTTAATCTGTCAACCAATATGAGCTTCAATCTTAGGGGCCTATGCATGTACCGACACGTGTTTGTAAGTATAGTAACTGGCACTGTATTTAAAAATAGTAGCTATTGTTTTCAGATTTTTTTCAAAACTACATTTTATTGAATATATGCTTTATGCTCACACTATCCAGAAGCATCATTTTAGTCATCCTTTACAAATACTAAGAAAAGGAACCAGAGAAAGAGCCATAGCTAAGAGAACTAAAATAAATAACATAAACAAACTTTAGAAAGTTATTCTAAGAAAGGAAAAATTCTTTAAAGTACTAGTTGCTAAAGAGAAGTTACGGAAAATGAGGACTGGGTTTATGGATTAGGGTACACTGTCTTGAAGATTGTGGTATAAATGTGGTAGAGGAGGAAACCCAGATATTTGGGAGTTAAGAGGAGATTGATATAGAGACAGATGAAAAGCGTGCTAGGGAGGTTTCTTAAATGTGTCTCTTTATCATTGTCATGGGATTAATGAAACCTAATTCATAATACTGTTATATGACTAAATATTTAATATTTAAAAGTGAATGTGGCAATACATATATTCGGTTATTAATAAATATAAGCATGCCCACTTATAAAATCTGAAGGGTCTGGAGCAATATAAATGAAGGCCCTATAGGTATACATTTATTAATATGCTTTTAAATTAAGTATATTTTGTCCTTGCATTTTGACAAATCTTCATATTAACCTTGAAGGTCAGGTTTGAATTAAGAATTCCCGTATTGTTCAAAGTCACATGTCAAAATGTTTAATTGGACTGAGTCTACCCCACCTTCTGTTTCTAGCCCCCACCCCTTTTTTTACTCTATACTCTGTTTTATACTCTGAGAAGTAGCTTTAAACCTATGTTGAGACCCTCCAAGTATTCAGTTCAATTTCTATCCATACTCCTTTAAGAATGAGGCCTAGGGCCTTCCTGGTGGTGCAGGCGGTTGAGCGCAGCACTGTGAAGCAGTCCACAGCCTCTGTAGCACAGGATCTATCCCAGCCGGCCAGGGAGCTACCTACATGGCGCAGCAGACCTCTCCTGTCTTGCGTGCTGCTCCCCTCAGCAGTGTATCTCAGTCAGTCTGTCTGTTCTGCTCCCCACTCTGTCTCTGGTGAATTCTCTCACCCTCCCACACATCTGGCTTGTATTCTGGTTCTTGAATAAATAAATCAATCTCAAAAAAAAAAAAAAAGAATTTATTAACAACAAAAAAGAATGAGCCCTAGAGAATAAATAGTTCCTTGCAAGCCTTCAAAGCCAGGCTCCCTGCTGTTTGAGTGGAAAAATTGCTGGGCTCAGATAACCCAGACTGTACTGTGGCAGAGATGTGGGCCCGCAGTGTGCATGTCCTTTTGGTCCCTATGTCTCTTTACCTTCTTTGGAGGGGTTTGGCTGGAAGAGAACCAGAGCAATTCCCTCTAAAGTTTGACATCCAGATTAGGTGTTCTCTGCTTGTGTTTGTACATGATTCATTTATTTAAAAATCTTGACATTGAATAGAAGACAAAATATAGACTCAGATTATAGTTGGGAAAGTAAAGGACTTCAGAGAAACTAAAAGTATTTGTAAATGATTACATGAGCAGCAAATATAAGGAGATTTGAATTCAGATCTGGCTGATGCCAAAGCTTTTGTTTTTTCTCCATTTCCCCCACTGCCTCTCGTAGCAACCACTACTGTGTACAGTACTTAATGCTTGCCTTACAAGCATCTGTTAATTTGACGATACAGAGGTGAATATAAGAGATGTTTTTTTATGGTCATGTCTACTTCTTCTAGACTAACTTTTTAACTCTTGGAAAGGGAAGTAGACTCTTCTGTGTGTGGGAGTCTGGAGGAAAGCAAGTATAGCTTGCTAAGATACTAAATGCTGGTTTGGTTTTTGAGAGATGGTGTCTCTAATATACTCTTCCTTTAATATTTCTGTCTTTCAACTCACTTCATTTTTGAGGGCCATATGTAAAATTATTAATGTTTAGTCTGTTTTTACTTTGGGCCTTTTAGGAAGAAATAGCATAGTGTTGTAGAAAAGGCTATGGACTTTGAAGACAGATCTTGTGTTTAAATTAAGGCCCAATGTGAGGGAACTTCCTCAGATGACAATAGAAATGTTATATATCTTGATGGAGGTTTTGCTTATACAACTGAAAACATTTGTCAGAACTTATCCTGATTATCTCAGGATGTTTTGAGCTTAGCTACTTTAAGAACTATGAAATACTTCAAGTTTGTATTTTTGAGTTTTATCTAATTTTAGTATTATTTAAAATAATTTTGGATGGTAAAATAATACATTTAATGTAGAAGGACATAAATAAATAAATAGCTACTTTCCCAATCCATTCCTTAAGGAATCATTATTAACAAGTGTTTGGGTTTTTTTTTTTTTTTTTGGATACATTTTTTGAGACATTTTCTGTACATGGAGAAATATGTTTTTTAAACATATCCACACATTGATGGAATCAAATTGGACATTGTATCTCTGACATCTTACATTTGATGGATCATGGACATTCCTCCTGATGTGCAAAAATCCATACCTCCTTTTGGCTATTTTTTAAAACTGTAGTAACATATACATAAAATTGTACCATTTTAGCTATTTTTAAACATACGTATACATTCACACCCTTGTACAGTCACCACTATCCATCTTTACAACTGCATATTCTTCCTCGCATGAAACTTTATATTCTTTAAATACTAATTCCCCATTTATTTTATATTTCTCATGCCCAGGCAACCACAGTTGTACTTTATGTCTCTATTAGTTTACCCTGGGAGCCTCCTACACGAAAAATTATATGGTATTTGTTCTCTTGTGTCTGGATTGTTTCAAAGTTCATTCATGTTACAGCATGTTGCCATTTTTTTTTCCTTTTTAAGGTTGAGGATATTGTTGTATGAGTCTACTACATCTTCTTTCTTAATTAATTAGTTGATAGACATTTGGATTTTTTTCTGCCTTTTGAATAATGTTCTTATAAACATTCATATACATATACTTTCCAAGTTCCTGCTTTATTTTTGGTATATATCCAGAAACAGAATTGTTGGGTCATATGGTAATTCTATGTTAGATTTTTGTTTTATACAGTGGCTGCATCATTTTGCATTTCCACCAACAATGTTCAAGGATTCCCACTTTTTTTAAATCCTTGCCAATACTTGTAATTTTCTGGGCATTTATTTATTTATTTATTTAATACATTTTTTACATCATTTTTCATTTTTGCACAATGGATGCATTTTCATCTTGGTTATATTCCCCATACATTTCCCACCTCCCTTATTTTGATCCTAATCTCTCCTCTCTTCCCCCCATAGTGTATCTCTGGTTTATAGTTGCTTGTTGATTTTGATTTTTACTTTATTATAATTTTGGGCATTTTTTTTAATGGTAATCATAATGGTGAAGGAGTATCTCATGGTGGTTTTGATTTGTATTTCCTTAATGATTAGTGATATTGAGCATCTTTTCATGTGCTTTTTGGCCATCTGTATATCTTTATTAGAGGAATGTTTATTTAATTCCTTGGTCCATTTTTGAATTGGGTTATTTTTTATTGTTGAACTTTAGGAGTTCTTTATATGTTCTGATATTATTCTATTGCCACATGTTTTACAAATCTCTTTTCTCATTCTGTGTGTTGCTGTTTCACTTTCTTGATAGTGTCTCAGTGGTGTCACATCCAAAAAATCATTGCCAAATCCAGTGCCATAAAGCTGTCCCATATGTTTCCTTCTAAATGTTTTACAGTTAATTCTTCAATTTATTTTTTAGAAGTTTTTTTTTTAATTTATACATACAATAACTGGGGTGTAGGTCAGGGTGTGGGGGGTGAGAAGATTCACTAGAGACAAAGTGGGGAGCAGAACAGGCAAATCTACTGAAATACACTGCTGAGGGGAGCAGCGTCTGAGACAGGAGAGGTCTGCTATACCATGTGGGTTAGCTCCCTAGCCAGTGGGGAATCAAACTCTTGCTGCAGTAGCTGGCAATAACTTGATAGCACAGAGACTTAACCCGTGTGCCTCCAGGGAGGCCTTTAAGTCTTAAATTTAGATCTTTATCCTAAATTTTTGTTACATGGTCTAAAGTAAAGGTCCAACTTAAATTTTTTTTTTTTTTTGCAATCAGGATAGTCAGTGCTAGTGTTGAAAGGGTATTTTTCACCCGTTGCATGGTCTTAAATATGTTTGTTGAATATCAGTTGATCAGATATGTGACAGTTTATTTCTAGTGCTCTGTTTTATTCCATTGATCTATATCTGTTCCTTTTTTAGTTATTATGCTATAATTAGGAGGGATTACTCCCCCCCAAAAATTTAACCCTTATTTTCTGTCATAATTAAATTTTTACATTTATATCTTTGATACTTCTGCAGTTTATTTTGATGGAAGGAATGAGATGGGATCTGTATTTACCTATGTGTCCAACTAATCAGCCATTTGGTTTTTCTACTTTCTACTGATTTGAGATGTTACTCTTATCAAAAAATAAATCCCCATTTTCATTTGTGTCTCTTTCTGGACTCTCTATGCATTATACCATTGATACCTTGTGCCTAACACTGAATGATTTTAATTTTTGTTGCTTGGTATTTCATTTTAGTAGTTTATGTGGTTAGTCCCATTCATTACATTCATTTTTAGAATATTTGTGACTAATCTTCAATTTTGTCAAATTCCTATCAAAGTATTTTATAATGCAATTAAGTATTTATGTAGAATTGCCAACTTTACCTTAGTGAGTCTTATCCAAAAAGGGGTATGTCGGGCCTCCCCGGTGGCGCAGCGGTTGAGCGCTGGGTTGCGAAGCTGCCCGCAGCCTCTAAAGCGCCAGTTCGATCCCTGGCTGCTCCCCGGCCACCGGAGGAGGGTCCCGCATGGCGCGCAGACCTCTCCTGCCGCCCGCTGCTCCCCTCAGCAGTGTACCTCAGTCCCTCTACCTGCTCTGCTCCCCGCTCTGGCTCTGGTGAATTCTCTCACCCTCCCGCGCTTCTGACTGTACCCAGTGCTTGTATAAATAAATAAATAAATATTAAAGGAAAAAAACAAAAAACAAAAAGGGGTATGTCTTTTTATTTATTCAATTATTATTTTTGTCCTTCAGGAACATTTCAAAACTTTTTTTTTTTTAGGATCAAAATATTTCTTGTTAAGCTTATACCTGTCTTTTTTGGTTTATTGTTGTAAATAGGGTAGAATATGTTTTCTCTTTATATGCAAAATACTATGTTATCATTGAAATGATTATATTTTTAATTTTTTTTTAAATTAAATGTTTAATTTATCCATGATGATACAACTAGAATAAATGCTATTTGTTTATGGAGTTCTTTTTTTAAAGACAACTGGTAGCAAGCAACGTGTATTCAGTTTAGTGTATTTAGTTTCAATATTCAGAAATGAGGTATGAAATTATTTTCTTTTTCACAATGTCATCCTTAGATTAGTGTTATACTTGCTTCATAAAAAGGTTTTGCTTGGGGCTCTATAAGCTCTGGCATGTTATAAATGTCTGATTATCAGTTACTTGGGTCTGAAAGAATTTTACCTGTGAAGCTGACTAGACGAGTATGCTTTTGGATTCTAGCTCTTTAGAAAATCTCAATTTCTTCCAAAACTGTTGGTCTCTTTGGGATTGTGTTTCTTTTGTTCAGTTTTTCCATTTGCTTTCTAGATGTAATTCATTTCATTCAAATTTTCAAGTGCATTAGCTAATAAAGTGTTCTTGTATAAAGTTCTTTAAATTTCTTGCACATTTACAGTTATTTTTCTTATTTTTAATATTGCCTATTTGTGTTTGAGTAATTAAATTTGGTAATATAGCATTGACATTGTTCGAAGTTGTTGAATTTCTTTCTCTTTTTTTCTCTAGTTTAATGTCTAGCTTTGCTCTATCTCTAACTTTATTCTGCCTTCCTGAAGTATATTGTTCTTTTCTAAGTTCTGAAAATGAATTCTTAATTTTTTATCTGTGGTATTTCTTATTTAATAGTGTAAGCCAAGATTTAGCCTTTGATTTTAGTTTTGATTAGTATTTTCAAGGCATTATGCAATTTCAAGGTATTATGCAATTTCAGTTTTGGTAACCTGCATGTGAGATCTTTTTGTTTTTAATTTTTATTATTTTTCAAAGATTTATTTTATTTATGCACACAAGAACTGGGGTACAGGCCAGAGGTGTGGAGAGCGAGACGATTCACCAGAGACAGAGTGGGAAATACACTGCCGAGGGGAGCAGTGGGTGAGTCAGGAGACTTCTGCTGCGCCATGTGGGTCACCTCCCTGGCTGGGGATCTAACTCGTGCTGCAGAGGCTGTGGACAGCTTCATAGGCTGCATTTTAACCCCTTGCGCCACCAGGGAGTTCCCCTGTTTTTAACTTTTAAATGTTTAAAGTGTTTTTCCCAGGAAAAACAATTTCCAGTTTTATTACAGATTATGGAATTATAGGGCTTTAGTAACCTCACTGAAATATTCTTTTTGACCTAATATAACACCTATTTTTTAAACTAATGTTCTGTACTTGAAAATGAGGTACTTTTTAAATAATTTATTTGTATATATTTTACACCATTACACATTTTTGTACTTTTAGATATAGAATGTATTGTATAGTCAACCTTACTAATTATATTATTCATTTTCCATATAGTCCTTTTTGTATATGTCTGTCTGTTCTGTTGTGAGCTGGTAGTATGGAAATTCTGTTGACGTCTCCAATGGTCATTGACTTATATATCCCAATAATAAACATGCTTAAAGATTTATGTCTGTTAAATCTTCCTCCTGGTTGGTACTACTATTTTTATTGAATGCTTTCTGTCTTGATTAAACATTTTCCCTGAACTTACTGTTTTCATGATACAAATTAATATTGCAAATTCTGTTTTCTTTTCATTGGTCTAGAGCTTTGGTTCTGAAATCAGACTATATGGTTTTGTATCTCAACTCTAGCATTCTATCTTTATAATCTGGGCAACCTCTGTGCCTCAGTTTCCACATTTGTAAGTGAGATGATATACCTCATAGAATTGTTATAAGAATTAAATTGAGTTAATGCATTTGAAATGTTCAAATAGTAACTAACAGTAAATGTCATTAAGTAATAGTTATTATTAACATTCACTATCAAAGAAGGGATATAATGGGTGAATGTTTGGATATTGGTCATGGCACTATTAATTTACAGCCGGAAGGAGAACTTTGAATGGAAATTTTTTCCTCCTTTCTTCCCTTCTCTCTTTCTCTCTATATCTTAATTTGTTTTTATATTCTTCTTGTGGCAGATCTTTTTTATTGTTAGAAATAATTAGCTTTGAGCTACTTGCTCCTTCATTCATTCATTCATTCATTCATTCATTTATAGTCACATATCATATATCTCCCTGGGAGTGAAAAATAACCTGGTGACACTCTGCAGTATTTTTTAAATGTCTAATGGACAACTAAGGTGAGAGTAACTGTTACACCATGTAAGTCCTTCCGCTACTCCCCTCATTCCTCTTCCCTTCAAATTTGGTATCAGAGAAAGATTTCAGAACTTTTCTAGTTCTTTTGTATTCTTTATGGGGTAATAAAATGGTAGACTTCCATTATTTTTTGCTAACTTTTGCTTTCCATTCTCCAGATGATGTTTTCTTTTAGTATTTTTGTTTGAATTTTCAAAATTTAAAGTATGAAACTTAAAAGTACATAAAAGCATTTTTTGTTTATTTTTCTTAATTTCATTAAGTTTGAATATAGGGATTTTTATGGTCCTCTGTTTATGTCAATATCTTACCTTAGAAATCTATTTGTCTTAAAGAAACAAATCAAGAGTTACTACTTAGCATTTGGTTTTAGCCAACATTTTATAGTCAACAACTCTGAACTAAAATACATGAATTCTTTGTTATTGAAAATATATTTAAAATACTCCATCCTTTTCCTTCCTCATGAAAGAAGCTTGGTTGGAGAGGACTTTAATCAGAGGAGTAGATGATATCTCAAATAATAATGGATATTAAAGAGAACTTTCAGTCTTACCACTTTGATCAGAAACTCATTTCCTGACCAAAAGTTATACTTGATACAGCTGTTTGGGTTTCCTGTACCCTTGTTGAAGAGCCTGCTGTTGAAGTTTGTTTAAGAAGCAGTGGTTGCTGGAATATTTGGGGGAGAGTGGGAGGAAGGTAGTTTCTTCTTAAAATGGAAGCAAGTGTAAAGATTTGGTCATGTTGTTCTGTTACATTGCATTCCACTAACATAAATTGTTATTTTTATGGAGCTGGTCCCTAACTGGCTGCTGAGCAATTGTATAAAGATAAATTCTTGTACAGGAGCACCTTTACTTTTTCTCTCAGACATTAGCTAATTAAGAGAGAAGATCGTATATTCATAGAGTTGAATATTTGGTACAAAGTAGTCATCTTTGTAGATTAGAGTGTAATAATTTTGGTTGTTGCAGGAAAATACTTGACTCTACTGATGGAATTTTAAATCTGTGACTGAAATACTTTATATCTTATTCATTAATTTCAAATACTCTCTAAAATTATTAGAAACTCAAAACTTTCCTTATGTCTACTAGGTATTATATTCATTCAATTTATTGTGAAGGGCCTTCCTCTTATTTCTGCTCCCCATATATATATGGTTTTCCTCCCATTACTAGAAGAATTGAGCAGAAAACAAAACCTAATTTCCTTTTAGCTCTTTCCCTATTTCACAATTTTATCTAGTCTTTACCCCTAAGCTATATTTATTTGAATCAGCCCTCCTTTTATGTTTTCTTGACATTTGTTGTTTGCTATATTAGTTCTCTTTTATATTTTATAAGCCCATGAAATCAATCAAAAATCCTGTGATGCTAATAACCAGGTGGCACTGACCGAAAAGACATCTGTATGTTATACACATTAAGCCTTGGGGACTTAAATGTTAGATCATGTTTATGTGTTTGGTATGAAGAGCATATACCTTTCAAGTTATTAATAACTATTTTGTATAAATGAATGACTTAACAGGATATGTTGTATTGGTAGGAAACATTATAAACCAAGTGAAAACAATTTCCTACACTGTTGGAATTCTTACAGTTTTTGAGGGAAACACTAGAATCTACTGCAGTAAAGATTATATGAAATAATTCATTAAGCTTATAGCACAATATCTAATCATAGTACATACTGATGAATGTTAGCCTCCTTTGTATTAGAATCTGTAGTCAACAATTTGAATATAATTAAGTGGACAGAAAAAGTGATTATTATTATTTCTCCCTCACTGACTATTCTAATACCAGTTCCTTGTACATGTAAGTTCAGCTTAGAAATCTGATTTTTCAACTTATAAATCTTGTAACTTTTAATAATTATATCAAAAAGGTCTTAGAGTAACGTTTGTTTCCATTTGTAAATTTAAATATTTTCAAATATATTAACGTTAGTCATAATGTGGACCCTTGAACTGTTTGACTGCCAACCTTCAGATATGAGAACTTTTGAAAAATATTAAAAACTATCACGAAACAACAAAAATAATTAATCTCTTGGATAATTCCAAGACAGCTGTAGTTCAGTGTCATTGATAAATGTTTTATCTGAAGTGTTTTGTATAATTTTTTTATTTATTTAAAAAATAAAATTACTCATTTTTAACATCAATGTTTTGAAACCTAGCAACCAAAGAAAATTGTGATTTTTTTAAAAAAAGAATGAATTCATTTTAATACTTTCTGAAAACTTAAAAAGTTAGACCGTATCATTTGATTTTTAAATATATCCCCAATAGTAGTGATATAACTTTCAGAATAATAATACTAAATATAAATCAAATAACAAATTTGAAATATTATTTATACTTTTAATTCCTCATACAGCCATTCTCCTTTTGGTTAAAGCATAAAATTATTATTTGCCAAGACTCTATTTAATAACTTTCTTTAAGAAACCAGAAAAGAGTCTTTTCTTTCTTTTTTTTTTTTTAGATTTATTTATTTATTTCTGCATAGAAGAACTGGGATATAGGCTAAAGGTATGGGGGGTGAGAGGGTTCACCAGAGACAGAGTGGGGAGCAGAGCAGGTGGATCTACTAAAATACACTGCTGAGGGGAGCAGGGGGCGAGACAGGAGAGGTCTGTTGCACCATGTGGGTTAGTCCCTGTCAGGGATTTGAACTCAGGCCATGGTGGTAATAGTGCTGACACTTAACCCCTAGGCTACCAGGGAGGCCACAGAAAAAAAGTATTTTTATTGCACAGTTTATTTTATGTTATGTCTATTAGTGCTTTGATTAAATATTCTTACCATGACTAGATGTGTAGTAAGATGTATTAATAATACTAAAAGTATTAATGTACGGTGTCTTATATAGCCTTTCCTCTGATAGTACTCAACTAGTGCCTTTGTGTGATTTGAAATTTGCAAGAAAAAGCATAACAGAAAATACCAACTAATTAACTCACTGATTGAAGGCAAAAAAAGAGAAAATACCAACTATTTTTAAGAGAAAATAAAAAATGCTTTGGATTTTCAGGTTCAGCAACACCTGACTTTTTGATTGAAAACTGAGATGATTTGTAATTGCGAGTTTGACTTAAATAACAGCTTTATTGGGATATAATTTATATGAATTACATTTCAGCTATTGTGTGCAATTCAGTGATCCTTAATATATCAAGAGTTGTGCAACCAGTGCCATTATCATTTTAGAACATTTTCATCACTCCAAAACAGAAACCACCACACCCTTTAGCACTCGCTTGCTGTTATATTTCCCCCCAGGCCTCTTTCTTTCAGGCTGTGGCTCCACTAATCTATTTTTCATCTACAGATTTGCCTGTCCTGAACATTTCTTATAAATGAGCTCAGATATTATGTGACCTTTCGTATATAACTTCTTTCACTTAGTATAATTTTTTTCAAGATTTATTTATTTATTTATACAAGCACTGGGTACAGTCAGAAGCGCAGGAGGGTGAGAGAATTCACCAGAGCCAGGGCAGGGAGCAGAACAGGCAGAAGGACCAAAGTACACTGCTGAGGGGAGCAGTGGGCACGGCAGGAGAGGTCTGCTTGCCTTGTGGGACCCTTGCCGGCGGCCAGGGATTGAACCGGCGCTGCAGAGGCTGCGGGCATCTTCACAGCCAGCGCTCAACTGCTGCGCCACCAGAGAGGCCCTAGTATAATGCTTTTAAGATTAATCCATATCACAGCATATATCAGAACTTCATTCCTTTTTTTTTTAATTGCCAATAATATTCCAGGGTATGGTTTTGCTACATTTCACTTAAACATTCACCATTTGAAGAATTGCTATAAAGAAGTTTTTGTGAGAACATATGTTTTCATTTTTTTGGGGGGGAATTACTGGATCATATGATCATAATGACCATAGCTGTATGTTTAAATTTTTTAGGAAAACATTTTTGGGGATATATTTTCCTTCATATAATTAAAGGTATGTTCAAATTAAATTACTATAAATTCATGTCAATTTTCTCATCAAAAACTGTCCATTAATATTTCTGGGTATTTGACATTTCAGTGACCTTCTGTTTTCAATTAAACTCTTAATTTAAAAAGTTAAATGTTTTAGCTTTCTCTAAGTTCTCCCACTCCATTCCCATATCCAGTAGTTGATAATCTACATATAGGTACTTGTTTGAGAAAACTCCCTACTCAAAAGCAACCCTATCCAGTCAAAAATATTTTACGTGATATGTGCTTACATCCTAACATAAATATAACTTACATGTAATCTCTCTTCAAAAATAGATCTCTTCAAAATTAGAATTTTTGCAATTCCATATGGGGCTTTCTCAAAGTAGATGTTCACTGAGACTTACCAAAAATTCAGATTTTGAAAATAGTCATTTTGGAAAACACCTAAAAAGCACAAAGAAAATAAGTCGATTATGTTCCAAATATCCAGATATGGCCATTTTTAACATTGTGATGTACATCTGTTTATATTTTGATGATTTACATTTACAAAACTTTTAAAGGTGGAGTTCAGTTGACACTTCAGTGTTCTATAAACTTTCAAATTTAATATCATAACATTTTTCCATACAGTATTCCTAAACATGACTTTAAGACTTTTCTTGATATTTTCTCATTTTAAAATATTCTGGATTTATTATAGAATTATCTGGAACTCTCACCACTATTTACATTTCAAAATATCTCTTTCTAGTCTTTTTTCTCTTTGTGTCTGTTTGTTTTGTAAAGTGAGATTATCATTCATATGTTTCTTTCTTTTGTATTATTATAAGAATGTGATGCAATTTTTCACTTTCCAATTGATGGGCAATTAGGAAAGTGTAAATCTTAGGTTTAATGCTTAGAAGTAAAATTACTCTGAATATTTTTAAGGTTGTTGGTGCATATTATGATTGCTCTTTTTCAAGTTAGCATTTCTCACAGACTTAGGCAAATTGTTTCATTTTATCATGCCTCACTCAGATATACTAGCAGAGTTCTGTGGTATTTCTTATTTTCAGAAATTGACCTTCTGAATACATATCTTGTTAATAATCTGGAAAATCACAAACCATTACTTGAAAGAGTTTCATTTAATTGTGTGTTGAATATATTAAGACCTAAAATGAATTTTATGCATTCACTTAACTATTCAGGAATGTTAATTCTTGCTAGTGACTACTGTTAAGTATTATTTAGTAAAAAAAAATTCTCCCTATCAATATGATTTTCTGTGTGACTCCAATGTTTACTTTATCTATGCTAATTTCTAAAAATGTAATGATATGAAAATTGATTTTATATTTGTTAATGGATAATAGTCTACAAGAAAAATGAGTGAGTATATGATCAATATGACATCTTGATTGCAGCATCTACGTCTTATTTTATTTCCTTAGTCTAACAGTGTTTTTCAAACTTCAACCTACATCAGAGTCATCTGGAGAGCTTTTTATATATCAATTGCTAGACCTTATCTAAGAATCCCAGATTTAGTATTTCTGAGTTGAGCCTGACAATTTGCATTTCTAACATGTTTCCTGATGAGGTTGATGCTGCTCATCTGGGGACCACACTTTGAAATTGGTTCAGGACAGTGAGTACATAGATCTATTGTTTTTGTGGTCTTTTAGAATCATATTTAGCCTCCTAATATTGAAAAAGATTATTTTCTTGCTAGAATTACTTTAAACTGTTTTGAAATTGACAAAGCAGGAAAGCCTATTTGCCCTTACTAGTTTGTGATTGAAAATATAAATAACAAAAATATCCATCAGATAAAAGACTGTTGCCCAGAATAAACAAAGAACCCTTAAAACTCAACAATAAGAAAATAAACTGCTTTTAAAATGGGACAGATCTTGGGCCTCCCCGGTGGCGCAGCGGTTGAGCGTTGGGTTGTGAAGCTGCCCGCAGCCTCTGCAGTGCCGGTTCGATCCCCGGCTGCTCCCCGGCCACCGGAGGAGGGTCCCACATAGCGTGCAGACCTCTCCTGCCGCCCGCTGCTCCCCTCAGCAGTGTACTTCGGTCCTTCTGCCTGCTCTGCTGCCCGCTCTGGCTCTGGTGAATTCTCTCACCCTCCCGCGCTTCTGACTGTACCCAGTGCTTGTATAAATAAATAAATAAATGAATCTTAAAAAAAAATAAATAAATAAAATGGGACAGATCTTAACAGATACTTTACCCAGGAAAAGGGCAAATAAGCATATGAAATAATGCTCCACATCATGTGCCAGCAGGGAAATCTAAATTAAAACAATAGTGAGCTCCTACCATGTGGTATTAGAATGGCTGAAATCCAGAAAACTGACAACCTCAAATGTGACTGGGATGCAGAGGGATAGGAACTCTCATTTATTGCTGGTAGGAATGCAAAATACTGCAGCCACTTTGGAAGTAGATTGATATCTTACAAAACTTAAAACACTCTTACCCTACAGTCCAACATTCGTGATTCTGAATGTTTATTCAATGTTGTTAAAAACATATGTGTACAGAAAAACTTGTACACAGATATTTATAGCAGCATTTTTCACAATTGCCAAAACTTGAAAGCAACCATGATGTCCTCCAGTAGGTAAATGGATGAATAAAGTGTGGGTCAACCAGCCAGTGGTAGATCTGGATTCAGCACTAAAAATAAATGAACTATCTAGCCATGAAAACACATGGAGGAAACATAAATGCATATTACTAAGTGAAAGATGGCAATCTGATATCATGACATATTGTATGACTCCAGGTGTCATGACATTCTGGAAAAGGTGAAACTATGGTGATGGTAAAAAAAAAAAAAAAAAAAAACAGGGCCTCCCCGGTGGCGCAGCGGTTGAGCGCTGGGTTGCGAAGCTGCCCACGGCCTCTGCAGCGCCGGTTCGATCCCCGGCTGCTCCCCGGCCACCAGAGGAGGGTCCCACATGGCGCGCAGACCTCTCCTGCCGCCCGCTGCTCCCCTCAGCAGTGTACTTCGGTCCTTCTGCCTGCTCTGCTCCCCGCTCTGGCTCTGGTGAATTCTCCCACCCTCCCGTGCTTCTGACTGTACCCAGTGCATGTATAAAAACAAAACAAACAAACAAATAAATAAATAAAAAAGCATGCCTCTATTTAAAAAAAAAAAAAAAAACAACAAAACCCAAAAATCGTTGGTTGTTAGGATTTGCAGGATAGGCAGAAATGAATAGATAGAAGAGCACAGAGGGTTTTTAAGCAAGTAAAAATACTCTGTATGATACTGTAATGATGGACACAAGTCATGTTTGTCCTAACCCATAGAATATTGAAACCTATTTTAGTGAGCTCATTGTAGGAGCTCATTTTAGGAGCAGCAATAGTGAAACCTGTTTTAAACTATGGACTTTGGGTGATAATGATGTGTCAGCGTAGGTTCTTGAGTTGTAACAAATTTGTACACATTTGTGTAATAAATGTCCTGCTCTGTAGGAGATGTTGTTATGCAGGAGGCTGTGCATTTGTGGAGACAAGAGTATCTGAGAAATTTCTGTACTTTCCTTTCAGTTTTGCAGTTAACTTTACTCTTAAAAAATATACTTAAAAAATAATATGCAGCAGGGTTGTTTCCTATGTGTTTCACTGAAAAGAACTCTTTCCATAGGTAACTAAAGGTAGCAAAATGAACCTGGGGCTTAGGGGTTGGATTTTGGCTGATTCTGAGAGGTAAAAAAAAATTAAAAAGGGTCTCTTCTACCTGCAGGTACCCTTACATAAGCAGGATTTTCTTTTAAAACTATCCAATTTTTGATTGTGCTTTGCTGAACTATATATAAAAGGTTTATTCTCTTTTCCTTTATAGTGTAAGTGGCGGTCCCTAGAAAGACCAATTTTTCTAAACTTTGGTGACTAAAGAACAAGCTGTTGTATACAGTACAAATTATTTGGGATTATATTTCTTTCCAAACTTTCTGGGAGAAGTGTTCTACAGGATATTAATAAATGTGCTTCTGAAATAGGTGTTTGGTATCATATAAGTAAGAGAAAGTAGGTAAAGTCTTTTAAAGAAGAGTGTTTGGGGGTGTGGGGGTGTGTGTGGGGGTGTGCAAAAGCCTTTGAAATGTCCATTGTCTTATACATTTAATAGAGAAATGTAATATATGTTTCCAAAATTTATTTGACTGCAGAACCCCTCTGTCATATGTTCTTACCAACATCCAGTAACAAGTCTAGTCTAATGAGCAGAATAACTGGCTAGTTGGGAGAAAATTGATTACTGATATGAAAGGACAAAACTTTTGCTACTTTGAGTTGTTTCCATAATTCAAATGGTAAAGCAGGCCTCAAATACTCAGATTTAACAAGTTAGATTCAAATTAGTTCAACTTGCATAAGCTTTAAATAGATTTGATAAACCAAGTAACTATCTTTTGTTTTTTGCTTTAGCTAAAATAACTTGTTAAAAATAGGTGATTAAATATTTAGAACTCTGCTCTCAGAACTCTGTGCAACAATGGAAATGTTCCTTATCTCTGTTGACCTATATAGCAGCCACTAGTCACTAGCCTCTTAAAGATTACTGAGTATTAGAAATGTGCTATTGTGACAGAGTAATTAAACTTTTAGTTTCATTTAATTTTTTTAAAGATGTATTTATTTGTGCATATAAGAGCTGGGGTACAGGCCAGAGGTGTGGGGGGTGAGAGGATTCACCAGAGACAGAATGGGGAACAGAACAGGCAGATTGACTGAAATACACTGCTGAGGGGAGCGGTGGGTGAGTCAGGAGACGTCTGCTGCACCATGTGGGTTGCTCCCTGGCCAGCCAGGGGATCGAACTTGTGCTGTAGAAGCTGCAGTTAGCAGCTTCATAGGTTGTGTCTTAACCCCTTGGGCCACCAGGGAGGCCCAGTTTCATTTAATTTTCATTAATTTAAATTATTGCACATTGCTAGACAATGCAGTCTACAGAGTGTGTTTATAAACTAGAGCATTTTTCATACTACAAAATATTTTTTTTTCTTTATTGAGCTACCATAAGTTTACAGCACTGTATATAATATAGGGGCATAGGTTCATACCTCCTCAGATGTGTTACCACGTAACCCTGCCTTCAAAGTACATATACTCATTTACCCTTGACCAACAGGTCCACTCCCCCCCTTTATTCCCACCCCTTCCTCACCTGCCCCTCTAGTAGCCTAAATTCTGCATCATACTAATTTTAAATTGATGGGATTAAAATGAAATTTCTCTTTGGGGAGTTTAGTTTGGAAAAGTTGAGACTGTGATGAATATATTTAAATGACTTCTATGCATGTAATTCTATAGTGACATAATTGAGAGTACTCTTCACATTTTTTCCATTTGCTTGTGGAGTGGTTGGCAGTATTAAGACAGTTGCAGAAAGTTTGGGATTTATGTAAATGTCCTTTGAAAAAGTTAGAGCTATACAAAGGTTAGAGTTTTATAATGTTAAATAATTATGGAGCATGTCAAAACTTACTCTTTTGCTATGAATGTACTGTTGCGTTTCAAACATGATCTTTAAATCACTTGATTTTTGATGAGAGTAATGGTAGAAAGGTGAAAATAGTAAGGTATGTAAGTTCTCCTAATACAAGTTTGACTAAATTAAACTGTCATAATTGATTAATTTTAGAATAAATTGACTACTTTATGACTACTTGGCGGGACCTAAATTATTTCAAAGTAGTTTGTTTGACCTAGTACTACACTTTAGGAAGTTTTGACAGCCAAATAGGTTTTGGGAAGCAACTTGTTTAATATATTGTTATCTTTTATCCTTGCACTTGCCAATTGAATAAAATGTTTTACTCTCTCAGTCATGCCTAAACAGCTTCTCTTTAGTACTTGAACTGTTTAGTAGTTTATTTACATTTTAATTCAACTAGTATTTATAAAAGGTTTCATTTTGGAGGATCATTACTTTTTAAAATGGTAATTATTTTAAGTTATCCACAGCGTTTTTGAATATATGGTGTGGAATTGCAGCTTTTCCATAAGAAGCTGTGTATTACATCAAGTCACAGGTGCAATCTCAAGTGATATTTTTCAGTATGTAGCAATAATTTTTAAAGCCATGTGTGTTTATTATGATCATTATCAGTTGTTTTTCTTTAAATAGTATTTTTTTTCCACTTTCTCCAATTTGTATTACACTGACTCTTCTCATATATAAAGGATGATCTCTTAATATTGTTTGAGTTTTAATACAACCACTGAATGACCAGTCTCACCATGTGGAATTTAGTGTTTTTTGCGGCACTTGTGTGTAATGTTTATACTCATTAAATAATAGAAAATGAGGTTCTAGGTAAGAAATATTCTGTATTCTGACATGCAGCTCAGTTTTTTACAAAAAGAGACATTACTGCAGTTTAATCAGTTTATGCATGTTAATTTTTCTTTTTTCTTTTTCTAATGACTTTATATTTTCATATAAAGATATACTTGCTTTTTTCAAGAAAGGACACTTTACTCTTGGATTGTCTTTCCTAAGAGGAATGGTATAGTCAGCTCTCTGGTTAGATATTTGAACTGCAGATAATCTAAATCCCATTATTTCTGTGCTCGTTCTGTTAATCTTACTTCTATATGTAGTATTTAATAGATGTACCATTTCATGTTTAATATGGCTCTTCTCTTTACAAAGAGAAATACATGTATATCTTCACAGTTTCTGTTGATTTTGTTAAATTTGTTATTAATAATGTTGATGTGAAAACTGAAATGTTTGGAGCAACATTACTCAGAGACATATTAGATTTCTCATAATTTAGAATATAACAATGTTTTGAACATTTCATAGGGTCACAAAAATCTTTCTGGATAAAGGATTTTAGTATCTAGTATATCCCCTTAGCTGATATATGCTAAGATTCTGAAAATGTTTGTGTTGCTGTGAGATCAGGGAGTAAAAACTACAATCCTT
The DNA here is from genome assembly GCF_014898055.3 of Talpa occidentalis. Lineage (NCBI taxonomy): Eukaryota > Metazoa > Chordata > Mammalia > Eulipotyphla > Talpidae > Talpa > Talpa occidentalis. Next base: position 88,931,752 of record NW_026555331.1, read on the forward strand.
TTTGTTGTTTTTTTTTTTAAAGACACCTAGCTGTTGGGCAGAGGAGGGAACAGAGAAGAGATCACATCAGCGTTCTGCATCATGGGGCAGTGCTGATCAACTAAAAGAGGTAAGTTATTTCTGTTTTCAGTCTGTAACCTGTTTTAGTCCCAGCAAATTATTTTGCTGATTTCTTAATTTAATGTTACTTCCTTTATTTGTGCTAACCTTAACCTCTTTTAGAATTTAAGAGTTGGCTTCTAGATTTTGGTGAACAAGCCTGAGTTTACCTTACTTGTTTTCTTCATATCCTTTATAAATATTTCTTTACAACTACCCAGCTTTTGTTTTTTCCAGAGTGAAGTCTGATTTTATGTAATAATCTTGTTTTTGACTTACTATAACAAAGCTAAGTAAATGATGTCTTTGTATAATGGCAGAATAGTGTTTCTTGCTTCTAATAATCTTTTAATGATATATAACATACCCAATAATAGTGGAGTCAATGTAATTTAAAAAATTTTTATTAATTATGAGTTACCTAAGTTATGCTAGTCTTTATATTTCAGGTTAATATTCTCCAGTATAATCTGCTTTCATCTAAATTCTTGCTTATTTGTTTTCTAAATTATAGTAATTTAGATTTGAGTTTATCTGGTCTTTTTGAGGATTCACATTACGACAGCTCATTACTTTGCAGGAGAATCAAATAAATTCAGTTGGTTTAAAGTTGTTAGGGTTTTTTTTGTATATTAAACTCAAAATTATAACCATTGGTTTTGATACTATACTCTATCAATATCAATTAAGTCTGCTTTAAATATTTGCAAGGGTAGATATATGTCATTTTTCTCTAGGGTAAACAGTGACATTTCTCTCAGGTATTTTTCATGTATAGTTTCCTTATCCCTTAGTTTCATTTTCTATACAATGGATTGTCAGTATCTCTCATATACTGTGCTTCCTATTGTATTCTCTATTGATTTAGAAAGATCCTCAACTCCTATTTACCTTGCATACAAACATATATATATATGTATATATGCAAAATATTTTCCCAAAATCACTTTTACACTAGTTACGCTAGACTAACATGTCTAGGTAAAAGGGCTACATATCTCTACATAGATATGAATAAGAAAGTGAGCTAGCAGTTTTTATCTCAGAGCTAAAAGTAATCTCAGAGTTATAGTTCAATTTTGGACTATAGCAACACATGACATACACAATTGAAAAAAGAAATCACTGACAGGACTGAGTGAGAGATGTGATTACTCACAAAGTAACCAATAAATCTAGACAGAACTGTCAGAACAAGTAATGCAGTACTCTGGAAGTCAACCAAACAAATTGTGTTGCTGTCTTCATTATAATTGCTGGACTTCAAGTAAATATAACTCAAGTTTGTGGTGTTCTAATATGTTGCTTCTCCTTTCTCTATTTTCCTCATCCCCAACTTTGTTGCCATAGCATATTACCCATTATGGGGTGGACTTGAAATCCAGAAGTTTTGCTATCCCCACTGGAGAAAGAGAATTTGATAGGGAGTGTTGTAGATTAAAGTATTTATCTTAGTTGCAGATGAACAGGGAGGGCTGATGGCTTATTTAGCCTAAGATTAGAGTCCAATATGGGGAAAGCAACAGACTCACAGAGTAGCAGGGTTTTATAGAGACTTCTAGGAGTTAAGATAGTCATGGGTGCTTGATATAAATTAACCACATATTCCAGGATGACTGGAAGCTGTGGACATGTACAAACTTGAAATGGGTTAATGGTAATAAAAGCTGAGGTCAACTTTAAAAAACCTAAACTTTTGGGCCTCCCCTGGTGGCGCAGCGGTTGAGCGCTGGGCTGCGAGCTGCCCGCAGCCTCTGCAGCACCGGTTTGATCCCCGGCCGCCTGCGCCTGCGAGGGTCCCACATGGCATGCAGATCTCTCCTGCCGCGCCCACTGCTCCCCTCAGCAGTGTACTTTGGTCCTTCTGCCTCTTCTCCCTGCTCTGGCTCTGGTGAATCCTCTCACCCTCCTGCACTTCTGACTGTACCCAGTGCTTGTATAAATAAATTAATAAATCTTAAAAAAAAAAAAACAACAACTAAACTTTCAATGCTCTCCTCATTCCACATACAAATCCCCTCCCATTCATGTGGTAGCTTCACTTGACTGAAATGTTGAATAAGTTCTTTCATCAGTTCACACTAAGGTGAACACTGGAAACTAGCTTAAAAGGTCTTAAAAATCCAGCATTTAGAAAGAAAAGAGAAAAAGAAAAATTGTGGGGGAGGAATAAAAGAGTAGAGACATTGTGGCCAAATATTGCAGGGAAAGACTTAAATTTATCAAGTTTCTAAAGCACAAATAGATAAGCAGCACCTCTCAAGGGAAATAAAAGTCTAGAGATGTCCAACATTCAACAAAAAATGTAGAGATACGCAAAGAAACAGAAAGTATGTCATATGTGAGAATAAAGCCGTCAGTAGAAACTAAAGTGTCTCCATATGTTGGTGTTAGCAGACAAAAACATCAAAGCAGCTGTAAGTATGTTCAGAGAACTGAAGGAAACCATGTTTAAAGTATTAAAGAGAAGTAGAACAACAGTGACTTTATGAATAAAGAATTTTCACAAAGAGATAGTTATTATTAAAAAGACACAGACTTCTAGAGTTGAGAGGTATAGTAACAATATTAAAAATTATCCACATGGATTTAATAGCAGATTTAAGATGGCATAAGAAACAGTGTATTTGAATATAGGTCAATAGAATCTGTATGCCATGATGAACAGAGGGAAAAAGATTAACAAAAAGTCAAAAGAACCTCAGAGATCTGTGGGAAAATAAATACAAGCACATATATCATGGAAGACCCAGGGGAGAGGAGAAAGAAGGGACTTTAAAAATATTTGAAGAAGTAATGGCAGAAAACTTACCATATGTGATGAAAAACAAGAAGCTCAACAAACACCAAGTAGGGAAACACAGTGAGAGCCACACATAGATCCATCACAGTTAAATTGTTGAAAACCGAAGGAAAAGAGAAAATCTTGAAATAGAGAAGAAGAAAATGACTTATTATATTAAGGGACCAGTAATAAGTATCATTAACAACTGTCTTGTCATCAGAAACAGTAACTATGTTATGATATAGTCATAGTGATGAAAGAAAAAAACTATCAATCAGACATTCCCTATCTAGACAATTTAGTCTTCTAAAATAAAGGTGAAATAAACTATTCCCAGATAAACAAAGCCTGAGAGAATTTCCTGCTAATAGACTGTCTTATAAGAAATACTAAAGGAAATCCTTCAGACTGAAAGGAAATGATTCTAGATGTTAATCAAATTCATAAGAATTGAAGAGTACTGTGAATGATAAATATGTGGTTAATATAAGAGCCTGTAAATAATTTTTTTATTTTACCATGTAAATCACAAAAGGTCATATAAACAGTAACACTTAGGTTTATAAAATATATACATGATGTATGTATCTGTACATATATGTTATAACACAGGAGAGCGACAGGGAAAAGGACATACTGGAGTATTGTTTCTATATACTGGAATTAAGTATTATTTTGAAGTAGACTGATAAATTAAGATGCATATTATAAGCTCTAAAGCACTCTGAAAAATAAATAAAAACATCTAAGAGGGATTAAAATGTTGTACTAAAATTCATCACAAAAGAAAGCAGAAAGGGAGAGACAGAGGACTTAAAAAAGATGTTACAGAAAAGGAATAGCAAAATGGCAGAAGTAAATCCAACTATAAATAATTACCTTAGTCATGAATGGGACTGAGATTGTCGGGATAAAAAAGCAACACTCAACTGTTTGCCTCCATAAAAAACATAGTAGAGTCAAAGACAAAAATTGGTTGGAAGTAAAAAAATGAGAAAAGATGTTCAGTGAAAATGGTAATGATAAGAAAGCTTAAGAAACAAAATAGACTTTAAGAAAAGACATATTAATGCAAATAGGGACATTATATCTTGATAAAATGGTTGACACATCAGGAAGATATGACAGTCATAGATGTGTGTATATCTAACTGTCCCAAAATGCATGAAACAAAATCTGTGAAAGAGAAACAGTTTCCACAATAGTAACTGAAGTTTTTCCACATCTCGTTCTCAATCTTGATAGAAAAACTAACTAGACAGAATACCAGCAAGGAGATAAAAGACTTTAACACCATCATCAATCAACTTGACCTAATTGACATATATAGAAAACTTCACCAGTGACTGCAGAATACTAAGCATGCATGAAATATTTTCTAGGTTAGACCATTTCCTGGCCCATAAAACAAGGTTCACAAGATTACAAAAGATTGAAATTATGTAACAGAAAGAAATCATAGAAAACTCCAAATTCTAATAAACTCAGAGACATTTAAAAGTATTTTTAAATGAATGAAAACAAAACTTAGAATTTATGTGTGCTGGGCCTCCCCTGGTGGTGCAGCAGTTGAACGCTGAGCTGCAAAGCTGCCTGCAACCTCTGAAGCACCGGTTCAATCCCCGGCCACCAGCGAGGGTCCCACATGGCGTGCAGACCTCTCCTGCCGCCCACTGCTCCCCTCAGTAGTGTACTTCGGTCCTTCTGCCTGTTCTGCTCCCTGTTCTGGCTCTGGTGAATTCTCTCACCCTCCCGCGCTTCTGACTGTACCCAGTGCTTGTATAAATAAATAAGTCAATCTAAAAAAAAAAAAAAAAGAGTTTATGTGTGTTGCTAAATTGGTGCTTCAAGAAAAATTTATGCCTTCAAATGTGTATACAAAAAAAGACAGAGAAAAACATTATTTCCTAAGCGTCCATCTTAAAAACTGGAAAAATAAGAGAACTATAGACTAAAAGCAAGCAGAGGAAGGAGATAAAAGAAAGTATATAGCTATCAATAAATAGAAGAATATTAGAGAAAAATCATTGAAGCTATAGAAGTAAAAGTAAAGATTAGGATTATCGCAGTTGTGACAGGAATGGCATTACTACCAACCTTTCAGAACTTATAAGTGTTTTAAAGAAATGTTAGGATCAACCTTATGTCATCATATGTAAAATTTTATTTATTTAATAAAGTACCATTATTTTCTATTTTTGTTAATTTTTTCACAATATAGGATTTCTTCTTTCAGGAATAGTCACCATAGTTCTCCCACCACCAGACTACCCATAGTCCATTGTGCCCTGCCCCCAGCCCACCCTTCATTTTCTCTTCTCCCTTTCACCTCCTGGATCCTCTCAGATCTATGGTCAGCTTATGTCATCAGTTTAGAAACTAACATGGAATAGATGAATTTCTAAAAATCAGAAAAAAATCAAAACTGATTTAAAAAATAGGAAAAGTTAATAGACATATAACAAATTTTAAAATTGTGTGAATAATTTTAAGTCTTCCCACAAAGAAATTCTTAGGATCAGTTTACTGAATTTGTTAAAATTTCAATGAAGAAATAATGTTAATCCTTCACAAAAAAATTTACATCTGGATTTCTGATTAAAATATCAGTGAAAACACCTGTATAAGCTGCCACCACTTTGCTCCAAGCTTACAGAAATGCAATGTGAAAGTTTTCACATAAGCAAATATGTATGTGTATGTGTTTATATGCAAATATATGTATCTATTTCCAGCTACATCTACACAAGGAAAACACCTTCAGACTATGAATAGAAAGGAAAACCTTAGTGACGAGTGGATGCTGATGGTGTCTTTATCACAGAAACCTTTGCTGTGTTGGCTCGTATTTGAAAAGAAGGTTTTAAAACCAAATTTAAGAGAGTGTACATTTCTGTACATTTTAAGGGGCCCAATGTGTCTTGCAAATGGCGGGACATTAGAACTACATAAAGTGGAGAGCGGAGGCCATGTTTCTAGTCAGTAAAACCAGACTGGAAATAATTCCACCTGTTGGTGTTTTCCTGTGGGCCAGAGAGGCAACTATGCAGAAATGGAAATAGTAACCATATGCTGTGTGTAGATGTGACATCTGGAATAGAGCTCTACCCATGTGGGACCACAACTCCAGTCTTCCTAATTTAAGACCTGCTCTGAGATGTGCAGCTCCAGAGGGCTAGTCTGAGCAACAAAGGGTAGAACGCTCACATAAGGTGAACTTGCAATCAAATGTTTTAGGGTATGTAGGGAAATCTATTGACATAAATGACAGCAGATACATAAAATAGGATCATTAGCATCTAAAGAAATAAGAATAAGAACACAATCCACAGAAAGAATTTAAATAGAAACAAAGAATTTATAAATGAAACTATTAAGAATTTCAAATGAAATAGTAACTTGCAATAAGAACAGGAATAAATAAGAATAGGCAGAATGATAAAGGACCACTTGCTTTATATATATATTTTTACTGTTTCTGATTTTGATAAAGATAAATTGGAAAGGGTGGATTTATTACCTGAATTTATATGGATAGTTAATCTACAGCAAAAGAGCCAAGAGTATAAAGTGGAGAAAGGAAAGTCTCTTCGACAAATGGTGTTGGGAAAACCAGACAGCCACATGCAAAAGAATAAAATTGGACCAGAAATTAACTCAGAATAGATAGAAGACTAAAACCATAAAATAGATAGAAGAAAACATTGGCAAAATAGCTCAGGACATTGGCTTCAGAGATGTCTTTGAGGACTTGCCTCCCATGGTAAGAGAAACAAAAGCAAAGATTTAAAAAAAATATATGGTAGTACATCAAACTAAAAAGCTTCTGCACAGTAAAGAAATGATCATTATAAAGAAGAGACACACTACCGAATGGCAAAAAATATTTGCACATGATACATCTGAGAAGAGGCTAATTTCAAATCTATAAAGAATTCATACAAGTCAACAAAAAGAAACAAATACCCCAATAAAAACTGGGCAGAAGGGCTAAATAGACATTTCTACAGAGAAAATGTGCAGATGGCTAATGGGCACATTAAAAAAAATTGTTTATCTTTTAGCTGCAAAATAAAATCAAAATGAATGATGTTGAGATACCAGCTCCTACTTGGGAGAATGACCCATAACAAAAAGTCTAGGAACAGCAAGTGTTAAAGGTGTAGAGAAGTAGGAATCCTGGTATACTGTTGGTGAAAAAGTAGATTTGTCCAGCTCCCATGGAAAACAGCATGGAGGTTTTCACAATGTTAAAAACAGGTTTCCCATATGATCCAGCAGTTGCATTCCTAGGTATCTACTTAAAGAATGCAGAAATAATAATTTGAAGGGTTATACACACTCCTGTGTTCATTGTAGCACTATTTGTAATAGCTAAGATATGGAAATTTGGCTAAGTGCTCCAGAATAGATGTGTGTATTAATCTCACATACACACATATGCGTATATATATATATATATATATATATATATACACATACACACAATGAAATACTACTCAGCTATTAAAAAAAAAAAGATGAACTCTTGCCACTTGTGACAACATGGATTAGCTGGAAGAGATTATGCTAAAGCAAAATAAGTGAGAGAGAAAAATACCAGATGATTTCCCTCATGTGAAATGTAGAGAAACAAAACAAATGAACAGAAAAAACTAAATCAAAACAAACCCTAGAAATCTGACTGTAGAAGTGAGTCTATCAGAGGGGGAGGATAGAAGTGGGAAGCAAAGGGAGGGGGGAGTGTGGTGGAGGATCATGTATCCTTTGGTGGTGGGTGTGGTGTGGTAACATGCTTCTGAGGAGGTGTGAACCTGTACCTTTTAAGTCTTACAGTTTTTTAAACCAGTCACTCCATTCAAAAAAAGAAATCTTAAAAAAAAAAAACAACAAACCTGAAAGGGTGGGTTTATTATTCTTAAGTCGTCAGTGGAAAGAAGAAAATGATGTTTTGTTTCTTTACCTCAACACAATTCTCCTCTCATTGACATTTTTTTTTTTTTTTTGAGGGAACTATGCTAGCCAATAAGTGAAATGATTAAGGGTTCTTTTCTCTTCTGGTCAAGTAGTGATTAATTTTATTGATGTGGTCTCCCTTTTTAAAGTAAGGAGAATAAAAGTTTCCTTTTAACTCTCCAAAAAGTGTACTTTATGCCCAAATATTCTGTTAATTTGTGGTGTTAAAAAATAATTGTAATAATATTTTCTCTGGACCTAAAAGAGAGCATTCTAGAGAACTTGGATTTGATTTTACTTTTGAAATTGAAGGAATTATGTGATAAATCTTATAATATATATATATTTATCCAATAAGTTCTCTATCTCTACTCACATTAAGTTGAATTATAAACATGTTTCATAATTTTGTATTGTTTAAATTGGACATAATGAGAACAATTTTTATGTCATACAAAGAGCTGAGGAAAAATAGAAATTTATAGTAGGTTAGCATGTAGGTCAGTTAGTTGCTTCATCAAATTTTTGTTCATCTTAGTTTCAGTTTTACATCTTGCAATAGCTTCACCATTAAGAAAGGAAGTTATTTTGCAAAGTGGTTGAGATTATGAGTCAATACATAGTAACTTGATAATAATTTGAAGTTACACGTTAACATAGTATGACTTTCAGCAGCATTGTAGGTAATAGAAAAATGTTAGAATTAAAGACTAAAGGACTGAGTCTTTCATTTTTCATGGTGTTTATTGAGAAGGTTTTTTTGAGAGTTGTTTCCTCATTTACAAAGCAGTTATAGTAAGATTAAGGAATCAAGTTTTTTTAAATGTCAGTCTAGTGTTGCTAATGCACCAGTTGACAGATAATGCCTTATTGATAGTTGTAAATACACTTCTTATTAAAACATATTTTATGTGTATGAGAACTCTCCCAAAGTAATTACATCTCTGAAGATGAATCTTTATGTGGCATATGTCTCTTGTTTCTGGATTAGTGGATTTGTATGAGTCTGCATGGTGCATCTTATAGGTCTGTGGGCATGTAGGGGCTGATGGGCATTCAGGTGACCCTGCCCTATGCATGTGCATGTGTTTGTATGTGCTCGCCGTGTGTGCACATTTGTGCATGCATGCATATGCCTATGTTCATTTGAAAATCATGTGGAGTTGAATGAATAGCAATTCATTCATTATGGTTTGCCTGCTGTTAATATATATGTGGAAAGGCAAGAAATTTTAAATTTTATTTTTAGTGTTAGATTAAGTACTATTGTACTTTAAGTTCCTTTTAATGCTGTCATGAAATATAACATATAAAATTTGTTGTTAGACTGCAGAACCTTTCTTTTGAGACACTGACTTTTTTAAATATTAAAATTAGTCACATATTCTCAGGAATAGCAATTTGAGATTCATCACTACTCAAACCATATTTTCAGAAAAATTTGTTGAATTAATATCCTTAGTAATTGGTTTTTTTTTTTTGTTAGTTCAGCTGGTGTCAAATTTTCATTTCATTTGTATGTCTCTTCATTCTTTGTAAGATTTCTTTATCTCTTTATGAGCTACTAACTTGATTCTTCAGGCAATATGGAATAATGGTTAAGAGAACACTCTGGAATTCAAGTTCAAATACTTGTTTCATCACTTAACTGTGAATTTTAGCAAACTCTTTAATCTTTCTACGACTCAATTTTCTTACCTGTACTATGGAAATGGTAATAGTAACCATTTCTTCTATTGAAAAATAAAAGATAATTCACATAGAAGCAGGTGGCAAAGTGTCCTTTTCTTAGTTTTAGGATAGTTCTCATCTCACTTTTTTTTTCCTTCTTTTTGGAAAGCCCACAATCGTGCTTCTCATAACACTGCTACCATTTAGCCCTTATAGGTTAAGATTTCTCATTTCCCTTGCCTACTGAGAAATATTTCCCTCTTGGAGTTTCAGTCCCTGATGGTCCCTGAGCCTAAAGTACTCACTCGACCAGTCTTTTGAGGCTGCAAGTTGAGTTGAGTTTTATTTTGTTCTTAAATGTTAACAGTAGCAGAGCAAACAAACAGGATAACTATAGCAAATACACAAGGGGAATAAATAACAAGTTTCCCAAAATGTACAACAAAATTGTTCCTAGTTCTGAGATTTTAAGTCCTGATTTTCCTCCAGATTTCACAAATGATTATTTTTGCTAATTCTTCTCTCTACAATTATTATTTCTTCTTTATGATTTATTCACTTATTCCCTAATCTTTTTAAATTTTGGAGTTAGCATGCTTTTGGGACCCCTTTGATGTTAAAAGAAGACTGCTCTCCTTTCTGTTTACTTTTGTCTTTCAGCTTTATTGAGATAGAATTAACATACAACATTGTGTATGTGTAAGATATACTATGTGATGGTATGACGTGTATATGCTATGAAACGGTTACCACATAAGGTTAGTTAACCCATTCAACACCTCACAGTTAATGTTTTTTGTATGTGGTGAGAACTTTTTAGATCTACTTTTAGCACCTTTCAAATATATACATAACAGTATTTTTAATCACTCACCAGTTATTTATCCCCAGAAATTATTCATCTTGTAACTGAAAGCATGTCACCCTTGACCCTCTTGTCCATTTTTTATATCCCTGCTCCTCCTCTCCCCTACTCTTCCCTCCTCCTGGACTCTACAAGTCTGCAGTTTCAATGAGTTTTTAGGATTCTACATATAAGTGAGATTATACAGTATTTGTCTTTTTCTGTCTCACTTATTTCATTCAGCATAATTCCCTCAAGGTTTTGTTGTTGTTGTTGTTTTTTTTTTTAAGGCCACCGAGCAGCTAATGAATATTTAGAATCACAAAGTAAATACAATTTAGTTTTTCAAAAATCCAGTAAATAAAACTTAGTGTCCCCCTTGTAAAGGAAGATCATGTTGGGTATTTCATCATAGTAAGTAGTATGGGTCATTCCACCAAAGTGAGGATGAGGAGCTTCTGTGTGATGTGATGGAAAGTGGACTTAAAGAAGCTAACTTAGAGGGTCAGAGCTGTGAAGAAGGTGAGAGGGCTGTGTGAGTACATCTCCTTTGCCCCTTCTTCCCATGGACACCTTTGTGTCTACTTTCATCTCACCTAGTTCATGCACAAAATATGAATGTTTCAAGTATACATATTTAGAAGGGCTCCCCCTTTACCCAAATCTCTTTTAGTGTTAACAGGAACATCCCTGTGTTACATTCCAAAAATGAATAAATAATAGCATGAAAAGTATGAGGTCACACATTGTAAGTTGGTATTCTAACCAAAGTAAGGTGTGTACCATGCGTAGAACAAAAAACTTACTGGCTTCTTTTTATGTCTCAAAGGTCTTTAAAAATGGGGTGGTTGATCAATTTTTAGATTATTTTTGTTTATTTTTAAGGATTATTTTAAAAATGAAAAGGTACAAATTACCTTGATTAATCCCTTGGCATTATGAGTTCTTATACAAGTTCTTGCCAGTTTTGAAACACTACTAAAACATCATTAATATTCAGAAAACAATTTTATACCTCTATCCTAATTAAATGACTTGTACACTTTGAAATTCTATTTTTTTATCAGAGAGAGTAATTGGTCTTGATTTATAATGATTATCTACTAATTTTGATTCCTTTTCTCATGAAAATTAATGTTCTCCAGAAGAAAATTATGTCATTTAACAGAGAGCAGGGAATACATATTAACATAGACAATTTTGTTTGTATATCATGCAAGAACATTTTGTGAACGATCCATAAATACAAAGAACTTTTAAAAAGCTTAAATAAAATTGAGGATTTTAATATAAATGAAAAGATGTAAATTATTGTGTTGTTTCTGTGTTTTCCTTTCTTTTATATTGTTTCTCTTCTGTTTGTCCCTTTATCTCTTTGAGAAAAGTGATATTACAGATTTTATATTTGCACTTTTCCCACTAAGTAACATAAAACTGGGTTCACTGTAAGTGTTCAAGGAATAATTTGTTTTTTTGTTTTTTTATTTATTTATTTATTTTTTTTAATCTTAAATTTTATTTTTATATTCCCCCATACAATTGCAAACGCCCCATTCTGACCCCAATCCTTCCCCTCCCGCCCCACCCCCCAAAAAGTGTCTCTGGTTCATAGTTTTTTTGTTGATTTTGATTTTCACTTTCTTATATTCATTTTCCTGGTCCCTTATTTAAGTTTTCTAGATTCCTGCTATGAGTGAGACCATCTGGTATTTTTCTTTTTCTTTTTGGCTTATTTCGCTGAGCATGATCCCTTCCAGCGCCATCCATGTTGCTGCAAATTGCATGTGTTTATCTTTTTTGAATGCTGAGTAATATTCCATGGTATATATGTACCACATCTTCTTGATCCAGTCATCTACTTTTGGGCATTTGGGTTGTTTCCAAAGCTTAGCTATTGTAAACAGTGCTGCTATAAACATAGGGGTGCAGGTGCTCTTTGGAATTGATGTTTCTGTGTCCTTTGGGTAAATACCTAGGAGTGGAATTGCTGGATCATAGGGAAGCTCCTTCTTTAGCAGGTTGAGGAATCTCCACACAGCTCTCAATAGTGGTTGGACCAGTTTGCACTCCCACCAACAGTGCAGAAGAGTTCCTTTTTCTCCACATCCTCGCCAACATTTGTTGTTGCTAGTTTTTTTAATATGTGCCATTCTCACTGGTGTGAGATGGTATCTCATGGTAGTTTTGATTTGCATTTCCCTGATTGCAAGTGATGTTGAACATTTTTTCATATGTCTGTTGGCCATTTGCATTTCCTCTTCAGAGAAGTTTCTTTTTAGCTCTTCTGCCCATTTTTTGACTGGATTATTTTCTTTGTTGTTGCTGAGTCTCATCAGCTCTTTGCAGATTTTTGTGATCAGTCCTTTATCATTAGTGTTGGGTGCAAAAATGTTCTCCCAGTTGGTGGGGTTTCTCTTTGTTTTTGTTATTGTCTCTTTTGCTGTGCAGAAGCTCTTTAATTTGATGTAGCCCCAGCTGTTTATCTTTGTCTTCACTATCACTGCTTTGGGTGATGTGTCTGTAAAGATGTCTTTGATGTGCAAATCCCGTAGTGTTTCACCTATATTTCCTTCTATGTATTTTATGGTTTCAGGTCTTATGTCTAGTTCTTTAATCCATTTTGAGTTGATTTTTGTGTATGGTGTGAGGTAGTGGTCAAGCTTCATTCTTTTGCATGTAGCGACCCAGTTTTCCCAGCACCATTTATTGAACAAACTTTCTTTGCTCCAATGCATAGTCTTTGCTCCTTTGTCAAAGATTAGTTGACCATAAATCTGTGGGTTTATTTCTGGATTTTCTATTCGATTCCATTGGTCTGTATGTCTGTTCTTGTTCCAATACCATGCAGTTTTGATGATTATGGCTTTGTAGTATAGTTTGAAGTCTGGGAGTTTGATGCCTCCATTTCCTTTTTTTTTTTTTCAGTAGAGCTTTGGCTATTCGGGGTTTTTGGTGATTCCATATGAATTTCATCAATAATTGTTCTATTTCTTTGAAGAATGCCATTGAGATTTTGATTGGAATAGCATTGAATCTGTATATTGCTTTTGGTAGGATGGCCATTTTAATAATGTTTATTCTTCCAATCCATGAGCAGGGGATGTCTTTCCATTTCTTTGTGTCTTCTTCTATTTCTTTTAACAGTGTTTTATAGTTTTCTTTGTATAGGTCCTTTACCTCTTTTGTTAGATTTATTCCCAAATATTTGATTTTTTTTGTTTCAATAATAAAAGGGGTGGTTTTTTTGATTTATTTTTCTTCAGATTTATTGTTTGTGTATAGGAAGGCTACTGACTTTTGTGTGTTGATTTTGTATCCTGCCACTTTACTGAACTGACTGATGAGTTGAATTAGTTTTTCTGTGGAGATTTTGGGGTTCTCTATGTATATTATCATATCATCTGCAAATAGTGATAGTTTGACTTCTTCTTTTCCTATTTGGATTCCTTGGATGTCTTTCTCTTGTCTTATTGCTCTGGCTAGGACTTCCAGTATTATATTGAAAAGCAGTGGTGAGAGTGGACATCAAGGAATAATTTTTTAATTGATTAATAATGTCATCTCTTTTACAAGAAAATTTTTTACAATATTAAATGTCCTCACTCAAATTGCCAATGCTTCTCTTTAAAATGCTCAAGAATATTTTACTCCTGGTCCGGCATACTTTAAGCAGATAATATATATCACCTAAGATTTATTAGTAGCTTAATAAATTTGCAGCCATATTACAGTGATGAATTATCTCTTAAGCCTAGAAGTTACCTTTTTGTTTAGAAGAACATACCCTGGATTATATTTGGTTTTAAAAATTGTGTGACTATAGGCAAATATCCATCAGTGGAGGAATGGATAAAGAAGAGGGGTGTGTGTGTGTGTGTGTGTGTGTGTGTGTGTGTGTGTGTGTGTGTGCATATACAGTGGATTATTTTACCACAAAAAGAAAGGAAATCCTGCCATTTATTGATAATATAGATGAACCATGAGGGCAATATGCTGAATCAGATAGGCTGGAGAGGAAAAGACAAATACTGCATCATATCACTTATATTTGGAATTTAAAAAACTCAAACCCAGAAAGTGATGGTTACTAGGGACTGGATGGTGGAGGAAATAGGGGTTGGTCAGAGAGTACAGAATTCAATTACAAGATGAGTATTTTCCGGGATCTAATTACATTTTGATTGTAGGTAATATTATGTTATATACTTGAAAATGGCTAAAAATAGATACATATTCTCTCCACAAAAAAGAAATGGTAATTAAGTGACAGGATAGAGAATTTAGCTAATCCTATGATGGTAATGATTTCGCAACATATATATCTATCAAATTAACATACTAACACCTTAAACATATACCATGTTATGTGTCAATTATATCACAATAAATCTGGAAGATAAAATAAGTCTTGACTAAAAAGTAATGTTAATAAGATGTTAAATACTATTAAGTTACTAATACCCACTGCTTTGATTTCCTCATCATTGTGGGATTTACCGCTTTAAATTATTAAGTAAGTAATAAACCAGATCAATTTTATTTATAGAAGATGGGAACTTAGAAACTAATGTAATCCCTATATTAATAAATTGGGTTTGACTTTAATCAGTAGACATGTGCAATACTAGTTTTTCACCTTACAAAGAGCTTTTAAGAAAGAAAATATTTGCAAAAGTAAATTCTGAAATAATTCAGGGAAATTTAGCCTATGTATGTATCAAAAACATGATTTAAATTGTACAGGTGAAGCACTTACAGCATTTAGTTCTTATTTTCAGTAATTTTAATTGTAAAATCTTGAAAGATTAAGTCATTGCTGTGTAGTTTATTATCTCTCCTTGAAACCTTTGAGAAAAAATCTTTTGTTAACATCCCAAAATTGAAGAATTAAATACTTGAAAATTGATATTTACTTTTGTATTCTTCTTGTTTTCCCTTTTTGCCCCAAAGCAGATTGCCAAACTGAGGCAGCAGCTACAACGGAGCAAACAGAGTAGTCGACACAGTAAGGAGAAAGATCGTCAGTCACCTCTCCATGGCAATCATATAGCAATCAATCACACTCAGGTAAGCTAACTTCTTGTTCAGGTTTGAGTAATACCTTTTAAAAGTTTCATTATGAAGGGACAACCCACCAGTTTAGAATATTTTTTAAAAATTAACATAAATCTCCAGCTTCACCAAGTTATTACTATTCATTAAATTGAAAGAAGTTTTTGGGGTTTTTGGCCTTAGTGTAATTTTTGAGTAATAGACCCAACAGAGTGTGGCCGTTTCAAGGATGATAATGGCCGGAACTGAAATTCTAGCTTATTTGCTTATTTAGCAACTGTAGACAAGTATTAATGTATATCTCAGTAGATCAAACATTAATGTAGCAGAAGAAACCCCAGTAGTGTGTCAAACAATTTCAAACAGGGTTGTTTCACAAATGTAGGGCTGAATCAACATTAGGAAAAGCACTAGTATATTCATTGACTCTAAGGTCAATGTAGATGCCATGTAACACTTGATAAATCTCTTTGAACTCCAGATTCAGGGATTTTATGGAGGTTTCATCAATAGGTATGACTGATTATCATTAACTCAATCGCCAGCTCTTCTCCCCTTCCCTAGAGGGTGGGAGGCTAGTGATGAAAGTTCCAAACTTCTAACCATGGTTTGGTCTCTCTGGTATGGTAACTAGCGCCATTCTGAAGCTCTCTAGGAACCTACAGTTTCCTCATTAGAACAAAAGACTCTCAGTCCTATCACTCAGGAAATTCCTGAGATTTAGGAGCTCTGTATCAGGAACCAAGGTCAGAAGCCATGTATTAGAATAAAAGACACTCTCAGTACCCCTATAACTCAAGAAATTACAAGAATTTTAGGAATTTTGTGTCAGAAATCAGGGGTAGAGACCAAATACATATGTTATAAGTAGCAATAACATGTTGGAACATATAATGAAAAAAATTAAATACCTAGAATTAAATGAAATATGTAAACTTTTAAGATATTAGTGAGAATATGAAATATAAAATAGACCACATAAATAGGAAGTCTTAACATCTTTGTAATTTGTGAAAAGTTAATTTTTTTGAATAGTAATTTGTAATTTATTAAAATTAATATATATATATTTAAAGGGTATTGTTTTATTACTTGAAAAGTTGTTTTCAAAGGTAGTATAGAAAAACTATGCTATTTAATAGAAAACTTGGAAAGGTTTTTCCCACAAGGTACCAAAATGTACTATAAAATCATAGCAATTAAAATGGATGTCTGTATAGGGATTATCAGCTAAGAGCTCAAAGAAACTAAATATAGAAGCCATAAAGAAATGTTGGCACAGTTTGATAGCTATATGGGAAAAAAATACTACCTCATACTGTACATAAAAATAAATCATGGTAGGTTAACTTTAAATGTAAAAAAACCATAAAAGTATTGAAAGAAAAATATTTGCTACTAAAGTAAACAGCAAATATATGACAGTTTTAACTTTAATATGTGTCAGTAAGAGACAGGATATTAGCAGGCAACAGTATGCAGATGACAGGAGCATAGCACTGAGTATTTGAACTATTATTTATGTGCTAATCAGTGAGTAGCAGTTCACTCTTTATGAGTCATATATGCCTACTTTAATCATTCAGAATATAATAGAGACCATATATTGTTTTTATTTTTATCTTTTTAATCTTTATTTTTCTTATTTTCTTTCCATTGTTTAAGTTCCTTTAGCATCAATGGGCTTATCTTTTTGTCACTCCTCATGACAACTATGACAGATGATTGATTTTTAAGAATTCCAGTGGACTTTGAATACAACATTAAAGTTGTTAAATGAATGTTGTTGAACTTAATATAGTAGTTTTGTCACATCACTTAGTAATCCAGTAGACTTTCTTAAATACTTGACAAAATTGAAAATGAAAACTACTAAAAGGAAATTGGCACAGTGCAAGAAACCAATCTTTTATATACATAAACAGAGAGAGATCTATAGTCACATGGTACACTTAATTTACATGATTTCAACTATGCTTTTTCAGTAAAAACAGAAAAGGGGAAGTTTAAGCTATATGGAAGATTTTGTCTCCCATTCTTTTGAAAAAGTGTAAAAATATTTTATAATTACACTTTTACATAAAATATTATTTTGAGTCTACTTTTTATCTTTTGGAAAGTAAATTTCTCTGTGTATTTGAATATATATTATAATTGAAAATACCAAAGTAACTCTGCTCACTGAATTTTTATTTCAATTTAAATTTTTAAATTTATTTAAATTTTTATTTATACTCTTTAGTTCTTGATTTCTTTGGCCAATTTGATACTTGATGTCCTTTTCTTCTGTATTCTAGGCTACTGGATCAAGATCAGTCCCTATGCCACTGTCAAATATATCAGTGCCAAAATCATCTGTTTCACGTGTGCCCTGCAATGTAGAAGGAATAAGTCCTGAGCTAGAAAAGGTATTCATTAGAGAAAATAATGGAAAGGAGGAAGTGTCCAAGGTAAGTTTACATGACATGCTTGAATCATGTTCTTAAATGTCGTGAACATTTCAAATGTCCTTTTCTTATAACAGCTTAATTGAATATAACTCACTTATCATACAATTTACCCATTTAAAATGTACAAACCAGTGGTTTTTTAATCATATGCACAGAGTTGTGCAGCCATCACTGCACTATCTTTTACAGCATTTTCATCACCCTACGAGGAAACTCCATTTCTTTTTAGCAGTCAGCTCTCATTTTCCTCCAGTGCCCCTACTAATATACTTACTTTGTCTATGGATTTGTCTGCCATAGATAGTTCATATAAATGTAATCATGCATTGTTTATCAGTGTTAAATCAATAAAAAAATTTATTTAAAAATAGTTTTAAAAATTAAAGAAAATAAATGTAGTCATGCAATGTATGGCCTTTGTAATTATTTTTTTTTCCCCTTAGCATAATGGTTTTTAAGATACACCCATGCTGTAAACATATATTAGTATTTCATTAATTTTTATTGCCAAATAATACTCAATTGTATGAAATGTGGATTATTTCTACTTTGGGGCTGTTATGAATAATGCTGCTATGAAATTTGTATATAAGCTTTCATATGAAGATAATGTTTTCATTTCCTTTGTTTATATATGTAAGAGTGGAATTGCTGGTATGATAGCTTTTTATTTATCCTTTTAGAAACTGCCACACTGGTTTTTCAAAGTGGCTATACTCTACCATTTTATATTCCCACCAACTGCTTGAAGATTTTACTTTCTCTACATCTCTGTCAACACTTGTAGTTATCTGTCTTTTTTATTATGGCCATCCAAATGGGTGTGAAGTGGCATCTCATCATGGTGTTAGTTTGCATTTCCTGATGGCTGGTGACATTAAGCATCTTTTCATGTGGTCATTTATGTATTTTATTTGGAGAATTGCCTATTTAGATCCTTTGCCCCATTTTAAAATCTGTCTTTTTATTATTGAACTCTAAAAATTCTTTATAAAGTTATTTTCTCAATAAAATTTCCTTATCAGATATATAATTTGAAAATATCTCCCATTCTTTGGGTTGTTTTTTCACTTTCTTGATGTCCTTGAAAACACATTTTTCATTTTTATGAAATCCCATTTATTTTCTGTTTTGTATTTGTGCTTTCAAGGTATTTTATCTGAGAAACCATTGCTTAGACTACCGGAAGGGGAAAAAGGGAGTGGGGAGTAAAGTGAAGAAGGGGTCCATAGTGGAAACTGTGGTGGAGGACAGCTGGTGCTTTGATGGTGGTGTGGTGTGGTAACATACATCTGAAGACTGTGATCCTGTTTCTCTGAATCATATACAGTGTTGTAAATCAGTGTAACCACAATAAAAGTATGTGTGTGTGTGTGTGTGTGTATGTTTGTATATAATAATGGTTTGCTGATATATAAACCATTGCCTAATCCAAAGTCAACAATCAATTCTTGTGTTTTCTTGTAAGAGTTTGATAGTTTTAGCATTCTCATATTTAATCAAAATCAATTATTTTAAATTAATCAAAATAATTTTAAATTATCTCTGTCCCAGAAAAGAAATCTGGACACTACTGCATTGTCTTTTTAAGAACTAAAATATGATTCAGTGTGTAATACATATATATGTGTATATATATGTATGATTTCTTCAAATAATACAGTTTTTGAACTACATCACCAAATCCAATAGTTCAAATCTGTGTTTGTAAAATAAAAAAGTAAAACTTTCTTCAAATTCTTACTGTCACATAGCAAATGTGAGTTTCTTACACATCCTTCCTCGTGTGTGGGTGGGTGGGTGCTAGTATATAGTGAGACATTGTTATGACTGCACCATCATTTGTAAGTCTCCTGTTGATGAGTATTTCAGTTTTTGTCATCATAAGCAGTGCTTTAAAAAACATGTACTGTTGCAGACAAATATCCTGTCAGTGAACTTGCTGGTCAGAGATATAGTATAATTTAAATTTTGATAAATATTGCTAATATTACACCCCCAAAAGTTTGTGTCATTTTCCTCTCCCTAAATATTTCATGTTAAATAATTATTTTGCATCTATTATATCATGAAGGAACCCTTTGTAAATAGTACCATCTTTTAGCTGCTTACATTAAAATATTTCCCTTTACCACGTATTGTTCTGGCTTTTTGATGGTGATATAATCACTCACTTATTTGCTGATGAAATGCAAAGCAAAACTATATCCAGAATATAAAACTTAGTAACATAGTTCTACTTTAAATGAGTCATACTCTAATGTCATAGTAGCTATTTCAAAATTATTCCATTTATTTATATATGTTTTACATCATTGCTCATTTTTTTTTTTTTAACAGTGTTTGCTTTCTTTTCTCAGGTATAGTCCCCATAGAATTTCCACCACCAATTCACTGGTGCACCATCATAGTCCTTTGTGTACCTCTCGCCCCTGCAGAGTGGCTCTGATTTATAGTTGTCTGTTTATTTTTGTTTTGTTGTATTGTGTTTTTTTTAATTGTTATTATTTTTTTCCTGATCCCTTACTTAGTTCCCCTATATTCCTCCTATAAGTGAAACCATCCAATAGTTTTTTTTCCTTCTGACTTAAATCATTCTAAGGCACCATACAATCTTCTAACAAACTGATAATTTTTAGAATTTTTAGATTTATGATTAAATATACTTCACAATTTTAATAAATCAAAATGTCATCATTAACGAATCTGCCAGTACTTAAAAAAAATTGCCCTGTCAAATAAATATATCTGTGTTCCAAGCCTTTATATTTTCCATTTATAGATTAAGAAATGGAAATACAGAGAAAATGTATTTATCTAGGACAAGAATAACTCAAACTCATAAACTCTTTTGTAGCAACAAATTGATATTCTTTTACTGATTGCCAATAATGACACTTGAGATAAAGTAACATTTTCCCTGACTTGAATATCAAACTTTTATTTTTTTTTTTATCTTTTTTTTTATCTTTTTATTTATTTATTTATTTATTTATTTTTTAATTAATAAATTTTATTTTTATATTCCCCATACAATTGCAATCCCCCCATTCTGACCCCAATCCCTCCCCTCCCGCCCCCCACCCCCAAAAAGTGTCTCTGGTTCATAGTTTTTGTTGATTTTGATTTTCACTTTCTTATAGTTATTCATTTTCCTGGTCCCTTATTTAAGTTTTTCTAGATCCCTGCTATGAGTGAGACCATCCGGTATTTTTCTTTTTCTTTTTGGCTTATTTCACTGAGCATGATCCCTTCCAGCGTCATCCATGTTGCTGCAAATTGCATGTGTTTATCTTTTTTGAATGCTGAGTAATATTCCATGGTATATATGTACCACATCTTCTTGATCCAGTCATCTATTTTTGGGCATTTGGGCTGTTTCCAAAGCTTAGCTATTGTAAACAGTGCTGCTATAAACATAGGGGTGCAGGTGTTCTTTGGAATTGATGTTTCTGTGTTCTTTGGGTAAATACCTAGGAGTGGAATTGCTGGATCCTGTGGAAGCTCTATGTTTAGTAGGTCCAGAAATCTCCACACTGCTCTCCATAGTGGTTGGACCAGTTTGCACTCCCACCAACAGTGCAGAAGAGTTCCTTTTTCTCCACATCCTCGCCAACATTTGTTGTTGCTAGTTTTTTTAATATGTGCCATTTCTTTTTAGTTCCTCTGTCCATTTTTTGACTGGATTATTTTCTTTGTTGTTGTTGAGTCTCATCAGCTCTTTGCAGATTTTTGTGATCAGTCCTTTATCATTAGTGTTGGGTGCAAAAATTTTCTCCCAGTTGGTGGGGTTTCTCTTTGTTTTTGTTATTGTCTCTTTTGCTGTGCAGAAGCTCTTTAATTTGATGTAGTCCCAGCTGTTGATCTTTGCCTTCACTATCACTGCTTTGGGTGTGAATATCAAACTTTTAAAAAATACTTACGTTATGAAAGCCCTCAGATATATTTTACAAAATGATTGTTCTTTATGGGTTCCTCTATGAACCCTTGTCTCATATCATCATATAATTTGTCCAGCCTTCTCTATCCCCAAACCTATGCTAGTGATTTTATTCTTCATTCATTCTGAGCATTAATGCAGACTTGTAATTAAATGTAAATTGTGTTAAGTGAAAGACAAGAGACTTAAATAATATAATAATGTTTCTTATTGCTTGGCCAAGTACAGTAATAATCCTTTGAAAGAGTATTTCTTTCCTAAATTGGAAAGTTTTACTTTCTTAAAATTTGTTTCAAACTCTAATATTCAAATAGTTGAATATTCTCTTTACAATAGAGTGACAATTGTCAGGCTGTGAAGATTGCTTACTTTCAGTTTAGCAGCATGCAAGTTTTTATTTTAGAGTTTCAGGCTTTAACCTTCGCTTAACTTGTTTGTGTGTTATAGAGTAAGTTGATATATTTTGAATCTTGCCCAATTTCATCTTAACACTCTTCTTCCTCTGACATTTTTTTCTGAAAGTCTAAAATAACAAAACTCATAGTAAGAACAGTGAAGAGTGAAATAAGTTGTAAATAAAAAACATACTGGTTCTTCCCCACAGCATTTTGCAATATTATCTACATAAAAACAAAAAGTATCTTAGATGACTTAAGAATTTAATGTATAGGATTTTATTTGTTGACCTTTCTTTGTTAGCGCACAAATGAAAAAAACAAAGAGTAAAAGCTATCTTTATAGCAGACGAGAGTAGAAGAGTCCACTATGAGGGAAGCTCAACTGCCATATTACATCGTTTTTATGTCTTATTTTTGCCACTCAAAACATTCACATTAGAAGTAAGCAAAATTATGAATAGTCCTTCTCAGTTAGATGCCATATTAGTAGAATTGTTTTGAGTTATGGTAATAACCTCCATTGAGTTAATACAGTGAACCTCTTCATTTGAAATGTTGGGTTATTTACAAAGGAAATAGAAAATATATCTGTTCTTATCCTCTAGAAAAATCAAAATAGAAAAGAATAGAAAAGACAATCTATACCTGTTAATATGAGATTTCCCCTTTCTTTGGAGCAAGTCGAAGTGATTCCTTCGGTGCTTTGACTGATTCATTCTACAAATGTTTATTGAATGTCTGGTATGTGCCAAACACAGTGTTAGGCAATAAGGGATACAGCGTTAAAACAAGCCCCTATCTTAGAGGAGGATTGTGGCCAGTGCTAACCTACCAGTAAATACAGAGAGAGAAGGAATTTTTAAGACAGTTTATCCTTAATATTCCAAATGGATTTGGAATTAGAAACCAAGTTTTCCTTCGTGAATGTAATATGTAGAAAGGCGTAAGATTGGTATTTACGTTTTCTAAAAATCAATTATGGTAATAATACTAGTGAAATATGAAATCAAAGGAAATGCCATGTGCTTTCTGTATGAACCAAGTATACATAGTGATTAATGATCCTCTTGCAGCCTTTGGATATTCCGGATGGTCGAAGAGCCCCCCTCCCTGCTCATTACCGGAGCAGCAGCACGCGCAGCATTGACACTCAGACACCGTCTGTCCAGGAGCGCAGCAGTAGCTGCAGCAGTCACTCTCCCTGTGTGTCTCCGTTTTGTCCCCGGAATCCCACGATGGTAGCCCTTGCTCAACAGAAGATTTACTCTATGATCGTGATAAAGGTGAGAATGAAATCATCCACTTACAGGGTTTGTGTTAGGGCCTTGTTCATTATACTTTCTTTGTCTTAGACCATTACATCACTTTTTTTTCTTTTGTTGAACGGGATTGGAAAGGATTGGTTGATCTAGGTTTGTTTGTTCATTGGTTTCACGTACCCCCTTCTTTGTGATTCTCACAAACATCTTCCATAAATGTGTCAGAGAAGCACAGCGCATGGTTCTAAACAGCTAATGAAAGCAATAAAAAGGAGTGTGTACTACATGGCGTCATAGAACACACAGGATTTTCCTTGGTATTGTCCCGAGCTGCTAATGGTGGTTACTGCAGAGTTTATATTTCTTGTGTCTAAAGCTAGACTTTGTAATCACATTGATTTTTGGAGGAAATAATTTCTAAAAATTCTATGAAAAGAATGAGTATATTTTTATTAACCAAGTAGATAAAGTTTAACAAGAAAGTATAAGACATGAGGAATTATATTATGGCATGCAGCTAGATTAGTAACCAGCACTAAAAAGGAGAGATGAACCTTTGGGATTTCTTGTCTACAAGCCTAAGATTATCTCCACAGCTTCTCCTGTCCTTGCATCAGGCATCTGGCTGCAGCTGCCCACTTACTTCAGTTTCTTCTGGTCCCCTAAGACTTAGATGTAGAAGAGAACACAGACTGCCCCCCTTAACCTCTCTTGCTACTTTTGAAAAACTATTGAACTGACAACTCATGTATTGCTTCTCACCATAAAGAAGTAGATCGTAGGCAACAAAAAGTAAAAACAGAAAAGTTAGTTTATAGACTCAGAATTTTTTTGGTCCCTGTTCTGATTTCACCCTCTTCCCCCACTTGCATTCATTTGTTGTATTTTAAGGAATCATTTCATGTAAAGTACCTCAATCTTAGTGCTCAGCCTAAGGAATTTTTACACATCTAAGCACGCATGAAACTACTAGTTCGAGATACAGAACTTTTTTAACATCCAAGAAGTCTCCCTCTGCCCCTTCCCAGACAGTGTCCTCCCCCTCACCACCTGGAAGTAACCACTATTCTGACTTGCTAAATCAGAATCTAGTTTTTCCCTATTACTGGGTTTCATAGAAATGGGATGTATAGTGTCTATTCTTTTGTGTCTGACTTTGTCCCCTCATTGTTATGTTTAATTCTGCTGCGATGTTAAAAATGTTTTCATTTTTATGGGTGGACCTCAGCAGTTCTCTCCTCTCAGTGTTCATTATTGAAAGCCTTGTGAACTCTCTTCCTCCATTAAGAATGTATTGAAGGGTACTTTAGGTATCTCTTAACTTTAAATGGGAAAACTCCATTTGATGGAATGTCAGATTAGGAACTTTTTATTTCACTGAGGCTTCCTACCAAAGCAAAGGCCTTTAATCATTTCCTCACACTTTTTACTATGGATGTTTCACAGAAAAACAAACAAGAAAACACCTTGCTTCTTGTAGGAGGGTTTGTTTGGAAATGTTGAATAACAGGAACTTGTTTTAGGCTACACAAGTGATAGTGAAACAGGTCTGATTGATTTCAAAACATGGATTCTTTGTTTTACCAGCAGAAGGGTTAAGTTTAGTTAAAAGTCTCCTTTTGCTATTTTTTAGCACTTGCAGTTGGGTTAAAATGAAAAGTAGAAATAATGGCGGTAGAAAGGTTAGGTAATTAATTCTCGAGTTTCTTTTCTTTCCCAAGGTTTAATACTTGGATAATTGAGAGATGAGAAAATGTATTAGGAAGATGATAGATGAATTCCATTTTGGTTAACGGATTATGAGGTTGCCTTCAGGGCCTCCAAGGGAATATATTCAGTGAGTCAGATAAAATGCCATCTCTGCAGTTCAGAAGAGGGCCTCACTTCCATCCTATGTTCGAAAGCAGTGAACTTTAATATCTCTTTTCCCCAAATATTCCTGATTTGTTTTATAAGAAGAAATATTCATGTGGCTCTCCTGCAATGTCTTTTGCAGCAGACATTATATAACACAGAAGCTAAGAGCAGCATGCTGGTTTTGACACACTGAAACAGATTTGAATCCTATAAAGTTTAGGGCATAAAATTTGCATTAATTCTCAAGGATTCAATAAATGATAGCTACTGCTTTAAAAATAATCATTATTATTACTTGTTAGCTCCCCAGTGTTTTCAGGAAAAAATACAAACATTTACTTTTTCTCAACCATTTAGCCAAAACCTCTCTGGCCTAGTGTCTGCCAATTATCAAATAATCTGAATTATTTTTTCCAGCCTTTTTGACATATAATTTATATATGACATTAAAGTATACAATGTGATTACTTGAGTATACAATGTGATTACTTGATGCCTGTATATATTATGAAATGTTTACCAGAGTAAGGTTAGTTAACACATCCTTCCTCTAATATATTTTGTTGTTTGTAAAAAAATAAAAGTTCCAATCTCAAAGAAACTTGCAAGTATATCATTCAGTACTGTTAACTACAGTCACTATGCTGTATCTTAGATTCTCGGAACTTTTTTATCTTGTAACTGAAACTTTTTGAACAATACCTCCCCATTTTCTCAGCCCCTCGAGACCACCATTCCACTCTTTCTATGAGCATAATTTTTTTTTATTCCACAATAAGGGATATCGTACATTATTTTTCTGACTTATTTCACTTAGCAGAATGCCCTCAAGGTTCATTCATATTGTCCTAAATGATAGACTTGTTTTCTCTTGGTTAAATAATATTCTTGTATATGATCATGTGTTTTGTTATATATAATGTTGACCAGAAAAAAAAAAACCTCCAGCCAAAATTGAGCAAAACAATGTTCTTTGCAGAACTGGTTTCATTATACATCCTTATGCTGAAAGTCATCATTTACTTAGGTTGTTTCCATGTCTTTGCTCTTATCGGTAATGCAGTATTGAATGGGGGTGCAACTATTTCTTTGAATAGTGTAATAATGTGAATTCTGACCAATTATTAGATAGTTTAGGTCTTTTCCTAAGTCTTGGCCTTGTATTTTTTTGGTATATTTCCCATGTGTTCTTTTATTCTTCATATCAGTCACTGCCTACATGACAGAAAAAACATCTTTCTTCTGTTCCTCTCAGTTTCTATTTTTAATGTAAATTGAGAACATTGATCCAGATAATCTCTAGGGACAACAGTTTTTTTTTTAGTAATAGTTTAAAAATATTTATTAATGGAGTTATAATATCTACATCCTATCATTATTGGGGATACATGATACAATGTAGCAAAGTGTTTAGCACAATCCTTGGTACTTTGTAAACATTCAATACATGATGTTGGGTTTCACTAATTGTGATTTTTTTTAAATCTTTTTGAAATTCTGGAAATCTTACAACAATTTGAACACTTTTTCTGTTTTCTACAAAGTGAACTCAGTTTGAGTAGTAAGGCCTCACAACATGAGTTCTTAACATATTGAATAGATGAGCTTTGAGGCAATACTATGTGATTAAGTTGCTGTTACTGTTCCTTGGAAAAATATGTAACTTTCTGTTACAGTGTGAAGGTTTTAGTTCTTAAATAAATCAACTACCATCTTAGAGAGGTGAAAATTAAAATAGTATTTATCTTTTATATGTGAATGTATATTTTAGGTACTCTACTAGAACATGGAGAAATAGCAATGAATGAGATGTGATACAGCTTTAAGGAATTTATAATCTAATAGAAAGAAAGAAATAGGAATACAAACAAATAGTACAGTATTATACCAAAATGTTCTGAAACTAAAGGTGTGAAAAGGGAGTTGTCAGTTTAAGAGTTTCTGAAACATACATATATTATATCAACTATAAAGTATTCTCTGACTAATACTTCTGTGTTTAGTCCAAATTCTGGGTAGTTTTTTTTTCTATCTTAAAATTTGTATTTTTTCCCACAGTAAAGCATAAAATTACTCTTTTGTTTCTTTATATTGCCAGTAAAGAAAAAATAGGCAATCTATAGATTTCTAATAGGTTTGTATTATTAACTATGAAAACAGACGATAGTATAAACATGTGGTTGATGAGGAAAAATTTAGATTTCCTACATTATCTGCAGTTGCTGCAGAGAATCTGTTCATTGGTGGAGTAGCTAGTCCATACTTCCTTAGGTACCTAGATGGCTACACAAAGGCTGGTTGGGGAACAGCCTTTGTGAGTTCAGACTCTAATGGGAGATGTGCTGGTGAATGGATTTCTTTTGTACTCATCTGTTATATACTCATCCTTTTTCTGATGTTGCTAGCATAATTTTCTACCTTTTCCTACATCTTTTTCCTTTCCATAAATCACATGTGATTTGAGATCTGTAAAATAATTTTAGTTACCATACTTGGTTTTGTTTGGGGCATTTGGCTATTTTAATTGCAATGCCAGGAGAAAAACACTCTGACTATTGAGAAAGGTTCAGTCATTAGGAGACTGCTTTCAGATTTTGGATTTTTTGCCAGGTTTTTCCAGGGACCTAAAGACTGAAAATGGACTGGTTGCATGTATAAAGTTGCCAGTATTACTAGCCTAATAACAGCCACAGTTCCTACATCATAATCTATGCAGAGAAATTAGGGATCCAGAAACAAGCTTTCATTTTGATATCCTCAGAATATAACCTAAGAGTTAGCCTAAATTCTTCCACATTATCATACCCAAAAAGCAACAGAGAAAAATTGTCGTTTATATAAAACAGATGGTGGCATCAAAATCTTTAGTTCTTTCAGCAACTCTGCCAGTATTACCTAATGGTAGCCAGACTGGTGCTGGACAAGCTGTAAAATCTAAACTTCTTTCTAGCTCTTATATTAATCTTTGGCACAATTTACTTGGGTAGTTGTTACAAAGTTATGCAATTTTGCAAAATTATGAAAACATTATTCTAATTTTGAAATCAACTGAACCATTCGATAGAAGCCAAATAACTACTGAGAATTGTATTCTAGGAGTTCATAAAATGTTTACTTGGAACTTAAATATATTTTCCCACAGGAACAATGTATGTTATGTGGATGGAGCCAAGGAATATAGACCTATGTGAGTTTAGGACTGGCCCTGGGCAGATTTTTGAAAAAGATTCTGACATCGTCTTATTCCTGTAAATATATATTCGAGGTCTATCTGCACATATCTCTAGGCTCTGTTTCTTAACCTTTTTTGACCTTTGCCCTTACCATATTTTGCTCTTTGCTTTATCCTCAGCAAATATGTAGTACCTAACAGAGTGAGTTCAGATTCATGTCAGATTCAACTCTGTCAGATTTGGAGGCAATGATAAACAGTGCTGTTCTGCATGTCAGCATTATGTTTTATGGACCAATCATTGTACTTACTATGAGTATACAAAAAAACAAAAACAACTGTAATTTATTTGCTTAATTTGTAAATTGATATCTATTCAATTACTATGGAACAGTAAGTGATTAAAATATAAAACATCTCCCACATATGACAAATATTTAAGGAGCCTAACATTTGGAACCTAAGTGAGTCTCAGTTATTCAAAACACAATCTAATTTCAAAGAGTTCAAAAATACTAATAGCAATGCTTGTGGTGTTATTTTCTCTCCCATATTATTTGTTGAATGCTGATCTAAAGGACATCTTAGCTGTAGCTGGAAACTTTTATTAAAATTCTCTATCAGAATTTTATTAGAATTCTCTATCAGAGTTGATTTTAAATTTTAAACCATAGAAATGATTTGTAAACGTCAGTCATTCTCATTAAAATTTGGCCTTGGTGTTAACTGAAAATGGGGACTTTTCAGTACAATTGGTAATGCCAACTGGTTTCAAGTGTTTTGCTAAGAAGTGCTCCATAATTGTTTGTTTCTTCTGATTTCACTAGGTTACCAAACTACAATTCAGCTGATAACTTCATTTTCTAAAGCAGAATAAGCAATTTTAATACTACAGCAGTAATCGTTTATCTTTGATTCAGTCAATCATATTTCTAATCTTGACACTATTAACTAATGTATAATTTTGCTCTTAGTATGGTCATTGAGTGTAGTCTCTTGAATTCTATGCTCACTTTCCCAGTCTCTTATTCTAGCTGGGAAAGATAGAGTAAGAGTTATGTTCCACTGGTTATTGCTTAAACATACTATTAAAATATTTTCTTTGTAGAGGGTATAGAGACTCTGCATGTTTTAGACATTAATTTTAATTTCAAGACGGTAAATCTTTGTATGCCAAAAGATGCCATCATGAACTGGCAGAGTTCTTGAAGGCAGTGAGAAAACTGGAGAATCTGGTACTCCAAATATTACTCTTCTTTCTTGCCAGAAACAAAATCTTATGTACCTGAATAAAGTTTAAAGTGTGAAGATCTATGAAAAATGACATTTCTGTTACTCTCATTTGCCTGGAGAGTAGAATAGGCATTTAATCACTGAATGAATCACTTTTTTTAACGTGCAAGTTAGGAATTATATGTTCTTTCTACTATTGTAATATTTGTTGAGAGTATACTGTGTTTCAGGCACTGTCCTATTCCTTGTACACACATTTCTCACAGTTACTATTATCAGTAGATATTCCCATTTTACAGACTAGAAAACAAAATTACCAAGGTTGTGCAGTTTGGGCAGCCACATACAGGTTAGGTGACTTGATTACAAACCAGCGTTTTAACCTTTTCGGTATTAATTCTCAAATTTGGCAGCACTTCAGAAGTATTTGGGCCCTTAAAAAAAAAAAGGAAAAAAAGCACATATCTACCCACATAAATGAGTCAACTTAATATATATGATTTTTTTTATGCTGGAATTGTGAGCTATATAACTTAATAGACCAGAAATAGTAAAAGTTGTTTATAAGGAGAAATTCAGAAAACATGTAACTATAAAAGTAGATATAGTTTAACGAATATTGTTTCTATATTGAATTCCAAACTTTAAAAATGTTTCTAGTTTTTCCACGCTTTAATTCACTGTCATATGTTTAAAAATATATGACAGGCTACTAGTGTTTTAATCATAAATACGGTACAAGTGCATAAGAATAAACTGGCACATTAATATACCCAATAAAGTATTCGCATACTCTTGATTTTCAGGGTTGGGTTATTTTTCTATAAAAATAGATAAGACTGCTATGAATACAGACAGATACGTAAAAAAATCATATCTATTGCATTTAATTTTATTAATTGAGATAGACCATGAGGCTGTAAGAACATATGGTAACATTTAACTTAATCTCAATTATTCTTAATCTCAATCTCATTTAACTTAATTTAACTTAATCTCAATTAACTTAATCTCAATCTCAATCTCAGTTACTATCCTGCTGTGGAATAGCAGAATGAGAAAATTTATCATGCTTGTGAACAAAAGGAATTGAATTAAGATTATAACGAGACTTCTCACCTTGAAGCTCCTGAGCAGTCATGGTCACCTCACCTACTATTTCTTACTAAAATGTGGTTATTAAATTCAGAGTTCTAAATAAGTAAGTTAGAGGTCTGAGTTTAGAACAGATAGAATAGTTTGTTCTTATGGGTAATTTTTAAAGCATACCAGTTTGGGAAAGCGAAAAATATATTTGGTATAGTGTTCCTTTGCATGTTATAGTAATTTAAAAAAAAATCACAGAATTTTAGAGTTAGTGGCAATTCCTTTAGTGATAGAGAGACCCATATATGTAGTTGGGTTGAAGTTTATATAACTGCATAATTAATAAAAAAGCTAAAACCACAGACTAGGTGTCTCCATTTTATGTTCTTTTTCGCAGTCTATTGGATTGCCTATTTATCTGAGGAAAAAGCTCCACATTTAATAAGTTTTTGTTTATAGTATCCAAATTAATTTTGTCAAGTTATGTCTTTCCAGACCACAAACATTTAATGTAAGTACATATTTTCAACAACAAAAAAAATTTATTGAAAAGAAAAAAAATATATAATAGCACTGAATACCATCTTTCTAAGATAGTAGTATGATTTTTTTTAACATCAATCACATACACCCCCCCCAAAAAAAAAAATAGAACAAGAATGTTTAGGTGAGAAAAATCTAAAAATATAAGCCTTTGGCATTGAAATTTTTAAGAAGACCATTTAATTCATTCTACATTGTTAATGGGAAGACAATCAGTTTTGCAAATTATCCAACTCACATCTAGCTTTCAACTCTGGGAAAGTTCCTTGAAAACATCAATAAACTTGTGAGAGGAATCATGTGGTATATATCATGATGATATATAAGAGTTTGAATATAGAAGACTGTAACTGTGGCCAAGGTGGGATCAAAATAAGGGAGATCCCTATGTCAACTATGGTGACATAGTCATCCCTGCTGATGGGAGAAAAGGCTTGTGAAGGCATAGAGCCCGTGGCTTCAGGCCACTGGCGCACCATGTGGAGGCATCACAGGCATATATACTTCTCATGTATTTCCTCTGCTTGGCTTGTTAGTGTTCGGCTAGTAAAGCAAGGACAAGCTGTATTTTGGGTATAAGTTCAAGGCCTCATTCTCATCAGTGTTTGATTGTGGACCATCTTTTTGGTCTGGCCTAGCTCAATAAAGCACATCAACTTCAGACTTTGGTCAGAATAATGATACATCTAAATAAGAGAGAAAGTCATTCTCTTTTCTCACATTTGTTTAAGCAATATAAATGTTGAATCTAAGAAAATCCTCAAATCTAAATAAGTATGAAAAAGCCAAGCTTAACTCTAAGACACAATTCCTTTCGAGAGATTCCACATAATTTGTAGGGACATGCATAACAATAGTGATGCACAAGCTGGTTTTCCAGGTTTCCCAATTGCATGGCCTTATTTTGTAGGCAATGATTTCCCAGCCAGAGATATAACTCTATTCAAATATAAGCACACATTTGCATTCCCAAGACTCACATAGATGCTCTGAATCATTCACAAATTCACTCTGAGTGTGCCTGAAGGGTCTACTTTCTCAGCATACATTAACGATAAAACATTCCTTTTATTCAGATTCTGAATGCTGGACTGTGTTCTGTATCCTAAGCTAAAGCAACTTATCAAAATTATGACAAATGTGATTATGGTACTAATAATGTCTTTCAAAATATATTAAAATAACATATCAATAGATCACATACTTAGTATTTTAGCAGTGAGGATTGGTTTGCATTAAGTCAGTTTGTTTAAATAGGGCTATTGTACCTATACAGATATGTTACTGACTTTAAAACTTGGCATCTTAAAAAGGTAATGACACATTTTGGTGGATTTGAATTTCCAAAATCCTTTGCCAGGTAGGAAAGGAAGAAATTTCATATAGATTTTATGACTTTTCATGAATAGACCATTTTCTTTTTGGTCAAAACTATGAAGAAAAACATGTTAGGTATAGATGTTTTTGGATTTCTCATCTTCCAGTTACAAAAATACAAATTGTGCTGGAAAAGTTCTTTTATATAGATATTTTAGAAGCAAAATACTGAGCGAATTACCTTTTTCTTGATGGAGTGAGGGAAAAAGACATTAT
This sequence comes from Talpa occidentalis, assembly GCF_014898055.3. Classification (NCBI taxonomy): domain Eukaryota; kingdom Metazoa; phylum Chordata; class Mammalia; order Eulipotyphla; family Talpidae; genus Talpa; species Talpa occidentalis. Next base: position 88,964,690 of record NW_026555331.1, read on the forward strand.
ACATTTTAAACCTGCTTTTTCTTCTGTATATATGTCATTCATAGTGTTTAATTAGAAAGCTGATGTTTCTGTTAAGAACATTTGTAATGAAGATTATTCCACATACTAAACATTCTAATTAAATTGATTGGACAGTGAGAAAATACAGAAATCTTGTTTTAATCATCACTAGTAGTTATTTTGCTTGATTTATATGTATTATCCATTCATTTGCATTTTTGAAATACGTAATAAATAATATTTTTTTAGGATCATAGTTCTACTTTATTCACAAAGCTGTTTTCGGGATCAAAATAGCCTTCTTTTATGTTCTGTGTTATGACAGATTACTGTTGCATTGAAGCTTTTATTTCTAAGAAATGTAGTACACAAGGGTGTTAGAAATAGTGTTGAAATAAAGGAAGCTCCATGGTGGAAACAAAAGGACAATAGTGGATGAATTGTGCAAAGGCTGCTTGTTTGGAAATCAAACTTAATTTAAAAGAGCTTTCAATCACTAGTTAATATAACTGCTTTAAATTTACAGACAGTGGGAGTAGCTCACCGTTACCCAAGTATGCTTCATCTCCCAAACCAAACAACAGCTACATGTTCAAACGGGAGCCCCCAGAGGGATGTGAGCGAGTGAAGGTCTTTGAGGAAATGGCGTAAGTAATGTCTTTTCTATCAGCTGGGATCTGCAAAGCTATAAAGCTTTTTACTGAGACCAGTTGATTACAGATGAATCAACTACTCCATCCAGCTGATAATGTGTTTCAAAAGCAAATTATGAAAAGAAAATTGAATAGGTAAAAGGGAACTCATTGAAGAAGCATTGGCGTTTGTATGCTGGAAATGTATACACTAATACAAAGAATTTTCCTTTTAAAAACTCTTAGTTTAGATGACTAACAAAGACATTTAGCAGCGAAGTTAATATCCGTGTATGGCTTACTACAGTGATTCCAAAGCCAGAAGAAAAATAGCCTCCTCCCCTATAGACACAGATAACATGTGTAGCCATTAAATTTAGATGTCCTGTTCACAGATGTTTTTTCTTTTTGAAATTTCAAGATGTATAAATTAGAAATTAAAGGAAGAGAGGTTTCATACCATAAACACTTGGCCGAATAGCTCAAGATCAGCCCAGGTGATTCTTGGACTCACTCATCCCTTTGCCTGGTGCAGGTGCTCTGTGGAGGTTTCTGCACTCTCGCAGGCTAGCAGGGCAGAGGCCCCTCTGACAGGCGCTAACAGCTTCCTTCCCGGGAATGGGAGGAGAGGACCCTGCACTGTTGGGCTAACTGGCTCTTTGAGAAACTACTGAAACTTTTTTTTTCCTAATCTGTATTAGAAGTATATATAGAAATGCAGAAAAAGGAGAAAATGCTTAAAACTGATACACAATGGGGTCATCCCATATCCGATAAACTTTTTCTTAACAGAAAGGCATTGTGTAGATCATTTTTCCACGTTCCTAAATGATCGAAAGCAAACTAATGACCTCTGAAAAACAGTTGTCTGCCCAGTCCTTTTGAAAATGCATCTATCTCAAATACAACTGCAGTGCTGTGTACATCGGTAGTCTGCCAGCTGACTTGCTATGGAAGATGTTTACCCCTCTGTGTACACTTAACTCATTCCCTTCCATTCACATTTTAGCCATTTTAGAGACCTCCAATTAATTCAGAAAGTGCTTGCCTTTTTACTGATGGTAAACCTAATTCTGTTTTGTGATTTTAGGTCTCGTCAACCTCTCTCAGCCCCTCTCTTTTCATGTCCTGACAAGAACAAGGTTAATTTCATCCCAACTGGATCAGCTTTCTGTCCTGTGAAACTTCTAGGCCCACTCTTACCTGCCTCCGACCTGATGCTCAAGAACTCTCCTAACCCTGGCCAGAGCTCAGCCCTTGCAGCCCTGAACGTTGAGCAGCTCTCCTCCCGGGTTTCCTTTACGTCTCTTTCTGATGACACCAGCACGGCAGGCGCCACAGAGGCCTCTGTCCAACAGCCATCCCAGCAGCAGCAGCAGCTCCTGCAGGAACTGCAGGGCGAGGAACACCTCTCTGCTCAGAACTATGTGATCATCTAAAGCGAAGGGGGAGCTGGCCTCTACCCTGCGTCCCATGGATTAGGAACTAGATCCCAGACATCTTATCTGCATGGAGTGACAAATTTTCTGACCACCACCACCAACAGAATACTTATCAGCATCCTAAAATATCTCTTTACACTGATTTTGGCAGGGACGGAACTCCTATTCAGCAGTTTTTGTGGAAAGCAGTAATACTTGCAAATGTGTCATTCGGCATTTTAAGTGGAGACTATGCATTTCATAGTATGTTTGACAGATTAGTACTGTGTCCTGTGTTTTGTTCCAAATTCTTCAGTATAAATAAGCTCTATATCAAAAAGTTGCCTGTCTAACTAGAAAATGTCTTGCTGTGTTTTGTCCTATGGAAAATACTGTACTTCAGGATTATGTTTACAATTGATCCAGGTGTTTGTTTCTAACTTCTGTAATACATACAATGCAAAAAAATAAACCAACAAATGGCCACAACAGTTGCACAGTGCCCACTCTATGGCCTAGCTTCAGGTACTTCAGTGGAAGTCTAAACTCAGGTAACTTGGAATGTATATCATATTGGGATATTAAATATTTCACAGCTAAAAAGCTAAAGAGGGAACATCACTCTTTTGCCTTTCCTTAGTTTATGCATTTCCCTTTCCTCATTACATTCCACATTCTTAGAATAAGAAGTGCATTCAACCCTAGGAGAACGATAATCCTGGACATGGGTGAACATGAGGAGAACCAGCAAATCTGTGGTGTCTGACATCACTTTTGTCATGTGGTTGCGCGTGCAACAACTGTTGCTTGCGTTCACTGTTCCAACATGTGTAAGCGTGGCTTTTTTTTTTTTAAATGAGTTCAGATGTTGCTCTGTTGACAATTATGATGTTGCAAAAGTGTCCAGGACTAGACTGTACCTAAACATTCTACATCGTGTGTGATGGAATTTAAAGACGAGAATGTCTAGGTTTCTTTTTCAGAACAAGTGAAGAGGACGGCGTGGTGGTGATGTGTCGGCTACATTGGCCATCAGGGTCATGAAATGCTACTGTTTGATCTAAAGGCATATTAATGTTGACTTTCTCTTTTGGAGATGATTTAATTTGCAGGTTAAAATGACACACGTTTGGCTATTGTTTTCCTCAAGCGGGTTAGGTACGTGAGTTCCATTCACTTAGAGAATATGTGGGACTCAGAATTAGTGCAGTGTAAGTAAGCAGGTTATTTGGTGACTTAAAAAAGCGGTAGTTTGAAGCAGTCTCTTTTGAGCCTCTCATAATAATGTCATGAGTACTTCTGTGGATATTGTGGATGTGTGAAATGGAGCATAAACCCAAGCAAATAGCCTTGAACTTGCAAACTCAACCTAACTTCAACAAGGTGTGAAGAGAGCGCTACATATTCCTGATTGGTCAGTGGAAGAACCTGGCTTTCAGATATTTTCTGCAGCACAAAGAGAATATCCAAAAGCAAAGGGAGGTTCTGCATTTTTATTCCATTGTTTTCAGTTTAGTAAAACCCAGAGTTGTTTTTTCTACACCTAAAGTGTAAGGCACGATTTTCTCAAGAATTAGGAGAATGAGGTGCCTACCATTTGAGGAACGTTTCAGTTCCCTTCAGTCATTCTGGGTTTTTCTTTGTTCTATATTCTAAGGGGATTGAAGAAGGAAGAGGTGGTAATAAAGAAGAAAGCAACACCACTGATTTTTTTTTAAGAGAAATGGAGTATGTGTGTGTGTGCGTGTGTGTTTATGTGTATGTGTGTTTGTGTGTGTGTTCTGTGTATTATTTTGTCATGATCCCAATTCTTCCCACCAAAGTTTGCAGTAATATTCTCTCCTGAAGGTGCATTCTGGCTCCTTTAAATTAGTCAGTGTTATATTGTAGGAGACTGTCATGGAAAAGGACTCAGTTTACTTTTGCCATTTTCACAGGGGAACCTTTTAAAACAATCTTTTCAGCAGCAGACACCTTTAACCCTAATAATCTCAGGCCTTGATGAAAATACTATATTTTGTAGATTATGGTTAAAGGGAGAAAATTATTAGTTCTGTAAGATAAATATGAGCTCCATTAACTTCTGATATCTGGTTTAGCATTATAGAATGTGTTGCTCTTATGCCCTGCTTTTGTCCAAATAAGATGCAATAGTATCAATATCAATTTCTGAAAGATGGACTGAATATGCTTTTCTGGTGATGAAATCTGATGTACGATATTTATAGTGATGTGCTTTTATTTTCTCATGAGAAACAATATTAATTGTGTTGTACATTTGTTCTTAGCATATATTAAAGTTTTGAACCAAATGTGTTAAAACTTATGCTTTGCCATGTACATTTCCCAGAAGTTGTTGAGCTCAAATGTATCCTACATCCAGCTGTAGAAATTTGTCAGAAATTGTTTAAATTTTGTATATAGTTGTACTGTTTAATTCTAGCCACTGCGCTGAACAGTATTCGAGTTACCATACAATATGGCTTTACACAAGGAAATGTGTGGCTTTTGTTTTGTATTTTTTCAGTATAGAAGTTCCTGTGTCTTATTTAAATAAAGTTATTAGTAAAACTGGAATCGTTTGCATATGTTTTTGGAAAGATTCGGGTTGTTAGCATTTTACCTGACAGAGATGAATTCAGCTCAGGGCAACAGCCAGATTCAGTACTCTTTGAGTTCCTGGCACTGTAGGGAGTCTACTGGATCAGATTTCCACAACCCGATTTCCTCTTGACATTTAATTTACACACTTTACATCACAAGTTAGGAAGCTTGCTGTCTAAAGCTCCAAGTCTTTGTACTGCCCCCAGCTATGATCAACTTAGAGAAAACATTGTCCCCACCTCATTGTTTTATACCTAAGAATTATTTGTGGAGCTGTTTAACTTCAGGGAAAGCAAGCACCTCAAAGGAAGTTGCAGATTTCTTGCAAAGGAAGCAGCAGCAAAAAAAAAAAAAAAAAAAAAAAATTGGTCACACTGTTGATGTTAAGGTTTAGCATGAGAGGGAGGAAAACTTTACAGAGCAGAGGAGTGTTGATGTTGTGCCCAGTTATCCAAATAGGGCCATGATAGGCCACGTGGTACCTGAAAGAAAACACAAGCCACTTGGTGAAGTCATTTACCAGCAATCTTCTTTATTTCTGAGGCACATCTCAGAAGAGCTTGACAAAATTTGACCTTTAAATTGAACTTATTGTAGTGGGATTGTTTTGGCCAATAGTAAGAATTATCAACTATTTTCTTGAGGATGCTATCATTTTAGGCAGGAAGTTATCTACCTTAACCTAAACATTCCACTCTTAGTGAATATGAAGGAAAAGTGGAATTCTCAGACCCATCACTGCTTGACTCAGTCATACGAGCTTAATATATATAACTTTGAGAAACAAGTCATCATTTGCAAAATCAAACCTAAGGTATAAGGAGGGGGACATGAGACCTAAGAACTTACATATAAGTTCTTCTTTATCTTACGTTAGCTAGAAATAATCACGTGAAGTTTATGAATACCGCAAAAAAAAAAACGTTTACTCCCATACCACAGTGTGAGGTCCCCACAAACAACTTCTACCTTCTACCCCAACTTTGATGCTCAAGTTTTTTTTCCCCTATCCATTTACTGCTTTGTGAACCCAGGTCTCTTGGATGCTGTAGAGGCTTGGGGAAGATGGATCCATTCATTCAAACCTTAAATAAAAATTCATGTGCTATATTGGCTAGCCCCACCATTCCAGCAGTCTAAAAAACATGTTCCCTCAGATTTCTCATGCCAGGTCAACTTCAGAGATTAAATGGCCCCTGTTGTACCAAATCTATACTCCTTTCCATATCCTTTCTTCCTTGTCCCAGAAGACAAATACTGGAATTCTATGTCCTTTAGATTTCACAACTTAAGTCAGATTTGCCTTTTATCTCACCACTAAATTTCAAGCTGCAGAGACATGATGGCAACTGATCAGAGAGCAATGCCATGTGGGTTAATTTCTTCTGAAATAGGGTTCCGATGGCAAGGAAAGGAGGTCACTAAAGTAGCCTCTGTACTATAAAAAAGGGTGAGCCGATCATGCCTATGAACCAATAATGCCCATGCCTGGTTTTGTCCTTAAAACTTCACTGAACCAAAGCCTTGCTCATTTGTTTAGGTATTGCCTGAGGGTATTTTGCAGTACAATGGCAGAGCTAAGTATTTGCAACAGAGATCTAAGGCCCACAATACCTAGAGTATTTAATACCTGGGCATTTACAGAAAGAATTTGCTGACCTCTGATGTAGACCTGGAGACAGACTAGGTTCTCTCTTTTTGGCAGTGGCAGAACAGAGTGCGACCTGTGGCAACTGGAGCCCCAGAAGGACAAGCATTTAGAAAGTTTCTTCCCCTCTTTGACCTAGTATTAGTTGAAAGGAGTTCATCTGAAACTGTAACCAAAGGAGGCATTATGCTTCAGAAAAATCTCAAGGAAGTATTGTAAGCAACAGAAATAGTTGTTGGATTGGGCTCTAAAGGAAAGGGTGGGGAGATTCAACCAGTTAGTGTGAAAGTTGGAGAAAAACCCTTCTCATAGACTATGGAGACACCAAAAGAGTTCTAGAAGACAGGTGACAATCTTGGAAAGCATATAGGCCGAAATCATGATTGAGATGGCATCATGTGAGGCTGCGTATTCCACTGAGCTTCTGAAATCTTCCATCATGTAAATAATTATTGTGTCTCTTTTATAATAAACAAATACTTTGCAGAAAACAAATAAAGAACAGACTCGCTGTAGGTAACTTGTATCAGGCATATGGCTATTTTAAAAATATGTTCACAATTTCTTTTTTTTTCAAAGATTTATTTTTATTTATACAAGAACTGGGGTACAGGCCAGATGTGCAGGAGGGTGAGAGGATTCACCAGAGACAGAGCGGGGAACAGAACAGGCAGACTGACTGAAATACACTGCTGAGGGGAGCAGCAGGCAAGACAGGAGAGGTCTGCTGTGCCATGTGGGTTGCTCTGAGGCCAACGGGGGTCGAACAGGCACTGCAGAGTCTGTGAACAGCTTCACAGTGCTGCGCTCAACAGCCTGCGCCACCAAGGAGGCCCTGTTCACAATTTCTTTGATGCAACTTCATTTGAGAAGTAGAGCTTAATTTTCTTCCCCTTAAGTATGGACTAGACCATTTCCCATGAATACAATACAGCAGAAGTGATGGGCTATCACTTCTGAGATTAGCTTATAAAAAATAGTCTTCTGTCTCCAGTGTGTACTCACTCAAATCACTTATTATGGGGAAGATAAGCCCTTGGCAAGCATCAGGATGATTGTAACTGCAGGAGAGCCCTCCAGTCAGGTCCAGCTAAGCCTCTCCTGGCTTCCTGACCCTCAGAAACAGATATTTTAAGGCATTAAGCTTTGAAGTAATTTGTTATATAGGGCTAGAGAATTACTAACACAATACAGCAGCCATCCCCCCATGGCCTCCCCCAACCCCTACACACCCATATACCTGAATCTGATACCAACATCACCTCAGGTCTTGCTATAGCATCTGTTCTGTGGGTCCAGAAAACAGGGCTTGCCTTTTCACAGTGTACACCTACTGGGAGAAACCCCTTTGGACTAGTTCCAAGACAAACTTTCTCATGGAAAATTTTGTTATTTGAACTCATGTTGGCGCCTTACCTCGTGGCATCAGGATACTCCCCCTTTCTGTGATTGGCTGTGCTCCTTTCGGCCCAGTGCGCATGACGACCTCCGGCGCACCAAATAAGGGCATGTGCCCTTCCGGGATTAGCTTCTTTTGGCCCAGTGCGCATGACGGCTTTGGCCTGCTTCTTCTGCTTCTGGTCCCCAGCTATAAAGCCCCGCCAAAACCGAAAGTAAACGAGACCTGAGATAGCTGAAGGAAGAGTGCACGTGTCTCCCTCCGTGGTGTACCCCTGTTCTTCAGGTCGCTGCTCTCCCCTCGAGAACCTCGTTGAACAGTCCGCGGGCTCGGACAAACTCACATAATGTTAAGTCTACCGTGTGTACCTAAACACGGTACCTAAAGCGTGTCTAACACTAAACATCTCACCTAAGACATCCAATGGGGAGAGAGGGCTAAATTTGTAGAAAAGAATTCCTGTGGAGAATAATGGAAAAGGGAGGGGGGCGATAGATGGTCAGTTTTTAAAACTGGGAAAGAAGAGGGGCCTCCCTGGTGGTGCAGACAGTTGAGCGCAGCGCTGTGAAGCTGTCCGCAGCCTCTGCAGTGCCGGTTCAATCCCCGCCGGCCTCAGAGCAACACACATGGTGAGCAGATCACTCCTGTCTCACCTGCTGCTCCCCTCAGCAGTGTATTTCATCAGTCTGCCTGTTCTGTTCCCCGCTCTGTCTCTGGCGAATCCTCTCACCCTCCTGCGCATCTGGCCTGTACCCCGGTTCTTGTATAAATAAAATAAATCTTAAAAAAAAAAACTGGGAAAGAAGAAAAAGTAGATTCAAGAAAATGAGAAATATTTCCACCCTGAAAGTGGAAATATTTTTTTCCCTTCAGTTATCAGTGTTACCCCATTGGTTCTAAAGTAGCCTTTCTCTTTCCACAGCCATTTGCATGTCTCAAAGAGGAGAGGAAAGGTAAATTTTTTCAAATGTTCCAGATCAGTTTGGTGATGGGCTCACTCATTCGAAATAGCCATTTTCTTAACACTAAGGATTTCAACAATTAGATCAATTTTCCTTCATAAGGTTTTTTTTTTTTTTTTTTTTTTTTGATGACAAGGAATGGGTTGCTTTTCACACTATAAATTATACTCAAGTCTTGGCATCAGCTTTAAGCATGACTCTGATGACATTCTGTTAACCAGAATTGGGTACGGCCCTGCAGCAATGGATGTTATTTCAAACCACTGTCTGGAAGCAAGCAGGATGAAAGGTAGATCTAGGGCTCCACACGGACCTGCCAAGTGGACGAAGGGTTCATGTTGGAAAGCAAACCTTTTCTTGGGTTTCTATTCCACTTTGTAAAGGAAGGGGATTATACTCAAGGGACAGAAGTTAACAAAAGACACTCCTCATGTGCTGCAATGAACAGCCTGCCATTTTTCATATGAGCTGAAATCAAGGCCAACAGGGTAATCTCAACTCACTCTCCATTCATCTGCCCGTTTGATTACAGACAAACGTCCACTGTGGTCCCTCCTGCTTCCTTCCCCAAAGACCACCCGGGAGCTTTGCATGAGACATTATTCCTGTTTGAATCCCTGGTCCTTTCTCTTGATCACTGCCCGGAGTCCATGAGCACCGCAGCCGGCCCTGTGGGAAGACAAGAGAGATACAGGAGGAGGTTAACAAGGTCACGCTTGGGAAATAGGAGCTGCTGGGAGGAGGGAGTTGAGGCAAGGTTTGACAATATTCACATGCTCTATTGAAATATTTGATTTTTTTCTTCTAATAGGCATATATTCCTTTCATGATGTTTTGTGAACTGAAAGAAGACAAGGAAGCAACATGATCTTCATTCTGCAGAATTGTTGATAACCTCTTCCCTCTGCCTGCGCCACCTTCTCACCATCCACCATCACCCAGTTTGCAGCTTAAAATGGATGTGACCAAACAGACTGCATATTCTAGAAAGACAAGGTGAAATTTCAGGGAAATGACCAACATGAAAAAGTTTTCACCCAGAGAAAATCAGAGTTTATCAGCTTCTCCCTCCTTTGATTCTGAACTGCTGAGCATATAAAACCAGGTATCAAGTGTAAGAATAGTGGATATAAAATTAATAGAAGCAGCTCACAGTTCCTATAAAGCTGTAGGGACCTGGAATAATGATAAACTCTGAGCAGCAGCCACCGAGTCAGGAAGAGGAGACCCCAGTAGAAGACAGATGGCCGGCAGTGTCCTGGACACGGAGGCAGCCCAAGTGGTCCGGTCAGTGTGAGGAGCATGGCTGTCTGCTTCAGCCCGGGCCCACACCTCTGCCTTTCCCAGGTGATTTTGTCTTTACTGTGGACATGGATTACAGGCCAGGAAAACCACCCTGCTTGGCCCCGGCTCCTCTGCAGATTCACCATTGAAGCCCAAGTTAGAGAATCCAGGGCTCCCCTCAGAGCTGATTCCAAGGGCAGGGAACAGATGGGTGGCAGACTGCAGGTAGCAAGAGTTGGGCTAGTGTGTTGTCAGGATTTGTTCTCTCCCTGCTAGCTTCTTCCTTTCCAGATGGAGTCAAAGTCACAACTCATCTAGGATGACAACTCCTATTGGCAGGATAAAAATACCCCTCAGTTTGATGGCCGAGGTCCATGCATGACCAACTCAGGTATTCAGGGCTAGGAGAGCGGAAACAGGACATGGTGGCTGTGACTTCCCTGCGGGAAAGTTGTCAAAAGCCCCTCCACCCTGTTTATGCGGGGACGGTGCGGGCTCAGGGCTCACAGGAAGCTCCAATCACATCGCTGCCCTTTGCTTCAGCACCTGTGATTAGCATGAACATTTCTGCTTTTATTCTTCTTTGACCCCTTTGAGAATTTTGACCTCTAGACCACTTCCTCAGGGGGGAAGAAATCCAAAGGGGGCATTTTTACCCCAAATTACATACCATTTCAAAGGATGTACCAAACTTTTGGAGTCAGGAGGTCCATAAGTCTCTGGACCAGAATAAAGTACATGATAAGACAGAAAAATTTATAACCCAGTTGCCAGAAATCGTGATGCCATGTTGGAAGAGGATGGCTAGTGGCAAGCACCATGACAACCTGAGAATGTCCTCTTGTGCTGGAGGCAGGGCTAGGGTGAAGGAGGCGTTGGATGTCTGGGAGCTACTTTGATCAGAGCCAAAAACAAAAAACAGCCCTCCTGGGGAGTGACTGGAGAAGGAAGCCCCACAGAGCAGACACATGGCCCAGTCTGTAGTGACAAAGTGCTCTAAAGTTAGCTGCCTCCTTGCGGATGGCACAGGGCACCTGGGTCCAAGTTCTCCAATTTCAGAGGTTTGCTGAACTTGTCCATCTGCTCACTCCTAGGGCAAATTGTGAGGAATTGCACTCGCCAGTGATCACTGAGGGCAGTAGTTACTGAGACAGACCCCAGGGCCTGTGTCCCTATCGCAGGGGCAAGCCAGTGGCTTGGATAGTCTACTGAAGGGCTGTTGGAGCATAGGCAATAGGCACAGGCCGTGGATGGTGGGGGGTATCATGGATCGATAGAGAGCCTGGGAGTCCAGAATTCAGTCAAAGCTAATCATGTGCTTATTGAGAACACTGGGGCAACAACTATGGCCAAATGCTTGGAACTCTACAGCAAGCATTTGAGTCAGTTGGGAAGAGCCGGCCCCTCAGGTAAGTTTCCTACCAGTTATCAGAAGGCAGGACATGGGTGTTTATCCTGATTGAAGGCCAAACATTAAATTTTCCGAGGAAAGTATAAGAAAGTACAAAGCGACAGGAGGACAGCCACGGATCCTTCTGCTGACTGGACCACCCGGGCTGTCTCCGTGTCCAGGCCGCTACCAGCCATCTGCTCTCCACTGGGGGCTCCTCTCTGCCACTTGGGGCTGCCTCTCAGACTTTGTCATTACTCCAGGTTCCCACTGCATTATAGGAATTGTGAGTTTCTTCTGTTGTGCCCATTATTCTTACACTTGAAAAACTGCTTCATGTTATTACCAGTTCAGAATCATAGGAGGGTGTAGCTGATAAATTCTGACTCTTCTCTAAGTGAAAATTATCCTGCTGGGTCTACCACATTGGCTTCCTGAGCGATTCTGCCTAGGCCGAAAGGTCCCGTGGCTCAGAGTGTGACCCACAAACCTATGACCACAACTCTCCTGGCAAAGTGGGAGCAGTGGTTTCTTCGAAGAGGGTATGGGTGTGACACAGGGGGTTTGAATGTTTATGTGTCAGTATATTCACATGGATTTTTTTCCCCAATCTCTTATAAGAAGACAGAATTGTCATTATTACAAGAACTTTGTCTACTAAAACAGAATGACTCACCAAAAACCATCCTTTCAGTAATACATATATGTTTTCTTCTTTCTTGTTCTAAGTTTTTCTATTTCAATTCAAAAGACTAAGAGCCTTTCCAGTGCAGAAAGAGCTGTACTCATGCAACATTCCAATTCCCTGTCCCACTGCCCAGTTCCTTGCAGTTAGATATGTGACATTTCTGGTCTATGGGCTGTGGAAGGAAAAGGAATCTGCTCCTTCTTTGGATGAAGCAAAGCAAGTCAACACCTGACACCCCAGCCCTGCCCTTCCTTGCCCAGGTACTGGGAAGCTCGTGTGGTCAACTGTAGGTGGTAGGGTTGACGCTCCATTCACTTGAGTCCCCACAGGTTTGTGGGCCCACCTTGGAAATAGAGCATGAGTGAGAATGGAAGAAAATGTCTTCATTCTAAGCCATGAAGATTTTGCGTTGATTGTTGTTGAAGCAAAGCAAGGCCTATCCTGACTTACCACAGGTGGGTGTTGGAAGACATCCCGGGAGAGCGCCTCTGGAGTTCTCTGGTGCTTAAAGCTGTTCAGGGCCTCCCCTTATGGCGCAGGTGGTTGAGCACAGTGCTGGGAAGCTTTCCGCAGCCTCTGCAGTGCCAGTTCTATCCTGGCCAGCGAGGTCCCGCATGGCATGGCAGACCTCTCCTGTCTCACCCTCTGCTCCCCTCAGCAGTGTATTTCAGTCAGTCTGCCTGTTCTGCTCCCCACTCTGTCTCTGGTGAATCCTCTCACCCTCCTGTGCATCTGGCCTATACCCCTGTTCTTGTATAAATAAATAAAAAAATCTTTTTAAAAAAATAAATAAATAAAGCTTTTCAGACTCCCAAATCCACAAACCAGTCCAAGGTTCTGCTTCCCCTGGTATTACAGGTGTTCTCTTTTCCTGTAGTGCTGAGTTGCTTTTGTGGAGGATCCAGAATCCAAATCCTTTTCTTCTATGTTTTTAAAAGCTACGCTTATTGAGGAATAATTTACACAGAGTAAAATTCACCCTTTTTAGTGTAAGCTTCTATGCACAGAGTCACACAATGTAACCACCAACACAACCAATTTATAAAAGAGTTCCAAGCCCTCTCCCTATTCAAACCCTCCCCCAACCTCAACCCCTGGCTACTGCCAATCTGATTTCTGTCCTTAGAGAGTTGCCTTTTCCAAAATGGCATTCAGATGGAACCAGAGTATATAGTCTTAAAAATCAGCTTTTATGTTGCAGTAAAAGCTTTTCTTAATGTTTACAGCTATCTAAGGGCAGCTATAGGATATTGTCAAAATTAACAGCTAAACAATGGAACAATTATTAACTATAGACTTCATTTGGATTTCATCCATTTATTCACTAATGTCGTTTTTCTGTCCCAGGACTGAATTCAGAATTCCACATGGCAGTGAGTTGTTCCTCCCTCCTGTGGTTGTTTGTCAATCTTTTCATGTCCTTGACATTTTTGAAGGTCAAGATATTTTGTAGACTGTCCCTCAATTTGAAAGGCTGGATTATGAGTTTTGGAAAAGAAGTGCCCTTCTCATTGCGTCATATGGGGGTATATTATAGCCACATGAATGATCAATATTTACTGCCAAATAATAGCCCATTGGATGCACGTACCACAGTTAGTTGATTCATGCAACTGGTGAAGGATTCTTGGGTTGCTTCCAGATTTTGGAGATTATGAGTAAAGCTACTACACACATTCACATCCAGGTTTTTGTGTGAACATGAATTTTTTTTTCCCCTCTAGGATAAATTCCTAAGTGTGGGGTTGCTGAGTTATATGGTAAGCGTGTGTTTAACTTTCTGTGAAACTACCAAATTGTTTTCTAAAGTGGCTGTTCCACTGTGCATTCTCATCAACAACGGGTGAGTGTTCCAGCTGCTCAGCACCCCAGTTCTTTTGATCAGTGTTCTGGTTCGTGGTTCCTTTTAAAAATACCTTTACGACTGACATGTTTTGCAAAGTGTCCCTTTTGTCTGCATGCAACCCACTCCATTTCTGCTAGACTCAGTATAGAATTTTGTACAACATTATGGAAAAACCAGGGACAACTTATTCATTAGGTTTTCAGGTTCAGCCCCCCTGCCTTCCTACCTTCCCATGCTGTCTAGCAATGAGTTAATTAATGATGGGGAGAGAAGCCGAGCTTGGCAAGTCTTATGAAAAGACGTGGGGGAAGGAGCAGCGTCTGTCCACATCTACCTCACCAGCACTGACCCAGTGAGGGACCCTCCCGGATGCCGGGGCATCCTGTGTGCTGCAGCATTTGCACGCACCTTTACATGCACCGCACTAAAGTCACTGGAACATCAATTTAGTTGCTCATGGCAACTCCATGAACAAATGCCACTATCCCTACTTTATGGGTGAGAAAATGAAAGCTCAGAGAGGGTGACTTATAGCTGGTAGCGCCTCTTGCCCACAGATTTGCCCAGCATCAGAAGCCAAATGTGCCTTGCGTGCTACTGTCTCAGTTTCTATCCCCAAAGGGTGCATTGAAAAATTGGCCTTTAAAAGAGGAGGGCTTTGGGGAGGGGGCCTCCCTGGTGGTGAAAGGGGTTAAGACACAACTTATGAAGCTATCTGCAGCCACTGCAGCACGAGTTTGATCCCCGGCCAGGGAGCTACCCACATGGTGCAGCAGACCTCTCCTGGCTCGCCCGTTGCTCCCCTCAGCAGTGTATTTCAGTCAGTCTGCCTGTTCTGTTCCCCACTCTGTCTCTGGTGAATCCTCTCACCCCCTGCACCTCTGGCCTGTACCCCAGTTCTTGTATGCATAAATAAATAAATCTTTAAAAAAAAAAAGAGGAGGTCTTTGGGAGGGGAGAAAAGAGAGATGGATTCTTAAAGGAGTTTTGTGAGTCTGAATTTTTTCTTCCTTTCTGTCGTTTCTAGTAAACACCTTGAATTGAAAGAAGCTTTAGCTGGGAGCCAGGCAACGTGGGCTCCAGCCCCGATTTTCCACTAATTTATAGTTGTTGTTGTTTTGAAATCCCTTTGGTCCTTTGCTTTCCTTATATGAGCAGGTTGGATGCAAAGAGCTCTCGGATCTCTTTCACTTCCTGCAAGTCAGCTGTAAGAGAGCTGCACGGAGGAATCCCCAACATTCCGCCAAGCACCCTGAGTCTTCCAGCCCCAGTGCCTACGGTGGTCTCACAGGGCCGCCAATAGTGGGTTCCTACAGGAAAACATCGCAGCTCTTAAACCCACCCTGTTTCATAGCCAGCTCTGGAAAACTACACAAATGTCTCCTCAAAGCCAATGGAAACCAGAGTGGATCGCTGTTTTGTTTTCTCCCTAGCATCCATGCCCTTTTCCTGTTGTAAGACTATTCCAGTTTCCCTTTGAGGAATGATCCTTTTTCCATCCCCAGTCCTTGTGAGTCAGACTTAAGGGACAGGCACAGGAAAATCTGGGAAAACTGTACATTTGCCATTGCCCACCCTCTCAATTCCAGTGATTGACTGATGATCGGACACAGGAACCCAAAACAGGCTTAATTCCAAGAAATTGCCATGTGGTACTGGACACCAATTTGCCTCCATATGAGGAAAGTCTGTTGGAATGAAGCAACACAGAAAGAATCAGAGCTGGGATCTGAAGAGCGGCCAATTGCTTACAATATAGTCTGAGCCCCAAGATCCAATGATGTCTGAAGCTTAACCCTGGATTTCCTAGTTCCCTGAGCAAATGTATCCACCTCACTTTTTCAGTTGCACAGTTAAAAAGAATTAACTTTTGTGTAATGTGTTCTTTGAGCTATTTTTTGTGTGTGTGTATATGTGGGACCCTCGCCGGTGGCCAGGGATCAAACTGACGTTGCAGAGGCTGCGGGCAGCTTCGCAACCCAGCACTCAACCGCTGTGCCACCAGGGGAGGCCCTTCTTTGAGCTATTTTGATCCACACATGACCCCCTCTCAAACTGCTATTTATTTTTGATTTTTAAGAAGGGATGAGAGACAAGGTCTAATGCAGTGTTGGTAAGTATATAGCATTGTTGCCACTACTCTCTGCCCCTTACCCATCTAAAACACCACTCATTTATCAGATTCCTGCTCAATATAGAATACTAGGCAGGCACTGCCAATCACTGTCAAGATAAAAACTATTTTCCAACAAAGATAAAGAGACCTATATCACAGGGCTGGTCTGTCTGAAGGACAGTAGCTGATTGCAAAGACAGATGGAACTCTTGTATATTGGTAAAGTCAAATAGTGCTCATCGTTAGCTCTGAGCCATGACCAGGGTCATCCACTTGCTTGGGGTCCCTCTGCAGTGGCCTCTGGGAGAGGAAAGCATGGAGAACAGTTAGCTGACTTCTGGAGCTGAACAGAGGCAGCAGGCCAGAGGGGTCTGGCAGGTGCCACCTCGACCCCATTGGCTATGTAGCCTCACTCAGCACTGTGGGGGCCTCAGCCCCAGCCCCGCTTCCACTGTAAACACCGGCCACGGCATGATGGATGAGCCCTGCCTACCTGCCCATGGTAGCTCAGGGTCCTGGGGCTGCCAACTCTGAGCAGATTACGTTTCCATAGGCAAAACTCTCCGACCAAAAAGTAGTTTCTTTCTAAGTTGGTGCATTTTAAATTCTGAAGCTGAAGGATGCTTTTCTCACTCTCCCAGAACTCAAAAATCAACTTGACATTTCTAAAATTACATTTTGAAGGCAATGAATCTACAAAATGTATCACAGCCCATGCCAGCTGGGGAAAAGTAAGAAAGGAGGAAATAGAAATGTTTCTGCCTCCCTCCCTTAAATGTGAATATTCTTTATATACTACTAGCTGGGGGTAGGGGCGAGGAGATGTGCAGACCACTGCAAATGGCAGGAACGTTTTCCAGGAGCAGGTGCTCTCTGCATTTGTGAGGGTTCTGCTGCAATCTGGGTTCAGATGGGTTGAAAATGAGGGAGAAGCAAGACTGGGTGTGAAGAGAGTGGGATACCTTTGTCTTCTTCATGTGGGTGGCTGAGGAGGACCCCGAGGTGGGCCCCCGAGGAAGCTCCCTGGCTGGGCAGCACATAGGCCACTTAAAAGAGAATCAGGCCGCAGCTGCTTCTTCTTACACTGGAGGGGTGGCCGAGGGGCTTTGTGTGAGCCCAGATCAAAACACGCCTATCAAGAGGGATCAAGAGCCCAGCCAAGTGGATTGCAGATGGGAAAGGGAATTGAGTCTCTTTATTTTAAACACAAATGTAAAGAAAATTCAAGGAGAAAAGGCCCCCATGTGCAATTCTCTCCTCTTACTTGGAGCAAAGCTGTCCAACTACACAATCCTTTCCCCTTCATGCAGAGATCAACTTTAAAATTGCAACCTGCTAGTATTTAAAGTGATCCATTCAACAGAGAAGAAGCCACCCCCGCCCCCACCAGGCTTCGTGGGCCTCCAGCCTGGGTGGAGCAAGTCAGCCTGCTGCTTCAGCTCCTTACTGTGGGTTTCCACGGCTGCAAACAAAATGTGACTCAGGATGAAACTATGAGTCCTTAATCCACATTCCACACAGGGCAGCTCCATTCAGCAATCATTAATCCAGTGCTTACAAGATGACTCCATGGTGCTAAGTACTGGGGAGACAGATGTGGGGACATGGAGACCCTGTTCTCTGCGGTTGCAACATCTAGTGGTGGGCTGAATGCATTCAGCGCAGGCCTGGGGGGCCACAGTCCTTGTCTCCATCCCCCACACTGTCTTGTAGAAAGTGGGGGCTATTGCTGTGTCCAGGGCCTTCCTTTAGTGTAGACAGTGGGGAGCTGGGAGCCTGGTGCTCCTGTGTGTGTTTGGTAAGTGCCCCAGAGACATCCTTTCAGAACCGGGATGGAGGTCCTAGGAGGACAGCAACCCCTCGTAGGTTCACTGAGCACACAGAGTGAGAACTGAGTGACTTCCCCAGAGCATGTGGCCTCTCACTTAGCACATCAATGACACGGGGAGTTGGGGGGGGTGACACAGGTGCCACCTCTGGGGTGTCTAATCCTGGTGGAATGTCTGAGCCACTTACGTGTCCATGTGTAAAGCTAACTCCATTCCTGCCAGAGCCAGTAAAACCCATGTCCTCCTCGGCCTGCCACATGTGAGGGAGGCATGGGGTCATGTCAGCAGCTTCATGCAGACGGGACCCGTGCTCTCCCTTGTCCCTTTCAATCTTCACCTACTCTCACACCTCCCCTCTGCGTCCCCACAACAGACTCTATTAACTTGACTCTGTGTCAAATATCTTTTCCATTTAATTTTTTTTTTTAAAAAAGCAAAACAAAGTCCATATCACAAGAGGCTCCAGAGATACATGCTTTTGAATTCCAGCCAGGGGAAGGACAGAAGGAGACACCAGTATCTGCAGGTATGGCTGCTTTCCAGAGAAAGGTTCGTGCAGCAGAGACAAGTCCACTTCTCCTCCCTGTGCAGACACACAGCCCACCGAGCAAGGCTGGGGCACAGTGTCTTTGGTTGGCTGGAGCTTCGTCCAGAGTTCACTGGAAGGGGGCTTGACGGAGTCAGGGGGTACAGAGGAGGCGTTCAACTCTGTTAGCCCCCTGCTGTCTCTTAGGTTGTAGGACATGTTATTCAAACCTAACACAAAGTAGGTTTACGTTTTGAATTCACAGCAGCCCAGTGACTCATCAGCAGTCAAGACGCGGATGTCGGCAGGAGAGCGGCTGGTCTGGAAACCACTCTTAGACAATTCTGTATTGTTTAGATAGAGAACACGCTAAACCCTTTAAACCCTTTATACCAAATAAGAGTAAATGATATACCAATATAAACAGGGCCTTTGACCCTTGCGTTTATTAAAATGGCACGGAAATATTAAAACAGCACACTGGTGGCTCCACACGCCTGTGCACAGCCGGGCTGTCAGCGGGGCGGCAGGGGGCTCCCTCCCAAAGGCTGCAGATTCATGCATTGAGCAATTCATGTTCTTTATCGGTTTTCCCCACAGCGTCAGGATTTGATAATGGGTCAAGGTCGGCGAAGAGGCTGAACCAGGCAGTCAGGTCTGAGGCAGCCTTGGCAGGCTCTGGAGAGAGAAGAGGGGAAAAAAAAAAAAATGAGCACCCTCACCTTCCAAACGCCCACCTCCACCATGCTGAGACGGTGGGGTGGTTTCCCCGGAAAGGCAACAAGGAAACAGGGAACGCACTCTGACAGACAGAGCCCACAGCATCCCGTCTCAAAAACTAGCATGGGAAGCCCAGGCCCCTTGTTGGTTGGCTGAGTAACATTTCAAAACCATCACCTAAAGCTCAGTGGAGGAAGCTCTGTGTTCACCCCACCTGCATCCCAGCCACCTGATGGCCACAGCCCACTGAATGGCCTAAAACCTCAGACCTGCCAGTTCACCACAGGCAGGCAACCCTATACTTTTCTCAAAAACCAGATCGAATGGCTAAGGAAGCTTTTCAAATCTACTGGGTCAAGAGAAATACTGTGGACACTCTTTCCAGACTTTGACGCCCCAGGCCCAGAAGGGGGTTACCACCTCATCTGGTTCTCTGTTCTCAGGGTTGCTGCCTTCGTCAGCCTCTCCCATCAGAGGAAGGAGGCCCTTGTCAGGCCTTCCCCATCCCCAAGGGGCTCTAAATGCTGACATCTTCAGCTTTTAGTCTCACTGGAGCACTCCCTTCAGCTGTTCCTTCACCAAAGCCCCGCCCTGACTTTCTGAGCACCACGATTAGAGAGTCAAATTATTTTCCAGATGAGAACATTTTCAAAAGAGCATCTAATGCAAATGATGTCTAAATAAGTCGGGGGTTCGTCTTTATATAAATCATTCCACATGAGACTCTTAAGTTCATCGGCTTGGATGGCCCATGCTTTTTCCCTTCTGCAATAGGTGTGAGTATCAAAAGCATGAAGAAAGGTTCTTTGACAGGTTATCCTTTTAGCTGAGAACTGCTGGGACACGCTTGCCATCTGGCTGAAAAAGGTTTCAAGATATATTGGTAGGATGGGCTGCTGAAAGTGGGCTAGAGGGAAGGGAAAGATGAGCTGGAACTATACTCACAACAATAGGTCCTCCATCTTTCACTAAAATGGCCCTCAACCATTAAGACTTCATACCAGTCACTTCATGCTGCTCCTTTCTCACCCCCTCCCCCATTTTGTTCAAAATCTCTTGCAAATATATTACTTTATATTGAGATAATCAATGTTCTATTATAGAGATAAAATTACTGCAAGTGAGACTGGTTGGTAATGTGCAATTTATTATTAACTGAATTCCATGTGCACTTACTCCTCAAAACAGTTTATTTTGATGTGATAAAAGGAGACTTCAGAGAACTTAATATAGCTTGGGCTGGGGAGGGGGCTGGTGGGAGGAGAAAGAAGCTACTTTCAAAAAATGGAATATCTTAACTTTCTTTAGGAGAATTCTGTAGGAGGTCATACAAGGAGACTTCAGTGCAAAACTGATTTAGGAGGATTAGTCTATCTCTACTCTTGATAAAGAATATCAAGATATCACCAATGCGAGTATGCAACATACTCACTTCCCCTTTCTCCTCACCTCCCAAAGGTCTTAGATGTCTTGGGATTGCAGATGTGGCCCTGCCATGAAAAGCCAGGGGCTACTCTGGGGCAACCCTCACAACCCCCAGTCCTTCACTGTCAGAAAGCAGGTGCAACTACTTGCACAACATCTAAGGACATCACGGGGAGGTTTTTTGATGATAATAAAATGGACACTTCCTTTAATTTCCTGCGATGAACAAAGGGAAAGTGGGTGATGACCAACACAACAAGACAGAGCTACAGATGGAAACATGGTCGTCAGTGGAGCGATGTTCTCTTTCAGGCCCTGTCTCATAAGACAGCAGATCTCATGAACTTGAAAGGCCTCGGACAACTAAGAAAACTGGGGTGCCTTATTTGGTAGTGGCGATGGCATTTTCAGAAAAAAGAGAGCAAATCTCAGTGGCCTTTTCTAGCCTATTTCTACCCAGTTCTGGGGAGCACACAGTCACATGGTGGTAGATATTTGATTCTTATATGGATTTGCTACAGGAAATCATAAATTAGTATGCTAAGCTAGGAAAAGTCAAAGTGTAACACCTAGGAACATTCAGCTCCACCCTTGTAGCCCCTGCTTTGAACCCTAGTGTTCAATTGGAAATCAGTAAAGAAATACTGGAAATAGTGTTAGGCTACTGGAAAGGAAGGGAGAATGTCATTTCAGGGGAATAAACACTTACTACTTTTCACTTCAGGGCTGTGGTCATTTAAACTGCTTGTCTTTGGTGCTGGCCATGGTCTCTGACCAGCCTAATGTTCAAAACCAGAAGTCATTAGATTGAGGGAACATCAGTCCCACGGACCCACCAGCTGCTGGGCACAGACATGGTTCTCAACCATGGTGGCCTCCAAAGAAAGGGAAGAGGGTAGAATGACAAGACTCTTCTCCCATGACACATTGTAGGGGAGGGGAGATATGTTTAGTCATGCCCAACTCAAAAGCATGGAAAACCAGTGGAAAGTTGGGGTTTTGAAAAGCAAATGAGAACTTGTTAAAGTTAAAGCATTTTTGCTTTTAGCTTTACGCCCTGTTTTCTTCACAAGTAACTTCATTTCACGGTCGCACCAAAGACCATCAATAGCCTTGCAATGAAATCAAGCGCCTTGGTTTCTGTAACAAGTAGGGGAAGCTTAGCAAAGAGAACAGCAGTAAATGTAGCAATAACCTAGTGAATTGCAGGCTTTCTCTACTTCCAGTATCATCCACTTTATTTATTTTCTTCATGGTTAATTTAAGTTGGGACGTTTAATTAATTCATAGAAAGGTAGTCCAGTGGAAAGACACAAGAGAAAGCTCCCCTCAATTTTATGCCCTCTCCTTACAATGGCATTTAGCTCATATACCCCAACATCCAGCAATGCCCCATATGCTCTGCCTGCTCCTAATGATTTAAGGGGCTGTTCATCTGGGGGGAAGCAAGCTGAACTCCCCAAGGTATTTACTGTCTGTGTGGGGATGTTTTCCCATGGCTCAAACTTTACTTAGAACTTCACGATATGCTTCTTTATATGTACGTTTTAATTCTGTGTAAGTTCTGTCTTCTCAATGAAACAAGGAGTTTTTCTTCGAAGTGTTCCAAAACACCTAATGTAACACAGGCACAAGTGTTTGTGGACGAAGCTGATTCTCACTGTCCAATGCAGACCCTCAGACACTTCTGTTGGGTTCATGGTGGTTAAAACCATACCCCTTGACTGGGGTGCTCAGGCAACAAGCTTGTTAGAGAAACACTTCTTTCTCTGGTAGGCCCTCGTGGGACATGGAAGAATTCAGCTGGGACAAGAAAGCCACTCGGGATATACCACAAAAATGATAGGATTTAATGCCACTCATTCACCCTGTGGTTCTAAGACTTGTAATAAGGGACTTAATTATTGAATCATACTCTATCTATTCATTTGGATTTTTTGTCTCATCTCCTGGAGCTGTGAGCTCCCACAGGGCAGGGACCATGTATAGTTCATCTTTACATCCTTTAGTGCACTGTCTGGCATATGATGGGTGTTCAAATATATGATTACTGAATTAAGGTAAACTACTGACATTTTCTTTTGAACTGTGAAAAGCACACTTATAAAGGGTTATTCTAAGAGATGACAAAGCAGTGTCTGGCACACAATCGACGCTATAATACTCGCTGAATCATTTCATTTTAGGCAAGTGGCATACAAACCTCTTTATGAAGACTAACTAATGGCAAATGAAATAGGAGGCCTATCACCTATTTATTGAGTCTAAAATAATAAAAACGTAGAGGGTTTTTAAAAGTGTTGCTATTCATTGGAGAGGTACTTGACCATAATTCATAAACAATCAAAGGCACATATTTTGAGGGTACTTTCTGGGGTAATGGGAATGTTTTCACACCAGACTGTGGTGACGGGAACACAGTATAAATTTACCAGAGATCCTAAAATGTTCTCCTACGACAGGTACATTTTATGAGATATAAATTATAGTTCAATAAAGCAGTTTCTAAAACATAAACAGTGTTTGGTATAATCCAGAAATAACATAATCTGCCTGGTTCCTAGAAAATTGGCCCATGAGCATTTGCTCCTAAACCCAAATCATATAAAACAGTGCAAACAGTGGAAAGTTAAAGTTGTGGTTCCATTGTGTGCCAAATAAAGCTGGAAATGGTAGATTCTAACTGGATAAATTATACCCTTTCCCCCAATCCTCCCCTGAGACCAGGTATAGTTAAGACCCACTGTGCTTCATGGGGCCTTTGCAAGCCCCCCACGTCCCCCCTGCAGTGGGACCTCAGTTCTCCTAGAGTGAGGATTCTAAAAATGTGGTGCTCATACAAGCAGCTAGGAGCTGGTTAGAAATGCCAAGATCAAGGGCAAACCCTGACCTATTGAATCAGAATCCTCAAGGGTAAAGCCGAGGGTACTATTTGAATAAACCCTCAGTGACTGTTACACAACTGGAAGTATGGGGAGCACTGCCTCAGATGGTCACCAAAGAGGCCGCCAGGGCCAGGATCAGGGTCATCTTGGTTGAGGCCAGAGCCAGGACAAGCAGTGAGGTCCACTCAGAAGACAGAAACATGGCGGGTTCTACAGTATACGCACTTTGATCCTTCAACCTCTCTGAGTCCAGGGAAGCACACATTTCCAGAGAGAACCCAAGTTGACTCAGACAAAAGCCAGGCGAGGTGCATGTAGCCACCCCCTGTCTGATCTCTGTATGCTGATGTATTGGGAACTCAATGAGACTGTTTTCCCCTTTTCAAAAATATGTATGACATTCGTTTAAAAAAAAAAAATGGTTGCAGAGTAACAGAAAAGAGAGTAAGATTCAAAGCATTGTACTGCTCAGAGTATAAAGCGGAACACACTCCTAGAGGAGGCAGAGATACACCTCCATGTAAAAATGGAGCTCCTTTCCCTTTACATAGTGGATATATTTCTGAAAAGCTGTTAATCAATAAAATGGCTGTATATCAAGGCATATTTTAAAAGTACCAGAAATAACAGTCATATCTTCAAGCCTATCATTTAAGGCAGCACCTTTATAAAGAGAATACATGTTGTCTAGTTGGATTCTTGTACAAATATGGGTTTTTTTTTAAGATTTATTCATTTATGCATACAAGAGCTGGGGTAGAGGTTAGAGATGCATGGGGTGAGAGGACCCACCAGAGATAGAGTAGGGGACAGAACAGGCAGACTAACAAATACACTGCTGAGGGGAGCAGCGGGTGAGACAAGAAAGGGCTGCCAAGCCATGTGGGTTGCTCCCTGGTTGGCCCGGGATGGAACTCGTGCTGCAGAGGTTGCAGATTGCTTCATAGTGTGATGCTTAACCCCTTGCACCACCAGGGAGGCCCTAAATATGAGTTTTGAATAATGCTCACCTAAACACATGTGTCATACAAGCGACATCGAGAATTCATGGATATGGGACTTCTCTGTGGTGGAGGACATGACGGAGGAGGAGTTAAGACACCCCCTCTTCGGGAACTAAATGATGGGGACCGTCTCCCTCAGAATTTTCACAAAGACACAAGGCATTATTCCCCTGTTCCACTGCATGAAGCAGAAACAAGAGCCAGTCTGCCGAATCACATTCTCTGCTCAGAGCAGTTAATAAACACCAGTCTGACAATTTTGACTACATGTGCATGAGGGGAGAAAATGGTATGGCTGTGACATCAGCTATAAAAATATTTTAAAAGAGCAAATACTAAGCTAAGCTGCGATTTTAACCTCACTCGCATCACTTGGGGAATTATTGAGGGGAGGGTGCAATGAGGGTAATTACGGATAAGATGCCAAGCCAGATTTCAAATGTCTTGGCTGCTGTCAGGAAAAAATGCTATTTAAAGAGAACTTAGTGTTGCTAATATTTCTGTAATTGCCATCAACTCTTTTCTAGTTGATGTTAGTTGGCTGAGGCGTTTTGAACATGAAGGTGTGGTTGGAAAGATGTCTCCCATCCCAGAGTAATTGTGTCAGGAGGGGGGTGTGCAAGGGCGAGGCGGGAGAGCACTCTCGGCTCTGTGAACAAAACGACTATCCTCGCTCTCAGTTCCTTTGATATGTCAACTGTGCTACCCATTTGCAGGAAACACATATAAAACTTTATTGGAGCAATCCTGCTCCCTTTACTTACATAAGGGAAAATATAAATCAGCCAGAAATAACACTGGCCAGCAAGAGCAGCAAGTGAAGCCAAAATAACACCCTCCAGAGCAGCACTTTACCGTGAGTGCAATTTCACTAGCTGGGAGAGCCACAGCTGTGCAGAGTTGATGCTCTCAAGCTGGGGAGCTCTGGGGTCAGGCTGGCTGTGAAGGAAAGGCGGGTGGCCCTAGCCACAGTCCTGCCATCTCCTCTACACTACCTGAGCCCCAGGTTTCCATACCTACAAAGTGGATTAAAAATTCCTGCCTCACTGGCTTGCTGCATGGGTAACATGGGCTCTTGGAAGTGAAAGCACATCATGTGGCAACTAGAGTGTAGGTTCTCCATAAATCTAAGCTGAATCTGAAGTTTTGTATTGCACAGCACACACGAGGGCCGACCTTGGTGCATGTCACCCAAATGGGTACATCTTAGGGTATGTCTTAGGATTGTTTTCTTTCAATCTAGTGATTCACTGTCAGTTGCTTTCTCCCTCTTTTGTCTGCCATCCACCCATCCATCCATCCAGCACTTCTTTTTTTTTTTAAACAATCAATGTATTCCAGGCACAGAAAATATGATGGTGAGCAACATATGTATGGACCCTACCCATGACAACCTAAAGCAATAGGAAGGATATTTAAATCAATTTTACAATCAGGTGAGCTAAGAGGAAAGATTGAGGGTAGAAAGGGAATGGAGAGTAGAAACACCTAACACTGATGGCTAGTGGGAGGGAGAGTCAAGGAAGCTTCCCTGGATAAAAGGACACTGAAGTGAGAATCTGGAGGGCAAGAAGTTAGCCAGCTCCAGCAAGCATTATGGGTGCATGGGTGGGTGGCATGGTCTTCAGGGAGGGGAGAGCACATGCCAAGGCCCAGTGGTGTGGCAAACTGGGCTTGCTCAAGTTAGACATGGCAGGAGTCCAGCTTACTGACATAATACATGGTCTCTGGAAGAACAATGTCATTAAGTCATGCTCTGTGAGGGTGTGGGAGGGTGGGCAGTGACGACATTAGGGTCCTAAAGGACTTTGTGAGACAAGCTGGGAAATTCAAACTTTGTTGAAGTGCTGGCTAAGCCTCAACAACGTGGCAAGTCATACACCTTTCTGAGATTCCTTGGTTTCCCCATCTGTAAAGTGAGGGTGGAGTAGTGGCTCCTAGGGACTAATGGAGGCACTTAAACCCTGCAGCTATTTCAGACCCAAAGATGCTCTTCAGTAGGCTCTGAGTGAGCTGCTTCTTAGATGAAACAAGTAATTCCATCATTTCATGCTGAGGTCTCCGCTCTGTGTTCCAATTATCTTTAAATACACACTACAGTGTACTTATTATTCTATTTGAGTCCAGGAAAGAGCAGTTACCTGGAGCCAGGCTAAGCTAGGAATGACAAGAGGTAGTTTCTGGTGGAGCAAAGGTGAATTTGAGAGAACCTAAAGCTTCATATTACATTTGCTTTAAGTGGAAGCCACCCAAGAGCATCTTGGAATGGGTGAAATAAAAGATGATCCAGAAGGAACATGGGGCTGCATGCTTCTGAGAATCTAGAACAAGACTCCTGACTCTGGCTTGCAGAATCCTAACTTAAAGATGCCCTGGTGCATTTACAGTGAGCAGATTGTAATCTCTTCAGTATTAATATCCATTCCTTAATTAAATTTTGGACACTACTGGGGGAGTAAAAGAATGTCAAATATGAGCCCCGTCAGCCTTGCCTAGTTTCTACCTCCGGCAGCTTCTCTGGCTGGCTCTCTTCCTACTTACTTTAAGAGGCCTCAGGAAGGTACAATTTTCTCATCACTGTATGACACAGGAAACTCCAGCCCCTATCATGCTGGTAACTTCTGAAACTCTTAGAAATCCCAGCTAAAATTAACTACTTCAAATTTTCAGCACAACTTGATCCTACATGTAAGATCCTTTATTTTGCTCTCTGAGAGTTTGAAGTAGGAGGGGAAGGAAGATGTAATTGTTCCCTTACTAAATCCCTTTTCCTTTCCATCACCCAAGAGTACTGAAGAAGAGAATGAGAAGCCAATAAAGAGAGGGAGGAGGTCAGAGGAGAACTGGCAGATGAAGAGGAGCGAAGACAGAAAAGACAGAGGAGAAAGAAGGAGCAGAGCGGAATGTGCCATGCATGGAAGGGCACAGAGGTCACTGAGGCTACACCTGGAGCACTCTTCCTCAGTCCTCTTGACATCCTGACCCTGAGGACATAGCCCCAGCAGGCCCTGCGTGGAGAGTGGGAGCAGTGAGACTAGACAGGTGTGCACTCTGGTAACCCGCGGATGATGCCAGCACAGGTAAGGATTTTGTAGAGAGCTTCCGTGTCAATGTTCTGTTCTGGAACATTCATCCAATTTTTGTGGTGAACATGGTTTTGTCTCTCCACACACACATTCTTCCTTCAGGAGCACCCGGTATGCCTATCCTGGTGTGAACCCAGAATGTCCAGGGTCAGCTCATCACTCCAAGTCCTGCTCCTCCTGGATCACCCAAGGAGAGGCCTGAAAAGACCTTTGCCATCAAAAACACGGCACCAGGGCCTCCCTGGTGGCGCAGGCGGTTGAGCGCTGCACTGTGAAGCTGTCCGTAGCCTCTGCAGCACGTGTTTGATCCCAGCCGGCCGGCCAGAATCCCACATGGCAAAGCAGACCTCTCCTGTCTTGCCCACTGCTCGCCTCAGCAATGTACTTCATCAGTCTGCCTGTTCTGTTCCCCGGTCTGTCTCTGGTGAATCTTCTTACCCTCCTGTGCATCTGGGCTGTACCCCAGTTCTTGTATAAAAATAAATAAATCTTTAAAAAAACCCCAAAAAACAAAACATGGCACCAAGAGGCAACAGAACACAAGGGTTAAAGGCACAGATTATGAGTCAGATGCTTTGGGCTCAAAATCCTGCCTCCTCCCCAATGTTGGTCAGATCACTTAGCCACTCTGTCCCTTTGTTTCCTGGGCTGAAAAATGGAAATGATAACACTCCCTGCCTGGGAAGTGCAGGGCACATAGCATGCGCCATGTTAAGCATGGTTACTGCAGCTTTTCCAGTGACAAATGGCACCTTCACAGGATGGCACAATTTTAGATCTCAGCATCTCTGAAGTGGGGGTTAACTTGGGGACAAAATGGCATGTGGAAAGCTGGGAGGACTTGGTGGTGAGTCCAACTGCCGACTTAATAGACAGGAGTCATAGGCTCAGGGGAGTGTTAGAAGATGAGAAGGGAGTTTGTAGACTAGAAGAGTAGAACCTGGGCTCTCAGCGCTCTGCAACTATGGGTGTGACTAAGCCAAATACCACGCAGCCTTTCCACTCCATATTTAGTTCACTACTTACTGACGTGGTTTACTAATTTAGTTTTTGAGATGGTCTGATTAATCAGGGGCACAATTTCAAGGTGACAAAAGTTGAAGTTATTTAGATGCTTTTGCAATTCATGTAGATAGAGATGGACTCTTCTGGACCAGGAAGGAAGTAGGAAAAACATCTACTGCCAATATTCATCTCCTCGTCTTCTAGAGGGAGGTGAGGACAAAGGCACAGAATGTGTTTGTTTGGGTAAAATGATCCATTATAGAAGCAGGCAGCAGCCCTTTATTTGTCTCATGTATGTTCTGGGGGTTCCCTGAATCAGGGGGCAGCAGCAGGGGTGGTGTGCTTGCTAGGAATGTGTAGGTGTGGTAGAAGCTGAATGGGCTGTTCCTTCTTGTAAACACTAAGGTTTGACTTCTTTCCTGTTATTTTCAATTCCATAGATATTCAATCTGTAGCTTTTGGTATTCAAGGGAAGAAGGATAACTCAGAGATTACAAAATAATTTCTCTAATATTGATTTTCCCAGTAGAGGAAAGGATACTTTCAGCAGCCTGAATGATGTTTTTAAATAGTAAATCAGATCATGACCACTCTTGTTCTCAGATGCTCTGATGGTTCCTCATTTCTCATTGGCGGAAAAAAGGCTCAATTTCTTCCAATGTCTATGAGGCCTCTCCCCCTCACTCAGTAGACTCTAACTACAATGCTTTCCCCGCAGACTCTCCACTGCTCCATGCAAACCCCCACTTTCGGCATCAGCACAGAGGTTCCCCCGTCCAAATCTCCATGTGGCTCATTTTCTTATCTCCTGCAAGTCTTTGCTCTAGTCTTATTTTCTCAGTATGATTCTGTCTTCTTCTGCAGCCTGGCATACCCTGCGTCCCTTCCACATTCTCTGTCCATGCTTTTTCCTTTTTTCTGTGACATGGATGACTTTTAACCAACCTTGTGATTTGCTTCTTTGTTATATTTTTGTTCAGCATCTCCTCTCCATTAGAATGTGAGTTTCAGAAAGGCAGAAGTCTTGTCTGTTTTGTTCTCAGATGAATCTCCAGTGTGTGGCATCCAGAACCACCCAATAAATATTTGTTGAATGAACACGAAACTTGCTAGAGTGCTAGGATGGTGGCCATCACCAGCAGGACTTTGTTTGCCTGAGAAACAAATGGCCTCCTTTTGTAGTGCCTTTTTTAATTTCCAAGCACTAGTATGGGCACACATGTCTCTCTTGCTGTTAGAACATCTCCTGCTTTGGTTTTGTGCCTTTTCCAAGGACTTGAAGTACAAACTTGGTGGTCATGTTCTTGGCACAACTCTCGGCCCTAGCTCCTGGCCTAGTGAACACTGGTCTCAACCTTCTCACTCTGCCTGCTTACGACGAGCTCTGACTTCCGGGCTGTCAGTGTGTGAGCAAATGACACCCAATCAGCCCAACTAAGTGGCAGCAACGCCACCAAGATTCCTTGGCAGCAGCAAGAGGCCCTGTGTCTCCAAAGCTGGGGCTCGGCAGGGTGCATGCTGCAGCTCTGCTGCAGGATGTCCAGCAGCCCTGAGATCTGCGTTGTGGCTCCTGGTTCGGCCCCAGCTCTCCCACGCTTGTTAGCACCTCCACTGCAGGTGGGTGGGGTGAAACTCAAGTCATTGGCAGCATCGCTCATCTGGAGCTCCAGCAAAAGAGATGGTGAAACCCAGGGGTGAAACTCAGGGCACAGAAGTATTTTTGGATTTCGTTTATCGCTCCTAACTCTAACTCCACTATAAAAGTAAATGAGATGACTACAAAACAGGACTTGAAAAAGCAGATAAGAGGAAATCACTTATTTCATAGAAAAAAAAAAAAAACCCAAACCAAAAGACAACAGGGAAGACTTTTTTCTGTCTTGCCCACCAGCTCTTGCCGAGTCCATGATCTCATCTCCAAAGACCCGAGGTTTTAATAGCCCATAATTACTTAACCACTGCAGCTCAGCCGTTTGTTCTCAGCTTTATGTGCCAGATAAACATGTTGTTTATTAAGAAGATAGACTAAATTCATAGCAAAAACAAAATAATTTGAGAATTTCTTAGTAGTGATACCTGTCTTACAATTAAAGCAACCTGAGAGGCGGAAGAGTGTTGACATACTGGAACACGGCTTCCTTCCTGATGTCTGTTTGTTCAGACACTCAGACTTTAACTTTCACCTGAGTTTTGGTTTCTGCATGCTCACCGATGGGCTCCCTATACCAGAGATTCCCAACCAAGCTGACGAGCTCAGCACCCTACATCCTACACATTTCAATGACCGCTGAAGATCATGGTGAAACTACTTCTGCCATGACTGTTGGGTCACGGGTTTTAGGCAGAACAGGAGCAGCAGTGCGAGGGGAGCAGGATAGGGTGGGTCAGGCTGGGGAGGAGGTAAGAGCAACTTGGTGGGAGAAGAGTTACGAATCCCAGAACAAAGAAAGGGGGCACGTTTATGGGGCCCTAGAGAACTTCGCAGTGTGAGCATATAGAAGGAAACAGCCAGGGCAGAGCAGAGCTGGGCAAGCCAGGCCAACAGGGCCACGACTGTGAAGGCAACCTGACCTTCTCCTGTGTATCATGAAGGGTCTACCAAGAAAGACAGAGCCTCTAATCTTCCATTCATAGGAAATACTCACAAGGGGAGAAAATTATGTGAAGGAATAGAGTTTAAATAAACAGCAACAGACCTTAAAGCTGAAATGTGATTCTGAGATGGGGGAGTGTAGGGTGGTGGGGAGAGGAAGGATTAGGGTCAAAAAAAGGGGGGTGCAATTGAATGGGGAATATAACCAAAATGAAAATGCATACATTGTGCAAAATGAAAAATGATATAAGAATTATATAAAATAAAATATTAAAAAAATCATATCTAAAAGTAAAATACAAAGGAAAACAACAAGAAAGGTCTTAAAATAACAGAATACTGAAAATACAAGGAAGAAATGGGGACTATAACCAAAATGAAAGTGTATACATTGTGCAAAAATGAAAAATGATGCAAAAAATATATAAAATTAAAAAATAATAAATAAATAAATAAATAAATAAAAGAATAAAGACATTCTCTTACATTAAAAAAAAAAAAAACAACCCTAGGGATTAAAAAAAAACAACGAGGTGAACCAACAGAAAACCCCATTTTAATTTAATTTCCATAGCACATACCTTGGAGCGAGGCCTGTAAGTCTTTCATATTTTGGTCTAGAAGCTGTGAAGGGAGGAATCCCGAGCCCATGTGGGGTTTGGGGTCTGATTCTCCTGGGGACCCGGTGGGCGCCGCCTCCTTTAGTCGACCATCGCCAAACACAGCAGCCCACTCTTTGCTGAACTCGCCCTCTTCCAGGGAGGAAGCGTTGAAGATTTCATTCAGCAGCAGCAGGTCATCTTTGTCAGCACCTTCAGGGTCCGGAGTCCCTGCCATTGGGCCGAGGCAAGCTGATCGATTTAACAGAACACAAACACATCACTACCAGGGGAATCAGTCCCTGGAAATAAATGCAGTGGGGACAGGGATGGGGTTAGACATCCCTAGGGATTAGACACCCCAGGCATGGCTGGATTTCAGGAAAAGTTCATCAAAGTAGAAATTAATTCCATTACAACATCCCTTAAAAATCTCAGAATTGGGCTTCCCTGGAGGTGCAGTGGGTTGAGTGTCATGCTGTGAAGCTGTCCGCAGCCTCTGCAGCACTGGTTTGATTCCCGGCTGGCCAGGGAGAAATCTACATGGCGCGGAAGACCTCTCCTATCTTGCCCGCTGCTCCCCTCAGCAGTGTCTTCGGGCCGTTTTCCTGTTCTGCTCCCTGCTCTGTCTCTGGTGAATTCTCTCATCCTCCCATGCCTCTGACTGTACCCCAGTTCTTGCATAAATAAATAAATCTTAAAAAAAAAATCTCAATTAAATTTCTCATCCTATTCTTCCTCATCCTCTTTCCTTCAAAGCAAGTCCAGTTTCTGAGCATCACTGGAAATATATTTGAATGGCTGCCACAAAAACTCTGGGCTTTGGTTTTTCCTTAACATAAAAGCAAATTTACCCAAATATCTCTCAGATATGAAACAAAGCCAGGGCTAAAAGTATATTGGAGATCTTTGTTCCTTACTAGTGTAGCTTCCTGAACCTTCCCACACAACCCTAAACCCACAGGCAGCACACTGTGTGGCAGCCTGCCCGTGCGTCCTGATGGGGGTGTGGAGAGAACCCACGCCCCGCCCTGACTGGCCCATGCAGGGAGAGGGGGCAGAGGATGGCAGCAATCCTGACAATGGCCAAGGAAGGCATCCTTGCCTTGTGATATGCAACAGTTGTGTCGCAGCAAAGAAAAGGTGAAAGAAATACAGGAAAATGGCAAATCACTGAGTCTTCAAAGGATGAGCTACTAGATCAGAGAGAGAGCCCAGAAGGGCTAGAATGAGCACAGGGCTGGGGGTGGGGGACAGGACAATCCCTTACCTAATGTGTGACTTCAGCAAGATCTTAACCCATATGAACCTCTTTTATTCCATACATGAAGTTGTAATTTAAAATTGTCCATTTCAACTGATCACAAAAATCTACAAAGAGCTGATGAGACTCAACAAAAACAAAGAAAATAATCCAGTCAAAAAATGGGCAGAAGACCTAAAAAGAAACTTCTCTGAAGAGGAAATGCAAATGGCCAACAGGCATATGAAAAAATGTTCAACATCACTTGTAATCAGGGAAATGCAAATCAAAACTACCATGAGACATCATCTTACACCAGTGAGAATGGCACATATTAAAAAAACTAGCAACAACAAATGTTGGCGAGGATGTGGAGAAAAAGGAACTCTCCTGCACTGTTGGTGGGAGTGCAAACTAGTCCAACCACTATGGAGAGCTGTGTGGAGATTTCTGGACCTACTAAACATAGAGCTTCCATATGATCCAGCAATTCCACTCCTAGGTATTTACCCAAAGGACACAGAAACATCAATTCCAAAGAGCACCTGCACCCCTATGTTTATAGCAGCACTGTTTACAATAGCTAAGCTTTGGAAACAACCCAAATGCCCCAAAACAGATGACTGGATCAAGAAGATGTGGTACATATACACCATGGAATATTACTTAGCATTCAAAAAAGATAAACACATGCAACTTGCAGCAACATGGATGGCGCTCGAAGGGATCATGCTCAGCGAAATAAGCCAGAAAGAAAAAAGAAAAATACCGGATGGTCTCACTCATAGCAGGAATCTAGAAAACCTAAATAAGGGACCAGGAAAAAGAATAACTATAAGAAAGTAAAAATCAAAATCAACAAACAACTATGAACCAGAGACACTCTATGGGGGGTGGGGGGCGCAGAGGAGAGGGATTGGGGTCAAAATAAGGGGGTTGCAATTGTATGGGGAATATAAAAATAAAATATATATAAAAAAATTGTCCATTTCAGAAAACCGAAAGAAATATAACTTAAACCTCATTTCCTGTCCAAAGGAAGACTTGAAAAGAAGAGATTCATTCTTACAATCTGAACACTGACAAATTCGTGAATAGTGAGCACAAGTAGGTTGGGGGCTACGATCAGAATTCATGTGACCAGGCCTTTTGTTGAGTCGTCTACATACTCTGAGAACCAAGAACTGATGGTTTTATTAACTGGCTTTGTTGGCTTGTCTAATTTCTACTTGGAAAATGCAAACATTTTTGTTGAAAGTCAGTAAAAGGAGTAATTCTGACATATTTTCTCTGAACTGTACTGCAGTTCTGATACTGTCTTATCAAGTGAGACTAGTAGATTTTCTTCAAATATATAAAAGGTAGTAATAAGTAAAAGGTTTTTTTTTTTAATAAAGTTTACCTCTCTCACCTTTATTGGATCTATTTTAAACCACATTTTTTATAAAGATCTACAGACTAAGGGGATTTTTGATGTGCTGAGCAGACCAGCTACAAATTAGGGAGGGAGAGAGGAGTACAGTCACTTATATCACTGTGGTTTAAAAATAGTGGCAACTATCACTTTGATCTGACAGCTCTAATTTAAACATTCGTATGTTTATGTTATCACAGAAATATTCACCAAGACATAGCCTGTAGGTGTGATAGGGAGAAGATGGGGGAAGCATTTTATTAAGCAGCCTTCTGAGACAGTTCTACAGTATTGAGGTAGTTCTGGAACTGCAAGGCCTGTGAGGGGAAGGCAGGATAAGAAGGGTTAGACGGCCCAGCCCTGTGTAGGAAATAACCTTGTCTGTAACAGGGTGTGTCATCAACACACTTCTATGTATCCTCCTTCTCTATCTCTCTCAGCATCACCCTTTTTACATATATTAACTTCACAAGTCTCTGTGCTTCCTACTTTCAGTTGGGACTGAAATGCCCAAACCTCTTCTGATGGTTTCCTTTCTGACCAGATTGAAACCAGATGATTACTGAAGCAAACCCATTTTATCAAAGCCACTCAAATGTATGGGTAGACCCTGAAGGAACAGATGATTTTAAAGAGCTTTGGGAATCAGCTGTGTTCCTTCTGAAATCACTGCACAGCCTTCTACTAAGTCCAACCGGAGGGAGCCTGCATTGCTTTAATCTAGATGTTAATCCAGGCAAGGTCATGACTACCATGAGCAACAACAAATGACGAACATTGAGCCTTCTGAAAATAGCCAGAGCCTGTGACAGCTTTATTTTTCACTTTTTTCATTTTGGTTTGTTTTTACTCTTTAGGTTTTGTGCAATGGCACTTAGAGTGGAATTCTTTGGATTATGTCAATTTAGCATCCCTTCTTTCCCCTTCTTCAGGTTTCCTGTTGGGGAAACACTTCTCATGACCCCTCACCTGAGGGATCTAGTGGTCCGGACCTTCATTTCTCAAGCCATGGTGACTGCTCAGAGAAGGCACACGCTGCAGACTTCCCTGAGTTTGTTATATGGAAGTGAAAGGAGGAAGGTCTCTCCTTTTTGGGGGTTTCAAGTTCTAAAGATGCAGGTTTGAGGTTTCCAATGATAACAAAACCAAGAAATAGGGGAACCAGTGTGAAGAGTTGGAAAGAGAATTCTGATATCAGGATCTAGCCCCTGGGTCTAGCTTGGCCTGAAACAATCCATTTCACTGTGCATCCCCAGTTCCACAGGCCAAGATTCAATTCATGCTTTTCTATTTCTTTTGTAAAAAAGTTAAGCCTATACTCTCTACAGAAGGATTTCTATCACTTGCAACCAAAAGACTCATGACGAATATTATGAGCTAACAAACTCAGTGACAGAAATGAGAAAAAGACCTGTGGTAGGGATGATACTGCTCTGAATAGAGGTTCAGTCTGATGTCTTCCACTGAATTTGACCTATTAATGTTCTGTTTATTTAACAATTAAAGCAGGCCTACACGGTGAACAGTTTCTCTTTTAGGAGAACTTATTACTGAGCTGAAAGCAATGAAACTGGCACTGACTTGAACCAGAAAACAGGGAAACCTCCCAATTATTGCCCTGATAATTAAGATGCCTGAAATTACTATACATAACTTGTAAGAAAAACTTAATTACAAGTAGAAAAGGAAAGGTTTAGGTCGGTAACCAGGCATGTCAAGACTTGAGAAATAGCACTAGTCAGTTGGTTCTTAAGAATCATGCTATCATTTTCTCTGGAAATAATTCAACTCAACTGCAAGAAAATGGGAGACACACACACACACACACACACACACACACAGAGAGAGAGAGAGAGAGAGAGAGAGAGAGAGAGAGAGAGAGAGAGAGAGAGAGATGATAAGCCCTTTGCCAGAATTCCTGGGAAGAGCTCCACCACAGGAGTCAGGATTTCTGCCCATGTAGATGAGCAGGTATTACCCCTAGGTTATGTCACCTCATCCTGCTTCTACCTAAAAGGATTAACAAAGGTGGTGAAGCTTTCAGGTGCCAAACCCACAGATATTACTCTGAGCCCCCTTTCATGTCTTGCAGGCACCCAAAGTCTCCAAGTTTGCTTTCACATCAGATAAACCAACCACAGACATTACTACAAAAATAAAGGCCAACAGACATGACGTACTTGAATTCTCACCACTCTGCCTTTAACTCTCTGACCCTTCATGCGTTCCCTCTGCCTTTCTAAGCTCAGCTCTCTATGCGCCTCCTTTCCAGAGCCAGCTCTTCTGCCATCATTCAGCTCCAACAGTGGTAGTCTTCCATTCTTCCACATTTCTTTGCCCTGTCCGCAGATGACATATGCACATCCCAACAGCAGCCAATCTTCACTTGGTAATGCTGTCTCACCTCTTTGCCCCACACCCCCCTTTCAAGTTACTGCAGAGTCCTTTTTCCTCTCAAAGCCACACACTCTAGTTTAACACCTCTCTTTGGCTGCTCATAATCAAGTTCCTGGCCCCACCCTATGCCAAATTGGCCTTCTCAAGGTTACCAGTGAGATTCTCATGGCTGATTCCAACCCTTTTGTCTCGGACCTAAATGACAATGCTGTCACCTCCTGGGATTCCCATGAGGAGCTTTCTTGATGTCCTACCTGCCTGCTAATACTTTCCTTGCTGACTCTTCCTACTCTGGTTGCCCCTAATAAGGTTTACTCCTAAACCATCAGATCTCCCTTCCCTAATCTCTATAGATGTTCCCTTGCATGGTTCCTGTCTCATTTGGGAAGATTCTCAAATCTCCATCTCCAATTCTAAGTTCTTTCTTGAACTCTGGTGACAAATTCCAGATTCAGGAGCACTCACAGTTTGCCTAGGTGTAAGCCCACTGGCATTCATGAAAGGCACCTTCCTACTGTATGCCTGTGCTCAGTTCCACCACGGGATCACTACTGCCTTATTCAAAACCTTCGATGGCTTCCTGTGTCTCAGAGTGGTGTTCCTGTCCTCTACAGCCCTTTCAGCAAGTCCTCAACACTGCCTTCAGCAAAACCTGCAAACTGGCAAAACTTCTCTGCTTGCCATCTTGCAAATCAGCTTTCCTGTCTGGGAACCTGCTGTTTTCTCCTAATGCGACACCCAAAGAGAGTAAGGAAAGGACCCGCCCAAGGTCACATAATTTATTAGTTACAGATAAATTCGCGGGGGACCCCTGGCTCACAGGTCACAGCGTTTTCTCAGTATAGCTCCCTGCTGTCACTTCACTGATGAAGGATCTCATACATGAACTAGTACTTAAGCTTCTTTCAAGTTGAGCGTGTCTATGGTCAGAGGGTTCCCTTCGCAGTCCGGCAAAGCTCGTGGCAGAGATGGTAGACCCACTCATCACGTTTGCCTGTGCTGCCCAAGCCTTCAAAAGTAAGACGCCTATGTCCCTAGGAAAACATTCCCCAGGAAAACAGATCCTGAACCAGTGAGCTCTAACTGATTGTGAACAATGAGTTTTCAATAAGTGAAACTGACATAGAGAGGAAGCGCTCTGAAATTCAGACAGAACATGGGTAAAAAAAAGACTATCACGGGAAATTGTTGACAACCCACTCAGGTAACGTTTTTGAAATCATGCTGAGTTTCATGACCTCAGCATAAATTACTAACACAGAAGATGGAAACATAACTTATACACCAAAAATGGGAGCACAGGAAGACAAACAGATAAATGTCACATGAGTTACCTTTATGTGTGTGTGAAACAGGAAGACTCCGTTTCTCAGGTTTTCTCCCTGGTCCCCCACTTTCAACCTTATGACTAATTATAAAGGCCACACACTTGCAATATAGACAAAAAACCCCAAACACCAACACGAGTCTCACATACCCAAGAGAGCATATAGGGGGAAATACGGGTGAGAATCATTATAAAAGGCTCTGGTAATAAACTGTACTTGTTTGGGATTTCAGAACACTGTTTCTGAAAACTTCCCTCTGGTGAAAAAAAGACATAGATAATAATAATACTAGATGGGGCATGGGGAACCACCCCTACCCACTCTCTGGGAAAACAAAAATCAAAAATCACACACAAAAAGCAAATAAGACCCCCCAAAATTCATTACCCCCCAACAGTGCTAGACCCCGAGTAAGCACTCAAATGTAGGTTTTGATGATCCTCAAGCCTGCTTCTTCATTTTATTGAAAGCTTTTGTTCTTACTGAAAAACTTGAAGACTTGGCTGGGGTAAATCTGTTGATAAATCTATACAGAGCACTCTGACTACATGGTGATCATAAAATAACAGAATTTGTCTTTAAAGTACACTATTATTTTATGAAAGGTCCAAAGCCAGGACTTTGAGGGAGACAAAAAAGAGGGGAAGTTTATGAGAAAAGATAACAAGCTTAATATTTGCCACATTGCATGAGAGGAAGTAAGTGATTGCATCCCTAGTCTGCTACATATGGAAAACTGCAGGAGGGGTTCTGACTGCTTCTGCAGAAATGGTGCAGGGAAATCCACCTGTCTTACTGCATCCGGCTTAAGGGCCTCACCCAGAGCCATGGAACTACAAAATGAGCTTTTCAGTTATTTTGATATTTGGCCAGTATTTAGAATCACAAGTCTGGAATTGGTAACCAGGGAAATAGCAGAAGACAAGCATTTTAATTGCAATATGGACAACTGAAATATAAAAATTGTTAAGTGTATCTTGTTCTAGAGAGGCAATCTTTTGGGAAAGGCCCAGTTCATGGATTTTGATGAGCTGAATTCATTCACTCTCCTCTGCTTCACATGACTACTTTGCTTCGTATGGCCTAACCCTGAGGAACACAAAGACTTCTATGTTTTAGCTCATGAACTGCGGTCGGGAATGTCATATCTGGTCACTAGGTGATTTCAGAGTCACTCTTAAGGATCTCAAAATGTCACTCAGTTTCCTTTTCACTTAAAACATTTTAATAAACTCAGGGGGGCGGAGCAACATGGCGGCGAGGAGACGCTGTAAGATCTCCCATTTAAAAAAAGTTAATAGGGAGGAAAAGCGGCAGGTCCCAGTGAGAACCGGGACACGGAAGATAAACGGGTGACGCCAGCGAACTGCCCGAAGAAGAAAGTGGCCATAAAAGAGGACCAGAAGGGAGGGAAGCGCAGAACCCTGCTCCCCTCCCCCGCCCACAGAGGCGGCACTCTCCGACCGGCAGAGAGGAGGAAAACAACACACTAAAACGACCAACAAGAACAAACGACGCAGCAAGCGGGACTGTGAGTGGAAAGGAACTATTTCAGCCACCACACCCGTGAACGGGAGCTGTGGAGAACCCCGCAGGATCCGCCGCGGAGGTGAGCGAACGGCTCCGGGCCCCATTGAAGAGAGACCCCGCCCCCGGGGAGGAGACCAGCCCCAGCACACAGCCCCAGGCTGCCCGGTAAGCTTGCACAGAAAGGCGGCGCGCTGGAAAAACAGGCGCGGATCGCGGTCAGGATTGCGCGGAACAGCGGCGCGCTGGAAAACCAAGTGCGGATGGGAATCGGGATCGCGCGCGGAAAAGCAGTGCAGTTGAAAAGCAAACGCGGACCCAGATTGCAGCTGCCCAGGTCCCTGCGCCTGCGACCTAGGCTTGCAGGGAGACGCTCGGAGGCCCTCACTGAGTGAGCAGGCCCAGGCGCCCAGGCACGGGAGCGGGATTCAAAAGGCGCCATTCCCGCGCCACTGAACTGGGCTACAGCCTGAGTCCTGGAACTGAGGGCTTTGGAACTGACACCCGGGGCACGAAACTAGGGGCGTGGGTTCCCCACGACGGTGGGGCACAAGGCAGACACAGCACCCCAAAGCCGTTGAGGCTTACCCTACCATTCCCGCTCTATTCCCTGTCCCACGGGGTGGAAAATCAGCTCCCCAAGGGCTCCAGGAGAGATCTCTGGCGCCACCTAGTGACTTGAAGCCAGCAGAGGTGCCTAGAGGAGCCAGTGGCCAGCTGGGGAGTTAGCCCACGCCGGGCCCCTTCCGACCAGTAGTCTGAGCCCACAGGGGGAGCAAGCACCCACAGCCGGGGCAGACCAGGCGCGCAGAAGAGTGTGCCTGAGTCCGGACGCACAGGGAGTGTGTCCCACATCACCATCTTAGAACAGGGACATTTCTTCAGTAAAGACTACCTGCAGAAGGCTTCCTCAGGAGCCAGAGGTGAGCGGGGGAAGTTCGCCCACGCCAGACCCCCTCTGGCCTGCAGTCCAAGCCCAGAGGGGGAGCAGGAACCCACCGCCGGGGCAGACCAGGCGCACAGGGGAGTGTGTCCCCACATTGGCATTTTAGAACAGGGACCTTTCTCCAGTAAAGACTGCTTGAAACTGACAGATGACTCCTGGAGGAACCAGAGGAGAGCAGAGAAGCTCACCCAAGATGCCGGCCAGTCCCAACTACACAGTGTCCCAACGCATACGGCAAATTAGAAAACAGACAGTAGGGAGGAGAAGAACCACACGCAACCTAGCAACTCCCCAGGGAAAAAGCACACCACAAAAAGGAAAGCAGCCCCCAGATTGCAACGACAGTAACTTGGAAGAACTTCTGAGCCTTCCAGAAAGAGAAATTAAAATTGCCGTGATTAAAAAACTGACAGAGGTCATAAAGGAAAACAATGATAAGGGAAAAATAATCAACGATCAGAAGAATGCAATTGAGTCCCTAGAGAGGGAAAACAATGGTCAGAAGAATGAAATTGAGTCCCTAAAGAGGGAAGTAAAAGAAATGCAGGAGATCAAAGAATTAATGGAAGAACTAAAGAATTCTGGGAAAAGCAATGAAAGCAGAATAGACGAAATGGAAGAACGAATAAGTAATCTTGAAGACACAGAAATAAAAAGAACCAAAACAGAAAAGGAAAGAGAAGTACGAAGGAAAAAGAACGAAGAAAGACTTCGGGAACTATCTGACTCCATGAGGAAAGGAAATATAAGAGTTATAGGAATCCCAGAAGGAGAGGAGAGAGATGTAGGAACAGAGAAAATATTCAAAGAGATAATTGAAGAGAACTTCCCAAATGTGAAGAAGGAGCTGAAAATTGATATACAAGAAGCAAGAAGAACACCAAACTTCCACGACGAAAGGAAAAATACAGCAAGACACATAATAGTAAAGCTCCCAAGAATCCAGGACAAGGAAAAAATAATGAAGCTGGCAAGAGGGAAGAAACAGATAACATTCAAAGGAAAGCCAATCAGGCTGACATCAGACTTCTCCGAAGAAACACTACGGGCAAGGAGAGAATGGAGGGACATAGTCAACAGACTCCAAGAAAACAGATGCCAACCAAGAATT
This sequence comes from Talpa occidentalis, assembly GCF_014898055.3. Taxonomy (NCBI): domain Eukaryota; kingdom Metazoa; phylum Chordata; class Mammalia; order Eulipotyphla; family Talpidae; genus Talpa; species Talpa occidentalis. The sequence continues at coordinate 89,006,318 of NW_026555331.1, forward strand.
CTCTATCCCGCAAAGCTCTCCTTTCTCTTTGAAGAAAGAATATGGACCTTCCCAGACAAACAGAAACTCCGGAATTTCATTGCAACTAAACCCCCACTCCAAAAAATACTACAAGGAGTCCTAAAGCCAGAACCTCAGAGGGACGAATAACAATGAAAGAAGGCCAAAAAAAAAAAAAGTCATTAAAAGAATAAATAAATAAAATCAAAGGAAAGACAAACACAATGGCAAATATAGATGCTAACATATCAATATTAACTCTAAATGTAAATGGACTAAACTCTTCAATAAAAGAGACACAGAGTTGCAGCCTGGATTAAGAAACAAAACCCAACCTTTTGCTGTCTCCAGGAAACACATTTAGCTACAAAAGATAAAAATAGGCTCAAAGTTAAAGGATGGAAAACAATCCTACAAGCAAATGGACCAAAAAAGAAAGCAGGAACAGCTATACTTATATCAGATAAAACAGATTTCAAACTCAAAAAGATAAAAGAGACCCCAATGGTCACTACATTATGATCAAGGGGACAATACTTCAAGAAGAAATAACACTCATTAACATATACTCACCAAACGAAGGAGCACCAAAATATATCAGACAACTGTTATCCTCTCTGAAAACAGACATCAGAGAAAACACATACATAGTGGGAGACTTCAACACACCACTATCAACAATGGATAGATCAACAAGACAAAAAATAAGTAAAGAAACCAAAGCTCTAAATAAGGACCTAGAGCAATTGGGCTTAACAGACATCTATAGAACACTAAACCCCAAAAAACGGAGTACACATTTTTCTCAAGCGCACACGGAACATTCTCCAGGATCGATCACATACTGGGGCACAAGACAAACATCAACAGATACACCAAGATTGAAATCATATCAACCATCTTTTCTGACCATGAAGGCATCAAACTAGAAATAAACCATAAAAAGAAGGCAAGGAACTTTCCTACCTCATGGAGATTAAAAACCACACTACTGGAAGACCACTGGACTAATGAGGAGATCAAAGAAGAAATTAAAAAAATCTTTGAATTGAATGACAAGGAGGACACCAATATCCTAAATGTATGGGATGCAGCAAAAGCAGTAATAAGAGGAAAATATATAGCAATAGAAGCTCACATCAAAAACAAGAAAGAACTCAAAGAAACAACCTAATCTCGAAGCTCAAAGATCTAGAAAAAGAACAACAAAAAAACCCCAAAACCAGTAGAAGAAAAGAAATAATAAAAACCAAAGCAGAAATAAATGAAATTGAAACTAAAAAAACAATCCAAAAGATCAATGAAACCAAGAGCTGGTTCTTTGAAAAAATAAATAAAATAGACAAACCCCTAGCCAGGCTCACAAAGGAAAAAAGGGAGAAAGCACAAATAAACAGGATCATCAATGAAAGAGGAGAAATCACAACGGACACAGAAGAAATCAAAAGAATAATCAGTAACTACTATGAACAGTTATATGGAAACAAGTTTAACAATCTAGAGGAGATGGACAAATTCCTACAACTCTACAATCACCCAAAGCTAGATAAAGAAGAAATAGAACACCTAAACAGACCAATTACTAGCAGCGAAATTGAAATGGTAATCAAAAACCTCCCCAAAAACAAAAGCCCGGGACCTGATGGATTTACAAATGAATTCTACCAAACATTCAGAGACGAATTAGTGCCTATCCTTCACAAACTCTTCCAAAAAATTGAGAAGGAAGGGACAATACCAAACACGTTCTATGAAGCCAACATTACACTAATACCAAAACCAAACAAGGACAACACAAAAAAGGAAAACTACAGGCCAATCTCCCTAATGAACACTGATGCAAAAATCCTCAATAAAATTTTAGCTATCAGAATCCAACAATGCATCCATAAGATAATTCACCACGACCAAGTAGGATTCATTCCAGGGACACAAGGATGGTTTAACATCCGAAAATCAATCAACGTTATCCAACACATCAACAAAAAGAAATATAAAACCATATGATAATATCAATAGATGCTGAGAAAGCTTTCGACAAAGTGCAACACCCATTCATGATAAAAGCCCTTGAAATTCTTGGGATACAAGGAACATACCTCAACATCATAAAGGCCATCTATGACAAGCCAACAGCCAGTATCATTCTCAATGGTGAAAAGCTGAAAGCAATTCCATTAAGATCTGGAACAAGACAAGGATGTCCACTCTCACCACTGCTTTTCAATATAATACTGGAAGTCCTAGCCAGAGCAATAAGACAAGAGAAAGACATCCAAGGAATCCAAATAGGTAAAGAAGAAGTCAAACTATCACTATTTGCAGATGATATGATAATATACATAGAGAACCCCAAAAAGTCCACAGAAAAACTAATTCAACTCATCAATCAGTTCAGTAAAGTGGCAGGATACAAAATCAACACGCAAAAGTCAGTAGCCTTCCTATACACAAACAATAAATCTGAAGAAGAAGAAATCAAAAAAACCATCCCTTTTATTATCGAAACAAAAAAAATCAAATATTTGGGAATAAATCTAACAAAAGAGGTAAAGGACCTATACAAAGAAAACTATAAAACACTGTTAAAAGAAATAGAAGAAGACACAAAGAAATGGAAAGACATCCCCTGCTCATGGATTGGAAGAATAAACATTATTAAAATGGCCATCCTACCAAAAGCAATATACAGATTCAGTGCTATTCCAATCAAAATCTCAATGGCATTCTTCAAAGAAATAGAACAATTATTGATGAAATTCATATGGAATCACCAAAAACCCCGAATAGCCAAAGCTCTACTGAAAAAAAAAAAAAGGAAATGGAGGCATCAAACTCCCAGACTTCAAACTATACTACAAAGCCATAATCATCAAAACTGCATGGTATTGGAACAAGAACAGACATACAGACCAATGGAATCGAATAGAAAATCCAGAAATAAACCCACAGATTTATGGTCAACTAATCTTTGACAAAGGAGCAAAGACTATGCATTGGAGCAAAGAAAGTTTGTTCAATAAATGGTGCTGGGAAAACTGGGTCGCTACATGCAAAAGAATGAAGCTTGACCACTACCTCACACCATACACAAAAATCAACTCAAAATGGATTAAAGAACTAGACATAAGACCTGAAACCATAAAATACATAGAAGGAAATATAGGCGAAACACTACGGGATTTGCACATCAAAGACATCTTTACAGACACATCACCCAAAGCAGTGATAGTGAAGGCGAAGATAAACAGCTGGGACTACATCAAATTAAAGAGCTTCTGCACAGCAAAAGAGACAATAACAAAAACAAAGAGAAACCCCACCACCTGGGAGAACATTTTTGCACCCAACACTAATGATAAAGGACTGATCACAAAAATCTGCAAAGAGCTGATGAGACTTAACAACAACAAAGAAAAGAATCCAGTCAAAAAATGGGCAGAAGAGCTAAAAAGAAACTTCTCTGAAGAGGAAATGCAAATGGCCAACAGGCATATGAAAAAATGTTCAACATCACTTGTCATCAGGGAAATGCAAATCAAAACTACCATGAGATACCATCTTACACCAGTGAGAATGGCACATATTAAAAAAACTAGCAACAACAAATGTTGGCGAGGGTGTGGAGAAAAAGGAACTCTTCTGCACTGTTGGTGGGAGTGCAAACTGGTCCAACCACTGTGGAGAGCTGTGTGGAGATTTCTGGACCTACTAAACATAGAGCTTCCATATGATCCAGCAATTCCACTCCTAGGTATTTACCCAAAGGACACAGAAACATCCATTCCAAAGAACACCTGCACCCCTATGTTTATAGCAGCACTGTTTACAATAGCTAAGCTTTGGAAACAACCCAAATGCCCAAAAATAGATGACTGGATCAAGAAGATGTGGTACATATATACCATGGAATATTACTCAGCATTCAAAAAAGATAAACACATGCAATTTGCAGCAACATGGATGGCACTGGAAGGGATCATGCTCAGCGAAATAAGCCAAAAAGAAAAAGAAAAATACCGGATGGTCTCACTCATAGCAGGAATCTAGAAAACTTAAATAAGGGACCAGGAAAACGAATAACTATAAGAAAGTGAAAATCAAAATCAACAAAAAACTACGAACCAGAGACACTTTTAGGGGGGCGGGGGTGGGAGGGGAGGGATTGGGGTCAGAATGGGGGGGCTGCAATTGTATGGGGAATATAAAAATAAAATTTATTATAAAAAAAAAACATTTTAATAAACTCATTATATATTAATTTTCCATTACATTATCTATTTAGGTGGAGAAAACAATTTCATGATGAGTGAATCAGAATGTTTCTCTGGGCCATAGATCCTGGAGAATTGTCTCCTTGCTGCTGTCATAACCTCTGCTTTTTGATGACACTGTATCCCAGCTTTGTCATTACTTGTCGAACAGAATTACCACTGGGAGTAAATAGCCCCAAGCAGCAGGGTGCCAGAGTTTATAGTCCCCCAAGTGCTATAAAGTCAGCCATCCCTGGATTAAGCTTTTTTTATTTCTTGATTGTTTAATGTCCTGCATATTATAATGAACATTTTAATTCAGGAGTTTGGCCTTCTGGCAGTTTTCCAAAGGACATGCGTTTTGAAATCAACAAATAAATGAATGTTCCTTTCTTCGGTCACTACAAATTCTCACACACTGAGAGAATATTTTATGCCAGTGGCCATGTTAATTTTTAAGCTTGTGCTAACCTAGGGGTTGACAGCGCAGAAGAGGCAGCAGTGGGAAAGGATGGCATGTGCCCAAAACGGGCTTTGAGAGTTGGCAGCGATAAAGAGAAAGAAGAAATTATGACATTGCAAGATCACTTGTAATCAATTCTTCTATTGAGAACAAGAACATATTTTGGGGAGGGGCACAGTCACATTTTTATCTTTAAATGTACACTGAGTATTCAAAAAAGGGAATATGAATTGCAATTCTGTGAAGCTAACAAAGATTTTAGCTATAAAATGATGTATAATAGTTATTTGATGATGTATAATATAATGTATAACTATGATGTATAATAGTTATTTTAAATAAGAGAAAAGATATCCATTTTATTACAAGATATCTTGGCACATGCTTTGGAGAAAATTTATGAAAATTAGGCTGTATCTCAGGCAGTAGCATTTCTGATTTAATTCTGTGAAACCGCTGGCCCCAGTTAACAGGGTCCTGCAAGATGATCTTGGTCTATTTCTAATCTTGTTAGAAACCTGTAAGATCCGAGCAGTCATCCGGGGTTCTAAAGTTTGGCTCTGTGTTTCAGGTGCATTTTGGACTCCCAGAAAGTCATGAGAAGGAAATCCTTGGTGAGCGGGAGAACAAAGGCTGTGACAGGCTGAACATCCTGGGTTGACAGAGTTACCTGGGACCATGCATGTCTCATCTAAATCTGTGATCCTGGATTCTCTTTAGTGGTTAAGTCTGCTGAACTTGAGTGTAGGACCGAGCCAAGGAAAACCCTCCCTTTTATAGTTAACTAAGTTTCCATGGAGATGCAGCACAACACCCTACCATCTCAGGGGGTTACACTGGGAGAGTGTCCATGTGTCAGAAGCTGTGAAAAGACCGTTTACATATGTAATCTCCAATACTGATGATAACCCAGCAACACTATTACCATTGGTGCCATTTTTTTTTAAAGATTTATTTATTATATGAGAACTGGGTACAGGCCAGATGCATAGGAGAGTGAGAGGATTCACCAGAGACAGAGTGGGGAGTAAAACAGGCAGATTTATAGAAATACACTGCTGAGGGGAACAGCGGGCGAGACAGGAGAGGTCTGCTGCACCATGTGGGATTCTTGCCGGCCAGCCGGGATTGAACCCGCACTGCAGAGGCTGCGGACAGCTTCACGGTGTGGTGCCCTACCGCCTGCACTACCAGGGAGGCCCTACCATTGGTTCCATTTTACAAATGAGAACAACCAAGATTGAGAAAGTTCAAGTATAAAATTATTTTTGGTAGAATCACTGTTCAATCAAATCCAGGTCTGTCTGATTCGGAAAGCCATTTTTTTCTCTACTACAGCATACAAGTTTTGACATAATAACTTGTAGCTTTGGTAGTCTGGACATTAAGAAATTAATTATACTAAAGATGAAAGATCCACACACACACTAATTTGTGCTTGGGCATATGTAAAGTCATTTTAAAACAAATGTCAGTCACCTAAAAACAATTTTCTTTGGAATGCAAAGCTATTCAAATGATAAACATTATATTTTCCTGTGTGTAAAAATAGTGTTAAAATATTAAGTTATAAGCCCAAAGAAATGCATAAATCTTACCGCCTTCCTCAGGTTTCATGTCTAAGAGTTCATCTATGAATCCATTAGAAGGGAAAGAAAAATAAAATTTTAAGTCAGTTTCATTTTGTAAGATTTTTAGTCAAATTGTTATAATTAAATCACTTTCCTTAATTTACATTACCTGAGCATACAGTATATGTAGAACTTTTGTCTAAGGCAGATAATACACTTTTCCCATCTTCAGCTGTAAATATAACATATGCAACGGTTACCAGCAATTCAGAATGGTGCGCACGTTCATATGCCATTGCAGTATAAGCAAACACATAGCTTCAGAGAGAAATGGCATCTACAAGTGGTACTCATGCAGAATGAGGGGTCTTTGGATTACCTGTTATTCAAGCAGTTGGTTTTCAATGTATATTGAGCTAACAGCCTTAAATCTTTACTTTGTTTAGTTGATAACCTAGGAAACTATTTGGTGTTGATAAAACAATTCTCCTTCCATGGATAAATGTGTGATAAGCAATTGAATTGATTGTGCTAATGAACTTTAGTTACTAGGGGCTGCCTAAAATACAAGGGGAGATTATTGGGTAAAATAAGTCAATCTTAAAAAGCCCAATACTACGCAATTCCACATTTATAATATGCTAGAATAGGCAAAACTATGGAGACAGTGAAGAGGCCAGAGGCTACTGGGACTTGGTGGGAGAGAGAGATGAATAGGTGAAGCACAGGGGATTTTTATGATAGGAAGTATTCTAAATGATACTGTAATGATGGACACATGTCAAACATTTGTCAAAACCTACAGACTGTATGGCACCAAGAATGAATCCTAATGTAAACTATGAAATTTGGGTGATAATGATGTGTCAATGTTGCTTTATTGATTGTGACAAATGTACTAGTCTGGTGGAGGATGTTGACAATGGGAGAGGCTACACAGGTGTGAGGGTAAGGGCAAGAGATTAAGAGGACTTCCTTGTACCTTCTGCCCAGTTCTGCTGTGAAATAAAACCTAAACAATAAAGTGTGTGTATGTGTTGTATATATGCGTATGTACATATATGTAACAGAAGAGTCTTAAAACCTGGTTTGCTCATATGTCCATTAGACATTCTGCAGGTCACAGAATTAATGAGAATGACACTTTTTTGTAACAGCTTATATCATATGCATACATAAAACAAGGTAATCAACATTTACAATCTCCAAATATTATGCAAATACCATAAGCAAGTGCACATATTACAGAAAGAGAAAATATGTTTGCTCTATATTGTCACATATTATACAAATACGATTTGTATAATAAATATTATACAATATTTGTACAATTATACAATTATACAATACAATCATATACATAAATATGATTCACATAGAGTTACAGAACTTGAACACAAATATAATAAGTCAGAGTTTATATCTCCCTTTAAAACTAAAAATTTTCTATTGGATTACCTAGATCCCTGTCACATAGTGACCCCTGACCTTGTTTCCCAGGGACACTGAAGCTGGAGTGTGTCTAGAGATACAGAGAACTCTAATGTGGCCAAGATCAGGTCTGCCTTCCTTTCTGCCCTCATCTGCCATTGCTCCCTCTTCTCATGGTCTAGAGCACCATTCTTCTGACCTTCTCCTGGATCACAGTCTTTGTCCAAGCTGTTTCTCATGCTTTAATGGGTCTTTCAATATCACTTGACTGAGCTAGTTCCCTGATCCTCTCCAACAGGTGAGGTGTCCATGTCACACATGCTTGGAGCCCTCATTGCTCTCACCAATATTGGAGTTGGTCAATAACTTGTGTAAATATTATATTAGTACCAGCTTCCCCTTTTGACTGTAACCCCATCGTGGAAGAGGCTGACTATGTCTGGAGAGCCACTGTATGCACAAAGGTGGCTCTCCATGAACAACTACTGAATAAATAAACAAGTATGTGAGTAAGTGAAGGCATACATGTAGGAACAGATGGCATGCGGCCAAGCTAGGATAAAATAAGTAAGCATTTTTTCCCATTGAAAGGCAGGCAGGAGAACAGTAAATGAATCAGCAAGAGAGAGAGGAAAGTAAGTAAAGCCAGTGTTTGGGAAAACAGGAAGAAAAGGAGAGAGTGGATGAAAAGGATGAAGTCCCAGGTCTATATTGCCTCCCCTTATGGAGCAGAAAGGCTGCCATAATGAAGGGTGAAGCAGGGCCAAGAGTGTCAAGCTGAACAAAGTGTTGAGGTAATTTTAGTTATATGTCACCTGTAAAATGTTCCTTCCAACTCTAAGGATTTCAAGTCCCAGTGAAAGTCTCAGCATTATATAACCTTAGCTCTGCTCTACTGTAATTTATCATGCCTCCTACTTTTTTGAGAGAAGGACCACAAAAGAGCCTGGCAGTACTAACAGAAGACAGGAAGAGTAGGCCAGACCCTCACAATGCCTTGTATCACCTCCAAAGTGCTGATCCCTCTTTTAACCACAAGTGTCAGTGGCCCCAGGGATCTGGTATCTCTCATTACAGAGCAACCAAGGAATCACCAGGAAGAGCAATATCTCAGCTCATTTCTCCCCACATATCCCAACAACCAATATCCACCCCCAACATAATGAAAGTCAAAATATCACGCCATTTTACTAAAACTACCTCTTTAGTCCAAATGGCAGAACTGGTAATGGGAAGAGCAGCTAACCTATTATCTGCTGTATAAAGAAGCAGCCAAGTCTCAGTTATGGCTGCTCCTTGGAAATGCTACTGTTGACGTGAATAATAATGCTACCTTTTGGTTCAAAATATACAACCTTCTGTAATACTATTGGGTTGACTCACTGATATTTCACAATTTAAAAGTGAAACTGTGGGAAGCAAATTAACATAGACTTTTCTCAACTGGCAAAGAAAGGCCTAGGAGGAGTTAGCCAAAAAGGAAAATGAGTTGGCTGCTGAGCAGTAGTCTTTCAAAAGCAGATCTAAATAAGAGTCAAAACTTACTATTAAAACTAGAAGATTCCTTGTGCTGGTTTTCATCCTCTAATGAAATTAACCTTAAAATTAAAAAAAAAATAAAAGTTTAGTGGTCTAGTTCTAAAAATGTATTTATGATAGATTTTTTCACTTTTAACAGCACACACACAACTCTGAAGGTAAACATATTGTCATTCATTGTATACACTTCTGAAGGAAATAAATTTGCTGGTTTTCTTTTGTCCCAAGGCTGGTTAGTATCATCTTAACATCAGAATTTGGTTTCATCAGAGGCACATATGGTCAATTAAGTATAGAAAAAACAGATACTTACAGTTAAATTTTAAAAGATATAGCTAATAATTTTATGGGCTCATAATGAAAAGACTAGAAATATCAAGTGTTGGTAAGGATATAGAGAAAAAGGAACCCTCATACACTGTAGGTGGGAATGTAGATTGGTCCAGCCCCTTATGGAGAACAGTATGAAGGTTCCTCAAAAGACTAAAAACAGATCTATCACATAACCCAGCAATTACACTTCTAGGTATTTACCCAAAGAAAACAAAAACACCAATTTGAAAGGATATATGCATTCCTATATTCAAGGACAGAGGAGTGGATTAGAAGAATGTGGCATATGTACACAATAGAGTATTACTTAGCTATAAAAAAGATAAACTCTTGCCATTTACAATAACATGGATAGAACTGGAGGCAATTTTGCTAAGTGAAATAAGTCAGAAGCAGAACAAATATTGGATGGTTTCATTTATATGTGGAATCTAGAGAGACAAAACAAAGGCTCAGATACAATAAAACCAGTAACAAACCCTAGAAATATGACTGTGGAATTGAGGCTATAAGACGGGGAGGGGAAGGAAGAAAGCCAGAGTGGGGGAAGGGACACGATGGACTATGGTGGAGGACAATGTATGTCATGGTGGTGGGTATGGTTTGCTGGCATTTATCTGCAGAGGTTTGATCCTATGCCTCTAAATCACATACAGTGTTGTAAACCAATGATAGCTCAATTAAAAAAACAACAAAAAACATTTGTAGGCAGGTGTTTATTCTGATACCCAGTGTCACAGGAGAGGACACTTCAGGATCAGCTAAACACTGAAACGTGCAAATCGAGAAGACCTGTCTACTCAATCAGCTCTTACCCTACTTTAGTAAGATCATGACAGACACATATCAACACCCATATACTCTGCTGGACCCTCTGAACCTCCCTCTTAGCTCAGGGGTCCACCATTACTTGCTCTTACTGAACAAAATTCTAGTTAAATTTTCATTGTCATTTTAAATAGTTACTAGGGTTACGATTTTTGAGCTTTTAAAAGTGAAGTAATAAAATAATGAGAAATCTAAAATTAATCAAAACCAATCAAGACCATCTTAGGTAGTCCTGTTTTCAGAAAAGGTCAGTGCTTTATTTTGATTGCATTAACATATATAATAAAAGAAAGGTGCAAGCAAAGGACTATAGTGCAGAGTGCCTTGGTGGTGGGTGTGGTATGATAACATAATCTGAAGAGGTATGAACTACACCTCTGAATCATACACAGTGTTGTAAATCAATGTTACTTCAATTAAACATTAAAAACAAAAATGGTGAAAATTTGTCTCCATATTGAACTAATGAAAATTTCTAGTATTTGCTTTAAAATTAAAAAAGGGCTAATGTTGGCAGCAAATATTTCCGAGGGACAAAAATATATATTTAAAACTTCATTTAGAAACATGGCAAAAAGCAAAAGAAAGGAAGAAAATAAAAAATACATAAGCCTGTTTTTACCACAAGATTGTCATCTGATTTTTTTGGTATGGAAAAGAAATAGCACGTGGAGTTAAGGTGATGTATTTTGCTCTCTTAGGCCAGCTAATATACAGCTTAACTGTTCCTCCAGGTGGTTACATCTCAGTAGAAAATGACAAGGATTCATATTTAAACCTCTTCCTTGTTGTATGAGAACAGAAACCATGTACCATATACGTTGAAAAGTTGGTCTCGATATTTAAAATGACTGTAAAGTGGTGAGGAATGAAGACGGGGCACCACTTCCTGCATTAAAACTGCTGCTTCAAATAGAAGGTCTGAGTAGTACAAAACACGATGTCAAAGCCCAACTCTTTTGTATGGTAACATACAAAAGTACTACACATAGTACTATATGTGTTATGAGGCAATTTCAAAGGTCATATTTCCTAATAGAAGAGAAAAGCAGGGAGATTTCCTTTCTAGGACAGGATCTTGTAAGTGATAGTAGCCAAAGGAACAGAAGGGTCCAGAAATCAGAGCAAGCTGGAAGATGGGACTAACTGATGACAGAGAGCTGGGAACACTGGGATATGTGCCTTTCTTGCCCGAGTAAACTTCTCACAAGTGTGCTCCTTCTGAGACCCTCAAAACAGGTCTCTTATTGGGTAGAGTCCTGGCTCAGAAGGACTCTATGTACTAGGGGAGTTTGGCCCTAATTTTGATACATTACTCTGAGAAGTGAGCAAGTAAAGCAATTACCCTGTGTCCGAGACCCCAACAGACTTGGTCAGCAAGGACTGCGCTGGCCTTACCTGAGGGAAGACAGATTTTGCCAAGAGAAGTGGCCTGTGACTTACTGACTTGGCTCTTCCGCTGCAGCCTCCATACTTTCCTGCTGGGTGATCTTCTTCCTTTCTTCTTTCTCAACCAGTTTTTTCACAGGGTCCTGTAAGCTCTTGATTAAGAGCCATAGATAATGAAAAAGGGGTGGGGGATAAGAAAGGAAAGATCGTCACTAAAAAATTCAACAGCTGCTGAGTGCTGCGACGAAACCTTGATTTAAAGGTTTGAGGAGGTTACCTTGAAGTAATCAAGTGGACAAAAGTAAAATTTTACATGTTCTCAGAACCATTCAGAAACACAAGCTTATAAAGGAGAACAGTCTTGCCATTAGACTTTTGTTTTCTTTCTGTGATAAGTTATTCAAAAAAAGGCCTTTTGGCTATTGCTAACTTTATTTTCCATCTTTAACATGCAGCTAAGATAAACATTCTGTTCTGTTTGCAGCCCACACACTGACAGAGAAGTTTTTCTCTTCCAAAGATGAGACAATTTTATTTTATTTTTAATTTTGTTTGCTATTTTGCAATCTATAAACAGCTTACTTTTTAAAAAAGAAAGAAAACAAACCTTAAAGAATAAAAATAGTGATTTAACATATTTTGACAAGTTAACTCCCACGGATGGATAGAACAGGTGCATCCAAATCTTTGTAGATTAAAAATGGGTGAGAGTCTTTTTTTGGCACAAAATTTCTGGGAGTTATTGTTCTCAAGGTTCATGAAATATTTAAATAAAGTGATTTGAAAAAGCAAGTGCCTAGAAACTGTACACCAGTGACAAAGTCTCAGTAAGAAAAAAAGCAAAACATTTCTACAACAACTGAATAATGAGTTATCCAAAAAGAACTCTATTTCTGGCTCTAATTATAATAGGAACCTACAAATACAAAAGAAATATCCCAAGATAATTCTGCTTATGTTCTCAGAACTATGAAAATCCAAGTCCTCATCCTTTGGGCCTTCACCTCTTTCTTCTTCCCATCTTTCACTTTTCTAGCATGATGCACACACTGAAGAGGGCAATTAAGCTTAGTGACAGCTTAGTGGGGGGCTGGTGAAGATGGTCCAGAGGCTGGGTCTCAGCAGAGCAGATCTGTGATTGATTTTTGTGTCTGCCATGGGCCAGATGGACTCTTGTGTCAGCCCTCTGTACTGCCAGTTCTGTTTCACTCCCTGCATGGAATAATTTTCCTAAAACACCAGGCCAGCATGTTACTGTTGTTCTTGAGAACCCATAATAATTTTTATTTCTTTCGTGAACATTAATATTTAGAACCCTATTTAGAGGAGATCAGGAAGCTAGAGAGAAAGAGTGCTCACACACACCCCATTACAAGCTATAGTGCCCAGCAGGCCTTGCATCTCTTGCAGGAGGCTATTTCCAGCCTTCAGCAGAACTAACAGGGAGGTCCTGCAGAGGTTATTTAGGGAGTTGCTGGCCTTGGGTTCAGGAAAGCACCAAGGGCACTCCAACTTGCCCTTTTTTCTGTTTTTTTTTTTTTTTTCCTTGAAAACCCTGTTTGTTGTTGGAATAATTGATTGCTTTTGTCTCAGGTCAACACTTACCATTTCTAGTCTTAACCTTTCTGGCCAGTTTTCAAGATCTTCTAAAATGTGATCCTATCTTACTCTCCCAGATGGCTTCCCACAAACCTCCAAACATGAGCTTTCCATTCAATTAGTCCTGTCTCCACATTGTCTCCTATATGCTTGTTGTTCTCTTCTGTTTTGTTCATTCTGTTTCTTCAGCCTAAAAAGCTCATTACCTATCTGTCCACCCTTAAAAGTTCTAATAGTCTTTGCAAAGCCCAGGTCAATTACCATTATTTTTGCCACAAAGCTTTGCTCCCCAAGCATGCCAAATTCAAGAAAATCCTTCCATTTCCAAGCTGCATTTACAGTTTCATTAATACTTGATTACATTTATTCTGTATTGTTCTGTCTCTTAAAATATTTTTTAAATTAGAAAAATAATAGAACCACAAGTATGTTTGGAAAATAAAGGAAAAATTGCTTATAATTCCATCTCCCTAAAACAATGAGTCATTATTTTAAAATATTTACTTTTTTAAAACATAGACTATATAATTTGAATCACTGTATATAATATACCTTATAGACAGCAGATGTCCTTTTAACCATTGTAATTTGTGTATTTTATAATAAAAATGTGTATTAAAGTGGGAATATGAAAAATTTTACATACTTAATATAGAATTAAAATATGTAAATGTACATTCATTGATCATTATTCTAATGTAAAATCAGGCAGACTGAATGAAAAACACTGATTGGAGTTCTGAAGTATTTTCCTACATAAACCACATATATTCGGTATTATCATTATTTTTAATAATTCCCCATTTCTATAGATAATATATTCAGTTAACAATTAGTTTTTAGCAGCTACTAAGTGCCAGTTGTTATTATGGGTGCTGGGGATACATCAGTGAACAGGACAGATTAAATTATCACTAAGCGATGGGCTTAGGCACAGAATTAAAACAGGAGGATAGAAAATGGTTGGGCATTACTTTAGCAAGAACATTCTCTCTTGAAAGTGGCATTTCTACTAAGAGCTAAGTAACAAGAAAGAGCCAGCCATGTGCATCTCTGGAGGAACAGTGGATCCTGAGTGCATCCTAAAGGAGGGAAAGAGATGGCTTGTTTGAAGAACAGAAAGAATGTATTGGGTGTAGTGCTTGGATAAGAGTAAAAGAGACCCAGAAAAAGAGGCCAGCAGGGGTCACAGAGGGAGACTACTCTTTTACCACATTCATCAGAATGTTTCATCATATTCTTTTGCTCTTTCTTTTTTTAAAAGTTATTTATTTTTTTCACACAAGAACTGGGGTACAGGCCAGAGGTGCGGGAGGGGAGGTGATTCCCTGGAGAAAGAGTGGAGAGTAGAACAGGGTGGATTTACTGAAATACACTGCTGAGGGGAGTAGCGGGTGAGACAGGAGATGTCTGCTGCACCATATGTGGGTTAGCTCCCTGGCCAGGGATCAAACTCAGGTCATGGTGGTGATAGCGTTGACACTTTTGCTCTTTCTTTCTCTCTAATACATAACAACTAAGTGGAATCCATGACCCTTAGCTGGAGGGGGGAACGCTATAAAGGATAGTATAGAAACAAATGAAGCAATTAGAATATGGACTGTAGTTGAGATGCCTACTTTATTTTTAAGATTTATTTATTTATGCATACAAGAGCTGGGGTACATGCCAGAGATGCGGGGGTGTGGGTGGTGAGAGGATTCACCAAAGACAGAGTGGGGAACAGAACAGGCAGACTGAATGAAATACACTGCTGAGGGGAGCAGCGGGCAAGACAGGAGAGGTCTGCTGCACCATGTGGGTTGCTCCCTGGCTGGCTGGGGATGGAACTTGTGCTGCAGAGGCTGCAGATTGCTTCTTAGTGCGGTGCTTAACCCTTTGCGCCACCAGGGAGGCCCTGAGATGCCTACTTTTAAAATATACATATTCCAAAGCATCTGATAAAAGCTGGACATGCAAGTGTACACGTATGTAGTTTGGAAATGTGCAACCATGAGGAGTTCAACAGATGTCAAGAACTTATTCTTATCTATAGATCTGTCAATTACATAGTTATTCACACACACACACACACACAGCCCTTCCAGCAGTTTTAGTCCTCAAAGAGTTGCCCAACCCTGGTCAAACTGAAGCAAGTAATATTTTCAGCTCAGCTTCCAATAGTTCCAAGACTCTTTTCGATTTATGACGCTTGCCCAGGACACTGCGGTTTGATCCATTGTCTTCTTGTTTCATTTTCTTTTCAGCAATCAGAACTAGGCAGGGCCAGGACATGTCTGCTCTCAGCTGGCCGTGTCTAGCTGCCACTGTACTTGCCTAAGCCCCTGAGATGCCCTTGACAGCTCCATGGTTATCATCCTTCTGTCTCTAGCCTGACCTCCCTTCAAGACTACACTGCAGCCGGTCTCAGACAATCCCTTTGTAATGTAAACCACTCATTACTTCTTTTCAACCCCTTCCCCCATTGGGTCATTAGCAAAGACTCAATTGTTGGCTCCCTGTCACCACAATCATAGTTAAGTCACTATTGTGTTTCGCCAACAGATTGGCTGCAGTTCCAGTTGATACTTTATTATTAATAATTCCTGTCTTACAAACATTATCTTTGTTCCTATACCACTTTGACTGTTGCCATGCAAGATATGTGCTAAATATGTTCTTGATGCTTGATAAATGAATGTACATAAATTAGACCTCTTTACCCAAGAAATTCAAAGGTTCAGGGCAATAATAGGAAAATATTTATAAAAATCATAAGCGAAATTAATGCTTAGCATAGAGGCATGCTTATTAAATATCGATTTTCATTTCTTTTTATTGAGGCAACACTGATATATAACAATGTATATGATTTAGTGGATAAGCTCACAGAATGTCACCACACCACACCCACCACCAAGGCACCCATAACCCTTGACCATAGTGCTCTGGCCTACCCCATCCTTCCCCCTCTAGTAGCCTCAATGCTACAATCACAGTTCTAGGGTTTGTTTTGGTTTAGTTTTGTCTGTTCCTTTGTTTTGTTTCTGTGTGTTTCTATACATGAGTGAAATCATACAGTATTTGGCTTTCTCCTTGAATAAAGGGAAATTATCACACACACACACACACACACATACACACACCAGTTTCACTGATATATAATCCTATATCATAGACTTCTCCTATTTAAAGTTCATAATTCATTGACTTCTAGTAGAGTCACAGTTGTGTTACCATTACTGCAATCAATATTTGAATATTTTCAAGTGGTATTTCTTGAGGGCAAGAAAAAATTGTATATCAAAATAATCTAAATACTCCTCCATAGAGCCAGGCGAAAATACCCCACAACACATAGGGGACTATTTCTTATAAAAGATAGTATATATTGGAGATATAAATAAGCTAAAAGGAACTCTGAACCATTACAGAGGACAAATCATGTCCCCTTTGCTCTGTCATTGCTAGTTCCCAGATGTGACTGTCAGATGCAAGACATCCTACTTGGTGGACCACACCTCTCACCAAAGTTTGATTAAAAATGCTTGACCTAGGAAAGTGTGGAGGTGAATTCCTTAGATTATTTTGAAGTCCACACCACAGCTGAAAATGCTTAACCTGAAGCATCCACAAAAGTCAGAAGTGGGGCCTCCCTGATGGTGCAAGGGGTTAAGCACCGCACTATGAAGTAATCCGCAGCCTCTGCAGCATGAGTTTGATCCCCGGCCAGGGAGCTACCCACATAGCCCAGCAGACTTCTGTCTCTCCCGCTGCTCCCCTCAGCAGTATATTTCAGTAGACCTGCCTGTTCTGCTCCCCACTCTGTCTCTGGTGGGTCCCCTCACCCCCCACACCTCTGGCCTGTACCCCAGCTCTCATATGCATAAATAAATAAATTTTTAAACAAGAGGTGACCGAATTTTCTGTGTGACACAGACACCTGCTCAGGCAGAATGTCTCTAAGACTGGCTGACCATGCAGATGAGGCGGCCATCAGATGGAATTTTGAAGGCTTGGCTGATGGAAGCCACATTTAAGTCCATGTCCAGAAATGAAATTTCAAAACATCCTGTTTCAAAACCCCAAACTCACTAGGTCCCTCATGAAAATCACTATGTACTAACAGCGATGAAGCATCATTAAGACACATAATATAAGACTTAAAAGTTTCTCTTCAAACTTAAAAGACATTTCTCCAAAGAAGAAATGCAAATGGCCAACAGGCATATGAAAAAATGTTCAACATCCCTTATCATCAGGGAAATGCAAATCAAAACAACACTGAGATACCACCTCACACCAGTAAGAATGTCACATATCGGGCCTCCGCTGGTGGCGCAGCGGTTGAACTCTGGGCTGTGAGGCTGCTCGCCTCTGCAGCGCTGGTTCATTCCCCGGCCACTGGCGAGGGTCCCACCAAAAAAAAAAAAAAAAAAAAAAAGACACATATCAAAAAAACAAGCAACAACAAATGTTGGCAAGGATGTGGTGAAAAAGGAACTCTCCTACATTGCTGGGGGGAGTGCAAACTGGTCCAACCACTATGGAAAACTGTCTGGAGATTCCTCAGTCTACTAAAAATGGAGCTACCATACGACCTGGCAATTCCACTACTAGGGATCTATTTACCCAAAAGGACACAAAAACATTGATTCAAAAGAACACCTGTACAACTATGTTTATTGCAGCACTATTTACAAAAGGTAAAACTTGGAAACAACTCAAATGCCCAAAAATAGATGACTGGATCAAGAAAATGTGGTACATATACACAATGGAATATTATTCAGCAATAAAAAAAAAGATAAACTCATGCCATTCGCAGCAACGTGGATGGAGCTAGAAGGAATTATGCTCAGTGAAATAAGCCAGAAGGAAAAAGAAAAATATTGGATGGTTTCACTTACAACAGGAATATAGGGGAACCAAATAAGACATCAGTGTAAAAAAAAATAGTAACAGTGCAAAACAGACAATTATAAATCAGAGACATCCTGCAGGGGAGGAGGAGGGAGAGGGATCAGAGGGTGGGAGGGAGGAGCACAGGGGACTGAGGTGATGGTGCACGGGTGCCTTCCTTCTATTTCCCCATAGAAGGAAATTCTATGGGGACTCAATCTGAGGGTGTGGGGGGGCAAGAAAATATTGTTTAAAAATATAAATAAATAAATAAATAAATAAACAAATAAATAAATAAATAAAACGTTTCTCTTCAGAGGAAAGAATGTTTTTAGACTAAGTAACTTTTCTCTGTTAAGGCTGCACTGATATGCTAATAGTTTCCATCAATGCTTAAATGGTTTCAGGAAGCACACACACAAAATATAAGATCAGTGTGACAGAGGAAACAGCAGATCCAGATTGCAAAAGTGTCTTAGAAAGGAAACAGCTTAAGATAATAATGGGAGTTACTACTTCCTGTATTAGGAAAATAAAAGCAACAGCAACATTCATCTGAATGAAAGCAAAACTATTCAGCAAAACAAAATTTGCAGACAAAAGGACAGCAACCAGCCTTAATAGAATGACTTAAATTTTATGTTCAGCACTTTGACAACTGGGCAGCATTTTCTGTAATCTTTAATTGTGACATTTAATTTTCTTAGGCTACATCCTATTACTTACACTGTATGTCTATGGAGGTACAAATAGCTGTGTATATAAAGGGAAATAAAAGTACTCAAAATAATGAAGCATGGTTAAAAGATGCTGAACACACTTGGGTGCATGCTTTTGTTTATATAATGAGTAGCACATGAGGAGTGAAAAGCAGAGACCATAATGTGTACGAACCGTGCAATTCATGTGCATTTGGCACAAGTCTCCCTCACATATATATGTATATATGTATATATATATATATATATATACACACACACACACACACACACACATACACACACACAACACTATTCATTCACCTAGGACCAAAAGGTACTCTTGAACTGTACTGTACAACAAAAAAGTTAGAGTACAATTAGAGAAAAATAATCATAATTAAAATGTGTAATCTCAGTCTTTAAAATCAGATGAAAATTGGACATGGGGAGGCATCACTGTGCCAGGAAGATGGACTCTGGAAATAGATCAAGTGGTGCTGTGACGTGGAAAAGAGTCTTCACCCCTTGGGGAGCATCTGTTTATCCATCAGACAATTTATTGAGGAGCAAGCATATTTTTCTGGGTTCCTTATGGGGATTAATGCAGATAACAATTCTGTATAGGACCAGACTCACAGTAAGCTCTCAGAACATGTTTTCTTGTCAACTTTTAAAAGAGCTAAAGGAATTGCCCACCTGTGAATGTGCAGGTACATCTCTTTTTCTCCTGTACCTAATAAACCTGTTCTTTTAAAAAGTGACAAAAAAGGGCTGCCCTGGTGGTGCAAGGGGTTAAGCACCACACTATGAAGCAATCTGCAGGCTCTGCAGCACGAGTTTGATCCCTGGCTGGATAGGGAGCAACCCACATGGTGCAATAGACCTTTCCTGTCTCGCCTGCTGTTCCCCTCAGCAGTGTATTTCAGTCAGTCTGCCTGTTCTGCTCTCCAGTCTATCTCTGGTGAATCCTCTCACCCCTCTATACTCGCATCTCTGGCCTATATCCCAGCTTTTGTATGCATAAATAAATAAATCTTTAAAAAAAATAAAATGTGAAAAAAAGAGCTAAAAGGAATTAATGTCTGAAAGACTCACTTGTATTAGGTACTGCACTCCATGTTCTACACAGCTCACAAAACCAAGATACATTTTGTGTGTCTCTGACTTCCTGACAGGGAATTGAAGACCCAGAGAGTTGTAGTAACTTGCTAAAGGCCACTCAACCACTACCAGGCAGAAGCAATATATGAATCCAACATTTCCAACATTTTATAATGAATTAAGAAATAGTACTGAAGAGCCAAGCCCAGAATAATTATTTAACTGCCTTTTCATACAAAGTACCGAGGAGATCAAAATAATCTTCCAAACTCTAAAGGAAGGGTCACAGGTTCCCAAGTATCTGAGGGACTGACGTATGAAGCATGGTTTTCACCTTCAAGCAAACACTTTACATTGTCATTTTTTAAAGACATTTATTTATTTATGCATACATGAACTGGGGTACAGGCCAGAGGTGTGGTGAGTGAGAGGATGCACCAGAGACAGAGTGGGGAACAGAACAGGCAGATTGACTGAAATACACTGCTGAGGGGAGCAGCGGGAGAGACAGGAGAGGTCTGCTGCACCATGTGGGTAGCTCCCTGGATGGCGATGGAACTCGTGCTGCAGTGGCTGTGGATAGCTTCATAGATTGTGTCTTAATCCCCTGCGCCACCAGGGAGGCCCTACATTGTTATTTTTAATGGAAAGCTTATAGCTGTACTTTTTAAGTTAGCACTTGTGCTTTCTCCTGCCTTCCTGCCTCACAGCCAGAAGTGCCACCTGTAAGAAGTGCCACATGCCTGAGTGCAAAAAGCATGAGTGTCCCCCTGCCCAGAACTATGGCACACTGGGCATTTGGCCTGGGCATTTCTAGACTTCTCTGGGCTTCAGTTTCCTCACTTGAAACATGGAAACAAGAATAAGTATGCCCCACTTCCCAGGTTATTTTGAGGATTAACTAAAATATATGTACTTCCTATATGTCAGTGCTGAGCCTACAGTATTGCTAATTAAAATAGCCAACCTTGGTGCACAGGTGTCCTGAATACCCTGCCAAACTCTCCACGACATGATTTGACCTCGTCCTTACAGAGCACGGGGTATAAAGGAACTACCCACATAATGACAGCATTTTTTTCTTTCCTGTCAAGGAAGAGCTAGGGGATGAGAAGGGTGGGAGAGGGAGATGAAGGACAACCTCGCTGTTCTTAGAAGGCCTGATCTTAGCTGCTTGGAAAACAAATGCCAGTCATCAGAAGGGATGGGTGAGCTGAGGACCAGCCACACTTGGATTTGTCCACTTCAGATTTCAGTGGCCAGTCCCTTAACACCCTCTTGTCCCAGGGCCTGGATGAATCCCAGTTTGCATTTTCCAATGATCGGGCTGGAAGCAGCTTGGGAAATAAATTGTTCTGCTAAGTGCCGTGTAAAGTAATGACATTGAGAGAAAACTTGAAAGTCTAAAAGGATATTCTGGATGCTCGCCATGAGTAATTGCCATGTTGGGACTGGCAACTAAAAGAGCATTGCAGAGATATTTACTCAATTTTCATAAAAACTATTATGGCTTTATTTTCAAAGCAAGTAACTACAGAGCCATGTGGCTTGTCGGTAAATGTTCAAGTGATTAACTGAGAAATGTGGAGGTGGGTGGAAGGAGACTGCTAGGCATATGAGTTTGAGAAAAACAAAGTTTAAGATGGCTTTTTTTTTTTTTTATTCAGAAAGCTAAAAGTATTCTGTTCTCTAGAATGATGTTCCATACAACAGTACTAAGTCCTAGACCCCAGAAGAGAAAGGAAGGAACATTAGCACATCTGTTTCGATGGTTATTTTTAAACATGCTCAGAGACAGGTTTTCAAATTCAGATTTTCTTAGAGTTAAAATCTTGGCACAGATCAAGAACCAATTGTGAAGCCAAACTGCATTTTTTAGAAATTAGTCCTGTAGTAGGGGGTTGGGGGTGGGGATGTCCTCCAGCCTTTCTTGCCTACAGGCCTGCCCCACCCTCTCCTATCCCGAGGGAATTACATGGGCCTAGACTGGGGCTTGCAGGGCTGAAGTACAGGTTTCAGAGTGCAGCTGCCAGAGCGTGGAAGTCAAGGAGGGAGTGGGCTGGATTACCCTGGGTGAGGTCTGCCAGACTCAGAGCCCATGACCATTCACAACCCTCCCTGTGAAACTCACTGTAAAATGCCTAATCTAAGATGAAAACAGTGACTAAGAAAGTAATTTAAGTTAAGCTACAGACACTGGCATCCTCTACAAATCCTTCTGCATTGATAGTTATCAATGATGTTCTTCCAGATCCATTATGAAATTCTTGATAAGCCCATTCCTATCACCCTTAGCAGGGGGCTATTGGTGCCACCACCATGGCTGTCACCCCCACTATCACCACCAGCTCAACCACATGGCCTCTACCACCACCACCACCACCACCACCACCACCACCACTAACTGGCTCCAAAGCAGGTGCTCTTGTATACTTTGCTTTATCATGTAGCCAGAGTGAACACTTGGCTTTCTTTCCCAAAGCACTGGAATGGAGCATGTCACAGTAATATACTATATACTTTGCTACTGGCCATTTTCATTAAATACACTCAGATCTCTTTAAAACTACAAACAAAGAGGGATACACTTTCTCCCCAGCCAGTTCCCAATGTCCTTTTACAAAGGGCCCGATGTCGACTTCTCGATGAAGACTTCATCTCAAGACACAGGCCAGCGTGCCAGTTAGGGGAGAAAACGCTCTTGATACAAACAGAATTTTAAGGAAAAAGCCACTTGACTCCTGAGAGCTTTTTTTTCCTTTTCCATTAATGCCTGTTCTGGATCTGCAGGGAAATGTGTAAGTAAATGACATCCCAGAAGGATGAAGCAAACGTCACCATATCTAAAGAATGATAATTTAATACTGATATGGTTTTCCTAAAGACACAATTTCATTTAGTTCAAAAAAACTTTAAATTCTCAGTCCAAATTACTTTCTCTAAAAAGGTGACAATGTTTTCAAGATATGATTAGTAACATTTCATCCCTATTGTCAAGTTTGGCTAATTTCTCCCACGTGAAAAATATTCCCAGATGATTTAGAATCATTATAAAATTAACACATTAACGATATCATGCAAAATATATATGTTTAGTAACATTTCAGTGGAGCAATAAGTACCAATTGTTTGAAAATAAGAGATTAGGTTTTTTTTTATTAGAAATATTTAAAAAGATAACTCTCTACATTAAGTTATCATTATTAGATTAAATTTTTTGTAATATTAAATTTCAAAGCTAAAATTTCTATGAAGTAAAAATGCTACAAAACTCTATTTACTATTAAATCAAAATGATGATGGAATATTCCAATAAAAGTAGAATCAATATAACCATATCAGGCATTTGTAAAAAGCAATAGTTCTTGGCACATAAAACATTACCAAAGAGTAATTACAATATGTCAGAATGATCACTTGAATATTTTTCTTCAAGTTGTGGAGACTCTATTCACTTTTATAATAAAATCATTTTGGAAAAGAACTATAGGTATTTTCTAGAGAAACGCTCACTAGAAGTAAAATTTGAACTTCTGGGGCATGAGTTATATCCCTGTAATTCTGCAGCAAAAGACTCTTCCCTCCAAACAGGATGCACTGAGTGTTTAACACATTAATTATCATCCTTCATCAAGCATAAAACTAACAGTCAGGAAATACAGCTGCAATGGCACAATTACCAACACACTTGGAATATACCCTGCAGCAAAGAAAACAAATGGGTTGCTTTTCATTAACAGAGCCTGGCAAACCTCTTGAAAGACAATGTTTTCTTTCCAGCCAGAGTCCCAAAAGGCATTTAAGGGGCCATTTGCTTAGGTAAACCCAGGGAACAAATACATTGTGCAAACATTTGTTTAAATTTCAAAATATCCATTATCAATATACAGTGCCATTCAGAAAAAAAAATTATATATGAGTGTGTGTGCATATATATACACTTAAAGATGACTTTATCAAATTAATATTTTTTAGATACAAGGTGCAGCTTTAAAAATTATTAGCACAAGAGGGTTAGTAAGTCAAATTATATCTTCAGTACCTGATGATGATACAAAGGTACAATGGTTTTTGTTTTCACATTTCATGGC
Source organism: Talpa occidentalis (assembly GCF_014898055.3). Taxonomy (NCBI): domain Eukaryota; kingdom Metazoa; phylum Chordata; class Mammalia; order Eulipotyphla; family Talpidae; genus Talpa; species Talpa occidentalis. The sequence continues at coordinate 89,030,498 of NW_026555331.1, forward strand.
AGACAAAGCAATACAAAAGGTGCCTCTGTTTTATATGATAAGGAGCTGTGTAACCGTGACATTCAGATATGTAAATTTGGGCCCATATAAAGAAAATAAGTTAAGTTGTTAGCTTTAGATTCTGATATAACATGTCACCATTGAAAGCCTAGATGAACAGCATTCTGGAGAGGTAATAACAGAATAGTTTATTTGGTTGATTTCTGAACAGTTAACATTTTTAATATTACTGGAATCTTATTATGCCTTAACAGATATATTACTTCTGAGTTTATATTGTCATTAAATAATAAACTCTTAACTTTAACCATAATTTAAGGAAGGCTCCAGGGATGGAAAAGGCAATGGATAGTCATCTGTCAAAAATATTTGTATTTATGACCTGAACCAATTTTGTCAAACTTTAACTAAATTTTCTGCCCAGAAATCCTTTAACATATCAGCTTGATCTCCTTTGCAGAACAAATATCATGACAAAAGTTAAGAAGCCATTTTTCCTCATCCTAGGAGGCCAGGGAGACACACAAGAAATCCTCCATGCTTCAATTTCATGTTTTCATATTGTACTTACCATGCAATTATCTCAAACCTAAACTTATTTTAAAGTATATTAGGGGTAGGTATCATTCACCTTCCACTTGGCTCATGTGTATTATGTACAGTTGCCTTTCAAAAGGCAGACAACCTTTGAATTGTAGTTATTGTAAAATAAAGTCTGAAGCACATTCATGCCCTAACACCACAAACTCTCTGCTTTATCAAAGAATTATCCATAGGATTCTGCTCAGGCCTGTATAGGAAATGTGAATAGTACACGCTATGATCATTTTAATCAATCTGCTTGGTTAGGGAAATTGCTTCCTAAGGAGCTGAAAGCAGCATCAGTAAATCACAAGGAAGGACGCAGCGCTTGCCAACAACAGGGCATGCTGTGCTCAGGAAGGCTGTGTGCTGTGTGCAGACAAAGGGACATGCCTAAGAAATAAAAGATTCCTCTCCTTAAGTGCTTACAGTCCAGTTGACAGACCAAAAAAGTGTCACTCTGAATGTGATTACCATGTCAGCAAGTGCCAATGATGAAGCAAGTGACCTGCTGATGGGGATAATGAAGAACAAACTCCATGGCCAGATCAGGTACATCACAAGGTGAGTGAATGGTACTTGGGTTCCTTTTGGGACCTTCATTTAAAGGGCCAGGATTTTAGGTTTTTGTCTTGGTACTTTTGTAGATGCGGTAATACTATGAACATCTCAAAATCAAATAGATGTTTCAAGGCAAAAAATAGCTTTTCAATGTTTTTTTCAAGTAAAGTGATGAGACACTGACAAATTGCCTAAAAAACTAGAAGGAATTTTAAGGTGTGCCTTGTAACTAGTTCGTCCCAATCTGGCAACAAAACCCCCACGGTTCTCTCACAAATCTCAAATTTTTTGGAGAACATAAGTCACTTCTTATTTGATATGTATTTACCCTCAGCAGCCATTAGGGAGAAAACTAATTTCACATTCAGTTGCAATACTGAGAATCAGACATTGTGCATTTATTCCTTTTGAGTTGAGACATTGAGTTTAATGCTGCATTTTCGATTGGAAAAGATTATTGAGGTCTTGTGGAAAAATTCAATTCTATATTCGATGGTACTCTCAGAATAAAATGGTATTTGTCAGAAGTAATAATGGAGAAAGGAAAAATACCTTTGCAAGCAAGCATATTTAAATTTAATAATTAAAAAGGGGAGGAAGTGTTTTGACTTTTACGATCATCTCTTTAGCAACAGCAAACAAGTATTTTAAAGGAGCAGGAGCTCATTAGACTCAAGTTCACAACAATTTATCTCCCAGTAACACATATCTCAAGGTTCAACTGGTGTATTTGGGTTGTTGTAACTTATTCTTACATTGAATGCTGATGCATTAAAAAAGACTCTGCTAGAAGACATGGTTCTCTTTTGACATTTGGAATCTGTTGGAATAATGATGCTTACTGCAGTAGATATTTTGATAGAAACAAAATTTTACTTTTCATAAAAATTTTTCATGGAATCTCTAGCTTCCATACCTTTAAAGTAGTGAATTCATAGGGCTGATAACCTTTGAAGCTCTCATGGATGGCTGCCATAGTATGAGAAGTTTTCTCCCAAAAATGAAGCAGGGTGGTCTGAAAAGAAAGACAGTAAAACTATCAATAATTTGAATGCCTGGTTCTAGTTTAAGGGCTTCACAGAACTGTGCCCATTATTGGCTTTCAGGATTTTCCAAAGTTGATTCCATCCCATTTGGAAGGATTATTGTCCATGTTCCACTTAAACCCTATAGTTTAAACAAACTAGATGCCTTCCCATTTCCTCTAATACTGTTTCCCATGACTTATTCTGTGCCACTACATGGGACTTTGTCACCTTTATCTCTGTACTTGTGTCATCTGATCCAGACTTCAAAAGTCAGGCTTTCACCACTCACAACCCTATCTTTAATAATCTACTATTTTGGTGCTTCCTCAACTGATCCAGTTTCTCCCGCCACAAACCATTACGGACTTCTTAGAACATATTTCTCCCAGCACAGCCTGCTTTGTCCCAGAGATACAGAGAATACAGTCAGATTTTACTGTCTGATTTCTTTCTTAAACTTTAAGTTCCTTGAAGATAAGGAAATGGGCCTATTGATTTTTATACTACCTATAGCAAACTGAGTTTAGCATGTCACACTTAGTAGACTCCAAATAACAATGTTGATAAATACATATGCTATCCTGAAAAAATTCAGAGGCCATGGGAAGTCAAACACAGGTTCATTAAATGATGAACGGTAACTATGCCAGTAAATTCAACTGTGCTGAGTGAATTCAGAGGAAGCTTTCTAAAAGGATACAGCATTCAGTCTGGTCCATCAAACATAATGGAATTTGGAATAGCACAAGTTAGGGGTGAGGGGTGGGAGTGAGGGTGGAGGTGGACATGGTGGGGTGGGTAGGGAAAGGTTTCCAAACAGAGGATACCATCTAAGTAAATGCAGAGATGAGAAATCATAGTGCATATACAGGAAACAGCTAATATTCTGTTTGACTAAATTGTAGGACTCTAGAAAGGAAAAATGGGGGAAGTAAATTATGAGAAAAACATTCAGAATTTCATAATGCCCAAACCATACTTTAATGCAAGCATCTTTTTTTTTTTTTTTTTTTTTTGGTTATCTAAAGGTCATAAGATTCTTGGTTCATTGGAACAAATATCACTTTGTTACCTGGTATGTTGCTAGCATATGAGACAAGAGATTGCATCTGCTTGCTCCAAGAAGATCCACTTTTTGACACACATCCATCTTCAATTTGTCAAAGCTTTTTTTTGCAAGACGAACCTGTGTTTGTACCTATGAAAGTAAAAGGGAAACTCTGAATCACACAAACTCTTAACTAGTTAACGTTTTCCAGTGAGTAAATAAAACAACAGGCTTATCTCTTTCTTACTTGAAAATAACTTTGAAAATTCCAGGTACATGAGAAGGTCCTACAACATACCTTCTTTATTGCAAAAGGACCTAAAAGATAGTACTACATATCATGATTTTACACACACTTACCATCCTAATTATATTTTTCTCTGTTGGATTAAAATTTCTCTCAGACATTCATAAACTGACCATAGTGAACCTGGAAAAATGCAGGGTGGAGGAAGTAACTTTGCTCTATTGTTCTCCTCTAGTTCTTTGAAATTGACTTCCCATATACTCTTCACATGTCCCCTAATGTTAACATCTTAACGTTTGTTAAGTATATGCGTTAAAACTATGACAGTACACTAATGTAATCAATTATAAATGACAGACACCATTTGTATTTCATCTGCTTTTTCATTAATGTCCTTTTTTTTTTGTTCCAGGATCCACTCTAGTATAGCACAGAAGGAAATTGTGATACAGCCTAACAAACAATCCCCACAGATAAATTTGTTTTTAAAAGATGTATTTATTGGGCCTCCCTGGTGGCTGTAGCCTCTGCTTCGCAGGTTCAATCCCGGCCGGCAAGAATCCCACATGGCACAGCAGACTCTCCTGTCTCTCCCGCTGCTTCCCTCAGCAGCGTATTTCTTCAGTCTGCCTGTTCTGTTCCCCGCTCTGTCTCCGGTGAATCTTTTCACCCTCCCACCCTGGCCTGTACCCTGGTTCTTGTATAAAAATAAATAAATCTTTAAAAAAAAGATGTATTTATTTATATTTGCATAGAAGAATGGGGGTGTAGGGAGAGGTGCAGGGGGTGAGAGAATTCACCAGAGACAGACTGGGGAGCAGAACAGGTGGATTGACTGAAATACACTGCTGAGGAGAGCAGCAGGTGAGACAGAAGAGGTCTGCTGTGCCATGTGGGTAGGCTCCCTGGCCGGGGATTGAATTCAGGTCATCATGGTTATAGCATTGAGTATAGCATTGAGACTTAATCCTTAGGCCACTCTGGGGGCGAGGGCGGGGGAGGGGGGGTTCTTACAGATAAACTTTCAACTATGATGAGTGCATAGGCACACTAGCACCCTTCACCCACTTTCAAGCCATATACTAATTCAGGGATGGAGTGATGGTTAGGGAAAGGTCCAGAAATGTCTATTCCACACGTTATTTCATAATAAAACATAGAGTTTTAAAATTTAATACGGCAACAGCAAAAATGGTGAAGTCATAATTTCCCTTTCCTCTAATCTGAGGCACCACGACATATATTTTAGCAGGAAAAACTAGCCAAATATTAACTTATCTCAAGTAATTCACATGCTTGCAGTTACCAGGCTGGTGACTGCAAGCTGATTTATTAATGAGCTGACTTACTATAATAGCCATGTCATCACAAGAGACCAGGAAGGAAAGGAGGGCATCTACCATAGTATCATCATTACCTGGTGACCTGGTACAAAGCATGTGCTGAATCCAAATTTAGTGACAGAATGATGAAACTTGCCAGGTCATTTCAAAAGGTAAAATACCTAAGTACCATTTTAAAGTAGTTTTAGAAGTGATAAAACTTAGGAAAATAAGCATGGAGATTATTTGGTATAAAATATATTAATTTTTACCACCAATAATGCTAATTTACATTCACAGTTTACAAAATTATAGGGCATTACATAATGACAGTAACAACTGATACAACTTAGTTTACATAATTCACAATGCACACCATTTAATCACATGCTGGAATTGTTCTGTCAAAGCTCTGCTATTCTGCCTCCTAAGCAACTTAAACAAGTCACTGGAAAATCAAGAAGTTCAAAAGTACGACTACACCAGAAATACAAGTATCCCTATAGAATTTGATGCTATTGGAAATTAATGAGGCAGTACATTCTATACCTTATTGACAGAATATGAATAGGGCATTGTGTTGATAGCTATATAAAATCGTTTCTAAGAATTCCTCTGTATTCTTGGTCTGCAGAACTGGGAAAACCAAAGAACAGAAATCAACAAGCTCCACAAATACTGATCACATCATGAACTTGAATCCCAGAACTCTATGATTCCACACTGTAGAGTGGAGAGACTCTATGTAAAGCTTCTTGGAGCTCTGACTGAAAAGGGTTTAGGATGAGTTCAATATCAATGATTTTCTGCCTTCCTTTGAAAGGGATAGGGAGGGGTAAAAAAATCAAACCAGCATTCCAGAGGGAGAAGTGGGGGTGCAGAAGGAAAGATATTTAAGCAGTTGAAATCCTCACTACAGGTTCCCCATTGGGTCACCAGTTCCTCAGGCCAGGAAGACTCCTCTACTGGGATCCTTTCCAGGTATTAATAAGTTCTCACCCTTTTCCTCTGGTGGAAAGGAAATGAGTATGGGTGAGCTTTCACATTTGCGTTTATTCAACACATTTACTGGGCACACATTTTGCATAAACATCCATACAAGGCACTAGGGTATCTGTAAAGAAATAAGACATATGGCAGGTAATTGATAAATATCTATGAATGAGTGCACATAAGCATATGGATCAGCTAATCTCTTGGGGAAGACAGTCAAGTTACCACTATACTATAATACAATAGAAAAGCACAACAGTAGAACAACAGATAATGTGGAGGTGTTGGGGGGGTGGGGCAGGAATGTAAATTGATAGCATGAAAGCCCCAACTAGCGGCCTCTCAGCGTATTCAACCTTTGCCTTCTAACTTTGAATTCCCCTTCCACTCTGATGCTGAGCTTGGCCATATGACTTAGTTTGGCCAATGGGGTTTAAACAAAAGCGATGAAACTGAAAGCTTGAAAAAAAAGATGCTAGCATGCTTTCACTTTCTTGCTCCTCAGAGATGATCATGGGAATATATGCTGGTGCTGACCTGAGAACATGCCTGGGTTAGGGGGCTGGAGGGATGTGAGAGGCTTGTGCATGCAAGAGACCTGGACAGATCAGCCTTCAGTCAGCCGCTCCCCAGACATGTGGAGGAGTCATCCCTTCCCCACCCAGAGATGACCACAAATACCTGAGTGAGCCCAGCAGAGAAGAGAACTGCCCTAGTCACCCACAAACGAGTGAGCAACAAGAAATGCTTACTGTTTTAAGCCATCGGGTGTTATGGTTACTTAATTCACAGCATTATTATGGTCATGGAGCACCAGAATAAACAGTAAGCAGGTAGACAATGAGTGGTATCTGAAGTGGGTCTTCAAGCATGACTGGGAGTGCACAGTAAACACAAGTCATCCACAAGATTTTCTAATAAATTCCAAAGTAATTTTTTGTGGGGATAAAAAATTTGTTTTTCCTTTAACATAATTGCTCACAGATATCCTTTTATCTGAAGAGAAAACTGAATTCACTTGCTTACAACATAAAGCTCATGAATTAATCTACTTTGAAATGTGCCCTAATTTAATTTTGTTAAGTAATTTTAGAAACCTAGAAGACTTCCAACACTTGACCCAGTGAGTTCTGAAAGGCCATATGCTTTGTGTGTCAACAATGATTATTAAAATACTTAATGCACTGCTGACTTTCCAAATGGTGAGCCCTCTCCCTGCCAAATGAGAAGGATGTTACACTGTTGGGCATTTCGAGTATGGGAAACTTCATTTAATATTTTGTGCTCCATGATTGATCTCTAAAACACATCTCCAGTCTGCAGTCCAAATACAAAACACCAAGGGCACAGTCAAGCCGAGGCACCACCAAGAGTTTAATTTCATATGTTTTCAGATGCACTTAAGTGAAAAATGTCATGATTATTATTCCTTTCAATCCCAGATAAATTATATACAATTACATAAACATCTTGAGGAGGCCTATGGGTTTCAAGGTTCTTTAAAAAAATTTCAAATAAATTTACCCTTTGTTTATTTCTTGCTTTTATTTCTGTTACCCCACCTTCCACCTCTAATTCTCCAAGTTCTAGGAAATGATCAAGCATGTTCGATCCTGTTTAGTGCAGGTTCCGCTTTCCTCAAGCTGCAGAAATTCAGTTTACCAGAGAAAGTAGCAATGTCTTGACTGCTTCTCTGTACTTGTTACTTCTAACCTGAAATTCTACCTTTTAGCCTGAACTTGAACTGCATATGGTGAAGCCAAAGCTATTTATCCTCTTAATTCAATCTGATTTCCCCATCAGGTGGGAAAGATCTTCATATTACTCCACAACCAAGTAATTTGAGTGTAGTTTATATTTTTTTCTACATACTCTCTTTTATAGACTAAATAAAGCAAAACAGTTCATATTTTCTTTCAAAAAATGGTTCTGCCTCCCTCCAGCCAGCTATTCATTTACCAAATACTTATGAGTTTCTTTGATATACTGGAAGCAGTGAGCGAAATGGAGTGGGTCTCTGCCCCACTGTCATGGAGGTGACAGTCCAATGGGCATTTTCACATCAGTGAGGCCCATAACTACAAACTGAGTGAGGTGCTCAGAAATAGGACTTGGTGCCGGATTAGATGTCAGCGTGCAGAGATGACTTCCACGTATCTGACCATTCCAAATCCAGTATCACATCTGATTTGCCTTTTCTGCTAGGTGACTAGACTCTACCAACTTCTTGTGGAGACCTCAGACCACATCAGAATTTTTGGTTTCTTATCAGTCTCAATAGCTGATCTGTTGACCCCTATTTTACTCCAAGCCAGCATTCTGCATTCAGGGAAAATACTAAGATCAGAGAATATACAAATACTCTCTTTCCTTTTAGTAAGGTGTCACAGAGAAATTCTAGTCTCTCGGCCATCACTTAGAAACAGAAAGTCAAATATTTAGCTTCATTAAAAGAGGACCTTTTTGTCTGTGAATAGTGACTCAAAACCTTTCACGGGTCAGATAATCGAGTACCTTGCTGAGTCACTTTATTGTGCATGACTTATCATATACTTATTCAGTGATGGCAGGAGCAATGTTGACCTCGTATAAAGCACACAAGTAAATGTAAGTGAATGTGTGTGGACCACCAAGTGTAGTATTTAGGGACTATGTTTTGGTCCACCCTCTACAAGACCCTTAACCCATTTTGAAAACATTCCTTCTCTTTATTCTAACCATGTGATTATAATTGGGGCTGGATTGCTCTTTTACAGGCTACCCTCTCCATTCCCACTGACAGGCAGAGGGATGGGCATCTTAAACCAAGGTGAGGCAATCATCTTGTACCATGGCTGGCTAACTCAGGGAAAGGTACCTGGAGTGGAACTGGATGAATGGGAGCCCTTTCTGAGGCTTTTTGAACTTTGAACCAGAGAGAATAAGTCTCAATCTTTCTCTAGAAGTTAAAGCAATACGGGCAGGAAATCCTGGCATTTGAGTTTTCTGTGAAGAAAACTGGGCTGTATGAATAAAGGCGACACACAGAGAAATGCATAGGACAGAGACGAAGTTCTGGTAGTATCTTGGATCCATTTGCCCATTCTATGGTTACATGGGATTTCCAATTAACCCCCCTTGACCTCAATGAATTCAAGATGAGTTTTTGTTACATGGACCCTAGCAAGCACTACTACAGGCTGCTCACTGCTTCCTTTTTGGAAATTCTTATGATAGGCTCTGAGAAGTTTTATGGTAAAAATCCCTTTCTAACTTTATTTAAGTGTTTCTAAATTTTATTTGAACAGAGAACCCTTCCCAAATATCATATGACCTATCATATGCTATCAAATTTGGAAGGGAGAGAAATCTCTATTTTACAGAAGAGGAAAGCAAGACCAAGATATTTATCTATCATGAAAAAAATGAGCAATGATGTAAAGAAATAAAAAATAATAAAAAAGAGGGCCTCCCCGGGCCTCCCCGGTGGCACAGCGGTTGAGCGCTGGGTTGCGAAGCTGCCCGTGGCCTCTGCGGCGCCGGTTCGATCCCCTGCTGCTCCCCGGCCACCTGAGGAGGGTCCCACATGGCGCGCAGACCTCTCCTGCCGCCCGCTGCTCCCCTCAGCAGTGTACTTCGATCCTTCTGCCTGCTCTGCTCCCCGCTCTGGCTCTGGTGAATTCTCTCACCCTTCCGTGCTTCTGACTGTACCCAGTGCATGTGTAAACAGAACAAACAAACAAAACAAATAAATAAAGAAATAAACATGCCTCTATAAAAAAAAAAAAAAAAAAAAAAAGAGGGCCTCCCCGGTGGCGCAGCGGTTGAGCGCTGGGTTGCAAAGCTGCCCGCAGCCTCTGCAGCACCAGTTCAATCCCCGGCTGCTCCCTGGCCACCAAAGGAGGGTCCCACATGGCGCGCAGACCTCTCCTGCCGCCCACTGCTCCTCTCAGCAGTGTACTTCGGTCCTTCTGCCTGCTCTGCTCCCGGCTCTGGTGAATTCTCTCACCTTCCCGCACTTCTGACTGTACCCAGTGCTTGTATGTATAAACAAACAAACAAATAAATAAATAATAAATCTTTAAAAAAAAATAATAAAAAAGAAAAGGCAATTATATTTAAACTAGGTATATTTGCATCTATAATCCATGCTCTTTACAGCAAACTATGGATATAGGGTCATTGATCTACCTTTGACTATATAACTCACAGTGTTCCAAGACTGAGACATGCACAAAAAATTACAGATACCATCTTGGGAACTGCTGGTCAACATTGTTAGCCTTGTCAATTTAGGTGTAGATATAGGAAGACTCACAGCCTGAACAGGGCTGCTATTATCAGAAATCTTGCCCTGGCTCTTTAGTGCAGGCTCCTTGACACACTGGAAATAAATCAGCCCATCGAATTCCCTTTGGGGCCCTGTGGTCAATGGAGTCTCCATTTTCTAGGAGAAACATATGCAGTGAAGGCATCTATTTCATTGTGTGCCCAAAAGCTGAGACCATCACGGTTCCAACTACCTCCACTATCACCATTATTAAACAGTGCGATATAAGCGGTATGATTTTAGGTGTACCATTCTATGAGGTGTTCAACAAATGTATACAATCATGGGGCTACCAGCAGAATCATTATATAGAACATTTCTACCACCTACAAAAGTTCCCCTTGTGGTCAATTCCTTCCCTCAAATTCCAGCCCCTGGGAACTACTAATCTGAATTTTGTCACTATAGATTAAATTCTTCTTTTCTAGAATTTCATAGCAATGGAATAATACAGGATATAGCTAGTCTTTTTGTGGTTGGGTTTTTAACTTAGCATATGGGCCTGAGATCAATGTTACTGTATATATTAGCAGCGTGTTCTTTCTTATTTCTGAGTAATATTTAATTGTATGGAAACAGTGCATTTTGTATCTTCATTTGGGTTGTTTCCAATTTTGGGCTATTTTGAATAAAGCTTCTATAAACATTTGAGCACTATCTTTGTATGGACATGTTTTTCATTTCTCTTGGGTAAATATCTAGGAGCAGAACTGTTGGATCTTTCAGCAACTGTGTGTTTAATTTCTTCATAAGAAATTGCCAAACCATTTCCCAAAGTAACTATATAATTTTGCATTCCCACCAGCAGTGAATCTAAGTTCCATTTGCTCCATGTCCTCATTAGTAGTACTTGGTATTTTTAGTCTTTTAAGTTCTAGTCATTCTAGTGAATGTGTAGTCATGGTTATCATGTTTTACTTTGCAATTCTCTGAAGACTAAAGATGCTGAATTTCTTTCATGCTTTATTTGCCATTTAAATTTCTTTAGTATTTTATGCTTATTCAAATCATTTGCCTATTTTTAAAAATTAGGTTTTTTTTTTTCATTACTAAGTTGAGTTCTTTATGTACTCTGAATAAAAATCCATCATGAGATCTAAGTATGAAAAGATTTTCAGTCTGAATCTTCTCTTTTATGTTCTTAATAGTACCCTTTGAAGAGAAAAAGTTATTAATTTTGATGAAATATCACTTAGCAAGTTTTTCTTTTATGACTTGTTATCTGTGCCTTACCAAACCTTCCTGTAGCCCAAGTCACAAAGATTTTTGCTTGTTCTTTTTCTTTAGAAGTGATATATTTTTAGCTTTTATGACTATCCATTTAGATCTAAGATATAGTACAAGTTAATGTTCGTATAGGTGTGAGGAAGGGGTACAGATTCACCTAGTTTCCCCACATTGTAGTGCCATTTGTTTCAGCTGGCATCCCTGGCCCACGAATGAAAACTGTTCATTCAGGAAAAGGGTTTGGAATCCACCTGGAGAGGCAGGACCTGGCAGTCAGGTAGCTGACATAATCTCAACTCATTTTTTAAGAACATGACACAGATCCTTCATTCAGATGCTCATTTTCAGATACTGGAGAAAATGACACCAAATTCTTCCCAACTCTACTCCTCAGCAGTTCAGGTTTATAACATATTGTTATAGCATGTTGAATTTTGTTTGAAAACTAACACATTTTGTTTGAAAACAAAATTCAAGGAGGGATCACAAGTGCAAAAGTCACCCTGGATCATGGAGAACACCAATGTTTCAAGTTAATTTTCTAGGAATATATGAAAGATTGTACCAGATGAAACCTTCTAAGGTCAGGAATGGACCACAGTGCAGGTTTTCTAGGATCCAGCAGACCGGGTAAAGGAGGAGTCAGAGTCCTCAGTGGTTTTTTGCAGGTCTTTTATTGGGATTACCAGGTACACAGCAGGCAGGGGTGCTGGGGGGCCGGGAGGCTGGCAGGCCTCCCACCTCCCAGCAAGTCTTCACTCTATCTGGGCTCTCCGGCGTTCTCCGCGTCTCTCTTGGCTTCTGTTCGTTCTCGGCTTCTTGGCTTCTGCTGGCGTCCCCGTGACGCCGCCCTTAAAAAGCACAGTCTCAGCCCAGGTGAATCCCATCTACCTATGCCCACACCCTATTCCAGGTGCCCGCCATCAGGCATGCATTCAGGACCACAAGGATCCATCATCTAACCTGATGGCGGGAGAGTAGAAAAGCCTGACATTTTTCCTTACCCTACAAACCTTAATCAAATAATTAGCTCAATGATGATTGAGGAGACGTAGTGGCCCATGCAGCAGTAGTAGCCCAGTCTGAGTTTTCAGGAAAGAGAATTCTCCTTTGTTTTTTCTTCTAATCATTTGTTACAAGTTGGGGGACAAGTGGAAAAAGGTGAAAATCTTCAGAGTTCAGTGTTTTACAGATGTGTCATACTGTAGTCCTTCAACATAAGCAAAAGCATCCTCATTTTAACAGAAGAGAAGAAAGCTGAGGTACAAAACAATTTGCTTAAAACCAAACAGCCAGGAAGTAGAGGAGCCAGGACCGGCCCAAGTGGATGCTGTTTCCTCTTGCATGAAACACAGTCCTCACTCCCCTTCCCTGCTTTTCTTCCCTTTTTCCATCCTTCTCCACTCCCCAGCACCCCCAGGAGCCACATGCTCCAGACATACTGTGCTGCCATTCTTCACCCCCATACCTGGAAAATCCTCGCCCTTTGTCCACGTGGTAACTCTGACTCACCTTTTAAGTTTCTGCTCAACGATTTTCTCCTCTGAGAACATTTTCCTGTAAAGCTCCTCAACAGAATTAGCAGTGTCTTCCTCTCTGCAGTTTTGCAAACAACCTTTGTGACACACGACTGTGGTGAGTACTCCCCGCTCCCATACACACCCAGCTGCCCTCTGGACTATAAGCATCATAAGGGTGGGAGCTACAGTACTCAGACAGGAGGTATAAGAAACATTGAGTGGATAAAGAAAGAATGCCCAAGTGAGTAAAGAAACCAGGCATTGCTTTCTCACTACATAATACTGCTTTTTATGCAAGTGCACAGCATGGTCTCTGTTTGCTAAAATACTCTTAGATTTTCTCAGACATCACCCTTCTCCCCCTCCACTACCACCACCATTTGCTGATTAGGTGTTATGCATACATGACAAACTCTCATATGATTCTCACAACACTCCTACACAATAATTTTGTTTCTACTTCACAGCGAAAGAAACTGGGTTTCAGAACCATTGGGTAACTTGCCCAAGCTTATTCTAGAAGCAGAGGAAGGGCAGGATGTGAAAGTCCACGCTCATTTCACTGAATCACTTTGCTTTTCCTGTTGTAGCAAATCTCAAATAATTGAGACTAAATGTGTATGACACAAAATGGAACATCTACATATCATCTACTAATTTTTACTTGTCATTTTCTCAACTCATTACATACAAATATTCTAATATGTAAGAAGTTGGTGATTCTGGTTTCTTATTTTAAAATACCAACCATTACTCACCGTGTAATACATCTATTGATGTAGGATCAAAGAGAAAAAGGTCTTCCATTTTCAAGCCCTTGGCAAGTTGAAATAAATTCAGTTAAAATAATTCACAACCATAGTTTATAACACACGGATACACTTCTGATTAATTTAGCTAGCAATCACTCTGTCCCAACATTCTTAATGTTTGCTCAGCTGGTGAACTTTTTTTTTTTTCCTGTTTTCTGTTTTTAACTTAAGAAAGCAATTCTGTTATCAGAAAATTTAACCGACTGGGTTCACTTCCTCTTTCAGGTCATTAGTGGAAGTATTAACTAGGTCACAAGACTGAGCTCAGGGCAGCTTTATCAATTTCTTTCCAATTTTAGGAGATAGTAAAAGATTACAATGCTGTCTTTTTATCCCACTGATATTCTTTTTACTTTTCTTGTGGTTTTAAAAATTCCATTATTCCTCTTAGTTTTATTTCTTTTTTTGGATCATTTATTCATGTCCAGGTGTCATGTGAAAGGCGGGAGAATTTGCTTGTCTCTCTTGACTGCCCAAGCTAAACTTGCTTGTATTTTATACTACAGTATATTTTTATTATTTTATTGATGGCCATTCACTATAAATAACCAACTCACAAATTACATTAACTGATAAACTACCAGGTGAACTGATAGCTTAAAATGATCTTGTTTGAGGAATTGCATTTATTCACCCTGTAATGGATTCCAAGTAGAGTGAATGGGAAAAAGATCAGGACTTTCTCTCTAAGGATCCATTTTGTTGCCCTTGAGTTTAAAAGAGTGGTAGATATAAGTGTTCAGGAGCATCTGAAAAGACAGGATGCATGAACAACACTTTCACAGAACATCAAGGGTAAATCCAGACTGGAACTTGCACAGACACCCTTCACGGTCTTGCCAGGCTTACTTCCTTACTTTTATCTTCAGTCTCTCTTTCGCTTTCTCTTCACCAAGTCTTCCCACTCATCCTTTTGTCCCAGTGCAACGTCCCAATTCCAATGTCCCAATTTCATCGATTTCCTTTTCATAGGCTGTTCCCACTGAATTCACATTTTTTCCTAAAGTTGCATTTTTTTTCCTCCTTTCTTGGCTCTTCAAAATTCAGCTTGTGCCACCTCTTCTAAGAAGCACACCTCAACCCCCAATTCCAATTTTAGAAGCTTCACTTTTGGGTTCCATAGTAGCTTGTCATTTGCCTTTATTATTGCACGTGGCACTCATCATATTGCAAGGTCACTGTTACTACAATCCACTGCTTTCTTCTATATTCTCCAGGGAGCTAGTGGCAGGGACCGTATCTTGATTTTGTTATCTGACAGCAGGAGCTAAAAATGCCAGTCAAATACTTTTTCACATGGTTTATAGTAATATGTATCACCTGGGCTTTGGGTCTGTGGGCCCTAATTCTACAGTCTCATGACTGACATTCTATCACCTGGCATGTTTAATACAGGTATAATTAACATATAGCATTATAATAGTTTCAGATACATCACATAATTACTTAATATATACAAATATCTTGTGAAATGCTTTGTATATTTGAGATATATATAAATATATTGTGAAATGTTTACCACAAATCGTCTAATTAACATCTGTCACCAGACATGTTATAATATTTTTTTAAGACACTGCCATAGTAACTGTATGCTAAGAAGGAAGCTGGCTCAACTTCTTCAATTTCCCATTACTCGAATTTTTCAAAACATTTTCTGCGTTGAGAGTTTGGGAGTATTCCTTTGCTGTTGCTGCTAGAAACCACCTCATTCCAATTTGTTCTGGATCAGCTATTCTGGAAAACTTGATTTTGTGTCTTTTATACATACCCAATCCAATTATGTGTTGTGTCAGTGATGATGCCTCTTGTTGTCATAAACCTGAAAACATTTCAGATTTTCAATATGATAAGCCAGGGTTCTTGTAATTGAGTTTGCTGGCTGTCTATCAGAATCCAATCCAAACCTTAAAATATCAGAAAAATTCACCCACTTATATTTTCCAGTCTCCCCTAAAAATAGGTAGGCCAAGGACAGAAATGCAAGTTCAATTTCCTGAAATGCAAGTGCAAGTAATATGCACTGTTTCCAGGCTTGAGCTGTGGAGCCTTTCCATTCACTGCCCTATACACACTCTGTTTCCTTTTGGGATGACAGAGATGTCCACCACCAAGGAGGACTGTTTGAAGGACTCTTGTTGGCAGCCTGGGTCTCTAAATGACTTCTTGAACCAAAGCCATTCCACCAACCTGGACACTTGCCCAGGACCATCTGATGAGCAAAAACAAAACAAATAGAATAAAACCTCCATTAATTTAAATCATGTAATTAAGGAGTTATAGGTTATCTCTTTGGGCTATCAGAGCCCTTTCTAGGCTATCTTGCCTAATACAGGGATTTGTAAGAAGAGGCTCATTAAAAGATGCTTGTAAATATAATGCTGGAAGTAGGTTCACAATTAACAGTTCCATACACAACTGTCCGCTAGCCAAAGATTTTTTATTTCCATTAATTTTTGATCACCAACAAGAGTGCCATCAATAATATCAGGGAACTTGAAAGTGTATAATTCTCAAGATTCATTTACTGCTACTGAATTTTAAAAGAAAGGTACAGCAACTATGGAGGGGGTACTAAATGTGGTGATATGAATATGAAAAAGGTAAAACTGTTAGAAATTTCTCTACTGTTCTCTTTTATAATAAATGTTAGAACTGAGAAGTCCTAGATGACTCTCTGGTTCCTTTAGTATATTTTACACCCCAATGAATGAGTCCTCAAACTCATTATTTCAAGTTGGGTTATTCATTATTTCACTATTCTATTGAAAGATAGCTTATAGTACAAAATATGAAGTTTACAGCTCCATAAACCTTAAAATATGTATACACCTACACAACTACTGCCCAGTCAGTACATAGAACATTTTCAGTGCTCTAGTAGACTACTTTACTTTCCATTCCAGTCAATATTTCCTCAAAAAGAGAACCAATATTCTGAACTGTTTGATTTCTAGTGTCATGGATTAGTTTTTTCTGATTTTGAACTTCATATAAATTAAATAAAATACCATATACTGTGATGTCTTATTTCTTTCATTAAACATCTTGCTGATGAGACTCATCCAGGCCCACAATGAAATAACAATAGGTTCTTTTTCACTGCTCTATAATATTCTTTTGAATAAATGATATAATAATTTATCCATTGTATTTTGAAACTTACTGCTTTTCTTTGGGTTTTAAATCTATGATTGAACTCTTACTAATTTTTATTTAGAAAATGAAGTTTGGGTCTGATTCATTACTTTCAGTGACTAGCCAAATGAGCCAGAACTATTTATTTAAAAGAATTGCAAAGATGAATTGCAAAGATACCTTTAATATAAATCAGGTGACCTTAATATATATGTGAGCTCATTTTTGGACTATCCTGTCTGTTCCATTGGTCTACTGTATTATTCTTTTGTTAACACCACAGTGTCTTAATTACCATAGCTTTATAAGAAGTCTTAGTAATATAAATGTAAGTCCTTAAATTTTGTTTTGTTTTTTAAGATCATCTTGGCTGTTTTATGTTTTTTGCATTTATATAAATTTATTTCAATCCTATTGGGATTGGAATTGGTGTTACATTTAGCCTATAGATCAATCTGGAGAATACTTACATCTAAAAATTAAATTTTGTTATCCATAAACATGATATATCATTGCCTTTATTTAAGTCTGATTTAATTTTTCTAAGCAATGTTTTGTAGTTTTATAAAAGTCTTCACTAAGATATATTCTTAGGTATTTTTCATTCTTAGTTTTTAAATGTGGCTAAGAAAATAAGTCAATGCTTGCTTACGAAGCAAGCACCTTGCTTACGAAGTAAAATGAACACAATCCAAATGCAAAATAAATATATAAATGTTGTTAAAACTACCTAGAAAATTATACAAATGTTAGTCTTCTTACTTTCTCAGAGATGAACATATTTGAGCACTTATTACTGGAGAGATGTTCTTTTAATCTTTCCCTCCATTATCTAATTAATGTGGCCAGTTGCTATTTGCTTATGGTAGAAAAACTTAGTACTCCAACAAACTCCTTTCATTTCTTTCACGGTGTCATTCCCTCCCTCATACATCCTACCACTCCAGCCACTTGCTTGCCCTCTCCTTTTGCTTTTCAATGGGCTACTAATTATGGTCTTCATCATAAATCCTAGTGTCTCAGAGAAGATTCTCTTGACCAACCAGACAAAAATTAGGCATTCCTGCCATATGCTCCAACAAGACCCTTTCAGTCCTCTACCTTAGCACTAAAATCTGCATTTTAATTGCTTGATTAACATAGCTACCTTACTACATAGTGAATTCTATGAAGACAAGGGCAGTGACAGCCTTACTCACAATTTTATTTCCAGAAATTGGCATAGTGCTGGGCATATATTAATTCCTCAGTAAATACTTAAAGGAATGACTATGAAAGAATGGGACTTTTCTCTTTTTCTCCTTGAAGACTCTAATCAGAGACAAACTATTGGGCTGCCCCAAAATGGAAACAATTAAAAAGATGCCTGTTATCTCTGAGACCCTGGTATTTATGTTATGGGTGCTAGAGTTTTTCTTAAGTTTTATTGTTGATACAAAATAAAAGTGTAAATATGAATTAAAAAATTACCCATAAATAAGATCGTTCTCCCAGAATAGCCAGCATATCTAGCATTCAAGATTTATTCTATTTTTGAAAGTGTTTTGTTTTTGTTAACCCTTTCTACTCATTCACTTCTGTGTTACATCGTTCTTCCTGAAAGGAAACCCACTGTTACCCCGAGGTTGGCAACATAAATGACAACCTCCACAAGGGGAGATTCTAGTTCTGATAGTCTATCCCTCCATTATTAGTGTCTACAAGGCCTAATTCCCCAATAATAGCACTGGCATGCACTTGCAATGAAATTTCCCTAATTTCCCACTGCACAGTGAAGATCAGTATAGAAATTGTAACCACACTTCTATAGACTTGAGAACAACAAAGGGAAAAAGTGATAAGAGCAGGAAGCTACAACGAAAAAGGCTGATTTAAAAGATTTAGTATGGGGTCACTACATGCAAAAGAATGAAGCTTGACCACTACCTCACACCATACACAAAAATCAACTCAAAATGGATTAAAGAACTAGACATAAGACCTGAAACCATAAAATACATAGAAGGAAATATAGGCGAAACACTACGGGATTTGCACATCAAAGACATCTTTACAGACACATCACCCAAAGCAGTGATAGTGAAGACAAAGATAAACAGCTGGGACTACATCAAATTAAAGAGCTTCTGCACAGCAAAAGAGACAATAACAAAAACAAAGAGAAACCCCACCAACTGGGAGAACATTTTTGCACCCAACACTAATGATAAAGGACTGATCACAAAAATCTGCAAAGAGCTGATGAGACTCAGCAACAACAAAGAAAATAATCCAGTCAAAAAATGGGCAGAAGACCTAAAAAGAAACTTCTCTGAAGAGGAAATGCAAATGGCCAACAGACATATGAAAAAATGTTCAACATCACTTGTAATCAGGGAAATGCAAATCAAAACTACCATGAGATACCATCTCACACCAGTGAGAATGGCACATATTAAAAAACTAGCAACAACAAATGTTGGCGAGGATGTGGAGAAAAAGGAACTCTTCTGCACTGTTGGTGGGAGTGCAAACTGGTCCAACCACTATGGAGATCTGTGTGGAGATTTCTGGACCTACTAAACATAGAGCTTCCATATGATCCAGCAATTCCACTCCTAGGTATTTACCCAAAGGACACAGAAACATCAATTCCAAAGAGCACCTGCACCCCTATGTTTATAGCAGCACTGTTTACAATAGCTAAGCTTTGGAAACAACACAAATGCCCAAAAATAGATGACTGGATCAAGAAGATGTGGTACATATATACCATGGAATATTACTCAGCATTCAAAAAAGATAAACACATGCAATTTGCAGCAACATGGATGGCGCTGGAAGGGATCATGCTCAGCGAAATAAGCCAAAAAGAAAAAGAAAAATACCGGATGGTCTCACTCATAGCAGGAATCTAGAAAACTTAAATAAGGGACCAGGAAAATGAATATAAGAAAGTGAAAATCAAAATCAACAAAAAACTATGAACCAGAGACACTTTTTGGGGGGTGGGGGGCGGGAGGGGAAGGATTGGGGTCAGAATGGGGCGTTTGCAATTGTATGGGGGAATATAAAAATAAAATTTAATATTAAAAAAAATAAAAAAAAAATAGAATAAAAAAAAATAAAAGATTTAGTATGCAGAAATAAACTACAAAAAGAAGGCAAGGAACCCTCCACCTCATGGAGACTGAAACCCACACTACTGGAAGACCACTGGACTAACAACGAGATCAAAGAAGAAACTAAAAAATACTTTGAGTTGAACAACAAGGAAGACAACAATTTCCTAAATGTATGGAATGCAGCAAAAACAGTAATAAGAGGAAAATATACAGCAATATAGGCTCATATCAAGAAACTAGAAATAACTCAAAGAAACAACCTAATCTCATAGCTTAAAGAACTAGAAAAAGGACAACAACAACAAAAAACCCCTAAAACCAGTAGAAGAAAGGAAATAATAAAAATCAAAGCAGAAACAAATTAAATTGAAACTAAAAGAAAAATCCAAAAGATCAATGAAACCAAAATTTGGTTCTTTGAAAAAATAAATAAAATAGACAAACCCCTAGCCGGGTTCACAAAGGAAAAACGGGAGAAACCACAAATAAATAGGATCAAAAATGAAAGAGGAGAAATCATAACAGACACAGCAGAAATCAAAAGAATAATCAGAAACTACTATGAACAGTTATATGCAAACAAGTTCAACAATCTAGAAGAAATGGACAAATTCCTACAACTTTACAACCACCCAAAGCTAGATGAAGAAGAAATAGAACATCTAAACAGCCCAATCACAAGCAGTGCAATTGAAATGGTAATCAAAACCCTCCCCAAAAACAAAAGCCCAGGACCAGATGGATTTACAAATGAATTCGACCAAACATTCAGAAACGAAATAGTGCCTATCCTTCACAAACTCGTTCAAAAAATTGAGAAGGAAGGGATAATACCAAACACGTTCTATGAAGCCAACATTATACACTAATACCAAAACCAAACAAGGACAACACACAAAAAGAAAACTACAGGCCAATCTCTCTAATGAACACTTACGCAAAATCCTCAATAAAATTTTAGCTAACAGAATCCAACAATGTATCCATATGATAATTCACCATGACCAAGTAGGATTTATTCCAGGGACACAGGGATGGTTCTACATCTGAAAATCAATCAATGTAATCCAACACATCAACAAAAGAAATATAAAAACCATATGATAATATCAATAGATGCTGAGAAAGCTTTCGACAAAGTACAGCACCCATTTATGATAAAGGCCCTTGAAACTCTCAGGATACAAGAAACATACCTCAACATCATAAAGGCCATATGTGACAAGCCCATAGCCAATATCATTCTCAATGGTGAAAAGTTGAAAGCATTTCCATTAAGATCTGGAACAAGACAGGATGTCCACTGTCACCACTGCTTTTCAATATAATACTGGAAGTCCTAGCCAGAGCAATAAGACAAGAGAAAGACATACAAGGAATCCAAATAAGCAAGGAAGAGGTCAAACTATCATTATTCACAGATGATATGATAATATACATAGAGAACCCAAAAACTCCACAGAAAAAATAATCAACTAATCAATTAGTTTAGTAAAGTAGGATACAAAATCAACACACAAAAATCAGTAGCCTTCCTATACACAAACAATCAATCTGAAGAAGAAGAAATCAAGAAAATCATCCCTTTTATTATTGAAACAAAAAAATCAAATACTTGGGATTAAACCTAACAAAAGAGGTAAAGGATCTACACAAAGAAAACTATAAAACACTGTTAAAAGAAATAGAAGAAGACACAAAGAAATGGAAAGACATTCCATTTGGATTGGAAGAATTAACATTATCAAAATGGCCATCCTACCAAAAGCAATTTACAGATTCAATGCTATTCCAATAAAAATTTCAATGACATTCTTCAAAGAAATAGAATATTGATGAAATTCATATGGAATCACCCAAAACCCTGAATAGCCAAAGCTCTCCTGAAAAAAAAAAAAAGGAGGGAATGGAGGTATCACACTCCCAGACTTCAAACTATACTACAAAGCCATAATAATCAAAACTGCATGGTTTTGGAACAAGTATAGACACACAGACCAATGGAACTGAACAGAAAATCTAGAAATAAACCCACAGATTTACAGTCAACTAATCTTTGACAAAGGAGCAAAGACTATGCATTGGAGCAAAGAAAGTTTGTTCAATAAATAGTGTTGGGAACACTGGGTCACTACATGCAAAAGAATGAAGCTTGACTACTACCTCACACCATGCACAAAAACTAACTCAAAGTGGATTAAAGAACTAGACATAGGACATTAAATCATAAAATATATGGAAGGAAATATAGGCGAAACACTACATGACATATACCTCAGTAACATTTCTAAAGACATGTCACCCAAAGCAGCGATAGTGAAGGCAAAGATAAACAGTTGGTACTACATCAAATTAAAGAGCTTCTTCACAGCAAAAGAGACAGTAACCAAAACAAAGAGACACCCCACGGTTTGGGAGAAAATTTTTGCACACAGCACTAATGATAAAGGACTGATGACAAAAATCTACAAAGAGCTGATGAGACTCAACAAAAACAAAGTAAACAACCCAGTCAAAAAATGGACAGAAGAGTGAAAAAGAAACTTCTCCAAATAGGAAATGCAAATGGCCAACAGGCATATGAAAAAATGTTCAACATCACCTGTAATCAGGGAAAAGCAAATTGAAACCGCAATGAGATATCATCTTACACCAGTGAGAATGGCACATATTAAAAAAAAAAAAAAAAAAAAAACTAGCAACAACAAATGTTGGCGAGGATGTGGAGAAAAAGGAACTCTCCTGCACTGCTGGTAGGAGTGCAAACTGGTCCAACCACTATGGAGAGCTGTGTCGAGATTCCTCAATCTGCTAAAGATGGAGCTTCCATATGATCCAGCAATTCCACTCCTAGGTATTTACCCAAAGGACACAGAAACATTAATTCAAAAGGGCACTTGCACCCCTATGTTTATAGCAGCACTATTTACAATAGCTAAGCTTTGTAAACAACCCAAATGCCCAAAAATAGATGACTGGATCAAGAAGATGTGGTACATATATACCATGGAATATTACTCAGCAATCAAAAAAGATAACCTCATGCAATTTGCAGCAACATGGATGGAGCTGGAAGGGATCATGCTCAGTGAAATAAGCCATAAAGAAAAAGAAAAATACCGGATGGTCTCACTCATAGCAGGAATTTAGAAAACCTAAATAAGGACCAGTAAAAAGACTAATTA
The DNA here is from genome assembly GCF_014898055.3 of Talpa occidentalis. NCBI lineage: Eukaryota > Metazoa > Chordata > Mammalia > Eulipotyphla > Talpidae > Talpa > Talpa occidentalis. The sequence goes on from NW_026555331.1 coordinate 89,053,574, forward strand.
TAATAAAGTAAAAATCAACAAGCAACTATAAACCACAGAGACACGATGGGGTGGGAGGGAAGGGAGTAGGATCAAAACAGGGGTGGTGGGAATTGTAAGGGGACTATAACCAAGATGAAAATGCATACATTGTACAAAAATGAAAAAGGATGTAAAAATATATATAAAATAACAAAAATAAATAAAAGATTTAGTATGCTTTTTGAGCTTGTCATCTCCTATGGGAACGCGGAGATCAGGTTAGGAACTATAAGAGGCTAACACCTAAATTTCCTTACACTCTTAACAGTCTTTACCTAAGAAAGTGTAGGTTATATCTTGCCTATTAAAAAGATCATTCCGAAGATATTCTTCGCCATACATTTGTTTCCTTCAAGGCATTCTTACCCCCTCTACAACTGCTGTACTATCCTGCTGTTTGAACAGCATAGTCACATAAGAATACAACCTAATAAAATAAACAATCAAACCAATGTGTGTGTGTGTTGAGAGGGTAAGGTTTGCAGAGAGGGGTAGTTTTGATAAATTTTCACAAGCTTAGTCAACAAATAGTTATTCAAACATGTGGCAGGGTGGTGGAGGAGAAAGGACATTTGATCCAGGGCTAGAAGTCCTGAGTTCTAGCATGCATCAGAAATTTTCTATTTTTTTTTTAACACTATGCAAGTTATTTAACAGTGTCTGAGATTCTGCCTTTAAATCTGGAAGATAAGCATGAGATAAATAAAAGAATGCATTATCAGAACTTTCTTTAAAAATACTATTCCTAATACTTATTAAGAATAAATTCCTAATAATGACACTTTTAGGAATTATATGCAAGATTCTGTGTTAGCATTATGAAGGTCCGTTATGCCTCTTTATAAGAGTGGTTATGAAGGTAACAAGAAACGAAAACATTTTAAGATTACAAATATGGCACGATGAATAATTTCAAATGGCCAGGAAGATGAGACACAAACACAAATAATACAAATCAAAGTAGTATTTGAATAATACCTTGAGATGGGAAAGAATACAGGATAGAATTTACATAAATTAATTTTCTCATTTATGGCATATTATCACTAACCACAGAAAGCTGCTTCTTAGTTTGATTAAGATGTTTACATCTCAAAATAAAAAGAACAAGTTAATTTGCAGATGTCTTTTACATTCGGAATCAATAGGCTTTTAACTTCCCCAAGGTCATCATCACAGTAGAATATGAATTGATAAATGTGGTGCCCAGTCACACAGGACAGTGGTCAGGAACATTTGCATTTCCTATAGACAGTGTTCATCTCATCCTGTTTCTGTAGAGTAACGTGGAGCCTTGAGTGACAGACATACATTAGAAACTAGTGCAATTTCCAGTCTCCAAGAGGACAAGAAAAAGAGTAAGCACAGGGCCTCCCTGGTGGCACAACGGGTTAAGACATAGCCTATGAAGCTATCTGCAGCCACTGCAGCATGAGTTGGTTCCCTGGCGAGGGAGATACCCACATGGCGCAGCAGACCTCTCCTGACTTGCCTGCTGCTCCCCTCAGCAGTGTATTTCAGTCAGTCTGCCTGTTCTGTTCCCCACTCTGTCTCTGGTGAGTTCTCTCATCCCCTGCACCTCTTGCCTGTACCCCAGTTCTTGTATACATAAACAAATAACACTTTAAAAAAAAGAGTCAGCACATAGTCTTCTGCTGCAGCTGGACCTTTCATCAAATAGATGCAACATGTTCAAGAGCAAAAGGGTTACTTTGAAATAATAGCTGAATTCACATCATGATTTGTTTTGTTAAAAGGTGAAATAGGGCGGAAAAAAGGAAATTTACTTTAATTCATGCTACTTGAGGAATAGATCACAATATAAAAATCACAGCTAGCTTTCTCTCTTCCCAGGCTACTGACAAACAATCCCTTTAGAGTATATTTGGATGAGGAGAAGTAATACACACTTGAAATAAAAACTAATGATTACCGTGAATTAAAAACCTATTGTGTGTTAAACACATACCCAGGAATGCAGAAAGGTAAAGTTTCCTTGGAGAGAGGCGGGTGTGATCTATAAACCATCCTTAGCACTATTTCGACTAAACATTTTGAAAATGTGAAAGAAAAAGAGAGAAAGAGTTCTATCCTTCTTTGGTTAAACAGGATAAGCTCAAAATCAAATATGAACAGGATTATGGTATTTAAAATAAAACTGAATTTTAACCCTGATCTTTTAAGAATTATAACTGAATAGATGAATGTACCAAATGTATGAAGTACAGAGCAGAACTTTGTTTTTATTAACTGATGTATATTTGACATATAGCATTATATTAGTTTCAGGTGTACATCATAATGGCTCAATATTTGTATATAGTGCAAAATAATCACTGCAATAGATCTAGTTAACCTTCATTGCCAAATGTAGTTACATTATTTTTTTCTTGTGATAAAGACTTAGAGGAATGGAAATTTAAATCAAATGATCTATCCTCCATTAATTTATTCACCGATGAATGACTACACTTATGCAGTGGTTCTCAAAATGTGCATCCTAGACCAGTAACACTAGCACCACTTAGGAGTTCGTTGGAAATGCAATTCCTGGGTCCCACCCCCAACCTACGGAATCAGAAAGCAGGATGGATGTCAGCAATATGTCTTAAACCTTCCAGCTGATTCTGGTGCATGCTGAAGTTTGAGAATCACCCATCTGGAGCAAGTATGTCAAAAGCATACTCTGACAAATCTGGGTTCAAATATTTGCACTTAGACTCACTAAGTAAGTCTTACTGGGTAAGCATAGATCAAGGGAAGGGTATCCCAGATGAAATGAACAGAGGGAGGAGGTAGAGTCATGGGAAATGTAGTTGGCCAATGGATAGCAGTAGGGTAACCACATATTTTATTGTGCAAACCAGGTCACTACTGTGAGTGTGAGGGGCAACATTAATAGCTAAGTCAGGGAAAAAAGACTTAAGGAAATTATTCCAGGCAGTGGTCAACTTAGACAGCAGTTGTTGGGAATAGAGTCCTGGAAACAGAATGGAGAGTGGGCTAGATTAGTGTGGTGAAGGGTCTCTAGTGATAGACTTCAGGCTCTGTTTTTCAAGCCAGGGGGAACTGCTGATGGTCCTGAGTGGGGAAGTGACCATGGTAGAGCACATATTTGGTATTTGGGAAGATTACTTTGGCAGTGCTGTGTAGGCTGCTATAGGGAAGGAGAGGAGAAGATATAGATGAGATAGATTTCCAGAAATGATGATATTTTGATATCAAATAAATGTGTCAGGCAAGAAGTTAAATCTGAAGGTGATATTTCAAGCCTCTGTCAACAAAAACAAAGATGTCGGGAGAAAGGACAGGTCAGGGGAAAAGTATTATGAATTCGCCTTCAGACATAAAGTGTTTAATCTGGAGGCTCCGTTACATTCAACATTCAATTGGGTCCTCATGTACCAATGAGATAGGGAAGTAAGGCAAATCGAACTGAGTTCTTATCTTTTTTTTTTTTTTGTGGGACCCTCACCGCGGCCGGGGAACAAACCGGCGCTACAGAGGCTGTGGGCAGCCTTGCAGCCCAGCGCTCAACCGCTGCGCCACCAGGGGAGGCCCTGAGTTCTTATTTCAATTAATGCTCCCTTCATCTCTCAAAAGATAAGCCATTCAATATCTTGATATTACATATAGGTTATTTGTTTTGTTTGTACTTATTTTATTTATGAATGCTTACGATTGGGCATCAATGAATGCTTGTGCTGTGCTTAATATGAACCTGAATGTCCTAAGTGCATTATCAATATTAGAGATTTAATCCTTATAAGAATCATATGAGGGTGATACCATTGATATCATTATCCTCAATTTTCAGATGACAATTAGGATACTTACCAGGATTATACAATTATAAAATAATGGAGTCACAAACTGAACCCAATTGGGTTGCAGAGATTGAATTCCTTCCCCAGGCTGCTCTTATATAAAAGACATTCTGATGGAACTCAACAGAATTGGGAATGGAAAAGCATCTAAAACTTTTTGGGTTGTTTTATTTACATGAAAAGATTCTGAGGTGTTATTCTGGTAATAGTGACCAAACTGAATTCATAGATGCAATATAAATAGAATACTTTATTCTTACGAAACTTCTGAGTAGGTATAAAAAAATAACTGCTACAATTTCACAACACATAATCATACAGTTATTTGGTTTCTAAGTCTCATCATTTCTGTCCTCATCATTTCATTCTTTGTAGCTACCTACACAGAGCTACCAGTCTTCCCCCCAAAACAGTCACTTTCTTGCTCAGGAACCTTCAAAATGTCATACACCAAGTCACAGAATCAAGATTAAAACCTGAACCACTATATTATATCGCCTTCCAAACCATATAAAATATTACCTTTTCCAATCACCTTCATTGTTACTATTTTTAATAGTGAGTATGAGGGACCCTAGCAGAGATTTTGGGTAGAAGTTCAAAGATTATACACAGGAGGTAAGAAGGTGGCTGGGTCTTTTGAGGCATTTTGGAACTGATTTTTTAATCAGGGAACACCCCAGGTGCTGGCATCCCAAGAGGTAGCAGGGCAGGAGGGCCCGGAGGTGAGAGCCTTTTAGGCTGTGGCTGCCAGAGCAGGGAAGAAAGCAGCATTCAGGGCAGCACTCATAGGAATGAAGCCTATGGTTTTGGCAGGAGCATCCCCTGCATTCCATTGCTCCATGATGCAAGGAGGCGGGCAAGACTCCCTAAAAGAGGCCAAGGCACTAAGCTGAACTATTAGAACAGAAGATGCAGAAGCCATGATCACCAGTGAACCATTCTTGAGAACTGGGGAGAGGAGAGAATTAAAACAGAAACTAAGGGAGGAAGTCGTCATCTGGTTTAGATATTGTGAGTTCTGACTACATTGAGTACTCATCTCAATCACAGCACTTATGTTATATGTACTTGCTTAGATATTTGTCTCCCCCATTAAATACTGAACTCTTCAAGTACGGGGATCTGTATTATCTGAATACATACCCAATCCTTAGCCCAGAGCCTGGTATTAAACATATGCCCTAAGGAAAAAGACCTTGAATGAATGAGTGAATGAAATGGGGGTAGAGCTTTGATGAACTGTAGTCACAACAAGAGAAGGCCTATAACTTTGAAACTATTGTTTGATAGCAGCAATGAGACTCACAAGGGTTGCTGGACTTGCTAGGGCCCCATGTGAGTTTCAGTGCTAGAGTTGGACTGGGAACCCAGAATACATGGGTCATCTTTCTCCTCATTGTCCTGCTAGGAGCATGGAGACAACTTCCGCAGTCATTCTAATGTTTGTTGGCTGGTTGTTGGGAATGCAGAATACATTTTCCCATGGAGACAGGTTTTTTCTTCTTCTTTTTTTAAATAGTGGTTCGGTTCCCAGGCCAGGCCACAAAGGTCTATTTACCCCATAGCTAAGCTCGACTATAAAACCAGCGGTAGCTCTGAGGCCTCACTGAACCCCCAGTTCTCAGCCCACAGTCTGGGGGGCAGGTGGGCAGCTGGCTCTGCAGGGGGGTGGGCAGAGCTCCCTTGAGCAGACCAGGAGTGTGGGGCAGGGGCTGGGCAGGGGGCCCGGGGCAGCAGCTGCAGGAGGCTAGGCAGCCTCTGAATGCCTTGGTGGTTCTTAAGTGGATTGTTTGTAAGTTGGGAACTGTCTGTACTTAGAAAGGCGGATTTCAAGAGGTAGGGGATCCTATTTCACTTGAAGGCCCACAGTAATGAGGGTTCTTTATTCGTAATGAAGTAGCCACTAATTGGAGGGACAGGCTCAGGAGGCCTGTTGGAATTTTGTGCTCCTGGACCAGAGCTGAGTAATATTATGCAGTAGCCTGGCAACCCCTTACTTTTGCATAAAATTCATATAAAAATCTACCATGAAGTGGCTGACATTCAGTGTTCATTATTAATAATGATAATAATGGGGTGGCTTTTATATAGTATTAAGCTGAGAAAGTAAATTGAATTCTCAGTTTCCTCAAGGTTTTTTCCTCCCAGTCAGATTAGGCACATTTGGAAAATCCTTACTCTAGGAGTGGGCTGTAACTTTTCATATTTACCCTGAGGAGACATGGCTCCAGTTACTCAGGGCACATCCAAGAGATGATCTCTTTCCTTCCTCCGCCTCCTCAGAGAGGCAGAAACATTCCATAACTCATGAATGTTGTAAAAGCAAATGTATGAGAAAAAATAGCTAATGGAACCAAAAAAGATATAATAGGGGAGTCAATTATAACAAGGTAAGACTTAGCTTTTCTGGACTTACTGAAATCGTGGTCAACTACACTGGAATGTTTTGGTGCCCCCTGGAGGATTCTAAAACCTAACAGAACTGGTTATTTAGTACCTTTCTTCAGATGTCTCAGAAAATTCTACACAGGCAATGTGTTTCTTCTCTGAGGCTCAAACCAATTTAACCTGACTCAATCACATGCAGAGGGACAAAGTGGGAACTAAATCTAACATTTAAAAGGTTTAACCCACCATAAGTTTGCCATTAGAATGTAGGGTTTTGGATCAATGACAGGATCTATTTTTGGTTTGTGCAGTTTATAAATTCAACAGTGTAAAGTTCATAGTTTACATGTGCAGTCTCTCAATTTTCCTGGGAAGAATGTTTAGCGGACAAGGAAGTTTGCCTTTGTGAACCTTGCTTTGTCCTGTACAGACATTCTGGAAAGTTAAACATTTAGCTTCTAAAATTTTACTGCTCTGGTGTTCCTGCAGGATGTGATTCCAGTATGACGACGACAAAATAACCACCAGAATTGCTTATTCCATGAGCACTCAGCATATGTGAGGAACCATTGTGTGACTCCAGTAAGCTCCAATAATAAAAAGCTCCAATAATTTAGTAGGATTATATAGCTACCCATCTGCACTCCCCCTAACCCCCAGTTTATATGAGAGTGACTGAGATCACTACTAGTGCCTGAAGTAACTAATACCATTCAGCCTTAGGTCACTACATCTGAAAAGAGATGAGGTTTCACTAAATTTGCAAATACTCATTGCTGGTATTTTACTATACCTATATCATGGTAGAATCAAGATAAGCCTCTACCACTATCACTTTTTTAAGTGCCATTCCTTTTATTACACCATATACTGAATTCTTAATTTTTTAATTTGAATAATACATAAAATAGTGTATTAAGTTTCAAACCATGAAGTTATCACACGTAATTTCAGACTTTCAGAAAACCTGCAAGAAATCTTCGCATTCCTGAATACCTTCTACTCATATTGCCAAAAGGTAAGGTTTACTACATGTGTCTTTTTGTAAATACACATGCATATACATCTTTTTTGGAACTATTTTAAGAATAAGTTGTAAATACCAACTTACTCCTAAATACTTAAATATGCATTTCCTAAAAATAAGGACTTCTTTTACATACACAGTACAAATACTGAAATCAGGGAATTAACATTGAAGTAGTATTATCTAATCTACAAACCCTACTGAAATTTTTTCAATTGTCCCAATCATATCTTTTACTATAAAAGAAAATCTAAAATCAATCATTTCATTTAGCAATCATGTTTTTCAATCTCCTTTAATCTGGGGCAGTTCCTGGGAGTCTCTGAATGGGCCAGGTGTTATGTGGAAAGCCCCACATTTGGGATTGTCTTCCAGATCCTCATGATTGAACTGAGGCTATAAACCTCCAGCAGCATACCACAGAAGTGACTCTGGCTTTTCCTATGTGCCACAAATTAGGAAGCACACACTATTGATGAATCTCATTACTGGCAATGTTGACTTAGGTCTTTTGGTGAAGGAGGTATTTGTCTGGTTTCACCACTTAGAGTTACTATTTTACCCTTTGTAAATAAAAAGCAGCTTGTAAGAATATACTCTGAGCCAATGTAAATATCCTATTTCTTCTTAATCTTTCATCCATTCATTTCAGCATTTGTGGTTGATTCCTGACTTCATCAATTATTTTTATAATGACTTTAAAAAGGTAACTTTCTTTTTTTTTAAATAAATTTTATTTTTATATTCCCCATACACTTGCAACACCCTTATTTTGACCCCAATTCCTCCCCTCCCCGCCCCCCACCCTCCGTAGAGTGTCTCTGGTTCATAGTTTTTTGTTGATTTTCATTTTCACTTTCTTATAGTTATTCATTTTCCTGGTCTCTTATTTAAGTTTTCTAGATTCCTGCTATGAGTGAGACCATCCGGTATTTTTCTTTTTCTTTCTGGCTTATTTTGCTGAGCATGATCCCTTCCAGCGCCATCCATGTTGCTGCAAATTGCATGTGTTTATCTTTTTTGAATGCTGAGTAATATTCCATGGTGTATATGTACCACATCTTCTTGATCCAGTCATCTATTTTTGGGCATTTGGTAAAAAGGTAACTTTCTAAATTTCATTATTCCTGCTATATTGTTGGTGGACTTTCCATGAACGCTTTCTCTTCCCCTTATTTATTTGTTCCTTACAAAGATTTTATATATTTCGTATTGTTTATTCTTGATTGTTTTATCTTCTTTTTTGTATTTATAAAAAGTTTGCTTTATCTCTGCATACTCATAAAGTCTGCTGCTGAAATCTCTTTATCATTTGATTTGATTTTGCCATTGATTCTTTAGGGCTTTCTAGGTCCATGATGATATTTATCATCCACAGTAAGAGATAGTGTTACTTCTTTCAATTCTTATTTTTGTAATTGCTATCTTTTGTCTACCTTCATTAAAACCTCCAGTACAAAGCTGAATAGTAATAAGATATAATGGGTATTCTTGCTTTGTTTCTATACTTAGTGAAAATACTACTACTATTTCCCCATTGATCTGAATTTTAGACCAAGACATGCTGATGTTTGATCATCTCTCTCTCTGTATTTTTAAAGAAATATACCAATTTCTTTTCCTTGAGTGACTTTATCAATAATGAGTGTTGAATAGTTAAGCTTTCAGAATCTATAAATATAGTCATATGAGTTTCATCCTCAAATCTATTAAGAAGTTGTGTTAAATTATTTTCATATATTAAGCCATCCTTGCATTGGAGGGATAAATCCCACCTGTTTGTGGCATATTATTTTCTTCATGTGGTATCAGATTCTCTTATCTAATATTTTATTTAGAAATTTTGCATTGATACTCAAAGTGATATTAACTTGTAAGTTTTAATACTGATTGTATCAGGTTTAAATATCGGTACTATACTTGCTTTACATAAACAATTTGGAAATTTTGCTTCATTCACAATACTTTTGAATATTTTATGAAGCACAGCGACTATTTGGTCCTAGAAAATTTGGTAGAAATTCCCTGTAACAACTTCCTATGGAGTGGTTCCTATGCTTCTTCCTAAGCAACTTCCAATGCTTTTCCTATGGAGCGGTTCTTGGCCAACATTTTCTATTTCATTTTTCATCTTTTCTATTTTTGTGTAATCTTCCTAAATCTAAAGGGATCAATTCTGGTAAATTATTTACCTAGGAGGGCTTCCTGGTGGCACAAGGGGTTAAGCACAGCACTGAGAAGCTATTCACATCCTCTGCAGCAAGAATTCGATCCCCGGTTGCCAGGGAGTTACCCACATGGTGCAGCAGACCTCTCCCGACTCTCCTGCTGCTCCCCTCAGCAGTGTATTTCAGTCAGTCTGCCTGTTCTGCTCCCCACTCTGTCTCTGGTGAATCCTCTCACCCCACCTTTGTACCTCTCGCCTGTACCCCAGTTCTTCTATGCAAAAATAAATAAATCTTTAAAAAAATAGAAAACTGTTTCACTTAGGTTTTCCAATATCAAGGGAGCCCAGGAAGGCAGAGTCTTATGACCATATTTCTAAGTATTCTGATTCCATAGTTAGTTTCCCTTCACATTTCTTATTTGTGTATGTGCTCTCTCTCTTTTTTTCCCTTGTGATTATCTATTGGCTTATCTAATTTATTCACTAGATTTACTGTTTTTTTTATTCTACACACCTCAATTTTTATGTTTTTTCTTTATTATTTTCTTCATTTTCTGAATTTTGATTTATTGTTGCTTTTCCAACTTTTTAAGTTGAGAATTTAATTCATTTATTGCAACATTTAATTTTTATTAAGTGTTTGAGGTTTTGGTCACTCCTTTCATCATTGCTTTATATGTATTTCCTAGATTCTGGTATGTCATATTTTTTAGCAATTCTCTAAATTTAATTTACAAAATTTTTGGAGGGAGGGGTGAAAATTTTACGTGTACTTAAGAATGTGCATTTGTAGCTGTTCTATAATTTAGTGAAGATGAAAACAGGATAAAAAAACTATGCTTCAGACTCGTTAAAAAAAAATAATGCCTACCACATTTGGAGACATTTTCCAAACTCCTTTTAAAAAGGAAGAACTAAATCATGGAGTCTTCCTATTTGGACTGAGCATGAACTAACACTGTGGAAAGATTTGCAGCTGACGGCAACTGTCAGTTCACCAATCAGCAGGATGGCATTTCACACTGAAAAGCTAGAAAGCTGTATCCACTTAGGAGGACGGTGCAAAGTATATTTCAGTCCAGTCTTTGCTACATTAAGCTCTGGTGGAAAATATTCCTTTATGGTCTACTATAGATTTTCAATACAATTTTAAATTCTAACGAACAGTAGACCATCAATTGTGTTCTCTACTGGGCGTTAGGAAAGAAACTCAAAGACTCTTGTGCCATCATTCAGGCTTCATGAGCAAGGCTCGTCCCCACTTTATCAGGCTCAAAATGAGAAGTTGTGCTTTGTTAAGAAATTGATAAGAATGTCTTATCAATAATTAAGAAATTGAATGCTACCTCTCTAGATTTTATCTCCTTTTGACTTTTTGCAACTAAAATAAATTAAATTTATACTAGAAGGAAAACTTCATTTTTGTCTTATTCTGAAAGGGGGCCCCTCAGTTTAATAGATATGTCATGAGAGAAAACTAACAGTGTTACAGAGTGCTATCTGCATAAAAAGGGGAGGCTCCATGTTCCCTGACCCGTGGAGCTGAGCAGGGAGGAAAAGCTGAAAAAGACCGGGAGAAGAGTCTTGAAGTGGGGACACGTGGAGCAGGGATGTGTGAAGGAGGGTGCACTTGCTCCTTGACTTTGGACTTGCACCAGGAACTTGGGGGACTTGGAGAAAAAAACATGTAGACACACTTTAAAGATACAAGGGTGAGAGACCCGTCAGGAGCCTCACCTTGATCTGAACTATAATTTTGCTCCTTTCTCCCAGGATTCACTAACAGATTTTGGCAACCATGGAGGGATTTGAACCCTCAATCTTCTGATCTGTTAGTGAACAGAATGCGAAGTATCCCGGAACCCCCAAACCTGCACACTCTAAATGGATTCTGCCATCTGCTGCATAAAGACAAAGCAAACTCTAGTGTGAGAGAACTTGAGTAGTGTTAATAGATAGAGAGGACAGAAAGGGTAGTAGTTTTCCAATGAAACACCGTGTGAATGAATGTCCAACCAAACAGGGTTGGCCCAAGGTGGGGGTGACTGAAGTCCAAAAGCTTGCCACCCATCTAAGGTACCTTCTGGCAGGAAACCATAGGAAAGAGGCAGAAGAAGCCAGGCAAGTCTGGAAGGAAAGGAGCAAAGTCAGACTACAAGACAGAGTAACAGCTGGTATTGTCGGGCTCCTGATGGGTCTCTCACCCATGTCTCCTTAAAGTTCGCCACATGTTTTTCCTCCAAATCTCCCAAGTTCCTGGTGCAACTCCAAAGTCAAGAAGCTAATGCCGCCTCCTTCACAGGTCCCTGCCCATGTGTAGTCTCCTTTCGAGCCCCTCTCCAACCTCTTCTCCCAGTCTTTTTCAGCTTCTCCTGCCCACTCAGCTCCACCCTTCATTAGGTGGGTGAGGGAACATGGAACAGCCCCTTTTTCACAGAGACCACACTCTGTAACAATAGTTCTTTCACTACTTGACAAAGCTTCATCTGAAACAATGCACCAAGGAGTCAGCTGAAACCAGTTTTCCAATAGTGTCTTACTTCTTTTTAGAACTTTTCCTTTTTGGTTGCTTGGGTGAAGCCCAAACCCAGCAAACACACATTCATAGTCTCTTTTTTCCCAACTTCTTGTTTTGGAGCACTGTCCACTGCTACATTTGTAAAGTTAGTTAACCTGAGTTAATATATCAATCTTTTTATCTCAAATTTTACATTACCATTTATCTCGCTGAAGCTACTGACCCATGTGTGTGAATAGGTAGTGTCATGCAAGGGCAACAACAATTGCAAATTAAATATACATAAGCAGCATCACATCAAGAGCCTGACAATACATTAGCTGACATAAACTGCCCCCACTTTTGAGGCATGAACGATCTTGCAGAATTCACAGTTAGAAATAAAGTGACATGTGAAAAATACTGTTGGTTAATAGCCATTTCATAACAGTATACATTTTAAGTATATGAAATATTTGTGGACCAGGTTTTTTTTTGCCCTCTTAAACCACTACACAGCATGTATTCTTTATTCTTTGGGAATAAAGTTAAAGACCAGCCAAATGTATGTATTTCATCAAAAGGCTTTCAGAATGTGAGCATGAGAGCCAGGCAGAACTCGAAACAATGACCAAAAAGAAACCACAGGATTTAAGGACAGAAGCAGAGATGGATTTGCGTGAAACTAAGGAAGCCTGAGTTTTAAGGCTCCTTGTAAGATCTTGCACCTAAATTTTGTGGGTTTTTTTAAAATTTATTTATTTATGCAAGAATCGGGGTACAGGCCAGATGTGCAGGAGGGTGAGAGGATTCACCAGAGACAGAGCAGGGAGCAGAACAGGCAGACTGACGAAGTACACTGCTGAGGGGAGCAGCAGGCGAGACAGGAGAGGTCTGCTTCGCCATGTGGGATTCTCGCTGGCTGTCGGGGGATCGAACCAACACTGCAGAGGCTGTGGACAGCTTCACAGCACCACGTTTTTTATAACCTCAGGCCTATAAACCTGGATCTGCCCTGAATGGAAGGTCCTTAGAAATTACTAAGATGGATTGTCTGATTTTACAGATGAAGAAACTGAGGCCTGAAATGGACAACTTGCTGAGGTCAAAATGTGGATGTCAATCATTAATTAAAAGTCAGCCTTCCCTGGTGTTCCTTGTAGAAAGGACTGCATTGTGTTACTTGGTTACGCTATAATAGTTGCCACAGTCAGACCTCCAGGCTCCTAAGGGAAACTTCCCCACCCACAGCCCCTGCTGAAGGAGCAACCCTAATCTATTCCCTGAGAAGGAGTGGCTTTGTGGTTTACTCTGTGACCCTGTCCCTCACCCCCACCTCCATTCTGTCAACACAGCTGATTAGACCTGGGCTTGTCACCTGACCCAAGGGAGTCATTCCATCTGGGTCAATGACCTGTAAGGTCATCTGGTATGAAAAGCTGTGCTCGAATACAAAAGACATTGATGAACTAGTCCAATCAAATTCTCTCCTGGAAATCTGAACTGGGGAATATAGAAAGAAGCAGACAATTAGCAGTAGGGAACTAAATAAGACACAGACTCAGAGAGTGGATATGCACTCATCTAGGAATCCATGAGTTCTGTCTGCTGAGAGAAAGATAGGCTACTTTTCAAGCCCTGAGGAATCCTCTAGTTCTTGAATTCCTGAGGTTGAGTTTGTTTTGCTATTCTTCCTGAAAGGCCTACATGGTGGCTCTAACTTCTGCTTTATTTAAAAAGGTTTGCTTATAATCCCTATCCCCAGGTTGATTACCATTCCTCAGAGAGCATGTAATCCTTGTGTGAAGTGTTATGTCAGCAAAAATCCAAATCCATGATTTTGAAAATCTTGATAGCAAAAATAAAGGGAAATGACCTTCAAAGTAAAATTTGAATTTACCTTTGAGGAGAAATTGCATCTTTGTTTTTGGGTAAACCACTTTAATAGGACATTAATTATATGAAGGCAAAGCCAAGAACAGATTCTGGAATGGAGGCAGTAAGCAGGAGGAAACCTGCGGGATTCCCAAGAAGAGCTTGGCCGGAGACTCCTGAAAAGTCCTGCATCTTGAGGAAAAATAGGAAAAAGGCTTGGTGTATCATCATTTGGCTGTTAAAGTGACAGATGATCACATATTCTAGAAGTGAATGGATATATGGGTTCACATGTTTTAAACAAACATCAGAGGGCTGATTAAAACAAAACAAAGTAATTCAGAAATATGTTAGCTCATATATCTAGAGGTAGGACAGCTTCCAAAGTTGGCTAATTTAATAGTTTTGTGAAGGGACTGAAGTTCTTTCCAATTTCCCTTTTTGTCACTTTCAGAAAGCTGCCTCTGCTATTAGTGGCTCCCTTCATGGTCTCAACATGGCTAACACAGGTGCAGGTGTCATATCCAGATGTGGTAACATCCAGCTACATACAAGAGTGATCTTTTCTGAGTATCCTTCTTAGAAGCAAGGATTCTTTTCCTGTAAGGCTCCCTACTGACCTCACAGACTTCCTCTCACCTCTCCTTAGCCAGAACTGGGTTATCCATATATTCTAAAACCAGTGATTTAGCAAAGAGAATGGATTTATCAAGAATGTCATAGACCACTGGCTCTAAATTTGTGCATCCATCAGAATGACCTGCAGGATCTTATTAGACCACAGGTTCCTGGGTTTCATCCCAGACTTTCTTATTCAATATATCTGAAGTGGTCTCAGTAATCTGCACTTCCAACAAGTTCCTAGGTGATGTGGCTATTTGGGGACCGTGCTTTGAGAACTGCTGTCTTAGATTAACCATTTGGGATAGAATGGATATTGAGGAAAAATGTCTGCTACAGACATTACTTTATATGAACAGCATTGTACATATTCCAGAATTATATATTTCTATGAATTTTTTTTTGAAAATTAAAGTTTCCATAAGTTGTACATGTGAAAAACAATAAAGATTGTGGTATACCACAAGCCAAAATATGGAAGTAGAATACAAGTGAATAGCCTATCGCAGAAAATGTGGTTTGAGAAAATGTCACCTATTGTCACAAACATCCACCCATCCTGCCCTGCACGCTGTGCTTCCCCACAGCCACCCCACGGCTCTTCCTTTGCATGTTTCTATTCTTTTTTTCAAAGCTGAACCAATATCAACTGCCTTTCTGGTGAAGCGGTATCAACCTCAACCTGTACTCTGCAGAGGAAACAACACAAGCAAATAAATGAGTAGAGAAATAACTCAGTGGAGGAAACTAAGCAACTTGAAGTTGTTGCAGCATAAAACGAGGCTGGAAATGGTGTGAGGTAAGGCTCTACACTTGGACAAAAGCAAAACCACAGAGGGCTTTTGTGGGATGTTGAGGAGGTTGAACTTGATCCTGTGGCCTCAACAGTCACTGAGCAGAGACGTGATGTGGTTGGATTTTGGTTTCATTTAGATCACGTTGGGTTGTGTGGAAAATAGACTTGAAGCAGGGAGGTACAAAAGAGACCAGTAGTCCAGGCAAGAATGACAAAGCGGAAGGACAGATGAGATGGTAGGCTTATAGAAGACACAGACCTGGGAAATACCTAAATCTACAAGTCTCATGATCTATTAAATGTAGAGGATAGAAGTAAGTAAGGCACCCAGATGTTTCTTAACTTTTCAGCCTCAGTGAGAAGAGAGTTGTTATGGGTATGGTGCTGGGTGATGATAGAGGGGAGCAAGGAGATGAAATCAGTTTTAGATACACTGTAAAGTTCTAATCCATCTCAACATGAAACGAGATGCTCCACAGGCAGCTGGGCATACTAGGATGGGTTTGATGGAGAATAAACTAGAGACAAAAATCGTGAGGTCAACTATAGTTAAATGAGGAGCATAAACAGATGACTAAGGAAAAATATGAAGGTTAAGAGGCATATTTGGGGCCTCCCTGGTGGTGCAGGAGATTGGGCGCCACACTGTGAAGCTGTCCGCAGCCTCTGCAGTGCGGGTTCGATCCCAGCGGCCGGCAAGAATCCCACATGGTGCAGCAGACCTCTCTTGTCTCGCCCGCTGCTCCCCTCAGCAGTGTATTTCATCAACCTGCCTGTTCTGTTCCCCGCTCTGTCTCTGGTGAATCTTCTCACCCTCCCATGCATCTGGCCTGTACCCTGGTTCTTGTATAAATAAATAATCTTTTTTTTTTTTTAAAGAAGCTTATTTGGCCAAGAATAGGAATCTGGGAAACACCAGCATTAATCTGGTGGGCAAATGAGCAGGCAGCAATGAAACACAGCAAAGGCAGTAGAAAGACTATGGTATAGAATTTCAGAGTCAAGGTCACATAGTTTGAAACAATTGGAAGTGGTCCACTGTAAAATACTACATAGAGGAGATTCCTTGAGACAAGACCTGAAAAAATTTGTTAGATTTTGGATTTTGGGAATCAACAGACATTTTATGAGAGTGATTGAGCTGAGTTAAAGGGAGTGAGTAAGAGGGAACTTTTTTTTTTTTTTTTTGAGAGTGGGCATTTTCATGGGTAGGGCATGGTAAGAAAACAACACCCACTAGTGTACGATGCATCGTCATAAGCTGTGATGATGGAGGAAGATGAGGAGGGTTATGATGATTTGGGAAAGTCAAGAAAGGTCACTGTTGTTCAATTATTCTGAGAGTGTTGACACTATCTGTACCTGGGACGCCTTCATTTATCAGAGTATCTTAGGAAAAAGTATTTTAAATGGGTGTGCCAATGGAACTCATGAAGATATCTTTAAATAAAGCTTAATGGAAGTGATACATGTATGTGGTCATGTATATTCTTCAAAAATGGCCATAGCAATATTTCCAGTCCCACATGAGTCAGACTTTGTAAGGAACTGTTTTAATGAATAGAATGCAGAAATGACTCTGTGTGACTTGCAAGGCAAATGGCAATGTAGCTTCCAATTGGCCCTTTATCTAGAAATGCTACCATGCTGTGAGGAAGCCCAAACAACCCACATGTCTAGTGGTTGATGCTGGTAACTGCCTGGGTTCTAAGGGTAAGCATCCTGAGAAAAAGAGCCAATCTAAAACTGCATTGTCCTTTGCCTTGGAAATCACAAAGGTCATGTCTGTGCCCTGTCTGAATTCCTGACCCACAGAATCTGTGAGCATGATAAATGGCTGTTTTATTCTACTAAATTTTGGAGTAATTTACTCAGCCATAGTAACTGGAACAGCATCCAAATATCCATTCAAGTAAACATGACTATTAAGGAGAAACAAGATATTCGTGCATCCCAGACACAGTCCTAAGACATACTGGGAGCTATTGTTCTGTTCTCTTCTGAATACAAGATAATATTTTTATTAACTGCCCAGACTTACAGCTTAAATGTATACAAAATATCTATGTCTAAGCCACAACTTTATCCCTAAAGTGGACTTTACTTCAATATTTTACTAATTCTGAGGGTTTTTTAATTACTATTTCTATATTTATGGTAAGATTTTTTCACAACCAAATAGCTACCCAGTGTGCTAGTAGTCTACTTCCAAAAAATAATTTTTGAGTGCACTTGACAGACAGAAGGACATGTGGGCATGTGCGTGTGCACACACGTGCCTTATTTTTAAAACAGATCTTACCAATATAGCACTAGGCATTCAGGGACACACATTACCTCTACCTCTGCTTATCTGAAACCATCAAAAAACAAAAAAACAATTATTTCAGCATAGTTCTGAAACAATATAAGTGCAAACTATGAGGAATACCTGCAACATTTCTAGAGTAATAAATCATAAATATTCTTCAATATCTATAATGCACAGAATATACAAAAAAGATACTGAAGTTGTTTTGCCTAAATAACAGAGCTGAAATTTTTTTTAAAGATTAAATAATGAAATAATTAAAATCCTTAGTAATTTTTAAGAAATCATTAAAGCAACATCTAAGAAAGCATGCGCACATAAAACTGTACTTTAAAATACTAATCATGGTTTCTATTTAATTTCTATTTTCATATTCTGGAGCTCAAAATGCAGAAAGGTGAAATAAACACACTGCAGTTCTTTGGATGCTGTATTTTTTCTCTTTTGTACTCTGAGTACATTGACAATTAAATGGAAACATATAAGGTTTCTATGCCATTGAGTAGCTACTAAGTAAATCAACAGTATACTGTCCTCTGCAGCACACTGACCTTGACCTCACCAGAAACTCCCTGCCTCCAAAACCACCAATTAAATACTAAACTCTTTGGCTATAGCACCCTATCCTTGGGATGCACTTTCTTAGGAATCCCCAGTAGAGTAGCTAATGGCCAAGGCTTCGTTTTCATTGCTGCTTCAGATCCACTGACCTCATCCTCACTTCCCTCCTTATCAGGCTTGGATTGTGATGGCATCACCTTAATAACTCTTGGCCACTTTAGCCTTTCTTGTTTCCATTCATGTCATCATTGCCTGGAAAACTCTAAACTGTAGATGGGCCCAGTCACCTCCCTTTCCATGTCTGTGTCTGAAAGAACTTGTGTAGTGAAGAAAATCCAGCCACTGGGGCAAAGAGGTGTTATCCTCTAATTGCATGAGTAGCAATACAACTAGCCCACGTGATACCTGTGTGTGAACTTGAACAAGATAATCCTTCCTCAGACACTTTTGTTCTGGTCAGAGAACTGTGGTGAGATCTTGATTTTGCAAGAACATATTTACTGTCATCTTCCAGAAACTCATCATGGTAAATACACAAATGTATGGTGTTTATAATGTGAACTGTGCCTCTTACAGGTATGGCAGCCTTGTGCAACCTGCATATCTGGTACCTGCATAAACAACCCAGGCACCATGGTAAGGTAATCTCTTCTGTATCTACAATTGTCTGTCCCACATCCCTGCCATTCCCATCTGAAGTCAAACAAACTTAGTGTCTTCTACAGGACAAATCATGCTCAGGTATCACCTATACACTACTTCCCACCCAAGCTTGTCAAAAGAGTTGTCTCTATACCTACAACTTTTTTTCTTCCTATCTCCTCATTTTCCCTTCCACATATGCACACTTAATAATTCTACAAAACTGTGCTAGTCTGATGCTAAATCCAGGAACAGCTTTCATTCTTCATAATACCTGACATGACAGCTGGGAAATTCAGAGTTCACAGATTCTTCCTTTGAAATAATTCATTTTTAGTTGCCATGGCAGCAAATAATCTTGCTTTTTCTTTATTTCTTTGGCTTCCCCTCTTCCTGACCCTTAAATGCTAAAAAAAAACCCTTTGCATCTCCCTAAGAGATCACATCTTTTCTCATGTGTACCAATTGTTGATATCAACTACAACTACCAACAATTCCTAAATAAGAATGTCTTACCCAGTCCTCTTCTTAATAAAATAATACAATCTCCATTGGACTTATCTGGCACTCATCTCCCACATAATATAGTCAAAGAATGAATTATTGGTCTTATGTCCCAAACTTGCCTCATCCTGTTTTCCATGGCTTGGTTAATGGTACCTTGCCTGACTATGTCACATTCCTAGGCCCTAGGTAGAGAAGGGCTGGTTCTTTTCTCCCAACAGACAAGCTTTTTTGCTCACGCTAACACCAAAGAAGATCTCAGATGCCTCAACTTCCTGCCAGATTGTTACTGCTCTTCTTATCCAGGCCACCACCATTAGTCACCTTAACTCTGCCATAACCTTTTCTCTCAATCCATTCATGGTCCCTGCTCTGACTTTCAGTCATTTCTCAACATACTTCCAGAAACACAGCAGAGTAACCATCTGAAAACATAAATATGGTCATTTCATCTCTTGTTAACATTCTTCCAATGGCTTCTCAGGGAACTTAGCTTAAATTCCAAAATCATTACTCATTCTAAAGTCCTTCAGGACCCAGCTCCTATTCCTCAGTGACTGCGCTTCAACTGCCTGGGCTCCATTTCCCCCTCCCCACTCCAGGACGTTCACATACGAAATCATCTCTACATGGCATTCACCCTGGAAACTTCTAGCTGTTACCAATGCATCCTAAAGCTCTAAGCTAAAATTAATGAGCCCACACAGAATGTAGAGAAGCCTACGCTCACTTTCTTCTCTAAATGAGGGCTCAGGGCCTCCCTGGTGGCCTAGGGGTTAACTCTCAGCACTATCACTGCCATGGCCTAAGTTTGATCCCCGGCCAGGGAGCTAACCCACATATGGCACAGCAGACCTCTCCTGTCTCTCCTGCTGCTCCCCTCAGCAGTGTATTTCTGTAAATCTGCCTGTTTCACTCCCCACTCTGTCTCTAGTGAATTCTCTCACCTCCTGCACCTCTGGCATGCACCACAATTCTTCTACAAAAATAAATAAATAAATACAAGAGGTCTCATTTACACACTCATAGCACACTATAGTTTTCTTTCACAGAATGTCACAAGTTTTAATTATATATTGCTCTGTATTAAATATTTATTGCCTGTTTCCTATTTGTTCTGTGAGGGCAGGTATCATGTCTGTTTTCCTGAGTACTGTATCTTTTCTGCCTAGCATACAGTGGAGCAATATTTGTTGAATAAGGGAATGCTAACACCTAATGGCACCTGTGAAAACAAGTGCTGCTCTACTCCTTCAATTATTAAAATGGATTAAATAATGATATTAATGAGAGCTTGTTAAGATTTATATAAAACAGGGCCTTCCCTGGTGGCACAGCGGTTGAGCGCTGGGCTGCGAAGCTGCCCACAGCCTCTGCAGCGCTGGTTCTATCCCCGGCCACAGGCGAGGGTCCCACATGGTGCGCAGACCTCTCCTGCCATGCCCGCTGCTCCCCTCAGCAGTATATTTCGTCAGTCTGCCTGTTCTGTTCCCTGCTCTGGCTCTGGTGAATTTTCTCACCCTCCCGTGCTTCTGATTGTACCCAGTGCTTGTATAAATAAATAAATATTTTTTTAAAAAAAAAGATTTATATAAAACAGTACCCAGTAATGAGATGGTCAGATATTCAGGAATGCCTTGAGAGAATGTTTCATATTGATATGTACACATATGTGTATCTATTGTATTAATCCATAACTCGTTTTCTTTCAATTGATGTTTCCCATCAAGCTGCGTGCCCTCAAGGTTGTATAATACCACATGTGATCAATGGGAGGAACCTCACAAATACTTGGAGCTAAGTTACACCCGGTCAAGGATGAAACTTCCAAAGCACCAGAAGCAGAGCACAAAGAAACCCCAGGATTATTTTGGAACAATGAAAAGATGCAGAAAGCAGCCAAATGCCATTGAATACAGAAGTGCTAACTTGTGAGGAGAGCTGCTGATGAAAATATTCTGCAGAAGCACAGCGTTGACAGAGCGCATTGCTTCCAGCTGAGATTAAATCGTGTAAGGACAGGCAAGAAAAATGCTAGAAACAGACACTCTGCTGGTTCTGAGCGTATGTATATTCTTTCTCTCTCTACCCTCCCCACCTCACATACACCCCACTTCAAAACTTGGCAGTATCTTTATAAGGGTGTTACCATAACACTTGTGTTTCCTTGTTATCTTCCCCCCAAATAAGCAAAGCCTTAGTATCCAGTAGTAACTTCAAGCTTAATTTTTGCTATTTCCAGAGAGAAAACTTGGCTTGTAGGATCACTCTCACAACCAGTTTCCACCCCTCTCCCTAGTAACATCAGTTCTGCAGTCAGAATTCAAGATTTGTTTGGGTTTGGTTTTATTTATTCCTTTGCTTTGTTTCTTTATATACTGCATGAGCGAAACTATTCAGTATTTGTCTTTCTCCTTCTCACTTATTTCATTTAGCATAATCCCGTCAAGTTCCATCCACATTGTTTCAGGTCTTACATCCAAGTCTTTTTAAGTTAATTTTTATATATGATGTGAGATAGTGGTCAAGTTTCATTCTTTTGCAAATGGAAAGATATTATCTTTTTTTTTTTAAATAGCTTAGTAGTATTCCATTGTGCATTTATACCACACCGTCTTAATCTAATCATCTCTTGCTGGGCACTTTGGTTGTTTCCATAGTTGGGTCTTGTAAATACCACTGCAATGAAAGTACAAGTACATATATCTTTTTGAATCTACAGATCGCTACCTAGACGTAGAATTGATAAATAATATGTAAACGTTTTTAATTTTTGGAGAAACCTCCATACTGTTTTTCCATACTGTGGGAGTTAACATTCCCAAGAGTGTCTATAAGGATTCCTTTTATGCAGTCCACTCCCTCCCTGCCATCCCCTCCCTACCCCCGCCACCCCCACTTGCCAACACTGTAGTTCCTTGTCCTTTGACATGGGCCATTTTCAAGGGTGTTAGGTGGTATCTCATTGTGAATTTGATTTGCATTTTCCAGATGATAAGTGATGATGAGCATTTTTTCATGTGCCTATTGACCATCTGCATGACTTCTTTGGAGAAGTGTCTACTCAAATATTCTGCTCATTTTTTAATTTTTTAAAAATTTTTTTTAAAGATTTATTTTTATTTATTTATACAAGCACTGGGTACAGTCAGAAGTGTGGGAGGGTGAGAGAATTCACCAGAGCCAGAGGGGAGAGTAGAGCAGGCAGAAGGACCGAAGTACACTGCTGAGGGGAGCAGCGGGCGGCAGGAGAGGTCTGTGCGCCATGTGGGACCCTCCTCCGGTGGCCGGGGAGCAGCCGGGGATCGAACCGGTGCTGCAGAGGCCGCGGGCAGCTTCGCAACCCAGCGCTCAACCGCTGCGCCACTGGGGAGGCCCTATTCTGCTCATTTTTTGATTGAGTTGTTTTCTTTTTGCAGAGTTTTGTATGAATTCCTTATATATTTTGGAAATTAACCCCTTGGTAAATGTATGATAGGCAAATAATTTCTCTCATTTAGAAGGATGTCTTTGTGTTTTGATGATAGTTTCTTTCATCATGAAGAGCCTTTTTCTTTTGATGTACTCCCGCTTGTTTATTTTTTGCCTTTGTTTTCCTTGTCTTTGCAGTCAAGTCCTCAAAGGTCAATGTCATGGAGTGACAATGCCAGTATTTCATAAATTTTCTTCTGTCTTATGGTTTCAGGTCTTACATCCAAGTCTTTTTGAATTAATTTTTATATACAATGTGAGATAGTGATCAAGTTTCATTCCTTTGCATGTGACTGTCCAGCTTTCCCAGCACCATTTGTTAAAGAGATTCTTCTTGTTCCATTGTGTGTTCTAAGCCTAAAGTTTCTACTGACATAGGATCAGTCAGTTTATCTTTGAAGTGATTATTGTCTTTGCAAAAGTAATTTTTTGCTCAAGAATCAAAGCAAAATGGTAAAAAAACACAAATACTGCCACAGAGAAGGAAAACATCTAGGCACTCATGCTGGGATGAGTCTTCAAACATCTTTTAAAATCTGATTCCTTCCTTAATCAACATTCCCATTCCCATTGCATTTATTTTCCAGCTACTATTCTTCATCGAAGAAGGGTCAGTCTGTCCCACGGGCGCCTCCTTCTAGGAAGTTGTGGGGGAGGGGATAGCCAGAATTCTGACCAGTATTTTCAAGGAAAAACTCTGCCTTCAGACAGGGAACAAGATGAGATGTGAAAAGGACAAAGGCAGGCTTTGCCAGTCTGATTTGCAGGAAGGTGATGAGGAACTGCAAGGTTGTAAAGTGCAATTTTGAAAGCACGTATTCTCTCAGTGACAAGGGATTCTCAATGCACAAACAGGCATATAAAAATGCTTGACAGAATAAATGAAAAAGGAACAAGGCAAAGTCACATCTGTTAGGAGGTCTTTCATTAAAGCCCCAGGTGATGAAAATTCAAGGCTGGGGTGGCTTCAAAGGGAAGCAAGAGGAAGCAACCAGCACAAGGGCATTCTGAAGGCAGTCTCAGCAGGATATGACAGCTGACTGGATAAAGGAGATGAAGGTAAGGAATGAGTAAGTTTTGTGTTTGGAGGGCTAGGAGACTGATAGGGCCATCAACAAAGCCAGCAACGTTGTAAAAATAAGAGGCTTATCTGAGGTGGAGACTAGAAATGGAGAGATGAAGAGATTGAGTTGTTTGGATATTGGAGAGACTTTAAATGAGAAATCAGGCTTATAGACAAAGATCTAGAAGTCAACACTGAGAATGTGGAATTGAAGTGGTGAGAGTTGACTAGGTTGCTTAAAGAATGTGAGGATGATGAAGAACCTGATAGAAATTTGAAGGAACACCCCTGTTAGTCAGCTTGAGAAAGAAAAAGCACCAGTTACTGAAAAAGGTGGAGGAAATTTACCAGAAGCAGCAGAATAGTGAAGAGATGAGAAATCATTCATTTCTTCTCTATTTCCAGAAAGCTAAGTGTAGCTCATTGCAGTTATCATGTGTATGCCTAGCTTTTCCAGACTATCTGGAATATGCATTCAGGGTAGGGACCCCACACTCCTACTCTGTGCCTTCAGTATCTACTGGACATATCTCCCCCAAAAAGCCAAGTATCAAAGGCCCAGGTGGAATGATGGGTTGCCTTTTTGGGGAAAAAGGCTCTTTTTGTATGTCCTCAGTTCTCTAGCAGCAAGAAAGCAAACACCACTATGGAGAGCTGTGTGGAAATTCCTCAACCTACTAAAGATAGAGCTTCCATATGACCCAGCAATTCCACTCCTAGGTATTTGCCCAAAGGACACAGAAACATTAATTCCAAAGGGCACCTGCACCCCTATGTTTATAGCAGCACTATTTACAATAGCTAAGCTTTGGAAACAACCCAAATGCCCAAAAATAGATGACTGGATCAAGAAGATGTGGTACATATACACAATGGAATATTACTCAGCAATCAAAAAAGAAACATGCAATTTGCAGCAACATGGATGGAGCTAGAAGGGATCATGCTCAGCGAAATAAGTCAGAAAGAAAAAGAAAAATACCGGATGGTCTCACTCAGCAGGAATTTAGAAAACCTAAATAAGGGACCAGGAAAAAGACTAATTAGTACAAAGTGAAAATCAAAATCAACAAGCAACTATAAACCAGAGACACACTATGGGGGGAGGGGAGATGGAGGGGGAGAGGAAGGACTAGGGTCAAAATAAGGGGGGGGTGTAATTGTATGGGGAATATAACCAAAATGAAAATGCATACATTGTGCAAAAATGAAAAATGATGTAAGAATTATATAAAATAAAATATTAATTAAAAAAATTATGCATGTAAAAAAAAAGAAAATAAAAAGAAAGCAAACAGCGATGGATCTGTCACTCCAGATCTACAAGTCCTACTCAGGACTTTCTCTTCCTTGATGGAAACTCCCCTTGCCTCCCTCTTTGACATTTCCATTCAATTGTTGGTTAATATAGTGGTATTCTATTCACAGGAGAAAGAACTCCTTACATCTTTATATCTCTTCATGTTTTAGGAGGAGGCACACGAAAACACCTTACTGCAGATTGAGGCTGTATCCCACCAAAAAGGTAAAATGAGGTTTTTCTTATTGGCTGATTCATAGAATTACTGAGAAGCTTAATGGAGTAATGCATGAAAAATTCTTAGCACAGTGCCTGGCCAAGCACCCCGTACATGATGGTCATCCCAGCCCTCAGCCCACATTGCACATCAACAGCATGTCTCCTGGTGTACAGTCATTTGTCAGAAATGAACAAGTAATTTAAGCTCAATTATACACAGCCTTCTTTACCCCTCAATGTCCCCATGGTTAGGTGATTGTGAAATAGGAGCACACATTCAAAAAATCTAATTGTAGTCTCTTTTATGTGGAAGACATTTGCAGCATGAAACAGATATTCAGTGTTTCAGCAACATGAAAACACTAAAAAAACTGGAATGAAATAGAAGTAATGTTAGAACTATTCTAACCTAATTTGACCCTCACACCATACATTGTAGATAAACGTAAAACAATAAACATTAAATAAATTAAATGTATTTCCTAAATATTTTTTTTCTGAATATTTATTGAGATAAAGCACAATGCCATGTACTTGAACAGTAAAATGGAGGTAATTGAGGTTTCCTAAATTTTGTGAGAAACTTTAGTGTGGTTTAAAATATATATATTGTATGGGCCTCCCCTGGTGGCGCAGCAGTTGAGCGCTGGGCTGCCAAGCTGCCTGCAGCCTCTGCAGCGCTGGTTCGATCCCCAGCAGCCGGCAAGGGGCCCACATGGCGCGCAGACCTCTCCTGCCGCCCGCTGCTCCCCTCAGCAGTGTACTTTGGTCCTTCAGCCTGTTCTTCTCCCCACTCTGACTCTAGTGAATTCTCTCACCCTCCCGTGCTTCTGACTGTACCCAGTACTTGTATAAACAAAAATAAACAAATCTTTAAAAAAATAAAATAAAAATATATATTGCATTAGGACAGTTACAAAAGATTCTATTACTATATTAACCAAAAATTGAATTCCTGGATGTTCAGAATTTTTAGCCAGGATTAGAGGATGTCATGGCCTTAACTGGACAGGGAGGAAGTAAAAGAAGAGATTTCCTGCTTGGGGTGCAATCACAAGGAAGGGCCTGGAAGAAGTCTGTGCTTGCCAAGTGAAGACTGATAAATACGGAAGGGGTTTTGCTGGAAATCAAAGTGATGAAATTGCCGCACTGTAACAGAGGAGCTGAAAGAACACTTGATGCAAGGATTTGGATATATTATAGCTGACGAATGAATGCCATTTTAGAATCTTGAACATAATGAAAATGTTTCATGAAAATTTAAGCCACAGTTATAAAGGATGCCATTGCTCCTGCCCAATGTCCTACTGTGGGGAAGTTTTGAAAAAGCATCCAAAGAGAGACTATTTATTTATTTTTAAAGATTTTATTTATTTTTGCGTAGAAGAACTGGGGTGCAGGTCAGAGGTATGGGGGGTGACAGGATTCACCAGAGACAGAATGGGGAGCAGAACAGGCAGATCTACTGAAATACACTGCTAAAGGGAGCAGCAGGAGAGACAGGAGAGGTCTGCTGCGCCATGTGGTTTAGCTTCCTGGCCAGAGACTGAACCCAGGCCCTCGTGGTGGGCCTTTGCGGTGGTAGCACTGAGACTTAACCCCTAGACCACCAGGGAGGCGCAAAAAGAGACTATTTAAATCAGTACTAAAAAGACAAATTTTGAATAGACTCAATAGTTAAACAAATGAAAGGTGCTATTTAACCTCAGTAACTGTGAATTCTATAAGACCCTGCTTTCATAAGCATGAAGAAAGCACTTCAGTTGTGGAAAATAAGATGTGTAGATGTGAGCTGAGTAAATTTACAACCCCTTCCTACCTGCTCCAGTCATAGTCTGTGTGACACTAAGATAGACTGAAGATCTCTGAGCCTCAAAATCCTCATCTATGAAAAGGAGATCATAGTATCTATGCTATGGAGAGAAGGTTAGTGAGCCTATTCAAGTAAAATGCTTACAACAGTAGCTGGCATTAACACATTTTTAATAATATATTTTCTAATACTGTTATTGCTAATGAATGGCTGATTTCCCAAGAAATGTTCGAGCACTCTATTTCTGTCACTCTTAATTTATGACATTCTTCATTTATGATTTCACAGCTTATACTACATTCCCACAAGCCCAGAAACATTCTGGGACAAATGAGCATTACCGTTTTCACACCATCCCAGACTCTTACTCACCAACTTGGTATTCAATACAGAAAGTACCACAAAGGCTGGACATTCTTTTTTATGAATAATGCCAACTCTGATCAACCACAGGGTAAAATGATGGTGGTGTTGAGGGACTGGTGGTCAAGCTGTCTCCATCTTAAGCTCATGTAGTTCTGAAAGGAGAGACTAGCTAAAGGCAATAGATAAACCACATGAATGGGGAAGGATACAGAGGAAAAGGATTTATTTTTGATGCTGCAGGCACATTTTTAACAGTACATCAGGCACAGTGTAAGTTAATTCTCAGAATTGTTTGCTGAATGCTCACAAAGAAGCATGATCTTGAGTAATCAAATCTAGATATTAACTAACAGAAGCCTCCATTCTAGTCTTTCAAATTTTTAGGTCAAGTTGGAGAACCTGAAGAGGGAGAGCTTAGTTGAAATGGGAGAAAAAGATTTAATTAACAAGGTTAAAACTGTAGAAGAGCAAAGTAAGAATATTTGAGAGTCTCCTGTATACAAATCTCTAGGCTTCAGGGCTTAAGTAAACATGTCTAGTAGGCACCAAAAATGCACAGCAATGCTTTAACATAGTAGGATTCCTAGAATCAAATGGCTCATTTAAGTAGCTTTTCCATATAAATTTAATCTTTTAAAAAACTTTTGGGCCTCCCTGGTGGTGCAGCGGGTTGAGCGCAGCACTGTGAAGCTGTCCGCAGCCTCTGCAGCGCCGGTTCGATTCCTGGCCGGCCAGGGAGATACCCACATAGCACAGCAGACCTCTCCTGTCTCGCCCGCTGCTCCCCTCAGCAGTGTATTTCAGTCAGTCTGCCTGTTCTGTTCCCCGCTCTGTCTCTGGTGAATCCTCTCACCCTCCCGCACCTCTGGCCTATACCCCAGTGCTTGTATAAATAAATCTTATAAATAAATAAATAATTTTTTTTAAAAATAAGAAGTCTTCATTCCTTTGATAGCTGTATTCTTTAAAACCTGGCTTCTGGAAAGAGCAGAAATCACCTTTTGTCATCATTGTGAGCATTAGCTATTTGGCAGTGGTGCTCTGGGAGAACGTTTCAAGATGTGATCCATGGACCCCAGCAAGGAAATCATTTGGATGAAAATATCAGACTCCGGCAGCATTTCCTGCCCACTTGTGTCTATGCAAGTGTCTTTTACTCTTCTGTCCTTTTTCTAATAAACCTGTTCTTTACATCCAAAAAATAAATAAATAAATAGCAGACTCCTCAGCCCCACCCCAGACCTCCCGCATCAGAATTCTTAGGTGGAACTCAGGATTCTCCATGTTCAACTGGTGGTTTCTCAGAGAATTCTTATCCTCACTTCAGGCCAGAGAGGCTCCAACTTGGGGTGAGTTTGCCGTGTGGGAAGATTTCCTGTATTAGAAATGTTGTGGGTGATCTGCTATCTTTCTGTGCCTATTTGCTGTCAGGTCTCTTTTACTTTCCTCTTATCAGTAAAAACTTTCCATAGTACTGACTTAAACCTACCAGCCTGTATGCACAGGATCCTTGGCTAGGGTGCTGGCCTTAGTGATGTCTACTTTTCATACACAGCTTTTGCCATCCACTCAGGCACAGGGTCCCGACCTTGATGTATACTGCTGTGGTTTTCAGGCGCCTGACCCCAAAAAAATCCATTTCACCTCAAAAGGGCACTCCCACAATAAGGTGGAACGGGAGAAACGCTAAATGCGGAACACAAATTAGATGCTCAGCAGAGAGACTGATGGACTGGCGAGAAGGGGGAAAATAATACAGACACTCTTGAGGGTGCAAGTAAAATGAGCCCTTGGTCTAGAGAAAATGAGAACAATGGATGTGGGATGTGGAAGGTGTCGCTGTAACTGAAATAAGAAGCTGGGTCTCACCAAATAACATTTTCTCCTACAGACACTTGACACTACACACAGATCCATTTATTTGATTAAGAGGATCTCGGGGCTGAAGTGGTGAGAGGAACATTGGCTTTGAGACAGGGGACTCAGCTTTGAATCCTGATTCATATTTGTGGCTGTGGGTAAGTCAGAGACACGGCACCTCAGGGGTCATAGCTGTGAAACAGGACAAATAATTCACCGCCCTCGCCCTCGTTGAGCTGCTTGGGTGGGTCTAGGGAAGATACAAATATGAAACATTTTTGTAAACTGAAGAGCGTGTAACCAGAACTATCCTGTATTGTGGAAAACTTAAGTAGCTGTTGCATCTA
The DNA here is from genome assembly GCF_014898055.3 of Talpa occidentalis. Lineage (NCBI taxonomy): Eukaryota > Metazoa > Chordata > Mammalia > Eulipotyphla > Talpidae > Talpa > Talpa occidentalis. The sequence continues at coordinate 89,083,253 of NW_026555331.1, forward strand.
TCTAGAAGGCAGGCTGCTAAGAAAAACTTTAGGTTATGGAAAAATTCAAGTATGTCAATTACCTTGCATAAATGAGCCTCTCATATTGCTCACTGTGGAGTTTAAATATCTGCTGTGCTCTATGGAAAGAGATCTCTAAGCCAAAACATGAGCAGTATTTTGACTTTTGCAACTAATGTTTAATACTCTTAAAATATGCTATTTTCCAGATTGAAGAATTAAAGTTGATCAAATTTTCATTTCAAAATCTTCTTTCCTAGCAACCATTTTTTAATGTCAACTTTACTTACTTGATTTAGTAGCTGAAAATGAAGACTGGTGGGGGGAATAGGGGCATGCCAGGGAGGAAAGGGAGACAAGTCAGTCAATACACAATACAAGAGATTTTGTCCCAAACCTAAAACACACTAAGAACCAGGAAGAAGGAGTCCAATTTAGTAATCATTGTCTGGCTTTACATCACTACGTTCAGTGGCTGCTTTTATTCTAAAATGGAAGATGTGCAAAAATTAAAGAAATGAAAAGGCAGGGCTAATTCTGTTAGCAGAGAATTAAAATTAAAAGCAGACGGGAAGCCCAGATTATAAATACCAATAAAAGCTTTGGCTGACATAGCTTCAATTTACAAATCACTGGCTTTTGCTGGCAGGGCTTGGGGAAGGAGAGTTGAGGAAGCATCGCCTACACAGCCTGGATGAGGAAGATATGGAAATCTTTAAAATTAAAGATGCTGTCAACATTTTATTCTAAAACACTTGATTTGTGGTGACCATGATAAAATTCCAGTGAAACCTGAGTATGCCACGAAGTCTCTGGAAACCCTTGGAGCAGCTACCTCCTTCTGTCCGCCTAGTCATATCTGATTTTGACACACACTCTGTTACTGGGAGCTCAATCCATAATGTGCGCACAAGATGCTGTGCGGTTAAAATCTGCATAGATCTCAGTTTTTTTTTTAAACTTGAGCATTTGAAGGCCCTTGTGAGGGTATTAAAAATAAACTAGTAATAAAGAAATATGTTATTTTCTAGATTGAAGAATAAAAGGAATAGTTTCTTTAAAACTTCATTAAAAGGGACACAGTTTGATTTATATCAGTTGTTATTTCACAAGGGATTTTTAATGACAAAATTAGGGCCCACAGGATCTGATATAAATACTTATTGTCTAGTTTGCATATCGTGGAAGATTCCCAATATACAGGACTAATAAAGTTGCTAGGTTTAGAGAAAAGAGTTGAGAGAGATACTATAGGGAAAGATTTTGCCTGAGCATATTAAAGAGCATGATGGAGAATTAGCAGTGGACGATAAACACAGACCAAGTCATTAAAATCAGCAGAAAACCCCCAGATTAAGAGACCAACCATCAATCTGGAGGATGCTTTCACGCATCTCAAAGGCCCGTGAAAGTTGAAACAGCAGACCTCTGAAAGAGGTACAAAATGCACAATGAGTTTCTTCTAGGATGCGAATGAATGACAATAACAGTAAATGGAAAAAGTTATCTTTTTACTTTCTCACCTTTTCTTCCTTCCAGATAAGCATAACTGCTTATTCCAGTTTTTTTCCAAACAGTAGAGGCTTTTCAAAGAAACATTCCTCTCTTCCTTACTTTGGTGGGTTTCCTCAGGCGTTGTTTTTGATCCTTAATATCCCTTGGGGACTTAGCCATCTTACATGGCTCTCCCTGCTAACGGCTTCTATGACTTCATCCTCAGCTCCTCCATCCAGCCACACATGTGACATCACCTTTGGAACTCAGCTCCCCATCTTTGCCTCTAAAGCCTGTCTGTTTCCTTCTCTTTATTATTATTATTAAAAACAGACCCCAAAACCTCCCCTTTTTGTCAATTTGAGAGAGATTTTTTGTTCCTTCTTCCTTCCCTTTTACCAAATCTTATCTGTTTTCACTCTAATCTCATTAATTCTCATTGTTAGCACATTATTTTAAGGATAATATATGGAATGGCACCAAATAGGCACAAATATATATATATATATATATATATATATATATATATATATGTACGGTGAAATTCCAACCTCATTTCATCTCTGCTTAATTCCCCTTTTCTCTCTTTTCATCCCCCAATTTACCTGGCCTGAAAGCAATCACCTTTGCCAGGTTCTCTTGTATCTTTTCCCCTTTAATTTAAGGTTAAAAAAATGAAAGGGAACAAGACCCTAAATGTAATATATCTGATTCCACTAGCTTCTTTTCAGCATCCCTGCCTATTGAGAAATTTCCTCATTCATTTCACATGTATTAATCTGTGGGCTTTTCATATGATTCTTCTTCCCCATATGTGGGTATTTTCCAAGGCTCTTTCCCTGGATCTCTCTCAGAATATGAACTAATACCCATGAACTATTTTGCTTGTAAGAATGCAAGGTCCTACCTCTAGAGACCGAGGGGAAAACACACTACTAAATAGAACAAAGAAGAAAAAAAAAACATTCCTCAATTTGTTTATATAATTAATCTATCTTGAGAAGTAGCCCTTATTTCAATGTCACCAGTCACCAGAAGAACCACCGTAAGGAACCAGCATCTAAATGACAATGGCTGTCTCAGAATCACAGCTGGGGAGTGAATTTAAATAGATGGATGGACAGATAGATGGGTAGTTGGATAGAAAGAACCAATCAACTGTGAAGTGTTACCAAGCCCTAAAATCATATTTCATTTGATGGTAACAACAGAAGCCTGATTAATGCATGTGGGAATTTCATTTCAAAGTTATACCAATGGCCTTTCAAGGGCCTCCTTCTTCTTAGGGCTTCCTGATTAAAATTGGCCAGTTGAAGATTTTAGGACTTGTATATATGAGTTTCATTTATCTTGTGCAATGATTAAGTGAGGGAAAACTGCTGAATGTGAATCAAATTTTTTTCCACACTGAGGATGTTTTATTTTACCTGGAAATTGTCCTGAAAATGTTAGGTACTTTAAAGTTGCTCTCTGCTTTTTCCTTTTTGTTAAAAACTCATTAAGTGAGGTGAAGTGAAGACACCCTTTGAGGGCAGTGTGTTGAAAATGGTGGAGAGTCATGCATACATTAGTGAACAGAGCCACCACTGACCGGTTCACAAGCAGACCACTTATACTTTGTGGGCCTCCTCTGGCTAATTTCCCTCTGCAGTTAGGATTGTATCTGTTCTCTGGAGACCTATAAATTATCAAGCATCTTTTAAATCTTAGAGTTATGAATGAACAGTACCAGTTTTCTTAAAAAAAGTTTTTTATTGATTCATTCTTTTTATAGTTCAAATATTAAAGCATGGATGGATTAGGACTTAAGGTGAGTGTCACTGAGAGACAGGAAATTTGAAAGAAATCACTTATAGTCTATGTTTCCAATACAGGGCCAGTACTGCTTGGATTCAACTTGTTAGGAATACTTGGTTGTGGCGTCACAAAAATAAGTCCAATTATTAAAAAGGGTGACACAAAACCTTTCAGTATCCCTTGATGAGAAAGTAACACAGAAAGCAACTGTGACAAAGAGCTTTCTTTTTAAAATATTAACTCCACAGCCAATGTATAAAGCCAGTTTGATATAAAGGTGACAATTTAGACAACCATCGAATCATTGTTGTTTTTTTTTATTTACACAAGAACCGGGGTACAGGCCAGATTCACGGGAGGGTGAGAGGATTCACCAGAGACAGAGCGGGGAACAGAACAGGCAGACTGACAAAATACACTGCTGAGGGGAGCAGCGGGTGAGACAGGAGAGGTCTGCTGCACCATGTGGGACCCTCGCCAGCCGGCCAGGATCAAACCGGCACTGCAGAGGCTGCGGACAGCTTCGCAGTGCTGCACTCAACCACCTGCGCCACCAGGGGAGGCCCTGAATCATTGTTTTTTTCTGTCACTAAAAGATCTAGTTCCAGAGAAAAATGCATTTGAATAAAATTCTTTTTGACTAATAAAATTAAATTACAGAAGTGTAAAGCTATTGGATTCAGAAAATAGTAGATATATCACTCCTGTTTGCAATTAAATAAAATCCACAAATCTATTTCGTGTGTCTAAGTAAACCACCATTAAAAATAAAGAATAAATAATGGATCTTTAAAGCATAAAAATTTAAAATGAGGGTGCTAAGCTACTCCACCAGGTGCAACTGCCATTTTGGATACTAAATGCTTGAAGATGCAAAAAACTGCAACTAAAATTTCTATGAGAAAAGAAGAGTGTTAGTTGGGAAAGGATGATATTTGAGCTGTTAACCAAAAGGAAGAGGGTAACGTAGAGGGAGATATAGAGATGACAGACTTGGAAACTGAAACTAGAGAGACAGTAGCTAGTAAATCATATTCCTAGAACACAGTAATTTTTCACTTGGCCATAATCTAAGATGATAACTTCCTCAGGAGCTACCAAAAGGAGACAGAGGCAAATGGAACACTCTGTGGTTGGGGTGAGGGGAGGGTATCATGGGTACCAGCCACCCCATGTGACCTTACTGCCAAAAGCAAGGTGACAAAACATGGAAATAATGAGCCTATGCAAGAGAGTGTGGTTGCTGAGGCGCCAAGAAGGTCTTGTTATGAAATGGGTTCACAATATGGCAACATTTTGATCAGGAACCTGATGGCTCTACTCAGTAAATCTGTGTTTTCTATATTACTTCCCATGAAGCCCTAGGGGCCAAACCTGCATATGCCAACACAAACTTGCATGATACTATACATATAAGGCTTAAGAAGAAAAGTCAATCTGACAAAAGGAAAACTAGCTTGGACAGATCAGTTTGCACTTTGATAACTTAATTTTGTCCAGAATCCACACTGAAACTTGAGAGTTGAACAATTTTCCCCTCAACTAGAGAAATGCCATGTGCAAAGATTCAAAACCTCTCTCAAGAGAGAAGCAGTCCTCGCCAGGCCAACGAAATGACCTATTTTGAGCCAATCCATTAGTTTTTGTGGTATTATTTATTATTTTAAAAAACAACAGCAATATTAACTATTCTTATAGAAATTAAGTGATATAAATTATGAATTAGTATTATAGATAGTATCTTCTAAAATGATAAAAATCAAATGACTCTTGGCATACATGAGAGTCTTAATTTTATTGAATGGTAAGATTCAATTTCATTCCGTGATACAAACATTTATAAGAGGACTATTTGCTTATTACACATTTGGGGCTAAAAGGACTGTGTCCAAGGGACTGTGTTCATAGCAGCACTATTTACAACAGCCACGAGATGGAATTAACCAAAATGTGTTCACTGATGAATGAATGGACACATAAAATGTAGTACATACATACAATGCAATATTATTCAGTCTTAAAAAGGAAGGAAATCCTACAAGCTACTTCAGTATAAAAGAGCCTGGAAAACATTATGCTATATGAAATCGGTCAGTCACAAAAGGACAAATATATGATCCCATTTATAAGTGGTATGTTAAGTAGTGAAGTATATAGAAACAAAATAGATGGTGGTTACCAGGGACTGGAAGAGGGAAAAATGGGAAGTGGTGGTTTAAAGGGTATAGAGTTTCATTTTTGCAAGATAAAAAAGTTCTGGAGATCTGTTGTACATTCATGTGAATCCAGTTAATGTTTTAAAGATGGCTAAGAAGGTAAATTTTATTTTATTTTTTACTATAATTAAAACACATTTTAATTCTCAAGACTCCTGAAACTCAACATGTACTAGAGTTGCCTATAATTTGAGGGCAGCAAACTGGATTCTGAAAAGGGACAGAAAATAACCACTTTGGCTTTGGAGATCATATGGTCCATGGCAAACTACTCGACTTGGGAGAGTACTGTGAAAGCAGCCACAGACAATGAATAAATGAATGGGCATGGTTGTGTTTCACTGAAAACTTTATTCACAAAACCAGGTAGTAGGTCAATGGACCATAGATTTCTGAACCTTGTGAAGGTATTAATATCTAAATAAGAAACAAATATTATGAATTTATAAATACCAAATGTTCCTCTACCAAAGAAAACTGAGTGAAACATTCTTCTTTTCCAGAGTCTAAGATCAGAGAAACAAGAACAAGCAGACCCAGCAAGATCAGCAGTGACTTGAAGGAGGAGGAAAACACTGACAAGAATGTGCCAGCCAGGCTCCAGCCTACACTTCTCCGCAGACGAGCTTAACCATGTTAGAGCTCAGTGTTTTGTAGAAAGAATAATGAAAGTGTTGCAGCAGGGAGAGAGCTTGGTCATGTAGGGCCTATTTCCCTTTAATGGAGATGCAGCTTGCTGTAGACCGAGCAGACCTAACCAAGCTGTCACAGCTGGTGTCAGCAAAGCAGGGAGTGGAGAGCAGAGTCTTCCTGAAGCCCAGGCCACAGGCCTTCCTCCTCTCTCCTTCCAAACAGCAGCAGCAGCCAGGCAGCCACAGACTTGCCAAGTGTTGCCTCTCTCACGTGTGCTATTCTATGTAGTCTTGGCTATTCACTAGTTTCAGTGGGAGGAAATCAGCAGACACACAAAGCCCCAAAGGCCTCCTCTCATGAAATTCAGAAACGAGAGCAAGGGTATAATTGTTTGTTTCCTTCCCAGTTGTGCATGTGAAAATGAAATGTTTTTCCTATAGCATTTAGGTAGCACAAAGGAACGGCCACCCCAGCATAGGGTGCAACAATTAAATTCAGCTTTCCTGGGGGATCTCAAAAATAGCTGCCCTAGTTAAACAACCCAAACAAAACAAACAACAGGCACACACCAAAAACCAATGAATAAAAATGGAGGATTTTGAATCAGATATGTGAGCATGTTAGCTTCACAAAGGAACTTCCACCTTGTAGGGTAAAGAAAAATATCAGGCTTTTCTGCCCTCCAGCCATCAGGATAGATGAGGGAACCCTGTGATCCTGAATGCATGCCTGATGGTGGGTACCTGAAGTGGGTACACCTGCGCTAAGACTGTGCTTTTTTTTGAGGGCGGCGTCACAGGGACGCCAATAGAAGCCGAGCAGAAGCCGAAAGAGAAGCCGAGAGAGAAGCAAAAAAGCAGAAGCAGAGATCACTGGAGAGCCCAGATAGAGTGAAGATTTGCCGGGGGCTGGGAGGACTGCCATCCTCCCGGCCCCCCAGCACCCCTACCTGCCATATGCCTGGTGAACCCCAATAAAAGACCTGCAAAAAACCACTGAGGACTCCGACTCCTCCTTTACCCGGCCTGCATGGGATCAGAAAACCTGCACCGTGGTCCAGTCCTGCCTTTACACACCTCATCAAAGAACTCAAACCAGTGGAGAGAACTGGAAGAGGCAGAAGTTATGAGTCAAGCTCCTCCACTCTGACGTGGAGCAAAGCACTTTCGTGTTGGGCCACTCACTGTAGGGATCCAAACCTGAAATGTTCCACATGGATTCAACACAACTTACTGCGAGCCTTTGGCCTGCCCTTGGCACTCAACCATAGCAGAGCACAGGTTTAAAAATGCTGCAAGACCCAGGCAAAAGGCCTTTATCACAGAGTGAGGAGATGGCTGAGTGGGGATACTTCAGCATTACTTGGCGTCTCTACCTCTCCTGGGACCTGCCCTCAATTGCTAAAAGACCCTGACCCCTGACAAAGACCAATGATTTCAGCAGTAATTAATGATACTGTCAAATTAATTAACCCTAGTCTTTGTCCACAGGAAAACCCCTCTAATGTCGATACTGCTATTTGCTAGTCTTTTCACCAAGCTCTGCAGAACCAAACTTCAGGACACAGTGACACCAGCAACTGATGACCCTAATAAGGGCCCACCTATTAAACCCACCAACATTTGTTAATAAGCCTTCTCACAGTACCATATCCTTTGATAACACCATGTTAGTGAATTGACAGCTCTCCTCTATTTTAAATAGATATGACTGCAGAATACCAGTGTGCATCATTCATATTTCCTAGAATACTCTAGCTACCCTTTTAAATTATGATGAAACCCAATACAAATGCTGTAGGATTTCATTAAGCTATTTAATAAATGGCCCTCGTTAAAACACCAGTTCCCTAGTCTTTGTCTATAAGGACTTCAACTCATACGAATGCCCATGTATACATTTCCATAGTCTCTCTTTGGAGGATTCAGAACTATTTTCTTACACCTAGCACAGCTTTTATTCCATTTAGAATAATTACCCTCCATCTCATCTCTGACTTTCAAGAAAAACAAGACACTTAATTGACCACAGGAGAACTCTCTCAAGGGCATCAGGCTGCAAAAGCTCTTCTATGAGCTCACAACTTAAGCTGATGTAATCTGCTACAAGAAGCTGACTTCTATTTTTAAATTATACCCTTTTACTCTGTCTTCAAAGGGCACATATATCACACATTGTAACTGCTCATAAAATACATGGTGGCACAGTCTCCTGTCCACTCCTGGGGTGAATCAGACTGTGAAGGAGGGTCTCCCACCCACACATGGCTGCCCAGCCCTGCCGTTTTAAATTCACCCACCATTTCCTATTACTTGGTCTTTGGAAGAACAGCTAAATATGGCTACTCTCTCCAGGTGTCATGGTAATTTTGACAAGCAGGGGCCTTCTTGCGGGCTGGGATCAGGTCTTTTCACTTCCTTGTATTTCCATCCCTAAATATAGGCACTTAATAAATGCTTGTTAACATTGCTGCTGAGAGCTCTGTCATCAGGCCTATGTGCTTCAAAGGGTGTCAGATGAAAACAGATTATTTTCTTGGTTTAATTTTAAGTTTTTCATTCATCATTTCAGTCATGCTTACTCTGTTATTTAAAAAGCTTCTTAACATTTTGAAAAAAATGCCTCAGTTGGAGGTGAAAGGACATTTGATCCTGCTATTTATTTATATTTATTCTGATCATTTCTAGAAAGGATGAAGAGCTCTGTCATTAAAGCAGTGCTATCAGAGTCTGGCAGAGGACAGAACAGCACCTTTCTCTCTGTTCTACTTCCTCTTTATTCCACGGTCATCCCATGTCTCGTCTCGGTCTGCACGAAAACCTCCCAGCAGCTCTCCAGCTTCAAATCTTGGGTCATTCTAGTCCCTTCCCTCCACTAAAACCTAAGTGAATTAGTGCTATGACCCCCACTTCTCAACACCAGAGATGCCCTTCTGGGTTGACCCTACTCACCCAAGTGTGGGCACCCCAAACTCCCCACACCCACTTTGCTTTCTGTGCTCTGCTGAGAGGAACCTTTCAGGTCGTTGAAAGTGTTCAGTCTGTCTCCACCTAAATGCCTTTAAGTTGTATCCTTAGCCTGGAACTCTGCTCTGCTGTCCTTATTCCCTCCATCCAGCTCCATCTTGTCTAGATGCTACTTCCCAAAAAGTCCTTGCCAGATCCTCCAGTGGCACCCTGTGCCAGCTGAGGCCACCGTTCACCACAGTGTGAGGTGTTTACCTGCCCGAAGCCCAAGTGACTGAAGTGTCTGCTTGTTCACGTGGCCTGGCGTGCAGCCGGGCTCTGATATTATCTGCTGGGTGAATGAATAAATGAATGAAAGCACACCCAGTATTGCAATTGGGGATCATATTTGTGAGGCATGAATGAGAATTTTGTCTCCTTGGAAAGTGGGAACTCTACAGAATTTATAGCAATCTGTTACTTCCATTCAGGATTGGCACCTTGAAAGGCAGAGGCATCAGCTGCCTCTGAAGAGAATGAAATTCCCCTGCTGAGGAGCCACCTGACCTGAAGCTGGACTGCTTTCCCAGAGGACTCAGAAATGCATTTTGTTATCACCTTCCTGAGAGATAAATGGAGACTGTTTAAATGGAATCCCATTGGGACAAAACATTAAAGCTCATTCAAAGTTAAATTTCTCATTGCCAACTCTAAGTAAACAGCAAACTCTACAATTAAAATTTGTCCCAAAGGACACAAACTATATATTAATAATGCTACTTCTTACCTGCAAAACCACATCCAACTTTCAAAACATGCTGTGGTAGGAAGGCACTAGAGGTTTGATGGAACACGGGCTGCTGGCACTTTACACTCACTGGCTGGAATCTGGCTACACAAGGGGACAGCTACACTTGGGGCCAGGTGCTGGAATGGCCCTGGGGTTATACAGGGAACAGAACCACTCCAATCCCTGGTCTCAAGAAGAGCCCAATCAAACAAATAAACACTTGAATAGAGACTTCTTTAAAAAAAAAAATTGCCCCCTAAATTTTGAGTAGGCCATGTTCGGATATTAAATTAAATCTAGCACCATGGGATTGTGGGTAAGGCACTACTTCAGCTACTTCGGCATGGCAAAGGACTTTTTTTAAACCATATTTTCCAAAATCAACAGATTGATGACACAGAAGAATGGGTAATATTTCAACATTCAAACCAAATGATGAAAGACTTGGATTTTATTTCATCCTTAACGCAGTTAGTAACCACCCTCTCCAAAACAAAACCAAATAAACACAATTCCACATGAAAGTCTCCTGCCTTCCAGGATAATTGTGTTTATTTTTATTACCTGGCATACAGAAAGAGCCCAATAAATGTTTGGTGAATGTATTACAGGAGAGGTATTACTATGAAGATAACTATTTCAGCTATGTTCTTCAACTTCTTTTTTTCTCATAGGGAAAAATTATGCATATTTTCTAGGATTCTGACTTTTACTGCTCTGTCTGACCTTGAGCCTTGGGTGAGTTATGTAACATAGGTGCCATTTTTTTCATCTGTAAAATCAAAGCTGCAGCTTAGTTATTGTGAGACTTAAAGGTGGCAGTAAAGCAACTAGCTCTATGCCCTCTAGATAATCTTGAGGATTTTTTCCTTTTCCTTTCTTTAACCTCTACTTGATCCCCTTTACAACCTTCAAATAATGTGCCAAACAAATCAAATTACTGACTTAATTAGAAAGTCAGGAAACTTCAAATGTAGCCTGGGTTCACCAACATCTAGCTATCAACCCTTGAAAAGTCTTATTTATTATTTAGAGGTTGTGTTCTTCTCTTTTCTAGAAAGAGTGAGTTTCACCTAATATTCATTAGGGGAATATTCAGTTCTAGATTTATATGAACTCAGAAATCTGCCTTACTGAGAAGTTACATGTGGCTAACACATTAAGGACATAGGACATGTATGATCAGAAATAAAATAAATTCTGATTCCCTTTAGAGGGAGATTTTCTAAATTATAATAAACAAGTTATAACTTGACTTTTAAAAAAAATGTCAATCTAATATCTAGGTCAAGAATTGGTGACCCTAATTTTAAGCAACAGAAGGTTCCCTCTTTCTCCACAGTCCCCATCCCACACACCTCCAGTGGGACTTCTCATTCACAGCTCTGCAATGATGTATTTAAAGGAAAATCTAGGGATTTTAAGCAATATCACTAATTAAATATAGATTATTTTGAAATGAGTAAAAACAGTTGACACAATATTATGTCAAACCTAACATTTGCTTCATTTTTTTTCCTTTCACACCCTGAAATACATCCAAGCCAACCAAACAAAGAACTACCAACACTGAACACAACAAAAATCTCGCTGTATTTTCATAAACACTAAGTGTGTGAATGCCACCTAGTGGTGGAATGTATCCTTGACAAAATTGCCAAGTAAGTACATTGACACAAGCTAATTAAAAAACCAATGGAACATTACTTCTATCCTGCTCCCAGTTATTCCAAGGGAATATGAGCGCATACCCACCTCCTCAGCTATTTTCCTCAAACTTCTGATGCAATCTATTGCAGATAGAGTCAATGCCACATTATTCAATTCTACAACAAAACCCTACTGCTTCTGAACACCTCACAAAACAAAGGAGCATTATTATTCTATTCATTTTAATATTCAGTAAAAATTCAAAAACTTCCCCAATACTTTGTTTTCATCTTCCAGTCTCACTTGATCTAGCCTAGATTTTTAGTTATGCATGAAAAAGCATTAACAGTGACAACTTTACAAAAATGCATATTATATGAAAATCTGACTTCAATTAGAACCAGTTGCTAAGTCCCAGCAATTTCCAGCTGTCTCTATCCTATCCTTAGAGAATTATATATCACATTAATTGGTATTCTGCCACATAAAAAGACACCAGTGATGATTAATTGCATCCTCAGTGCTTTTGAATTATGTCTTCTTCACTAGAGAGATCCAAATCACACCTCATTACCTTCCAGCAGGTACCCCCTCCAGTAACCCTCATAAAATCTCCTACCTTCCTAAACTTCTCCATTTGCTTGTAGAGGTCTGGATCAAGCTCCTGTGACACATCCTTCATCCATAATAATGCCCCTCTGTATTCAGTCCGGCACTGTTCCATGCGGTTCACCGTCAGCCAGGTGTCAGAGATGGCCCGATGCCGAAAAGTCTCCACTTCTTGGTGAAATCGACACAAAGGATTGCGCAAGGCCAATCTAGATAAGAGGATAAAGCCATCACCTCGAAACTAAGCAGACCAGCAATTTGAATTCTTGACAGTTTACCAGTCTTAAACTCATGAACCCAGAAGAGTGCCTGGAATATAGACGATGCAGCAGAAACATATGACAAATTATAATTGCAATGCCTGTGAACTGAGGAGTCCACTGAAATGATGACCTATCCCGCGTACTACTCCTATAGACTACTGTTGCGTAGCTGCACCTTTGGGAAATATCTCTAGCAGTGTTGCTGAAGGTAGCCTCACACCTAGGCAAAGATGACTTGTTTAAAGCTGGAACCAATTCTGTATTTGTGGAGGGAGGGCAGGGCATAGTCACTCTCCACTTCCCACCTAGCCCACTTTCTACTCTTCACCTACCCACCCTCTGATCATGTGAAGTCTGATCCATAGAGGAGGGACAGAAGTGTGCATTACTGGAGTCTCTCTTGGATTACTCCCCAAAGGCCAGGGCATCTGCTGCTCTTACTCCAATAGTCATAGAGATGAAGCATAAACATAAATGTTTTTAAATGGCCTAGGAAAGGGGATAAATATATTTATTGAAGGTCTACTGTGTTAGGCAATTTCAGGTAAGTCATATATTTTGTTTCTTATTAAAAAAATAAATCTTGGGCCTCCCTGTTGGCCTAGAGGTTAAGACTCAGTGCTATCACTCCCACAGCCTGAGTTGGATCACCCCGGCAGGGAGCTGACCCACATGGCACAGCAGATATCTCCTGTCTCACCTGCTGCTCCCCTCAGGAGTGTATTTCAGTAGATCTGCATGTTCTGCTCCCCACTCTGTCTCTGGTGGATCCTCTCATCCCCCCCGCTACCCCGCACCTCTGGCCTACACCCCAGTTCTTTTACATAGAAATAAAAAAATTAAAATTAAACCTTTAAAATTAAATGCAAACTTGGTTAGCTGAAGGGAATGATGATGTCAGGGAGCTAAGGTCAGCTCTTAGACTTCCACCCATGTCTGCAAAGCCTTACCTCTGGATAGCCCTGTTAAGACTGCAGTTGGAACAAATAACTGGTCAAGAAAAAAAAAAAAATCCCCTTTACTATTTTTCCCTAGCTTTCTCTCATCTGTAAAGCACTGTCTTTGAATATTCAGTTCTTCTCTAAATATAACTTGCTAACATCATAATACCAACATGTTGCAGGGTGTTTTCAAGACTGTATTGTGTGCCATACGGTAAGCTTGTGTTTTATCACCATTGGTTTAAATTGAATACTAACCTTTCCTCAAAGTGAAGGAGCAGTTGTAGCAATGACTACCAAACAAGGCAGTAAAATAAATGCTGGTATGAAGGTTTATAAAACTGAAGACTTCTATTTAAAGAGAGAGAGAGTCCTCAGCTATCTCCCTACGTAATCCTGTTCATTTCTGGAATTCCTTTTCCCTTCCCTTGGATTTTGACAATTTTCCTAAACTGGCTGAAAAAGAATTATGTGATAAAATGTTCTTGATTTTTTGTTGGAAAGTTGGACAGAAACCTTTGAAAAAGTAATGAAATGATGGCAGATGTCAAGACCTTGAAGAAAAAGAAAAGGCATATAACAGTACCTCATTTTTTCCTGTAACATGTTTCATGTATAATTAGAAAGGCGAGAATGTGCAAGTCCTCAAGATTAGTTCTACCAAGCTAGTTTATGCTACTCTATACAGCTATTCTGGGCATTTATCATATTGTTCCTTTTTACTATATTAGTGATATTTTAAGTATTATGAGTTACTTGATATAATTCGGTAGGTTGTATTTAGGGTCTGGAAATGATAAAAATATAAATTGATGGCAAACGCAGAATTCTGCACTTGACATCATTTTGGCTGCCAAAAGTCTTCACAGAAACACTCAGTTTTTGGATAGCAGGGGAACCTATACATATATGAGTATAATTTGATTCCTTTCCTCTGGAGAGAAACACTAAGTAATTGTTGTAAAATATTATTATTTAGAAACATTGTCATATATTTTGCTTATCTAATCCTGATAAACTCACCTATGAAGCATAAAATAACCAGAAAGGTGAAACCTGTTCATTTGTAGACAGGGACTGGGGGTAGTCTGAAGAAAAAATTCAATAAACTGTAAACATCAAGATTCAGTGAAAGAGCGACCCACATTTTCATTCACAAAAATCTGCACAGTAAGAATAGTCAGTAAAGTGTGGCAAGGTCTACTCCAAAGACATTTTACCCTTTGCAGGAAAAGGGACTCAAGTATTGGATAGAAGTATCAGGTTAAATGCAGCATCATACCTATATGATGGAATGACATGCTCTGGGTGTTCGAAAACATGTATACACGGACACAAAAAAGTGTTAGTTATTTACTCAAAATATCAATTTGCTAAATAAATAAATAAATAAATAGTTTGCAATACTATTAAAAAATCATGTGGTAAGATGCTGTTTATATTTAAAATATATTCTGTCATACCCCAAGTTATGTCCATTTGAGATATGAAAATTCAGATTTGTGAGGCTTTTTTTTTTTTAAGATTTATTTATTTATACAAGCACTGGGTACAGTCAGAAGCGTGGGTGGGTGAGAGAATTCACCAGAGCCAGAGCAGGGAGAACAGGCAGACTGACGAAATATACTGCTGAGGGGAGCAGCGGGCACGGCAGGAGAGGTCTGTGTACTCTGTTGGACCCTCGTCGGTGGCCGGGTATCGAACCGGCACTGCAGAGGCTGTGGGCAGCTTCGCAGCCCAGCGCTCAACCTCTGCGCCACCGGGGAGGCCCTTTGTGAGGGTTTTATGTAATCTTCTTACTGTCTTCATCGACTGACTTGGATTTCATATACCTGGAGAAGATGAATACCACAACACCAGTGCTACCTGCAAGAGGTGGGCTGCCTACTAGCCAAACTGGGCAAACAGCATTAAATTATGAATAGAGGGCACTTGGCTAGTTTATATAGTGGTACTTTCAGGTGTCATTTGCATAACTTTTATTGATTCATTTGGCTGTTTTTGCTTGTATCCAAGGGTTATATTATACAAATTCAAGGAGTCACGTATATTCTCTGTGTGACAACTTGGTACACAACTCTAAAAGGAAACTCTGAATAGTCATATTATAAAATAATTATGAGATCAATCATGGCAACGCCTGTGATTGTGTCCAGGAATTTGACTCTCCCTTATATTAATGTTAATTTTGTCAAAAAGATATGTGCAAGAATTATTCCAGTTGAGACTAGTGATAACTACATGATGAGAAATTACGAAAGATTTTTCAAGAATCAATATTCCTTGCAAGGATGGAGGAAGTGTATGGGGTAGAGGGTGGGGCATCTCTGTTAGTAAAATTGTAGTTGTCTTTTTATTGCATTCTTTTGGTTATCTTTGTTTTTAAATTTTTCCAGAATGAGTATGAATTATTTTTATAATGAAAAAATAATAAATAAGATTGAAAGGTGCAATTCTTATTATGCAAAATGCCTTTCTTGAAGCACTGGGGTAGAAAACTACTGGAAAAGGTTTCATGCAACTATGAAAGTTGTCATTGCCCACAAAATCAGGTCCAAATGGCATGAGGCAAAAGCAAAAACACTCAAGAGGGTCCTCCCTGGTGGCACAGGGGTTAAAGTCTCAGCACTATCAAGGTATCGCCAGCCACTGGGGCACGAGTTCGATCCTCTGCAAGGGAGCTGACCCACATGGCACAGCAGACCTCTCTTGCCGCGACCACTTCTCCTCTCAGCAGTGTATTTCAGAAATCCACCTGTTCTGCTCCCCACTCTGTCTCTGGTGAATCTTCTCACCACCTGCACCTCTGGCCTACACCCTAGTTCCTGTATACATAAAGAAAGAAAACATTAAAAAAAAAAAAAAACCTCCAGCGTCAGTGGGACCACTGAAAATGGACAGAGTTGGCCTCTTTTCTTCATCTTTTTTGGATTTTCACAGGAACTCTTGTGTAATACGCTGACAGTAGGTCAGTTCTAGGCCCACAGGGAGAACAGGAAAGAGAAATTAACAGGAGAAGAAATGCTGGATCATTTGAGTAAGTGAAGTTTTTGTAGCCTGCATATTTTTAGAAGCTACCTATAAGTCTTACTTAGGTATGACCCTACCTAAGATGAGGGACTGACATTTTAGAAGACTTGTTAGTTACTGGGAGAAAAGTGTCACTTTCTCAGACACAAAGTGCAACTGCACGCAGGGACTCCTGCATATTCTGCACCAACTGTAAAAATGAGTCATGGCAGTGTTAAAATGTCACTGACGTACAACAATAATCTCTGCACCACAGCTTTCCCCATTTGAATGTGCATCAGATCAACTGGGGATCTCGTTAGAATGCAGATTTGATTCAGCAGTTCTGGGGTAAAGCCTAGATTCTGCATTTTCAACAAGTTCCCAGGTGACATTACTGATGTGGCTGGGCTGGTCCAGGGTCTGAGCAGAATGGGACAGGGCACGAACACCACCTCTGGAGTTAATTGGCCCTCAGGGAGCAGAGAGGGACCCTTGCACCTGGTGTCATTAGGCTCCTGCTTTAATCAGCTGCTGAAAGAGGACCAGTCTGATTGGTACGAGCAGCACTGAAGGTCAAATACATGTCTAGGAGAACACTCAGAGTGATTGGCAGATACAATGCCCCTACAGACCCAAAGAAATATGAAAAAAAAATTTAAAGAATAATAGGAAAATATTCACCATGTTATTTTAATCAGAAAGTTAAGTACAAATAGGTTAACATCTGAGGACAGAGTAGCTCCTCGGTCTCAGACAAGAGCTCTCTAAGGAACATCAGCGATTCCCCTTCATAAGCGAGTAGGTCCCAAATTCTCTGCAGATCCCCCTAGAGAGCCCCAATAAAGGCCACACACCTTTGCTGGGAAGAAAAGCAGAGGGCCTTTCCTGTCGCTTGCATCATTTTTCCTGCTCTGGTTTTATCTTGGAAGCCTTGTGATCGAAGGAATTTTCCCAGTTCATTCTCTTCTTGAGACAAGACTGTTGAAGAAAAGACCAACGGAGCCATGAACAATGAGGATGTTTATTACAGAGAGGAGAGAGACAATCACAAAGTCCTCTCTCTTCCTAAGACAGGATGAGATGAAATTAAATCCAAGTGGCAGGCTACGAGGCAAACTCCCCGTTAACCCCCATTTATCTTTTATACTCTTCGTCCATTTACAAAACGAGAGATCAAATTCACTTGAGTACATCTGTCAGGGCATTTGGTGCCCTGTAATCAGAACCAGAAAGTGACCTCTGTACTGAAAAGCGAGCTGATAATGTGGGCCTCAAAGTTGAAATAAAAAAAGTGGGATTTGTCGAGTATGACTGTGGGAATCTTTTGTGGCTGCCTAGAGTGCAGGGCCAGTTTCCCCCTATTATTCTCTCTTGCTGACTTTTGATCTCTGCTTTCTGAGTTACATTCTACTTGATTGTAAAGCATTTCAAATACCTTATCCATGAATGACATCGGTATTTGGCTGAACGTTGTAGTTGAATGTGGGTAGTGCATGAAGTTGATGACCTGACAGATTTCTAACATGCAGAGTTGGAACCAAATGGAATTGTTTATGGCTAATCTTGACCTTAGTTCTCAAGACAATCTAAGTTGGCACTATTGGTGAGATAGTGACTGGTACAAGTTTTCTACAGACTGATTTGACAGTAAATATATAAAGTCCTAGAACTTTTGACACTACATTTCTGTTCGGAGTATATCCTAAGGAAGTAATAAAATGTGCACAGAGATGTATATACAAAGGTAATCATAGCATCTATATTTGTAGTAGCAAAACACACTCCTTGTCTAGAGTGGGGCCTGAATTGTAAAATACAGTGCCATTCAAACAATGGAATGGGCTGTTATGCAGTCACTGGTCTTAAAAATATATTCACCAACAGCTAAGCCATAGGCAAGGAGTGACACAGAGCTTCCTAGAATGTATTTTTTTTTCCCTCTAAACATTGCATTTACAATGGACATACTTTAAACATTACTTCATTTCATATTTTGGTACTGATGCACTTACACATCTCATGTCTCTAAAAATGCAATTCAAATGCTACTAGGATTCTTGTTCATTTTCATGAATAATCCAGACTTCTTCCAGAATGTACCCCACTCCTGATACAACCTCCCCTATGATAGCTGTAGGAACCACGCATCCAAAGCTGAAGGTTAAACCTACTACTGCTTCCTTATTCCACTGTGACTGCAGTTTCAAGCTAAACAGTCTAGTGGAGAAAAGACTTGGAGGATCCATTCCTCCTGAGAATTAAATGACCACACTCTCTTTCCTCTTCTGTCTCTCAAAGTCAAGTTCATTGATCAAAGTCCAGCTCAAAAGCTACTTCCTCTGTGAAGCAGTTGACCTCTATTTCCCTACAACCACGTGCCTTCTTGGCATCTGGTATTAGAGTGAGCCTGGATGGGCCTGTGTCTATCTTTCCCGTGAGACTCTGAGCTTTCTCAGGATGGGGCCTCATCCAAACTGTAGATTCCCCCAGCTGAGTATAAAGTCCTATTCAGAGTACTAATTAAATGCTTGTGAAATTGAATTAACTATAATCTTTGCTTTGTTATCCACATATACTATATTTCAATTTAAATGCTTATTTGATATTTATGACATAGTCCTTTGCAGCTTTTAAAAATTCCTGTAATTATAAGTCCTTTTGTTTCTTAATACCTTGCATCCCTTTCCTCTCCACTTACTAACATGGGACTCACTTAATTCCACGATGATTTGTTTCTCTGTAGAGACCAATTTCACCTTTTAGTACATAATAGTATGAAGCTACTGTCCACTTTTTAAACTTGAAACCTCAAGTCACATACAGATGAACAAATTTAGCTTATGGGTAGGAAGAAACCAATTCTTGGTACCTGGGTAATTACATGGTTGGTGAAATGTACTCTTTCCTAAATAAACCTGAATGGGCTGAGGCATTTGAAAAAACATTTCTGGTTATTTTATGGACTTGAAGATTAAATTTGGGACGGTAAACAGGTTTTATTTTAAAAGCTGGTCTCTGCTTAATTGGTAGTACTACTTAGAGGGTGGTGGGAAAATCTTGAGCTGATCGGGCTGGAGTTTTTGACTACTTTCAGACAACTATCATTTTCTGAGAAGAAATAGTCATTTCTTAATTTTAATTTTAAAATTCAAGTACTGAAATCAATTTATAGAAGTCTAAAATTCAAATGCAACATAAGTAAAGTATCTACTTAAAAGGTGTCACTAAACTGGGACTTAAGAATTCAAAGACATAAAAACCAATTCATATTTAATCATCAGTTAGAGTTTCATATGTGCTGTAAAAAGGCAACTAAAGAACTATAAAACAGCTTGGCACATTAATCTGCTCAGTATAGATTTATGACCTAATATATACTAGGCACTGTTCTGGCTGCTGGGAATACAGAGATGAACAAGACATATAAGGTCCCTGCTCTAAAGAAGCTACGTTCAAGTGGCAGGAGACAGGAAATAAAAAACATGCAATCACAAACTCAAAACACAAAAAGCAAAAGACAAGATAGAGCAATTTAGAGGAGAAAAGGAGAGAATAACTACTAGCTGCTTTGGGTAGTCAGGGAAAGTACCTCAGAGCAGGTGGCCCATATACTCAGATGGGCTCTGAATGACAAGGGGAGCCCTTCTTGAGATGGTTTTGTCCAAGACATTCCAAATAGAGGAAACACTGAGTATAAAAGCCTCAGATCACAAGATGGTTAAGGGCAAAAATGGAGAGGTGAGCTGGACCAGATCAAGTAGGAATTTTTAAACCAGGTTATGGAAATTGAGATTTTTAAATACTACTGGAGGTTTTTCAGCAGAGAGGCAATATCCATTGTATATTTATTTAAACTTTTTATTTTGATATAATTTTAGACTTATAAAAATTGTAAGCAGAACAAAGTTGACATACACTTCTTTAACTATCCCTAACTTAATATTGTACCAATGTTAATTTCCTAGTTTTGATAATTGTGCCATAGTTATGTAAGATGTTAACATTAAGTAAGCTACCACCTTCTTTGAATTTTCTGCTCCATTTCCAACCCATGATCCCGCATGGCATTGAGTTATCCAGTGTCCTTCAATAGAAACTTCAAGAAAGTTCCTCAGTCTTTCTTGACTTTCATGGCCTTGACTTTTAAGAATATTGGTCAGGTATTTTGTAAAATGTCCCTTGGTTTGGGTTTGTCTATTTTCTCATGATTAGACCGAGGATACATTTGTAGGCAGGAAACCACAGTACTTGGTGTCAGAGCTACCTGGGCTTCTCCACTATAAAGTAATGTTTCTTTTGTAATTAGTAAGATCTTAAAGGGAAATGCATGTGCCTGAGCAAATATCCAGTTTATCCTCAAACTTTTGTTTACTTATTGTAAGATCCTTCAGTGAATCTTTTTTTTTTTTAAAGATTTATTTATTTATGGGTGAAAGTAGTGTCTCCTGGGCTTCTCCACTGTAAAGTAATGTTTCTTTTATAATTAGTAAGATCTTTTTTTTTTTTTATTTTATTTTATTTTTTTTTTTTATAGAGGCATGCTTTATTTATTTGTTTGCTGGTTTGTTTGTTTTGTTTTTATACATGCACTGGGTACAGTCAGAAGTGCGGGAGGGCGAGAGAATTCACCAGAGCCAGAGCGGGGAGCAGAGCAGGCAGAAGAACCGAAGTACACTGCTGAGGGGAGCAGCGGGCGGCAGGAGAGGTCTGCGCGCCATGTGGGACCCTCCTCTGGTGGCCGGGGAGCAGCCGGGGATCGAACCGGCGCCGCAGAGGCCGCGCGCAGCTTCGCAACCCAGCGCTCAACCGCTGCGCCACCGGGGAGGCCCAATTAGTAAGATCTTAAAGAGAAAAGCATGTGCCTGTGCAAATATCCAGTTTATCCTGTAAATAAGAGCCGGGGCACAGGCCAGAGGTGTGGGGGTTGAGAGGATTCACCAGAGACAGAGTGGGGAACAGAACAGGCAGACTGACTGAAATACACTGCTGAGGGGAGCAGCGGGCGAGACAGGAGAGGTCTGCTGCGCCATGTGGGTTGCTCCCTGGCCGCCCGGGGATTGAACTCCTGCTGCAGTCGCTGTGGACAGCTTCATAGGTTGCATCTTAACCAACTGTGCTACCAGGGAGGCCCCTCTTTCAGTGAATCTTATCTGTGACAATCTTGCTATGGTATTTGCCTAGTGGCGATTTTGTAGTTCCTTCATTCTTTTTTTTTTTCTAACTCCCCCACGTACTTTATTTATACCCCTATAATGAAATTTATTTTTTCTTTTTTAATATTTTATTTTATATAATTGGTACATCATTTTTCATTTTTGCACAATGTATGCATTTTAATTTTGGTTATGTTCCCCATACAATTGCACCCCCCCTTATTTTGACCCTAATCCTTCCTCTCCCCGTCTCTCCCTCCCATAGTGTGTCTCTGGTTTATAGTTGCTTGTTGATTTTGATTTTTACTTTGTATTAATTAGTCTTTTTCCTGGTGCCTTATTTAGGTTTTCTAAATTCTTGCTATGAGTGAGACCATCTGGTATTTTTCTTTTTCTTTCTGACTTATTTCACTGAGCATGATCCCTTCTAGCTCCATCCATGTTGCTGCAAACTGCATGTGCATATCTTTTTTGATTGCTGAGTAATATTCCTTCATTCTTTATATATGAATTGGAATTGTTTTACAAGAAAGAGCTGTCCCTGAACAAAGTATACAGGTTTCTAAAAATATTAAAAAGAGATATTCCATGATCCAGCAATTCCATTCCTTGGTATCTACCCAAAGAATTTAAAAAAAATAATTATGAGGGGATAATTGCACTCCTATGCTCACTGAAGCACTATTTACAATAACCAAGTTAAGGAAACAACCTAAGTGCCCAAAGACAGATGAATGGATAAAGAAAATGTCCATACTTTATCTTACCTTTACATATATATATATATATATATATATATATATATACACACACACACACACATCTATACCTGTATCTGTATCAACTATTAAAAAAAATGAAATTTTTCCAGTCGGGACAGCATGGATGGAACTGGAGGGGATAATGCTAGGCAAAATAAGTCAGAAAGAAAGATGAATACCAGATGATTTCATTCATATGTGGACTATACAGAAACAAAGCAAAGGAACAGACAAAATCAAACCAAACCAAACCCTGAAATGTGACTGCAAAATTGAGGCTACTAGAGGAGGTGGGTGGAGGATGGGGAGCAAAGACAAGCAGGAGCCCAGTAGTCCATGAGGGAGGGTTATGAGTGCTTTGGTGGTGAGCACGGTATGCTAACGATTAAAGAGGTATGACCACATATCCCTAAATTAAGATATATGCAGTACTGTAAGCCAACATAACCTATGTATAAGTAAAAGTGCTATTCTATTTTCCTCATTTTGCTTATTTTCATATAGATTTAAAGGATATTTATTTTATGGGACAATTGATAAACAGTCCCAGTTTGACCATCAGGAACACTGGGAGAGCCTCCTGTGATCTAAATTAAGATCCACTGAAAAATGATTTCCTCCAGATGACTGAAATAGTAGCTATACATACATATATATATGTTATATACTTATATATATCAAATATAAGAAGTGTTCATGAGAAGCATGATCAACAGAATATAGCCAATGATTTAAACATGTGCCTCTCTCTATTTGATCATTTTAAAAGGAACAAACTGAGAGGCAAGGAAAACAAATAAAAACAACCCAAAATTTAAAAATCTAAGATAGAAAACTTTTTCATAATTTGAAAAATAAATGGCACCTATTTATGCATGGGTAGCCCAATGCAAATTTCTTCTATTGTGGTTTCTGCATTGCAAGATAAGCAGTTTACTGAAGTTGGGTGTGGCGTGGTTGCAACACCTGAAGGGGGTGAGTAGGTACTAAAATCATATACAACATTTTATTGATACCGCAATAAAAATTAATGAAAGAAAAAATTATTAGGTACTCTTTTCCCCATCACTTATGAGTAAAGACAGACCCCTCTTAATAGTTTCCTCATCTTTCTGAATATATGAAATGATAAATTAAGGCAAAGTACCCTATTTCTTGCTGTCTTTATCTGATCAATATTCATACTTAGGGCATACTTACAACATATTCTCTTTTGATAGAGTACAATTGCTTTAGACAAGTCCAAACAGGTTCTCTGAATCGAGTGAAACAGCTATAATAAAAATACAAACAAAATGCTAAATAAAATGACAGCAGTAAAATAAAGGAAAAATTACATTGAACATAGCCATAATGTTTGAACTGCCCACTAAAAACAATTCATAAGCTAAGTGTGCTTGTTAGGTGGTATACTTGTGATCAAAGACTTTAAATATCCTCTTATTATTTTATATTTATTGGAATTCATCATTTCTGTGATCTAAATTAAGATTCACCAAAAAATGATTTCCTCCAGATGACTGAAATAGTTGCTAGAAAACAGAAATCCTAAGTGAAGGGCTCAATTAGAGGAACTGGTAAACCAGAGACCCAATATTCATTCATAATCTAATTTATTTCTTTTACCACTTTCTGTCTTTTTTCTTTTAATGGGGGAATCTGTCAATTAAGGGTAATATTTAAAACACAACATTAGCTTATTTTGCAATCCTAATGCATTTTATGGCATGCTTAAGCAACTCAATAAAAAGCAAACAAAATTCAATTTGTTGAATGTTCTGTCTGTGTAGAAGACATCTGGTCAAATGAAGTTTTTCTAGCAGCCCCTATTACTTCTTATTTTCCCAATGATCTCACAAAACATACAGAGAGAAATCCTAATGTTTTCCTATGACCATAATAGAGGAAATTATTGGAAAAGCAAGTGGGCTGTACTGCGAAGAAACTAACCAGATTTTAACTCATAATGGTCCAGGTTCTGCTGCAGAAACCAACACAGCTCAGGAAAACACAGAACAGTATTTCACACTTTCTTCACCCACTGTTCACCAGCTCAATCAGAGTTGGTATCAGCTAAAAACTTGACCAGCTTCCTGCAGCTAAAGAACCCCAACAAGGCAGGAGAAGGTCTGCCCTCTCCCTGTCTCCTAGTTGACTGGCCATGGTGATGGAAAAATTGTGTCTGGGTTTTATAAAGCACGTCGCTGTTTAAGTCAAAATATAATTTGTTTCATAATAAATATGACCAAATTATCTAATAAACATGGATACATATAATATATCCTTAACATTCTTAAATGATAAAACTTGGCCATGAATATATAAATTTTGCTATTTCTCACTTCATCACACTGTATCCTCTACAGATAATATCAAAAGAAAAATAGAAAGGAAAAAAAAAAACACACCATAAAACACAATTGAAAATCAGCTGTCTAAATCTGATCTTAGAAAATGCTTAATATCAGTATTCTGGATCACAGACCACCACCATATAGTGATTCCTGAATTCAGGAACAAGGAACTTCAAAATGTATGTTCAGGAGCTATGCTGTTGTTGCTGTTCAAACAATAAAGAATAACTGTTAGATTGAAAATTGGGGTGGTTACCAGGGCAGGTGGAGAGGGGTCTGTTGGGGGAGCATGTGGCACATCCTAGGGTGAAGCTGTACCCCCCAAATTACATAGCTTTATAAACAAATTACAAATCAATAAAATTAAATTTAAAATAATGATAAAACCAAGGTATAAAGAAGGTATAAGCTAATAGCAATAAACTGTCCAGTTCTGGTAGTTTGGACAAGGCATTCATTCTTGTGACCACACCCAAAATAAGAGAAACATTTCTATCATCTATTTGGCCTATTCTCTGTGGTAACCACTAAAAGACTTCTGTCACCACAGGATAGTTTTGTGTGCTTTGTACTTATGAACTGATTTTGAGAAAATGATATTATGAATAAGCCATCATATCATTATTTAATATTATTTAAACATAATGCAACATTTCTATACCAACTATCCAACAGATTGTAACAGAATCTGATCAATATTATTGCTTTAGA
Source organism: Talpa occidentalis (assembly GCF_014898055.3). Taxonomy (NCBI): domain Eukaryota; kingdom Metazoa; phylum Chordata; class Mammalia; order Eulipotyphla; family Talpidae; genus Talpa; species Talpa occidentalis. The sequence continues at coordinate 89,108,582 of NW_026555331.1, forward strand.
CACCAGCCTTGTGTATCAGCAAAATAAAAATTCTTGTTTCTAAGTTAGCCTACTATGGTTAACTTAGTGTTAAAAAACACATCAAAATGGTTTACATAACGCTTTACATGTTTTATTGATGGAATCATTCTCTCTGTAAACATCAAATTCAGTATTAACATTTTCTGTACAGAAAGCCCTAATGTGTTAATTATTAGTCACAGCTTAGTACTTCAGAAACGATGTGCCTAGGACAGCAGCTATGTTAATTCAAGTGTATCTGCTTTAATAAAAATGTTGCTGTAAAAGATTAAATATAATATAGATTACTATGTTTAATATACAGTAATTAACATTACTTTTGGAATATAATATTTATATTAACTAGGTGGTAGGAAGAAAAAAATCTATTAGATGTTAAAAGCGTATGTAATTTACAATCATTTCAACTGCACTTAGAATACCCAAATCAAAACAGATGTTCCTTGTTCTTCTTTTCTCCACTGCAGCCATGTCTGTTAGGCCTAATAAACCCAGCCTCTATTTAAACAATTCCAATGACAGAGGAAAGGGTTAGAAACTACCATTAATTGCATTAACATGCATACCTATTTAGTTAACACTTGTTGAATGTGTATGGTGTATCTGTGAGGATACAATGGTAAATGAGGCTGACATGGAATTTGACCTTCTAGTGGAAGGAAGGCAGGCAGACAAATGAACATTTGAGATAATTCCATGAGAGATGAATAATTTGAATAGTGTGTTGGGTCTAGTTCTACTTTCAGATGCATAGGACAAATCACATCCCTCCACCACATGACAGACCTTCCTATATAATTGACAACTACATATCTCCTTTTAAGAGTCTCTGTTCCAGAATAACCACAGTTCCTGTCATACTACCCACACTTCTCAGAAGGCTTTTTGAAATCTTGAGTTCTTTATTTTAGTCCTATTAAATGTTCAGGTTATTAACTTTAGTTTATATATTAAATTTGGAGATCATTTTAAATGATTCCTTATCAGGCCATGCAACATATTAATCCTCTCAGTGCCCTCTTGGTCAGAGAAGTTACAAGTATGCATTTTAAATTTTAATCTAAACTATAGACAGAAGTATCTAGCACTACAGGGAGTTAGTAGACCTTTTACCAATTACATTAGTACTTTGGGATCAACCAGATATGAATTCTACTTACTGTATTATTAACTAGTAATGAAATAATGCATTCTAGAATTTTCCAGGATTTAATGCCAATCTTATTGGACTCTACATTCAAGGCCACTTGGCTGTCATTTTTTTCTTTTTTTAAATTTAAGCATTTTTCTGATCCTAGTATTAATATCACCAGCTTTAGATTTTTACATTAAATTTTTAACACATAAATTTTTTCAACAGACATTTATTGTTTATTGAAAACAAATTACTGAGGTGGCATACTAGTAGTTAAAGGAGAATTTGAAAGTTTTAAAAAATACGTTGGGATTGAATTTATCTGATCGTAGATTTTCCTCATGAGCTAGTTGTTTGCAACATATTTTCAAAGATATGTTGAAAGATATGTTCAAACCCCTCAGCTTGCCAAGTGGGTGCACTCTAGGACCATGATCCCAGCAAGGTGGCTGTGCTGAGACTATGAACGACACAAGACTCACCTCCAACTTGGCATCCAGATCTGCATCAGAGGCAACGACATGCTCATCTTCCTTCTTCCCTGTGGCTTTAATAAAGGCCTGCTTTGTCTCCCAATACTTCTGCTGCATCTTATTTACAACGGACTTATCCTGACCATAGCGATCCTGTAAGTCCCAGGGATAACTGCTAAAAAACATTTATAAAGAGCTAATTTATTGATGACTTTCATTAAGACTAGTGTGAATAAATTTATCCAAACATGTACAATATCAATAAACATGAGTACTTTCTTATATGATTACAATACACCAAAAAAGTTAATTAATACTAATTTATCCTAAAACCTTAAAAAATTGGTAAAGAAATTAAGCAAATTTCGCAGGAAATTGAGAAACTAAACCTTGTAAAGTTCAGATATCAACAGGTTAGACATACTACTTCTATTTTTTTTTTAAGATTTATTTATTTGTTTATTTATACAAGAACCAGGGTACAGGCCAGATGCACCAGGGGGTGAGAGGATTCATCAGAGACAGAGTGGGTAACAGAATAGGCAAACTGACGAAATACACTGCTGAGGGGAGCAGCGGGCGAGACAGGAGAGGTCTGCCATGCCATGTGGGATTCTCACTGGCTAGCCGGGCTTGAACCCGCACTGCAGAGGCTGCGGACAGCTTTACAGTGAGGCACTCAACGCCTTCGCCACTAGGGAGGCCCCACACTTCTTTTAGAAGACAGGAAGTGAGGGCAAGTCAGGGAGGGTGACTGGCTTAGCACACTAGCAAGTTGCAGATAAAGTCAGAGACCAGGGTTCTTTCCACTCCAGCCTTATGGCCATCACTGAAGTGATGGCAGAAAAGTAGAGATAAGGGGCTGAAAAATAGCATAACTAAAATCTGTTACAGAAATACCTAAAATAGCCTAACTCACAAAATCAGAGTGGAATTGTGGACAACAGAGACTGGAAGGGGAGCAGGAAATGAGAAATTGCTAATGAATGGGAACAAGTTTCAAGCATGTAAGAGGAATAGGTTCTAGAAATCTGCAGTCTAACACTGTGCTTATAGCTAACAATGCCGTATTGCACACTAAGAATTTGGTTAAGCGAGTAGATCTCATGTTAGCTATTCTTGCCACAGTAAAAATAAAATTTTAAAAAAGAATACATTTTTAAATGGTACAGATTCTGAGAGGAAAACTTCAAATCCTTAGGTGTTTAAAATACAGACAGGAAGCTATATTTCAGGAAGCAGAGCACAGTGAAGATCATATCAAAAAGTATCTAAATCTCTTACTAGGTAATGTGTATGTTATATTTTATATGTCCAGGGCTTCTTGCTATGATGTTTTCCAACATCATACTCTAATAAGTTTTCCAACTTTTTCCATAATAAGTCTGAAAATCACAAGAGTGAGTGCACTTAAAGATTTGAAAGTTGTATTTCAAGTATTTATGTATAAAGATAATGAGTATAGTTACATTAACTTAGTCAAGTACAATCTTCTATTTCATATGATAAGTTTGGTTTTAAAAATAGCTGAAAAACATATCAACAATCAGCAAAAGTGCTATTTATAGATAAGGCTGGGATGAGGTGGTTTTTTTCCTCTTTCAAAATTTGAAGAGCTAATATTTCTTTGAGAAGTGCTTATAATCATCATTTGGTACATGTGCCTGACCAGAGTGTCATTATGTCTGATTTTTTTCTCCCTTCCTTCCCCTTTCAATTTAGAAGAACACAGTAATCTAGATTATATATTTCATTTTTAATTGACTGAGAATTCAAATTTTGTGCAGTTGAAAATGTGTGATATGACATAATCATGCCTTATTTCTGCACATAACTCCCTGTACTGTATTGGAAATGTTTGTTTTTAGTAAATACTATTTAACAATGTCTGTGAAAGTTTATTTATTCAAAATAAAGGTTCTTAGTGGTCTGAGTGAAAAAAATATATAAAGGAGAAATTAGAAAAAAATGGGAATAAAGTAGAATTCTGTAAAAGTGACCAGAGTACCCAAATATTGACAGAAAGCTTGCCAGTGGTGTTTCATCCCTCCCTATTGTCTACACCCTCCATCTTATCTAGATTTCCTGCTCCAAAGGCCCACACAGGACCCTAGATATCTCCCCTTAGCAACATGTGCCTTCTTCCATCTCATCTGCAAACTGGCCACTCAAAATGTGTTGGGCTTGTGTGCTAAAATAAAAGTTGCTTTCTACTGTTATATCACAATACTTGTATCTCAGAACTTGAAGATTTATACTCTCCTTCCTGATAACACTTAAAATCTGACTTCCTTGGCAATTCTTCACAGAGAAGTAGGACTTATGGTACTTTTATGGTTTCTGCATTGTATAAAGGTTTTACTATGAGCTTACATAAGAGAAAATAGAATGAAAATTTGTATAACTTTTATATAAATTATAATCTCTCTAGTGAGTGCATATAAAAATTGGAAGGATACACTCCTGCAAAGTGTGGATATTTTAAGGGAATTGAATTTTTGAGAGTGGGAAATAGATTTCTGTTTTGTATATCTTTCTTTGTCAAAGGTTATAGATTAACAGGAAAAAAAATTTAATTTTTAAATGAAGGGGGACTTTAAAGATCTAATGAACTCACCTCACCCTATCATTTAACAAATGAAGGCTCTTGGGTGTCAAAAGGTTAAGAATCTTGTCCTAAGTCACAGAGGATTAAAATCTGGTCTCTAAGCCCCATCATATTGCTGATTTCAATAGTCTCTGCAGCCCTTACATTTTAGCACCAAGCAGTGACGTGACAGAGTAAATAGAAGAAGGTTCCACTTCTTGAGGTTCTCCATTCTCTTTTGGTGGGTGGCTATCTACTGCTCCCAGGATATAACAGTCATTATGAGGGTCATAGACGAGAGCCGTCTCCTTGACTTAATGAGGCAAAGTGGAGCAATTAAACCAGCCTGACAACTCTTAGAGAGCTGTCAAATGGGGATACTTAGGGAAACTAAATCCCTAAGCCATTTATTAATTACCTTTTTAAACTCATTACATTTTAAGTTATGCAAAAATTCTTTTGAAGTTTGGCATTTGATATTATAGAGGTCTTGAACTTGATAGCTTCTCTACCAAGACAGGAGGGATTAATAAAGTATATTTCTTATTCCTTAATGTAATTAATGGTACATTTGAAAAGTAAAAACATACACATTTGCTCATGATACAAAAATTAGAGAGGTAAAACATGACAAAGATCTGCTTGCCTAGGGCCTCCCTGGTGGCGCAAGGGGTCAAGCACCACACTATGAAGCAATCCTCAGCCTCTGCAGCATGAGTTCGATCCCCGGCAGGCCAGGGAGCAATCCACATGGTGCAGCAGACCTCTCCTGACTCACCCGCTGCTCCCCTCAGCAGTGTACTTCAGTCAATCTGCCTGTTCTGTTCCCCTCTCTGTCTCTGGTGAATCCTCTCACTCCCTGCATCTCTGGCCTGTACCCCAGTTCTTGTATGCATGAATAAATAAATCTTTGGGAAAAAAAAGATCTGCTTGCCTAGTGACTCATGGGTTCAAAAGTGTTCAGAAACACTGCTTAAAGTAGACCTGGGATTTATAAGAGATTTAATCTACTACTGATCTTTTATTTAAGGGACACAAATAACAGTGCCATGTGAATACCACAGCTATCTCATTCAGCATCTTCTGCTTCTAACCAAGATCAGCTCCTGAATGTTCATGAAGGTTGAAGTTATGACTAGAAATTAATGAATCTGAGCTCATTACACCTGCCCTACATAAAATTCCCTTTTTAACCTTAACATTAAAATTGTAAGCAAGATAATGATTTTAAAAAAATACATCAAGCCATCACATGTGAAAAAAAATGGTGATAAGAAATTAGATTCCATTCCAATGAGAAAACTGAGAAATACAATAGTTGAAACTGCAATTTTATGGCCTGGATTTTAATCCTATGTGACTTTAGGCAAAATTCTTAATCTGTTGAAACCTAAGTTCTTCATTTGTTAAAAGATGAAGGTAACACATGTTCACTAGATCTCTATAAATTCTAAATAGGATACTGATCAAAAACGTATATTCTATTACATTTGAAAAAAATGGTAACAGGAAAAATCACCACTACATTCCAAAAATTTATATACATAAGTTAATTTTTTATAAACTATACTTGGGTAAGAATTTACAGTATTTTTTGTCACTTGGTTTTCATATTACATTTAGCAGTGATATTCAATTTGAGTATATTCAACATTGAAAAGGGAGGAATAACAGGTTTTTTGATGCTAGTGTAACATTTGATTTTTCCACTCAAAAGACGTTTATTGAGCATATACTATGTGCTTTTCTCTTTCATTAACCTCTCCCAATTTAGAAAAGATATGAAATTACTTACCATTTGTGTCCTGACATGTTTTCTTCTTCTTTTTCTATTGCTGATGATTTGGGGAGAAGGGACAGGGAAAAAGCATGAGAAGATAAGTTATATTATAACCTGAAATAAAACAAATGTTTAAAATTACACACTATATTTCAATTATGTTAATTTGACACATAAGATATTTCAACCTAAGCCAATTCTATTTATATTTCAGAGACCAAACATTATTAAACGGTAACACTATACACCGGTGTTGACAATAGTTGAAATATGCTAATGAGGCAGGTTGAATAAAAAAACAGGTTATAGATGACTATATAAAATAGGAGACAAGAAGAAGCAAAAGCAATTCTATATACTGTTGAAGCATACAAATATTACAGAGTGATGTTTAAAAAAATTACTTAGGAATGGTGAACACTAAGTTACCTCTTTAAGGGCAGGTATGGGGTATCTGTTGGAGGGGTATATAGGGGCTTCAGCTGTGCCTGTAATGTTCTTTGTTAAGCTAATATACTAGTGAGTATATTGCATTGGATGTCTCTTTATAAATCTGATATTTCATAATCATTATTTCTAAAGAATAAAATAGCATGCTGAAAAACCAGAAACAAACAAAAAAGATTTGACAGGTTAAATAACATACCCAAAAGTGCGTGAAAAAATTTGAAAAGATGTGATTCACAGTTTTACTGGCCTAATGTTAATCTACTTTCATCTCATTAATATTTATGCCTTTGTCCTTTACTCCATTTACCCCAGTCAGAGAAGCCAGTCAACCACCAGGGCAGAGCCAACCAACCCAACTACTTGTCTACTGGGTGCTAAAAAGGATGGAGAACTCTCCACCTAAAGGATGATGTTGGGCCAGACACAGACTGACAGAGCCACAGGGAACACTCAGCATCTGATCACTGGACAAATTAATCCCATTCTTCTCCCTTTACCGGCACTGGCAACCAATAACCCTAAAAAATTACAGTTTATCTTTTTTGATTGCTGAATAGTATTCCATTGTGTATATATACCACATCTTCTTGATCCAGTAATTTTTTGGGGGCATTTGGGTTGTTTTCAGCTTTTACCTATTGTAAATAGTGCTCCAATAAACATAGGAGTACAGGTATCCTTTTGAATTAATGTTTTTGTATCCTTTGGGTAGATCCTTAGGTGTGGAATTGCTGGGTCATATGGTAGCTCCATTTGCAGTAACATGGATGGAGCTAGAAGGAATTATGCTCAGTGAAAAAAGTCAGAAGAAAAAGAAAAATATTGGATGGTTTCACTTATAGCGGGAAGATAGGGGGACCAAATAAGACATCAGAGGAAAAAATGGTAACAGTACAAAACACAACAAAACAAAACAAAAACAGAGAGACATTCATAAACCAGAGACATCCTGCAGGGGAGGAGGAGGGAGAGAGATCAGAGAGAAGGAGGGAGAAGCACAGGGAACTGTGGTGATGGTACACGGGTGAATTGGTGAAGGAAATTCTATGGGGACTACACCTGAAAGGAGGGTAAAAGAAAGCAAACAATTGTTTAAAAATGAACAATGATGGGGCCTCCCTGGTGGCGCAAGGGGTTAAGACACAATCTATGAAGCTATCAGCAGCCACTGCAGCACTAGTTCGATCCCCAGCCAGGGAGCTACCCACATGGCACAGCAGACCTCTCCTGACTCAACCGCTGCTCCCCTCAGCAGTGTATTTCAGTCAGTCTGCCTGTTCTGTTCCCTACTCCGTCTCTGGTGAATCCTTTCACCCCCCCCCACACCTCTGGCCTGTACCCCAATTCTTGTGTGCATAAATAAATAAATATTTTTTAAAAATGAACAATGATGTAAATATATATATATATATATAAATTTAAAAAAGATGACACAGTAACACTATGTAAGCTTTCAAAAATATTTCAAAGGAACTAAATTGAGTTGCTGAAATCCTGGGTTACAGGTATAGGGACAGCAAGAGGAAGAAAGGAAATGTCTTAAAATGTGCTGGGCCTCTGAAATGACAGCATGTCCCTTTCTCTGGAAGGCATCCAGCTTTTTAGATAAGTTTCTTTGGGAATGACAGTCATGATGAGTAAGGCTTGCCCTCTACTCAGTAAATTGAGGAAAGGCCACAGATTGGAATCTGTCCTCTCAGCAACCACAGAACTTTACTCCAAGTACACATTTACTTTAGCTTAAAGTTTCCAACAAAATTTCTCATAAAAAGATTCTCCTTCCTTACTGAAGGAAATTAAATTATAAAACTTTCCTTGATTTTCATTTCACCATGAACTATTAGAATAGTTGATACCATCTGATTAATTTTTTATTTCGGTACAAACAACACAAATTTGTCCTCTTCATGTTTTGAGTATACAGTACTATTAACTATATGTATAGTATTTGCAACAGATCTCCAGAACTTTCTCATCTGGTATAACTGAAACTCGATCCATTGAACAATTTCCTATTTCCTCCTCCTCACAGGCCCTGGCAACAATCATTCTACTTCTGTTTCTGCAAGTTTGACAATTAGATAGTGATATATCAGTAGGAAAATCACACAGTATTAGTCTTTTTTTGTGGTTGGTTTATTTCACTCAGCAGTATATCCTCAAGTTTCATCTACGTTGCAACATATGCCAGGTTTTCTTTTTTCTCTTAAGGCTGTATAATAGTCTATAGTCTGTGTAGAGTACATTTTTTGTACACAGTGACCCACTGATTGGGATATAGGTTGCTTTCACATCTCGACTACTGTGAATCATGCCGAACATGGATGTGCAAATATTTCTTTGATTCTGTAATAAATCCAAAAGTAGGACTCTAGGTGATATGGTAGTTCCATTTTTATGAATACACTTCTTTTCCCTACAGCAAGTGTACCATTTTACAATCCAACCAACAGTACTCAAGGCACTAATCTTTCCATATCCTCCCAAACACTTGTTATTTTTTGTTTTGTTTTGTTTTGTTTTTTAATAGCAGCCATACTGTTTGTGAAGGGATATCTCTTTGTGATTTTTAATTTGCATTTCCCTGATCATTAGTGATGTAGAGCATCTTTTTATATGCTTATTGGCCTTTTGTATAACTTCTTTGGAGAAATGCCTACTCAGTTCCTCTGTCCATGTTTAAATTGGATTGTTTGGATTTTTCTGGCAATTGCATTGTAGAATTGTCTGGATATTAACCACTTATCTAATATATGGTTTGTGAATATTTTCTCCCATTTGGCAGGTTTCACTGTTGTTTCCTTTGCTGTGACTTTTTGACCAACTTTTTATTATTAAAATAACCACAAAAAATTGCTGAGCAATTTTCTTCCTAGACTTCCAGGCTAGTCTCAAATGATAATGCCACATGACAGTGTTTCTCAAGGTATTGTTTACAGACCTTTGGAATCTTCCACAATGTTAGCAAGCAGATTCCTGGGTCCCATCACTTGCCAGAATCTCTGGGAATGAGCCTGGGAATCTGCATTTGTAACAGGCTTTGCAAGTAATTCTTAAACAGTCAAGTCTGAGTACCACAGCTAAAAGCACACAGGAAACAATTCTTTCTGGAAATGGATCTTTCTGGAACAAGATTCTACATTATAAGGCCCAAGAGCAAAGAAACTATAGGTGGCCAAAATCAGGTCAACTTTACTGTGCACATCAGGTCTCATGAGAATATAATTGTACCCAGGGCTTGTATCTCTTATTTTATGTTCCAGATCCATACTCCAGGGACAATTAATACACATTTTAAGGGCCTCCCCAGTGGGGCAGCGGGTTGAGCACCGCACTGTGAAGCTGTCTGCAGACTCTGCAGTGCAGGTTCGATTCCCGGCCGGCCAGGGAGAAACCTACATGGCGTGGCAGACCTCTCCTGTCTTGCCCGCTGCTTCCCTCAGCAGTGTATTTCAGTCAGTCTGCCTATTCTGTTCCCCTGCTGTCTCTGGTGTATCCTTTCACCCTCCCGTGCCTCTGACCTGTACCCCAGTTCTTGTATAAATAAATAAATCTTTAAAAAAAATAAACATTTTAAGATTTTCTGACATAATCCATTCATTTTGCTTAATCACTTTCTAAATCCAGTGTCAAAACCAATCTTAAAAAACCATTATAATTCTCCATTAATTCATTTCAGTTCAATAGTTTCATCAAACATTCATTGATCATCAAATTAATACATGTCAAACATTGTCCCTAGCCTCAAGGAACTCATAGTCTTGATCAGCTCTTTCCAATAGAATATATATGTAATGTAAAGTTATGTAATTGTTATGTTAAAAGGGGAAAAGAAACAGTGAATTTTAATATTTCACTTAACCAATACAGCTAACATTATTTTAATAGCATTCATGTTTTTGTATCAAATCTGTATATTTTATGCTGCTATGTATTTTTATACTCAATTGAGATTAGCCATATTAAGTACATATTGTTCATATTCGGTTAGTGACTACAATATTGGACTGTACAGTTTAAGGAAGACAGACCTAAAAACATAATTTCCAAATGTAGGAGACTCAATTATTTGCAAGGAACTTATAAAAAGATCTTTGTGAATTTCCTAAATTTGAAGATCCTGATGTTAAAATATACCCCCGTAAAATTATTTGGCTTCCCCGGTGGCACAGCGGTTGAGCGCTGGGTTGCAAAGCTGCCCTCAGCCTTTGCAGCGCCGGTTTGATCCCCGGCTGCTCCCCGGCCACCGGAGGAGGGTCCCACATGGCGCACAGACCTCTCCTGCCGCCTGCTGCTCCCCTCAGCAGTGTACTTCATCAGTCTGCCTGCTCTGCTCCCTGCTCTGGCTCTGGTGAATTCTCTCACGCTCCCGCGCTTCTGACTGTACCCAGTGCTTGTATAAATAAATAAATAAATAAATAAACAAACAAACAAATAAATAAATAAATCTTTAAACAAAAAAAAAGAAGTAAGTTTATGATTAGCTAATATTTTAATTCACAATTCTGTGAAGGAAGCTATTTCTCCACTTTTGCCACAAGGCACGTATGAAACAAACTCAAAATTAATAGTATCATGTCTTGAGCTTGCTAATAATACAGAAAAGACTTCCAAAGCTGTGCTTATGGCCATCCTATCTTGAGAGCTAAGCAAAGAAGAGCAAATATAAAGTCACTCAAGGACTTCATTTGTCCCTGATAAGTCAGGCATTAAGATCACAGCTGTCCTCAGCTGGAAAAACAGGAAAGAGAGACCTTTTTTTCAGATTTTGTTTTGGGGTTCTGTGCAATAACTAAGTTCATTTCTCCTCTACGCATTTCCTACACATCTACTGTGTTAAGTCTTCAATTTTATCCACCCCTGTGGACAAACTACAACCACCCCACTTGTTTTTATTTTAAATAGCCATTTTAAAATCATTTTGAACACATTGGATGGCCAATAGATAAGAAAACATTTCCCCAAATATCCCAAGATTCACAGAACGCTAAAGAAATTTGTTTTAGAACAAAGTTGGATGCATACTACAAAGTAGAATAGTCAGAATGTCCTTGGCTGCCTTTAACCCTGATACTGGATTCTCCTTGGAAATATAATATGAGGAAGTATTTTCATTCCATATACTCTAGTTTCCACTTCACTGAACATTTGTTCTGGCTCAAAACACTTTTCTGTGAGCTTAAGGAGTTAGCTGATGGCCCTTCTGATTATATTTGAATTAAGCAAAGAGTCTAAAATTCGAGTGCCAACCCTAGTTCACAGTCAAGGTAAGATCAATAGTTTTACTTCACCACATTGCTACTCTCAACCCACGAAAAAAATTCAATAGACTTCCTCTTGAAGCACATTTCCTAAGTGTGTCATTTTTCTTGTGCAACGTTTTATGTCTCAAATTAATTACTTTTTCAATTTTAGCAGTAGAATTTTCTCTTCCACTCAGTGAGCAGTTTTTCTGTTCCTTGGAGCCCTGAGTCCAGAATCCCTTTTTCTGCTGTGTGTACTGAGCATATGGTGGATTTTCTTGAAGTGTAGAACTGAGCTACTGCCAAATTTATCATTTTCCTCTCTAATTTATTCAAAATTTCTATTTTCTAACAAAAATTTGTCACTATCCTAGAATTCTTCAATTTTGTTGTGCACACCAATATTTAGCTTTCCTTGGGAAGTGGGCCATCTTCCCCCATAAAACATACACTTTTCAAGAGAACAAAACAGTCTCACAGTGATGTGGGTGCAAAGTGGTATATTTATATCATCCCATAGTAAAATCACTCATTCCCAAACAGCAGCTACAAGCACATGTCACTGAAACGTAAGGGGCAAACCTACGCACATTCCAACATTCCTGAAGCCAGGATGTGTCCGGCAAATGATACCCTGTCAATTGTCTGGAACTCAATTTTCTCTCTTCATGTTACATAATATGGTATAAGATGTCACAGCACTAATTTCTTATATTTAATGAAATACAGAATACTTCTCTAAACTTCAGTAACATTATACATCCCATACACGTCACAGACTTTTGGGGCCATTTCTGTATAACAGAAAAAGAGCCTGTGAAGCAAAGAAGGCCAAGTGTTGCTGTAAATTGGAATGAGCACCTTGACAGAGCAAGGAGCCCAGCCACACAAAAGCAAGGGCTGAGAGCTGGCTTCCTACATGGCCTCTGGGCTGGGGTTCTAAGAATCAGTGCTTGAACGCTAGGCGAAGGGTAGGAGTGTTCTGTATTGTTGCAGGTAGAGGGAAAGCAATGAACACATTCTTCCATGGTAGAACTAGTGATGTATGTGTGTTAAATCAACCATAAGCATTTGTGCATTGCAGTAACTAAAAGACAAGAGGCGTCAGTGATGGGAGATAGTTAGGATGATATCGAAGGGTACCTTTTGTCATTTTCAGCATTTACACAGATTTTGGAGGACAGACACCCAATGCTCTTTATTTTACTTTTAGTGAGCACCTTCTCTGTCCTCCTGTTTTTGCCAGAGAGTTTGTCTTTGACAATCTGTATTACAGACGTAGGAAGACTATGGCGAGTCTCTTGGATTTTGCTTCCAATTTCAGGATACTAATTTATATATTTTTCTCCTAATTCCATCTCTCTGTTATTATAGAGGTAAACTTTTTCTAGAAATATTATGAGTTTTTAATATTTTTTCTTTGGGTTTATTTTTTATCTTTGGGTTTATTTCTCTGCTGCATAACCTCAGAATTAATAATATAAAACATATAATTTAGAATCTAGAGGTAGCTGAGAAGCAATGGGATGAATTCCCTTCTTCTTCAAATGGGGACGTGATCCAGAGAGGAGACTAGTGCACCTGCCGGAACAAAGCCAATTAGTTTCCAAGCCAGGGTTTTAATCCAAACTCCATGACTTGCCTAATAAAAAGAAGCAATACAAATTTGTCAGCCATTCTCAGTATCAAGTTAAAAAATAATTTGTATATTTTTTTGCTCAAAGTGTTTTTCTCATCTTTTTTTCCCCCCAGAGGTGTTCTTCAGTCAAGAAATATGTTTATAATTTCTCATGAAGAGAAGGAAATATTTTAAGTACAAATACTGAAAGTTACAGAGAAACCGGGACAAAGTAAAACAATTTCTCCAGGCATAATTAGCTAAATTATTATTTTTAAAATCTTGACTCATCAAATTGTGTTCACACATAGTTGAGAAAATGAGATTCCTACAGAGGGTGGGAAAATTAATTAGCCTTCCATTCTTTCAAAAGCTAAACATTAATTAATGCTATTTTGACTAGATTTTTGTGGATGTTTTTCCTATTTCTCAGCTATCACAGTTTTTTCTTTCAGATTTTGATAAGTTATGATTACTTGAGCATTCCATGTAACTTTAAATGAATTCTGTTCCTAGTTGAATTTTGTGTCTCTTGTAAATGATTTCTGATATTTCATAAATTCACAAGTAAATGCAAATCACAACATACTTTCATTTGTGAGTCATGTTTTAATTTTGTGAGTCAGCAAATCTTACAAGAGAAAAACAACTCTAACCTTATCCAAGGCAGCTGAAAGATGGATGAGGTTTTATTTGAGCCCTACACATGCAAGTCACCATTAAAACTTGAATTTTCTGTTAATGAATTGGGGTCATAGAATATTTTTAATATGAACATTTCATTTACATTTCAAAACAGCTCAGGTATTACCCATATGCATTAATTAAGTATAATGACTCCCTGAATCTATTAATGTCACCTTCCTAAAGCAAATATTTTTAATGTCAAGATAGGTTGTCTCCCAATATGCTGTGTAATATAAAAGCCGATAAACTCATGACCCAGCCACATTTTCTGCCTACAAGTCACTTCACTTCTCTGGCTTCATTTTGCTCATCTATAAAAGAACAGAATAGGCTTGCTGACATCTAGGGTGCGCTCAGACACAAAAACTATAAGCTAATTTAAAATACTCTGAGAGACATTTTTATCTAAGAGAAAGCTTGAAGATAATGCACGCAATTTCTTTCTTTTTAAAGATGAGGATATTGAGGTTTGAAAAATGGAGAATTGCTCAAAATCAGGTAAAAGACCAAGTTTCAAGGAGGAATGCTGGAATGGAAACATTAATCAGTCAATTAGCTACCTGGTGCTCTTCTCATTCTCTCCCTTTAGTCCAAGAGATTTTCAAAGGAAAATATCAAATACCAAATACAGCATCTCATATTCAAGAAACTAAAAAAAAAAAAAAAGCATAGACATTCTCTAAAACATTTTCACCCTGAACATTAATATTCATTGAAAATGTTTCCACAGGGCCTCCCTGGTGACACAGGCCGTTGAACGCAGTGCTGTGAAGCTGCCTGCAGCTTCTGCACCACCGGTTCGATCCTGGCCTGCCGGCGAGGGTCCCACATGGCGCGGCAGACCTCTCCTGTCTCGCCCGCTGCTCCTCTTAGCAGTGTATTTCGTCAGTCTGCCTATTCTGTTCCCCGCTCTGTTTCTGGTGAATCCTCTCAGCCTCCCGTGTATCTGGCCTGTACCCCAGTTCTTGTATAAATAAAATAAATCTTGGGAAAAAAGTTTCCACGAAGCAAACTAAACCACAAAATTCAAGTCAAGGTCTTGCCTTGTGTCTCTTGCTTAAAAGCCCTACTTGCAAAGAATGAGTGTTGGTGAATTTTGTGCTATAACCAAAACCAGGACAACAATAACAAAGAGGCTAGCATTTGGAATCTAACAGTGCTCAAAAAAATCTCCTGAAGCAAATGCCATCAAATAGATTAGAAGCTTGGAAACAGAAAAAAACAGGGTACTATGGCTAAAGAAGAGAGTCACTTAAAAATTCTTGCTGTATAAATTATATTCACAAGTGATTTTATGTAGTTTGGTTTATGTAGCTTTCAAATGTCAATTCAAATTTAGCATAAGGATTTTAATCTCTTTTATGGTGACTTTTTCTCCAAAAACTTAAAACGGTGAAGACTAAAGGAACATCTTAGTCAGACAAAGATCTCAATAAACTTCTAAGACGTACTCAAACTTCAAACTTCAACTGCCAACACAGATATTGAGGCTGGACTAATGCACTCCTTAAATTATACTTCAAAACTGAATTTTATAATTGAATTTATAATTAAATAACCTAGAGGTTCTTACAAACATTATTTTAAAGAATACCAACTTGAAAGATTGTTGAGTATTTGAAATATGGCTAGTTAGTGAAATAAATACATGCTGAATTTTGAATATTTAATATCCCCAAAAGTGAAATATCTTATTAATAAAACTGTATTTTCTATTTATAAATAAAATTATTTTATATTGATTTGTTTACATACATTTAAATTTTGTGTGACTATGTTGCTATTATGTATTGTATATAAATATATATTTACACATTCTATTTTATACCTAATAATGCTTTTTGTTATATGGTATTTTTACATTTTGTGCTGAAATAATATTTCTAATATATTGGGTTAAATAAAAACATTATCTAATTTCACCTACTTCTTTTAATTTTTCATACATACCTAGGAAACATTTAAATTACATATATAGTTGCTATTGTATTGTTATTGACCAGCTTTAGTCTAAGGCATTTAGGAAGTTAGCAAAGAACTAAAAAATTAATTTCATAAATCATGTCACCAATATTCTGTACAAATAGAAATACCTTTAAACAGCTCTTTCTCCCCAGAATCTCTTGATAATTATTCTGTCCTAAATGTCATTACAAAAATAAATCTCATATATACATATCTATATATTCAAAGATCTTATGTGTGTATGTATATATAGTCTTTATAAATGCCCTACAAAATGGTTGAACTCCACATTTTTGTAAGTTGCTTTAAAAAAGTCAAAACCTATGTGCAAAATGTACCATTTGTTTCAAAGCAGATTCATGGGCATACTAAATGAAGTGTGTAACACTATCAAAAGTAAAATGATAAGGAAAATCTCTCACTATACACACACACATCTGCAAGTGAAATAAATATAATTTATATAGAAATATGACTAATAATATAACTAAGAAAAAGTGAATGTACTGAGCGCAGTTCTCTGAAACTACACAGAAGCATGATGTAAGCAATCAAAATAATCAGGGAGCCCCTAATGTTTCCAAGGTTCTCTATCTTTAAGGTTAAATCAATAATTTAAAGCCTCTTAAAGAGAAATCATCCTATATGCCTACATAGGATATGCCTACATAGGATAACTGAGAGGTAGGGAAGAATTTTTGGGTTATTTGGTCCAATCTGCTCTTTTCATAGGTAAGGAACTGAGGCCAGGACTAAAAAAAATTTTCCAAGCCATGGCATAAGGCTTCTTTATTAGTCTTCAATCACTGCCACAAAAATATGGCTTACAAGATGTCCATGCTCTGTGTCAGCCCTGTAAAGAAACCACCACCAGCCCTTCTTTCAGCAGATGGCATGTATTCGAGAACCTTCTTTGGTAAAGCTGTGGCTGCTAAATGATGTTTCAGTTCAGGCTGGTTTAAGAGCAAGGGATAAAGGCAGCCCTGGCAAGTAAGGAAGAAGAGGGCCTTAAAATAAAAGTCAGCACACGGAGAGCAGACAGAAAAAGCAGGCTCTGTATTTTCATGTGCACCAATGAGAGTCACCTTTGTTTATACTGGGTCATCTAGCATGTGTTATTTGAGAATCAAATAGGAGATCTCTTTTCAGGTTCTCTCTACTTTCTTAGGGAAGCTTTTATGGGATTAAATAGCAGCAACATCCAGAAGCAGTTTTTGATGGGGGTCAGGGAAGACAGGAACATGGACATATACCTGATGGTGCAGATATAGCTGCCAGGGAGAATAGGCAGTGAGTAGCACAAAGGCACTAGCTCCAGGTCAGGAGGACAGAGAAGAGGGAAGCAGGAAGCTGAAAATGGGGAGTGGCTTGGCACCTTTGCAGTTTACCTACTTCACAACAATGCCAAGGGTGCCTATGGCAGCACTGAGGAAAAAGAATAAGGTACACGGACACTCAACTCATGGCCTCCAAGGAGTAGCAAGTGGAAGAAAAGTCCCAGGGTGATGAAGAGCATCTCACTTCTCACCCGGGGGACGGGAGGAGTCATCATGGCCTTGACATGGCATGGCCCCTTCTCTCCAGAGGGACGGCTCTCACCATGCTTGTCCCTCCCCTCATTGCCCCCCGCCCCCCAGTATTCTTGCTCTTTCAAGTTAATCATCCTCCCTGCTTTTCCACCTTGAACCTGTATTCTTCAACTTCTTTCTTATCCAGTTACCATATATTGTCTTTTCTTCACATATTTTTGTGAAAACAATAGTTTGGTTCCTTTCTCCAACATACCAGAGAAAATTTTTTACGGTGAACTCAACTCAAGTTCTCAGCTTAGTAGACCTGCTACCTTTCCTTCTTGAAATGTCTCACCCCTGCTTTCTCAGGAAACACCTTCTACACTTTTGTGCTTTTTCAATTTTCTATGTTAGTTCCTTATCTTTTGTGTACACATCTCAAACATCAATGATCTACAAAGTTGCAATGTTGGACGTCTCCTATTATACTTGCTCTCTCTAGGTAATTTGATCTATTTGCATGGTTTCGACCAACAGCTGTGTTCCAGTGACTTCCAGAATTAAACACCTCTCCAGAGAAGACAGTAGGGAGCTGGAGGTGTGGATTTGTGTACTCTGGTGGAGGGGTTTGATTTCCATCTCCCTACCATAATCTTCATCTGGGCAGTTCCGTGGGCACTTAAAATTTAGCACATCTTAGCTGAAATGAAACTTATCTCACTCCATCTTCATCCCCAACTTGTTCTTCATTTGGGCCTTAAGTTAACTGCCAGCACAAAATCTAATGCGTGACCCAATTTGGAAACTTGACTACTTCTCTCATCTTTTGCAGCCAGTCTCCAAGCTCTCTCCATTCTACCACCTAAGAAGCTATTAAATTCATCATCTCCATTCTGTAGTCACAGTGAAGACTTAATCTAGCCCTTCAGAGGTAACACTACCCCTTTAATCTGCCCATTCCAATCATTTACACTATGGTCTGAAATAGTATGATAAAATGAAAATCAAAACATACCATTCTCTTGAAGTGCCTTGGTTGCTCTCTCTGGCCTCTAGAGAAATCTAAGACTCAGCCAAAAAAACCCAAGCCCCTTGACATTCTGGCACCCTTTCCAAAAATTTTTGTTACACCGCACAGAGAACCATGCTTTGTCATTTCATTATGTAACAAGTTTCCTGAATACACTATGGCTTTGAGAAGTTTCCTACCACTTGAAATGCTCTTCCTTTCCTTGTTCACTTGGCCAACTTACACCTTACCTAATGACTCTCCACAAATGTCACCTTCCAAATGAAGGCTTCCCAACTCAACATTCACTCTTCCACCCTCCCTATTCTTACCCTCCCCACTGAAGAATTAACTGCTCCACATCAAAGATACCCTGCCACTCCCAATGCTCTCTTGCAGAGAGCGAATGAGGCCTGCATCTACTGCCCCAGACTGCAAGTCCATTAAGAGCCGGAACCCTAATAGTTTATTTTTTCCTCCTTACCCCATGGTACCAAAACACAGTAGGCATCTAGTTAAATATGTGCTGAACAAGGAGCATTACATGCTATTGGTTTACTAAGCACTTTACATGTGAGAAGTACTTATCTCCACAGCAATGCTAAGAAGGGGGCAGCACCCTGCTTTTGCAATAGTGATAAAAAAGAAAATTTAGGGCCTCCCCGGTGGCGCAGCGGTTGAGCGCTGGGTTGCGAAGCTGCCCGTGGCCTCTGCGGCGCCAGTTCGATCCCCGGCTGCTCCCCGGCCACCAGAGGAGGGTTCCACATGGCGCGCAGACCTCTCCTGCCGCCCGCTGCTCCCCTCAGCAGTGTACTTCGGTCCTTCTGCCTGCTCTGCTCCCCGCTCTGGCTCTGGTGAATCCTCTCATCCTCCCGCGCTTCTGACTGTACCCAGTGCTTGTATAAACAAAACAAACAAACAAATAAAGAAATAAATAAAACATGCCTCTATTAAAAAAAAAAAAAAGAAAAAGAAAATTTAGGTGAAGTAATTTGCCTAAAGTCAATGACCAGTAAGTTCAGGTGTGCTTTTGACTCTGGAGCTCCTATTTTTTTAATCAATCCACTCTACTCCAGGATGAAGGGCAGCTCTTAATAGACTCTAAAACTATTTCTCTTAGTAACAGGCACTGTGTTAGTCTGAAACCCATTAACACCATGGTGTCTATGGACAACAAAAGCTACAATTGTTGATAGACTCTTAGAGGCTATCAGAGTTCCTGCCAATAAGGAGATGGGGTACTATTTATTACCATTAGTAACTTGGTCTGTGGCACTACCCCCAGAAACATGCGAAGAGGGCTGATTTCCCCTGAGGACCATTAGACGTCAGACAGAGGTGTCCGTGCCATATTCTGGGAACAGAGAAATGGTTGTGCGAGATGATGATGGTGAATAATTGGGTGGGTTTTAATGTGTGTGCTGGGAAAATAGTTGCAGTGCTTTATGGTTACTCTTTCTACAAATAAATACTCTCACAAACTAAAAAACTGAGAGGATCTTTGTACTCAAATGTATTCTCTCATGGTTAACAATACACTTTTAGAGAGCTGGAGAGAGTTCTCATCATAGGCAACATTATTTTCTCAGGTCCTTATGAACTTCTCTCTCCCAAGGTTTACACTGGAACAATTAGTTACATTAAGATAGGTTGAGGAACTACTTTTCAGCACTGTGAGATATGCTTCGTGCACATTATTGCTTATCCTCAACACTGCCAAGGAGACATCACCCTCATTTTATGGATAAAGCTCACAATCAGTCACCTCAAATAACTAGCCTATAGTCACACAGAAAGCAGGCTTTGTTTTAAAATCATGCATGAAATGTCCTACTAGATATAGTCAGTCGTACCTGGTCTGGATTAATTCATTAGTATTTGTGAAGACTTTTTATCTGCATGCACACAGGGTAGTTAGCTGCTGGGGTAGTGAAAGCATGATCAACTAGGATTTAGAGAGGTTCAAGGCAGTACCCAATACCCAGGGCACATCATGCCTATAGTCTTAATTTTCTTATCATGTAGATGGGGATTTAACACCTAATTACCTCAAAGGGGGTTGAATATTAACAATCTAGTTTGCCAAAGTACTTTGTTAAGGAAGAAAGCAGAGGCCCATCTTAGCAACTATTTTGGATAAAGGGTTTGTATAGTGTTACTCAAAAAGCAATGGTAGGAAGTATCAGAACCACAAGAGGTATTTAATAGTGGAGAAGCAAGGTAGGAATCACATTTAACAAGTCCCCGGATGATCCTATTGCATATAAAAGTCTGAGAAATACCAGGTTATAACAGTGCTTCTCAAACTTTAATGTGCACATGAATCATTTGGGGATGTAGTTACAGTGCAGATTGATAGTCAGTGGTACTAGATGGGTGGGTGGTGGTGGGATGGTGAGACTGAGATTTTGCATGTCTAACAAGCTCCCAGGGAAAGACAGTGTTACTTGTACATGAAAAATCACAATTGACTGGCAGGGGTAGGATGACCTATCCACACTGAAACAAATTACCTTTGCTTTGCTCCTGGACAATTTGCATTCCCCAGCTTCTTGGAATATTCCAGAAAGCCCAAGCTCTCAGTACTAGTAAAAAATCATTTGAGCTACTTGACACTAAAACATTCCCTACCATATGTAAAGTAGCAACATCCTTTTCAGGTATTGACAGCACCTATGTTCAGTACCTGAAAGAATAATCCCCCTACTTGAGCCTACTTACTATGCAAATTCCCTTTAATCTCCACCACAACCTCATGGGTAGATATTCTTGTTCCAGATAAGAATATGATGTAGAATTTAAGTAACCTGCTCACGGTCATGTGACTAGTTATGTGTTTGGGGGAGTGTTTCCAGTTCTGCTTTATCAGGATCCAAAGACTGTTTGCTCTCTGCAATTCCTTCATGGTGCCAGATATGACTGTGTTACACAACATGACAGCTTGGGGAAAAAAATGTTCTCCTGCATTATTAGTCTTTGAGTGTAGGTTCTGCTAGACAGACAGGGCAGGAATGGGGGTAAATTCAGCTAATTAGTGATTATGCTGCTTCATGGACAAAAACAAACAATAGACACCTTTGTCCACGGTTCCCATAATCTGACAATACAGATGGAATAAAAAAAAAGAGACACAGGCCAGTGCTTTGATCCTAGCTACTATCATCTACCCTCAAACTTCTAGTTTCATGGCTTAGCCAATAAAGCGGAAAAATTCTCCTTGATCCTATTTACTTCCTTGTCTTCGTATGAGGTTTCTGTAATAATTTGTTTTAGATTTATTTTTATTTATTTATACATACAAGAATGGGGGCAGAGGCCAGAGGGGCAAGTGGTAGGAGGACTGGATTCACCAGCAACAGAGTGGGGAGCAGAACAGGCAGATCTACTCAAATACACTGCTGAGGGGAGCTGCGGGAGAGACAGGAGAGTTCTGCTGTGCCATTTGGGTTAGCTCCTGGGCTGGGGATCCAACTCATGCTAACCCCTTGCATCGCAAGGGAGGCCCAGTTCCTGTAATCTTAAAAATTCACACCAACACAACTGTAACTTATGTCATTTCACATTACCACACTTCCGTCCCTCTGATAAAACTGCCTAAACCTTAAAAGAAATGTACTGATAGTCAAAAAACATGGAAAATGCAGTAATTTGAAAGGTTCTGAAAGGTTTTGAAACGCAGTAATTTGAAAGGTTTTCTTTTGAATAGCAGTATTTATATTTTTCATTAATGTGGAAATGGAGAGAAATGCATGGCAATGAAGAGGATCAGAGAAAGCAGTCAGAAAGATTCTCAAGTGTACCAAGTGGGGGGAAGCAGCTAAAAATAAACCCTCCAGGCATTTAACTTCTAGTGTCTTTAGCATTTAATGATTCATTCATAGAGTCTCCAGGGTCAGCTATTTCTTTAACCTCCAGGCACTCCACTTTTGTATGTAGTGCTCAATTGTTTAAGTGTTGTTTCCTAAAGATTTATCTTTAACAACAGTACAACTATTTACCAATATAATGCAAAAAAAAAAAATACAACTGGAAATCCCTATCTTCTGTAATTATATATAAGACAGCCTAAAACCAAACAGTGGTATTTGAACTATTAAAGATTATAAACTAACTTTGTCACTCTGGTATTCGTCATACATGATTTTTCAAAAATGAAAACTGAAACCTAAAAAGAAACTGTTATGAAAATCCACTTAAAAGTATTTTGAGAGAAAGAGAGCGCGCGAATCAAACAGCAGGTAAGAAACTGAACTGAATCTATAACATTGATTTCAAACTAATAGGCATTTCCTATTTCACTCCCCAACCCCACGCAGCCCACTCAGAAGACCTAAAGCAGTGCTTCACAGAAACCAATGTGAGATTCTTCTGGAGATACTTAACTGAAATGTTTGGACAGGAACATGTTTGCAATGAGTCATAATTTATAGACCTAATGACCACTGCCTTAATGTGCCTTTCTCCCTACACTCATTACCCTGCTCAAGCCAGCTAATGAGATATTTTCCAAGCCCTGAAAATTTTTATCAAGTTATCAGACCTCAGTTAATAAGGATGCCACCCAGCACCCTTTCTGATGCTAATTTTTTATGCCATCTAAAGGGAAGAGAACCTGATTCCCTTTTCTAAACTGTAACTCTCTCGAACCTGGCGATTAATGCTTTTTGCCAGCGAAAGGGCGCAGGACCTTTAAGTCCCCCAATGAGAAACCGAGGGGTCTAGAGGCACTCCATGTAAAACGACAGTGGGAGAGGTTAATGGGGAGCCGCTCCCGGCAAGGGCAGACGTAACAACAGGATATGTTCATTCCTAGAGGAAGCAGGAGCTGCAGTGGCCCTAGTGCAGGAAAGGCGGAGTCAGCAGCACCCAAAGGAAACGAGCGCGCCAGGATTTCGGGGATCTGGCAGCTGGGGGACTCTTACTCTAGTCGGGTTCGAGGCTGTTGAGCACCTCGCCCTTTGTGGACCAAACTCAGGCCTCCTGGCACTAGTGGTTATAACGAGGTACCCATCTGCTCCCCGCCACCTCCGCTAAAGATGACCCATTTGGCGAAGAGCAAAAGCAAACACCAGGCGCCCCGGCAGGTGAATTTGTCAACAAGTCGGCCCTGGTCACAAGTCCCTGCCCAGAAGGACGGTCCAGCTCCGGGGGTCGGAGCCGCCGGGCCGGCGAGGCACGGCGTGGGTGGGGTGCACTGGCGCCGATGGGGGTGCGCCAGCGCGGGGCCGGAGATGGGGCCCTCGCCGGGAACGCGTCGCTCCCGCTCCCCCGGGGCTGACGCACGCTCTCCCGGCGCGCGCATCCTCTGCCCTTCCCAGGCCCGAGAGGTGATCCGGGGAGGGGAAGGGGCTGAGGCGGCTCTCGCACCTTTGGGGCAGCCGAGGCGACCGCGAGTCGCCCGCTGCCCGCGAAGGGCGCAGGAGGCCGCCCCAGGCGGGCGCCCCCGACCGTCCCGGCTGCCGGCGTCTCCCGCTGCCGCATGCAGCCCGCCCGGCGCGCCCCCGCCCCGGCCCCGGAGGGCAGGTACCTCGGAGCCCCGGCCCCCAGGAGCCTCGCGGCCGCGGTCCGAGCGTCCCTCCAGCTCCTTCATCCGACGTCAGCGTCAGCAGAAGGCGAGGGAAGGGGGCGGGGAGCACAGGAGCCGGCCCTTCCTGCGGCGGCCGCCACCAGCCGGAATAGCAGCCGGCGGAGCCCGTGCGCGCCGCAGCGCAGCGCAGCAGCCGGGGGGAGCCGGGCCCTCGCCGCTCCGCGAGTCCCGCGCCCCGGGCGCCGCCGCCGGCGCCCACACCTCTACTCCCTCCGGTCCCGAGACGCCCGGCGGGGTGACCCTCCCAGCTAGTCCCCGGCACTCCTAAGAGGGAGGGGGCGAAGGCCTCACCTCCTTTGGGGCGGGTCCGGGATGGGGGGAGTGAGTCTCCCTCTCTCTACTCTCTGGGGTCTTTCCTCGACCCCCATCTCCTGGGGTATCCCCCCCAGCGCGGATCTGCTGCCCAGGGTGACCCCGCCCCTCCTCTCCCGCAGGTGTTCCACGTGTCCATAGCGTTTGCGTCACAATGACCTGGCTGACAGGTGGGAGCAGCAGCGAACGCCCCAGGGGTTCCCTTTGAGCTGTGCAGGGCGCTTGTTTCCACCTTAGATTTCTGTAGCTTTGGAGAACTGCAGACTTCACGACTTCAATGCCCAGAGAAGTTACAAAGAGCAATATTCTGTAGCTAGAAATCCACTTTGGATTTAAAGGAAAAAGGCTGCATTAAAAACAAACCAAAAAACCACGCAGTGTATGTGTACACCTTTCATTTTCATGTATTTATGTATCTTTTGAACTCGTTATTGACATTTATACTAATTTCATCATCTCTTATCCTTTGTCACCAGGAAAGATCCAAACTCTTGTTTCTAGAGTACCCCGTAATGATCACAGAAAGAAAAAGTGTTGGAATAAGTGCTACATAAAATAATCTTATGCTGAAGAGGCAGTGCCCATACACTGTGATTCCATCCCCTCTTTAGAACATATAAAGAAGTTAACTGAAGGCATTGAAACCTGTTACTGATTGAAACAATTTGACCTAGTGGAATGAAAGCCTGTTTACAGATGCAAATAAATGAAATCCACAGATAACATGACTGGAGGGCTTGCTATGTGCCAAGCATATACTATATGCTTTGCATTTAATCCGCACAACACCCCAAGGCTGTATGTAAAATTATTATCCCTAGTTAGCAGATGAAGACCCTACCTAGTGTGCCATTAAGATCTTCAGCTAATTGGATATTAAGTAGGGCTTGAATCTACCATTTTCTGAACCAAGATATTTACCTTAATATCAAGATAGATGCCCGTCAAGATGGGTAAAGAAAAAGTATAAGAGAAAATACTGACCTCCTGATAGAAAGGTAGTAGGATACTTCAGTTTCAGATATTTATATAATTTTTAAACTTTACATCATTCTTTGGATATACCCTTTGAGAATTCTTGTGGTTGCAGATAAATTTGAACCTGTCCAAGTAAGGCACAAAATATAGAGGAGAGCAAACATCAAGTCCTCAATAAATGTTGTGAATAAACAAATAATGTAGATGGGCTACAAAATAGAAAGTTGTTGGAAAGTTGAGATTCAAGAGAAATTTGGACAGGGAAAAATTGTTCACATATATAGTTTTTGATAAGAGGCATTGAAACCTGTTATCCTTTGATAACAGAAGGAGAAAATGAAAAGACAAAACCATTCAAAATCAGGGCCTCCCTGGTGGTGCAAGGGGTTAAGCACCACACTATGAAGCAATCCGTGGCCTCTGCAGCAGGAGTTGGATCCCCTGCCAGCCAGAGAGCAACCCACATGGCAAAGCCGACCTCTCCTAGCTCACCCACTGCTCCCCTCACCAGTGTATTTCAGTCTGCCTGTTCTGTTTCCCACTCTGTTTCTGGTGAATCCTCTCACACCCCGCATCTCTGGCCTATACCCCAGCTCTTGTATGCATAAATAAATATTTTAAAAATATTCATAATCAGAGTTGATGCTAAGAATCTTTAGCTTATTGTGGAATAACCTGTAATTGGGAATCAAAAAAGAAAAAGATTATTTTTTAACATAGTGTAGTGCTATTTCTAATATAGTTACTCAATAATGGTTAGCTGGATACATCGGTTGATAGAAACATTGAGAGAAATAGGACACGAAATTTCTTAACTACAGTGTTCTCTTTTCCACAAATAATGATTTACTAGTTACATGAAAACATATTAGAAACATTATTTATCAAAGACTGGCTTTGTGACAGGTATTCATTACAAGAGAGCCAGTGAAATGACAGGTTACTTGTGTGCTCAGGAGATTCTCTCCAAATGCTGATTGGTAGAACACAGCTTTGGGCAAAGTAAACACAAAAGCTGATTTATGGAATTATTCAGGTTTCCTTTTACCTTTCAAAGACCAAGATGAAAACCTGGGCCACAAGTATAATTACTTCTCATGGAGGCTAAAAATGGTCTCCAAGACAGTGTCTAAAAGTAAGCAGATAAACACTGGTATTATCCAGTCTACGTGGCATGGAGACTCCTTGGATTCTCAAAGAGTTTAAGATAAAACTTGAAATGACTTCTCATCATTATTTTGTCCGTTAGGATAATATTTGAGGAAGGAAATAATAGATTCACATTCACTATACATTGCTCCCACAAGTGCCTTTCCTTCCCTTTTTAAAACTTGCTCCAACAGTAACACTTCCACTTGTTTTTTGTATCAAGCTGTTGCTTTACTCTTGCCCAGTGCCCACAAATGCTAGTATGAACCTGAAAGAATTTCAAAGGAGAGAATAACTGCTGGATTATGGGACCTGAAATTAAGAAAGAAATAATGTACATTTTCTAGAATGTACAAGATGGCAAACTTCTACAGAAAAAAAAAAAAAAAAAACAGAACCCTGACATAGTCAATGATTTTTTTTTTTTTTTTTTTGGTAATTTTCTGGGTTCAAGATATGCTGGTAAGACTACATGAATTTGGAATTGTTTTAGGCTGACATTAATACAGATCCAGAATAACAGGGCATTAAATGAGGTAGAGGTTTATTTTCACTGACATTAAGGAAACTGGAAAGCAGGCAGTCCAGGGCAGGTATGAACTCCACTAAGTCATCAGGGTGTTCCCCCCTCTCTTGATGAACTTATAATTAATTTATGTTAATTAAAATTAACTTCCTTCCCTTCAAAATTAAGGCTACAGTGAAGAGAAGAGTCTTATTTTACACTGAGGTGGATCCTAGATCCACCATTCTTACAATATTATTTAAACGTAAATTCAAGCAAGGATGTGAAGAAATAGGAACCCTCCTACATGGCCACATAGAAGCATGATACTTGGCTTATGGGAATATAAAACACAGCCATTTTGGAAAAGAGTCTGACAGTTCCTCAAACCATTAATCACTGTTACAGTATGACCCAGCAATTCTACTTCTAGTTCTAGATCTAAGAGGAATGAAGACTGCGTCCAAACAAAAACTTACACATAAATGTCTATAAAAGTACTAAAAATATGGAAAAGCCCCAATTGTCCATCAGGGGATAGATAAATAAACAAAATGTAGTATATCCATAAAAGGGAAGAATATTGGGCCAGGTAATCAGTTAAATAGTGATATGTGCAGTAACTTGAGTGTACCTTGAAAATATGCTAAGTGAAAGAAACCAGTCATAAAAATACATTAATCATATGATTCCATTCATATGAAGATCTAGGGTAGGGAAATTTATGGAGACAGAAAGAGAGGTTAGTGATCATTTTGGGCTGGGAGTGGGGGAGGGAAATACACACACACACACATATCTATCAGCACATAAAAAATACATATATATTTGGATATATATTTTATTTTATTTCCCCCCCCCGCCCTCCCTGGATATATATTTAAACTACATATAAATGGACTATTGATACACATTTAATTTATTTTTTAATGTTTTGAGTATTCATCATATTCTCTGCCAATAAGAGCAAGTGAGTCAGATATAGCCTGCTCTGAGGTGAATGGGTACCAGAATGCTCTCCCATTCACCCAGAGAGATGTTTAAACTTTCCTACATCCTTGCAATCCTTTTCTGACACACTATTGACAGTATCACATCCATGTTACCTGTCCATACTGAAGTAGAACTTAAGCTATTATTATTACAATGTGGTTAATAAGAATTATACATATAATTGTCTCCAAAGGTCAGTTCATTAAAAGAAAAAAGTCAGTTTCCCTTTGCAGTTGCTAGAAGATTAATCTATTAGAATAAACTTAGAAAAGATGATATTTAAAATATTGTCTGGTATTTAATGGGGATAGAAATTAAAAGAAAGATTAGTTTTGGGGGGCAAGATTTTTTGTGTAGTACTGGAAGAGGAACTAGATGCTAAGAACATGGCTTAGGTATCTTGACCAATTTTGGTGGAATTCCTGTCATCAGATGTGCTTGCCATATAGTAAAACAAAGCTTTTGTTTTAAACTCAATAGAGCTAGTTATATCTTTAAGCAAATTTGCGCGTACATGTGAAAATAGAGCAAATGTTTAATTAATGCCATTAACTTTTGTTAATTAAAATTAACTTCTTTTCCCTTCAAAATTAAGACTACAGTGAAGAGAAGAGTGTTATTTTATTTTTTTTTTTTTTTTTTTTTTTTTTTTTGTTTATACATGCACTGGGTACAGTCAGAAGCATGGGAGGGTGAGAGAATTCACCAGAGCCAGAGCGGGGAGCAGAGCAGGCAGAAGGACCGAAGTACACTGCTGAGGGGAGCAGTGGGCGGCAGGAGAGGTCTGCGCGCCATGTGGGACCCTCCTCCCGTGGCCGGGGAGTAGCCGGGGATCGAACTGGCGCCGCAGAGGTCGCCAGCAGCTTCGCAACCCAGCGCTCAACCGCTGCGCCACCGGGGAGGCCCAGAAGAGTGTTATTTTATACTGAGGAGAAAAGTAATTATTTTTATTGCCACACAACTTAAATTTCTGCATCAATAATGCAGCTCCCTGCCACCCCCACCTTCACCCACAGGACCAACAATTTGGAACTTCTGCAGAAAAAAAGAGAAAATGTTGGTGATAGCATCAAAATGAAATATATTCATTCACTGCATATGGAGAGTTTTGTGTGTCAGCCATCTAGTATAATCTTGCTTCTGGTTGCTGAGGTTTGGGACTCTTTTTTTGTTTTTTCCAAAGATTTATTTATTTATGCATACAAGAGCTGGGGTACAGGCGAGAGATGCGGGGGTTGAGAGGATTCACCAGAGACAGAGTGGGGATCAGAACAGGCAGACTGACTGAAATACACTGCTGAGGGGAGCAGGGGCAAGACAGCAGAGGTCTGCTGTACCATGTGGGTTTCTCCCTGGCAGGGATTGATCTTGTGCTTCAGTGGCTGCAGATAGCTTCATAGGCAGTGTCTTAATCCTTTGAGCCACCAGGGAGGCCCTGGGCACTCTTTAGTACAGATTTCAAAGCCATGCCTTTGTCTTGGCCTACATAGGGCTTCTGGCCCCTCAAAGGGTCCTACTGTCCAGTAAGCAACAGGACTTAACTGAAAGTTCGGAATGGAACTCTGGATTTTCAGTGTCTCACTCTACACAAAGTTTAGTAGAACACCAAAGAACTCAGATGCAGATGGTAGGGTAACTCAAGTGAAACCAGGCCAAACATTTATCTTGAGGTAAGAAGCTGAATTTATCTGACAACCTATATTTCCTAATTCCCAATCAGATGCATTTTTCCTATTCTAATTTTAACTCTATCACTGAAGTGCTTTGGCAGAGAATGGTAAACATTTCCCAATATTTAGTCTTTTTTTTTTTTTACAGTAATATGTTAGCTGAGCACATTTTTAAGCTTCCTTTGTAATTGTGCCTATGTGACCAAATTGTGACCAATATGATGTTGTAACAGGATGGTGGTCCCCAAGAAAGGGGGGAGGTTCCAGGTTCCCTGCCTCACCCAAAGGAGAGTGGAGCTAAAGAGAAGAGAAGAAGCTGTAGAGGAGAATGAGGAAGAAAGGAAACAGGATGGAGAGCCAGAAGGAGACGTGGAGGAGGCACATGCAGCCGAGAGACATGTGAAGAAACTGCACTTGCCTTTTGGTCGTGGACTGGGTGACACAGATGTGGGTGAGAGACCCGTGGGGAGGTGACAATGGCAAATTTTATCTTGATTTTGGTTTTGCCTTTTACTCCCAGACTTTCTGGTTGTTTCTGATCCTTTTCTGTGGGTCCCCACTGAAAGGTGCTTTAGACCTGTGGCAGTATTTCGGGCTTGCTCTGGGCCAATCCCGTTTGGGTGGACTTTTACCCACGAGGGGATGGGTACCTTTGGATGCTTGATTTAGAAACTATATTCTTTGTCTTTCCTGTATTGTTTACTAATTCCATTAAAGTCTCATATGTTTTTGTGTTGATGCGGCGGATGGCAGAACCTATTTAGAGCAGGCAGGTTTGCGGGGTCTGGGGTACCCCTCTCTCTGCCATATAACAATGTGACTGGAAGATATGCATATAACTTTGGGGTTATGCCCTTAAAAAAGCATCCCCCACCTTGCCTTTTCCTCAGGTTGACTCATCTTCAGCTATGCAGTTGAATGTTCTGTTAGGGATGGCAAGAAGCCCAGATCCTTGGTCATCTGTTCCTGCCCTGGACATCCTGCTTAGAGGGTCCATGAGAAGAAAATAAAATGTAATATTGTTTAAGCCACTATATTTTTGGATATTATTATAGCCCAAATTTTATCAATTAATCCACTTGCCCCATGATTTTGGATTTACTCCTCATTTATCATGAAATTTATGTTTTCAAATATTTGCTCTTAATCTGTGTGTGGGCCATAGGACCAGAGGGTCCTTGGTGTTAATTCCAGGGATCATGAGAATAAATCCCTAACAAGTAATGTCTGCAGGTAAAACATTTGCTTGACACATAAACACTGCAGTTTTTGAAATATATATGATGTGATTCCAAACAAAATTTATTAAAAATAACTAATGAATATCTTCAAGTACAGCAACACACTATTGAAGGAGAAGAAAATTAAGGAACTGACACTACTCAACATTTAGACTTAAAATAAATCTATAGTAACCATGGAAGTGTGGAAATGGCAAAAGAATAAAGAAATAGATCGGTGAAACAGAAGAGAGAGCCTTGGAAACACACTCAAAAATACAATAATCTGACTTTTACAAGGCCATTCTCTCAATGGAAATAGCATAGATTTTTCAATAGGTACTAGAATAATTGCACATCCACATGCCAAAAAATGCACCTAGTTGCAGAACTTATACCTTTCACAAAAATTAATTCAAAATGGATTATAGATTTAAACATAAAAGTATAAAATTTTAGAAAATAACATTGGAGAAAATTTAGATAATCTCAGGTTTGTTGATGACTTCTGAGGTACACCATCAAAAACACAATCCATAAAAGAAAAAAAATGGGAAAATTGGACTTCATTAAAATAAAAAACTGCTACTCTGTAAGAATGCTAGAAGAATGAAAAGGCAAGTCACAGACTGGGAGAAAATATTTTCAAAAAACATCTGGTAGAGGACTATTGCCCAAAATAAACAAAGAAACCTTAAAACTCGATGTTAAGAAAAAGAACAGTCCACTCAATAAACGGGCAGAAATTCTGAACAGAGACCAAAGAGGATACACAGATGGAAATTAAGCATATAAAAAGATGCTCAGCATAATATAACATCAAGGAATTGCAAATTAAAACAACAATGGGGTGCCACTGCATACCTATTTGAATAACAAAAATCCAAAACACTGAAAACAGCAAAAAATGGTGAGGATCTGAAGCAAAAAAAAAAAAAAAAAAAAAAAAAAAAGGAGTCTTATTTATAGCTGGTGAGACTGCAAACTCTTAGAGCCACTTAGAAAGGATAGTCTGGAATGTCTTCTTACAAAACTTGTTAAAGGGTCATCCCCAGGGAAAGGGGAGGTTCCCTGCCCCACTCAAAGAAGGGTGGAACTGACCTGGAAGGAAGAGAGACTGAGAGAACACCAGGGGAGAAAGACAGATCAAGGAGACCTGGAGGAGGCACATGGAGCAGAGAGACACGGGAAGAAGCTGTGTTTGCTTCTTGGACTTGTACCAGGGGCTTGGGGAACATGGAAGGAGACACTTGAAACAGCCATAGGTAAGAGAGCCGTGGGGAAGCTGACAATGGCAGCTTTTGTTTGACTTGGGTTTTGATTCTGATCTTTTCCTTCCAGACTTGCCTGTCCCCTTCTGCCCCTCTTCTATGGGTCCCCACCAGAAGATGCCTTAGACTTGTGGCAAGTTTTTGGGCCTCAGTGACCCTGCTTTGGGCCAAACTTGTTTGACTGGGCATTTTACCCATGAGGGGTAACTTTGGGTGTTTCATGTGGAAACTATTTTATCTATTTTTCCCCTTCTCTGTTGCACACTATTTGTATTAAAGTTTATTTTCTATTAAAATAAACAGTAGAATATGGGAATAGGTAGTAGAATATGTTTTCTTTGATGCGATAGATGGCAGAAACTGTTTAGAGCAGGCAGATATGGAGCTCCTAGGCTGCCCCTCACCCTGCCCTGTAACAAAACTAACATGCTCTGACCTTATCACCCTGCAATAGTATTTCTTGGAATTAACCCAAATGGGTTGGCAACATATCCACACAAAAACCTGCTTTATAATGTTTATTCCAGTTTTATTAAAAAATGTCCAAAGTTGGGGGCAAACGGGATGTCCTTCAATGGGTGAATGTAAAAACAACTATGGTACATCCACACTGGGAATTACTCATTAATGTTAATAAGAAATTTGCTATTAAGTCCTGAAAAGACATGGAAAAACCTTAAAAGTACATTACTAAGTAGAAGAAGCCAGTCTGAAAAGGCTACATAATTTGTTATTTCAACTATATGACATTCTGGAAAAGCCAATAGAGATAGTAAAAAAAATGTCAGTTGCCAGTAAGTTGAGTGGAAGAAGGGGAGGAAAATATTTTTTCCTAATATCTGTTATTTGTATGGCATTTTGTCTGTGTTAGTTATTTTAGGTGGGGACATAAATCTGATCCCTCAATTGAACCAGAAGTCCCTCCAGTAATGAATTCATAGTAACATTGCATTATATATGTTCTGATCAGTATATATTATATGAATTATTGCTATTTTGGGGGAGCATTTAAGAATATTTTAACGTAGAATGATCCTCATAAAAACTCCAACTGAAAAGTGAACAAATGCCAGGGACAGGCAACTCATAAAAGAAGAAACTAAAGTCATGAAAATGGAAAAGAAACCAAAACCTGTTTTCATTAAAAAAAATTTAAATGAGAACATTTTCACATATCATATTGGCAAGCATGGAAAACATAAGATAGGGAAGATATAGAAAAAAGACACTATCAGACTCTCACAAACAGAACTGAAATTAAAAAATTTACATTCCTTTATGGAGGGCAATTTAGCAACACATAAAAAAGGTTAGTTGTGTGTACCTGTGACCCAACACTTCCACTTTTTGAATTTTTCCCACAGAAATAATTGAGTGTAGAAAAATGAATGTATAGAGATGAGTATCAATACTATACCACTGAAACTTTGAAAACAGTAAATTCCCATATAAAGGAAGGATAATGAACTAAATTATGGTACACACACACACACACACACACATACACATACACATATATATATATAGGAACACTGATAGCTGTTAAAAAGAATGAGGTTAAGGTTTTTAGTGAAAATAGCTTGCACAATACCATATGAAATATGATTCTATTTTTGTAGGTATTTTATATACACCATTAAAAGCCTAGGTTTTTAGTAGTAATTCATTAAAATGTAAAAAGGCTGTCTCTAGGGCATGATCTCTTTTGGGCTAAGGTTGGAGGTGGGGGAAAGTTGCTTTTCTATTGATTCTCTTTATTTAAAATACTTACCTACAAAGTCCCTACTTTAAGAATTGAGTGTGTGCATTTTGCTTGGCTTATTTTTTTTTCTTTTACAATGTATGTATCATAGTTTATAATTTGTAGAAATAGGAAAAATTTTATTTTGGCGCCATGAGAAAAAGTAGAAGTGATCTTCATATTTGAAAAGTTTGGAAGTATTGTTTTTTATGACTCTTAAAATTTCTTACTGATGTAATTTTCTAGACTGATCATTAAGATTCTGTCCAATGTTGTGTGTGGTTTCTGCCCCCTTGCTACCACAGCCATGACAAATGGGAATTGCTTAAGTAAAAGCTTCAACATTCCCTTTAAGGGGAGACCCCTTTAAAATGGCTCACATTCTTATTATTTTTCCTCATAGTTCAAATGATTTTATGCTTGTGATAATTTTGAATTGATTATGCAAAACCTACAGTTCTCTAGTTTGACTTGGTTGATTCAACTGGCAATGGCAGCCACCATTCACAAAGCTGTCCTTATAATGTAGGTATATTTCTATCAGGTGGAAAGAATGTATATGTGCTCTAGGTTTAAAGCAGTAATTTTCAGCTCTGACTTTATCAAAATCTCTGTGACTTGGGTATATTTCCCAAGATTTTGAGTCAATAGGTCTGAAATGGGATTCTAACATCTGTAAGTTTATAAAGATCAATGTGTTATTCTGATGCCCTATTGCTAATTATGGTGAGTTTGCTATTTCTGTTTAGACCTTCTGTTCCATCTACCAGATTTAGTCATAAATGTTCTACTTTTTTAATGTCAGAAATATCTCTTCATCATGTAAACCAGAGAATAATTTTAGAGTAGTTTTAAAAATGTTTAAATCCATATGGATACCAATCCTTTTTTTTTTTTAAGATTTATTTATTTATGCATACAAGAGCTGTGGTACAGGCTAGAGGTGTGGGGGGTGAGAGGATTCACCAGAGACAGAGTGGGGAACAGAACAGGCAGATTGACCAAAGTACACTGCTGAGGGGAGCAGCAGGTGAGTCAGGACAGGTCTGCTGCGCCGTGTGGGTTGCTCCCTGGTGGGCCGGGGGGATCAAACTTGTGCTGCAGAGGCTGCAGATTGCTTCATAGGTTGCGTCTTAATCCCTTGCGCCACCAGGGAGGGCCTGGATACCAATGCTTAATACTATTATCATTTAATATTTATTCTAATTCAATCTTACAATTTTTATTCAAAGTATATGCTGGCCTTCTTTTTTTTTTTTAAATATTCTTTTTTTTTTTTTTAAATAGAGGCATGTTTTATTTATTTGTTTGTTTGTTTGTTCGTTTATACATGCACTGGGTACAGTCAGAAGCATGGGAGGGTGAGAGAATTCACCAGAGCCAGAGCAGGAAGCAGAGCAGGCAGAAGGACCGAAGTACACTGCTGAGGGGAGCAGAGGGCGGCAGGAGAGGTCTGCACGCCATGTGGGACCCTCCTCCGGTGGCTGGGGAGCAGCCGGGGATCGAACCGTCGCGGCAGAGGCCGCGGGCAGCCTCGCAACCCAGCGCTCAACCTCTGCGCCACCGGGGAAGCCCATATGCTGGCCTTCTTGATATATGCTCTGCTTTCCCAATGGTTATGACCACTGTTTGCCTTTTTAAAAACTCGGAGACTGCATGGTTCCCCAACTGGTCACTTTAGGGCAGTGGTTTTTAAACTTTCTTTTTTTTTTTTTTAAAGAATTTTTTATTTTTGCATAGAACTGTGGTGTAGGTCAGAGGTGTGTGTGTGTGGGGGGGGCGGTGAGAGGATTCACCAGCGATAGAGTGGGGAGCAGAGGTTTGCTGCACCATATGTGGGTGCATAGGTCCCTGGCAGGGGGCTCAAACTCAGGTCATCATGGTGGGCTTTCATGGTGATAGCACTGAGACTTAAACCCTAGGCTACCAGGGAGGCCCTAAACTTCCTTGTTTGAGAGCAGCACCAAAGACGCTCACTTACAAGACCTAAAGAATTAATCTTTTTGACTTGATGTTCACGATTCTGTGTTTTCAGTCATGCCTCTAAGTTATTCTGATGCACACTAAATTTTTAGAACCAATTGCTCTAAGGAACTGAGAGGCTGGTAGCTTTGGTAAGAGAGAATAGTCAGAGTATTCAGAAGATCCAGATGCAAAACTGTAAGGAACTGTGTATTCTTGTCTCCCCTTTCCATGCTTCATCTTTGTGCAAATAGTGGCCAAGGAAATATATTATTGTTCTGTGATTCTGAAGAGAGTTGCTGAGTCTTGGTTGGTCTCAGTTCACACACAGGGGAGTTGCCTAGCTGAAATAAATACTGTCTCTCCACACAAGGAAGCCAATGAGAGACCCAAGGAAGAGGTAGATGCAGATTGGTGGGTGCCAATTATGACAAGCAAAGGAACTTATCAGTGAGGCTTGTCTGGGTGTCACAAGAAGAGTGGAACCCTGCACAAGGTCAGAGAATTATAAAAGTTTATATTGAGGTCTTTGCAGGGGTCAGTCAAGTAAAGAGTCCAGAAGTGTCCAATAACACATCTCTCTCAAGACCACATCCTGTGGCCTCCCTGGTGGCTCAGTGGGTTGAGTGCAGCTCTGTGAAGCTATCACAGCCTCTGCAGTGTGGGTTTGATTCCCCGCCAGCCAGGGAGCTACCCACATGGCATGGCAGACATCTCCTGTCGCATTGCTGCTCCCCTCAGCAGTGTATTTCGGTTAGTCTGCCTGTTCTGCTCCCCACTCTGTCTCTCCCCACTCTGTCATCCTCCTGCGCCTCTGGCCTGTACCCCAGCTATTGTATAAATTAAAAAAAAAAAAGGCTACATCCTGGAAGAGGCACCTAGTGTGTGAACACGGGCAGAACTTAAACTCCAAGGCTTGGAGAGAAGGTGAGGAGGCTTCAACTACTACCCTTTGACCTGCAGTCACACCCTCTTAGTGAGCTCCTCCAAAGTCGCTAAGTTTGAAGTAGTAATGTCAATCAACTATTGTCACCAATCACAGCCTAGAGGCTGGGATGGAGAAGATGCAGCAAATACTGGTTTACTTTGAGAAAATATTCAGTTCTCCACTTTTTCTCTGTTTTCTTTTCCTTCCTCAACCTGACCTTTCTCCATCTCTTCTTTTTTCCCCTGGCTTGTTGGTTTATGGCTCACTCTGGGAAACACGCACATTGAAGACAGACTAAGACACCAGAAAGAAAAAAAAAACCTATATTTGAAATCACACTGATGATAATTAAATAACCTAATACATCCTTAAATTGTAGCAATAGCATATTTGCTAATTCACTTGGGTTAATTAATTTTACTGTTATGTACAGTTATATTTGGCTCATCTTCAGTTCATGACAATGCTTTTATTTTCCAACTGTTTTCATTTATTAGCATCTTAATAGAACCTGGGAGCTTTAACTGCCTTTGATTTCAGATAAATTGTTTTTTCTGCAAAATATGCAGTGAATGATTTTCTATTAAACTATGTTAGATTGGTAGGGACAAATGAAGGATGAATCATTGGATTTTCATATTTGATTTTTTTTCATATTTGATATTTTAGCTCCCAAAGAAACATGCACATTGTTAATCAATTTTATGTTAAATCATTATTGAATAAACATTAGTCTCAGCAGTACTTAAGCCAGAAGAATCTTAAGATAAGACTTGTGATCTTCCTTGTAATTTGGAAAGAACTAAACAATGGCTAGATCAGTGCCGCTTAAATAAAAGCAACAATCTTATCCATGCCATCTATCTATCCCTTTGTTTAAGCACTATTACTTCTCACATAAATTATAGCAATTTTCCTCTTCTTGGAACTAGCTCCCCAGTCTATTCTCTAGCCCAAGGCTAAGGTAATCTTTCTAAAATACAGATTTAATTATTTCTCTCTTTTGTTTAAAATCTTCTATCGGTCCCCTGTGTGGTGGTTATCTGTTGTTCTAGCCACCCAGAACTACTTTTTCATTCATGGAAATGACAGGGGATTTTAAAACTTTATGTTAGAGGGACTGTGTACCAGCTCTCCCTGGGGTTGGAAGCTAAATTAAGATAGGCTCAGGGGCTGTCAATGGCTATGATTCACCATGTGCAGGGACCCAGGCAACAGCGAAAAAGAATGAAGCCAATCTGCAGGGAGAAGCAGAGACAAGAGTTAGGGGGCGTGCTGCTGGTGGTGATGGAGTCCTGGCTAAGTTTTCCCTTGGCTGTGAAACCGATGCTGAATGGTTAGATTGCTCTCAGACTGTGAGCACAAAAGCAAACAAACAAATAAAATAAAAAAAAGAGAGTGAGAGAGAGACATTTAACTTTTTCTTTCAGATGTGTATTCGCAGACACAATTTATCTGCAGATGGCCCAGCCTGGTTAAGCAGAATAACCCTGGGCTGAACTCCAAGGTGTATTGGAGCCAAAAGACCATAAACACAGTGGAAGGGGACTACTCAGAGGTGAATGGCCCGCCAACAAAAATTCAAAACTTGAGTTACTTGCAAAAAAACCTTCTTCATATTCCTTTTATATGTATTACCCTGTAACTAGACAAAGAACTTCAGCCAAGTTCATTGTTTCTTTGCCCTTAGCCTACTCCTTGACCAATAAAAATTAACTCCTTTGTTCTCAACCCTGGTCCTAAAACCAATCTAAGCTCACTCCCATATTTGAGCCTCCTTACCACTCAATTTGCAATAAAGCTTCTTACTTTTTTCAAGCCCTGGCATCATGGTATTGACAGGAAGAAAGGATGTCCTGAGCAAACTCCATACAGGCTTTGTGGACTCCACCTCCACTCCATCAAAACACTGGGAACTACACATCCCATGATCACCAAAGGGAAGGTTGTGAGGACCTGAGGGCGGAGTTAAGCAACTAAGCTCTCGGTTTGGGTATTTAACTGGCCATGGGGTGGTGGGTGGTCGCTGGCTTGGCCACGAGGTGTGCTAAGTTTTGCCCAGCTCAGTGGGTCATTGGGATTCCAGGTCAGTGGAATGGGTAGGACGCATTTACAAACTTATCTCCCTCTTTTTCTCCCTGAGTTATTCATTTCCCATTTCCCCTTCCCTTGTAAATAAACCTTTCATCAACCTTTTGTGTATGTCTGCAGTTTAGCATTAATAAGTCCCCATTAAGCACCTGGGTGAGGACCCACAGTCAGGCAACCCCATTTTATATCGGGGTTTGCCCTGTAACAGTATCAGCCTCTATTATGTATCAAGTAGCTAGTCCATTGCTCAGTCACAATTGTACGCCTGTTCTTTCAGAAGGTAGTTGAACTACTCTTCCCTGGATCAAACCCTACTGCATTCTTATAAAATCTCCCTGTCACCTGTGACAGTTGGAAATAGGTGTTTGTCACTTGAAAACAAAACAAATGGCTCTTAATCAGAATAGCTTGTAGGATTTATGATCTCACCCCCTCTTCATCTTACCCTTAGGAAAATATTTTGCAGCGAGTAACAAAGTGCTGACAAATAGAAATAATAAAGGCATTCCATTTCCCCACATTAAGAAGTGTGAACAAAAATCAGTACCAGTGAGTTTATCAACTCAAATAAATGATAATGCCTTAGTCAGCTCTTTACAATTATTTGGGTCTTTTCATTGCTCACAAGATGATGCCTTATGTGAGCATCCAGGATAGGAAAGCAGTGGGCAGCATTTTTCTTCTTGGGAGGTTCTGTTTTTAGTCTGGAAGGGAAGCCTCAGCTGACTTCTCTTTAGATGTCTTTGACCAAAACTAGACGTAATCCTAGACCCAAGATTGTGAAGTGAAATCGCCTTGATT
This sequence comes from Talpa occidentalis, assembly GCF_014898055.3. NCBI lineage: Eukaryota > Metazoa > Chordata > Mammalia > Eulipotyphla > Talpidae > Talpa > Talpa occidentalis. The sequence goes on from NW_026555331.1 coordinate 89,148,269, forward strand.
GATGCAAAGCTGTTCATAAATCCAGGAATCTGTGCAAGTTAACTGAGATTCTGTTAGCAATAATGGAAGGTGATGCTATAGTGTAGGCAAGGCATCGCCTACCACAAGTCTATTTCCATCACCCTCCCTATCAGCCTGTTACAGGGCAGGGTGAGGGGCAGCCTAGGATCTCCAAAACTGCTTGCTTTAAATGGGTTCCGCCTTCTGCTGCATCAAAACAAAATATACTCTAGTACATAAACCTTTCGATGGAGAGAAATTTAAGACAATTAGTGTGCAACAGAGAGAAGAGAAAAAGAATATAGTTTCCAAATTAAATACACAAAATTACCCAACTCTATGTGAGTAAATGCCCAGCCAGAGTTGGCCCAAAGCAGGACTGCTGAGGCCCAAAGCCTGCCACAAGTCTAAGGCACCTTCTGGTGGGGATCCGTAGAAAAGGGGCAAAGGATGTTAGGCAAGTCTGGAAGGAAAAGAACAAAATCAAAATCAAGATAAAGGGTGCCGTTGTTAGCCTTCCCAAGGGTCTCTCATCCATGTCTGTTTCAGATGTTTCCTTCCACGTCTCCCAAATCCTTGGTACAAGTCCAAGGCCAAGAATCTTCTTCACAAGTCTCTCGGTTCCATGGGTTCCATGGGCCTCCTCCAGGTCTTCTTTTGATCTCTCCTTCCTTTTCCCAGTCTTCTCTCTATCTCTCCTCCCCACTCAGCTCCACCCTTCCTTGGGGGGGGGGCAAGGAATCTGGGACCTACCCTTTCCCTGAGGGGATTATACTGTCACACTTCTACTTCCACCAGCACAGCCTCCACCTAAATTCTAAGAGCCAGTCTTACTGAACTGCCTTCAGTACCCAAACATGCTTTGCTTTCTGTAGTTTCTGGGTCTTTGTGCATAATCATTACTCTGCCTAAAACACACCTCTCCCTTCATTGTCTGGCAGCTTGATCTGCACACCATCTACTTCTCCATTTAGGATTCAGTGTACAATAGATCTTACTTCCTTTGCTGTAATACCACAGCACCCTCTGGTTAGTCTTCTCCTGAAATCTGTCAAACTATATTGTAAGTTTCTATTTATTTAAATCCCCTACTATATTATAAATTTTTTGATGGTTTATTGATTAAGTGTTATTTTTATGGTCTCCCACATAACCTACAGTTAGCAGATGATTAATAAGTACTTGTAAAAGTAAATGAGGAACTTTTTGAGTTCATTCAAAATCATTTTGTGTTAAAATCACTTTATTTTTTTTTTTTGTGTTAAAATCACTTTATAAAATCACTTTAAAAGTGATTTTGTGTTAAAATCAACTGAAGTGTTACTTGGACAAAAAAAAAAAAATTAGCTCCTGATTGACTTTACATTTATAAACCTTTGCTGTGATGTTTTCCAAAGGAAGAGCATGGCAAAGGATAATTTCTCACTAGGACAGTGCAATATTTAGTCTACCTGTCTCATGTAACAGCTAAAGACTCTAAGAGTTTTTTAATGATCCTTAAATCTTCAAATGGACAGATTTCTTCATATTGATTCAGAACATAGAGACTAAATTTCACTAAACAATAAACTTATTTGAATTTTATAAGATGTCACTTTATTCTGCCACTTCTTGCTATCGTTTCATTAAGGAAAAGAAATAATGTGACACGAGGTATGTCCAATTTTTTTTTTTTTGCAAGCAGATGACTTTTTATTTATTTTATTTATTTTTTTTAAAGATTTATTTTTATTTATTTCTACAAGCACTGGGTACAGTCAGAAGCGCGGGAGGGTGAGAGAATTCACCAGAGCCAGAGCGGGGAGCAGAGCAGGCAGAAGGACTGAAGTACACTGCTGAGGGGAGCAGCGGGCGGCAGGAGAGGTCTGCGCGCCATGTGGGACCCTCTTCCGGTGGCCGGGGAGCAGCCGGGGATCGAACCTGCGCTGCGGCAGCTTCGCAACCCAGCGCTCAACAGCTGCGCCACCGGGGAGGCCAAGCAGATGACTTTTAAATAAGGAATGAATGAATGAAATGAATAATCACTATTTTGATTTATAATCAGCACTTTGAAATTTTAGCACCTTGAATTTAGACATTGAGTTTGTAGTTGATATGCGAATATTCATTCACAAATTTCTAAAGGGAATTTACCCTGCTCAGTGAGTGTGACCCCTTTGGATTTTAGTTTTAGTAACAGGTATTCTAGGTTTTTGAAAGTACACTTTGCTTTTACAAAAAAACAACTTTAGTATCTGTTTTCGCTAACTATAAGAAATCTGGAGAGGATTTTTGCTTTTTTATTTTTAAAGATTTATTTATTCAGGGCCTCCCCTGGTGCCCGCAGCCTCTGCAGCGCCAGTTCGTTCCTGGGCCGCTGGCGAGGGTCCCACCAAAAATAAATAAATAAATAAATAGATAGATAGATAGATAGATAGATAGATAGATAGATAGATAGATAGATAGATAGATAGATTTATTCATGCATACAAGAACTGGGGTATAGTCCAGTGGTGTGGAGGGTGTGAGGATTCACCAGAGACAGAGTGGGGAACCGAACAGGTAGATTGACTGAAATGCACTGCTGAGGGGAGCAGCGGGCGAGTCAGCAGAGGTCTACTTTGCTAAGTAAGTTAGCCCCCCTGGCCACGGATTGAAATTGTTCTGCAGCAGCTGCTGATAGCTTGATAGCGCAGTGTCAGCGGAACCACCAGTGAGGCCCCGGATTTTTGCTTTTACGACAAATGGCAAAAAGTGAAATTAACGTTGAGCGTGGCTTTGCAGCAGCCGTCACGCAACACAGCGCGTCCTGGGCAGTGGGAGAGGTACCGCCAAGCTCCTTCTCCGGAAAAGCTTTATACAGGTTGGGTATTTGTAGTATCATTCCCGCATTTACTATGTATTAGTGTTATTTTAGATTTTATATGACATTTGTATGATTTGATGGGTTATTTGGGGGGTCTGGGAGTACTCGAACATTTTTTCATGTAAATGAATGGTTATTGCTTCTTCATGTTATTCCATTTAAGCAAAAGGTTTTGTAGGTAAAGAGTTCAGATAGCGGAAGACGTGTTTCCATTTTTGAGTGTCATACTCTGACCTTTCCTGGTTAACTGCCTGGAAGCTGACACTTTGGAATGGGCCCCAAAGCAAAGTTGGGGGTGCGGTGCGAGAAGGGGTCCCCAGCTGGTCTCAGGCAGCTCCAGAAACTGCTAGCTCCCCGCCCTTGTGAGCTAGTGGATCCAGTGCTGTGGGAACGGCGGTGGCCCATCAGGAAGATGCACCGAGCCTTTGACAAGCTCCACCAAGACGGTCACAGAGGACACCCTTTTGATTTGGGAAAATGCAAAGGTCCTTTTAGTAGACGACCTTTCATTTTGAGAAATGACTTCTGGATGTTTGTGAGGCTCTTGTAGAGATGGAGTCGCGGGACCATGCTGCATAGTGTCCCGATGCCTGGCCTGGAATGGCGTTGTCTCATACACTCAGTGATAATCAAGCCAGGCATTCCCAAAGCATCAAGTGCTTTGAGAAGGGAGAGAAATTTATAAGAAGCCTGAAGACACAGATAAATTGTCTGAGCAGGCAGTTGTAACTTATACATTATTTTATTCCTTGTCTCACTGGGAGTCTCTAATTCCTTGTGTCCAGGGATAGAGTAACAAGAACTTGGTGCACATATGGTTTTACATGATGTGCTGGCAGCAGACAGGTGAGAGGAAGCACTACTGTTCTTCAGGGGAGCCCTGAAATACAACTGAGAGGGAAAAATGTTCACAATAGTTAAATTTTTGAGCATGAATTTTATTGTCCATTTTACCTAGAAGGAAAAAAACTTTGTCATATGCTTTACTTGAGGTCAGTATGCTTTACTCTATGCCAATTCTTAAGTTAATAATTTGGTTCAGGGGCCTCCTTGGTGGCCTACGGGTTAAGTCTCAGTGCCCTCACCTCGATGGCCTGAGTTCGATCCCCAGCCAGGGAGCAAACCCACATGGCACAGCAGACCTCTCCTGTCTTGCCTGCTGCTCCCCTCAGCAGAGTATTTCTGTAAATCCACCTGTTCTTCTCTCCCCCTGTCTCTGGTGAATCCTCACATTCCCATACCTCCAGCCTACACCCCAGCTCTTTTATGCAAAAACAAATGAATAAATAATTCTTAAAAAAATTTGGCTCAGAGGTCACAGTCAAAATTTTTAAGTAAGGCAATTGGAATCTGGCTCTGAAACTGGATCTGAAAGCTCCCCTTTTGTGTGCTTTTGTTGCTGAATAGTAGGGAGGTCAGAGATGTCACTGAAGGAACGACCAGAGTGACTTGGGCATTGGTGGGTATACTGGGAGCTTGGGACAGTGGTGATATTTTAAAGATGATGAAGGTCGAATAAGTACATATTGGTAATTTTTTGCCCTGGTGTACTATATGGTCAGGGACATGGGAGTATCAGAATTGGAGAATTGATGACAAGGATGTTTTAGAGAGAAGTGGATGGATCATTCCGGATGGACCCAAGTGTGAGAATATCTGAGTCCATGTGAATGCTCATTATCAGGACAAACAAATGATTCCTTATATAGCAGTCAATCAGACTCTTCCAGCCAGTCTATTGGTTCATGAATATTAGAGCTATGATGGTCAGAATAGAGGTGATACTTGGATTCAATATAAATTGCCTTTCACCAAGACAGATTTATATTCTTTAGCAGTAGTGACTAGCAATGTACGTCTGGGAACTGGTTACTACCCTGTGGCAAATAAGTTTTTTCAGTTGGGATTGCTCTGGCATGGAAAAGCAGCAACTAACATCAGTAGAATATGGTTGGATTTACTTTACCTGCTTCAGGACCACTAAAGCAGTCCAAGATTTGATACATGGCTTCCTGCAATCAAACTCATTGTGTTGCAAAACAAGCAAGGCAATGGGCCTCCCCTGATGGCTCAGTGGTTGAGCGCTGGGCTGCAAAGTGGCCCAGCTGCCTGCAGCCTCTGCAGCTCCAGTTCGATCCCCGCCTCCGGTGAGGGTCCCACATGGTGTGCAGGCCTCTCCTGCCATACCCGCTGCTCCCCTCAGCAGTGTACTTCTGTTCTGCTTCCTGCTCTGGCAAATTCTTTCACCCTCCTGTGCTTTTGACTGTACCCAGTGCTTGTATAAATAAATCTTTTTTTAAAAAAAAAAAAAAAAACAAGCAAGGCAAATGGCTACTAACTGCCTTACCTTACTGCATACATATCCAATCATCTTGCTGAAGCTAGGCTTCATTGGAGTAATGAAGCCTATTGGAAACAGCCATAGCACTATCTAAGAAGTAGCACCTTGTGCTATTGGTGTGCTATGTTGAAGGATATAAAGTCTGAGAGGACCAGAGACAAATGCATTTCATGTTTTAACAGTCAGAATACAACCAAGGAACCTAGGGGTGAAAGCACCTCTTAAAATTGCTGCTACTTTTCCACTCTCAGAAATTTTGCTTTAACTCTTTAAAATTATTTCTTTAACTCTTTTAGCCTAAGGAATTTAGTAGCCAGTGGAGGAATATTTCACTAAAGGGTTAAAAAATATGTAGGTTTTATTGAATTGGGAGCCGAGACTGCCACCTGGACAAGTTAGATTCTGTGAACAATCAGGGCAAAGATCGTTGGCAAGCACTGCTGCTGGCTGAAAGCCAGGACTTGGAACAAGCAGAGAAGAAATCTATCTTATTTGTCAGCAGCAGTCTTGTGAATGCTTGCAGAATGGAGGATGTAGTTGCAGCAGTATTTGCCTGCTAAGCATGCTATTACTAAATTCCTCATGTTTCCTTTTTAAATGAGAATTGTAAAAATTAAATTTTTTCTTTCCTCTTTCTTCTATGGATATACAATAAATTCATCATGTAGCCCATAGGGTGTAGAATGCAGAGATGAGGTTGTGACAAAACTGAAGAGGCATAGACAAAAGTCAGAAGTTTTGGATTTGAAGGCCAATGTCTCATCTCATCTCTCTGTGTAGTGGCTGGAATTGCCCATGGTTGGCTCATTATGCAGTTGGGTGAGGACTGGATGGATCACGTGTGATGAAATCTTTTGGATATAGGAACAAAAAATATGAGAGAGAGGAGGGAGAGAGAGGATATTAGTTCAGGGCAACCAAAAGGAGGTAGATTTTTAGCAGATGGCTTTGGGGTATTGTATTGTCAATTGTGATTTCTCCATTCTCAGAGCGATTATTTTGTGTATAGACATAGGCTTCAAGAGATCACATCTCACATCTGTGCTGTATGGTTCTGACTACTTGAAAATAGCTGCGAATCTGGGAGTTGTCACTTGACAATGTTCTGTATCCCACTGATTGACATTTGGAATGGTGAGAAAGCAAAGTGGGAAGTCAATTAATTCAAATCATAGTAGTGGCAAATTCTAGCAAGAGATCTGGAAACTTCTTGAAACCCTACATTTTCCCTACTTTCTGTTCATTTGACACTTTTTCTATCACTCCTTTCCTCATGAAAGCGTGCTCTAGAATTTCATGAAATGCTCTAGACTCCTTTCCATAATCTTTCTTTGTTATCAAAGTCAGTCAGAGTTGTTTTACATTCCTTGTAACTAAAGAGTTTTAGTTATCTATTATGGAAATGAAAGACTACCTATGTATATAGCAGTTGTTCAATTGTAACTAAAAGTCATTAGTTATTTGTAAAGAAGAAAAACTACAAGAAGAAAAGACAACACAATCTTTCTTCCTGGGGTGACACTGCTCTCCCTCTCTCAGTTCTTAGGTAAAAGAAATGTGGCATTAATTACTGGAATAATTATATTCATTTTTACAATGTTAAAATTTGGATCCATAGAAGAGATGACATGAGTAGGGATGAAAAATGGCCATCTGTAGTGATCAGTTCTTTTTTTTTTTTTTTTTTTTTTTTTAAGATTTATTTATTTATTTACACAAGCACTGGGTATAATCCGAAGCGCCGGAGGGTGAGAGAATTCACCAGAGCCAGAGCGGGGAGCAGAGCAGGCAGACTGACGAAATATACTGCTGAGGGGAGCAGTGGGTGCAGCAGGAGAGGTCTGCTGCACCATGTGGGACCCTCACTGGTGGCTGGGCATCGAACTGGCGCTGCAGAGGCTGCGGGCAGCTTCGCAGCCCAGCACTCAATCACTGCACCACCAAGGGAGGCCCTGTAGTGATCAGTTCTTTACAGGTCATGCAGTATAGTTAGTCTAGTGAGAACTGCATTGGATGGACAGGACGTGACTAGGCACAAACTTGGAGTAATGGCAAGTAGAAGGTCTACACAAATGTAATTGCAGAAGTTGAGTGAAATCCATCAGTGCCTGCTTCTTCATGTCTGTATTATCTCACTACCACTGGGGCAATGATAGATGTCCTGGTGGTAGTGGATATGGCCACAGAGAAACTTGTTAAATTACATATTAATTGGTGGCTTTAGGTGTATTATTTAATAATGTCATCTCCTCCTGTTTTGTTTCACTCACTGGTTTTTGCCACTTTCTCTTCATTTAAATCTCTTATCTTCTATTATATATAAATGCAGTGGTTCTAAAATAATCAATAATTCTAACAGTGATGCAAGGGGGAGGGAGCTGCTTATTAAAATGCATATTCCTAACCTGCCCCTCAGGATTCTAGGCTCAAGGTAGGACCCAGAAGCTCAGCTTTGAAAAAACCCAGAGTTTCAAATGCATTTAGTTATTGCTCGAGTGACCATATGTATTATTTTCCAAACCTTTGAGAGTGAAGTAATTTGCTACTAATAATTACTCTGAAATGACTGGTGCACGCAGACCAATACAATCCCAGGCAAACCACAGCCTGGCCAGTCATTGGTCATGTTTGAGAGACACTACAAATTGAAATTAAATTTTACTTAGAGCAACTCAGGCAATCCATGTTTAAACGGAATGTGATATAAAAGTCTTTGTTATATACGAGGAAATTTAGGCCTAAATAAAAAACTAGATGGGAGCCTCCCTGTTGGCCTAGGGGTTAAGTCTCAGTGCTACCACCGAAAAGGCCCACCACAACTGTCTGAGTTTGATCCCTGGCCAGGGAGCTGACCCACATGGTGCAGCAGACCTCTCCTATCTCGCCGGCTGCTCCCCTCAGCAGTGTATTCAGTAGATCTGCCTGTTTTGCTCCCTACTCTGTCTCTGGTGAATGCCCTCATCCCCTTGCACTTCTGGCCTGCCTCTCAGTTCTTCTATGCAAAAGTAAATAAAATCTTAAAAAAAAAAAGTAAAAGTCTATTTATTTTTCAGGACTGTCTGCTGTGCTCCAGAAAATCTGGATAACCTTCAGTAAGCTTGTTTTGCCCAGTGACTTTTTTTGAGATAATTCAAGCACTTATTTATTTATTTAATGTTTTTCCATCATTGTTCATTTTTGTACGATATTTGATTTGTCCTCTCAGGTGTAGTCTCCATAATTTTCCCACCATCACAGCCCCTGCGAACCATCGCCATAGTCCCCTGTGCTCTTCCCCCCCATTGGGACCCTCTCCCATCCTCTCCCCTGCTGTATGCTCACATCTATGGTCTGCCTGCAAGTTTTCTTTTTCCTGACCCTTTGCTCAGTTTCCCTATATTCCACCTACAAGTGACACCATCTGACATTTATCTTTTTCCTTCTAACTTATTTTGCTCAGCATAACTTACCCTTCCAGTTCCATCTATATTGCTGCAAATGGCATGCATTTACCTTTTTTGATCACCGAGTAATATTCCATTGTGTGTATATACTACATCTTCTTGAGCCATTCATCTCTTGGGGCATTTAGGTTATTTCTGTATCTTTTTTTTTTTTTTTTTAATAGAGGCATGTTTATTTATTTATTTATTATATTTGTTTGTTTGTTTTGTTTATACATGCACTGGGTACAGTCAGAAGCGCGGGAGGGTGAGAGAATTCACCAGAGCCAGAGCGGGGAGCAGAGCAGGCAGAAGGACTGAAGTACACTGCTGAGGGGAGCAGCGGGTGGCAGGAGAGATCTGCGCACCATGTGGGATCCTCCTCCGGTGGCCGGGGAGCAGCCGGGGATCGAACCGGCGCCGCAGAGGCCGCAGGCAGCTTCGCAACCCAGCGCTCAACCGCTGCGCCACCGGGGAGGCCCCTATTTCTGTATCTTAGCTATGGTAAATAGTGCTGCAACAAACATAGGAGCAAGCCCTTTTAAACCAAAAAAAAAAAAAAAAAAAATCTTTCTTTCTCCCCATCTGTACCCTCCTTTACCTGTTCATTCATTAAATATTCATTGACTAATTCAGGGGTTTCCCCAGTGGCGCAGCGGTTGAGCGCTGGGTTGCAAAGCTGCCCGTCAGCCTCTGCAGCACCAGTTTGATCCCTGGCCGCTGGGCGAGGGTCCCCCATGGCACGCAGACCTCTTCTGCCGCCCGCTGCTCCCCTCAGCAGTGTACTTCGTCAGTCATTCTGTCTGTTCTGCTCCCTGCTCTGGCTCTGGTGAATTCTCTCACCCTCCTGTGCTTCTGGCTGTACCCAGTGCTTGTATAAATCAATCAATCAATCAATCAATCAATCTTAAAAAAAAATTCGTTGACTAATTCAGAAGACTGAGTCAGAGGTTAGGTGAATGCACTTACTGTCCATAAAACACCGAGCCCAGCTCCTGCTACTGGTGTGATTTGATTTTTGTTCTGGGCAGGTGTTTGGTCCAACATTATTAACATGAAACAAAACCAAAAGAAACCATGAACTTTAATGCTAGTTCAGTAATTCAAGCAGAAACACTTTAACCTAGAATAAAGGACTAGTTACTTGAAAATATCTTAAAGCAGTAGTTAGACTGTGAAAATGAAATTACATTTCTTTTGTCTGGCATGATTGTCATTGTCTTTAGAGTCACTCTTATGACTGAAGATAAGGTTTCGTTTTTCTCTTTTCTAGTTAATTTGGGTCTACTTTACAGAGAACAGATTAAGTGTGTCGGAAAGCACCTGCCTGGAAGGAGGAAGGTGTTAACTATTTCATGCTACCCATAAGAAATGGTATTTGCCACAGAAGTAAATTAGCAAATTACATTCATGGTCACAAATTATGTTCTTTTAAAAATAATCAAATTTTAAATTATTTACCCCATAGAAAATTACTCTTTTCCCCATTTTTAAAAGTTGAGTTCTAGTGAGCATTGAAGATGCTTTTTTTTTTTTTTTTTTTAAAGGCATGTTTTATTTATTTGTTTGTTTATACATGCACTGGGTACAGTCAGAAGTGCGGGAGGGTGAGAGAATTCACCAGAGCCAGAGCGGGGAGCAGAGCAGGCAGAAGGACCGAAGTACACTGCTGAGGGGAGCAGCGGGCGGCAGGAGAGGTCTGCGCGCCATGTGGGACCCTCCTCCGGTGGCCGGGGAGCAGCCAGGGATCGAACCGGCGCCGCAGAGGCTGCGGGTTCGCAACCCAGCGCTCAACCGCTGCACCACCGGGGAGACCCTGAAGATGCTTTTGATAAAGCAAAAAAGAAGAGGATTCTACTTAGGGAGGTAAAAATCATCATTCTTTGGTCTTGGTTGATGCTGTACAATCTCAGGGATGTTCATAAACACTTAGGAGAACATGAAGAAATTTGATGGAGAGGTACATACTTTTCAAAAAAGTTTATTTTTGCTCTGACCTTTCATCTTTCATATATTAATTACCATAAATACAATATAAAATCATAGTTGAAATTTTCTATTTAGGTTTAGCTCTCCTTAAAGAATTCAACAAGAAGTAAATGTCAACTCTGAATGAATCTTTCCTATGCATAGGCCTTACTTTGGTGTGTGTATTTTCTGTAAAATAGAAGTAATTGTCAATTTCTGCTGACCCACATTATGCCAAGAAACTTCCTAATGGTTCTTTTAGATATTTCTTGTTCTTTAAATCTATTATTGCAAAACTAGTTCCTTCCTGACTTCCTGTTATGTTTCTCCACTATTGCATTATTGGTACTTATTGTGTTGGAATAATCAGTCTTTATAAATTAATTTTGTCTTTTTCTTCTTAATTTTTTTTCAATGCTCTTGATCTTTTCAAATTAGCGTTTTTATTAATAACTTCTTTCTGAAGAGGTATTCATACTTAAATGAGATTTATTTTGTTTGCAAAATTTAATTATAATTTCCTCCTTTCGTGACATATTAAACCTGTAATTGTTCTTGGATTTTAATATTCCCTATTAGCTCAAATCAATAATGGAGAATGAAAACATTCATAGATTGATCTAGATAACTTTTTTCTTGTTTCCGATCTTCCTAGCAGCTTACTTGAACAATATTTATTGTATCGTCTTTGGGATCTCTTGAATGCAAAAGACCATTCTTTGGTTTCTCCTATGAAAATAAAATTATTCTATGATTCCTTGCAAACATATTTACCTTTCCCACATTGTGTGATTTGTCTTAACTGTGTCCATTTTTTAAATATTGAGTTTTTTTCTTTAAGATTTATTGTTTATTTATTTATACAAGCACTGGGTACAGTAAGAAGCGCGGGAGGGTGAGAAAATTCACCAGAGCCAGAGCCAGGAACAGAGCAGGCAGATCCAACCGGCGCTGCAGAGGCTGTGGGCAGCTTCGCAGCCCAGCACTCAACCGCTATGCCACCAGGGAAGGCCCTGTTATGTTTATTTATTATTGTTTCTCTTCAATTGTACTTTTTGAGATATTTCTAATACTGCTCGCAAAAATTATGCTTATAATAAACTTTCAAACTTTGATTTGAATTTTATTCACTTGCATAGTTAATTGAGCTGTAATGTAGTTTACATATCTCAGAGACATGACTACTAATAAATCCATTGGTAGTTCTGATAATTCTAAAACTATTCAGTTAAATAATCTACCTTCGGTCTTTGCTCATGTGTAATATTTCATTGAGGTAAAAGCAGTACAGAAAAGGAAGACCGTTATTCACTATGGTTTTATTTAAAATGGCAAATTTAAAGTAAGTGAAGATAAGCTGTAATATAGTATCACTTATTATGCATCAACTTGGTCAAATCAATAATTATATCTAGCAACAAAAATTAGACACATGAAAATTCTTGGCAGTATGTTAAAAATTATTCCATTTGCTAAAATTTACTTTTTTCAAATAAAGTTGTTTTTAGATTTTTATAGATTATGAGAATCGGAGCAGGCAAAGTAAGAAATACATTAGAAATGGAAATTTTGCTCTGATGATCTAATTAATTACAGTCCATTCTATTAGTAGCAAAGTTTAGCCAGCGCTGCTATCCTATGAGTTACACTACAGAGCTGCTAAATGCACCCACATCCTGGAGCAGCTGCAGGAGGAATTTTTGACCTTGGTCTCTGCTGCCCTCCGTTGCCCTTATTTCCTGATGAGGCTTGGACAGCATTTTACGACACATGTGTTTAAAAGCTTCACATAATGTTACCCTTGAGAGGTTAGGATATGTACGAGATTATGTGTCCCTAGTGACCTAAAGATGATCTGATCTGATGAGATATGAATGAAATGTCACAGAGAAAAGTTGTCAATTAATAGTGGGTGTTGAGCCTGAAAGGTCAAACGGGCTGGGAATTGAAATCTCCATTTAGAGGATTGCAAGTGGGTGTTAAGGAAACCTCTTGGAAGAAATAGAAGAAATCAACTGAGCAGAAGTGGGGTTGGGGGTGGTGTAGGAGTGGGTAAGAGGAGACTGGAGCTGATTAGCAAGTGAATGAGAGGAGAGGGAGGGAAAGGGAGGAGAGGAGAGGGAATGTTTAGGCTTAATTTATCACAGCTCATTTTGCTTTTGCCCTTCCTGAGAACTTATGATTTAGCTTTTCTCCATGAGAACCTCCTCTTTCCCACTGATTTTATTTGCGTTATTCCACGAATACTTTTGCTCTCTTACTTCTTTTTTTCATTTTTTTAAGATTTATTTATTTATTTATACAAGCACTGGGTACAGTCAGAAGCGCGGGAGGGTGAGAGAATTCACCAGAGCCAGAGCAGGGAGCAGAACAGGCAGAGTGACGAAGTACACTGCTCAGGGGAGCAGCGGGAGGCAGGAGAGGTCTGTGCGCCATGTGGGACCCTCTCCATTGGCTGGGGATGGAACCGGCTCTGCAGAGGCTGCGGGCAGCTTCCCAACTCAGTGCTCAACCGATGTGCCACAAGGGGAGGCCCTCACTTACTTTCTTATTTTAGATATCCATATTTGGGTCTTCTGTTATAACAATGTGAAAGAACTATCATTAACTTTTATTGGACTCTTTTTGGAAAGTCTCTTTGCTTAATTTCCATAGCGAGAACACACACACATTCTTAAAGGTCATAATTAATTCTAATATCCTGAGATATAGGAATGCTGAAACAAATTCCAGTTCAGTTCAGCCAACAAATGTGTAGAGAACACCTGCTCTGAGCCAGGCAGAAAGCTGGGGTCACAAGGTGACTTATCTTAAACATAAGCAAGAATGTTGACTCACTTTAGCATTAGATTGAGGTTTGTGCTGTTCTATAAAATCACTTGAAAATTAATACCAGCTAAGTAGGATGATTGATTCTGCAGCACCGTTTACACATTTGGTAGTCTGTGCTTCAGCAAGGTTATTTCTAAAACCCAGAAATGTGACACAATCCAAAAGAAGTCCAGGCTTTGCTCCTGCCTCTCTCCTAAGGTCTCATCACCTGTCAGCTCTGTTAGATTTCTCACCAACCTCTCATCTAATAGAAAGTTCCGTCTTCTCACAGACTATAGCTGCTAGCTCAACTATGTTCATTCATCTTTGTGACTATCATTGTTCCAGGGCTTAATACCTACCCTTGAAAGTGGGCCTTCTTTGATTTATTTTTTACTTTCATTTCCAACCTTCATTGTTGAACACAGAAGATATAAGTTATAGTCACTTGCAACTAAGGTTAAATCTTTTTTTTGTTTGTTTCTAATCCAATAGCTAAAATACTATAGTAGCTAACTATAAACTGTTAGTATTAGGTATTTTTAGTTTGATCCATGTGACTTGGTTTTGTAGAATTTGAAGTGCTTAAGGATGTAATAGTGCCTAACACAAGCAACTGTTCATTTAGCAGGATTAAACAAAATATCCATATGCACTTAACAGGGTGATGTTCCATGGTCTTGCCCATGAAGAATCATGGCAGCTATAGCTCAGCAACATGGAGAATATAAGCCTTTATGAAAGGCCACGTCTCACCAAATGGAGTTCTATAATATTGATTGGTTTCCTATTCTGAATCAGATAGTCCAATTTTTGAGCATTTAAACTAGGAAACAAAATAAGAAAATATTAGCTATAATTATGACCTGATATACACATATATGTAATTTTCTGTTCAAATGTACCTTATTATGAAGACATCTATATATGAGTATTTTTATTCAATAGCTAATCCTGAAATATTTGATAGTGATCCATTTTCTTTCTTTTTTAAAAAAGTTTTATTTATGCATACAAGAGCTGGGGTGTAAGGCCTCCCCGGTGGTGCAGCGGTTGAGTGCTGGGTTGCGAAGCTGCCCACAGCCTCTGCAGTGCCGGTTCGATCCCTGGCTGCTCCCCGGCCACTGGAGGAGGGTCCCACATGGCGCGCAGACCTCTCCTGCCACCCGCTGCTCCCCTCAGCAGTGTACTTCGGTCCTTCTGCCTGCTCTGCTCCCCGCTCTGGCTCTGGTGAATTCTCTCACCCTCCAGCTCTTTGGACTGTACCCAGTGCTTGTATAAATAAATAAATAAATCTTTAAAAAAAAAGAGCTGGGGTGTAGGGCAGAGGTGTGGAGGTGAGCGGATTTATCAGAGACATGAGTGGGGAGCAGAACAGGCAGATCCACTGAAACACACTGGTGAGGGGAGCAGTGGCAGAGATAGGAGAAGTCTGCTGTGCCATGTGGGTCAGCTCCCTGGCTGGGGACCAAATTCAGGCAGTAGTAGTGAGAGTGCTGAGGCCACCAGGGGCCACCAGGGAGGTCCCCACCCCCATACTGATCCATTTTCATTTGCGTTTTGAATTAATGAACTATGCAGATGGACCTGGATGTAGAGCAGAACAAATAGCAAATATTTTCTGTAGTACCTTTTATAGAATTTTCTCTAATCAGGCTTATTTCTAATTGCGTATATTGGGATTTATCTGATGCTTACTAAGTACTCAAGAAATGATTTTTTAATAAATATATGAGTGAATAAATTGATGAACTTGAAATTAGCAAAATGAAGCTAAATCCATGCTCTGTCACTAGTAATAATTTATAGAAGTAGACAAATTGCCTTCAGAGATTTCAAGTCATCCTTGAATTTGCTAAGGATGGGGTAGAAGTAAGCAGAGCTAGGACAATGTGTCTAGGATGGGAGTGAGGAAATGAACAAACGTACCTGAGTTATTGAGGACTCACACTGTGGTACAAACTTCCACAAATATATCTTCCTTCCATCACATTATAATCCGCAGACAAAGGATTACTCTCTTGTTTTACCAGTGAAGATACAGAGACTCCAAAAGTTAGATGTTACTAGCAAGATTATATAGACTATAAATCTGTATAAGTTTAAATCTTGGTTTAGCCCAGATTTAAACTTACAATTCCAGGTCTAGTACTCTTATGACAATGACGCTGTTTGAATCAGTACTTTTCTGCTGAAGCAAATGGAATCACCACAGCTGTTAGGTAAGTTCAAAAATGAGAAGGAATGAAAAAGAAATATTTAATGACGATTTCATTCTTCAAGGAACTATAGAGGTTTAGGGAATACAAACTAGCTTATAAGACATGAATTCCTGATCCACTCACTTTATTCATTTATTTATGATCAATTTGTTCATACAATAAATAGTCAACCATGATGTCATCATGTTTACATCTGCCATGGTCTTGAGTCCCTCCCTTGTACTACTTTGCATTTTATTTGACTCTCCACTGTGAAACCTGTATTTGCAGGTTGTATCCTTCAATCTACCCTCTAAAATTCTTGCCTCTTGATTTGCAGCCAGGAGTTTCCCATTTAGTGAGAGGCTGATAGAGAGGAAATTTGCCTCTGCTCTTGCTGATGAGGTCACCCAAGTGTTTTCCTGAGGCTGAGGTGATCTGGAAGCCTCTCTCATTTACTGCTCACAGAATCTAGAAGCAGTATGACCATACTGCAAACACAAGCTAATGACTATATATTACCTAACAACAGATGCTGAACTCTAATCTCCTTTTGCTTTTGGATGGTGGCCTAGGAACACCAGGTGTTAGAGACAGGACTGCTTGGCCCGCGTCTACCATGTACACTCAGTGCATGAGATAACAGGTGAGATACCTAAGCCAGATTAAAAGTTAACCAGCTAACTGGGCCACCCCTTGTGGCGCAGTGGTTGAGCACTGGGCTGCGAAGCTGCCTGCAGCCTCTGCAGGGCTGGTTTGATCCCTGGCCGCAGGCAAGGGTCCCACATGGCAAAACAGACCTCTCCTGCAGCACCCGCTGCTCCCCTCAGCAGTGTATTTCGTCAGTATGCTTGTTTTGTTCCCCTCTCTGGCTCTGGTGAATTCTCACCCTCCCGCACTTCTGACTATACCCAGTGCTTGTATAAATAAATAAATAAATCTTAAAAAAAAAATAACCAGCTAACTGTAAGGCTAACAGAGATAAAATGAGCTTGGAAAATGCCAATGTGCTTTAGCATATTTGTTGCTATTATGCTATCTGGAGGACTTTAATAAACCCGTTATATCACAATAAGTAGGTCTAGACATTTCTTAAATCATTTTTATTTTGCTTTTCTGACTCTTTAAAATTTATTCAGTAATCATTATTGTCCCTGGATGAAAACTTCTGCAGACTCTGTGACTTTCCTGATTAATAGATCATCTTTCTGTCAATTAAGAAAAAAAAAAGAGGCTCAATTCAGTAATTTGATTTGGGAGCCTAAGGTATTAACTCATTTCTGACCTAGGTTTAGCAGGCAAACTCCCCTTGGCCTAGCCTAGGCCTGCTTCCCCTGTAGGGAGAAGCCCTGATTAGCCTTTTCCTGTTTATCCACCTTGGACTTTGTGGTTTAAAACTAACTCTTTCCTGGCCTCCCTGGTGGCTCAAGGGGTTGCGATGCAACCTATGAAGTTGTCTGCACCTACTGTAGCACAAGTTCAATCTCCGGCCAGGGAGTTACCCACATGGTACAGCAGACCTCTCCTGTCTTGCCCACTGCTCCCCTCAGCAGTGTACTTCAGTCTATCTGCCTGTTCTGTTCCCTGCTCTGTCTCTGGTGAGTCCTCTCAGGCCCCACACCTCTGGCCTGTATCTCAGTTCTTGTATGCATGAATAAATAAATCTTTATAAAAAAAAAAAAAAACAACTCTTTCCTGGTGGATGGGGTGCTTTTGTGGCATTTTTGGGATTTAGCCCTGGGGTCTTCCTTGGTTCTAACTGGCAAAACCATTCCAACTCCAGCATTCCAGCACTAGCTGCTCCTGCCGATCTTAGGAGTCCAATCTTAGCTCCAGCTCCTTGCTACCCCCACTCGTACCCACTCTGGGCATCTCTCATTTGCTACCCACTTCTGGTGCTCTAAAACACTAATGCTAAAAACATTAGTGCTCTGTGCCTGAAAAATCTCTTGGAACATGTGAATCTGCCCCAGAGCAGTTGTTCAACCATCTTTGGCCCTCTAAATTTCCTGGACAGAAGGTTTGGGGGGTCCTAAAGTCAGGGATGCCCGACTCAGGAGGGCCAAGTCCCTCCGAATAGAGTGGGGTCATGGGGACTACTAAAAAGCCACAGCTCTCTCCAAAGTGCTCTCTTCACAAATATTCCTTCTTTTACTCAATCCTTTCACGTACTTAAAGTGGGTCAGGGGATTCAGAAGCCAGGGGAAGGACTCTCAGAAATTTCCTTTGAAATTCTTCATATGGCAGTTGGGTACCTCACTTTTAAGTGTCATTTTTGTCATGATTGTAACAGAATGCCAATGGCCTAAATTTAGCAAGTATAAATGCCTTGAGGTAGGTGTGATGCATTTTTTTACTTCACAAAATTTTGGAAGCACAGAAAGACAAGTGAAAAATGCTGGAAGTAAACCTAGGTCTTGTTCCTGAGTTTGTATCTTAACTACCACGTGGTACTTCTGGTAGAAAAATGTCCAAATATTTGAAGGTGATATAACAGTTTTTCCAAGACAAGAAAAATACAGTTAACTTCAAATTATTTGATATTGATTTTTTTTGTTTGACTTTTTTTTTGGAATACCAATAACATTGTTTGGAAGCCAAAATAGTTCTTGGGAATTTTGTAAGGGATCCATTGATAAACTCAGAGATGTGTGGAGGTGTATCTACTAAGTATATTTTCTTCTTTTAGCTATAGTGCTTAGTTGGCAATCATTTTACAGTGCTTTGACAGATTTTTTTCAAAGTACATCTTAAACCTAACTTGGAACTAAATCCTTTTGTAAGTAACCCTGAAAGAAACAGAGTAGTAAGTATTAATATCCATTTCTCTAAGATGTTAAGTTTGGGGCATAAGGTTCTCTAGGTAGATTTCATACATCTGAAGTCCAGTCCAGACCCAGGCCATTCAAAGCAAAATCTCTGGGGATTAGGATCAAAATCTAAATCTAGCCTCTAATTTGACCATTTTGCAGACCAGGTGATAACCTAGGTACTTTGGTGAATTCAAACTATCTCGCTGAAAAGGATAACAAATTACTGTCAACATCTTTACTCTGTCTGAAATAAAATGTTTAAAATATGTAAGATTTTCTTTCTTAAAAAAATGTAATGTACACTACTCAACATTTCTACCACATGGGCGTTATCTATGATATTCCTTATTGGGGCTTTATAGCTATGACTTTTAGTGTGAGCCTTCTCTTCATTTGGCTTCATTTGTCAGTTTTATATTTCTAAATTGCACTCTACTGGAAATAATGAAATTAGATCAGTGTTGATATGTGCTAATGGATATAATATGCAGCTCATTTGAAAGAGAATAGCAACACATATTTTCATAAGTTCTCCATTTCCCAACTCATTGACCAGAAATGTGTTAATTATATAATGCTGATATTTTGACTGAGAGGTCCTCTGAAGGTAACTTAGAGATAAAAAGCTATTTAACATGCATGAAACCAGAATAAATGACTGTACCAAATATATTTAAATCATTCTTAATGTTCTGTTTTCAGCAGCAATTTTCCCCTGAGTTCATCCACTGTTATTCCTCAGACATAAATCAACTGTATTTTTGTTCATCTTAGCACACATATTTCCTTGTCACTTTGTTTGAATAGTGAGCCTAATTTTATTTGCCAAATAAATGAAAAAAAGTTGTTGATCTGTAAAAAAATCACAATGCCAGAGTTACATGATTTAATGACAAATCAGGAATAAATTCCTACTTGGAATTTTTTCCCTTTGCATACAATTCTTTGGTTTCCCCTTTGGTTCTTGCTTTTGACATATAGTGTTTCTTGATTTGAGATTTCAATCTGTGGTAGTGGTGTGGGGACAGTACAGAGGTTTTTGTTGAAAGTTTTCTTGAAAGTGAGGCATGTCCAAGATAACTTTGCAAGGTCTTTAGAAAATAGAAATATATTCACTGTTTTCTCTCCCAGAGAAGACAGCAGAAGTTGTAAGAAGGAGAGGAGAGGAATGTGGAATGTTTAAGTGACAGGATATAGAAAGGATCTTGCTGGGGAGAAAATGGATTTATGTAAATGGAAGACTACTATTATATTGAAGAAATCCAAAAGATTAGCAAAAAATGTTAGCAATAAAATGTAAACATTAACAAAATGTTTAATTTTCTTTATAATTATCAGAAAATAAAGAAACTAAGGTCTACATTAATTCTGGGTTACACTCATCCACTGAAAAATTCTGTAAATTGTTGTAAGTTTGAAATTTGTAAATATCAGAAATATGAACTACATTCACGTTCAGACAGTATCACTGGCCTAAGAAGAACACCTTTTTAATTGGACTTTGATTGGTAAGTTCTTTACCACTTCCTTTCCCTTAGTGAAGATCCACTTGAGCTGACAATACCCATAAGTGCAATGTTTTGAAGAGAAAACCAGATCCTGTTACCTGGATCTGAACTGTGTGACACACATAGCTATTCTTATAATCTTCTTAGCTGTATTTACTAAGCTCAATGAGTAATGTGGTTGAGCTGGTTTCATTTGGGGAAAAAAAAAAAAAAAAAGAGAGAGAGAGAAAGATGGACCTCCCCTGGTGGCGCAGGTGGTTGAGCGCAGCGCTGTGAAGCTGTCCGCAACCTCTGCAGTGCCGGTTTGATCCCCACCGCCTGCAAGGGTCCCACATGGCTCAGCAGACCTCTCCTGTCTCACCCGCTGCTCCCCTCAGCAGTGTATTTCATCAGTCTGCCTGTCCTGTTCCCCGCTCTGTCTCTGGCGAATCCTCTCACCCTCCGACGCATCTGGCCTGTACCCCAGTTCTTGTATGTATAAACAAACAAACAAATAAATAAATCTTTTTTTAAAAAAAGATGGAACAGAGAAAGTAGTAGAAAAGAAGTTTAAATATGCTAAACCAAATTCTAATTTCTCTGTTAATAGCTCGAAAAAAACCCTGGAAACTCAGTTTCATCAGCTGTCCAAATGAGAGCCATTTGTCAGCCATCCAAATGTATGAATTAATGTACATAGAGCGAGACACAGCATATTTGCTTAAACCAATGCTGACATCTGGTGGCTGCATATGCTAATAACGGCTTTTGATGCCTTCAAACTTTTCCAGGGTTTGGTAAGAAATTGTTTGTTAAAATGGCTCCCTTTTCCATTTGATAATATTCTAAGGGCCAATTGGAAGTCTTATTGTTCAGATTTCATCTCTCTGATTTATTGTTTATGAGTTTTTAAGAAAGCGTAATTAAGTAGGTGAATAAACAATATGGTTTTGGCAAATGACACTTTGCTAATTATTTTGCTTTGCTTGTAGGGAAAGCCAAAATTATTTGCTGAGGGATGAAGATTATTTTTTCATATTTTATTTAGGGGATATATAATTTATAATGGGATATATAATTTATAATGGTAATATTATTCATTCCAATAACATATAGGATGATGTCTCTTAATAAATCATTACAGGAATAATATAATCTAATCCAATAATGGATCAATTATACTATTGTTCCAGGCAGAAGGGACAGGAGAGAAATAAAGTGCACATTTCTCTGAGTTGGAATGTGGAAGAGTCCAGTTTCTAAGTTGGACCTGGCTTGACCCAGGATCCAGTCCAGCTTTTAAGTAGGACCCTTTCTGACTCTGGCTAACATCTGGACACATTTCAGAAAAAGAAATGCTCAAATGAAGTCTGAAAGCTCACAGTGCAAAAGCTGTGAGCTAGGATCCTATAGGAACTTACCCCCAACCTCCAGAAACACCAAAAAAGAGAGCTCCAGGGGTATAGCAGGTATCTGTGTCTGCTTAGCTCCCTCTTTTGACAACAGAACTGTTAAAAGACAAACTGAAACATATTAAGAGGTTGAACAAAACTGGTTTCAAATCAGACAGCATCCAACCTAGCAGGTAGGAGTTCTGAGGAACTGTGTAAAATGAAAGATTTCTGTAGCTTATACAAAAGAGGGGGCCAGAAGGAAGTTACACAAGGCAGGAAAGCAGGCTGGTTATTGCAAAATTCCTATCCCATAGGGAATTGCAGGGGTATATCAGGCCGGTTATCTAACTAGTGCTGATTAGTAGAATCCTGGATTAGGATAAGATTTCAGAGAGAGCTGAAATTATAATTAAATCGTGATTTGGTGATGTGGAGTTTAGCATAAGTAACTCCATTTGGGGCCTGTTTTTTTTTTTTAAGATTTATTTATTTATGCATACAACAGCTGGGGTACAGGCCAGAGAAATGGGGGGTGAGAAGATTCACCAGAGACAGAGTGGGGAACAGAACAGGCAGATTGATTGAAATACACTGCTGAGGGGAGCAGCCGGTGAGTCAGGACAGGTCTGCTGTGCCATGTGGGTTGCTTCCAGGCCAGCCAGGAATCTAACTTGCGCTGCAGGGGCTGCAGATAGCTTCATAGGTTGCATCTTAACCCTTGCGCCACCAGGGAGGCCCCGGGGCCTCTTGTTTTTAATCAGTCTTAAACTTAAACCTAAATTAACGTTTATTCTCTTACCTATTCAGTTCTTGTGTCAAGCTCTGTGCGGGACCAGTAGGGATACAGAAACCAAAGCACAACGTGAGCTGCTGAAGCCTTTGGTGTACACCGACGTACTAAGAGTACATCCGCCTGGTCTGGGCTCCCTTTTGTACATAAGCAGCACGGTGAGTCTCAATTTTTCTTTTGTTTGCTGTTATTTCTGGCTTGCCTTGCAATGTGGTGAGGTTCTCACCCCTGCCTTCTGAATCTCAACTCTTCTCCACTCAGCAACTCTTGGCTTCTACATATGAACGAATGAATGAGCAAGCAAATTTTCATGGATTAATGGCTATTCCCCCTACCCCTTTAATAGTCACAATTAGTGACATATAGAATCATGGTCTTTCCTTTAGTGCAGAGTGACCTGCACCTCCACCTAAGTCCGTCTCCAAATTGACTGGCTGACTCAGAAACCCGACCTCTCCCAGTCTCTGCTGTAGTGCTCTGTTGTACCCATTATTATCCAGTATTATCGGATGGAAAAGGGAACCATTTTAAGAAATAAGCCTTACCAAATGATTACGTTTAACATTATTTTGCAAGAATTCTCTATATTAAATTCATCTGTTGCTGTTTCTCCCCCTACAATGTAAGATGAAAAACCCTCATCTCCATGCATTTGAAACAATATTCCTCAAACTTTAGTTGAAAAGCAAAGTGGGGGAGGGATCTAACCTTCAGTACAGATCCAAACTGCTTGAATTTCCAAAATGGTGAGTCCCAGCCTACCCAATTCCCTCTTTGCCATCCCTCCTAACTTGGCTACTGTCCATTGTTTCTGGGAAGTTTGTGGACAAGAAAGTGGATCCAACAAGAGAGAATGTGGAAAGAGCTTCTTTCTTCTCTGCATCCTTGTCCGTTGTGGCTTAGAAAACAGGAAGTGGAGTCATTGGCAGAAATATATTCAGTTTAATTTTCCCAGGCACACTGACAAATGGTTTAAACAGAAATCTGAATTATTTATAAATGATGGTAGGAAAATATTTACTCCAGGACCTCTTCCATTTTATGCTGAAATCATTTATAGTCTCTGCTATTTAGAGCTTCATTTGGCCTTACTATTGTTACCAGCCAGCGGTAGTGGGTTCCTGAGTTCCTCACTCAAGAATGAAATGAGGACTAACCACAACAGTTGATTTTGAAGCTGAGATTTTATTGAATAGAGTGACAGAAAGATCCAGGAAGACCTCAAGGGTGAGTGTCTCCCCAAAGGACAACAGTCTCTCCCTTATATAAGTCACAGAAGCTTAACACAAAGGGTGATATTATTTTGCATGGGGCTGGTGAGATGGGAGGAGGTTTTGGAGCAGCCTTGCACATCTGCAGCAGGGGAACATGCTTCTTCATGCATGTTCAGAACATGGAGGCCAACTGCCACACCCCCCCCCCCCCGAGAGGTTGGGATCTTAGTATTATAATGTGGATAAACTTGGAATAGGTTCTTAAAATGCATGTGCCACCAACTGGGTCGGATGGGTCTGGGGTCTGTCCGTGGGCCAGCAAAGGCTGGTTCTGCTTTGTAGTCACTGGACTGTTAAGACAATTGACTAAAACAAAGAAGTTCCTAGGGAAGGAGAGTAAGTAATCATTTGTAGTAATTCATTAAGCAATGATTTATATGCACTATTGTTAGTGCTCTTGTTTCCAAGACTACATGTTGGGGGAAAGAAACAAGCACAACCAAGAGGCCCCTGTCTCACTATCATTTACTCATTTGTACATCGAGCCACTGAACCTTAATGTACCATTTGCTATGAGGATGCACCAAACTAGGATAACTTAAGTGTTTAGGAGTCAGAGTAATTTGATAGAATTAGAGTTGTATTTTTAGAATATTGTTCCTGCCTCATGTTCCCCTCCACATCCTATTCATGCTGTAGATTTGGAACACACATCCGTGACATAGAGGATGACCTGTCTTCTCTCTCCAAATTCTAGGGTGTACGTGAGTCAGCACCTAATAGTGCCTGTCCTGTGGCAGATGCTCAGTACCTAATCTTACCTGACTGCCCACATAAATGCAATAATGCCATCCTGCTTATTATACTTGTCTAAGGGCATCCTGTTGGACATACAATAAGGTCTCATCTTGACCTTCGAGTCCTGCTTACCTTTCTAACCCCATCCTTGTAAACTCACCTTCACTGTTTTTTTAAAACTACCCTATTCAAGGACTTTTGCACATGTTTTTCTCTGTCTGAAATACTGTTTTCTGTTCTTCCTAAGGTCCCAGTTCAAATGTCCAATTCGCAGAGGCCTCTGACCCATGTATTTCAGTAGGTTTTCTACCATTAAACATCTCAGCACCTTGTTTGTTGTCTTTGTAGCAGTTGCTTCAGTTTTTTAAATATATATATATTTAAAAGATTTTATTTATTTATACAAGAACTGGGGTATAGGTCAGAGGTGCAGGAGGGTGAGAGAATTCACCAGAGACAGAACGGGGAGCAGAACAGGCATACAGACTGAAGACACTGCTGAGGGGAGCAGAGCAGGCGAGGAAGGAGAGGTCTGCTGCGCCATGTGGGTATCTCCCTGGCCGCCCGGGAATTTGAACCCGCATTGCAGAGGCTGCGGATAGCTTCACAGCGTGTTGCTCAACCCGCTGCACCACCGGAGAGGCCCTTTAAATATATTTTTAAAATTCCTATTTGCCTTTGTTTCCCAGGCAGCGAGCTCAGGATCTGCTAGAGTAGATACCCCTGGGATAGCAGTGCAGGGCATGGTGGTGCAGAGTAACCATGAAGTGAGATTGCTGTGTGCCTTTTGTAAACATCTACAGGGGATATATGGGGTACAACAATTTTTCCTTCTCTGCTATAAACCTCAAAAAAATTTCTCTCATTTCCTGGGGTTAAGGTTCATCTAATCTTCTAAATGGTTAAAAAAAATTTCTTCTTTGTCTGTGGGTCACATCATTCTGGGTAGATACCTTAGAGTGGAATTATTGGATCCATCAATAACTATTTTGGATTGAATTGGATTAATGTAGAAAAAGCACATGTTTTAGTATCAGAAAGTCCATATTCATTTTTGACTCTGCAGAGATGTGATCACATCATTGTGGTTGCTAATTTGTAGATAATGTCTCTACTATTATAAGCTTCATTCTGTAGAAGCAAAAGCACCGGTATTATAGAAATGTCTTCTTTCCTTAGGTGTTTTTTGAGTACATGCTAGATGCCAGGTACTAGAGATTGGAGGTAATAGGCACTGGAGACTCATAACAATAATATGATGGCAACTTTGCTCACAGAGGGCTTATAACCCCTACTAGAGAAGATCCCCAAATAAGTCGGTCGTGGCTATACAGACAGGACATGGATAAGGGCCCAGGGTGCTGTGTATTCCACAAGGACTCTACAGGTTTATGAGTTCATAGAAGAGTTGCCAAGAGAAATTAAACTGGAGACAAAGCCATAAAGACATCTTTATTTTTCAGACTATTTTCCCCTGTTCTTTGTCAGACCAAGAGTAAAGAAAGGTATGGGACTATTTAGTGGAAGACACTGCCGCGTTTCCAGGTAAATTGATATCTGAAAAATCACACTGTATTTTACTTTCAATGTTTAGATTATTCACGGTAAACACAACTCCCCTTATATTAGAAACATTTAAATTTTTGTCACTTGCAACAAACAAAAGCTCTAGAAGAGTTCCAGGTATTCTACGGGGTCAGTGAAATCATCTTTGCTGGTTCTGCAAAACACGTCATTTTACATCTGAGCAGACAGTCCTGAAAAGGAATATAAGAAGTGAGGACCCATCTTACCGCAGTGGCCATTGGGACTTCATGGTTCATATGCTGTTCTCTTCAGTCCCCAACAGGAGCTCAAGTCCCCAGACCCACCACCATCCTCCCTGTTCTCCCATGTGGCTTCATCCATCCCCAGTTTGACTCACACATTGTAATTCTTGGCTTTCCAAATCCTTCCATGGTGACTTCTATAACTCAGATCATCAGCAGCAAATTCTCCTATTTTTTTCAAACTTTTTCTCTGAATGATTTCTTCACCTTCTTTTTCTAACTGAAACCTGCCTGTGTGCTCAGACACAGGCTGCTTTCACTCTACATTCACATCTAAGGGTGGCTTAGATGTCTCCTTGATCCAGCTGAAGCTCCTGGTCTATTGTTATCGTGTCCTTCAGAAGCCCAGTTCTTTTGAAGTGTCCGCTTTGAGGGCAATAACTGACCTTCCAGTCATTCTGTCTTCTTTTGCTTCTTTAGTACTGTGTTGATTTCCCTTTTATCACAATCCCTGTCCTCATTCTTGGTGACTTCACCAATCAAATATAGGCAGACATTCCAGTCCTCAAGTTTTGTTTCATGGATCACCTCATTTCCAATTATTTCTGTTCCCTTCAGTCAGTTTCCTAGAGAAAGTTGTTCCCTAAAAAGGCTCTACCTCTGAAATCATGACTTTAAGTTGACTACCACTTCCTAGCTTTCCAATTCACTTACTCTCAGAATTCACTCCCATGTTTTAAAACTTCTCATGAGACCTATTCACCAACCTTACCACTCCTCAGTGTTGCCTCACTTCTCTCACTTTCTTGCCTCCCTTTTTATCCCACTTAAGATTTTTGTGGCCCATCAACACAACCACTTCAATCCACACACACTTAACTTTCTTGTCCCAATTTTCTCACCTCCAACACAGTCTTCTTATGAGTCTAAACCTGGTTAAACCTAATTTTCTTTCTTTCTGTTTTTAAAGATTTATTTATTTATGCATACAAGAACTGGGGTACAGGCCAGAGGTATGGGGGTTGAGAGGATTCACCAAAGACAGAGTAGGAAACAGAACAGGCAGATTGACTGAAATACACTGCTGAGGGGAGCAGTGGACGAGTCAGAAGAGGTCTGCTGCACCATGTGGGTAGCTCCCTGGCCAGGGATCCAACTCGTGCTGCAGTGACTGTGGATAGCTTCATAGGTTGCATCTTAACCCCTTGTGCCACCAGGGAGGCCCTAACCCTAATTTTCTAACTACCTGTGCCACCAGGGAGGCCTTAACTCTAATTTTCTAGCTACCTGTATCAAAGCAGTTGAAAGGGTTTGAGGAAAATACCCAGCTATGACTGCTCTCACTTTAGATTTAGGACCACAGATCTCAAGTGGCATTTTCTTATTGCTGAAAGATGATCAACTGTCTCTCTCTCGTGTATTCTGTTCCTCACTCTCCTAGACAACTATCATACATCAGCTTCTTCTTCTAACTTCAACTCCAGGGACCTCCTATCTTTGCTTTCTTAGCTGATGATGTAACTTATTAATAAGTTTAGAAAATACTAGTAATCACTAGTAAACACTAGTAAACATTACTAGTAAACACTAGTAAATACTAGTAAACACTAGTAATCATTCTTCCACTAAATTGACCAGCCTTCCTACCTGTACTGAAATGTATTGCCTTAACTCTGATTATAATAAATGAAACTTATGCATCTCCCTAGGGCAAATTTTCCACTTGTGGATTAAGTCCATTACCTCTGCCTCTTCTTGTCCTCTGCTATTTTCATCATTCACTTGCCTTTTTTGCTGGGGCATTCCTACCAGCATATAGACATGTTGTATTATTTGCTAGTAAGAAAAAAAGTGAAGAATTGCTCTTGGCCCCATACGCCCTTCAAGCTTTGCCATTTCCTCTGCTTTACTTCAAAATAAAATTCTTTGACATATTTTTCTACGCTGTTGTCTCTACTTCCTTTTGTCCACTCTTTCCTAAGACTACTCCAACCAGTATTTTTTCTTAGCACTCCACTTAGGCAGGTCTTGTCCAAAGATTTATTTATTTATACAAGAACCGGGGTACAGGCCTGATGCGCAGGAGGGTGAGAGGATTCACCAGAGACAGAGTGGGGAACAGAACAGGCAGATTGACTGAAGTACACTGCTAAGGGGAGCAGCAGATGAGTAAGGAGAGGTCTGCTTCGCCATGTGGGATTCTCGCCTGCTGGCCGGGATCAAACCCACGCTGCAGAGGCTGCGGACAGCTTCATAGTGCGGCGTTCAACCACCTGTGCTACCAGGGAGGCCTTGTGCCTCCTTCTTGGAAGACATTTTTTCACTTGAATTTTGGGTAGTCAATGTGCAATAGAATATAGAAGAACATGTTGACAGGCTTATGAGAATGCAAAATCTGTGACCCATCTCTGACCTCTAGGTAGCTGCTATAAAGATTTTCTATTTGTTGCTGTAAATGTTGGATTTTTAATGAAAACAAATTACATTTATATTCATAA
Source organism: Talpa occidentalis (assembly GCF_014898055.3). Taxonomy (NCBI): domain Eukaryota; kingdom Metazoa; phylum Chordata; class Mammalia; order Eulipotyphla; family Talpidae; genus Talpa; species Talpa occidentalis. The sequence continues at coordinate 89,176,620 of NW_026555331.1, forward strand.
CAAAACATGTAATTTTAAATAAATCTTAAGTAACATGGCAGAGTCTAAGGTGACCCCCAAATGGTTTTCCACTTCTGCTGTCCCTTCTTCTGTATAATGTACTTCTTTTAAGTGTGAGTGGGACATGTGACTTCCTTTTAACCAATGGGATATACCCTTATGGTGATGGACCGTCATTTACTTCCAAGTTTAAATTATGTCATATGGTAACAAGAGATTTTTCTGCCTGGGGAAGACTTACTCAGATGGAAACCCTTCCAAGAGGGACTGGGTCCTTTCTGCTGATATGAACTGTTTGGTGTGGGTCACCTGGCAAGGAGCATACAATCCTACAACCACAAGGAACCAACTTCTGCCAAACAGTCAGATGAGTTTGGCAGAGGACCATGAGCTTCAGAAAGAAACATAGCCCTGCTAACTGCTTGATTGCAGCTTCATAGAAAGAAACCAGCTAAACTGTGTTCAGACTCCTAATTCAAATATCAATTCTGTTTGTGTGCACAAATAAAACATCTTTATAAATGAGCTTTATGCTATCAAATAGGATTTTACCAACTTATATGTGAGCCTTACTATCTGAGAAGGAATTCTGTATTCTAAAATGAAGGTGGGGGGGCCTCCCTAGTGGTGGAAGGGGTCTTAACCTTAACAGCACTGTGAAGCTATCCGCAGCCACTGCAGCATGAATCTGATCCCTGGCCAGGGAGGTGACCCACATGGCACAGCAGACCTCTCCTGACTTGCCCACTGCTCCCCTCAGCAGTGTATTTCAGTCAAGCTGCCTGTTCTGTTCCCCACTCTGACTCTGGTGAATCCTCTCACTCCTCGCATCTCTGGCCTGCACCCCAGTTCTTGTATGCATAAATAAATAAATCTTTATATATATATATATATATATATATATATATATAAATGAAGGTGGGAAACATTGTGATATGATGTAAGGCAGATAAGAGAAAGGTCTCTTTGCTAAGTAAGGTCAAAGACAAGTTACTTGGGGAGATATGGATTTCTGCCACAGAACAGAGAATTTTGGAAGAGGAGGAATCCTAGTGGGTTTAGTCCCATTGTTTTTGCATAAGGAAAAGAGAATTTCCCGCCCCTCCCATCCACTTTACAGTCTCCTTGGGAGTGGGGAGATGAGTAAGGAGGGGTGCCGCAGCCACCAGGTCACCTAAGAGAGCCTACTCCTTTCCTCTTCAGAAACCTTAAGTGTACATGAGGGAAGCCACTTGCAGTCTGTCTGCCAGTCTGGGATTTGACAAAAGAGTTGATGGGGGACAAAATTTTTTCAGTGGAGAGGGCTTTGAAATCTGGGACTTGGGAAAAGAGGACAAGTCAGGGAAGGGAGAGGCAAAATGCTGGAGAAGGAAGGGGTAAGGGAGAGAGAAGCAAGAAGTGAAGCAGAAAAGCCTGAGTTGAGGAGAGATGGTGGTGTCCTTGGAAGACCTGGGGGAAATCAGGTCTTTGCTCTTTCTTCCCCTCTCCACATCCCACACCCAGAGAGAGGAATGACTCCTTTTGTGAAATCAGCAAATAAGATGTTTATACCAATGACACTGCCTGAATCTCTGATTCTCTTTTACTTTCATCTTCCCAATATTCTTTCTTCTAATACACAGGCACCCGAATGAGGCCACTTGATAATTATTACCTATTTAGTAAAGAGTTGTTTGAAGGTTGCCTGTGGCTACAATTCACTGTGACCGGCTGTGCCTTGAAGGGCATCTACCCACAGACTAGGCCTTGTTGGAGAAAGGGTGAATGTGTTTTACTTTACCCCTGGTGGCTGGATGCCAGCTTTTAGGTCTCTAACAAAGGGCGCCTTCATACAGATTCTAGATATAACGGAGAGTTCTAGAAATTCAGTTGGGGGTTTCTTGTGAGTCTGAAGCTGAACACAGGGAACATGATTTACCCTGATTATCTGCTCATGTCTGGAGTCTGATAGAAACCTAATGAAATGAGGTGGACCTAATAAGAAGAAAGCATTGCAAAAAGCAAAAGAGTCTCCTCTACCCTCTCATATGCAAAAACCCAAAATTCCATTATTAACTAAAGGAATTTACATAAAAATAAATAATTATCCAATGTGCAGATCATTCAGATACAGGTGACTATTTAGAGGATGACAGAGATTCCATTTAGAATCATTGATGTCCCTTTACAAGACATGCGATCTGACAAATATAAGCATCCATAAACATAACAGCTAGCCTCAGCCTGTCCCTCAATCCATTCTTGGTCCCACATTGTCTTTGACCTCAGCCCGTTGATTCTCAGAGATGAAATGAAGCTCTTCACTTGGTAGTAAACAAAAGGTGGATATCTCATAGCTTCTTTTTAGGTAGTGTCACAACATTCCTGGTTCGAAAAGGAATTGGCCTCATCATATTATCTTGGCATCAAAAGGACCTCATCAAAGCAGCTTCATCAATAAGTCATACACTCAAAATAGAAAACAGGCACAGCATTACCTCAACACAAGAATAGTTGTTATACCATCTGCCCTTGCGAATATGCCTCACTGACATCCACACTAATTAAATCAAGTTGATTAGAACTCAGCAGTGACCTAATTCCACGTCGAGCACATCAACAGCTGTTTGTTTATATCAGTTATCAGAACAGGGCAACCAAGCTGTAGAAGTAATTTAGGTGCCACTTCTAAACAATGTAGATCAATTTAAAGTGAATTTACTGTGGTAAGTGACTCATGGTAGAATAATGAGATCAAATCTATAATAAATAAAGTCCACAAAAGGAAGAGAACATGACAAGGGCAAAACATCTTAATTGAACCATAAAAATATTTTAGATGAATTAATTCAGTTAGAAATTATTTATTGAGTGCCTACTATATACCAGGCTTTGGGGGTATAGTAGTGAACAAAATGGATTAAAAAATTTCTCTACCATCATGGAGCTCTCATTTGTGCAGCAAGATGAATAAAAATGTTGCAATTTAAATATGTAGCATTTCAGAAAGTGATTAAGTGATATGAAGAAAAATAATCCAAGAAGGGGAACTATTTCACTTCTAATATGTCAGCAAATTATACTAATTATATTTTCAAAATATATCCAGAACCCAACCAATTTTGCTACTTCTATCAGTTAAGCCATGTACATCACCAATATCTTGAGGACAAAATAATGCAGTAACCTCCAGATTGGTCTCCCTGCTTCAACTTGGCCCCTTTCACTTTATTCTTAGTACAGCAGCTAGAGTCATCTGCTAGAAAGAAATTGGATAATTTCATTTCTCTCCTCTAAATATTCCAGTGGTCATTCAGAGTAAAAGTTCAAATCTTTAATAATAGCCTCCAAGATCCTACATTATCTGGTTTTTGTTTTCTCTTCATTTTCATCTCTTCTTAGCTTTCCTCTGCTCCAGCTCCACTGGCCTCTTATTTTTCTTGAACACCAGGCATCTCCTACCTCAGGACCTTTGCTCTTGCCATCAATCTGCCTAGAAATCATCTCCTTTGTCATTTTTGCCTCGAATGTCACTAGCTTTCAAATCATCTGTGGTGTTTGCATAGTACTGTGCTAATGGTTCCTTCATAAAACAGAATAAGAAGGGAATTTTGCTCCAATTTATCATCTTTTTCAGTTTTTCCTCCTATACTGTCAAGCACCCTGTACCACATAAAAAGGGTGACAGCACATGTTACATCTTGTCTTGCTCAGTTTATCACTCCCCCAACATTTACTCTATTACTAACTTTCTCATTTCACCCTAACCTTATACTGTTGGACCCATGTTCTCCCCTTCCAGGATGATGTCTTTTGCAATAGGAACCTGTCTAGAGTGTACATCCTAGAATGTGCACTTGAACTGCATTGGGAATGACCTTGCTTCTGACTCGGATCCAGGGAAGAGTTCTTCTGGAAGACCATCAGCAATCTCTCTGTGCCTCATACATAGCACGCAGGATTTGGCATAACTGTCTTGAGAAGACAACTTCCGTTTTAACCTAAGGAACACATAGGAAAGTGGAATCCAATATATAGAATTTTAATTTACCTTGCTGGTAATGGCTCTTAAGGTGGAGTAGAAGTTCTTTACTCAACTCTCTTTTCTAGGAAAAGCTACACTTCTTGCATCCCTTCCTCTCTTTTGAAGAGAAAGGGTTATTTTGAGTGGATATTTAGATTATTAATCAGTGGAGTTGTTAATAGGTATGGCATCTGCCGAGATCTGCCCTTTGATTGTCCAGCTTTCACTCTACATTGCCGCGATGTTAATTTCTATTATCATTCAATCTCTTATATCCTTTCATGTTGCTGCTCTTTGGGTGGTGAGATTAAAGATTCATGTATGAACTTGGAAGAGATGAGGATATGCATGGTCCAACCTAGTTTTCCAGAGTCCTCTAACAAATAGTCTTATTAAAAATATATTTATAGATAAGTGTAAGAATAATGACCCTCCTTGGGGTAATTTGATTATTCCTTATATCCCATAATATATACCAGAGCATCTCAACCCTCTCTTTTATTTCTCAGAGTCATTGTTTCAATTATTTATCTCTATTTAACAAACCACCCAAAACCTAGTGGCATAAAACTAAAACCACTTTTTTATGTACATGAATCCTGATGTTAGTGCCTTACACAGCACACAACAGGGTTGGCTTGTCTCTGTTCTGTGATGTCTGAGCCTCTATCTTGAATGACTTGAATGACTGAGGGTGGCTGTAATAGGAGGCTTGAATCACCTGGAGGCTCCTTCCTCATACCCTTTATGTATGGACAGGGTAGACCTGAAGGCCGGACTCAGCTGGGAACTGAACTGGCCTTGGTACCTGTGTCCATTTCATGTGTCTTAGGCTCCTAACAATAGGATTGTCATCATACGTTCAATTCAGTACTATCTAAAATAGAGCTGTCACATGATGAAAACAGCTCTCACAAATTCTGTATTCCAAAATCTTTTAGGACCTTATTCAAGAAATTGTTACTCTTATTTCCACACAGTTTCAATAGGGCTTCAGCTCATATTACTTGGCTTCTAGCAGATTATAACAGCCAGTGTGACAGGTGATACAGCTGCTGTGGAAGGTGAACTAGCAGGGCAGTCTGTCAGCCTTGTGTTAAGGCTACAGATTCATTTTTAATGATTATGATAATTCAGAAAGAAACAGAGTGAGACTTTGAGTGTGAGAATAATTAAATCAACGCATCTCACCAGCCCTTTAACAGTGTAGTATGTTAGGGGGCTGACAGTAAATTCTGGTTAAGGACACAGATTTTGTAGTGAGATACTTGCATTTGTTTTCCTATTTCTATAACTTAATAGCTGTCCTCCCTTCGTTCTTTAACTCATCTCACAGGTTTTTTTTTTTTTTTTCCCGATGGTAGGAGATTAAAAGAGGTCATGTCTATAAAGCACAGTGTGGATGGTAAGAGCTGATAAACAGTTTAACCATGCCATGAATCCTGCCGATGACCCTGAGTTTTTAAGAAAGGCATATTCGAGTATGTGCATTCATTTACTTAAAGAAACATGTGCCACAACTGTTCAAAGATTATGATTATGATGATTACCAAGGAAAATACCTGTATCAGACAAGATTCTGAAAGGAAACAGCCCATTCAAATTGAGGAATGCTGGCGCAAGGGGTTAAGCGTCAGCACTATGAAGCAATCCGCAGCTGCTGCAGCATGAGAGAGGTGACCCATATGGTGCAGCAAAACTCTCATGTCTCCCTGCTGCTCCCTCAGCAGTGTATTTCAGTAGATCTGCCTGTTCAGCTCCCCACTCTGTCTCTGGTGAATCCTCTCATTCCCCTCCTACCCAGCAACTCTGGCCTGCACCCCAGGTGCAAAAATAAATAAATCTTTAAAAAAACAAAACAAAACAAAACAAAACAAAACAACAAACTGGGGAATTTACAGGCAGCTGTGCAGATTTGTGGGCAGTATGTCAGGGAACCACCGGGGATGGTGCAGCAGGAAACCGAAAATGTATTGCCGCCTCCAGGACTTAGACATAGTTAGACTATGTGGAAAGGACCACTTAGACCTTTGGTGAAGGGATGATGAGGGCCTGTGGGGACTCCTCGGGGAGGCAGGTGGAGAAATAAATATCTCGATCTCACTCTCACTCAACTCTTGCTGCTGCTCCCTATTGGAAGCCACAAGTCTGTAGTCAAGGTGGTCTGCTAATGGGACCCATGCAAGTTGGCCTTTTGGAGCTGGAATAGACCGAACAACAAAGATGGAAAGATCAGGAATATGCAGTTTGTGAAACTTACAAAATTGAAATAGAACGTCTACAAAGAAGATTAAACTGGCTTCTCCATGTGACTTTGTTCCCTTCTCCCTGACCCTCCTCTTGCCTTGATTTTCTGTGGGCAAGTCACATGATGATTTAAGATAAGTTTAGCCCTTGGTGGTTTTTGCAGCAGGCTATTTAATGTCAATAGTCTTCTTGTTCCTATACTGCCAGCCTCACTCAATAGGACTATTAAATGCTGAAAACTATGTTAGAAGCTGTGGGAAAAACAGGCTAAGGAGGAAATCTGATCCTTGTCTTGCAAGAATTTACATTGTAATTAGAAGTTAGGGAGATAGGCCAAGGCTGGAGCAGCGAGCAATTTGGATGACGTGTGATCATCTTGTATAGCTGTTTTTGTGGTAGGAGTTCTGGGAGGATCATAGCTGAGGATTCTGTGCAGAGAGATTTCTTGGAGGGGACAGTGCACAGGGCTGCACTTTGATGGTGGGTGAGGCAAAAAGGAGAAAATTCTAGGTAACCAGACCACATAAGCAAAGAGATTTACTTGGGTTGTAGTGGGACTGGACAGAACAAATATTACCCAGTAAACAAGGTAAAATATGACTGAGAGTGAGAGGACACCCAATCCGGTTTAGGAAAATAATGTAATATAGTAAGTCGCTGGAGAGAGAGACAGGCTTAGTTTGTTGTTCTGATAAATCTGGAAGGAACATCATGGAAGAAATAAGAATAATTCCTGATGTTAAGATGTGACTAGGAGAATCCAATAATTTTTGTCAGTTTTTCTAACTGCTGAATTGCATGAAGATACTATGTTAGACTGTTGAAATAATGAGAGTACTGGATTTACATTAATTAATATGGTTGCAGAAATAAACTGCTTCAAACATCCTCCTGAGACTGAATAGTTAACCAACAATTAGAGTAAAAATAGAAATTCACAGTATCACACCTGGGGATATGAAAACTATTATGATTATCCAAGGGTCTGACTTTCAAGTAAGCCTTTACAGTTTTATGCATCATTATTATCTTGTCTATGTAAAATAAGTTCCTTACTTCTTTAGGTGACTTTTTGTTCTGAGGACTTCTGTAAGACTTTTCAGTGCTCTTTTTTGGCAAATTTTAGAATTTTGTACTAGATTCAGTGTGCGTTCTTTCATTTGTATCATTAATTGGTTTACCAAACCTCTACCAACCTGTGCTGATAGAAAGAAATGAGGTTTGTAAAGTGGGGATTGGCACCTCAACAATCTCAAATAATGCGAAGGGTTGAAAGAAAATAATATTTGTTTAGGATCTTCTCCCCACCAAGCCCTTTGTTTATTTCTTTTTAATTGAGTTAACATTGGTTTACGTCATTGTTTGTGTTTTAGAGGTGAAGGATCTCCCTCTTCAGATGTTGCTACTGTACACCTAGGTCCATTCCCATCATCCATCTGCTCTCTCCTCACTTTGTTTTCTCTCTTTCCTCTTCCCCTCCACTTCTGGTAGTCTCAAGTCTATAGGCAGATTTCTGGAGTTTCTTGTTTGATTTTTATCTGACACTGTTTTGTTTCTCTATATTCCAAGTGTTAGTGACGACATCTGGTATTTGTCTTTCTCCTTATGACTTATTTTGCTTAAATTAATCCCTTCCAGTTCCATCCATGTTGTTACACATGGCAACAATTTTTATTTTTGATCGCTGAGTAGTATTTCATTGAGTAGTATTCCATTCCAGGCCTAGAGTTCAGAGTGTTGAATCCCAAAGCAGTTTTCTCATCTCATTCTCATTTTACGCTTTGAAGAAAATGAGGCTCAGAGTGCCAATTGCCTAATGTCTACTGATCACAAAGAGATTGGAGTTAGGATCATCCAGCACTTTGTCCCAAACTTCACTGTCTTTAACACAATCTAACTCTTTGTCTCATTAACCCTTAAAAGCTTATGACACTTTTTGTTAGAATCTCACAAATATTTCATAGACAATGATGTTTCTTATCTTGTGGAAGACCAAGATCACTCAAACATAAGACCTATAAATATTTCCTTCTCAGACCCAGAAATAAATTGGAACTGATACCTAGGTTTTCTTGAATGACCTAGAAAGTAAAAAAAAAAAATATATATATATATATATATATATATATATATATATATATATATGGGATACCATTAAGGAAATTCGATTCATCTTCTTCCAATTTTTTTCTCAACTTTTATAGCCTGAATTTATTTTTTTAGTTATGATTAATAATTTATTGGTTTCTTTGTGTGTGTGTTATAAATTTTTGATAGGGAAGGGCAAGTCAGGCAAAGGAGAGTTTTAACTTTAACTGGAAGGAGACTCATTCTGGTTGGCCTATATAGTAAATACTTCTAAATCCTCTGATATTTGAGTGCTGTGTGCCTACCAGGCTAACCGTGGTATAGACACACCAGATGCTACCAAGGAAAATAAATATGTGGCTTCTATCCTCAAGTTGTTTTGTTCTAGATAGAACTTAAGAGAATGTACAGGGCCTCTGCTGGTGTCGCAGCGGTTGAGCGCAGGGCTGCAAAGCTGTCCGCAGCCTCTGCAGTGCCGGTTCGATCCCCAGCCACCTCTATCCCCGGCACTGGTGAGGGTCCCACATGGTGCGCAGACCTCTCTTGCTGTGCCCACTGCTCCCCTCAGCAGTGTGTTTCTTCAGTCTGTCTGTTCTGCTCCCTGCTCTGGCTCTGGTGAATTCTCTCACCCTCCCGTGCTTCTGACTGTACCCAGTGCTTGCATAAATAAATAAATAAATAAATCTTAAAAAAAAAGAGAGAGAGAATGTGCATAAATTTTGTACTGAAAATTACAAAAAACAAATAACAAAAACAACAATGAATGCTATTAAAGACAAGGGAAATAAATGAAATGATACAGGATGCTGAGATTTTTTTCTATTTTTGACCTTTCTAACCTTTAATAAATACTGAAATATAGCACATATAGAAAAGCATAAATATATTGCTAATGATGAAAAATCACCCACGGCAAGAAATAGAATGTAGTCTATTCTCAGAAGTCAGAGAATGCCTCTTTCTTATCAAATCTTTCTATACTCCAGAGATAGCCTTATCCTGATATTTATAGTTAAGCCCTTCTTAATTTCTTTTTAAAAATTTTTTATTTTTTTAAAAAGATTTATCTATTTATGCATACAAGAGCTGGGGGACAGGCCAGAAATACGGGTGGGGGGGTGAGAGGATTCAGCAGAGATAGAGTGGGGAACAGAACAGGCAGATTGACCAAAGTACACTGCTGAGGGGAGCAGTGGGCGAGTCAGGAGAGGTCTGCTGTGCAATGTGTGTTGCTCCCTCTCCCGCCAGGGATCAAACTGGTGCTGCAGAGGCTGTGGAGTGCTTCATAGTGTGATGCTTAACCCCTTGTGCCACCAGGGAGGCCCCTTAAAAAGTTTTTATTCATGAAGAATGCATCCCTATAGACCATAAGGTTTATTCATTTGTTATTTTAAACTATTTTGGGGTTTTATGTAAATGAAAACATTGTATTCTTATGTGCCTGTTTCCTTTCTTCAAGGTGTTTTTGAGACACATTCCTATCTATGTGTAATCTGGTCATTAATTGTCATTGCCATATAATTCACAATTTATTCTGCTGTTGATGGATATTTTTTAAAAATGGATTTATCATGTATAATGATGTTACAAAATTCTTTTATATGTATTTGAGCCGAAAGTCACACATTTTTCTTGGGTATGTACCTAGCAGTCATATTTATATCTTCAATTTTACTAGTAGTACTAAATTGCTTTCCAGTTTTATTAATTTGTACTGTCATCAGCAATGCTTGAATGGTCAGAATCCTTATAAACATCTGTTATTATTAGATTGCTATGGGTGCCTTGGTGGTGGGTGTAGTGTAGTGACAGTCATCTGAAGAGGTATAATTTTATATTTCTGAATCACATGCAGAGATGGGGTGCAATTTAGTATTTTCCCATATGTTTACCTAATTTTCTAAATGCCATTTATGGGAAATATGTCCAGTTCTCATTGCTCTGATATGTCACTTTTGTAATAAAGTATTTAAATATGCATGGCCTTATTTCTGTTCTCACTATTATTCTGATGGATTAGATATTTAATCTATATCACAATCCTTTTATTACCATGTTCTTTCCCTTTCCGATTGTCTAGAACCCAGACTATTTTTTAGATCTTTATCTCTCCACATAAACCTTAGAATCAGCTTGTCAAGCCACATATACATACATATATGATCTGTTTAAATTTTTATTGAGATTGTTTTGAGCTGATAGATCATATTGAAGAGACTTAAATTTTTTCAACATGATTCTCCTAATTTATGGTAGATGTTATTTTTTTTAGGTTTTCTGTTCAATGAATGTTCATGGTTTATGCCATAGAGATTTACATATCTTTTATTTGTTTTATTATTTAGGCACTTGATATTTTTATTGCTATTTTATCATATTTAAAGAATTTTTAACTACATATTTTGAATCATGGATGACATCCAAATAGAAAAGTACACAAAGCACAAATATGCAAATGAATGAATTATCACAAATTGTACCTAGTAATCACTACTTGGATCTAGAAATAGAACATTACTCATACTCCAGAAGACATCCTCATGCCCTGTCCAGTTTTATCTTCTCCCTTCCCTAAAGGTATCTACTATTTTGACTTTTAGCACTATAGATTTGTCTTGCTTATTTTAAATTTTATATCAGCAGAAGCATGCAGTATGCATTCTTGCTAATGAGATATATGTGTATATATTTAAGGTTCATCTGTGTTCCTGCATGTAGAGATAATAGTCTGTTCATTCTTTGTGGAATGCAAACTTACCCTACCTAATGATTGTTTAGTTAACAACTCCTCATATAATAGTTCTTGAAAATTCACTCCTGGAATTAGTCCTTTTTATTCAGTATAGTGACTTCTTAGACTCAAGAAAATACTAACTAAATATGTCTTGGAAGGGATGTCTTTACATTGTGATTTCAGGGAGACATACTCATCAAAATTCTTGACACAATTGTTTCTAGTCAAAGCATATCACGTGGAACAAATTCTAATTGCATGCTGTATTTGTATGAACCCAAAATGTGTTGTTTTGCATGGATACACCAAGAAAGAGGCAGAAGTATTGCCTTTTGTGACTCTTGAGCTGTTTGTGAATTTTTATATTTCTGCTTGTTTTCAAGAGAATTCATGTTAAGCCTTTATTTTCCCTCTTTTTGTTTTTCTCTGCTATTACTTTGTTTAAAGATACAGTTTGAATGCAAATTATAACCCTTCAAAGGTAAAAGTGTTGTTATAAAAATGGTGCAGAAAGAATATAGAATGAATGCAATAAACCATTACATCATACTTTCCTTGCAAATTATTTACTTCAAATGATTGCTTATTGTTTATAAAAACTTGTTTTTATTTAATTATATATTTTCTTTTTATGAATATTGTTTGGTGAGCATCTTTTATTATGTCTAGTGGTCATTTGGATATTTTCTTTTGTTCAAGTCTTTTGCCTATTTGCAGGCATGGGTCTATCAGCTTGTAGGCATTCCTTATCCTTTGAATCCTTATCCTTTGTCTGTTATTGGTGTGCAAATATGCCCCCTTATCATGTGTTCACTTTGTTAGTGGTATCTTTGGACAAACAGAGATTGTTAATTATATTGACATCCAGTGTATCAGTCTTCCCTTTATGGGTTAATATTTTTGTGTGTTAAATAAATCTCTGGCTACCTCAAGGTCACAAGTTATTTTCCTATGTTACCTTTGGCGTGTTGAGTTGCTTCACCTCTCATTTATATCTACAATCCACCAGGAATTTTATTTTATTTTATTTGTTTGATGATATGAAAAAAGGATGCAAGTTTCATTGTTTTCCATATGGATATCCCATTGCTCAGCATAATTTTTTTTTGAAAATACGGCCCTTTTCTCTCCCACTGTTCTGCAGTGGCACATTTGTTCTAAATCAAGTGATTATGTACGTATGGTTTATCCCCCAGGTTCTCTATCCCATCTGTTGATCTATTTATTTATTGTTAAATCAGTTGCATACAGGCTTAATTCCTATAGCTTTATATAATGTCCTGATTATTGGGCGAATAAATCCTTTCTATCTTTTTGCTTGTCTTGTTTATTCTTGGTCTGTTGCATTTATAAAAAACTTGAGTTTCAGGTGGTCAACTCTCTTTCTCGTTCTCTCTCTCTTTCTCTCTCTCACACACACACACACACTACTGGAAGTTTGATTGGGATTGCATTGAAAATATAATTCAATTTAACTTGAATAAATTTGATATGGCACATCCTTTTATTTATTTAGCTCTTTCATATATTTTCTTAATATTTCAACATTTTCTATGTAGAAGCTTTGCATATTTTTTATTACTTCTATTCCCAAGTCTTTGACTTATAGTTGCTATTGCACGTGATTACATTTCAAAAGTTTCACTTCTTGGTTGTTTGATGCTGAGTAGAGGAACCCAACTGATTTTTGTCTTGATAATCAGTGACCTTTATATATTTACTTGTTAATCCTAAAGCTTACTTATAGATCCTTTGAATTAACTTCATTCTTAGTTACATTGTCTATGAATAATGTGAACTTTATTTCTTCCAAATTTCCATTATTTCAAGGATGGAAACTTTAGTACCCAGTCTGAGATAGAGAATGATGCAACAAGTTCCCCAACCTCGATTAACCTTGGACCATTAGTTAGGTCTCTCTAGTCCCTCAAGGCTGCTATTTTGCAATTCAGCACTTCAGACACCCCTTACAGACAGACAATGTTAGCAGTCAACCATCTTCAGGTCTCTCCTTTTGGCCTGGTAGTCTTCATTTTCTTTTTAGCTCTTTTGATGCTTTTAAGAAGTTGTTTAAAAAATATTTCTTCCAGCATTTCCTAATTGTTTTCAATGGATGACATAATATGCTACTAGCAGAGACTGAGATTAATTAGATGTTTTTCCAAGGAAGTCTTGGGAGACAAAGAGTTCTGAGCTTGAGGACTAAATTCTGACATCTGTTTGGGAGCATAGGCAGGAGTCTTGGGTAAAGTGGGCTGTCAGGGCCAGCCCAGAATGATCTGATGGCTTTGCCTTTGATCTGGCATTGCAGTGATCATGGACAAAGCCAAAATGTAGAACCCTGTGTACTGGGGATGGGCTTAAGGAATACTTCTGGACACATATAGAAACTTTTTTCTGTTTTTTTTTTTTTAAGATTTATTTATTTATACAAGAACCGGGGTACAGGCCAGATGCGCAGGAGGGTGAGAGGATTCACCAGAGACAGAGCGGGGAACAGAACAGGCAGACTGACAAAATACACTGCTGAGGGGAGCTGCAGGAGAGACAGGAGAGGTCTGCTGCGCCATGTGGGATTCTTGCTGGCTGGCCGGGATCAAACCCGTGCTGCAGAGGCTGTGGACAGCTTCACAGTGCGGCGCTCAACTGCCTGCGCCACCAGGGAGGTCCAAAAACTTCTTTCTCATCTATGCTAAACATAGTGGTTGATGTTTACTCAAAGCTTCTTCAAGCATCCATTTTTATTTTCAGTTCTTGGGACAACAATGGCATATAGGTTGAATTTAAGGAAGTAAAATTGAGTTCTAAAGTGGATATTCAGACCAATCAGTATGATCATGCTACAGAAGACTGTTGATGTTTCCAGGGACCACTGCCATTTGTTCAGTAGGCTTGGCTGTTTTTAGAGCATTTGCTAAGTAGGATCTATAAATAGTTGGCATGCATATGAAGCTTTGTTCTTTGGAGAGCTTACTTAAAATAGTATTTATTAAAGTGGTTCATAATCATAATGATTCTGGGTTGGATTTTCTCTGTACAATAGCATTCCAGTGAAATTTCATCTGAAAACTGGTATAAAACTTCGGGTTATATAGCCCACCTTAGCAGAAAGCTGAATCTGATGGACACTGTTACTGAGCCTTTTTGAAAGGTTGTTCTTCCCCTTGCCTTCCACTATTTCCTGTTTGAAAAACATTCTATTAGGAAGTATTTTCTCTTTAAAAATTTCCTAGCAATAAAAAAAAGAAAGAAAAAATACATCCTTTGCTGCTTATAGAGCAGAGCGGTCAGTATCAATTTAAATGTTCACATGAAAATGACTGAAGGCCCCTGGGAATTTCTGGTTCCAACATTTATTCGGTTATAGTTGATTCAGGGACACTGGAGAATCACAAAGTCAGCTTTTCTCTTTCTTTGTTCTTTGAGAATCTAGGACTATGTGTATATATAATATATATATATATATATATATATTATATATCTATATATTTTTAAAGATTTATTTATTTATTTATACAAGATCCGAGGCACAGTCCAGATACGTGGGAGGGTGAGAGGATTCACCAGAGACAGAGTGGGGAACAGAACAGGCAGACTGATGAAATACACTGCTGAGGGGAGCAGCGGCGCTATGTGGGACCCTCGCCGGCTGGCCAGGATCGAACAGGCACCGCAAGACTGCGGACAGCTTCACAGGCCTGCGTTCAACCGCCTGCGCCACCAGGAGAGGCCCTGTATATTCTTCATTAAGTATAATAGAAACACATTTTTTAAAAACTATATAAACATTTTCCACAAAGTAGTATTTTACAGTGTTATTAGAGGCAGTGTTTTTAGGAACATGAATATTTTCAATCAAACTTACCTGTTGTAAAGCTAGAAACAGTCTGACTTACATTATTACTAACATACTACAAAAATATCTGGCTAAATGGCCATAGTTATTTTTTAGTGAGACCCAAACTAAAAACTGTCTATCCTATTAGGACTTTTGACTATATCATAGCCTTTGTACCCAGATATCCAAAATGAAACTTTTATAAATAATTATCAATATTAATATATAACTTTATATATTAAAATACAGAAAAATATTTTCATGCTATAAAAAATTTAATAAAATTAAATTAGTAGGTATAGGAGAGTATAGTAACAACAATATGAACAACCACAAAAAAAGCCACACAAGCAAATCACTCATGCACAAATGTGAAAGCTTCCCTTTCCCAGCAAAACAGAAACTATTAAAGGGCAAAGCCTTGAAGGAAATTGATCTTTGCACTATACTCTATAGCTAAGAAAACCCCTTCTGTTTTATGTGGCATTAAATACATATATATAATAAGGGAGGTTAGAGGAAAGAATGCACTTATATTTCTAGCTAATCTAAAAAGATTTACAAATTTTGCCGCCTTGAAAGATAGCAAATATTCTACACCATATTTTATGCTATTGGCTTGATATTTGAATAAATATTGAATAAATCCTGACTTTATTTTTTGTTTGCTATTGATCTTTACATAGTATTCCCAAATAAAGTTTTTTTTTTTTTTCTTTGTGGGACCCTCGCCGGTGGCCTGGGAACAAACCAGCACAAGAGGCTGTGGGCAGCCTCGCAGACTAGCGCTCAACCGCTGCGCCACCAGGGGAGGCCCCCCAAATAAAGATTTTTAAAAGGAAAGACAGAACTGACACAATCAAGGAAGAGAGACATGACTCTCAGACAAAAGTAACTTAAATAGCAATGAAAACAAAAAACAGGGCCTCCCTGGTGGTGCAAGGGAGCTGACAGCAGCCACTGCAGCACGAGATTGATCCCCGGCCAGGGAGCTACCCACATGGTGCCGCAAACTTTTCCTGACTCGCCTGCTGCTCCCCTCAGCAGTGTATTTCAGTCAATCTGCCTGTTCTGTTCCCCGCTCTGTCTCTGGTGAATCCTCTCACCCCCTACACCTCTGGCCTGTACCTCAGTTCTTGTATGCATAAAAATAAAATGAATCTTAAAAAAAAAAGAAAGAAAGAATACCAAAACCACTGATATTGCACTTTGAGATTCAAACTTTAGAGAATGTGAATAAGGTTCAAAATGGTGGTCCAAAATCCCAAATTGTAGTTTCTATGGAATAACATTCCATAGAGTGTCAAAATATAACAGGTAATGCTGCGGTGCTCTATTGAGATTTCTTGAGGCAATACATTTGGAGAGCATTCATTTTAATTGAAAACAGATTTTTAAGGTTTATAGCCTCTGTATAAAGTCACACTTTCCAAAACATGACTAAATTAGCTCCAATTGGAGGGAGAGGAAAGGGAAGGAGACAAGGAATGCACACTCAGGCACTAAGGGCTGTCCTGTAAGGCTAGTAGGGAATCAACAAATAAGTGCTTTTTGGGATTATTGTTTCAGATACTCAGTTAACTATCGATATTATTCACATTACTCATGTTATCTTTCAACTATTTTGATTTTACTTTGCCTAGTACTTTCCAACTGTTTCTTGGAAAGTACTAGACAAAGTAAAATCCACACCTAACTCTGCTTTCTTCAGTATCCATTAGATCTCCACAAACTAGCTTGAGGGATGTTTAAATATGTATGATTAGAAGAGGGGAGAAAAAGCCTACAGGTACTATTTACAACAGTCATTGAGGATGGTGAGATGATCAAGGCATT
Organism: Talpa occidentalis; assembly: GCF_014898055.3. Classification (NCBI taxonomy): domain Eukaryota; kingdom Metazoa; phylum Chordata; class Mammalia; order Eulipotyphla; family Talpidae; genus Talpa; species Talpa occidentalis. The sequence goes on from NW_026555331.1 coordinate 89,193,366, forward strand.
GTTCTTGTCTTCAGTTCTTATGACAAGTTTGGAAACCAAATATGTTGGTCAATAATTGTAAACACAGGGCCTCCCTGGTAGCACAGGTGGTTGAGCACAGCAGTGAGAAGCTGTCCGCAGTCTCTGCAGTGCCAGTTCCATCCCCGCCAGTTACGGAGCAACCCACATGGCGAGCAGACCTCTCCTGTTGTGCCCGCTGCTCCCCTCAGCAGTGTATTTTGTCAGTCTGCCTGTTCTGTTCCCTGCTCTGTCTCTGGTGAATCCTCTCACCCTCTCGTGCATCTGGCCTGTATCCAGTTCTTGTATAAATAAAAATAAATCTTTAAAAAATATAATTGTAAACACATTATCCTGGGCATATTCTCAAAAAGATATTTGTACAAAACAGAGACGTGTGGAATAAGGAGGGAGCAGGACAGAGGTAGGGATGAGGAAGGCATAGAAAGAGCACTAAAAGAGTTGCCCTCTAGCTAAGGTGATACAGGAGAGCAGGAATTCTCTGGGCAGAAAGGGGAGTAAGCCATTCCAAGAGGCAAGTGTGAGCACAGACCTAGAGGTGTTAAACAGGTCAGGGCCACACAGCGGGAACAAAGTATGATATAGCGAAGACTGGTGAGAAGGCTGGAGAAAATCTGACTGAGAATGACATGCTTAGCATTTAGATCCTCTGGTAGAGGTGAAGGGGCACGTATTGGGTTCTGAATAGGAGCATAAAATGATTCCATTGCTCTTTGGAAAGATCATCATCTCTGCTCTGTTGAAAGCGGATTAGAGGCAGCGAGACTAGAAGAAAGAAGGTTGACTGGGAGGCCATTTCCATAAACCAGTATGTGAACCAGAACATAGTTGGATGTTGGAAAGGAGAAAAGTGTGAAGATAACTTCCAGATTTCAGATTGAGATACTAGGAAAGGAAATCCAAGTTTGGGAAGGAAGAGCTAATTGGTTGAGTTTTGACCTTGCTGTGTTTGTGGTCTGGGTGATATCTCCATTGATTCATGATAATATGGAGGGCAGGCAGAGGGTAGCGTGACCTGGCATTGACCCCAAAGGTGGAGGGATACTCATGTAGATAGGTTGGCAGGTACCTCTCTGGAAGGCATTCATCTCCTGTATCTGAAATATAAGAGAACTGCAGTTTTCCCTCTTTTTACTCTGCGGCCTGTGCCAAACCCCACATCCATAGCATTGCAATAGATGTAGGGTTTATTTTTTAAACTTTACAAAGAAGTTTATTTATTTATTTAAATTTTTTTCAAATTGAGATAATGTTGGTTTAGGTTCCCTGGACATGTAATGGGTTTCCAGTCTCTCATAATCTAATGTCAAATAATAATTAACTAAGCTGACCTTAGACTTGGAGGAATTGAAAGGCACTTTTGGAATATGGGGAAAATTGCAATAACTGGTGGCAGTGGGGCAACAGGGGCTGTATGACGCCACCCAAATTAAGAAGTGAGGGTGAAAAATGTCAACTGCTGGAGGAACAAGTCCAGATAGGGAAGCAGGAGAGTCTGATTATGACACGTTGGAATTTTTTCCCTAGAGGATCTTGATCATTCTGTTAACAATCCCTGACAATTGGAGTATGAGAAAGAACATAACCTTTCAGCCTAAAGTTTTTTTTTTTTTTTAAGATTTATTTATTTATTTACACAAGCACTGGGTGAGAGAATCCACCAGAGCCAGAGTGGGGAACAGAACAGGCAGACTGACAAAATACACTGCTGAGGGGAGCAGCGGGCATGCTGAGAGGTCTGCTGCACCATGTGGGACCCTTGCCAGCGGCCGGGGATTGAATTGGTGCTGTAGAGGCTGTGGGCAGCTTCACAGCCCAGCACTCCACCGCTGCACCACCGGGGAGGCCCATAAGCCTAAAGTGTTTTAATTAAAAGTAGATAGAGTCATATCTGTGCCTCCATTTTACAGATGAAAAACCTTAGATCCAGAGAGCTGAATAAATTGTACAGTGGCTGAGACAGATCTATCTGCCTATACATTTCTACTCTATCATTTGCATCCTGAGGAGAGAGAAAGGAAATTAAAGGCATGAGCATAGTGACAAAAGTAAAGAGTGGGTAACATTACTTAACTGTTTTTGATGGATAAAGTTCTCAGAAAAGTTGTCCCTAGGATTATATGCAGTGTCTCTGTCCAAGCTACTTCTCAGAGCTTTAGGGCTCTAACCAGGTCTTAAGGGTTGCAGCTGAAATAAGCCCAATGTGAAAAATTATTATTTTACTTCCTCAAGATATCAATTAAACACTGGTTATAAGCTTTGCACTAGATGATGACTTTTATTCCCAAATTATCAAACTTGTTGGGAATATATTGAATGTCACTGTGTTTTAAGAATATATAGACTGTAGGATTATAATTTTCAATGTGTTTAATGATCTCATTTAATCCTCATATCAATCCTACAAGATGATAGTGCTTTTCCAATTTCAGAGTGGAGGAAATAGGGAATCAGAGAGGCTAAGTGATTTACTTAGACCTGTATGGTGCCAGTACTAGAAAATGCAAGTCTTTTTACTTATTAGCAATATTCTTTACACAATACCACACAGGCATAGATTTGGAGACAGAGAAAAGAAGTGGAAAAGCAGAAGATACTGAGAGGAAGGGAATGCACAGATTCATTAAAAATACAGAGGTGGAAACTGACGACGTCTTTGCTTTCCAATACATCACTATCTTTCAGATGTCCAGTCTTTGGTGTTGTCAATTCTGTCAGAGATCCTTAGGCTCTCAAGATTTCGGTGGTGAGCCACTAGATGTAGCCACAGGCTGTTACTGAAGGGTCCTGGAGCTGGAGAGTTAATGGGACTGAGAAACTTACTGCAGCTGCGGTCAAGCCCAGCACCTGTGTTACCATTTCTTTGCTCGGTAATGAGCTCATTCCATGGTCTGAAACGGACCCATCCTATGCCGCGACTGGATGCAAATGACAGCAACTGTGAACGGCAAACATTTGAGGCAGACAGTGGGCTTAGGATCCGCTGTGGCACGGCATCACTAATTGGAATTTGAGTTTTCCCTCTGAGAGCCACCATTGATAGGGCACAGGTCGCAGGGAGAACCTGTTGTGCTCTTTGTGCTACACTTTCTTCTACGCGTTGGCTTGGCTTTTGTACGAGCAAATGTGCTTGAATTTTTAAAGTGCAACACTGAATCATTAGCCAGTAATGCAACCATCAGACCTTGCCAGGGGTTTCCTACACCACTTCTGCACTTCTCAGCAAATGTTTATTTCTGTGGATTGACCACTATTGACCAGGATGAAGTGGTTGCTGCTCTGCCTTTGAGGAAGGAGCCAAGATGACACCCAGGCACACCTACAAAGCTCAGTCATGCTTTTTCTTTAGTTATTTTGCCTAGCACTGCTGTTGTGGACAGTCTACCTAGTTCATTCCTTCCAGAAATAGCCATCCAAATCTGCAATAGCCAAATCAAGATATCTTCATAATACAGCCTTTAAGGTGCAGGCAGGACATTAATCCTCTTGTCTCTTTCTCCTTGAATGTCATGGTTTAAGGGAAAAAATCTGTCTCAGTCAAATATACAGAGCAAATTTTAAAAAAAGTGTAAAGTATTTGTCACTGATAGAAAAATAGTTGCACTTGAGTACACTTGGGGGTCATTATATTTGATGAATATTTTTCTTTTTAAGATTCATAGCTAATATAAGCAAGTAGATCAAAGAGGATATTTAAAATATATCCATATATTGCTTTTTGTTAAGATCTTTAACCCTGGAAAATCATGTCTATAATCGTAGTTCATTATCTTAATTAGATCTTTCCTACATTATCTCACGATTTATTCTCATTACTTCATAGGTGATCAACCTTTCGAAAAGAATGTGAACAGAATTTTCTGATTTTTATTGTGATAGTGTCTTTCTTCTCTTTCAAACTCTATTTAGATCTTTGGGGTGTTAAAATGGTGATGCTATATTTAATTAAAAATTACATTAGAAAGATATTAATATTCATTCCGATGAATGAACACAGGATTAATTCAAGAATTAAAATCTCTGTAATAGCTAATGAGATGAACTATGCTGAGATACCCATAAAAACATAAATGTATCATAAAATGATCAAAAATTTGAAGTTTTTCTTCTTATCATCATGCTCTCTAGATGCAGGCAGCAGGCCTCTTGAGTAGCAGATCACTTCAACATATGTTTGTCCCCAACAGAACAATGGCACCTGGTGGTTCTTGACTGGCCTCTTGCCCTTGATATTATGTTGCCAAAAAGCTAGACAGCAGGTCATTGAATAACATCATTCTGTTCAATGTTGTTTTATTATAATAACATTGATACAGCCACTGGGGCTGGGCCACTGTTTGTTTGGAGTTTGCATGTTCTCCCCATGTCTGCCTGTGTTTTCTCCAGGTTTCTTCCCACATCGCAGAAACATGCACTGTGGTTCATTGGCATGTCTGACTTGTCCTAGTTTTATTGATGTCGTGTGTGTGTGTGTGTGCATGTGTACACATGCACCTTGCAGTGGAGGATGTCTGTCCAGGGTTGATTTCCTCCATGTGTCCTGAGATGCTTCATAAGCATCAGTGCTTTCCTCAGAAGCTCTTTTGTATTCCCTGTAGATACACGTCTGTCACTCTGCCATGCCACTAGATGAGATATACTATGTTGTGTTCAAATCCTGGCCTAGGATGAAGGTGACATACCTCATTGCAATGGTTTTGTACTCAGCTTCTTATATCCAGAAAGTAAAGCACTGAAAGACAAGAGGTAGTGACTTAGTGTAGCTTGTATCTGAGCTGTTGCTCATTGTAATGCACCTGTTTTTGCAAATAACATCTTAATATTTTCTCTTAACTTCAACCTAGATATGGAGAGAAACTTTTCAAACCTATTCTGCTCATATATTCACACTAAAATATTTAGTCATCAGCATAGGCCCTGATAAAAATTTTGTGGGGAGAATGAGAATGCAGTTTAGATCACATAATATATTAGCTAATCTAATCTCGGCTTTGCCATGATAATGAATAAAACCCTGAATCCTGGTGATCTACACAAGTAATATGTATTCCTCATGCATGTGGAATCTGGTGCCTCATCCATCTTCTTTGAATATATAATTGACATACACAATTGTGTAAGTTTAAGGTGCAAATTTGTTGATTTGATATACATATATATATATATATATATATATTGGAAAATGATTACCACCATAGCTTTAGCCACCCTCTTCATCATGTCACATAATTACAATTTCTTTTTGGTGGCATGAACATTTAAGATCTATTTTCTTATTATCTTTCCAGTATTTATACTACAGTATTTTAACTATAATCCCTAGACTCCTCTTATTTCATACATCTACCATCTGGCTCAAATATATTCCAAGGTCACCAGAACAGGGAAAGGGAAAGAGCAAGAGAAGGTTTAGGTGGGATGTTACACATGCTTTTTGCTCAAGTTCTACTGGCATCTGGTTGCATGATTCCAAGTACACTGGTGCATGGTGGCTTGGAAATGGAGAGAAACACAAGAGTCTTATTGTCTGTCTACTTTCTGCCCTTTTAGTTATGGTATTTCTTTTTTTAAGATTTTTTAATTTATACATCTATAAGAACTGGGGTACAGGCCAGAGATGTCGGGGGGTGGGTGAGAGGATTAAACCAGAGACAGAGTGGGGAATAGAACAGGCAGACTGACTGAAATACACTGCTGAGGGGAGCAGCAGGAGAGTCAGGAGAGGTCTGCTCTGCCATGTGGGTAGCTCCCTGGCCAGGGATTGAATTTGTGCTGCAGTGGCTGTGGCGAGCTCCATAGGTTGCGTCTCAATCCCTTGTGCCACCAGGGAGGCACCAGTTATGGTGTTATTATTATTATTATTATTATTATTATTATTATTATTACTCCCTTTTTTATACACAGGACACCTCATCCCAAAGTCTAATCCAGATACTACATCAAGCTCTATGGAATATATGGGCATCTTGGTTCTCTTGATGCTCTTGATTAGGTGACCAATGAACTAAAAGGAAAATAAATATACTCCCTCCTTTAAATATACATTGGTGGGAAAGGGTGGGGCAATATACACTCTTGTTTGGAAAGGGGGAGATTGGGAACTCAAAGCAATGGTGACAATCCGATTGGAAGATACCCATAAAGGAAGTCTCCTTTATAGGAAGGCATTTTATTAGATTTACTGAAGGTGGTGAGTGCTGCTGGATTAGCCTTAGTTCTGATCTGAAATGAGTTCTTTTATTCATTGTTCTCTGTGGCTACAAGCTGTGCCTTCTGAGGTGTTCTTTCTTTCCCATTACCTTCCTTCGGTATCTCTGAAGTGGCTTTTGGGGAACATGGCCTCCTTGGGAGCTGCACAGTTTTCTCACTGAACTTCTTTCTCAAGGAACACTAAGAATCTGGGAGTTGCAAGTTTCCTATGAGAATGCTTTTTTCTTTTTTAGAGCTGATTTATGGTTCCTTTAGTGACACAGTTCCTTCACAAACATAGTAACCTTCTGATCTATTTGATTCCAATAACCTCTGTGTGCCAGTAATCACACCTAAAGTTCTTTTTTGGATAGAGTTCTAAAATCTGCTTCTCATTTCCATGCATTTCTCTCTTTATGGTGGCTACTTGAAAATATCTGAATAATAAATCCACACAATTAATTTGATCCTGGGAAAGTTTCACTGTGATTTTGCTGCAAAGCTTTTTGAGATCCCAAGCCTTACTATTTGGACTCTAGAAGTAAGTCAGTCTTTCAACTTGCAAGTTTCCAAATTTCTGAATGATTCCCATCACTTTCATTTATGTTTGCACACCAGACAGAATTTCCTGGGCTTATTTCATCCTTGTAATATCTTGCCAAACTTAGCTAACAGTCACTTTCAAAATTCTTCCCCTAACTGAGTGGCTTGAAGCACATAGTCAGCCCACCAGATTGCTACAGGAAATAATTTCACCAAATGCTTTCACACTGTATGAAATGGATTACCATTTCCCCAGCCTCCAGTGTTAAATTCCCCACTGCCCTCTGTTTAATTGCTAAGACATTACTTTACATTTTATATTTTCTTGTTGTGGCCTCTTACCACTGATACAATTTCTGATTTTGTTAAGATAGACAAGAATATTTTATGGAAACAAAATACTCCCACCCCAACCCAGTTGTTGAACATAATGAAATTTTATTCCTTCTTTATGCACAGTCTCCAGGGTCCTATTATTCTACAATAATATTCCTATTGTACAATATGCCATCGTTATAAGTTGCCATCTGATCAGAGATAGGTAAATTGTGAGGAAAATGGAAAAGGAGATTCAGGGTGACATTTTGTTTAGCAAACTTGGACTGCATGTTGGTGCTATTGTTCAGGTGTATTTATTTGCATTCTCTTCAATGTGATATGGAAAGTTTAGAGTGTCTGAATCATTTGTTTCTCTCCATTGAGGAGAGCAATGGGTAAGAACAGAGAGAGGAAGGCACTTTATCAGATTTACTGGAGTGAAAATTAGCAAAACATTTATGCTAGTGGATATAGGAAATAGAATCTTCTCTAAGTTGTTATCAGACTTACATATTTTTGCACAGGTAGCTAAATGAATGTTGTACTTTCTTCTGGTGGCTTATTTGTGTAGAACAAACACAGAAGCTTTTATATTTTTTATGGTTCTTGGCCGTACTTTCAGCAACCTTGAGAGCCAGACGTGACTGGAATATTTATTATTTCATTTACTAATATGGAAACAGAGGCACCTGCCACAGTTCTTGACACGTCGAGGTTCTTAAGTAAACTTAGTTGAATGAATGAATAAGTGAACAAAAGAATGAATGAACGGATGGATAGATGGATGAGGTGGATTAAATGACGAGCTCTAGATTTGTTAGTGAGACAATCTAACCAAGTTTTCTAATGTTCCATCCACCCTGACTTGAATCAGCTTCAGAAAGCAGGCTTACACTTCTGCTATAAATATTTTCTTTAGAGTTTTGCTGATGAATTGAAGTTTCATAACAAAAAGAAAGCAGATGGCTTTTGGGAGGGGCTTATACTTGCTCCTTGAACTGTGTTTCTGTTTTGCTTGTTTATGCAGAGTGTGCATGAAGGTTGCCAAAGCCTTAATTTCAAACTGCATCATTTAATAAAACACAATAAGGAGATTTAAGAAGAAAGACTGCAGGGGAACATCCTGCTTATTATCTCTGTAATGAGAAGACTATTTTTTTCTCCCATCAGTTGCCAATGATGGGGTTTTTGTTTCCTTTCATCTGGGTACAATTGTGATATTCAATGAGAGGAGTGCGAAGTGCCACTTTAAAGCCAAACATTCAATTCCTCCCTAATTCACAAGGGAGAGAAGGATCAAGTTGTGCAGCTGGGAGGTGATGCTTCTTCCCAGCAGCTGTCATTGAAGAGACACGTGCAAACCATAGAAGTCATTTGTCACAAGAACCCAGCCAGAATTTGCTATGTGCGTCTTTCTTGCTAACGTGACATGAAATAGTGAAGCTTTCAAAATCAAGTACGGAGGCATTGCTCTGTTGACATGGGCAAAATGAAATGGAGAGCCCAGCAATTATGTGGATAAATCAGGCCAAAAATATCCAACCATTGAGAGAAAAAGTTCCTTTATCTTGAATTATTCAGAGTGACTGTCCATGTTCATCAATTTATCAGGATAATGAATTTTATCCTATACTTTACTTTGTCACTACAGATATATCTCTAGTCTATGAATTTAAATGACTTTGTGATATTTTACTTCACTGGAAATTATAGTAAGAGTTGAATGAGCAAGCACTATGTTAAAAGATTGCTACTGCAGCTATCATAATAGTCCAAGAGAATTTAAACTTCATTATTCAATAGCTAGCAGATATGACTATTGGAATGGGGGTAGAGAGGGAGGTGTGAAATCTGTTGAGAATCAAATGCTTGTAACGAATCTGTCTCCCCCATTTAGCATCCCATTATCCTAAAATATCTTGGTCTGTAGCTCCCGGCTGCTTTTCTGGTCATTTGACAACTGGTTAAATGAGCCTGAAAATTTCATCAGGTTTTATATAAATAATAATATATTAGAGTTATATACAATTGAGTTTACCCCTTTGTATTTTTAATATCCTTTATTTCCATATAAGGAGATAAATATTTAAAATACCCGAAGGATAAGCAAGGTCAGCTTTTATGCTTGCCCATGAATTGGCATTGAGTTTCTTGCTTGGAACTCTCAGCATGCTCCACTCCTTGCCATTCTTCTTGCTTCTGTACACATCCAGAGCCACCAGAGTCCTGGTTAGGAGGCCTGTCATCATCTAGGGGGCAGAGGGAGAACTTCTGAGCATCTGGTACTACATCTGGTGGTCCGGTTCTGCCAGAGTCTCCTATATATTAGTGACAACTCACCACTCAGCAGTTGCAAATCAAGAACATGTTCATGGAAGCAATAGAATACTTTAAGGAATACATGCCTAATATTGACAGACTCTTAAAATAGTTATCATAAAATTACAATATGACGAAGGACCCAGAAGAATTATTCTACTGCTCCTAGTCATAACAATATGTAAAAATTTTATTTTGTGAAATAAAAAGTGTGTGTTTTCTGATCTAACCAATAAATACATTATATGAAATTATCGTGAAAATATAAAAAGGAAAATAAAAATCATGTAGAATTCAATTATCTAGAGATAATCACTTATTATGAATTGAAAGTCTGTGGTCCCTGCTCCCCCAAATTCATAAGTTGAATTCTGGAGACTAAAGTGATGATATTTGAAGATGTAGCCTTCAGGAGATGATAAAGGCAACCCCACCCCCAAAACACACACACACACAGACACACACCACACATACACACACAACCTCTAATCCAAAAGGTCTGGTGCCCTTCTTACAAGAGAACCCCAGAGTTCTCTTTCTGCCATGTGAAGATACAGTGAGAAGGCCAACTGTAAGCCAGGAAGAGAGCTGACATCACCGTCTTGTAAATTTAGCTTCCAGAATTTTGAGAAAATAAACTTCTGTTGTTTAAGTCATCTAATCTATTGTACTGTTATGGCATTCCAGACAAATGTAGACTATTATTTTATATCCTTGCATACTTTAATATGCTTCCAAACTAAAAAATAAATACATAAAAATATGATACTATACTCAATGGTTTAGATCAGTACTGTCCAACAGAAATATATTGTGAATCACATGTTAAAAATATATGGAGGTGAAAATTACTTTAATAACATTCAGTGGCCATGTTGAAAATTTAAAAAAAGTGAAAATTACTTTAATAACATTTTGAATTTGATCCAGCATAACAAAAATATTGTCATTTCAGCATGTAATCAATTTTTTTTTAAATTCCTCTGGATATATAGTTTTTACATTCCAAGTCTTTGAAATTTGATGTATAGTTTACATATACAGCACATTTCATTTTCAACTGGTCACATTTCAATTGCTACTGCCACTATATCGTGCAGCGCAAGTTAAGATCAGGGACATGTACTCCTGTTTTGGTTGGGTTCTGTGCTTTATTTGCCAAATGCCCTGGCAAACTTTTTTTATTAGCATCAAAGTGTTGTCATGCTGCCTAAATGATATGCTATGTAAAACATGTGCACTGCATAATTATGGTCCATTTGATTCCTCACAAAAATGCCACATTGATTTGTTATTCTTGACAGAGAATGAGAGCAGGAAGTAGGCCACATGAAGATGACTACAAAAGAAATTCAATAAATAACTTTATTGAATAAATTTTGTCAAAAACTATTTTATAGTTATTGTATACGAGTCCTTATTGTATAATAAATGCTAATTTGTGTATTTGAATCCATTTTCTTACCTAATGATACTTTCCATAAAGTCTAAATTTATAGAACATGCTAGAAAGTGAAGTGTGTTGCCATCAAAGGTCATGCGATGAAGTGGGTGAGTGCGCGTGCTTTTGGAAAAGTACACAGGGGAGAACACACTATCACAGAAATCTTCCAGGTATGAGATGCACCTTAAGCTGAATTTCAATGTGAAATGGGTTGTCTCAGGTAAGTGTATGTAATGGTGACCTCGGGCCAAATACTTGTAATGTTGAATGATGAAGAATCTTTTAATTTCTAAGTTGATGTGCATCATATTACCCCAACCACTGCTGAATTAAATAGCCATTTCATTTATTGACAGGCTCAGCAAAAAGGCTACAAAAATCAATTCTGAACATGAATTATGGCATTTCTTTGAATATCAACCATTTCTGTTGTTTCTGATATTTGTACCCTGATATCCTCCGTTTCTGAGTGGTAGGTTATTAATGAATTCCGGTTGCACCTTTTTCTGTGCTTGTTATAATTTTTGTCAGAAAGATAATAGCAGTTCCTGGCACAATAACCTTTCCAACAGTCTGTAGCTTGATTTGCTGACAATTCCTATCCTCAGTTCCTATAACTAGAGAAGAGGTGAAGAGGAAGGGTTGATCAAGGGACAGAGTATAAAAAAAGTTTAAATAAGTAAATCATTAAAATGCTGTTATCTTCCCACATGACAAAGATATTAACAAGAAGAGGAAATAGTATCATGAAAGCATTTTTCATGAAATGAGTGTAGTGGAATTGGGGAAGAGGAAATTATGTCGACCTACTTGCATTCATTACAGTCTGAATGTTGGTCTTTTGTAGTTAGCTTCATGTGTCCTAGTTCCTGCTCTCATTCTCTGTCGAGAAAAGCAATCAATATAGCATTTTTGTGAGGATCTAAATTGGCCTTAAAGCTGTGCTCTTTTAAAAATACTACGGTTACATGCGTCATTTTTAAATGTATTCAGTGGAATCTAATAGCACAGAGATTTGATAGCCACCATCATTCGTTTGAAATTACTAGAACAAACTCTTTTTGAAGAGTTAGTCATTTTACATAGTTCTCTTTTCTCACTTTCCCTGTAGAATTTTATCCCAATGAAATACATATATTTTGACAGCATTTACTGATCATCCTATCTTATTTCTGTGCTGCCAACGTATATTTACAAATTGGTTAAATTTGCACTTAAAAGTGGTTAAAATTTCCCCTCCTATCATAAGACTCTGTGTGTTACATGGTTTTCTCTACCGAGTTTTAACATTATTAACTAATAACTTATAAAAACAAAGTGAACATACTAATTTTTTGGTATGTTGTTATTGAACATAAAATATTATTCAAAGCTCATTTCTTAATGAGAAGGATTGTGTTTGTGTGTGTGTGTCTCATAAGAAGGGGAATTTACAGGGTTTCATTAAAAGAATTCTTGGAGAGCAATACTTCAAATTGTCTCTTAAGACAACACACCTTATGGAGGTAGTTATGGGTGGGAGATGTGCTTTTCTTTTGTAACATGGTAAAAGAACAACTGTGGAAAGGGAGTAGAGTGAGGAAAGGAAAATACAAAAGATATAGAAGCAGGGAATTCTAATACGTTTTAGGAAAGATTTTACCATTGTTTGGAAGCAGAGAAGAGGATGAGAAGGTTGAGTTTCTAAACATTTTCGTACTGATATTTTCCTTTGGAATAATCTGGAAACTCCAGTGGTCAGCAATCCCTCTTGGAAGACCTGGATTATAACTTTCCCAGGATTCTTGGTAAAACATTGATGAAATTGAAGAGTTTGAAAAAGAAAACCACCTTCAAGCTCTTCATTTTCTAGGTACAAGGACTGTGTTTGACAAGGAACAAACTCAGCAGTGTACTGTTTGAAAAAAAAACACCCTGGTTTTGGGGATTGTTGGTCTGGATTTGTGGTTTTGTCACTCGTTAAAACTCAAATGCCAGCCTTTCCATTAGTGAAACTGGGATCATCTGTAGATAGATGTTACAGAGTTGCTGTAAAGTTTCAGTGAAATAATGAAGTTAAAACATTGGACTATAAAACATATAGCATGTGCTCAATAAACAATAAAAAAAAGTGTGTTTGGTATTTACTTTCAGCAAAATTCTTCAGGTGAAGGAGGAGCTCAAAAATACCTCAAGGTGAGTCTCAGATAACTCACAGAAGCCACTAGGCATTGCCCTGCTGACCTGTAGCTGGGATGCTCTCACTTATTAGTCATTTTTCAAAAAAAAAAAGGAAACAACAGCTTTCTGCTCTCCCAAACGGTGCTTGGAAAGTTGTAGACATTTTCTCAGCCATTTGTGAGCACAAGATGATATATGCAACAGCCACTTAGAGAGAAGGCCTCTTATTTTAGACACTTATCAGCCGAATACAATGCCCAACAAACAGCTAGAAGGTTTCATCTCACCAGAGAAGAGCTCCTGCTTTGAAATGTTTTCAAAGTTTCCATGACAAAATATTCTTTCACAGTCTCTGCATCAGTGAGCTGCTTTGTATTTCTAGTGCAGCTAAGCAATTAAAAGAAGATGAATAGATGTATTCCGGCATGTGTGATAACAAATGGCATACTTAAGGTGACAAGGTTTTCTGTGTTAACTGGCTTTGCAGTCGCTTGCAAGTTTTTGAAAAATATTCCCTTTTATTGGAAGTTTTTCCCTCCTTAATCTCAGCTTAAAGGCCATTTTTCTCAAAGCAAATTGGAGGACGACTTTTCAAGTCATCTTTGATGGGACAAAAATATATGTACATATTCCCTCTGTGCAAAGGAGTTGCTTATTTTTTACGATGGCTTAAAATTGACTGAAGTTTTAGGCATCAAGCTGTTCAACATTACAAAAGATGCTTATCTTGTTGAAGATGAGGAGACTACTGCAGGAAACTGAGGTCCTGTGTTTCCTTCATGGTTTATGCTTTGCAGTAAGGTATAGAATTCTTGAAGGGACAGTCTTCAAGGATCTAGGATTCAGGATATTTTTGGATTTAGACCAATCCCAGGAGGAAGGAATAATGAGAATTTAGATATCATTTTGGGTGCAAATGGGTGAAAAAGAAGCAGACGGCCCTTTTAATATAATCTTATTTCATTGTTTTATATTCTCTTGCTCTTTTGGAAAATTTACCTAGCCTGGATTTTGATTATTTGAATTTATATTTATTAAATCTGATAGTGAGCATTCTAGGGAATACTAACCTTCTGCTTGTTTATGTACTGCTCTTCAGCTTCAGGAAACAGGCATTGTGGTATAAGGTAATAGACACTGACGTAGAGGAAAACAAACCTGGATTCAGGATCTTTCACACTTTTGGTTCTGTGACCTTGGACAATTTGCTTGGCTTTATTTAAGGAGCAGTTGCAAATATAAAAATGGGGCCAAAGGGTCAATTACATTTTCTCAGACTGGTGAGAGCTTTTCTTTACCATCGGCTAGATGGGGATTTGATAGACCTCTTCCACTTCATGACTGTGAAGCCTTGGGAATTTCATTTAGTCTTTGTAACAGGCTTGCTAATTTCCTTTCTTAAGGAATAATTAAATGTTAAAATAATAACTTGTATTTTTTAGTAACTATAATAGTGATTGTAGGGGTATTGTGAGGATTGAAAGTAATGCATGTGCTCATATTGGCTGAGTAAATAAAATAAAGAGTAGCTCCTATTGGCTGAGAACTGTTATTTTTTTTTTTAAATGTGCATTCTAAGCTCCTTAATAAAGACTTATCATAAAACATTGGAATGGGACCCAGATTCATCTATTTTAAATTTCTCATTTTACACATTGGAAAAAACAAGAACAAGTGGAGATTAAGTGACATGCTCTGAGTCCCACATCAATATCCTATCTCTGACTCCAGCTCTGTAACACAGAGTGCATGTAGCTCACTCAACGAATATGCTGTTTACTCCAAGAAATCCCAAATATAGTATTTTGCCTCCAAATTAGTGAACTTGCCAAAAACATTTTTTTGCTGTTGGGGAAAGTGATCTTTCTGATCATGGTATTCTCTTTCCTGCCTAAAATAGCAATTTTTTCATGGTAAATAAAGAAATGGACAAATAAGATAGAGGGTTCAACCTTCAGCTGGAAAGTAAAGGCATTTATCAAGGTAAAGTCCTTTGTCTAGTGAGAATCCATCTGTGCCCTTCAGTAAATGAAAAAATATCCGCAGACCACTCAGGAGTCGTGATGGATTTTTTACATTGAATGCTTACATTTTGTGTTCCAGTTCTTATCCTCTTCATAGAAGATGTTTCCAGCTTCCTCAAACCATGATTCCTCTAAGAATTATTTCTAGTGTACATTCACAGTATGAAACGTTTTGTTCCTTAGTTCCATTTTAGGCACTTCACTTCATTTGACTGAAACTAAGTGTTCCCAATGGGAAAAAGGGAAAATGTGAAAATTCAATCATAAAACAAATAAGTATTTTATGACCTGCACTTTGTGAAGTTACCTGGCTGTGTGTTCTACCTAAATGGTGTCTTTAAACATAATGAATCTTGCTGTCTGATAGAATGTTCCAGGAGGTTAGAGCTCTACCCAGCTATTTACAATTCTAAAGTGAGAACATTAAATGACAGAATGCCTTCCAGTGTTGTTATGGCCTGCAGGGTAAACACATCTTGCCATTCACAGATCTGTGCATGTTGTCTTTTAAAGATATCCCCTTTCGGGCATCCCTGGTGGCACAGGGGTTAAAGTCTCAGAGCTATAAGCTATCGCCAGCCACTGTTGTCTCAATTCAATCCTTGGCCAGGGAGCTACCCACATGGCACAGCAGACCTCTCCTGTCTCACTTGTTGCTCCCCTCAGCAGTGTATTTTTTTTAAAGATTTATTTATTTATTTATTTATTTATTTATTTATTTATTTATTTACACAAGCATTGGGTATAGTCAGAAGCATGGGAGGGTGAGAGAATTCACAAGAGCCAGAGCAGGGAACAGAACAGGCAGACTGACGAAATGCACTGCTGAGGGGAGCAGCGGGCATGGCAGGAGGGGTCTGAGTACCATGTGGGACCCTTGCCTGTGGCTGGGGATTGAACCAGTGCTGCAGAGGCTGTGGGCAGCTTCGCAGCCCAGTGCTCAACCACTGCATCACCAGGGGAGGCCCAGCAGTGTATTTGAGGAGATCTGCCTGTTCTGCTCCCCACTCTGTCTCTGGCAAATCCTCTCACGCCCTACACCTCTGGCCTACACCCCAGTTCTTGTGTGCATACATAAGTAAAATAAATCTTTCAGAAAAAATAAATAAAGCTATCCCCTTTCTCTGTTACCCTCACTCCCCACTCTTCACTTATACAGTGGAAAAGAACCTTATACAAAGGCACAGAGAACAAATACTGTAAGAATTTATTGTTAAAGCATGTTGAGGCTGAAGCTGTAATGTTTACCCATACTCTCCAATCTCCATCTGAATAAACAAAGTGGTATCTTGGGATAGGCTGCTCCACAGATAACGAGTTTGAAACTCATTCATCCTGAGAAATTTCAACTGATATAGTTTGCCTATCAAATGGATTTAAAATTGTATTGTCACTGCACTGCTTTCCATGGTGATTGCTTCTGCTCTGCGGTTCCATGCCTCAGTAGACGGTTTGATTGTATATATATCTGCTGCTTTGTTCATACGATTCTGTTTGTAATAGTCTGTAATGTACAACCCTGCTATCCAGTAATAAAGCTGAACATAATCCCTTTCGTGCTTTTAACTTAGCAGTTTATTTGTTTCTGGTACTGTTTTCTGAGAGTAAATGAGGATATCCTTTTTGCTGATGACTCATTTTCTTGCTTTTTCTTTTGTTCTCTTTTCCCTTCCTCCTTCCCTCTGTCCCGTCTCTTCTTTCTTTGATCTATGAGTCTTTCTTTCACCATTTGGGTTTGATGAATATTTCTGCTGAATTTTTGTGAAGAGAAGATAAGTTATCAATGCCTTTTCTCCTTGTTAATGGCTTCAGTGGCCCATCATTTATTATCTGAGTGCTATGTGGCTTGAATAGACTGTAGAGTGGATGAGGTAGCCTTTCTCTTGGTGATCTGCCCCCAACTGTCAGGGAATAGTCTTGGATCTTTGATCGAAATCAAGGACTGTCATTTGCCTCATACTTCATTGGTTCCAAGAAGGAGGTCAGGATTATTTTCCCCTGAAAGAGAATCAGCTATATTTCCTTCAAATGCCTAGATTTCACTCTCAGGCTCAATTATCTATAAAAAGAGCTTTTATAGCAAAGAGACTTCACCACGGAGAAATGATGTTAAGTCAAATGGAATATAAAGAAAACCATATTCCAAACTGTCTCTGATAAGTAATTTAATATTAACTGAATTCTGCAGTTTTAGAATATAAAAGAGAAATAAAAAATAACTCTGCTGCTTTCTCGGGGGAAAGATTGCTAAGCTGCCTTGCTGAGGTTGGCCCCTGTGTCCTTTCTACAAAATCACCCTCTTAACTACACTCTCTGACTAAAATCCTTAAACATCAATATCTGTATTACAATTTTATTATATTTGATGCTGACTTAAAATGAGTAGGTGTAGAACATCATTGAATTTCATAAATGGGCAGCTATACACAGGTTGAACTGGTTTTGTCTGGATGTAGGGTGAGGTAGAAAGACTATGTGTATAGAAACTAGAGAGGCAAAATCACCGATGTGCAAACAGAGTAGAAAACAAGTTAGGAGACTTTAAAAGTCACTTCATTTCAAAGTTAATTTCTTAGAGTAAACTTCTTTGACTATCTAGCCAAAAATAAAACCCTTCGTCACTCTCCACCCCTCACTGTTATTTTTCATTATGTATGTTATATAGGCTAAATGTATAGCATAATGTATATTACATGCTAACTACATATTCAATGCATATATATTTCTTCTGTATGAATTTTCCACTAGAATCCAAGCTCAGTGAAGGCAATTGCTTTGTTTGGCTCATGGTTGTAGATGCAGCACCTTGAAGAGTACCTGGTGCTAAATAAATATTTGTTGAATATGAAAATTGGGAAATATAAATAGTTTTGTCACATTGTAACCAGAGGGCTTAATTAGGAGCATTGATTACTAGTAATTCTCCAATTCACTCAACATTTTTTGGGATTTATTTAAGATCAATGGTCTGTTGGTGCATATGTGATATTAGAAATAATGCAGACCTTGAAAAAACAGGTGGAAAAGTACATGTCTTTTAAACTGTAAGAATTTCCAGTGGAGTTTACTGCATTTAGAGATGTCAAGGTGGGTTATCTCTTTAGAGAGGAAAATGTAGCATGAGTATGAGATTTAACAATACTTACTGAAAATATGTAAAAATATCTAATATTTCATGGACAATAATAGCATTTCTATAGCATCAAGTAGTGTTTTAAGTAGTTTCCACTTATTAGCTCTTTTAATCAATCTGATTAGAACAATCTAATCATCTAATTAAACCTACTCCTTCAAGTAAGTTTTGTCAGTAGTCTATGTTGTATAATGAAGGCTTTGCCTTTCTTCCTCTTTCTTGGGAGGGATCCTTTAAACCCTTATAATCTCAGTCCTCGCTGGTTGTGCAAGGGGTTAAGCACAGTACTGTGAAGCTGTCCGCAGCCTCTGCTGCACAAGTTCGATCCCCAGCTGGCCAGGGAGCTACCCACGTGGTGCAGCAGACCTCTGTTGTCTCGCCCACTGCTCCCCTCAGCAGCGATTTCAATGGATCTGCCTGTTCTGCTCCCCACTCTGTCTCTGGTGAATCCTCTCACCTCCCACACATCTGGCTTGTACCCCAGTTCTTGCATGCATAAATAAATAAATCTTAGAAAAAATAAACCCTTATAGACTCTGTGGCGAGCTTTGTTATCTATAGTGGCCCTGATAGTTTATGCTTATGAATGACTCATAGTGCCTAGATAGTTTCAGGATGGGAGCTATGTATGTCAGAAAATCCAACCCTATGATTGGAGGGTTGGGGCTTTGAGCCATGGAATACCCAGACTTTTAGGAGAGTAGTTGGGTCTGGATATTGAGTTCAAATATGTGGCAGCCATTGGTTCAGACAACCATGCCTACAAAATGAAATCCCAATAAAACCCCCCATGAAAGCTGGAGTGAGCCAGCTGATGTATCCTGACTCCACAGGGAGAAGACATGCATGTTTTGCACTTGGGTCCCTACCAGGCCATACCCTGTGTGGCTGTCCTTTTTGCTGGTTCTAAGTTGTACCCTTTTGCTATGATAAAACTATAATAGTATAGCATTTTCTAAGTTCTTGGAGTTGTGTTAACAAATTATCAAACCTGGTCATGGAGAAATCCTAAATTTGTAGCCAGCTGGTCAGAAGTGCAGGTGGCCTGGGACCCTGCTTATGATTGGTGTTTGATATGAGAGCATTTTTGTGGAGACCTGAGACTTAACCTATGAAGTTTTTCCTAACTCTAAATTGTTGGTACAAAAAAATTACATTATAGTCCCACTCTGGCACACGGAAGTCCTTTGTCCAAACCCTTACAACAAGCATATGGCAATATCAGAAAGTAAATCAAGGCCATCTACATAATGTTTTCTCCTTATCATTATGTTATTGTCTTTCTTAACTGAAGAGCTCTTTTCAGTTTTAAATAGATGTAAGATTGGTGTGAATCAGTTGAAATGTATTACCCTGCGAATACTTTGATTTTGAACTTTTGGCCTCCAGAACTGTGAGAGAATATTTTTATTGTTTTAATTACTCAGGTTATGGTAATTGGTTACAACAGCATTAGGAAATTAATGTAGTATTTCAAACTTAACATGACCCAAAGGGAGCCCTTGACCTATTTCCACCCCAAACCTGCTTCCCCTTCATCTTGCTTTCTCAACAAGTGGCAGCCATAAGCATCTTCTGGCTGAAAGCAAAGATTGAGGAATCATCTTTGATTCCTCTTTTCCTTGCCTCTGATCACTAGTACTTTAGATCTACCTGTCGCCTTATCCTCAAATGAGATCCACCTTTTCCACCTCTAATTTTCTCCAATTCCATTGTTACTGCCCTGGTCAGAACCACCATCAGCTGTGGCCTGAACTTAATAAAATCCAAAACTTAATAAAACCCAAACCTCTTACTCTGGTTTACAAAACCTTACATAATATAGGTGGTGCCATCCCATCTAAATTTATCTCACCTCACTTTTACTCTCTGCTTTAGGTACACAGATATTCTTTTTTGTTTTGCAAATAGACCAAGTCATTTTTTTTTTTTTTCAAATGCATTAAAATATATGGCACCAGACCAGCTCATTTCCCCCTTAGGTCTTTGTACCAGTTGTTTCCTTTGCCTGGAATGCACAGCCCCCTGCTCTTGATAGAACAAGTTTCTTCTTATAAATTTTATCTTAACTTTATTGTCAACTCCTGTAAGAGGCTTTTTTCTGATCCTCTGGTTTAGCTAGCCTTCTTGATATTTATCTTCTGACACATCAGCCAATTAAAATTCTTTGCATTGCACCCATGATTATCTAATATTTTCTTCTTTGTCTGTCTTCCCTCACTTGAATATAGGCTCTATGAGAACAGGTAACTTGCTTGACTGGTTGACCATTTCTTTGCTAATTCCTGTCCTAAATAGTCTTTGGTGTATGAGATGAACTCAGAAAATATTTATTAAATATGAATAACTCCTATACTCCTTGTCCTTTCGCCATGCCATGTAACAAATATTGACATAGGTTTTCAACCACTGGGCCTTGAAGGCTTTGGCCAATCAGTTTAAGAGGAATGAATGATTATTTCGTATGCTCCTTTTTTTCTTTAACAGAGTTGTTCATCTACTCTAGGTCCATTACTAGGTTTGTAGCTTTCCCCCTGCTGTTGAAATATATTGAACATCTCATTGAGATGTTTACTTTGAAGGAAAAAAAATATTTTTTTCCCAAAAAGTGATTGGAAGCTCTAAAGTTGTTAGTATTTTGGTAGAGGAGTATTGTTGTATAAGATGAATGAGTAAATATGCTGTTAATGATACTTATAAGCCATTAAGACCTATTGAGGCTTACCCACTTCAGCTATTTTATTTATTTATTTATTTATTTTTTAAAAGATTTATTTATTTATTTATACAAGCACTGAGTACAGTCAGAAGCGCGGGAGGGTGAGAGAATTCACCAGAGCCAGAGCGGGGAGCAGAGCAGGCAGAAGGACCGAAGTACACTGCTGAGGGGAGCAGCGGGCGGCAGGAGAGGTCTGCGTGCCATGCGGGACCCTCCTCCGGTGGCCGGGGAGTGGCCGGGGAGCAGCCGGGGATCGAACCGGCACTGCAGAGGCTGTGGGCAGCTTTGCAACCCAGCGCTCAACCGCTGCGCCACCAGGGAGGCCCACTTCAGCTATTTTAAATTACCTATACACAGTGAAAATAATTTTTATAATTCAATTGATAGTTTCAGAAATTTATAGTTATTAGAAAACAATGAAAAATTAATAAGTAAATTTTTGAAAATAGTTTGTCTTTTCAAGAAGCAGTAAGATGTATTTACTCTTTCTATATAAAATAAATATGAATTTCAAATCATTATCAATTTAATTCAGTTTTCAGAAGCTGAACTTTAGGTTAATGTAAAAGTACTTGATAAATTCATAGAATATCTTAGCACAAGTGATATCCTAATAACTAATATCCAGACACAAAATGGCCTGTTTTTACTTCAGAGAAACATTATTTGAAATGTTTGAAATAAAAATAAAAGAAAGAATATTTGAGACATGTGAAATTATGTGAAGTTTAAATTTCCATGTCCATAAAAGATAACTCTGTTCACTCACCAATATGTTGTTTCTGGTTGCTTTCCCAGTACAATGACAGCATTGAAGAGTTGGGAGAGAGACCATGTGGCCTGCAAAACCTAGCAATTTATTCTTTAGACTTCTATAGAAAAAGTTTTGCTGAAGCCTGGCCTAACATGAATAATATTTTTATCATTCTGTTCATCTTAAATCAAAAAATACTCAATCAGTATTTTCTTGAATCTAAGAACTGTTGCCTTTCAGTATAAGAACAGTAACAAAAACAGATGTTAGAAAATGGAGCTAACCATATTAACTGTAACAGCACTCATCTCTAAAACCTGTTAGTCAAAATGTTCTTCCCTAGACTATGTGAGATCAGGGGACAGTCTTTGTTAAGGCATCTATTTGTATTTAGGTATAAAATTCAATTGAACATGTACTTGAAATCCTGGGTTTTGTGACATACAAATGAGCCACAAGTCCCTACTCTCTAGGAGTTCCTGATGAAGCAACAGTTTCATATTTTAATTTAATCCCCACCCAACTCAACAAAATACTTATCACAGTTATAAAGGTGAGGAAACAAATACAAAGATATCAGACAATTTATGTAAGATACCCTGAAACACCAGAATTCCTGTGTTTTTCTCTGGATCACATTAACACAGTAATGAAAGATATAGAGCGAGTGGGTAGGGAAAAGGTAGAACCCATAGATCACCCAGCCCCTGCAGGGGAAATCAGACAGAGAAGTCTAAGCCAGAATGAATTCCCTGCCCATGTTGTTTCTTTCGACATCTAACAGATTCTCCCATATGTTCTGGCTTTAACAGGACAGTGGGTCAAGCACAGGGGCCGTAGGGAGTGGAAGGGCATCAGACTGGAGTCTGTCCTTTAGCAAATATATTTCAATGGATCACAGACACCATACCAACTTCCCCATTAAAAAAAAAAATCTCAAAATAGACTCAGTGGAACCCTGTAAAGTGTAATAATATAAGGAAAAACGGTGGGGTGCTGAGAGAAGCTGTGAAGTCTGACCTTTCTCAGATGTGGATGTGATGACATACTTCCATTCCAGGTGGAGAATAAATTCCTGTAATGATACATGCTGCTGTCCTGTGGCGCCCACATGCGCCTTACAAATGAGCGTGCTGCCAGAGCTCAGAGCAAACGGGTTATGCACCCACTGATGGTCACCTCTCTGGCTCTCGCTGGAAAGGCAGCTCAGCAGAATAATTGTCTAGATCGCAGAGGATGCCGCCGTTAGAAGGAAATAGCTCCTCCCTCTGGCCTGAGCCATTCTTGCAACATAGGAAAATAAAGAGAAAATGGGGTTGTGTGGTCTGAAGAGCAGGGAGAGAGGAACATAAACTCTGGTCCCACATTTCTTGGAACAGGCTGGTTCAGATCACTTTTCCTATAACACACGTGGACTCGGTTGTTTGTTTCATTCTTCTGTTCATTTCAGCTTCAATAATTTTTTTTTTTTTTCCTGGCTCTTGTCCACTCCTATCCCCACCAGGATGACCCATCCCAATTAGAACACACATGATTTTATTAAATGAGATTTTCTAGAATCAAATTAGAAAGCATAACCTCAAATAAAGTTCAATCTCACAGAAGAAGAATATTCAAGAATGGTACAGTAAACATTTTGAAAACCATTACTTTGATTTATATATTAACTTTTTGTCACTTGTGTGTAGATGTGCTTGCTCTAGCTTGCCATTCAATGTAAGAACAGCTCTCCTGGGAATATGGACTATGGCTCTGAAGAGTTGGATGAGATCCTAAGCATTCCCTTCTCATGCATGCCAGAAAAAAATTATATATATTTGTGTTTAATCATGCACATATTTTTTTTTTTCTGGTCAATTTGAGACTTAGTTACAAACTTCCAGTCTTCATGACACCTTCCCTTTTATCTGTGTCTTCCAACTAATGAACATTTTTTTAACATAACCAAACATTACTATGATACTAAAAATAGTTAGCATTAAAATAACACTAAGAGTCTAATATAATCTTCATAATAAATATTTCACAATTGTTCTAATAATATCTTTCATAGGTTAAACATTCTTTTTAATTAAGAAACCCAGAATCAGGTTAAGAATCATGAATTGCATTTACTTGTCATATTTCTTCTTGGTCCTTTAATCTAAGGCAGTCCTCTGGCCCCTTTTTGCATTTTTTAAAGAGGTAAGGTTAGTTGATTTGCAGATCATCTTTTCTTGAGATTTGTTTGATTGATTTTTTATGATTTCTATTCAACATTTTTTATTTTTTTCAGGAATACTATAGAAGTAATGTTGTGTCCTCCTTAGTACATCTTTTTGAAGACCCACTGGTTCACTCTGTCTATGATTCACCAATTAAGTTTGATCATTTATGTAAGATGCAATCTATTAGATTTCCCCACTATCAAAAGCAACTTCTTCTTCTTCAATAATACTTCATGCATATTTTGACCTTTAGTGTTAATTTTTACCTGAATCAGTTATTATATATGGTGTTTTGCCTATGGTTATTTTCTAATTTTATCAGTCCTACTACATTTATTATTTAGGATGCCACTGTAAAGAGGAACAGTTTTTCTCCTCCCACCACTTAAAAATTATTTTAAATTATAACATGCACGTATTATACACATAATTTATATCCCCATGGACCCATGGATTTGAAAACAAAATTATTGTGTTATAACTGGCTTATGGCTTTCTTCATTATAATCTTCTAATAAGAGTTAATTTAATTTAAATCCACACTAACTTAGTCCTGTTGTTGGGAATCTGAGATCTGTGTGATTGTGAATCTAATCTGGATAACAGCTCTCCTGGGATATATAACACTGACTTTTAAGAATTGGAAGATATATTTAGCATTATCTTTTCATTTACAGTAGGAATGGTCAATATAATATCTTGCATCCAATGTGGAGACTGTCTATACTTCCGCTTTCTCTGGACTGCCTACCTTCCCAATCAAGATGCCCTTATGCATATAATTCACCACACATCTTCTGCCATCTGGTGGTAGGTTACTGAGCCTACAAGAAACCATCAGGCAGACAAAGCCCTTAAATATTTGGAGACCAAAGCAGGGCCTGTATTGTCCAATATTTTCTACATGGCAAAATGATAGAGTCTAATCAGCAGGTCATTTATTTTTCTTTGCATGTAAATCTTTCCTTTGAAATGTATGTGAGTTTCTGGAAGAGGAAAGAAGGGTGGAAATATTTATGGGACTCTGTGCTGGGACCTGTTGCAAATGCTATATTAAACCTCAAGAAACTCCATGAAGTAGACACTGTTATTTTCACAGGTCATGCAGGTTGTATGTGGTAGAACCAAAACCCAAACCAAATTAAGTTGACTTTGAAGCTTCTGTTTTTCCCATTTACTGCATGAATTCTAAAATGTGTGTGTGTGTGTGTGTATGTGTGTGTAAGAGAGAGAGAGAGAATGCTATTTTATTATAAGTAGAGGTTTCCCAAATCTCAGATGAAGTTAATTGGGTTATAAATAATAAAAATGTAGTAGGACATAATATCATATACCTTTTAGGTAATTGCTATTTATGGATATCAGGTCTTTTCATTTCTATAATAAGTTTAAGGGAGACAGAGTAGGGTCAAATATTTAAGGGTCTAGATTTTTTGTAATTGGACCTGACTGTTCAGATTTGTCCAAGTCACTTACTTGAGTGTGTGAATCTTAGGTGCCACTAAGCTTTAGGTTTGTCATATATATAATGGGAATGTGTACAGAATCTTTGGTTTATGGAGTTGTAAACATTACTATATATGTAAAGTGTTTAGCTCCAAATCTGACAGAAGTTGTGCTCAGTAACTGATGATGATTGCCATTTTAAATTATGAGAGGAGTAGGAACCCCTTCAGTCCAGTAAATATCTCTCAGATCTGAGATTTTTCTTGATGCCTCTTCTTGGAGTTGAAGCAATAAGTTAATCTTGCTTTTCTCCTTGACCCTACTTCACATTTAAATTGAAGTGGTTCTTGGCTAAACAGTTCCTGGGCTTTAGTACCGGTTAATCAGATATATGAAAACTCTTAACTTTCTTATTTCCCAATTTCTTGCTGATGAGCATCACCAGAAACCAGATGATTTGATTAGAACAATTGCTTGAGGTAATTGGGATTTAACCTGTGACACCTTTAAATATTTGGAGGGTGTGTTTATTTTAGGTGACATTTGTAAGGCAGATTTTGATATTTTTATCAACATTATAGACAAAGAAACAGAGACTCGTCTTTCATTGCTCCAGTATTTTGAGTGTGTCTTTATTTTGCATGTACATGTGTAACTTTCCTCTCATATAGAATTACATGATATTTTCATTATTTGATACAATTATTATCAAGTTACGTTTTGTCACACTTTATAAGGTATACAAGGGTAGAAGAAAAAATAAAAATACATGTGTCAAGCATTATACCACGTATAGGCAATGCAAAATTAATAAGATATGGTCTGTTTCCTCAACTGACTGATTTCTCTCTTCATAATGGGTTATATATTCTGGTTTTTCATTCCTAGTAATTTTGGATTGGATGCAGACCTGTGAATGGACACAGTGCAGGTTTTCTAGGATCCAGCAGACTGGGTAAAGGAGGAGTCAGAGTCCTCAGTGGTTTTGCAGGTTTTTGTTGGGATTACCAGGTACATGGCAGGCAGGAGTACTGGGGGGGTGAGGGGCTGGCAGGCCTGGCTGGCAGGCCTCCCAGCCCCCAGCAGGTCTTCACTCTATGGGCTCTCTGGCCTTCTCTCGGCTTCTTCTTCTCTTGCTTTTCTCTCGGCTTCTGCTTGGGCTTCTATTGGCGTCCCTGTGACGCCGCCCTTAAAAAACACAGTCTTAGCCCAGGTGAATCCCATCTACCTATGCCCACACCCTATTCCAGGTGCCCGCCATCAGGCATGCATTCAGGATCGCAAGGATCCATCATCTATCCTGATGGCGGGAGGGCAGAAAAGCCTGACCTTTTTCCTTACCCTACAGTCATCTTGTTGGTCAATATTTTTGTATTTCTCTAAATATTCACATACATAGCTTTAGGGTGCAATAAAATTACTTGGAAACATGTGAACCTTTTGAGTCTTGTTTTCACAATTTGGTGAAAACAACTCCCTGTCCTGAAACACTTTATTCAAATGAATGTGCTGAATACTTGAGGGAGATGGATGGAGATTTCCAGGCTTCTCTCTTTGTGTAGATCTCTCCTTTCAGGTACTTGTCCTACAAATACATCTGGCTGTTTTTTCTGGATTCTAATCTTGATCTCTTCAACTGAAAGTCTAATGGACTCTGCCTGCTTTCCCCCTTTTTGATGGTAGCATGGAAACTCTCAAGCCAGAAAGCCGGGGCAATCATGAGGCTAATCACTTCCTCTCTCTCCAGGATCATTGTCCTTTTTTGACTGAAGTCAACAGTCTTGAACATGATTGTTTCATATATTTGTACCTTTTTCTTATTTTAGGTTATTTTGTTACTCTGTATTGTTGGAAGCAGAAACCCCCTCTTTTAGTAATTTAGAGAAAGTACTTTGGCTTCTATTTTTTTTTTTTAAGATTTATTTATTTTAATTTTTTATACAAGCACTGGGTACAGTCAGAAGCGTGGGAGGGTGAGAGAATTCACCAGAGCCAGAGCGGGGAGCAGAACAGACAGACTGATGAAATACACTGCTGAGGGGAGCAACGGGCGTGGCAGGAGAGGTCTGCGCACCATGTGGGACCCTTGCCCAGTGGCCGGGGATTGAACCGGCACTGCAGAGGCTGCGGGCAGCTTCGCAGCCCAGCGCTCAACTGCTGCGCCACCAGGGGAGGCCCTATTTTTTTTTTTTAAACAATATTTTCTTACCCCCACCCCCTCAGTTTGGCTTCTATTGTTTCTGATGATAAGTTGGATTCACTCCTGTTATTGTTCTACTATGTGAAATAATTTTTTCTCCCATGATAGCTATTAAAATATATTTAAAAAAAATTTTTTTTTGCGTCGAACAGCTGGAGTATAGGCCAGAGGTGCGGGGTAGGAGGAAGAGTAAGAGGATTCATTAGAGACAGAGTGGGGAGCAGAAAAGGCAGATCTACTGAAATACATTGCTGATGGGAGCAGTGGTGAGACAAGAGAGGTCTGCTGCGCCATGTGGGTTAGTTCCCTTGCTGGGATTGAACTCAGGCCTTAGGGGAGGCCCTCTAATATGTATTTTTGATGTTCAGCTGTTTTGCTGTACTGTGCCTAGGTATGATCTTTGTATTTGTGATAATTTTTCGTTTGTTTAGCTTTTGGGATTAGTGACTTGATATTTTCCACCAAATTTTAGGAAATTATGGCTTAAACATAATTTAGGCAAATTATTTGAATATTTGCTCCAAACTCTTTCTCTTCCATCCTTCTGAGTCTCTAATTATATCTCTGTTAAATATTAAGATACTATCATACATAACACTGAGGTAGTATTCATTAAAAAAAAGTTTTACTTCTGTTCCTCAGTGTGAGTGATTTCTTTTGAAATATTTTCGGTATCACTGATCCTTTTGTTTCCATTGTCCAAATTGCCCTGAAGGCATCCAGTGAATATTTTAATTTTATTTTTCAGTCTTTAAATTTCCATTTTGGTCTTTGCTGATGTTCTCTACTTACTTATTTAATCCATCATTTCCTTTAATTTTCAGAACATATTTAAAATAGCTTTATAAGAGTACTTTTCTGATAATTTCATTATCTGAGTCATCCTGGGAGACTGCTCCCATTGACTGTCCTTTTCTTTTGACTTTAGCTCATTGTTTTGCTTAGTTACATGTATAGTAATTTTTAAAAATGCATAATGGAATTTGTGGATGAGGTGTGATTTATGAATTATGATGCTGTCTTTAAACAATATTGAGTTTCCTTCTGGCTGACAAGTTAATTCATGGTGGCTCTCTTATGTCCTATAGAGTAGTGGTTTTCAGCCAGGGGTAATTTTGCCCCCCCAAAACCAGGAGGCATTTGGAAGATATTTTGGCTGCCAAAACTTGGTGCTCATTATGGTATTCAGTTGAGTTGAAGTTGGGAATGCTGCTAACCATCACACAATTATCTATATTGAAGAAGGTTAAGAAACCCTACTCTTAATGTTTTAAATGTTATTTAGATAGGGTCTGGACAGTTTTTCCCCCAGTGTTAGAGCAAGTCCCTTATTCTAGGGCATGTTCCTTATTTCGAAGGTTGTTGGGTTGGGAAGGTGCCAGCACGTCCCCAAGGACATGCTGAGGGATGTTTCTAGGAGCAGGTTTGCAAGGCAGAAATCTGCTGCTCAGTGAGCAGCCTCTTGCTATTTATTAGCAGTAATGAACAAACATGATTGATTATGTGACCATGCAGGAGGAGCAGGGTCCAGGGAAGACAAAGAGTAATCAACTTTATGGGGAACAGGAGGGGACATGTCAGTCATGAACACAAGGAGGACTTCCCGTGCAGGTACTTGGTGTAATTTCTGAGCTACTCCCAGACCATCTCAGACCAGGGGCACACAATCAGTGAATGGCTACCTAGGCATCCCTGGCTGCTTCATGATGTGGGCCATTGTCTTAAGGCAGTCATATAGAAGTGCCTTATCCAGTTCTTTCACACACACACACACACACACACACACACACACACACACACACAGAGGTGCATAGAGAGGCCATACACACAGAGGTTCAGAGGCTCCTAAGTGGTAGAGAGGCTCCTAAGTGGTAAAGAAGATATGGCTTTTCCCAGGCCTTAACTAACTGCCCACAGTGCTAAGTGAAATCTCTTAATGCTACTCCAACAGAATGGAATTCCAAAGTCCCAGTACTTTAAAACCTCTGGTACAGACATATCACCCAAAGCAGTGATAGTGAAGGCAAAGATCAACAGCTGGGACTACATCAAATTAAAGAGCTTCTGCACAGCAAAAGAGACTATAACAAAAACAAAGAGAAACCCCACTGACTGGGAGAAAATTTTTGCACACAACACTAATGATAAAGGACTGATCACAAAAATCTACAAAGAGCTGATGAGACCCAACAAAAACAAAATAATCCAGTCAAAAAATGGGCAGAAGAGCTAAAAAGAAACTTCTCCAAAGAGGAAATACAAATGGCCTTCAGGCATATGAAAAAATGTTCAACATCACTTGCAATCAGGGAAATGCAAATCAAAACTACAATGAGATACCATCTCACACCAGTGAGAATGGCACATAATAAAAAAAACTAGTAACAATAAATGTTGGCGAGGATGTGGAGAAAAAGGAACTCTCCTGCACTGCTGGTGGGAGTGCAAACTGGTCCATCCACTATGGAAAGCTGTGTGGAGATTCCTCAACCTACTAAAGATGGAGCTTCCATATGATCCAGCAGTTCCACTCCTAGGTATTTACCCAAAGGACACAGAAACATTAATTCCAAAGAGCACCTGCACCCCTATGTTTATAGCAGCACTATTTACAATAGCTAAGCTTTGGAAACAACCCAAATGCCCAAAAATAGATGACTGGTACATATACACCATGGAATATTACTCAGCCTTCAAAAAAGAAAAACACATGCAATTTGCAGCAACATGGATGGCGCTGGAAGGGATCATGCTCAGCGAAATAAGCCAGAAAGAAAAAGAAAATACTGGATGATCTCACTCATATGTTATAGAGCAACCCCGAGCTGTTATAGAGCAACCCCGATATTAAACGGGTTCCTGGCTGTGGGTCCTCACCCACACGCTTTAAAGGGACTTATGAATACTCTACTACAGACACACGCAAAAGGTTAATAAAAGGTTTATTTACAAGAGAAAAAGAAATAAGGAAAATGTACAACTCAGGGAGAAAAGAAATAAAGTCTTTAATGCGTCCTACCCGATCCGACGACCTGGAAACCCCAAAGTCACTCTCAGAGCTAGACGGACGCCGCGAGCTGGCCGAGGGCCCCAAAATGGAGAGAGCCCAAAGCCCACATGTCTGCCTTTTGTATCCACCTGGCTGCTTAACCCCACCCTCAGGTCCCAGCCACCTTTAGTGGTGATGGGATTTGGAGTTCCAGTGTCTTTGGCTTTGACCTGGGGTGGGGTGGAGTCCACAAAGCCTGTATGGAATTTGCTTTGGGGCAGCTTTTTCCCCTAACAATTGCAGGAATCTAAAAAACCTAAATAAGGGACCAGGAAAAAGAATAACTGGAAGAAAAAAAATCAAAATCAACAAACAACTATGAACCAGAGACACATTATGGGGGGGCAGGGAAAGGAGAGATTTGGGTCAAAATAAGGGGGTTGCAATTGTATGGGGAATATAAAAATAAAATTAAAAAACAAAACAAAACAAAACAAAACGTCTGGTATCACCATTAGGCATCACTTCCCAGCAGTGCTTCTGTGGTTGACCTCACTGAGTCCAACACGCACATGGGCAGTTCGGGGCTTAGCCAAATTCCTGAGGGACATATACATACCGAGCTCTGGAGACTCCAGTTTTTGCATCTCAACTGTCTCAAGTACCTTTCCCTATAAACTCCAGACTTCTAAACAACCCTAAATTTCAAACTCGATCTCCTCTGCCTGAGTTCAGTTCGGAAAGTGGCATAGATAGAAATATGGGGTCAACATGAAGCTCACCTCACATGTCTCCCTTCTGTCAGAGATGACGGCTCTGTACAGTTTGTTGTTCAGTGCTTGACAATTGTCTCGTATATTTTGTTCCGTTTTATAGCTTGCAATAGGGGCATAATTCTTGTACCAGTCATTCCGTCGTAGTCACGGGCAATTATCTCAGTACTAGAATTTGAATCATAACTCTAATTTTTAGGTTTCTCCAGGATTCTTTGAGAGTAACAAAATAGCATTTTAGTCAGAAGTGATTCTGATAATATAAATAAAATTTTAGTTTCCTTCTCTAGAAAATACTG
The DNA here is from genome assembly GCF_014898055.3 of Talpa occidentalis. Lineage (NCBI taxonomy): Eukaryota > Metazoa > Chordata > Mammalia > Eulipotyphla > Talpidae > Talpa > Talpa occidentalis. The sequence continues at coordinate 89,224,901 of NW_026555331.1, forward strand.
GAAAAGAACACGTCTGCTATATCTACCTGTTTACCTCATTTTCCAAGAACATTTCACTGTTGGCTAATAAGGCCATGCTAACAATACTGCTCTTTACCAAAAATAATAATAGGGTATATTCTATTGTATGCTTTCTATTGACAAGTGCTGTGCCAGTAGATTTATATATATATTATTTTATTTAATGCTCAGAGCAGCCCTCTATTCCTTGGTTTATTTATAAGGAAACTTAGGTTCCAAGAGGTCAAGTAACTTGTTCAGGTTTTCAGAGATAGTGAAATGACAGAACTGAAATATAGACTTAATTCTGTCTGTCTTGAAAGCTTCAGATGTGTCTCAGTCAGGGTAGGCTAATTGCTGTAACAAACCAACTCCCAAATCTCAGTGGCTAAACAAAATAATAGTTATCACATTCCAGCCTGGGTTCGTGGTAGCAGTAATCTCATACATTCCTGCCTTCTAGAGGTCCCATCATTCCCTGGGGCTTTGGAGTTCTTTCCAAGAGACAGACAAAGAGATTGTGGGGTCTCAAGCAGGAACATTTTGGAAGTGGTAAGTGGAAAACCTCACTTCTGATCTTATCGGCTGGGCAGAAATTAGTTACGGAGCAGTATCTAACCATTGGAATGCTGGGAAAATTTATTCTGGTTGTGTACAGGATGAAAAGGGAAGGGGTTTCGATGCATAACTAGTCCCTACCATACAATATTAAGCCAAATTCTTCACTAAGTTGTTCTTTGAGAAGCTTTATATTCTTTGCTGTAAATGTGGTTTTTCTAGACAGATGACTTGGTTTAGTGCCACAGGGAATCCTCTAGGCTAGTGAAAGTTAACACAAATTGTATCCTGAGAAGCTGTGACTCTTGACTTCGCATATTCTGCTGTACCCAACAAGGCCAATACTAATTGTCATCATCATCCAACTCTAAGCAATAGATTCTTAATCTTAACTTCTGACATTCTAATCCACGGTTGGTTTCTATGTTATTTTAATTAAGGTACTAACTTTCTCTCTCACTATTCCCTCCTATCATGCCCCTTAGTCCTGGCTCTCCATGGATCCATGCCTTGTCTTTTGACCTTTGTTTTGTTCATGTATTAGGCTTTCAGCATATGTCTGCCAGGGGGCTTTTTGAATCTGTGACCACAAAAAAGAATGTCAGATATTTCCTAACTGGTCTGAAATCAACCAGTTTTCAAATGAATAGTTAAAATTAATTATGTGAATAATCAAAAAATAATAAGTATGAGGGAGACAATTCCAAAATGGCTGGCTTACTTTCCCTTGGGAGATAGTGGTGACATCGAGGAGAAGTATAGTTAACTTAAAAAGAAGAAAATCTGCAAAGCACTACAGTTAAACTGCTTTGCTTAGCCACCTGAGCCTTTCTTTTGATTTGAGTATTTCTCTCCCATCTATTTGGTTAAGGTTTTGAACAAATCACCCCAAATTCCCACTCTACCTGCCCTACTCCAAGACTTCCTTTCCCTTCCAGTGACAACACATCCAAATTTTTCCTGTCTTTAATATCTTCCTTCCTCATTCATCTAGAGAGGTCTGCCTTTTGTTCTTAAACTGCACTTCAGTTCCTGTCCCATTCGTGTTCAGATACTTTAATACCAATGGTACCTTTCTGTTTCCATAGTTCTATCTTACATCGCTAACTTTCTCTCCTGGCTCTTTCCTCCACAGCCTCTGATGCAGCCTGAATGCTGCTCTTTCTGTTCCCAGAACTGGTCCCACATGGTCCCTGCCCATGCTCTTATGAATGGATTCTGTATCTGGATACTTTCTCATTCTCATTCAGGGCCATGTAACAATTTATCTCTTCTGTGCACCCATCATTCTGTGTGAATTATCCCCACATGTCTGTGTTTGGGTAACAGTTTGGACTAGTTATTGTGCTTCGTGTCCCATCTTCCCTGCTGGGACACCAACTTCTGGGAAGTAGGCATCTTGTGATTTTTCCTGTCCACCTCCCACAGTGCCCAGCATCATATCTCGTTCAGTGAAGATGCTGAGAAATGATTATTGGTTAGAATTAAAAGCAGGATGTGATATTAACCATACAAAGAACTTTTCCTCAAATCAATCTGGAACTAATAACAGCCTAACCTCAAAATGATTTGATAATATACTTGAGATAAACCACTGTGCACTACCTAAAAGTGCATTTAAACGGTCTCTTTTTTTAAGAGAAAGGCATAATTTTTTCAAACAGTTTATTTTTAACTACATCTATAGTATCCTTTGACAGTCTGCATCTTCTTAAATATTATAATATCATATGTGCTAATGTGGTAGGAGGGAAAGTTGGAATTATTTCTGTAAAATTTTCTCTGATTTCTGGTTTCCAAAAAGGCACCTTAAATGATAGGGTATTGAGGTGCCTGGGATAGTGTCACTTGCAGGTGACTTCCTTAACAATGTCTTAGGTCCAGTTTTGCAAGTAGATTGGTTTTGCCCAGGAGAAGCAAAACTTGTCTTGAAAAGCTGCACTGCTGGTGCAGAGGGACAAAGGGGAAGGCCAGCATGCGAGCGACAGGCTTTGGAGAGAATGTGTATCTTCATCAATATTCCACATGCATCGAATCTGTCCTTCAAAGAGTTAACATCTGTGAAGAATAAAAATGCAATGGAGAGGTTTCAGGCAAAGCATGGGGAGACTGATAAAATTATCAGTGAATTAAATTCAGACAGATGGCTTTGGAAAAGAATGAAGTACACAAACCTTATGTAGAGTTTAATGACACTCACTCTGACAGGGCCTTTGTCAATAGGGTAAGCCTTTTTAAACATGTAGATCTTAAAGCAGGTGGAAGTAAACTTCTTCTTTTCTGAAGGTGTTGTTTAGTCCTTAAAGGAGCAATATCTATAAAGCCACAGCCTCAGACTCCACAGTGTCCAGCACAGATGCACAGCTTGGTGGAAAGGACACGGAAGGCACCAGGTGGGCTGCTGCTCCTCATTGTTCTCACACACCAAGTCAATTGGTCCTTGGGCCGTCCTTAGAATATTCCTACAGAATCCATGGAATGTACAACACCAAGAATAAACCCTAAGGTAAACTATGAACTTTGGGTGATAATGATGTGCCACGCAGCTTCATCCTTGGTAACAAATGTGCTGTTCTGGAGAATGATGGCTATGCACATATAGAGTGAGGAGCATATGAGTTATTTCATAACTTCCTCTCAAAATTATTGTAAACCTAGAGCTTATCTAAAATAAATATTTAATAAAAAAGCAAAAAAAAAAAAGAATATTCCCACAGAACAGAGGTCAATCATTAGTTTGACTTATAATAAATAGCATGATGGCAATGGAAGTTTTTGGCCGTTAAACACATAGATACACGTACATAAAACAAAAGACAAGTCATCTGATTTCTGCTTTTTAAAATTTCAATTTTTATCATTATTGGTGTCTGCATTAAAAAAGGAAAGCAAGCAGTCCTAGAAAGTGTGCCCTCGTTCATGCTCTCTTTCTACATTTAGACAAAAATGAGAAAATAATACATTATTTCTCTCTCAGGGCTTCTTTTTCCTTATAGTTTCTACTTTGTCTTCTCTTATTTGGCTCCAGGGACCCCCCTCTTTCAGGTGATAGGCCCTGGTATATTCATGCTTGGATGCGGATGGCCAGGCTGTTTCTTAACGATGAATTTTGCCTTTGTTCCAGACCAGATGTTCTGTTTCTCCCTGGTAACAGTTTGCATTGTGGTACCTTATTATACAGGCTGCTTTCTGGAACTGGTGCCAGGATAGCCCCCGAATCAGCCAAAAGCAGCGCTGAATCAATGAGACAGCTGGCAGCCTCCCTGGGGTGGGAACGTTTTTTTACCTTTTTGATTCATGCAGTCTCCGCTAGTTCAGATCCAGGATGCCATGAATGATTTTTCTTAGCGACAGGTGAGAACAAAAAAGCTTTGTAAAGCTAATTCAATAGAAGCTGGAGACTCAGTGTGCTATTGATTAAAAGGAGAAGACGATGAAGAGGAAGTATACACATAGTCCGGCCGCATTTTCTCCGTAATCGACTGCTGTGCTTCTGCCTGTGTTGGAGTTGTCAGGTTTGCTAGGAGGGAAAGCTTGAAAATCAAGAGTATTGTGTTTATTGAACCAGGATTAGGATTTTAATCATGTCTCTGAGATTGCATGTTATCTACAAAAACAAGAAGATTACTCCTGTTTCATTTTTTTAGCTATAAAATGCTTTTATCCATTGCGAACTTTGCTAAAAATTCAAGGTTACTTTAATGGGTTTCCTCACATCATCCCAGTTTTAATGTTTGGGCATGTTTATTTATTAGGGCTATGGATTTGGGTAAAAATCATCCATGTTTACACACAAACAAAGCATTATGACTCAGTTTGGGTCCTCACTCTATGTCATACATAAGATGTATATATGACAAACTTTTCCAGTCAGCGAGAACACTGGTCCTGCGCCTCTTGGTCTCCCACTGACCTATGGAAGCAGGTCAGTTCTTGAGTAAGTATAATTAGAGGCCCTTTAGGATGTAAAATTGCACAGTCTGAGAGCTCCAGTGCTGGTGTGGTTGAGAGGCAAAAATGTGCCAGTTACTGAAATCAGGGACCCAGCATTGCAAGTTCCCATCAATCATGGCAGACATATTGGCAACATGAAGGATGACACTCAACCACTGACCTTGGTGGGTTAGCCTTTGTCACATAAGTGACAGAATGGTGGATCTACCCACCATCAAACAGGAGAGATAAGCTGTGACAGCTGCAGAAGGAAAACGAGCATTCGTGTCAAATGTTGTCCATATTTCTGAGCCAGGAGTAGCAGGTATCTTATTGTTCAACCATTGAATGGGATGGGATATTTCAGGAAAGGGGAAAAATCAATGCCATCAATGCATATTTGTAACAATGTGAGTTTTTCTCTCTTAATTAAGATACAGCAAACAATTGTGTATCTGTAGAGTAGGCATTCTCACAGGATGAAAACTATTTTACATAGATATCTTTACTTTAACCTGAGGAAACAATTAATCTGACCAGCAAATCTCATACAAACTAAAGTTTCAAATCCATTTGTAATATATCGCTGATACACATGCTGATCAACAGTCAGTTGGTGACAGATGGCCTGGTTTGGGAGCAGAAATAATTTAGTTTAGGATTCCTGGTGATTTTCCCATGATGGTCCTAGAACTTGGCTCTCAAGCAGTCTCCCAAAGCTTTATAGTTACGAATGACCTATACCAAACCCCCTTTCTCAGTTTAAATATTATTTAAATATCACTCACAGACTATAAGGAGAAATTCTCAGTAAGCTAAATCAATAATGTGCAGCAGGACATATAAAATGTTTCATGACTACAGAGGATAAAGGAAACAGAGAAAGGATTATGCTCAATTTACTTTTCATGGGAAAGTGAGGTGAGAACAGAAAGAAGCAAGACCTGCACATTTATTTTCCAGATGGCTTTTTGCCAGGTAGGAAGGAATTGAATTAGTTTATCAATAAAAAGAGTTAGCAGCCCTAACCATACTCTTCATTCTGGAGAATCACTGAAAATATTTTTTCATTTCTTTTGGAATCCAGGTTTTAAGTAAGAGGTCCGGTTGCCATGTGTTTGCTTCCCCTCACAAGCCAAAATGCTCGTGTTAGCATTGGGAGGCATCTGGACGAAGTGAATCAATCAGGTGGTGTATTTACATTTAGGGTAAGATCCTGCATATTTCTAATGCAGCCACTTCCATATATGTTCTGAATGCTTGCCTCTGACTATACCAGCCACCAGTAAGGTGAACAAACAAGACACTATCATAATACATTTTATAAACTTTTGAAACTTCAAGAAGTGGGTGTATGCTGACAATGCATACAGTCAGGAAGGACTGAGGCGGAAGAAGAACAATATTATAAGCATACTAGCTTCATGAAGGAAAGGAAAACTTGGGGTATTTCAAAGTCAATCTTTCCTCTTTTAAGACTGATGTCAAGGAGAAACCCGATGAAAGCCTTAAGATAAATGCCATTTGTTTGAGATATTCCTTATGTGTTCTACAGTTCTTGCGATGGGAGTGGACACTGAAAAGCCAAAGCATAGGGATGGGCTGTGTTTGACTGTGTGACTACTGTCAAGAAAGAAAAGATAAGGTGTTATGTCATGATATTCTGGGTGCATTTCTTTTCTTTCTGGATGAAAACTAAAGATGCCACTGGACTGCAAACTGAGTTAGTTCTCGTGGTCATCTCCCCCATTCTTCTCAACTGCAGGATTTATAAAACATTGCTCTTTGGGTCTAAGTATCATATCATGATAACTGTATGTGTGTGCACCAGGAGGGCAAAGTTGCAAAGCAATTACTCAGCAGTGCTGGGAAAAGAACCAATTACTGGAACACCTTTTTTTGCCCCGCTTGTCAGAGTGAGTTACACTTGGGCACAAGGGAAGCATTAACTTGGGCAGTATCCCTTTTTGGAGGCTTAATTTAGTTTTTTCTTCCCTTTAATTGTGTGATTTCAGTATTTTAGCTACAATCCCTAGGCTGTAAGGACCTTTAAACAGCTCTTTATTATGAGGCAGGGCATGGGTTTTCAAAGAAGCATAAACAGGGAGCTGCATAATTTATAGGAAAACTGCACGATGGACTTTTTCTTCACAAAGAACATCAGGGTTACATTGGCACAAGTCAAATACCTTTTTAATGAATAGTCAGTAATCAGCAGCAGCTACAGTAAGTGCTTGAATTTTTTCTTTTATGTGCTTTGAGTCCATAAATTAAACATCTGATTCTGATTGCTGTCATGAATGTGTATGCCTATTGCTACCCCTTCTCCTCTCCCCTCTCCCCACTTTCAGGCTCAGTTTAGAGCATTATGAAAAATGGAGGGAAGGTTTCCTTTAATATGTTCAATTTCCATGTACTTTAAATACTCTAAAAAGAGTGTCGAAATAGATTCTGCTTTTCTTTTTGGACCTAGATCATAGTTTGGGTTTAAAGACAGTAATATTATGCTCTAGAATATAGAGAAAGATTCTGTACCAAGAGATATTAAAATAAACTCAATTGCCAAGGTGTCTTCTTTCTTATTATTTTTAAATCAGAGCTTTGTCTAAATTGTAGGCTCTCGACTGGAATATTATTCCAAGTTTTGTACATGTTGTTTTCACCACTGGGAATGTATCTCTCTTTTTCCATTCCCTGCTTCTCAATATTGCTAATTCGAGCCCAAACAAAATACTTCAGTAAATTATTCTTTTCTAATCTTGTCTGCAGCCAGACACTTCTCAATTCCCTTCTCAATGGTTCCTTAGCCTCTGTGAAGTTAATGCAAACAGATAGTTATTCATTTAACTAAGATGCTTTCTACAAGTTTGATAAAAAATTCTAAACTTATTTTCTATGAATATACTCATTAGTGAATGATTATGCTTAATGAATTAAGTCAGAAAATATCATATGATTTCACATATATGTGGGGCATAAAGAAACCAAAGAAATAAATACAACTAAACAAAAACAAACCCTTAGTTTCTGGTAACAGTACAGTGGCTACCAGAGTTAGAAATGGGTAGAGGTCATTGATTGGATTGGAGAGGGGGTAGGGCCGATGGAAAGTAGACTTTGGTGGTGGGTGTGGTATAGACATTGGTTGAGGTGTGATGTTGTATTCTTGAAATTCATATAGAAATATCTAAAAGAAAGCTGTTTATTATTCAATTGCCATGACTTGGAGAATACTATATTAATGACTATCACTTGTTATCCTTACATGTTTTGAGTTTCTTTGTTTTTCCATGAACTCAAGAAGTTGTAGTATTTTAGGAGCTAAGAATATCTTTTCACAGCTCCTGTAGTTGATTTTCTCATATTTGGAAAAATAGCAGAGGTCAGTCCTACAGAGTGCAAAAGCTAAATCTTGTCATGGGAGAACCAAGTATTTCCTCACCTAGGTAAGTTGCTTACATCTAGCAGTGATGTAAATATCATACTCACTCTATTAATATTGTTGCGTGAATGCCACCCAGCATCTGGAATCTTGAATTTTATATAAGCACAAAAATTGTGTCATTTAAGTCTGAAAAGTATCTGTTGTGTCACTGCATCAGCAGAGGACTGTGACTTTCACTGCTTTCTGTTGTGTTTCACTGTTACTTGCCTGAGGAGGGAGCAATGTTGAGTGGAGGAAATCTGAGAGAAGATTGGAGTAGAATGTAAACAGAAGAGAAGTGAAGTGTTTAGCTTTGCATTAGGTAAGCAGAATTGCAGCAGTCAAGATCAGCAAATTTGTGCGATGTTCTGGTAAGCCACTTCCCTTCTGCAGCCCACTCATTAATTTTCAGAAGGCTGACAGAATGGCTAAAAGGATGATCAATTTCAAGTGTCACTCCTGGCGTGTTTTTAGCCTTATGTAAAAGGAGTTCCTGACAAGTAACCCTGTTAGTGCCCTCAAAATGTCTCCTATTATTAAATATTGGGAATAAGCTGAAATAATGAAACAAGTTTTTTTTTTTTTCCTGTCTTGAGAGGTTGGTTTAGAAGATGATTAGTGTCTATTACTGACTTACAGGTGGGCGTAAGCACTTGGACCAGTAAAACCTTGAAAGAAATGAACACATATCAGGAGAACTTCTTTTCCTTAATGAATTTGTATGGAGCAAATGAGATATCTCTAGTCATTTTCTATGTTATTGCATAACATTTTACTGAATAGGTAAAATCTCAACTCTCTCTTCTTCCTCCTCCCAAATTTGATTCTAATTTGTTACTGTAATCCTGGGTAGATAACCGCTATTACAGGGACCCCTACCTGGCCTATAGGGATGGAGAAAACAGGAGAGCAGCTACTCCATTCAAAGGAGTAATTGCTTCTTGATGCCATAGTTTCTATCCTTTGAAACATGAGATCTACACAAATTTACTTAATTTCATGTTAAGTAACCAAAAAAAAAAATTGGCCTGGGGGAAAAAAAAGCAAGCAAGAAAAGGAGACAAAAGAAGAGCTATCTGCAGGGGCCTCCCTGGTGGGGCAAGAGGTTAAGACGCAGCTGTGAAGCTATCCGCTGTGAAGCTCTCCGCTGCCATTGCAGCAAAAGTTCGATCCCTGGCCAGGGAGGTGACCCACATGGCACAGCAAACCTCTCCTGCTTCGCCTGCTGCTCCCCTCAGCAGTGTATTTCAGTACTCTGCTCCCCACTCTGTCTCTGGTGAATCCTCTCACCCCTCGTATCTCTGGACTGCATCCCAGCTCTTGTATGCATAAATAAATAAATCTTAAAAAAAAAAAAAGAGTTATCTGCAGGTTTAAAGTAGCATAGGCAGTTTGCTTGTGATTGCTACCATAGATATTTTAAATTCTGGAGATAGAGTGTGGTAATTTTGTTACTCCTGGAAATCCTAATGTTACCATAGTGTTCTCACAGAAGTTTGAGCACAAACTCTTTTCTAGATGAATATTCATCCACTCAATTAAAACTCTGTAACTCATCAGAATGTGAAATTCTGAACCAAGACTGAAAACAATAAACTGACTAATTAAATCATATCACCTACTGTTAAAATACAAAGAGCTTTTAATTTATAAAGCTAATTGGATCGGAATCCAGCTAAACTCAAATCAGTCATATTCTAATTGCTCTTTTACTTTACAAAATATCAAAGACCTCAAGATATTTCTATGGTGACAGTTTTTAACAAGTTGTGCAGATCTCAATAAAAGCCTACATTAGAGTAGTAGTATTTGAAAGAATTAAGTGTAACAGGCCAGGGCCTCCCTGTAGGTGCAAAGGGTTAAACACCACACTATGAAGCAATCCGAAGTCTCTGCAGCATGAGTTTGGTCCCCGGGCGGCCAGGGAGCAACCCACATGACAAAGCAGACCTCTCCTGTCTTGCCCACTGCTCCCCTCAGCAGTGTATTTCGGTCAGTCTGCCTGGTCTGTTCCCCGCTTTGTCTCTGGTGAATCCTCTTACCCCGTGCATCTCTGGCCTGTACCCCAGCTCTTGTATGCATAAATAAATAAATCTTAAAAAAAACTGTAACAGGCCAACTTTATGGGATTGGTTCAGAATGAATTAGAGAGGAAGAATTTGTAAAGGACTTTAAAAAACAGTAGGCTTCATTGTCTGCACACTATTATCTAACAGTCTCATAAAGTGTTTTTATAAAATTTGTGTTTGGAATATTGTCTGAAACACATATTTTATAAGCCAAGTTGTTTTCAATTTTTGAACCAGTTAGAAATCATTCCTTTGTCTTAATAGAGCTGTCAGGCTGTTTTATAATCATGTGGACTTTGATGTCTATCAAGAATTGACACGCGATGGCGGCGAGGAGACGCTGCGAGTAAGATCTCCCATTAAAAAAAGTGAATAGGGAGGAAAAGCGGCAGGTCCCAGTGAGAACTGGGACACGGAAGATAAACGGGTGACGCCAGCGAACTGCCCGAAGAAGAAAGTGGCCATAAAAGAGGACTAGAAGGGAGGGAAGCGCAGAACCCTGCTCCCCCCCCCGCCCACAGAGGCGGCACTCTCCGACCGGCAGAGAGGAGGAAACAACAAACCAAAACAACCGACAAGAACAAACGACGCAGCAAGCGGGACTGTGAGCGGAAGGAACTATTGCAGCCACCACACCCCGTGAACGGAGCTGAGGCGAACCCTGCAGGATCCGCCGCGGCGGTGAGCGAACTGCTCCGGGAGCCATTAGAGAAGAACAAAGACCCCGGGAGACGCACACACAGCCCGGCTGCCGGTAAGCCTGTGCGGGAAACGCGGCGCGCCTGGCGCGCTTGAAAAGCAAGTGCAGACCGGGATCGCGGCTGCCCAGGTCCCCGCGCCTGCGACCTAGGCTTGCGGGGAGACGACCTAGGCTTGCGGGGAGACGCACGGAGGTCCTCACTGAGGTGAAGGTCCCTCCCTGAGTAAGCAGGAACCAGGCGCCCAGGCACGGGAGCCGGGTGCAAAAGGCGCCATTCCCGCGCCACTGAACTGGGCTACAGCCCGCGTCCTGGACCTGAGGGCTTTGAACTGAGACCCGGGGCACGAAAATTCGGGGCGTGGTTTCTCCACGACGGTGGGGCACAAGGCAGACACAGCACCCCAAAGCTGTTGAGGTGTACCCTACCATTCCCGCTCTGTTCTCTGTCCCACGGGGTGGGGGAGGCGAAAAACAGCCCCCCAAGGACAATAGGAGAGATCTCTGGCGCCACCTAGCGACCAGGAAAAAAAAAGTCACTAACACCCTATAAAACAGGACATTTCTTAAGACTGCTTGAAAAGGGCAGAAGGTTTCTGGAGGACCCAGTGGCCAGCCGGGAAGTTATTCCACGCCAGGCCCCTTCCGACCAGCAGTCTGAGCCCACAGAGGGAGCAGGCACCCACGTCCGGGGCAGACCGGGTGCGCAGAAGAGTGTGCCTGAAACCGGAGGCGCAGGGACTGCATCCCGCTTCGCCATTTGAGAACAGGGACATTTCTTCAGTAAAAACTGCCTAAAACCAGCAGAAAGCTCCCCCAGAAGACAGAGATGGCTCCTGGAAGAGCCAGAGGGGAGCGGAGAAGTTCACCCAAGATGTCAGTCAGTCCGAGCAACACAGTGTCCCAACGCATACGACAAATTAGAAAACAGACAGTAGGGAGTAGAAGAACCACACGCAACCTAAAAACTCCTCAGGAAAGAAGCACACCACAAAAAGAAAACCACTCCCCAGATTGCAACGACAGCAACTTGGAAGAACTTCTGAGCCTTCCAGAAAGAGAATTTAAAATTGCCATGATTTAAAAAGTGATAGATCAGAAGAAGGAAATTGAGTCCCTAAAGAGGGAAGTAAGAGAAATGCAGGAGATCAAAGAATTAATGGAGGAACTAAAGAACTCTGGAAAAGCAATGAAAGCAGAATAGATGAAATGGAAGAACGAATAAGTAATCTTGAAGACACAGAAATAAAAAAAGAACCAAAACAGAAAAGGAAAGAGAAGTACGAAGGAAAAGAATGAAGAAAGACTTCGGGAACTATCTGACTCCATGAGGAAAGGAAATATAAGAGTTATAGGAATTCCAGAAGGAGAGGAGAGAGATGTAGGAACAGAGAAATATTCATGGATATAATTGAAGAGAACTTCCCAAATGAGAAGAAGGAGCTGAAAATTGATATACAAGAAGCAAGAAGACACCAAACTTCCACGACGAAAGGAAAAACACAGCAAGACACATAATAGTAAAGCTCCCAAGAATCCAGGACAAGGAAAAAATAATGAAGCTGACAAGAGGGAAGAAACAGATAACATTCAAAGGAAAACCAATCAGGCTGACATCAGACTTCTCTGAAGAAACACTACGGGCAAGGAGAGAGTGGAGGGACATAGTCAACAGACTCCAAGAAAACAGATGCCAACCAAGAATACTCTATCCCGCAAAGCTCTCTTTCTCCATGAAGAAGAATATGGACCTTCCCAGACAAAGAGAAACTCCGGAATTTCATTGCGACTAAACCCCCACTCCAAAAAATACTACAAGGAATCCTAAAGCCAGAACCTCAGAGGGACGAATAACAACGAAAGAAGACCAAAAAAAAAAAAAAAAGTTATTAAAAGAATAAATAAATAAAATCAAAGAAAGACAAACATAATGGCAAATACAGATGCTAACATATCAATATTAACTCTAAATGTAAATGGACTAAACTCTTCAATAAAAAGACACAGAGTTGCAGCCTGGATTAAGAAACAAAACCCAACCTTTTGCTGTCTCCAGGAAACACATTTAGCTACAAAGATAAAAATAGGCTCAAAGTCAAAGGATGGAAAACAATCCTACAAGCAAATGGGCCAAAAAGAAAGCAGGAACAGCTATACTTATATCAGATAAAACAGACTTCAAACTCAAAAAAATAAAAGAGACTCCAATGGTCACTACATTATGATTAAGGGGACAATACTTCAAGAAAATAACACTCATTAACATATACTCACCAAACGAAAGAGCACAAAAATATATCAGACAACTGTTGTCCTCTCTGAAAACAGACATCAGAGAAAACACATATGTAGTGGGAGACTTCAACACACCAATATCAACAATGGATAGATCAACAAGACAAAAAATAAGTAAAGAAACTAAAGCTCTAAATAAGGACCTAGAGCATTTGGGCTTAACAGACATCTATAGAACACTAAACCCCAAAAAAACGGAGTACACATTTTTCTCAAGAGCACACGGATCATTCTCCAGGATCGATCACATACTGGGGCACAAGACAAAAACAACAGATACACCAAGATTGAAATCATACCAACCATCTTTTCTGACCACGAAGGCATCAAACTAGAAATAAATCATAAAAAGAAGGCAAGGAACTATCCTACCTCATGGAGATTAAAAGCCACACTACTGGAAGACCACTGGACTAACGAGGAGATCAAAGAAGAAATTAAAAAAATTCTTTGAATTGAATGACAAGGAGGACACCAATATCCTAAATGTATGGGATGCAGCAAAAGCAGTAATAAGAGGAAAATATTATAGCAATAGAAGCTCACATCAAAAAACAAGAAAGAACTCAAAGAAACAACCTAATCTCGAAGCTCAAAGATCTAGAAAAAGAACAACAAAAAAACCCCAGAACCAGTAGAAGAAAAGAAATAATAAAACCAAAGCAGAAATAAATGAAATTGAAACTAAAAAAACAATCCAAAGATCAATGAAACCAAGAGCTGGTTCTTTGAAAAATAAATAAAATAGACAAACCCCTAGCCAGGCTCACAAAGGAAAAAAGGGAGAAAGCACAAATACACAGAATCATAAATGAAAGAGGAGAAATCACAACGGACACAGCAGAAATCAAAAGAATAATCAGTAACTACTATGAACAGTTATATGGAAACAAGTTCAACAATCTAGAGGAGATGGACAAATTCCTACAACTCTACAATCACCCAACGCTAGATAAAAAGAAATAGAACACCTAAACAGACCAATTACAATTAGCGAAATTGAAATGGTAATTAAAACCTCCCCAAAAACAAAAGCCCAGGACCTGATGGATTTACAAATGAATTCTACCAAACATTCAGAGACGAATTAGTGCCTATCCTTCACAAACTCTTCCAAAAAATTGAGAAGGAAGGACAATACCAAACACGTTCTATGAAGCCAATATTACACTAATACCAAAACCGAATAAGGACAACACAAAAAAAGGAAAACTATAGGCCAATCTCCCTAATGAACACTGATGCAAAAATCCTCAATAAATTTTAGCTATCAGAATCCAACAATGTATCCATAAGATAATTCACCACGACCAAGTTGGATTCATTCCAGGGGCACAAGGATGGTTTAACATCCGAAAATCAATCAACGTTATCCAACACATCAACAAAAAGAAATATAAAAACCATATGATAATATCAATAGATGCTGAGAAAGCTTTCGACAAAGTGCAAACACCCATTCATGATAAAAGCCCTTGAAATTCTTGGATACAAGGAACATACCTCAACATCATAAAGGCCATCTATGAAAGCCAACAGCCAGTATCATTCTCAATGGTGAAAAGCTGAAAGCAATTCCATTAAGATCTGGAACAAGACAAGGATGTCCACTCTCACCACTGCTTTTCAATATAATACTGGAAGTCCTAGCCAGAGCAATAAGACAAGAGAAAGACATCCAAGGAATCCAAATAGGAAAGAAAGAAGTCAAACTATCACTATTTGCAGATGATATGATAATATACATAGAGAACCCCAAAATCTCCACAGAAAAACTAATTCAACTCATCAATCAATTCAGTAAAGTGACAGGATACAAAATCAACACGCAAAGTCAGTAGCCTTCCTATACACAAACAATAAATCTGAAGAAGAAGAAATAAAAAAAACCACCCCTTTATTATCGAAACAAAAAAAATCAAATATTGGGAATAAATCTAACAAAAGAGGTAAAGGACCTATACAAAGAAAACTATAAAACACTGTTAAAAGAAATAGAAGAAGACACAAAGAAATGGAAAGACATCCCTGCTCATGGATTGAAGAATAAACATTATTAAAATGGCCATCCTACCAAAAGCAATATACAGATTCAATGCTATTCCAATCAAAATCTCAATGGCATTCTTCAAAGAAATAGAACAATTATTGATGAAATTCATATGGAATCACCAAAAACCCCGAATAGCCAAAGCTCTACTGAAAAAAAAAGAAATGGAGGCATCACACTCCCAGACTTCAAACTCTACTACAAAGCCATAATCATCAAAACTGCATGGTATTGGAACAAGAACAGACATACAGACCAATGGAATCGAATAGAAAATCCAGAAATAAACCCACAGATTTATGGTCAACTAATCTTTGACAAAGGAGCAAAAGACTATGCATTGGAGCAAAGAAAGTTTGTTCAATAAATGGTGCTGGGAAAACTGGGTCGCTACATGCAAAAGAATGAAGCTTGACCACTACCTCACACCATACACAAAAATCAACTCAAAATGGATTAAAGAACTAGACATAAGACCTGAAACCATAAAATACATAGAGGAAATATAGGCGAAACACTACGGGATTTGCACATCAAAGACATCTTTACAGACACATCACCCAAAGCAGTGATAGTGAAGAGAAAGAAACAGCTGGGACTACATCAAATTAAAGAGCTTCTGCACAGCAAAAGAGACAATAACAAAAACAAAGAGAAACCCCACCAACTGGGAGAACATTTTTGCACCCAACACTAATGATAAAGGACTGATCACAAAAATCTGCAAAGAGCTGATGAGACTCAGCAACAACAAAGAAAATAATCCAGTCAAAAAATGGGCAGAAGAGCTAAAAAGAAACTTCTCTGAAGAGGAAATGCAAATGGCCAACAGACATATGAAAAAATGTTCAACATCACTTGTAATCAGGGAAATGCAAATCAAAACTACCATGAGATACCATCTCACACCAGTGAGAATGGCACATATTAAAAAAACTAGCAACAACAAATGTTGGCGAGGATGTGGAGAAAAAGGAACTCTTGTGCACTGTTGGTGGGAGTGCAAACTGGTCCAACCACTATGGAGTGCTGTGTGGAGATTTCTGGACCTACTAAACATAGAGCTTCCATATGATCCAGCAATTCCACTCCTAGGTATTTACCCAAAGGACACAGAAACATCAATTCCAAAGAGCACCTGCACCCCTATGTTTATAGCAGCACTGTTTACAATAGCTAAGCTTTGGAAACAACCCAAATGCCCAAAAATAGATGACTGGATCAAGAAGATGTGGTACATATATACCATGGAATATTACTCAGCATTCAAAAAAGATAAACACATGCAATTTGCAGCAACATGGATGGCACTGGAAGGGATCATGCTCAGCGAAATAAGCCAAAAAGAAAAAGAAAAATACCGGATGGTCTCACTCATAGCAGGAATCTAGAAAACTTAAATAAGGGACCAGGAAAATGAATATAAGAAAGTGAAAATCAAAATCAACAAAAAAAACTATGAACCAGAGACACTTTTGGGGGGTGGGGGCGGAGGGGAAGGATTGGGGTCAGAATGGGGCGTTTGCAATTGTATGGGGAATATAAAAATAAATTTAATATTAAAAAAAAAATAAAAAAAAAAAATAAATATGCAAAAAAAAAAAAAAAAATAAAAGTTAACTGTAGAAACTTCTAATATACATTCTATGGTAGGGTTCATGCCGGATAATATGAAACTTAACTGAAAATAATATCAACTCTCAAAGAAACAAAAAAAAAAAACGGGCAGGAAAGGATATTCATATTTTATATCCCAACTTGAAGTTGAATTAAATTAGCTTGATGGGCTTTAATTCTGATTTGATAATAAATATGAGTATGTGTTGAAAAAAAAAAAAAAAAAAAAGAATTGACACGCAAAGAGAATGTTGGAAGACCTGTTTGACATGGTGCTCCCCACAGATGCAAAGTGACTGACTTAACCAAGTGGAAAAGCATGAACAGACAATGTGACATGAAGTAGGGGACATATGCTAGTGTGTCTGGTGTGAATGCCATTGATTTGAACATTTAACTGTGAACCCTCTATTTAGATATAGTTCTCAGACATTCGCCTTCAAGGAGGGCTCAGATCTCGGATGTGCTTCCTTTCATAATCTAAATTTAAATAACCTCAAACAGACTTGGAGTCACTTTCAGTTTTCCTCATGCATGAGTTTCCTCTAGCTTTTACCCTGCACCTTGAAACTGTGAGGCTTCTGAGATTTCTTGGGTGTTCTGACAAACCCCATGTCCTTCAGTCCCTTTCAGGCCTGTCAGGAAGCTCAGCCAGTTTAGTCCTCAATGTGGAGGCTTATCAGAACACTAATCCCTATCCATGGTGGCCTCTCAATAAAATGAAATAGGGTCTCCCTGGTGGCGCAGTGTGAGCGTTGGGCTGCGAAGCTGCCTGCAGCCTCTGCAGCGCTGGTTCGATCCCCGACCACTGGGAGAGGGTCCCACATGGTGCGCAGACCTCTCCTGCTGCCTGCTGCTCCCCTCAGCAGTGTACTTCGTCAGTCTGTCTGTTCTGCTCCCCGCTCTGGCTCTGGCGAATTCTCTCACCCTCCCTTGCTTCTGACTGTACCCAGTGCTTGTATAAATAAATAAATAAATAAATCTTTAAAAAAAAATAATAAAATGAAATGAAATAATATCCAGGAGTGGGATATAGTCCTTAAATAAGACTCCAGACGTCTGCACTTATCTGGGGAGTGTCTTCTGGGTAGCTGCAGCCTGCAGGGCTGACTGGAAAGTCCTAAGGCCTTTCCTTTCTTTTTGCCAGCCAAGTGAGCTGTGCAGGGTGTCCCTACTTTCCCAGCTCAGTGCTGCAGCTGGTCAGGAGCAGATGCCTAACAGAACAGGTGACTTAAAACTTCTTGGGTTCTGTCAGTTATGCACTCTGTCTGGTGACCTTTCCTTCATGTCTCTTTATTAGGTGACCATTTATAGGTGCAAACAATGTCCCATTATCACACTTTTGCTTTGTCTTTTGCCAGCCTTGTGTCAGGCTTCAGTCTGTCAGTAACCTGTCAGGAGGCTCAAAATCAACACTCCCGTTCATTGTTTCCTTCACACATCTCCTCCCTACTTGGCACTGTGAGAGCCTCAGTGCCATGCTTAGGGTGCCATTGTGTGGCACAAAGGAAGACAGGGTTAGGAGAGGCTAAGAACTCAGTCACCTGTCAACGATTATGTCTCTGTGAGGCCATTTCAACCAGGCTTTGTTATCTGTTTTTTTTTTTTATGTCCTCCCCTCCTCATATCCTACTTCTCATTTATCCTCACATGCACAAGTGAGAGCTGTGGTAAATGAGAGATGAGATTTTAACTTGAATAACTTTAGGACTTGAGAGTTGAAGGTCAATAGCAATAACAATGCAATGAATGGGAAGAAAAAAAATGATTGCAATTAAATTGCCACCAATATATCTCTGTGGGGAAGGTGATAATGAAACAATGGGCTTGGAAGAAAATTCATAAGACTCCTTTTAGGTTTTACATGAGAGAAGAAATAATCTATTTTTGTTTTAGGTATTGACATATGGTTTCTGGAAACAAATGGTCTTGTCATATGATTATACTTTCTTTTCTTCAAATATTTCACTGCTGTCTCTGTCTCTCTGTTTCTGTCTCTCTTTCCTAGATGTAGAAAATTAGTTCTTGACTCAATGGTACTAAGTTCAAAAAAGCTAAGTTTGGTCAAGAATGTCCTGCAATCTCAACATGTTTCAAACCTCAGTTTGTTTCTTTAAACAATGAGTTGAATGTATGTACACGGGGCTTTTTAACAATTTCTGTCATATCTTTGCCAAGACAGGTATCGTCTAATGTAAATACAGTCTGAAATGCTCTTGGCAGCACCCTGTAATTCTTTTTCTCAACAACATTTTGGGCAGTGTTAGCATAACATAATCAACACTATCCTGATAATTTTTATTACTTAATCTGCTAACTTATTTCCAATTTGTGGTACTTTAAAAATCTTTTCTTTTTCTTTTGAAATCTTTTCCCTGAAACTGGAACATTTTATAATTAGGTTGCATGATAACGTCAGTAAATTAAAAAATCTCTGGACTTAACCCTTTATGTAGTATCTTTGGAGTGTGACTTCCAAGGAGTGAGAATGCATGCCCTGAGAATTTTTGTGTAGACTGCATTAAAAATTGTGTGTGGGCCTCCTGGTGGCCTAGGGGGTTCAGTCTCAGTGCTATCACTGCTATGGCCTGAATTCTATGCCTCGCCAAGGAGATAACCCACATATGGTGCAGCAGACCTCTTCTGTCTCACCCATTGCTCCCCTTAGTGGTGTATTTCAGTAAATCTACCTGTTCTGCTCCCTGCTCTGTCTCTGGTGAATCCTCTCAAGCCCCGCGCCTCGGGCCGACACCCTAGGTCTTCTACGTCCAAAAAAAAAAAAAAAAAATGTGTGGACACAGATTCTACAGTTCTGTGATATTTCCATGTTATTCATATTTTTTCTTGCTGCCAGCATTTATATTTTGGACTGCATTTATAAGTATTCTGGAGAAAGATGGTTTCTGTAATAAGTAGTGCTGGGAAAATTGGAAAGCCACATATAAAAGAATGAAGTTGGATTACTTGCTAACTTGATACACAAAGATAAATTCCAATGTATTAAAGATTTAGATATAAGACCCACAACAATAAAATACATAGAAGAAAGCTCTATGGCTATACATTCCATGATATCAACAGTAAAGATATTTTTGGTGACTCAAAAATGGCAAGGAATTAAAAAAACAAAATAGGGCCTTCCTGGTGGCGCAGCGCGTTGAGCGCTGGGTTGCGAAGCTGCCTGCGGCCTCTGCAGCGCCGGTTCGATCCCCGGCTGCTCCCCGGCCACAGGAGGAGGGTCCCACATGGCGCGCAGACCTCTCCTGCCGCCCGCTGCTCCCCTCAGCAGTGTACTTCGGTCCTTCAGCCTGTTCTGTTCCCTGCTCTGGCTCTGGTGAATTCTCTCACCCTCCCCGCGCTTCTGACTGTACCCAGTGCTTGTATAAATAAACAAACAAATAAATAAATAAATCTTTAAAAAAATAAAAAAACAAATAAACAATCCTTATTGGGCTGGTTTTGCCTGATCTTATATTCCACAAGTAAGTGATATCATCTGGTATTGTGTCTTACTTTCTGACTTATCCTGCATTGTAAGAAAATCCCTTCTAGTTCCATCCATGCAGTTGCAAAAGTCAAGAATTTATCTTTTTTTTATAGCTGGAAAATCTCTTCTCAACTCCCTGTTCAGTGATGCATTGGTGGCATGAAATCAACTATGATAGGAGTATCCACATATGGAATTTGAAATTGCTTTAAATGAGGTTGGGAGGTGTGGGATAGGGAAGGAAGCCAGTAAAGGATCACCATCACACTACTCTGATACTAAATTAAAATGCTAATGAGACAAAGATATTAAAGTGAACATTTATTCCTTTAAATATAGTTAATAATGTATGTGAAAACACTTTGTAATCATGAAGTATATAAAATATAATTCTTCAAGCATTAGCTTATTACAACTCACAAACATAAAACAAACAAAATTTCTGCCAGTTTAATTGCAATTAAACTGGTAATATGCTATAAAATAATTGTGGAAAGGGAATTCTTCAGTTGTTCTGATATAACTGTAGCTGATATTAGGCAAAACCATCTCAGAGTAGAGTTCAGTTTTCATTTTTTTAATTTCCTTTCCCAAGATGCCTAGTTAATTGTATTGTGACTCAAGTCTTCTGTTTGTTCTCTCATAGGCAGATATAAAAATATGTTATTGGGTGAAGTCACCCAAATGTTAATATTCTCCTTTCTGGAGGATGTTGTGATAAAAATAGATCAATCCAATAGAAGGAAGCCCTAACAAAAATATCAATAATTTTCAGTTTGTCTGAGCATTTTCAAGGAGCACCAGGGTCTCCAAACTTTAAAAAAATCAGCAACAAACTTATTAAAAGTGCAATGTCTTGAAACCCTGTTTTAGGGTTGGGAGGGTCTCCGCAGTTCCTTTAGCAGTCTCTGGGTGCCATGACCAGTGCCCAGGTTCTGCGGAATCCAGTGAGGAAAATTGCCTGAAGGTTGCTTTATACCTCATCTCCGATTCCAGAAAGATGATGAGTCCTAGATTTGAAAGCTGAGGTTCTGAAATCCCTAGTATGGTAGATAGAATGACACTCCCCTGCAAAAAAATGATGTTCCCATCCTAATTCCTGAAACCTGTGAAGTTACTCTACATGGCAAAAGAGGCTTTGCAGATATGAATACATTAAGGATCTTGGGATGATTATCCTGTATTTCCTGGATTGGCCTAATGAGATCACAAAGGTCTTTATAAAAGATGGAGGCAGGAGGATCCGAATGAGAGTGGTGGGAACGATGGTAATGGAGGTCCCCGTGATGTGAGGAAAGGGCTATGAACTGAGCAATGAAAGTGGTTTCTAGAAGCCAAAAAATGAAAGGAAAATGATTTCCCTTCAAGCCTCCAGAAAGAATATAATCCATTTTAGACTTTTGAACTCTTGAACTGAAAGATACATTTGTGTTGTTGTAAACACTAAGTGTGGGGCGATTTGTGACATCCACAATAGGAAACATACCAAAGTACTAGGTTCTGGTCTCTCACTTGAAGGTGCCATTTGTACTTGCTGTTTGTGGTGCTGTTTTGTGATTCCCTCGAACTGCTCAGGGACAGTAATAAATGCAGCTCCAGGAGTTCTACATGTGACTTTAAATGAGCTCAAAGAACTTTCTGTGCTGATGCATTCATTTTAATTAAAAGGATTTTTATTCTAACTTAGCACACAAAAAACATTAACAATTTCTAATATATGGAGGCTTTTCAAAGTTTATTATCTTCCCGCTAACCTGATTTTTACAAGATAAGCATTTTCTATTATAAATGAATTAGGTATTCATTATAGAAAATTGGAAATAGATCTGGAAGGAAAAAGAAAAAAAATCCTTTTTCCCATTATCAGAGAAAAACCACTCAACATTTTGATATATTTCCTTACAGTGTTTTCTGTGCACAGTTTGTATATTCATCACACTCATTTATGTATATAACATTTGTGTCTTGCTATTTTCACTTAATATTACATCAATACTTTGTGCTTGTGAGCTCATTGTAACTATAACTTTTGCTGTTCTCTAATTTGGGAACTGTATCAATAAGAGTTCTTGCTTGAAAATGTAAGAAATCAACTCTGGCTGATGGAAGCAGAAAAGCATGGTATTAAAGGGGTATTCCAGTGGCTTATGGAACTGATAGAAGCCTGGGGAATCATGGGAGGCAAGATGTAGCCATGATCACACTGTAATGCCCTGAGCTTCCGAGATTGGGCTCTCACTTCTGACTGTGTCATCCTTAAGGGTTTCCCCAATATCCCAAGAGACCCAAGAAGAATTGTGCCTTTCTTTGTGGTGGGAGGTTTCCTGCATAGCAACTTGCTTTTGACCTTATAGAGAGTATTCCTGCATTGGGCTTCATAACATTCTTCAATTGGCTGGTCCCCTATATTTTTATGGGATTTATATGACACTCTATCTATAGACTATACAGGTATCTTTCCAAGGCTTTTAGGATAACTTTTATCTTGACTTCCAGATTGTATCATCATAATATAGAGTAAAATGTAGAATGTAGAGTAAGATCATGATGTTGTGTGAAAGGAAGCGGTGTTCAAATATTTTGGAGAACAAACTGTGGCACAGAGCTAGAGATTTTAGACATTTCTAAGACAGAAAAGTAAAGATATGTTAGGCTCTTTGCCAGATTATAGAAAACTGTTTCTGGTCCTTTGGCTTTTAGGGGTACAGAGAGCCGGACATTATTTTAAGATTGAAAGCTATATATTACATGCCAGGTACTGTGTTTATTTGCTTTGGGAGTGAAGGCACAGCTGGAACACCACCTTCAAATCCAGCAAACAACTGATGAAGCTGATATGTGCTCACTACCCTAAGTTCTCTAAGATCCAAGTATGCTCTGCAAGGGTTAAGTGGAAATGTTCAATGGAATTTTCTATTCATTTGTCCCACAGATATGTATTGAGTGCTGGGCCTGTTGTATACTCTTGAGATACATCAGTGAACAAAGTAGTCAATATTTCCTGTCAGCACGTGACTTACGTTCTAGTGTGAATCATCCCCTCTGCACTTTTCAGTTCTAGAGGAAATAACTAATTCCTGAAATTTACTATTTTCGTGGATGGAGACAGGAGATTTCCAGGTGACCTTCCTGCGTAATAGTACTTACTCCCTGCACTTGTCCTTAGTGTGAGTGGTAGCACCCCAAAGGGCATTTTGGAAATTTGTGGGTACATTTTTGATTGCTCGAATAATTGAACAGTTTTACCAGATTTAGTATATAAAAATATCAGAGGTGTTTGTCATTGTGCAGTGTGTAAGGCTGGCTTCTATAAGAAAATCATCCTACTCCTGACCAATTACAGCTGGCATTCAGATATTATATAGCCTGAAACCAAACTTCACCTTTCACAAAAATGCTTATTATTTTTTGCATAATATTAATAGCTTTGAATCTTCTCGGCATGAAACTACCATGTAAATTGGGAGTTGATTTTACTTTATCTGTTTGAAACTTTTAAAGAATTGCACGCAATTTTACAAAATCCCATCAATGATGGTAATGTTGTCTCTGGTCCTTGAGTGGTCAACATGACACACATATATCAGTCTTCACTGGCAGCTGCTATAACACTCAGTGATTCTATGTGTGGGGCAAACATCTGATTAACTCATTATAACTTCTAATTTCATCATGCCCAAATATTTCCTTTATGATACCATGAATTAATTACCTTTTATTTCTTCTTCACATGGCAGGTAGGCCATTCCATTGCCCTTTAAAAAATTATGTGTGGGGCCTCCCTGGTGGCGCAGTGGTTGAGGCTGCCCACAGCCTCTGCAGCACCGGTTCGATCCCTGGCTGCCGGAGAGGGTCCCATATGGTGCGGCAGACCTCTCCTGTCTTGCCCGCTGCTCCCCTCAGCAGTGTATTTTGTCAGTCTGCATGTTCTGTTTCCCGCTCTGGCTCTGGTAAATTCTCTCACCTTCCCGTGCTTCTGACTGTACCCAGTGATTGTATAAATAAATAAATAAATCTTTAAAAAAAATTATGTGTGTAGGTTCGTTGGGGGGGGGGAGATAGAAAGAGAGAGAGAGAGAGAGAGAGAGACAGAGAGAGACAGAGAGAGAAAGAAATATGATGATGTCTCTGGTGCCTCTCTTTAGAAGGGCACTAATGCCATCATGAGGGCCCAACATTCATGATCTAATCTAACCCTAATTGTCTCCCAGCAACCTCAACTCCAAACACCATCACATCACATATCAGAGACTGGAGCTTTAACATATGGCTTTTGGAAGGACACAGTTTGGTTCACAGCATCTTGTATCTTCAGTACCATTTTCAAAGTCCAATTATTCCTCAGTTAACTAATGTTCTAATTTTAAAATGTGGTGTATGGTGATGGTGAGCATAGGAATTCCAATGATATTGTCATTCACAAAATAAGCAATTACTTTTAGCTCTGATTGTTTGCATCACTTCCTCAATATCTAACAGTCCAGGTATACACATCTGATATTTAAGCCTGTGTTGTAGGCGACCCTTCCTCTCTTTCACCATGGAAGGTGGGCCTTAATTCTTTATCTCTTGTGATTTCTCCTAAATCCAACAGATGTTCAGGTACCCAATGTTTTACCATAGTCAAAACAATCTCAATTGTTTACCATAAAGATGTTTGGATATTTTTCTTCAATTTTCTTGCTATTTCAAATGGCACCAATAGCCTCCCCGGTGGCGCAGTGGTTGAGCGCTGGGTTGCGAAGCTGCCCGCGGCCTCTGGGGCGCCGGTTCGATCCCCGGCTGCTCCCCGGCCACCGGAGGAGGATCCCACATGGTGCGCAGACCTCTCCTGCCACCCGCTGCTCCCCTCAGCAGTGTACTTCAGTCCTTCTACCTGCTCTACTCCCCACTCTGGCTCTGGTGAATTCTCTCACCCTCCCGCGCTTCTGACTGTACCCAGTGCATGTATAAACAAAACAAACAAACAAATATAATAAATAAATAAATAAATAAAAACATGCCTCTATAAAAAAACAAAAAACAAAAAACAAAAAAAAACAAATGGCACCAATAAATAGCAAAGTTTCCACTTATTTCCTAGTATAGAGTCTCAGAAGTAATGTTCTGAGGACAAAGGTTCTGCAAAAAAAAATTAGGATGTGTGATATCTACTGTCAAATTGCTTTTTAAAATATTTGTGGCAATTTATTTTCACTCCAGTAATGTTTGAATGATCCTGACTTGCTGTGTTCTCACTCCCACTGGCCTGACCTAAGACATTTCCCTTTCTGTCAAAAGCCTTATTCTTCTCAGAAAACAACAACTTTTTCTTTTAAAGAAAGCATTTCTTCCATTCCTTTCTTGATTTCTCTTACTTTCTTCTCAAGCTCCTTAAGAATGGACATGCCGAGAAGTGCACACTATCACTTTTTTTGTGTTCTTGCCCAAAATACATAATCTCAGTCTGATTATGTGAGATTGTTGAACTTAGTCTGAATCCTCTACCAAAGAATTGACCTTCAAAAGTGTCAAGATCATAAAAATGCAAAGGCAGACTGAAGAACTGTCTCGCTAGAGGGGACTAAGAGACAGGACAGCTAATGCAAAGTAGAATCCTTAACAAACCTAGACCAGAAAAAGACTATTAGTGGGAAAACTGGTGCAATTTCAGTAAGGTCTCTAGATTAATTTATAATATAATATAATGTTGCTCATTCCTGGCTTTGAGAATCACACTTGATTTTAGAAAGTGTAAACAAGCTGGGTACTGTGTTATGTGGTACTCTTCTGGGCTAGTGTGACTTTTACGTAAATCTAAACTTATTTCAAATAAAGTTAAAGCACTTATAGTTTGTAGTGCTTTTATCTTGTTATGTTTTGATAGAAAACAGTAAAAGAAAAGAAACAGTAAAAGTTAGTGTAGAGGTCCTGGTTTTATTTTTTTCTCCCCATAACTTTACTAATGTCTTCTTCCTCTGTGACAGTAAAGAGGGGACTTGAGAACGCAACTCACCATCCTGCACTTAAGGCAGACATTACTAACTGCTCAGGCCACTCTCCCTGCTGAGCCTTGTTCCTGCCATGGTGGCCTGATTGATGGTCGTGCTTGTTAAGATGCGTTTACCATCTTTGCATGATGGAACATCTCACTGATATCTAATTCTTAGATTCTGAGATTTGATTTGAAACAATGTGCCTGCTCCAATGCACATCTCCAAAACACATGCTTCATTTTTCCCCTAATGTTCTCTTTAGATAACTCCAGCACCCTTCCTACATTTCATTCATCACCATGTACAAGGTTCTCTTTAAGCTGACTGTGCTCGACACAGTTCTGGTTATTTCAGAAAAAAAGAGAAATGAAACACCTGGCTCCTGCCTTCAAAGAAACCAAGTGAAGAAACACAATATAAAAGCAAGAAAAAAGACAAATAGTGAATAAAAACTACATAATAATTAGGGCATGAAGACTAAATGACTGACTTCTTAGAGCATTACAAATACGAATGATTTGTAGAGCCAGGTGAGTTGAGTTTGAAAAGTTGAGTTTTCTTTTTTTTTCCCCCCCAAAGATTTATTTATTTATTTATTATTTATTTATTTATTTATTTATTTATTTATTTATACAAGTACTGGGTACTGTCAGAAGCGTGGGAGGGTGAGAGAATTCACCACAGCCAGAGCAGGGAGCAGAGCAGGCAGAAGGACCGAAGTACACTGCTGAGGGGAGCAGCGGGCGGCAGGAGAGGTCTACGCGCCATGTGGGACCCTCCTCCTGTGGCCTGGGAGCAGCCGGGGATTGAACCGGCGCTGCAGAGGCTGCGGGCAGTTTCGCAACCCAGCGCTCAACCGCTGCACCACCAGGGGAGGCCCTAGAAGTTGAGTTTTCTATCTTGGTGCAACATTCCCCAGGTCTCACAAACATGTGACTATACATGAGGATCTTATGAATAGCGACAACATAAATTTAACTCTACCTTATCTTTCAGAGAACTGTGCTCCTAGTGTTTCAAGATGTCAACCTATTAGCAATCACCTCCCAGCCCTTTTCTCTGTTCCTTGTTGATTTCTATTGCCCAGATTCACTTGCAGTGCTTGCTCCCCACACTCTCTGCAGCCCAAAGTCTGGGCAAGGGAACTGATGTCTCAGTAGAGGTCACTCTACTTCTGCTGTTTGTAGATTATTTTTTTAAAGACTTATTTATTTATACATACAAGAACTGGAGTACAGGCTAGAGGTGTGGGGGCGGGGTGAGATGATTCACTAGAGACAGAGTGGGGAACAGAACAGGCAGACTGACTGAATACACTGCTGAGGAGAATAGTGGGTGAGACAGGAGAGGTCTGCTGGAACCATGTGGGTAGCTCCCTGGCCAGGGATTGATCTCGTGCTGCAGTGGCTACAGATAGCTTCATAGTACTGCGACTTAACCCCTTGTGCCACCAGGGAGGCCCCTACTTCTGCTGTTTGCTGGGATCTCATGGGGACAGAGTCACACCGAGGTCTGCACAGACTTCTCCACTCTTCACCTCTCTGTATCCCACCTGTCATCTAGACACCACTAACACTCCTTGTACACAAATCCCAAAGAATTCTTTAGAAATTAGAGTGTAAATGAGGGCATGTGGAGTTGGATGAGAGAGCAACATTCAGTATCGACACCATAGGTTTCTCCTCCTGACATTCATGCTAAAACAAACAAACAAACAAACAAAAACAACCCTCCTCAAGTCCAATAACCATCATAAAGATTTAACCTTGGTGGAGCTATTAGTTTAGCTATCAGACTAATTTAGATATTTCAAGATTTTCCAGATTGAGCCCAAGGTTTACCATCTCTTTATGTCTTACTTGGTACCATTATTTTTCTTTTAGTGATTAAAAATTCTGAAATGTGCTTTCTTTTGGGTTGCATGGGTTTATTCACTGAGGAGATACCTCTGCTAGCCAATATTGAGAATCTGCAAAGTACTTCTCTATGTATAATGCCATGGAAAACAAGGCAATGGATAGAGATGCACTCTGGATTCAGTAACAGGAAGAATTTTTTTTTATTTCCAGATTTTTTTATTTCCAGGTTTCACTTAAATTATTTGTTCATCCTCATATGATGGGCTTGACCATTTTTAGCAACCTACTCTTGGAGTAAGTTAACATCTAGGCTAATCTTTGTTGATTTCTCATTTTACCACCCTGGTTCAACCTAGTTTCTAGTTTCTTGTCTCTTAAGTAAATGGTTTCTATAACTTTATAGCATTACTGTTTCTGATGAAAATTTTTTTTAAAAATTAAAATTTTTAAGAAAAGTTTTAAGGAAGTGTGGATGTGGGGTCTCCCTGGTGGCACAAGGGGTTAAGTCTCAGCACTATCAAGCTATTGGAAGCCACTGCAGCATGAGTTTGTTCTCCAGCCAGGAAGCTACCCACATGGTACAGCAGACCTCTCCTGACTTGCCTGCTGCTCCCCAAGCAGTGTATTTCAGTCAATCTGCTTGTTCTGCTCCCCACTCTGTCTCTGGTGAATCCTCTCACCAACCCTCCTTCCCCCCCACACACACTTTGGCCTATACCCCAGCTCTAGTATGCATAAATAAATAAAATAAACCTTTAAAAATAAAAATAAATTTTAAAAAAGTGTGGATGTGGATATTGAGGGTCTGGAAGTGGCTTCCCCAAAACTTCCTAAATTCGCATATATTCATATAGTGTCTGGAAATTCTTATGTTGAATATCAGGTATCTGTGAGACTTAAAGACATAGTTATGCAGTAATATCTAATAGCAGAGAAATAAGTTCTAGAAAATGTTAAAATAGTGACTATTGAGTTTACAACTTATATATATGATAGCTACCTTGTTTTAGTAAAAATAAGAAAAATGGAAGATCAAAGCTAGTGAGGAAAAATGATGTCTGCTAACTAAATACTGTGGATTAACCCCATTCCTTGTTTATGAGTTCACTTAAAGTTACTCAAGCTCAGATTTCTAATTCATCAAGTGGCATTTTACTTTGTGAGTGCTTACTCTGAACACTTTAGTCTCTGTTGCAGGGGCTTTAGGTAGGTATTAAATTTTCTGCATCTTTGCTTAATATTCTCACATTTGCTTTCTTCTTCAAAACATGTTGCATTAGCAATTTCCTGCTTCACTGCTCCTCTCTATAAAACAAGCTATAAGTTTTTGTGGTCTTACAGCAGAGTTGAGTAACAGCGCTTCCATGTCTCTTCATAAAAATTGGCCTTCTTTTTCTTGCCTCGTGTCTACCTTACCATGGACACTTAGGCTTTGAGGGTATGTAAGTGGTAACAAAAGAATCCAAGAAGGACACTCCATCACTTTACAGTAGCTCAGTTTCCCTGTAATTCCTCTTGACCCTACACTGAGTACACTAGTCACTCATCTACATTGTGGGAAATGACTGAAATTGACTGTACTGGCACCTATATAAGTAGTTTCTATTTTTGAATATTAATAAACTGTTCTAATATCCCCAGTCTCTAAAATTCCCACAATGCAGTTGTAGCTTTAGGATCTGAGAAAACTCTTGATGATGAATGCTATTTAGCAATGCTTTGGAATAATTTGTGTTTTTTTCCAATGTATACACATTGGAAAAGTCATATTCATCACCAACTACAATTTAATTTAATCAAACTCCTAGTCCCTGGTACTAAGTGATTCCAAAAAGCTCTCTGTACAGGATTCTGATTAAACAATGAAAAACTGTGGGTCATTTGATACTATATTGTTCTTATTAATACATATTTTGAGGGGATAAGTATCTGCCCCTAATCTTTAATCTTGGTTTGCTTACCACCTCCTAATTAATTAGTAAGAAGTCTTCATAATATCAGTTAAATATTATGAATAAGTAATATTTTATGTGGCCTGTGTTTATGGGATGAGTATATTCAATCTATAAACAACTTGGTTTACATTTAGCTTGTGGAAAACCTCGCAATAAACTGGGGACTGGAATCAGGGCACAATAACCAAGTAGTCACAGATATAAACAGTGGTTGATTTATTTAACTGATATTATGAAGGTTTCTTACTAATTAATTAGGAGGTGGTAAGCAAGCCAAGATTAAAGATTAGGGGCAGATACTTATCCCCTCAAAATATGTATTAATAAGAACAATATAGTATCAAGTGACCCACACTTTTTCATTGTTTAATCAGAATCCTGTACAGGGAGCTTAAGTCTTTTTGGAATCACTTAGTATCGAGACTAGGAGTTTGATTAAATTAAATTGTCGTTGGTGATGATAAGAACAAGACTCAATTCTAGTGATGATTGGTAGAGTAGAGATGGCTCTTAACCATACTAAAATGTGACAGTGAAACAATAATACTGATGTTATTGGGGAAAATTAAATTTGTCCAATTTACTATGATAGTAATTTTGCAAAATGTATTGAAAAGATTAAACACTTAGTAATTCTATTTCTTGGAGATATACAATGAATTTCAGCATTTTTGATGTTAGTCAAAAATGTGAAACTCTATTTCCTACAATAACGACATGGTTAAGGCTGATTGTGGTCTTATGGAATAATAAGTTGGCATTAAAATGGTTATTTACAAGGTATTAGCTATGTCTAGAAATGCATGTGTTACTTAAGAAAAAATAGCGTACCAAATTATACGTATAGTAAACTTCCTTTTTGAACCTTCCAACCCACAAGTTGAGGGAATCTGTTTCAGCTTTGGCCAGCTCTGAAGATAAGATTATTTGCTTTTCATTCCCACTCATACATTCCATTAACACTGATGTGCACTTTCAGGCCCCATGTTAGGGCATCAGGGCACATCACTGAAGAAAAGGAATGTGACCTCTGTCACAGTAGAAAGTGCATCCAGACAGGACATCTATTTCCACGTATTATTTAATTCTACCTCTTTTGGTGCCACAAAGTATATGGAGAATCTCTGTGGCTCAAAATTGACTTTAAGAAGGCAGTGAAGGCAGTGACTTTGCTTCTTTGTCTCCCTTTGACAAAATGCTCTCTTTCCCTTCAGTATTTTCTTAAACACACAGTTTTGGCTTTCCTCTAAATCCTGATCATCTTTCAGTTTCTCCATATTTTTCTCTGGGTATGGAGTTCAGAATAATTTTAACTACTCTCAACCTATTCTGTTATGTGACACACTTCATGAGCTGGTTATTTTTGATAACTCCAAAAGTTATTGCCTCATGTTACCAATGAAAAACTGCTAATTTGGTTAAGTACACTAGTCCATTCTACAAATACCTATTGAGGAATTACTTCGAATCAGGCAATCCTCAATGTGATGGGGATAAAGCAGTGAATGAAGCAGGTTAAACCTTTGCTTCATAGAGTTGATTATGGGTTGGCCAAACTACCAGTCTTGGACAAAATCCAGCTCTGGCCACATGTTTTTGTAAATAAAATTTTATTGCAACACAGACATGACCATTTCTTGACATATTGTCAGTAACTCCTTCCTTCATAACAGTAGATTTGGGAAGTTCTACACAGAGACCTGTGTGTCCTAATAAGTTGAGAATATTTACTATCTGACACATTACAAAGAAAGTTTGTTTACCCATATTCTAGAGAGTTCGAGGTGTGGAGATGGTGGTTAGGTATGAAGAAAGGTAGGAAAAAATTATAATGAGTTCTATATATCAGATACTGATGCATGTAATGGAGAAGAATGAAGCAGAGTAAGGAAGGTGGGGAGCTTAGCAATACGTGTGACTGCAAGGACCTCTCCAGCAAGAGATGTATTAATAAGAGCAATGCACTATCAAGTGACCCATGGTTTTTCATTGTGTAATCAGAATCCTATAGAGGGAGCTTAACTCTGCTGCCACATTTTAGTCTGATTGTTTAGGCGC
Source organism: Talpa occidentalis (assembly GCF_014898055.3). Classification (NCBI taxonomy): domain Eukaryota; kingdom Metazoa; phylum Chordata; class Mammalia; order Eulipotyphla; family Talpidae; genus Talpa; species Talpa occidentalis. The sequence continues at coordinate 89,256,878 of NW_026555331.1, forward strand.
AATCTCTACCAACCGTCATTAGAATTGATTCTTGTTCTTACTGTGACCAACTACGATTTGATTTAATCAAACTCCTCCTTTCTGGTATTAAGTGATCCCAATCGAGTTAAGCTTCCTCTACGGGATTCTGATTAAACAATGAATAGGTTGTGGGCCTCCCTGGTGGCGCAGTGGTTGAGCGCTGGGTTGCAATGCTGCCCACAGCCTCTGCAGGGCCGGTTCGATCCCCTGTCACCGGGCGAGGGTCCCACATGGCACGCAGACCTCTCCTGCCACCCACTGCTCCCCTCAGCAGTGTACTTCATCACTCTGCCTGTTCTACTCTCCGCTCTGGCTCTGGTGAATTCTCTCACCCTCCCGCGCTTCTGACTGTACCCAGTGCTTGTATAAATAAATAAATAAATCTTTAAAAAAAAATAAACAATGAATAGGTTGAGAGTAGTTAAAAGTATTCTGAACTCCACACTCCAAGAAAGATAGGGAGAAAATGGAAGACAGACAGGATTTAAAGGAAAGCCAAAACTGTATTTAAGAAAATATTGAAGGGAAAGAGGGCATTTTGTCAGAGGGAGAGAGCCTACGAGGCATGGTTATTGCCTTCTTAGGTATAGACTTTTAGGCTGTTAAGGGAAGCAAGCCTCAGCACTGGGGAACTCCGAAGACTCTGGGGCTCAGGAGAAAGCATCCCTGGGTTTGAATGGCTGCAGAAGAGGACCTGAGAGTGGGAGGAGATGAGTTGGAGAAAACAGTGGAAGGGAAGGCTATTTAGGAAAGGGGAAATGGTGCAGGGACTGCATGCGTTGGGGCTATTTTATATCTTCACCCAGAAGAGGGAAGTCAGGAGAAGGTTTGGGGCAGAGGAGAGGGGGGAGATGATGGGACACATTTTGGAAAGGGTTGCTCATGCTGCTGTACTGAGGACAGGTTGAGGAAGTGCAACAGCAGAGGCATGGAGAGCAGTCAATGGGCTACTGCAGGGAACAAGTAGAAGATAACATGGCTCAGCCACAGCCACACAAAGTGAGGAATAAAGCAGGACTGCAGCCCCAGATCTACTTCCTCTCCGAGCTCCTACTTTGCAAACATGGATTTTAATCACATAACCTGATACTTTAGGTCTAGGTCATGCAAGGCAGCACTTAACCTGTAAGAGTTTTAACCTCCTCCAGGATTCTGTGTCCTGCCAGAACAATTGGTCAACTCTAACAGATAAATCCATAATAAGCAGATAATTGGAAGGGGCTAGTGAAATCCTATGGGCGGTACTCATTAGCTCTCTTGGGTCAGAGCAGGAACACTTTGGAGCATTTAATTAGAGCTGCGAAACACACTTTCCAGAAAAGAAAAAGAATGATCAAATATAAAATTCACAGTGTTTTTCATATATTATTAGGATGTTTACAATGCTTGCATCTAGTAATTAAAATAGTGATCCCATTCCTTTGGTGTTTCTGACTTTAAAGCTAAGAATTTGATTTTCAGTAAGAAGGGAAAATAGTGCTTCACTGAGTGCATGGAGAGGTTTAGATAGCTATGAACTTATGACATCCTTTGAAGTCATAGGGGCAAGTCACATACAGGAAAGGACTATTTTTGCCTAGATTTTCTACTGTATTGAAACAAAAGAATGTTCACTAAACATTTTTCAAAATGTAAACTTACTAATGTAAAATATAGCAAATTTTCTTTGGTACAAAAATCAAAACTATTGTCTCTGGAAATAATGAAAGTCAGTACAATGTGATATCACAGCTCATCTCAAGCAATAGATGCTTTTGCTACATTTCAAGTCTTAGTCACATTTTGGTAATAAAGAAATTGAAAGTTTTACAGGGAACCGAGATTCTTCTCCATTCATTGACTTGCCATGGGAAAGAAAAAGGCATTCAGACCTAAATGATGAGCTTTCCCCTCCTTCCTTTGTTACTAGGCTGGCTGCACAGCGATGTTGGTTTTTCCATGGATATACTAAGCTAGTTCATTACCCTGGTGTCTGTCTGGGTTTGAAAGATCCAGACTGCAGTTCTGTTTCCTTAGATAATGTTTTTTATTTGACCCAATCCAGCACTTCTTATCTAGAAGCTAAGGTGATTTTTCTGGTTGTTGGATTACTTTGATAAAGATTTGAAAAAGAGAACACCAGAACAAGAATAACAAGTTACTTCCTTGAGGCCCATATAGAGACCATCTCATTCCCCTGTGTGTTCAAGAAGAACAGGGACCGTATTTTTGCTTTAGTTGATGTTATGCTGTGACTTTCCTAACACATCTGACACTTCATGTAGGTCATTTTGGGCAAATTTTTACTAGTGATAATGAAATAAAAATTAGAGATCTATAGCTTTTATCCATAATCATAGTACCTGAAACTTTACCTCTAAGTGGTCCTGTGTCTAGTCATTGATTTAAGATGGCTTCTAGTTATCTGATGCTGATCGTAAGAAAATAAAATTCTGTCTCAAGATGTTGCCACATCTGCTTCTAGTGAATCTTTTCTACAAAATAGCTTGTTGAATACTAAAATGATAGCTAGGATTTTATTTTAAAAGTTATACAATAGACTACATGACCAGTAAGTACTTGCTTGCTTTGAGTATTTATTTTACATATGTCTATATGTGTGGCACAATTTGGTCTGAGACATTGTTTCTTTAGTAATGAAGCTATAGAGGAGTAGCTGTTACCCTTCTTAGTGAGAACTGTTTCTAATAAGAACTCAAGAGTGTTCTTAACCAAGTTAAGTCAGTTCACTAAAACTGGGTATTCAATGGGCACCTTTGTTTCTGTTTTCTTGGCTGTTCTGCAAATTCCATAGATAGAGAGAGAGAGAGAGAAAGAGAGAGAGAGAGAGAGAGAGAGAGAGAGAGAGAGAGAGAGAGAGATATTCCATTTTAAAAAGCTCAAATGAATAAGTTGTGAAGTAATTTTTATCAAAAAAACAGGGTAAGCATTGTAATTGCACAAGTTTTCCAGGAAGCATGATAATTATGCATTTATCAATTGGAATGAAACCTAAAGACATAAAAATATTCAAGAACACTTCAGCAATTCAAAAGCATTAAAAGAAAAGACTGTAAAATATACTGATTATATGATATCAAAGTCAAGTTATGATGTCTTTCTGTTTCCTTTTATTTGGGATGTGTGAAGACCTTTGTAAGGAATTGTTTGGTTTATTAGGTGAGCTGGCCTACAGCAATCCGCGGGAAACACTAGGTGGCAGTGGAGGACTGTAATAATTGACCACAATTAGGCTCCTTTACAAATCACAGCATTGTCAGAATCAAGAATAGTGTGACATTTTACATTAAAAATAATGCAAATGATCAGATTTCTTTCTCTTCTGACTATGACTTTGCTCACTAAAAATCCAAGTGCAGTTTTTTCATGAGTGAAATAGAGTTTATGCAGTGCTCATTGGGTAATAACTTTTGACAACAAATTACACTGGAGAAACATCTCTTTGTTTGGATTCTCCCATTTTCAAATCTTGTTGATCCTCAAAGTCATGGTCTTCACTTGCTTAACAGTCATCAACTTATTGTGAGCAATTAAACTATGCTTATAGTCAACTGTCCAGTGATTGATAGTTTCCTTATTTTGTGCAGTATTTTAAAAATGTATTGGGTCATTGCAAATCTTGGAGCATTGCAAAGCATATAGTGAAAGGTGAAGGCTGTTCCTTCATTTTCCACTTGCTCATGTTGTGAGAAAGAATGAAAAATGTCTGCTGCATAAGCTGATCTTTTTCATCTTTACTCTTCAACGGGAAAATCTATTTCACAACCATTTCATTGAGGGTTATTTTTGTCCACTTTCATTGAAAACTGTGTAATTTCTTAATGTCAATTAAGATGTGACAAAAGAGAAGATAGTATACAGGATTAAGTATCATTATAATTTTTTTGATGAAAGGAAAACATAGACTTAAATTTTCAGTTAGCTTATTTCTCAAATTTCTCTGCAATATCTGGAAAGGTCCTGCTCTGTTAATTAATTCTGAAACCCTAAAAAACAAGGTGGAAATAGTAAACCAGAAATTAAAAATATAAAAATATATAATCTAAAGATAAAATAGTATTGTAGTAAATTGGAAGATCATTTACACAAAATTAACATGAGCCTAATTCATGTAGAACTATAATCCATAGAGGCTAAAATCCAAAATCTCTATATAGCAGGTTTACAGTTTAGTATAAGAATGACAAAAATGCATTTAATATGATATAAATTCAAAAAAGAATTACTAATACCAGTTAAATTTAAGATAAATAATGCCAATTATATATTTATTTATCAAATATAACTTAGAATATTAAAAATAGCATTTGTTTGATATACAACGCCTCTGACAATCTCAATGTAGCCTCAAGTTTTGGGACAGGTGGTTTTCATTTTTTTCCTCAAATTTTAATTTTTTTTAAATTTTTTACATCACTGTTCATTTTTAAACAATGATTTCTTTCCCCCACCCCTTCAGGTGTAGTCCCTATAGAATTTCCTTCACCAAATGCACCCGTGCACCATCACCTCATTCCCCAGGACAGGTAGTTTTAGGGTATAAGCTACGGGATGAGGGCATATAGTGAAATGACCTGGATGACTTTGAGCTGGTCACCACTTTAAGACTATTTCATTGTAGTCTTATAACATGTATGCTGAGTAAAGTCTGGGATGCTGAGTAAAGTTCTTGTATATCTACATTAGTTGGTACCTGTCATTAGAGAATACGTATTTTTTACAGCATCACAAGTTGCCATATGCATTTTTTGTTTTTTTAGAATCCATGACCAAAAGTAAAGCTAATAAGATTGCCAGACTTCTGTTGTTAACCTTGAAGGTGTCAGTCATGTTGGCAAACCTTTAATAAATGATCTACTCCAATCTCTAGTGGTGCCACAATGAACTAAAATTGTTAGGAAAGATTTAAAAATTCATTAAAGTTCCCACACTAAGGAAGTAAGCAGAACACTAAAGAAAATATATCTGAGGTATGGACTTCAAATAAGCTCAGAAAGGGCCTCCCTGGTGGTGCAAGGGGTTAAGCACCATACTATGAAGTAATCCGCAGCCTCTGCAGCACAAGTTCGATCCCCAGCCAGCCAGGGAGAAACCCACATGGCACAGCAGACCTCTCCTGTCTTACCTGCTGCTCCCCTCAGCAGTGTATTTCAGTCAGTCTGCCTGTTCTGTTCCCCACTCTGTCTCTGGTGAATCCTCTCAACCCCCGCATCGCTGGCCTGTACCCCAGCTCTTATATACATAAATAAATAAATATTTTTAAAAATTAGCTCAGGAAATACTTGTCTAATAAGCTATTCTGTTCTGTTGTCTTCAAACCAGAAATTTGAGAGGAAGGTCTTATAGCAGGAAGAAGTCTACTCCAAAGAGAAAATGTATTTCCAGATAACATTTTTATTTTTATTTTCAAAAATCCAAACTTGTAAACCATTATTATTTGAGTTACTGGTAGTTTGACAAAGTTTTCAAGAAGTAAAGGATCAAAAGCAAAGTGAGCTATTAAAGAACCATGTGCTTTGTCTTGCTGATATTTCCTTGTTAATTGATCAAACCAATTATGAGACTAGAGGTTTACTTGTATGTTATTAAAGGGGGGAAATAATAGAACTGTAGAACTAATATTTCACTGCAAAAGAAATTCAGCAAAACTTCATCAATTCCAAATGAAAAGACTTCAAAATAACATTGAATTAGGTTTTGAGTGGTTTTTTTATTGTATCCAGGAAGCAATGATGGGTGGAAAGAGGAAAGAATAGGATTCAAGAATCAGATATAGGTTCCACTGACCTGGATGACCTTGAGCTGGTCACCACTTTAAGACTATTTCATTGTAGTCTTATAACATGTGTGCTTCCTCCTATAGTAGTCAGTGCTCATTCTCAGTCTCCTACTCTTGGTCCACCCCACCCCTGACCTCTTAACAATGGAGTTCTCAAGGGCTTCTTTATGAACACTTTATCTACACTGATTCCTTTGATTATCTCATATCTTTATTTTTTTTTTTTTTTTAATTTTTTTTTTTTTAATAGAGGCATGTTTTATTATTTATTTGTTTGTTTGTGTTTTGTTTATACATGCACTGGGTACAGTCAGAAGCGCGGGAGGGTGAGAGAATTCACCAGAGCCAGAGCGGGGAGCAGAGCAGGCAGAAGGACAGAAGTACACTGCTGAGGGGAGCAGCGGGCGGCAGGAGAGGTCTGCGCGCCATGTGGGACCCTCCTCTGGTGGCCGGGGAGCAGCCGGGGATCAAACCGGCGCTGCAGAGGCCGCGGGCAGCTTCGCAACCCAGCGCTCAACCACTGCGCCACCGGGGAGGCCCATATCTTTATTTTTTTTTAATTAATAAATTTTATTTTTATATTCCCCATACAATTGCAATCCCCCATTCTGACCCCAATCCCTCCCCTCCCGCCCCCCACCCCCAAAAAGTGTCTCTGGTTCATAGTTTTTGTTGATTTTGATTTTCACTTTCTTATAGTTATTCATTTTCCTGGTCCCTTATTTAAGTTTTCTAGATCCCTGCTATGAGTGAGACCATCGGTATTTTTCTTTTTCTTTTTGGCTTATTTCACTGAGCATGATCCCTTCCAGCGTCATCCATGTTGCTGCAAATTGCATGTGTTTATCTTTTTTGAATGCTGAGTAATATTCCATGGAATATGTACACATATTAAAAAAACTAGCAACAACAAATGTTGGCGAGGTTGTGGAGAAAAAGGAACTCTTCTGCACTGTTGGTGGGAGTGCAAACTGGTCCAACCACTATGGAGAGCTGTGTGGAGATTTCTGGACCTACTAAACATAGAGCTTCCACAGGATCCAGCAATTCCACTCCTAGGTATTTACCCAAAGAACACAGAAACATCAATTCCAAAGAACACCTGCACCCCTATGTTTATAGCAGCACTGTTTACAATAGCTAAGCTTTGGAAACAGCCCAAATGCCCAAAAATAGATGACTGGATCAAGAAGATATCTCATATCTTTAAATGCCACCTATATGTTGATGATATCTATATAAATATCTAAATTTATATTTTCAGTCTAAATTGTCCCCTTAATTCTTGACTCATCGTACTCAATATATACAAGTGGATGTCTAATATATTGTACATGTCAAATGTAACACATTAACATATTTCAAGCTTTCCTCTAGATTTCTGTTTTTCCTATACCTGCCACCTTTTTCTCATAGTCTTCTCAATGGTTAACTAGACCACTCAGGTATAATCCTCAGAGACAGTAGTGTTTCTCACATTTAATCTAGCGCAGGTGGTTGAGCACCGTGCTGTGAAGCTGTCTGCAGCCTCTCCAGCGTGGGTTCAATCCCCGCCAGCCTGTGAGAATCCCACATGGCGAGGCAGACCTCTCCTGTCTCGCCCGCTGCTCCCCTCAGCAGTGCATTTCTTCAGTCTGCCTGTTCTGTTCCCCACTCTGACTCTGGTGAGTCCTCTCACCCTCCTGCATATCTGGCCTGTGCCCCGGTTCTTGTATAAAAATAAATAAATCTTTAATCTATCAGCAAATTGTGTCATCTCTTCCTTCAAAATATATGCAGAATTGGTTCACTTTTTACTACTTCTACCATGTCACCAAATCATCATTGCTTCATGCTTGGATGATTGCAAGTCTCCTAACATTTCTTGTGATTTAGCTCTTTACCAACTTCAGGCTGTTTTTGACATGGTAGCTAGAACAATCCTATTAAAACATTAGTCAGACATGTCACTCCTACTTAATGTGAAGACATCGTGAAAGGACTTAAGAAGTCAAGTCCTTCGAATGCCCTTCAGTTTTCACTCAACCTGTCACCTCTGACTCCTTATCTTTCTGCTGCCTCTTCTTTTCTCAATGGCAATGACACATTGCCATTCTTGCTGCTCCTGTGATCCATGTGGTGTGCAACTGCCTCAGCTATTTTCACTTGTTCTTCCTTCTGTCTGGAAAGTTCTTATTTAAAATATTCACATGGCTTACTCCCTGACCTCTTGAGTCTATACTCAGGTTTCACTTTCTTAATTTGTCACTTCCCCAACCAATTCTTTTAAAATTGCTTTTACTTTTCAATCTTGTCATTCTTTATTTCTCTGTTCTTCTTATATTTTCTCCATAAAACAACTTATCACCACCTAACTTTCTAAATTTATGCTTTATTTATTGTCAGTTTCCCCTAGCTAGAATATAATCCCCCCAAGGATAAGGACTTTTGGGATTTTTACTTATTTGTTTATAGCTCTATCTATCCATGGGCCCTAGAGCTATATCTAATTTATAAATTTTTATTGAATGGATGGATGGGGTAATTCATGGTGGAAGGCCTTGGTTTAGACGATGAATAATGCAAGTGAATGGAAAAGAGCATTCTAGGTAGTAAGACTAGGAAGTATGAGAAAGAAGTTGAGGTTTGGATCAAGTCTACTATGATTGTGGAGCAGTAGGTTAATAAGTTGAAGGAGGGCCTCCCTGGTGGTGCAAGGGGTTAAGCACAGCACTGTGAAACTATCCGCAGCCTCTGCAGCATGAGTTCGATCCCCAGCCGGCCAGGATACACATGGCACAGCTGATCTCTTCTGTCTTGCCCACTGCTCCCCTCAGCAGTGTATTTCAGTCAATCTGCCTGTACTGCTCCCAGCTCTGTCTCTGGTGAATCTCCTTGCCCCAGCTGGCCTGTACCCCAGTTCTTAAAGACAAAAAAAATAAGTAGAAAGAAATGGTCTTGGAAGCACCATGACATTAAATCTTGATGAGTGCGATGAATACTAGACTTTGGTAGACCTTAATTGCTACCACAGCAGGTTCAGACATCATCCTGCAAGACAGGGTTTTTGTTTTTTTAATTGTATTTTTTGTTTGAGGTAATGTTGGTTTACATTGTATATGATTTGGGGTATAGACTCAGACCTATGGGTATGTTACCACAACACACCCACCACCAAAGCACCCATAATCCTCCATTGGACCATTGGAGCCCCTCACTCTTTTTGCTCCCCAACCCCCACCCTCCCTCTCTGGTAGACTCAATTCTATATTAAGATTTCTAGGATTTGTTTTGGTTTAGTTTTGTGTATCCCTTTGTTTTGTTTCTTTATAGGGTTTTTAAAATTACAATTCATCGTCTTCTAAGGTAAGGTTTCTCGAAGTGTATTCACCTGACAGAGTTCCTCAGGTACCACCCAGGTTTATAGTTTTCAGGGTCAGAGACAAATCAATTAAATGAAGGGCCTGGTAATGTGCATTTTAATAAAACTTTCAGGTGAAAATTAAGTCAACTAAGGTTTGAAAAATACTATTTTAGGGTCTTCTTGATAGTTACTAGCTCTAGATAGCTTTGGGATGGGACACATGAAAGGAAGTCGGGTGTACAAATCTCCAGGTATAGGTCTAGACATTTTACCCTGGATTCCACCCGATAAGTTTGATGTTTCTCTCTCTCTCTCTCATTTTTTTTTTAACCATGTATCTACAGTCAAATGGTTTATCACTGAGCTTTATTCCCTTCTTACCATGTTTGTGAATGAGGGTTCTCTTGGGAAAAAAAAAAGACTTACTGAAGTAAATTAAAAAATACATAAAAATAGCTTTGCTGCAGAAGTGGGAAAAGAAAAGTTGTGTGTGTGTGTGTGTGTGTGTGTGTTTGCATCATGGAATAACAAAGAAAATGTGTTGTTTAAGAAATAATCTGGAGGGGCCTTCCTGGTGATACAAGGGGTTAAGTCTCAGCACTATGAAGCTATCCACAGCCACTATAGCATGAGTTCAATCCCAGCCAGGGAGGTGACCCACATGGTGCAGCAGACCTCTCCTGTCTCACCTGCTGCTTCTCTCAGTCACAAAGTCCCAATTCTGAGAAAAATCTTTAAGAGGGTTTGAGGTAAAGGAGCTTGTACCTTCTGGTCTAAGCTTCCCACTTGGGTTCTGTTTCTATGCTCGTTTCACTGTGCTGAGGCTTTCTCCAATTATACACTGTTTGAGCACTTTTGAGATTAGGACTTGCTATTCTGTATTCTTGATATGCTCTCTTGCGGGAGATACACAGACAGTTTCATGGACAGTGGACTTTCTCAGTGCATGAACCTTCAGCTCAGTCCAGATTGAGGTAAGTCTGGAACAAAACAAACACAGTGACAGAATTCAGTAGAGAAGACAAATGTCTACACAGCATGCTGTAAATGATTAAATGTTTCAGTACACAGATTGCTGAGAAAAAATAGAGAGGGAGGATGGGAGGTGATCTTTTAGCAGAGGTTTATAGGACGATCACTTCACCTAGAAATTGAATTGAGATAGTGATGTGTTGGAAGCCCTAAGACTCTTGTAGCTGATGAATGAGAGTACACAGTTAGGCAGGTTCCAGAGGCAGGAGAAGGAGATGGAGGCATTGATAGAGACCTGCTCAAAAGCTGTCTTCTGTGCTGAGCTAGGGAGTTTGATGTCATTTTGTAAGCAAAGGGAAGTTGTGAAGAGATCTAAACAAGTGCGTGATGTGGACATATTTTGTTGTAGCTTTATCTTCAGGTGGCAATGAGGGGAGCATATGTGTGAAGGTAGAAGTTGATGAGGGAGAAGGCCATTGCCACAGACCAGATGAGTGATGACATTGACCTGAGTCAGTAGAAGTCACAGGAACAAAGAAGAAAGGAGAGAGATGGGAGATTTGGGGTGAAAATTGAGAGGTGATAGTAATCTTTTTGATAGGTAGGAGAAAAATGGCATAAGGGAATTTGATACTTATGTTTTCCAGTATGGTAGTAATATCACTAATTAGTTCAGCTTTGGATAGCATAGGGCTACAAAAAATATATCCCAAAGTTTCGATGATTAAAAAGTAAACATGTTTCTTACTTTTAGATCTGCAGGACCACAAGTAAGCTTTGTTGCTAGGTTCTCAGCCACAGGTCAGGTTCTGATAACACTTTATATTCTTTTTTCATTTCACAAGACATGCTGAAGGGAACATCTTTTACCTGGGTGCTGTTCTTCTGGAGGCTAGAGGAGCAAGTAGAAATATGCTACCCCTTGAAGTCTCTGATTAGGGTAGAAAGGAATTCTAAGGAAGAATTACCTAGGAAATGAGCAAAGAAGAAAAGAAAAGAGATAGAAGAAAGAAGGAAGGAAGGGAGGGAGGGAGGGAAAGGAGGGAGGGAGGGAAGTCATACGTTTGCCTATGTGAGGAGATATAGTCGTTTCTACCATGAGGTCACTTAGTTAAAAGACATGGACTTAATCCTAGAACAAGTAATAAAACTTCAGACTACATCATACCTGCTAACAGGATATATGCATTATTAATGATATCATGTGTTCAGTTTTAGGCTTATTAATTCTTGGGCTCTCTAGGATATCTAGGTGGGCATATACACAATAGAATTGGGTCAAGAAAAATATCAGAGCTGGACTTATGAACTTGGTGGCCGATGGGTGTGAATTATAAATAAAACCATGGAAACAGGATTGCCTAGTCAGAGAGAAAGAGAAGAAGAGAGTTACTGATGGAGACTGAGAAGCAGCAATGTTTAACGTGTGAAGATGAACATATAGATAAATTGAGGTTAGGTTAGTTTAAAAACTTGGAGAGTCGTGTTGCTGAAACTAAAAAAGAGAAGAGAGTTGCAAGAAAGAAGATGTGGGAATAAATGGTCCAATGATTCTCGAATTTGTTTTGTGTCACCCTCAAAGGAGAATGAGTGTGAAGATTTTAGCTAACCTGAGAGATTTCCTTTCAAAATGAAATTGCAGATTGATGCTCAGAATATCTAGGGATAGAACTGAAGAATGTAAATAAAATCTAGGTGTGGTTTCTGGCATAGGACTAGCACTGAGTTAGTAACCATTACTATCTTATTAAAAGCTGCGGAGCGTTGAGAATTTACTAACTATTTAATACAAAATTTTGCTTTGTATTTTATCAAAAGTATTTTATTACTAGAGGTAAAAGGAATGTTAAAAGTGATACTAAGTAATTTTTTATTGCATAGCCCTTTAAGTTAATTATGGCGAAATTCCAGTATACTTGTTTTCATTAATTTAAAATTGAAAAGGGAGGGAAGTTGAGAAGGTTGTGGCATCCCTGTGATATTTCTTGTTTGAAAGATACCCAATCTAAGCCACACTTACTATATTCGGGTTAAAACAGTCATTTGTCCCCCGCTTGTATAAATCATCCTGTTTTAAAATTCTGTCTTATATCACCAATTCAGGAGAAAAGCAGAAAAACATGTATGTTTCAAAATATGCAAGTGCTTTAAATTATAGAGCTAAAACATGCATTGCAGTCTCATGTTCAGTTTTCAGGTAGCCACAGAACTTGCAGCCTTTGTCCTCATAATTTCTTCCATTCTTATGTGCTTTAGAGTCCCAGTGTTCTTTCTGGCTGAAAGAAGATATGTATTTTGCTTTAGTAGCAGAACATTGGTTATCAAGCTTTTTGTCTTTAATAATTCTGCTTTAGGGAACTGTCAATTAATAATCCCTGGAGGGAACACTATGAAGAATTTCTGTAATTAGATCATAATGTAAAGGTTTGCTTAGTCACAATATTTAAAAAAAAATTTAATTATGATTTTTGAGCGATGACCCCAATCTTTCTGTCTTTTACATTCAACTGCCTTTTAAAATGCTTATTTCTTCAATTTCTCTTATTGTGTTCATTCTCTTTTTAAAGTTTGTGAGTATAATTAAAACTATCCTACCTTTGAGAACCCTCTGTCCTCACCTAGCAGAATAAATGAAATATGGATACAAAGACTGAGCATATAAATTATCTATAAAAAAAAAAAAGAAAATGCCTTCTACATAAGGCTTTTTGATTCCCTTTAATTTTTTTTTTTTCCTTAGAGCTCCACGGCTATTTTTTTCTCTCTAGTCCAGTGATCTTGTTATTAAAGCATTCTTGTAAAGGTAATTTAGCACACATGCCTCATAGTTATTAACCAAGTTCTACTACATTCAAATACCAAATCACTTTGCAAATGTTATGATACTTTCTTCCCTCCACTAGCACAATAGCTTGGGGTATGGAGGGGTCCAGGGGTTTCTTGGTTGTCCTGAATGACATTTCAGAATTCCATGACAGTGGTGGAAATTGTTTGGGGTGTTTTATTTATTTTTAAAATTAAAAAAAAATAATAATTAAAGCCACTCTCTCTCTTTTTTTAAAGATTTATTTATTTATTTATTTATTCAAGCACTGGGTACAGTCAGAAGTGCGGGAGGGTGAGAGAATTCACCAGAGCCAGAGCTGGGAACAGAACAGGAAGACCAACAAAATACACTGCTGAGGGTAGCAGTGGGCATAGCAGGAGAGGTCTGTTGTGCCATGTGGGACCCTCGCAGGTGGCTGGGGATCAAACTGACGCTGCAGTGGCTGCAGGCAGCTTCGCAGCCCAGTGCTCAACCGCTGTGCCACCAGGGGAGGCCCTTGGGGTGTTTTAACAAATATTGATAATATATAATAAGGATGCCACTCTGAGCATAGATTCTCATAAGTCAATGACATTAAAAATATTTGCAGAATAATTTATATATAAAAAAAGATATGATTAATACAACAGAGTTAACCTTTGGGTTAACAGATTTAACCCTTGACCTAAAAGAAAGTTTGGAAAAGGGGGCAGAAAAGAAATGCACAAAAAGCCCTTGGCTTATACCCATAAACACAAATCTTTCAAATGTGCTGAACAAAAGTTCCTTCTTATACACTGCTTGTATCTTTGAAATGATTGTGCAGTATTGTTATTTGTGAAGTAGTTAATTTTTAAAAATCAGAGACGACTTCATATTTAATCATACAGTAATAGAATAAAGGAATTTTAGAACTGGATGGAACTTCAGATTCTCTACCCTCGTCTATGGGGTGCATTCTGAGAGGAGTCAAGACAGAAGGATAATACCTATTTTTAAAGTTTTGGGGGCACAATAGGTTTAGGGGAAAAATAAATCCACTGCATGCTTATGGTGATGTGAGTTGGCCTGAAGCTTAAGCAAGAGCACAATTGCTGACTTCAAAGCACAATTTTCTGTTTTTATTTGAAGATGATGATGTTCCTATGTTTTAAGACAGGTTCTCTTTAGGACAGAGTTTTGTAAAACTCCAAATTAATTTTTTTCTTTCTTCTTCCTTCTCTCTAGCCTCAAGATAATTCAAACTTTGGACTCCTGCTCTTCCATTTCCCCTCCGAATAAGAGAATCAAACAAATGAACCAAACCCAATCGAACAAAACAGCTGATTACAGTTAACAGAATTATTAGTATATTTCACATGAATTTTAATTCTGGTTTGTTCTGGTTTTAATGGTCAGGAAAAATGTTTAATATCACTGTGTCCTTTTGAGGTTAACTAATTTTAGTTCCATATATATGGAACAAGAATTATATATATGTACATATAAATATATCATTACTTTATACTATTCATTTCAGATTGGATTAGGTAGACATGGAGAAAAACAGAGGACTGTTTTACTGTGGTTATAATTCATGCTAAGCTTATGTGTGTATTATGTTGTGGCACAGACCAAATTTAGAAAGAATGATTTCTGAAAGGATTCTTACCATGAGTAAACTCTGAAAAAATTGCCTTGAATACTGTACTCCTTCTGGATAATCACACTTTTGTTCTATCTCGGTAAGACTGATTGTGGCTGTGTTCTAGGAGTGCACTGTAGAGCAGGATAATACTTTAAACAGAAGAACGCATGAGAATCCTGGCCTTATTGTATTTCGTTCTTTCTAATGCTATTGATAGGAAAGGAGAAGGGTGAATTGTTCCCCTCCCCAAATATTATGTGATTAAAATGGGAGAGCTTTGGCAATCAGAAACAGTGATTACTTTTTTTTTTTTTTTTCAGTTGGCTTAGTTTACTTTTACTTGGCTTAGTGTCTTTTTTGATAGAGTACTATAGGAAATGAAGACTCCTGTAATGATACAAAAAATGACAGTTCACTGCTGTTTCGTATCCCAGGCCAAGTGTCTCATAGGCTCTGGTGAGAGTCGAGTGTCTGGGCAGAAGGTCTCAGGTCATTACCATAAAAAGCACTTTGGCACCCTGTGTCATAGAACAAAGTGTCAGTCCAGTTCCCATCACTAGGTGCCTGTGGTGCCTTTCTTAAATAATCAGTCCCATTCAGACAGAGATTAGGTCCTTGATCGTCTTTCTATTTCACAAGCAGTAATTTTTTAAGGCTAAATGGCACTAGAGGCAGAATGTTTTTGAAGTAAGGTTTTGAAAAGAACTTAGTATATCCCAAAGCTGGCTTGATTCTCCTTTTTCTCAAAGGTCACATGCAAGTTCAGTTCTGACAGCGTTGACTAGTGCATCTGGGCAGAGGCAGGCCACATTCACTCCTGGGAGGGCCTGAGAGTTCTTGTGCAAGTGTGGGTCAATTTATCTTGTGTCCTGAATCCTGGAGTGGAGAATCAGACAAAACTTCGATTGCCCTACTTCGACCCTTCAACTTCATTGAGGGGTTGCCCTAAAATATTATTTTTCTTTTTTAGACTTTTCAAGAGGCTGAAAAGCCTGGTAAGTGAAGATGGCCAAGATAACATTGCAACAACAACAAAATGTGTTTTTTTTCGAAAGTGCATTTTTGGAGTTCCAATTAGAAAATGTGTTTCTCTGCCTTACTCTGCATATGCCCCAATGAATTTCAAGAGGTCAGAGCAGGCAGAGTACAGCTTTTGAGATGAGAAGAGCTTGCTCTTTAAGGAGCTATTTTTACCCACAAGTCAGAGAGTGTGTAGGCATCAAAATGCTGGCAGGTTTGTCTTACAGTAGGATCTAAATGTGAGGCTTTTAGTTTCCAGGTGAAGGTCTCAGTGGGGCTCTTCCTGCCTGCTCTAGGAAAGTGTGGTTCTGTTGATTATCAGTGCTGTGTTGGAGGAGGAAGTGACCAGCCTTTCCCAGAGGACCTCTTGTGTAGTGTTCATTGTGTCTGGGCCTCCATCCACTAGAACAGAGACCAGTTTGAGGTATCTGGTAGCCATGGTACAAGAAAGGGTCCAGGATATTCATTAAAAATCATTCATTAAAAATTTGATGTCGTCGACTCTAGTTCCTGAAACAAATTTCATCCCAACTCTTAAAGATTCATATCGAATTGTCATCCTTCCGGGGGCGTCATTCAGAGCCAGATTGTGGCAAAATGCAGGCGTGGAGAGGTAATGGGCGAAGTAGGGCATAGGAAAATGCTCTCAGCGCTCTGGGCCTGGACTGTCCAGGCGCCCTGAAGAGGTGCTGGCAGTCTCATCAGTACCAGAAGGGCCTGGTCAGGAATCTCAGCTGCTAAGGGTGACTTCACCTGAAGGGCTGTGCTTAGGAGAGGATGAAGGAGGGGAGGTTTGAAGACAAGATTTGGGAGGGAACCGGAGAGTGAGGTAGAGACACAGATAGTGATGGAGAGGGTGAGAGATCCTAAAAGAAAGAGATAGAAAAATGCCAAAGAACATTAATTGAGCACAAGAAAGACTGAGGAGGGAAATAAAGACACGGAGAGGTGAACTCAAGAAGGGAGAGACCGAGGAAGACAGAGACGGCGAAAGCCAGTGCAAAGAGGCCAGGCCTGGGAGACGCTGGTTGAACAGGGGTGTCAGGAGCGAGGGAGATGACAAAGACTTGAAGCTTCCCCCCCACCCGCTTCTCACCTCTACCACCCTCCCTCCTCCAGCGTCTTTACTCTCTCCGCCCAGCCCGCGGCCAGGAGCGGAGCGCGCAAGGTCGCCCAGTCCTCTCCGCGGTGCGCGCTGAATGGCTGGCGGCCCGCAGCGCCCCCGCCTCCGGCCCGGCAGCTACAGGTCGGCGGCCCCCAGCGTCGGCGCCCGAGGGCCGGGGAGTCCTGCACCCTCCCGCGCCCATCCTAGCCCTCCGCGCCGCCCCAGTGCGCTCCCCGCCACAGCCCGAGCGGTCGCAGTCCTCTTAGGGCCCCCTGGAGAGGGGGCGCTGTGGCCACCAGAGGCCCCGAAGGAGTCACTTCTCACTGCGGGCCCGGCCCGCGCAGAGCCCGGGCGCGGCATCTGTTTACTCGGGGTGATAATTAGTCTCCGAGGGCTCGCCCAGCCACGTGCTGATGTAACGGCCGGTGTCGGGAAGACAGGCGCGCTCAGCTGCTGACCCAAGGAGCCCACACCACGGCCTCCGCGCGGGGAGCCCCAGCGCGCTCCAAAGCGTCCCCTAGCGGCCGGGCAGGTGGAAGGACAGCGCCCCAGACGCCTCTCCGGAGTGACTTCCCCGATTCCCAGGGTGGCGCGGAGAGGTGCCGCTGCTCCGTGCGCCAGAACCGACCACGTTCTCGCCACCCCACCCCGCCCTCAGAAACTCGGAGTGCCTCCGCTGCCCCTTGGCTGTTTTTTTCTTCTGAACGATCAGTGTCTTAGCTCTCAAGTTCAAGTCTCTGGACTTGCCCCGTCTCCTCTCCTTAAGTCATTTCCACCCTCCACGGCAGCCTGGGGAAGCTGGTGGTCCTGGACTGCTCGTCCCAGGGCCGGCGCTGGCAGTCCCAGGCTGTCCGGCTGAGCAGCAGCCCGAAGCACTAGCCTCTCCTTCCCTCTCCTCCCTCCCTTTCTCGCTTCCTTTTTTCCCTCCTCTACTTCCCCCCTCCTTCTCTTGCCTCTTAAGTTTCCTGCACGGTGAATCTAACTGTACCAAGCCTAGGCTCCCGCGGAACCGATACTGGGCGCGACCCGGACACCGGGACACCGACTCTGCCGAGGCTGGACGAAGCAGCGGGACCGGTCCGCGCCGGAGCATGGAGACGAAGCGCCAGGGAGGGCATGTCCGGGGCGCCGGAGACACCAGGCCCGAGTAGCTCCTCCATGGAGCCTGCCCAGAGCGGTCCCTGCTCTCCGGATTTGCCCCTGCTCGTGTGCGGTACGTACCCTTGGCTTCCACAGTCCGGGAGGGGATACCTAGGAGGGACGTGGTAGGGCATTAGGCAGGGGAGGCGGGGAGGGCCGCTGTCTGGGGGACAGGCTGCGCCTGGCAGGTGACCCTCACAAACCCGGGCAGGCTTTCGCTCTAGAAGTTAGCGACTGGCGGTACCCCTAGCCTCGGAAAAAAGTAATGTCAGAGATGTGTGTGTATACGCGTTTCTCTCTTTGTGCGGGGCGGGTGGGGCGGGGGTTCGAACCGGTAAACTGAGCCCGGCTCTCCTATATGCAAATTGCATGCCTCCCTGCCCCCCACGTGTGGAGACACCCAGCACCTAACCCTGGTCAGCTCTACCTACCCCTTCCTCTTCCCGCGCCCCCCTTACTCAGACTCTTGCTCGCTCGCTCTCTTTCTTTCCCTCTCCATCTCTGCTGGTGTGTACGTGTGTGAGCATTGCCAGGGCTGGCGAAGAACCAGCAACCGCCTTTAGTTCGAGCCGCCCGGCCATCAAACACTAGGGCAGGTCTCGCTGCCAGAGACGCCTGGGCTCCGAACCAACCTGCACGCGGCTCGGTGGCCCCACCAGCTCCAGTCTCCGGCGCCCGGGAACTCGCGCCGGAGGAGCGCCGGGCGGGCGCGAGACGCCCCTCATCCTCCCTCCCGCTGTCCCTCCCGCCTGCCTGCGGACCGCGCGCTCGCTGGTTTCAGGCGCTGAGTTTACTCACTGCTTTTCCATTTTTCCTCTCCCCGCCTCGGGTGTTTTTGGTCCACCCCTCCCCATCGAGACCCCGCGTGGTCGCCAAGCCTAACCTTGCTCGGCTGGTCATGGGATGTCTAATTTCATTTGTATCTAGGCTGCTGAGAGCGCTTCTTGCTCTGTAAAGTGGATGTCAGGTGGATCTATGTTTTTGAAGGAACAAAGACTCAGAGAAGGCACCGCCGAGGAAGTTTGAGACGCGGGAGGATGCAGGCTGCGTGCTGGTACGTCCTTCTCCTCCTGCAGCCCACCGTCTACTTGGTAAGTCGCTGCGGGTCTGGCGCCCCCGCAATCCCACCCTGGTCAAGAGGCCGGGCAACCTGGGCAGGTGCGGGAGGGTGAAGCCGCGGGTTCAGCCAAAGCAGCCTTCCTGGCGACTGTGTTGGAATAACTTTGGCAAGCTGGTCTGCGGATCCCTACGGGATTTTACGGGGTTCCCACTCTCGTTTCCCTTTCCAGTCCCCCCCTCTCCTGCGCATGATTCTGAACTGCAGCGTCTACCTGGACACCCAGAAATCGAGGAGATAGGTTTTATAGGGGAGAGGGCAAAGAGAAGGCGTGGAAGAGGTGGAAGGAACTCTGTTAAGTTCATCAACAGAGTTTAAATGAAAGGAAACAGAGGTGGAGAGTGGTGCAGGAATCCGTCCAGGTGTGTGACTTTGGAAAGGAATCCATTCACCTAACCCCGGTTTAGAGATGTGGCACAAAAAGAAGCGCGGGTAACTTTGTTCGACTTGTAGGGTTCCGACAGGACAAGTTTAACTATCCAACAGGAGCACGGCAAGCGGTCAGAGAGAGTTAGGTCAAGATGCTCCTGCCAACACGTAGCGGCGCCTCCTCTCTCTCCAAAGCCCTCTGTTCCACTAAATGACCCAACCTGAGTTCCAGTGTCGAGTGTTTTATTAGGGAATGGCAGGGCAGACCTTGCCGTCAGGGGAGGAATACTAAGCAAAGCATCAGTCCCAGACCTCCCGGAGACGAGTTTTCGGGCGTATGGACTTTGCATCCCTCTGGAACTCGCCGAGGAGACAGCAGAGAACCGCGTCATTGTGGTGGCGGGTGGTTTGGGAGTTGAGGGCGACGCGCCGAACCAGACTGAGAGTGCGATTTCTCTGGTCTGGCTTCAGGGAGAGCCAGGGACACGCAACCTGCTGGCGAAGTTGTGCTCAGTTCACCGAACCCAGCAGCCCATTCCTGGGCAGCGGGAGCGCACTGAGGGCTCCCTGTGTTTTCTCAGAGGCGAGGAGCACTGGGGCGGTGATAGGGCTGGATAAACCAGACTGGGGGCGGGGGCAGCGGGCGGTGTCGTTCCTCATTCCCAAGGGCTTCAGCACCCACACGCCTGGGAGCAAAAGGGTTGCTAGCCCTGCAGTTGAAAGCATTTCCTAACCGTTGCCCTCATGCATGTGACTGCAGGCCTGCTAGCTATGTGATCCCTGTGTATGTTATCGAGTGTGTACCTATGTGTCTGTGAATATGTGTGTGAGGGTGTGTGTAGTTAACGGTTTCAGCTTCAAGAACCCTCAATGTTGCCTGTCATTGCACCTTCACCGCCTGACCATGGCAGTCGCGGACGCCAGAGGGCGCTGCGCGCCAGTGTCTTCACCCGCAGGACACCTTGGGGTAAACAGGTGAAAGCCAGGGCAGCCAATCCAAAAGAACAGCCTTTCTAACTGTCAGCGAAGTCTGTGCCTTCCCCGGTTGGAACGCAGACGGAATGCAAAAAGTGTCCTTCATTCCCCATTTCAATCATTCTTGCCCCCACCTGTGTCCAGTAAACCCGCTGACATTGAGAGCCCAGAAACGGAGGGCAGAAAGTTTGGCCAGGGATAAGAAATTGTTTGAGAGAAGAGCGGAGGGACTGCAAAGCGAAAGCTGCACGGGGGAAATTGTAACAATTCCCTTGACCAGGGAAATCTGCCTGCCCTTCTTCTTTGCATACCTTTACGCATGACCTGAACCTCAGACCGGTTCTAACGTCCTTGGACTGTGCGCGCACACGGCAAAGGCTCGCGGTTGTGGTGCAGTTTATTGCTTGAAGCAAGTATTTCAATAGTCTGGAAAATAATCTATCAAATGAAGAAGTGAAATCAATACGTTGTGTTAAATTTTAAATGTGTTTGTTGGCAGTTAAACCGTTTTCCACTCATTACAACAACAGTGCTGGATTTATTCTAATGCGCAGCGTTCTCAACAACAAGCGCATTAATTCTCCTTTAATTGTAAACTGGGAGCATTTGAAAACCATTCAGTGTGCAAATTATGCTGATTCAATTACCGTTTAGTTACAGACTTCATTACCTGAATGCCTTTTGGCAATACAGGGAAAGGAGACAATTTTTCCAATTTCACTCAAAACAATACGAAATGTGAACAATAAAATAGAGAAGGCGATTTAGAAGTCCATTCTTTCCTCTCCTCTCTAAAGTTGTTTTGTGTGTCGGGATGATTAGAAACCACACGCAGCAGAAAAACAAAAGGCTGGTGGCTGTGACCCAAGGCAGTATTTCCAGGGATTGTAATCCCACAGTTAATATGCCAGGAGAATCGTAGCTGTTTTTTGTGGAGGAGCAGAAAGCTGACTTTTACCATGGAAATGTATGTAAAAGGGTGAATTGGTCAGGACAGGTTGGTTTAAGGAAAGTAAATAAGCGGACAGCCTTGATGAAAACTGTAGGGCAATGAGGCAGACCAAGAGGTAGCCAAAGATTCTTTCTCCATCTATTTTATTAAACACTAGACACAGTAACTAAAATTGTCATTTATAGTTGCACCCCAGAACATCCCAGAACTTTGAAAGAAACTGCAATAGATGTTTTGCAGGTTGTCAGGAGGTGCTTCAAGTTACACTTCACGAAGGCAGGAGTGGCAAAATAATTATTTTGCCTTATTTTCCCCCCTTTAAAGGGACATATGTTAGGGAGGAATTTAATAGCTATTTTTGTCTTTATGAGTTCATATCACAAGTGTATGGTCACTCTATTTAAGCATTGCTTTTTAATTGATATCACAATGCACCTTTCCCTTTAAGCCCCTGGAAACCCAATTATGTTCCCTGAAGAGTAATTGCTGTACTATATCTAGGGAGCAAAATTTGTAAAGGCATCTCCTACACTAAAACCTTTAGGCTCTGCTTATAGAGAAATACCTTAAGTACTCCCAAATTTGGGGAGATATTTTTTTAATGACAAACAGCTCTCTATCCAGCACATCAGTGGGACATACTTAAATCAATTTCCTACTGTGGTTTTCCACATTGGGTCAATGTTCTTAAAGTGTGTTTCTTGGTCCACTGTTGATTCTTTGCATACCTGTTCTAGGTTGTGTATTTTGAATATTTTTGTGTTTAGTGAGAGATGGGTCTGCCCTATTTCAAACTAGGAGTTTATTTTAGTACTGCAATGGGAAGTTAATTAGAAATGTGTCTGTAAAGTTACATTCTGAAACATATTAGCTAGAAAAAAAATCACCACAGGGCTAATTCCAGTCATAAATGCAGAAAGGTAGGGAACCATTTTTTTTAATTAAATAAAGACAGTGGACTCTTCTGGTAATTGAATGTTGATTGTAAATTTCAAAGTTTGAATTCAACAGGAAAGTGACCTATGACTTCACAATACTTGTTAAAAATAAAAATAAAATAAAATCTTTATTCTCCTATCAGTTCTGGGCTAGTTCCAGGATATTTTCAGTATGGTATAATAGGGTAACAGGACTACAACACTTTAATTGAATTGAAGCACATGGATAAATGAGAAAAATTTTGATTTCTGGTTTGAAAGAAAGGTGGTCCTGATTGAGTTATTCTCGAGGGATCAAGCTGACTGATAGGTCAGGGCATAGCAGAGAGCATCTCCCAGCAGAAAGCAGAGATGTCCTGTTTGGTGGTTTACCTATAGGCAAGTTCAGAGACAAGAATTGAGTTGAATGAGCATTCCCTGGGCCCATAAACCAAAAAATTACTTAGAAATTGAGTTCAGAGAATCTGACAAGGGGTTGGATGATGTTATTGCGAACAATCACACATCCACAGTACTATCTTAATGAGAAGATGCTCCTTGCTCTCTGATTTAGGTTAATAGAATAATAACAGCTCTGCTATATATTAAAATTGCTGACAATCTAGTTGCTTTTTCACTAATATGGGTAGGAATTGAAAATTCCCTCTAAACATTGTGCTTAAAAATCATTTGAATCATCTATTTCCTTAAATTTAGGGTATCCAATTACTTTAGATATTAAGATATACAGAGATATATAACCTCTGCACTGGTAGAAACCAGACAGCCTAGGTGAATTCCATTCATTATGAAGTGGTTATTAAGAAATATGGAAGATGAAGGAAAGGCAGCAGGAGAGAGATCACCAATGTCTACCCTTTGGACTAGGTATATGTACCTCCCATCCTTTGAAAATTAAGCCAGCTGCCCACTAAAATTTTTCATCATTTTGAGCTTTTTCCTGAAAAGAATAGCACATTAACTCCCTACCAATGCCTCTTATGTGTTCTCCATTAAGGCCAATTCTTAGAGGCAGTGCTATAAGTTCCCCAACCCCACTGCATTTCCTCATGAGTCTTCTACCTCAGATCAGCCCTCATGATTTAGGAGTAAGCCTAAATTATTGGAGGGGCCTATGTTCCAGCAGCACAGGTATTCATCAGTCCCAAGTTTATCACAGGGCTCTGTGAAGCAGAGTAGTTGCCACGATTCTAGGTATTTTCCTGAAATGTTCAAGTGTTCATTGACCAAGAAAGCAGCTCCCCAGGTGTGTGAGAAGCACCTGGGTTGGATGATCCTTCTGATCCACTTTCTGGAGGATCATGGACTATGTAGTCTGAGGCCTTCCAGCAATAGCCTCTGGGAAACTGTCTTTAGCATTAGGAAAGAATTGCTCCAACTCTCTCAGCGATATTACCCCTGAAAACCATTAAGTTCGTGGCTCTTCTTTGTGCAAAGTTGATTTCTATTTGGCTTTGAATTGTTGACGGCTATTTCCTCCTTAATGAAAGTGTAGTCTGGTTGAAAAGTATATCAGGTGGCAGACAAATTGGTTGATTTTTTTTGCACTTGGTGCCCAATGTCCTACTTTTCTGTCTGAGGAAAGATTTTCTGCAGGATACAGAAATTGACAGCATTGTCCGAGTAATAACCACAGTCAACAATATTTTCAAAAGGGCATTTGAGTGATGAAAGCATTTGGATATTGCTTTTTCAAATAAGCAATTTTCTGTCTTGGGCTTCTTTGATTTTATAGAGGGTGGGGGAGCAGGGGCCCCATATTGGCAAAGGCATGCCTTCTCAGTTTAGTCTAGTACTGAAATACCCAGGTGCTTGTTAGTTTCACTTGGAATTCTGGTGTTTGAAGAGCATTCCTGAATTTGGTTGGCAGGGTGTTGATATTAAGGGTTTAAAGGGAAGCCAGGGATTGAACATTAACACACTTTCACTCCTTCACTCACAATGAAAGTCAATGTAAACTCTAAAAGTTTCTCTGCTCTCAAGTGGCAAGTTAGGAAGTGTGCATTCTTTCTGATGTGTTTTAAAAAAGAAAATGCCTAGTTTTGTTTCCATTCGAGAAAGTTCCCTAAAGGCAGCGGGGTCTTTTTGGGTTTCAGATCTCATTCTAAGTCCTTAACAGTCTTTGGCATTTTAATTAATAGAGGGAGACAGGCGAATCTCCAGGCCAGGCGCCCTCAGGTCAGAGGCTTGCTGGAGCAACCCGGTAGGAAGCCGTTCTGTTCTCTAGCCTTTCCCTGCAATCTCCTAACCACCATTAGTCTGGTCCAGCCGATTGTTTACAGAAGTTGCGATCTTGATTTATTCACTAGTGAAGCTCCCGACCAGCTCTTTTTCCTCCGTGTCAGCACTAACCCCTCCCGGAGCTTGGTAAACACGGAGTGCGCATTTTTCTGCTGCCGATTGGCATGTTGACGACTCCGCTTGAAGGAATGTGACAATAAAGTGGGAAACCAAAGCTTGGCAAGCACTTAATCAAGGATAAAAAGGTTCCGCTGTAAGGATGTCACTCAATTTATTGTGAAAGTCGAATGAATTACGTTTAATGAAAGTGCTCCCCAGATGAATATTACCAGCAATTTCCTGAGTTGGCTCTGTCAGCTCGAGATGAGGAAATGCCAACACAGATCAGAAAAGAGCGTCCATCTCAATTACTATGCAAGCTTTCCAGGAGCGGATTTTTATTGAGATGATATATATTGGCGGCTTTTTCTTGGCCCTCCGCGCGCCCAGGAGCATATTCGCGCATTTTCCAAGTTTGCTGTTTGCCCTCACGGGTTGCTTGGCTGTTGTTTAAACTTCTGATGAGCGCGCCGAGTTTCTGCTGCAGGCTGAGAACCTAATTACCTCCTCTGTAAACAGCTTTCCCAAGTATATTTTGTTTACTACGAAGGTGGGGCCCGGTAGGAGGGTGAATAAGGGTGGGGCGGAGAGAATTCCCTAGCTCGGGTACCCGCTATTATTGCAAGTTCCTTCGGTGTCTAGTCCGGGGCTCCAGCTGATGGAAAGCTAAATGACTCCCAGAGCCAGGGATTTGGGATACTGTGCACAGTGGGGTTTGGGGGGCAGTAGAGCGCAGCACGTGCCTGTCGTTCTTCCACTCCTACTTCTTTTAAATTAACGAGGGTATTTTACTTTTTCAAGCCAGAAATACGGTGGGGAGATGGTTACAAAGGCCGCAGCCCGAGCGCATCGTCTCATTTGCATGAAAATGGAGAACCGAGAGGCTTTTCTTGAACTGTTTCTTTCTCCTACAATAAGACAAATTTCTGCTTAGAAAAACCGAGTGTTTCCTTAGAAACTGGTTCCTGGGGGCTCGGTGCGTCCCTGCTGAACCTGACTCCCGCCGGGCCTCACCCATTACCCCCGCACCCTTGGAAAGGATCCGAGTCAGCATCCCCCAAGGGCATAATGGGAGGCTGGGCACCTTGCTTCACTAGTGGGAGGGGGCATCCTCCTGACATAGCCCACCCGAAGTCTCAGACCACCCCCTCCCTTCCCAACTATTGATTTTGAAGGCCATTTGAAGTCTTATACTCTTAGAAGCAAGAAAAGTCTTTCGGGGGAGGCTTCATTTTATTCCCTTGACTCTAAAACTCAGTCCTCTGACCAAAACCGCGGAGAGTTTGGGCCGGGAGTTTCTCAGCAGGACCTGCCTCACCACAGCTGAGCGCTTTATTATCTGCTTTAGAGCTTTATTATCCAGTGACCTCGAGTCACCCGAACTGGTTTATGAAAACACAGGTGCAGCTCTCTCACGTCTAGACTCCAAGGTTTCACACAGAAGCTTTGCTTCTGGGGGAACTTTTCGTCGACGACGCCGAGTTTCGGTGCTCCTGGAAGCAGCAATCAGGACTCCAGCTGTTCTCCGGAGGAGGCCGCGGACACTGAGACTGAAGGCAGCTGTAACCCGGGGCTGGGCCAGGCCGGATCCGCAGCGCAATGCTTCAGAACCACGGACAGCGCCACAGACTCCGCCCCTGCAGAGTCCGCAGTCCCGCGGTCCTACCTTGCTGCAGCGCGGCTTGAGTCCCTCTTGAAGTCCAGTTGGCGCTTTCCGCAGACACCTCATTATCTCCCAGTTGCGACAGTAACGGCCTGCCTCCTTCTCCTAGTCATTCGGGAGCTCAGAGCTCCGATCGCTGGGTTCCCAACGAGTCTCGCGGTCAGAACCTCTTTTGCACCCCGTCCCCCGCCCCCTCCGCGGCTGCCGTGTCACGTGATCACCGGAGTTAATTCCGAAGGGAGGCGATTGCTTCTTTCCCTTTCTCTGCTCCCGGCCCTATTACCTAGCACGGCTCGTTAAATTTACCCTTCCTCCCTAACAGAAACAAGGCTCATGTAATGCAGGGCTGCACGTGTCTAATACAATCTGAAAGATTTGACAGATAAGGAAACTGAGGCATGGCGAGGGGATACAACTTACTCGCGAAAGTAAAACCAAGTGGGGAAAACTAATTCCTGCCTCATCTCCCACCTGTGGGTAACATGGCAGGAGGCACCAAAGCGCCCTCCAGGTCAAGCGCCTTTGAAAAGCTGCGCGTGCGAGAGTGCGGAGACCTAATTATTATGAATTTTTAAAGGAGCAATAATTATTCACGGGAAGCAGGACAAACCAAGTCCCGTGTGAAAGAATCGATATATTTGCTATCGAAAGTGCCTGACTCGCTTTTAATGCAGACGAATGGGGATACAGTCTCATTATTTTCCATGCTTACGCTTCCCGGAGTGGGACCTGATGCAGCGTGGAATCTATCATCATTAGACTCAGGATGTGGTGGTAGTGGCGGCATTTCTCTTTATTTACTTAGCGAAACAAACAGCCCCTCCCCATACACGCAAATCCACAACCACTGTCCGCTCTCCTTTCCCCTCCTCCGACCCCTTCTTCGGGCTGCAGTTTCCCTCCCTCTACCGGCCCCTTAACTTCCCCAGCACTCTAGAGAGGTCACTGGGGTCAATTAAAGTGTGCGCGTTTCCTCTTTGGAGGCAGTCACACGGTTGATTTCGTACAGAAATAAGCTGGAGAGTACCCTGCGTTGGCGCTAGGGGTTCTCGGTGTCAAAGACAAAGATTGGCAGGCAAGTTCTGTCTGTTTCTCTCGCTTTAGCGTGAAAATCAATCGTTTTAGGACGACCCGATTCTGCAGATTCCTGCGGTATTGAAGGGGCCTGAGGTCTGGCAGGTAATGTTCCATCAACCCGTGTTGAAATTCAGCTGGGAAAAAGACATGAGGCAAGAAGAGAACGATTCTGGAGGTAGAGAGATGTTGAGCTTTGAATAGGAAGGGAAAGGAAGGTTTAGGTGCAATATCTCCAGGGTATCCTCAAAGGCCCACGTGAGACAGGCTCTATTCCCTCTGGTGGCCAGATGTTGGCCTTTTGCTTTTGTGCCAGCCCCTGCAGTTTTAGAGGACTGGGAATGGGTCCCTGTCCATCCGCTGAAGTCGCTGAACTGTTCAGGGTCTTGCCTGCATTATTGCTCTGTGTTTCTTTTCTCTGTGACAGTATGAAGTTCCCTGACTGCCCTGGCAGGCCACAACTCAGATCAAACTTGTATTCCTGTGTGGTTGTCTTCACGGTTCCCTGCAATGCCATAGTTCTTATGGTCAAATGAGGTGTACCTGTGTATTTCTGAGTACTTGGCCTTCATATGGCCCCTCCTTTTTTACACCAGATCAATAGCTGCAGAGAAACTAGGGTGTGGCACTTTATAAAACCTAATTCCTCTTCCTTAATTGCAGGAAATTGTAATTATAGCATTTATAATAACATTTATGAGAACAAAATTAAAATTGTGCACTTCCAGGTACTAAAGTAATAATAGTACTCTCTTTCATCGGATTTTCTTTTCCTCTGAATCCAGTCTTCCATGATGTGTTGTAATTACCCGGGTGTCTGTATCGTTGCTATCGGAGACAGCGGGCCTATACAATACCAGGACTGTGTGATCTACTGGCATCATTTCCTCCTACCGTCTTCATTTTGAGAGGATTTATAATTAAACTCTGTGAGATATATGTAACATACATCCAGTGGAGAACCTTTGTATTTATATTTTTGTAGCATGCTGAGAAAGGAAAATTAAGAAAGGAAAATATAAGGAAGCTTATATTGAATAAGCTTACTTTGATATCAACGGAAATGTCCTTTTAATTTACTCTTCTCAAGTCCAAAAGACTATCTCTGTGAAACCAGATCCCACAGTCATGCCCTTTTAAGGAGAAATCCCAATTAAGTGAAAAAGACATTTATTAGCTTATACTCACTTAATAGAACAGACGGCTATACTAGCTATTCACTGGAAATGTATACCAGGTTTAGCATGGTGAAATTGCAATGTGATGCAGGAAGTTGAGCAGAAAGATATAGCTGGAAACAGCTGCAAGGTCCTATATTTTTCTATCTCTCCTTTACCCTAACTCATCACAACCCACAAATTTTCATATATTGTAACAGGGCCTTCCAGAGTCAGTACACAGACATCATTCTGCAAATCGGCAGGAACTTCAATAATATTAAAAGTCACAGACTATTGGAAGGGGGTATAGATTTCCTTCTCTAAAACAGGTTTTTGAGGAACAATTATGATAGAAAGACTTGGAAAAATTTACTTAGAGTACTTTTATTTATAGAGTCTCCCTCCCCCGCCACAGCGGGGAGCAAGACTTTGTATGCATCTCTACATCTATTCTCATGTACTCCTTGAAGGATTCCATGGCAATTGTGGGGAATTCTTTTTTTCTTTTTATTGAGGTAACTTTGGTTACATCACTGTTTGTGGTTTAGAGGTAGAGGAGCTCCCCTTCTCACCGAAAGAGCGTGGCCCACTACTATTGTTTAATGTGCTCTCTCCTCTTTGTGGGAATTCCTTTGTTTTCATATGTTATTTGGCTTCAAATTCCAGGTTGGTTTAACAGTAACAATGCCTTGATAAGAATCTTATATCTCACACTGCATTGTTATCCTGTTTATGGGGTATTTTTTGCTTCAGTTTTCAGAATTTTGGTTAAAGAGTAGTTCTGGGCATAGCATGATGGTTGGAATTCTAATTGTGTATGTATACTGCAACTTCTCCAACTGAACTTTAGAAAATGATTCTTCTGGTAACCTTGTAGCTGAATGTTATTAGAGGGGCATGAGTATATAAAACAGCTTATATAAAATTAATGGACTGCTTTACATTCACAATCTCTTACTTGTGAAGACCTTGTAAAATATCGCATCTACTTAAAATAGGAAGAATATAAAGTTAGGTTTGCTATGCAATCAATAGTCATAAATGGCTTGGGGAAATGCTTGATTGTTTTTAGTGAGTTTGACAATGTAATGGAAATTTATTGTCTGTCTTTGGGAACTGAAGTGCTAATCATAAGGCTACCTTTCATGAATTTGAGCAGTTTTGAAGCTGGTTGTAAGATTCCAAGGCAATATCTAAGTATATAATCAAAATTTTAAAAAAGATGTAATTATTGACTTCCCAGAATACAAGGAGATCTACAGCTACTATGAATCACAGATGAGAAACACCTCTCCATCATTGTTTTATTATTTTATTTTAAATGGCTAATGATATATTTATTTGGGGTGTAAACTTTAGATATTTTATATCTATTTTTGAATAAGAAAATGGATAGAGATTTTTAATTTTACCATCAAACTTCTTTGGAGCGAGACTTTCTGAGTATAGTGAAATTGTTAAGATTATTTCCATAGGTTTGGACAAAATTTGGAAAAACTAGAGTTCTTTATTCTTTCATGCCTCCAAACATATGTTAAATGCTATATTTTTCTATGTTCTTTTTATGTTGTTTATGAATCTCTAAGACATGCCATAAGCCCCACTGTGAGGTTCTTTTTATTACAATGCATATTCATTGGGAGAAATAAAACAACTTTTTTCTCTTGCCTCATTGTATTGAGAATTATGCATGAATGAAGTCACAGTGAAATTTTCAAATTTTCTCTCCATCATCATTTCACTCCACTTTTCCCTAGAATATTCATACTCTTTTTATTTCCTCCTTGCATAAAGGACCACTGGACTATTGTGTTGCCATCTTCTCTAAGTAAGAAATAATGTCTTAATTTGCCAAGAAGCTTCTTTCTAGAAGCTGCTCAATACTGGAAGAAAAATTCTTAAGAGCATAGACTGGATTACATGAGAACTATTATGCTTTCTATTTGAGAAGTTTTTAATGAAAATGCTATAATTAATCACCAGCTTTATTCTAAAACCTATTTACAGAATGATGAGTTGTGATTTGTGCTTGGAGCAGTTGTGGTGTTGGTGAAAAGGCTGACTACATGATATCTGAAATTGAAAATATAAAATACTTTTACTCACACATCTTTTCCAGTTATTTGTGAATAGTTTCTTGCATCAGGGCACCATCATTTTTGTTTAAACAGAATTAAATGCAGAGAAAGATGCAAACCTCTGCCTATGGAAAGAAGTTATTCATGTGTGGTCAGTGTCATATTTCTCTGGGTTTGATGTGTGAAGCTTAATTGCTATTGATGTGGAGATTTTGCAGAACGTGGCAGAGTTTTTGCCTCTTTTATAAGAAATATGTAATTGAATGAAGAGTGCCTCACATTAGATTTTCAACCTTATTTCTTTTGGTTTAACTAGGCAGAATTATGAACAGCTGCACGGAAGAGGCAGTCACAATCTCTGGCACTAGCGCATATGAGTTGAGCTACCATTTTTGGATAAGCAGCTTTGTACTCAGGCTGAAATATTCTGGAGTGTGGGGGAATGAAGAGTGAATGATTTGGCCTAAGATGTTTAATCCTGCCTTGCATTCTTGACTAAAACCCTTCACAATTAGAATGGGTCTAATTAATATGCAGTCAGATGCATTTGCACATTTCTCAGATTAATGGATTCTCACCCCACCCCCCATTGCCCCAAGTTCTTTGAACAAATAGTGAAAACAAGGAGATACCTAAAGGCAAATCAGCTTGCTGAAAAATGGTTGATAGCCCCCAAAGAGCACTATTGCTAGCTAGGTGGAAACCATTGTGGCATTTGTGCAAGTGTCAACACTGAATTCAGTGTACAAATACAAGAGTTATTATGATAAGAAAGACTTCTTGGACCCAATGAACATCTAGTCACCAGAGAGAGAAAGGTCCATTTTCTTTCTAGTCATACCTGGGTCCACTCTCTCCCCCTCACTGTCCTCATTTCTCACTTCAATTCTAAAGCGAAGCAGCATTGAAAAAGACTTGCTAGGAAGAAAAAGTGGAAGAGAATGGTGAAATATTTTCTTAATTCTGTGACTTTAGGGAATTTTTTAACCTCTTAGATCACAATTTCCTTCTCTGTAAAATAAGACTAAAAATGGGCCTCCCTGGTGGTGCAGGCGGTTGAGCGCAGTCCTGTGAAGCTGTCCGCAGCCTCTGCAGCGCCAGTTCAATCCCCGCCGGCCTCAGAGCAACCCACATGGTGAGCAGACCTCTCCTGTCTCACCCGCTGTTCCCCTCAGCAGACTGTATTTCAGACAGTCTGCCTGTTCTGTTCCTTTCTCTGCCACTGGTGAGTTCTCTCACCCTCCCGCGCCTCTGGCCTGTACCCCAGTTCTTGTATAAATAAAATAAATCTTTAAAAAAAAAAGACTAAAAATATTTCCTATACCATAGAGTTATTATTGAGGATTAACTGAGTTAATGCATTACAAAGAGTGAAGAAAGATGCCTGGTACATAGAAATTTTGAACTTGTTAAGAAAAAGGTCTTGTTCCTCTTTGTTTATTTCTTTTTGTGAATCATCCTTGGTGTTTTTAGAGATGAGTTTTTGGATCAGGTTTCCATGCTTCCAGTGTAGCTCTTACTGGGATGAAACACAAGGTCTAATTCTACCCTAGGCCCATCCTAACTTTTGTTTCCCACTTACAGCTGCTTGATTGTTGTACACTTGTCCAGTGCTGCCCAGAAAGCCATGTGTATTTAATGTGGATAATAACCATAGTGACTAAAGCAGGAAAAAAAGGCCATTCTACAACAATTAGCCAAGGGTTTGTAGAAATGAAGAGACAAGACACCAACAGATCTAATAACCAGATCGCACAGTTGAGATGAGAAGTCATGTGATGTTTTAATTTTAGGTGGAAAACACTATGGACATTTATGAAAATCTGATATAAAATACTGATTAATTTGTGAACTTTTTTTTTTTTGTGGGACCCTCGCCGGCGGCCGGGGAACGAACCTGGGCTGCAGAAGCTGCTTTTCTCCATTGAAGTTTATTGTAGCTGAATCATGGATGTAGCAATACCTTACTCCCCAACTCCAATAATTTGGTGGGATAAGAGGCAAAATACCCTTTATATGCTGCTCAAGTTTTCTCGTGTAGATCAGTATATACCTCCATCCAAAGCATTGTCTTGAGTACCCAAGAAGAGTTCCTACACAGAAACATTTTATATCTTGGATTTGACATGAGAGTGGGGTTGGTGTAGGAATGACTGTAAAGAATAAAATGTTCTACCTTCCTTCTTTTACCTGAGTCAGGCACTGTGCCAGAGTTTTATATAGCATGGATTTCTTTGCACTTAGTTCTCTTAATAATCCCATGAGATGATAGGTACTATTTAACTCCAGAGATGTCCTGTTGATAGATCAGCATATCAGTCCCAGTCGTATCGTTAATAACACCCCATTTTATGAATGAGGAAATTGAGGCACAGGGCATTTGGTGCAAGGTGGCACAATTCTATCCCCATCTAATTCTTGAGCCAGTACTTTATTTTTTCTTCTTATTGAGGCTAAGTTAATTTCCAATACTATATACGTTTCAGGCATATAGTTTCTCACTGCAACAACTGTGTGTATCACACTACACCCACCACACAAGGCTGTTCCTTTCCTCTTCCTTCCTCTCTGTTAACCAGCATTTTGTTATCAAGAATCTAAGGTTTTATGACTTTGTTTTGTTTGTTTCATTGTTTTTTTTCTTTAGATTTTACAAATGAGTGAAAGCATATGCTATTTGTCTTTATACTTCTGACTTATTTCACTTAGTATAATTCCCTCAAAAATTCATTCATGTTGTCATAAATGATAAGGTTTCCTATTATTTAATGACTGAGCAGTATTCCAGTATCTATATAAGCTACATCTTAATTCATTCATCTGTCCTTGAGCCCTTAACTTTGGTTCCACATCTTGGCTATTGTAAATAGTACTGCAGCGAGCATAGGGTGCCTACACCTTTGCAAATTAGTGTTTTCATATTCTCCAGGTAAATACCTAGAAGTGGGACGACTGGATCATTTGATACTCATATTTAAAAAAATCTTAAGGAATCTCCATACTGTTTTCCAAAGTGGCTGCACCAATTTACATTCCCATCAATAGTGCATGAGGACTCTTTTTTTCCCCATATCTTCACCAACACATTATTTCTTGACTTTTTGATAATCGCCATTCTAATCTGTGTAACATGAAATCTCATTGTGGTTTTGATATGCATTTCCCTAATGATAAGTGGTGAACCTCCTTTTCATCTGTCTATTGACCCTTTTTGTGTCTTCCCTGGTGAACTGCCTATTTAGATCCTCCTCTACTCATATTTTAATTGGAGTGTATATGTATGTGTGTGTGTACATGGACATGAGCACATATAATGAAAGGGGAGAATAAATTCCATTTTAAACATTTGAAAGAAGAAACTATGTTGCTTTCCACTTTTAATGAATATTTCTTCTACCTGCCTTCTCTGGGTTGACCTTATTTGAATAACTGGAGTGCACATAAAATTGCTGTTGGTGCTACTATAATTCAGTAGTTTTGTTATATATAGTTTTTATTCTTGAGAGGCTTCCCAGCAAGTAGGGGATGCAAGGGTAACAAAAGCAGGATTGTCTGTGACTCTAGCTTCTGCTGATGGCATGTAGGGCATATTTCTTTAGGAAAGCTGCTTCTGCTGACCTCAGTGATATGACAAATGATCCCTGGGCCTCAGGGTAAGTTAATAAGTGAGATGGGGCATAAAACACGGCCCCCACAGTCATCTGTGATGGAATTTAAAGTGATCCATAACATCTGTATCTTGTCTAACAATTACACACCTGGCTTTTTAATTACCTGCCATGTAGGGGCAGGAGGAGGGGTGAAAGGAGAGAATTTATTTGTAAGGGGATTATTGCATGTAAGTGATATAAACTCTAATTTTTCCCATGGTATTTGTTCCCATGAATCCTGTTTCTGACAACTCACCAGAAAGGAGAGAAGCAAATCTGTTTTCTTTTAGAGAAAATCTTTGCACAGTGATACAAAGATATTTAAAAAGAATCTGTATAGCTTAATACCTTGTAGTCAAAATAGTCCCCCAAATTCAACTTAGTTGACAGTAATTTTCAATGTGGTCTGGATATATTATTTAAGAATAAAATTAAAAAAAAATGTTCACAAAATGTGTTATGGAATTATTCAACTTATGTTGGATTTAGGATTTTTTCTATTTTTGAAGAATAAAAGTATGCCCAATTTACTCCCGCCCAGAGTAGAAGCCCTCTGGCATGATGTGAAGGGGAAGTCTGGCTTCATTTCAGTCTTGTCCTACATTTGACCTTGGGAGAGCTTAGTTATGCCTTGGGGCAAAAAATTAAATGTTCCATTTTGCAGCAGTATCATCTTTCACCTTTATGTGGATTTAAAAATGTAAATAAAATTGCTTTCTGTAAATGGTATACATGAAGGTCATATTCATATTCTCTGCAAGAATTCAAAATGCCATTTGACCCATCATTGGCTCAATAGATAATAATGTATTCTATTAGTTTCTAGTAATCTACTTTTTAAGCATTTTATGACCCAATATTTTTATGCCTTGTTCCCAGTTTGTGAAATAAGAAATCAGAAATAAACCTTTTAGCACTTCATTGTAGATTTATTTATAGAAGTGTGCTTTCAACTTTGAACTTTTAAAAATGCCAAGTCTTCCAGAATACATTTCCTTACTTATGAAAGTGGTCTGACTGAAAACCTGTCATGAGAGCCAAGTGAGCTTTTAAAAAAAATTGAGGGCTCCATCTTAATTCCAATTATCATTCATGTTCCTTTTGCTTATTATTTTCCTTGTAGATGAAGCTATGTTTTGGGAACCCTGAAAGCAGAGTGGAATTAAACCGTCCAGTAATTGCTCCTCTCATGGAGAGAGAGGGTGTTTGAATTCTCTTCACTGAAATTTGGATAATAAAACCCTGCTAGACCCTTGTGTTTAATTGTCATGGTTTTGATGCTTGGTGACTTTTGGTTGCCCCTTCTGGAGGCACCTGCCAGTCGTTTCTGAAGTACAGATGGCTTTATTAGCAGCAGAACTTTCTTTTTCTTACTAACCTTGATATGAACAAATTATTTAGGGAAAATGAACAAACCAGTGTTTGCTGTATGTACCAGTGCTGCACTGTGATAATTAGAAAAGCCTTCTAACATTATGTAATATCTGTTGGATATTTTTCCCCTCATAGATTTTTCTACTAATTTTATTGAGAAGTAATTGACATAATCATTGTCTAAATTTAAGGTATACATGGTGATGATTTGTATATTTATATATTGGGAAATGTTCACCACAATAGGTTAACACATCCCTCACGTCATTTAATTCCCATTTTATGGTTGTTGTTGTTGTTTTAATTTTTATATATTTTTGCATAGAAGTACTGGGGTATAGGCCAGAAGTGAGTGTGGGGTGTGTGTGTGTGTGTGTGAGGATTTACCAGAGACAGAGTGGGGAGCAGAAAAGGAGGATTTTACGGAAATACACTGCTAAGGGGACCAATGGGCGAGACAAGAGAGGTTTGCTGTGCCATGTGGGTTAGCTCTCAGGCAGGGGATTGAACTCCGGCCATAGTGGTGATAATGCTGAGATTTAGCCCCGAGGCCACCAGAGAGGCCTCCCATTTTGTTGTTGTTGTAGTGGCAATATTAAAGTTCCACTCTCAAGGCAACTTTCAAGAATAAAATGCATTACTATAGTCACCAACTGGACATTAGATGACCAGAACTTACTCATTTTATAGCTAGAAGTTTGTACCCTTTAACAAACATCTCCCCATTTCTCCCACCCCTGGGAATTACCATTCTACTCTATGTTTCTATGATTCTGATACTTTTATTTTCCATATCTATGATCTTATTGAAATCTGCAGTGTCTTTTTCTGTCTGATTTATTTCACTTAGCACAAAACCTTTCAAGTCCCTTCACAGTTCTCATAAAAGTGGCAGGATCTTCTTTGTTTTTATGGCTGAATAATACTTCCACTGTGTGTGTGTGTCTGTGTGTGTGTGTGATTTTCTTTATTCAGTTATTTGATAATGGGTGCTTAGCAGCACTGTGAACACTGCTGCTCTGATCATGGGAGTGCACATATTTCTTCAGAATGTTGATTCCATCTCCTTCAGATACATACGCTGAGGTAGGATTGCTGGGTCACCTGGTTGTTCTTCTTTTAATTATTTGAGAAACCTTCATAATTGTACAATTTACATTCCAACCAATAGTGCACCAGGGCTCCCTTTTGCCCACATCTTTGCTTCACTTGTTATCTCTCTCTCTTTTTTTTTTTTTTTGAAAATAGTCATTCTGGCAGGTGTGTGGTGATAGCTCACTGTGATTTTGAATGCAGTTCCCTGATGATTAGTGATGTTTAACATCTTTTCATGTACTTATGGCCATTTGTAGGTCTTCTTTGTGAAAACATCTATTCGAGTTCTTTGCCATATTTTCAGTCAGACTGGGTATATTTATTTTTATTTTTTGCTATTGAGACAATGCATTTCTCATGTATTTGAATATTAACACCCATTTAACATAAATGGTTTGCAAATATTTTCTCCCATTTTATAGGTTGCCTTTTCATTTTGCTGATTGCTTATTTTGTTGTATAGAGCCTATTAATTCAATGTATTTTCACTTGTTGATTTTTGCTTTTGTTGCTTCTGTTTTTGGTGTAATATCCTAAGAATCATTGTCAAGATCAATGTCAAGGAGCAAAGAAAGAATTAATATAACACATTAGAAATTTCACCCCAGTCTTAAACTAAAATGGGCTAAATGATAGGAGGGAGCTTTTTCCCAAATATATTTTATTTCTTTCTAAAGAATTAAGAAGAGAGGGAAAGAAGAGGGAGAAGAAAAAAGAGAGTAAGAGAAAAAATTCAGTATTGGCATTTATTCTGTATTTAGAATCTAACATTGTAAAAATTCTACCCTCTCCAATGAACTGAACAGTTCATTGAACATCTTGCCTTTTAGTCACTCAACATTTGAATGATTTTAAATATTTTAATCATCAGAAAATAGACCAAAGGGGGAAAAAAAAACCCAACCAACCAACAAGCAAGAGCCATGTGCAACTTCCAAAATTTTTATGGAAATGCCTCATTGGTTTTTAAGATTGCTGTATATTCCAAGCAGGGCATATTACAGTAGGTTAAACTGTTTTTCTATATTTAGTAAATGGGCAAACATACTTTTAATTATGAACTGTAAAGAATAATTTGCCTAAAGAAAATTCAGTGCTTTTATTTATTTAACTTTACTAGCTGAGGAATTTTTGAATTATATAGATTATGATTTTTCTGAGGACTATCTCCTTATTGGCACTAATGAATTCCAGAAGCAAATGACTTTTCTAATATATACCTTATACATATGTTTTTAAAGAAAAAGTTACAAGAGTACCTTTGGGACCTGGCAGATTGCCAATGAACATGACTGAAATAATAGATGGTTTTCTATGTCTTAGGCTTTTAGAACTTAAAGGGAATGGTCAATTTTAACCACCACAGTTTGGGACAAAACACTTCACTGCATTGTACAGGATACTTCTCTTACTATACAATTCTTCATCTTTTCCAAGCCCTTAGTTTTTTTCATATTTGGTTTCCAGTGACTGAGGAGGTGGTAGAATTAGGCTCATCCACAGAGAAGGATGTATAAGGCTGTCTAATGTAGCTTGATCTCTAGACTGCCTTTCTGACCCATGCTGTATCTCTCTTCCTTCTATCAATGATACCCTCTTAATTAAGTTTGTGTACAAAAGAACTCTATAAAATGAGATATGTGGTTCTACAGCAACACTACTGGTTCATCATAAAAATAGACAGGGTGAGTCAACTTACTTAACATAGGGCTCCAAAACAGAATCCAGAGTTTACATCTCTGTTGCACAATATAATACTTTGTAAATCATAAATTTTGTGATTATGGAGAATTATCACAGCTAGACAGTCATCTGTTCTAGGAGTCACTGTATTATGTTTATAGAAGTTGTGTTTCAGAGGGCCTCCCTGGTGGCGCAGAGGTTGAGCTCTGGGTTGCGAAGCTGTCCGCAGCCTCTGCAGTGCCAGTTCGATCCTTGGCTGCTCCCCGGCCACTGGAGGAGGGTCCCACATGGTGTGC
The DNA here is from genome assembly GCF_014898055.3 of Talpa occidentalis. NCBI lineage: Eukaryota > Metazoa > Chordata > Mammalia > Eulipotyphla > Talpidae > Talpa > Talpa occidentalis. The sequence continues at coordinate 89,295,455 of NW_026555331.1, forward strand.
AGACCTCTTCTGCTGCCCGCTGCTCCCCTCAGCAGTGTGCTTCGGTCCTTCTGCCTGCTCTGTTTCCCGCTCTGGCTCTGGTGAATTCTCTCACCCTCCTGCGCTTCTGACTGTACCCAGTGCTTGTATAAATAAATAAATAAATCTTAAAAAAAAAAAAAAAGAAGCTGTGTTTCAGAGATAGGAATTGGAGATAGAAAGTGATTGTGTAGAGGCCCCCTGCCCCCACCTGCTTTGGTAAATACAGAAGACAAAGACAATTTTTAAAACTAGAGTCTACTATTCTAATTTGTGCCACCAATTTCATCATTTGAGTGGTGATACACTATAGAGTGAATTGTGGGCCAGAAGGACGGAATGTTTGTATCCTAAATTATCAGAGGTAACTTGGCAACAGTATGCATGCCATTACTTCCCATTAAGATGCTAAACGAATCAATGAATTATCTCATGAAATATATTGTTACATCTCCTATACGTAAATTTAACAAAAAGGGACTAACACTGTGTTTTCGGAACTGCAGTGTAGGGTTGAAAAGAAAATGTATTAGCTTAAATTAAAGATCAACTTCTGGTCACTTTGAAAGACTAATCCTGAGGCTTTTATCAGCTGGCGTAATATTTCATGCATGAAGAAAATTGATGTACTTTATATTATGTTTTGGTGAGTAATCTCTAGTCCTATTTCCCTTTGTGGCGCCATTGAAAAAGGAAATGAGTGGATCTTTTAATGGAAATCAGGGCTGTTATAGCTTCAGCAGAAGGGTGAAAGGTAGAGCTTTATTTCTAAGCCAGGGCATTTCAACGCACAATGAGAACAGACGTCCCTCTCTCTATATGCCATCTGCACAGCCTTGTGGCTTGGGCAGCCATTACTGTCCAGAGAGAATGGCACTTCCCAGGAAAGATCAAAATTTGAGCAATGTTCCAGCCTGGAATTTTAACATTCAAAACCCATTTGTGAGAAAAAGTTGGGAGGAAATTGTCTGATTCTTATCAGCATCCACTTTTTGTCACTTTTTCTAGAAGAGTTGGGCCATTATTCAATATCACATGCTGTTGGAAGCCAACAACCTATAAAATATAAAGTGACTTTTCCAATGCATATTGGTGTGCTTGTCATTCATTCAAATCAAATATGAGGTGCAGGGTTTTCTTTCCTTATGTCCTACTGGCTGTTTCTTTGCCAATAATTTATTTGCTGACCCACACAGAAAAGAACAATTTTTTGGAGTGGTACACACCATTCCTGTGAAATTATCAGGTGCTTTTCTACATGTGACCTCCAATCCAAAATGGACAGGGAGGGAGGTAGGTGTTGATAAGTCATTTTATAAGTGATGAAGCAGTGGCATGAGGCAGTTAAGTGTCGCAAGTGGGTCATAGGTGTTGGAATTAAAACTCCAGACCACTGATTTCCATCTTGCCAGTAAGAGAAATTAAGCATTTTGTATTATGTTGCCGTTCTTTTTTACATAAGGGCAAAAGGCTAATATATTGACCAATGTTTGTGAAGGAGATAAAGCGTTTTGCTATATTCTGGTAGTAGTGGATTAACTCCTGGGCCCTGACTAGGAACTAACGCATAATGAATAATTATGGTAATTGTTTATTATTACTTCTGGATTCCAAGCTTACTGTAGTTTGAACAATTTCATGAAATAATCTGCCTATCTCTTTAGAATTCACAGAGACTGTGGGACCTTGAGTCTGGTCCAAGTGGCTATGTGTGCTCAGCATGTGACAAAAATGATGAATGGAGGTGCAGGTTCAAGGAAACAGAGGTCTTATTGGAATGACATCTGCTTCTCTTCCAGGCCAGACATGACATACCAGGGATCAGTGAATCATGGTGGAAACGATTTTGACAGGCTTGAAAACATGACTTTTTTTCCTGTTCTGTTTGATTTTGAGCAGAAAACACAATCTAAAACAGAGATAGTTGATTTTTTAATTCCCTAATTCTGTACATCCAAATCCATAAAGTGATATTAAATTAACTATAAAATAAAACAAATTTTTGGTTGTAAGAGAGATAATTTAAGCCATGGTTACCCTTTTATTTCTATTCAGTTTTAAGGTCCAGCTAGGTGAAAGCAGTAGTTTGCTTTTGATTTGTATTTTCAATTTATTTCCTTTCTAGTGATTTGTAACTTTCCATTTGCCCCTGTCTCCCTGCCACTGTCTAGATAAACTCTCCAACTTTATAACCATATTAAATTGTCAAAAATGGTGGCACATTATCCTTGGTACTTCCAGAAACTCTACCTTACATCTAGAATAGATAATATCTTATTTCCATAAGCTCAAATAAATATTCATGCTCAACAGGTGGACTCTAAAAAATACTTTGTGAGAGCTGAGGTTTTTTACATTAAAAAGTGACTTTGAAGAGATATTTTCAGATTCTGTAGTTGTAGAAGAGGCATTACTTTTTCACTTTCCCACCTAATTTCTGGTGGCATTATGCATTTTGCTCTGCAACTATTTTGCATCAGATGTAATTAAATAAATTTCTGTCTCTGGTCTAAGTAGTTAAATTTTCTCGGGAAGTTTCAGAACCTAAGTGGGGGAAGAAACAATTCATGATGTAATGTGTGACTAGGATAAACTATCAGAATTGGTACCCTGAGGGAGGAAATGTTTGTCAAACCCTGTAGCTAAGAATCAAGGTATCTGTGATAAGTAGGCCTGGAGGCCCACATTCTTAACACTGTTGAGAAACCATGGGTCTAGTCACAATCCATATTTTTCATTGGTAGGATGCTTTACATTGACTTGATTATTGCTGAGTTTTTTGTTTTTTCTAAAAATAAGTCTAGGAAACTTGGAGGGCAGGTAAGCCAATTTCATGGGTCCATTAGGCCTCATAGCTACTGGCATTCTCCCCTCATTCATATTTGGATTTTCTTACTATTCTTGGGTGGAGGGCTAACTAAAGATCCAACGTAAAGTGTGTATCTCTATCTTCTGCATCTCACCCTTCTGATAAAGACGAGGTGCTGGCTATATTCTCCTGTGTATCTGTCTGTCTCTTTGAAGAATAAAGTAAGCACTTCTATCTTTGTTGCCATTGATGGAAATAATTAATAAAATGTTAATTATTGACTGCTAAGCACAAATAAATTCCCCAAACTAAGAAGATAATTTGAGTCTAAAGAACTGAGAAGGCATGTCCGTTGATCACACTTAAAGTTTATAAAAAGGGCAGCTTAGGTGGACAGGACTTTGATCCAGGCAGGATTCACATTCAACCTCTACCCAAACAGAGGTCTTCTTTTACCCTGCTTAGTACAACCTTTCTTGTATAAGACTTATGATGCCAGCTGTCTGGGGGAATATGTCACATTCATCTTTGTTCTAATAAGAGCAATACAGTTTATAGATCATAGTACAGGTTAATACACATGAAAGAAACAATCAGGAAATTGACTATCTTCCCAGAGAAGGGTAATTATTGGCCATGGGCCTGTGATGGCATTGATACAAGATATACAAGATGGAGTCACTTTGGTTTTCCTACACAGCTACAAAAATTTAGAAATAATTTATATCAATTCCCTTACTATAAGAATCATAGTCCAGAGCAGTTCACTTGCTTAAGGTCAAACAGCAAGTCAAATACCTGAGCCAGGTTCTTAGAACAGTTTTTAATGATGTCATACTAAATATTTTCATTTAGTTCTTTGAGACCTATTTTATTTAAAGTAATAGGTTTTTAAAAGTTATCAAAATAAGTGCTAGCCACAAAAATAATATAGTGGTTCTAATGAATTGAGGTCTAATGTTATGACACATATTATGCTCTTTTTCCTTCGTATATTGTAGGACAGTGTTGATGAGAAATGATGAACAAAAGTGTTTGAGGAGAAGTGGAGGGTCCTTTATTTTAAGGATTATTGGTTTAAGCAGTGGAGATAGAAATGAATGAGTAATTGAAGACCTGTACCCTAATTCCAATTCTCTGAGTTTTGCATGTCTTAGAATTTGGAGCTAAAACACAACTTAGAGTTAATTTACACTATCCCTCATCTTACTGCTAAGGAAATTGAGCTGAAGAATGATGTGACTAATTCAGGAACACATAGCTAGTCCCAAGACGGATCAACAATAGAATCCTGGACCCCTGACTTCAAATCCTTTAGTATTTCTCCTATACTAAAGTCTCTCCAAGTCATTAAGCTTCTCTAAGTCTCCCTCTCTCTTTTTTTTATCTGAAAGTGATGGTTGTGATGTTTGATTAGCTATTTAATAATGTTGAAAAGAGTAACTTGCAATAAATGAAAAGGAAGAGTGTTGGTAGGAGGGTTGGGGGAAGATAGAGAGAGAGAGAGAGAGAGAGAGAGAGAGAGAGAAATTGCCTGGAATGGAGAAAAGCATTATAAGTGAAACAGTGCAAATTTAGCTGATTGAAATATTTTTAATAGAAAAGACCTTTACACAAGTATTTGAGAAGATGCTTTATAGCATGAAAATGGAATTTTTTGGCAATGATAAGGAGCAAATGACACCCTTCTTTTCTTAAGCTAAACTTTTAAATTGATTATGATCTTGGGGGCATTCTTATCCATAAACTTATAATTATATAAAACAGCACCTTTAACATATGGTCGATTTTTGATGCTGATCTATTAATGATTTTCCTTTGACTTTTCATTTAAACAGAAGGAGTTAACTTAATGAACATCTTGAATTGTCTCTGTGGTCTAATAATTTAATGCTTATCTTAGAATTTTAGTATTTTGCAGGCAGAATGGTTAATGAGGACATAAAATTATTAATTTTTTACCTGAATTCTAGATGAAATGATATGAGAGAAGAATAATTAATTTTATCATGTGGCGTCTTTACTGCACTTTGTGAATTAAAGGCACATACCCTTCACAAGAATTCTTGGAGATGCGACAAACCGATTTATATTCCATTAACTTAACTCTATTTAGGCAGAATCATGGACTTCTGTAATAGAACACAAAATTAATTAAATTGCCCAATAGTATAATTACAGTTTCATCAACAGTGAAAACAACTTTGAGTGCCAGAGTTTTGAAATGTTAAGCTGCATTTTCAGTTTAATTTGGGAAAATGTGTAATTGTGCATTGCCCTGACATCTTCTTACTCTAGAAATATTAACATAAATGCATGTACTACTTTCCCCTACGATAACTTCAGCTTTAATTCCAGCTTATTAAACTTGTCCACTGTGAGTCCTCAAGGCTGAAAGAAACTGCGAGGTTAGATAAAAGCATCGAATCGGAATGGAAAGGATAAGGGAAATTTAAGGGGACGAGCAAGGATGGGAGTAGATATAAATCCCATTATGAAGTCTGTGTGTCTGTGAAGAAAATGACAGAAAGCAATATAGTGCGAGATAGGCAATAAATATTTGTTGCATGAATGAATTCATGAATGAATGATATAGGGCTGAAGACCCCTTGAAAATGAAAGTGGCCATGAGGTACATAAAATATGGATGTCTAGCCAAACTGAGCTATCCCATGATAACCCACAAAGTTTAATAAAAGAAGTAGCTTTTCCTAGGATTACAGTTCAGTGTGTGCTATTTCTTGTTTTCATATAAGATCTTCTGTTAGTTTTGTTCAGATGACTAAATAAAAATTTTCTTAGCATGTAGGAGGAACTTAATAAATATTAGATTTACAAATATGAGAATGAGACATAATTTTTAGCCCAGAATTTCTGAAGTTAAACATTTATTTTATCAAAAAAATTGCCATTTACCAATTTTGCATCTTTGTTCTTTCACATTCATTTTTCCTAATGCCCCAGACTTTCCAAAGAAAGATGAAGGTAAAGGAAGGTGAAGGTAAACAAGGGCTCTCTTTACATCATCCATCTAGTTGTTATTTTGGCCTCGAATCTATGAAGAATATTCAGCAGTGTACAAATTTAGGTGTTTGAGCCTTGGTAGTAAAATTGGCTCCTCTCTGCACAGCACTTTGCTTAGGGGTTTTCCTGAACAGCTTTGTTTCATTAGTTGTAATGGGATCAATGAGAAGGTTCTCCCTGTGAAGGCTAAATTCCAAACTTTGCATTGACCATTGGACAAGTTGCAGATAAGTGGTAGGTTAGAAAAGAAGTTCACCAGGGACTGAATGGTTTTTGCTTCTTCCAGTCAAGGTTTTTGTCTCTTGGCATAATAAAAAGTGGAAAGTAAAACAGCATGAGCCTTGGCAGACATACTTAAGTCAGAGTCTCAGCATTCCTGAGTATTGGCTGCCTATCTTTGGCAAAATTACTTAACAACAGTCAAGTCTCAGTAGCCTTATCTGTAAATAGGGAGATTATAGTAACCATCTCCCAGGACTTTGTGAAGAGTGAATGAAATGATATGTGAAGGTATATGGCACATAGTAGAGATTCATCACATATCCTACTGTTTCCCTTTCTTCTGGTCTTCTTTATCTAGACTTTCTCAATGTTAGCTATCAAAAATGACTACCTTCTACTGCTGGCAGAGCACTGGATTTACTAAATATGGGTAGCTGTTATGTCTTTAGTGGGTTAGAAAAACACTTGAAAACCTGAGGACTGCTTGGAAGTGCCCTGGGTTACAGAGCAGGAGAACAGTTGGAGAGGGGACCCCTGTCCCCCCTACATTTGCTGTCCAAATTTCAATTTTTCATTCTCCATCCTCTCAGATTACACAACCAAGAAGTTATGCGACTTGGCTCAGTCCCCTTCTCATTCCCCCACCTCTCTCTCTTTGTTTAAAACACCAGTGGAGCAAAAACTAACTTCAGCTACTATGGGGTTGTAAAGATGAGGGGGGAAAAGGAGAAAAGGTGGGCCTCCCCTGGTGGCGTAGCGGTTGAGCTGCCCTCAGCCTCTGCAGCACTGGTTCAATCCCCGTTCGCCAGCCAAGGTCCCACATGGCACTCAGACCTCTCCTGCTGCCCGCTTCTCACCTCAGCAGTGTACTTTGTCAGTCTGCCTGCTCTGCTCTCCGCTCTGACCCTGGTGAATTCTCTCACCGCCCTGCGCTTCTGACCGTACCCAGTGCTTGTATAAATAAATAAATAAATCTTTAAAAAAAAAAAGAGGGGGGAAGGCAGGTGAAAATAATTATAGAGTCTGTAAATCAAGTGAAGACTTTATAGAGACTCTGGAGATGGTGTCTTAATTTGAAATAAGCAGTATCATTGAGATCACTGAATTTTCTCCAACAATAGCAAGCTATATTGTTTGCTTACTTTAAGAATACACACACACACACACACACACACTCACACTTTCAGGTGCAAATATTCCAATACTACAGATTCTTAGAAGTGGAACTGTTGTGTCAAAAAGTATACAGTTTAAAATTATGGAGAGATATTTGCAAGCTGTCCTCCAAAAGTTTTTCCCCAAATTATATCTTCACCGAAATATATGACAGAGCTATTTCCCACATCTTCACCAATGTTCTTTGACCATTATTATTTTCATAGATGAAACAACTTTATTATCTTCACTTTTTAATTTTGAGTAAATTTGAGTATCTTTCATGACAAAGTTTGTTGTTGCCTTTTTTTTTCTGTAGACTGTTCATGTCCTCTTTTGGGTTAGCAATTTAAGTTTTCTAAATTTCTGTTTCTTCTTGTATATACTTAAGAGTTTTCAAAATTAACAGGCAACTATCAACCAAAGACACTCTGCAGGGGAGAAGGAGGGAGAAGGATCAAAACAGGGGAGGGAAGAGCATAAGGGACTAGGGTGACAATCTGTGGGTGAATTGGTGGTGGGAATTTTATGGGGACTACACCTGAAAAGAGAAAGCATGCATTGTACAAAAAGGAAGAATGAGGTAAAATATATAGAAAATATTTAAAAAATATACTTATGAATTTTGAGGACAAAATTAGAATATACAATACCTAGTAGAAAGTACTCGATTAATATTAACTGCGGTTGTTTAATTCTGTCTACCACTCCATATTAGCATGTGTCTAATGTCATTTAGACATTTCTCTTAGTCCCAGATTACTATTTCTATGCCTTTCTTTTTGTTAAAACAATATGTTCCCAGGAATTTTTCTTCTTTTCTCTTTAATCATTCTCTGTTCTCAATTGTAGTATCTCCTATGAATCACGTTCAGCAATCTCAGAACTCTTTATTCCTCCATATTCCTCCTCCACTATGTCTAATCAGCTGACAATTCTTATCAATCCCACCTCAATAAATCAGTAACCCCCACTTAACCTTAGGGATACATTCCTTGACCCCAGTGAATGTCTGAAGCCATAGATAGTACCAAATTTACATATGCTATGCTTTTTCCTATATAAACTTACCTATGATAGAGTTTAATTTATAACTAAGACATAGTAGGAATTAATGATAATAATAGTAAACTAGAACAATTATAAGAACATATTATAATAAAAAGTTATATAAATGCGGTCTCTCTCTGAACATATCTTATCTGAGGTAATATTTTTAGACCACAGTCCACTTCTGGTCACTGAAACTGCAGAACGCAAAACAGGACTAGAGGGAACTACTGTATATTGTTTTAATCTCCATTTTTAACCTACGGGGTGGTGGGTGATGAGAGGATTCACCAGAGAGAGCGGGAAATAGAACAGGCAGATTGACTGAAACACACTGCTGAGGGGAGCAGAGGGCCAGACAGGAGAGGTCTGCTCGCCATGTGGGTCTCTCTCTGGCCAGCCAGGGATCGAACTCGTGCTGCAGAGGCTGTGGATTGCTTCATAGTGCGGTGCTTAACCCCTTGCACTATCAGGGAGGCCAGGTAAGTTTTCTTTCTAAGAGCACATGAACTTTATGCCCCTTCTTCACATTATTTGATAGTCACCTGCTGCCCACAGGGTAAAGTACAAACTCAGTCCTACCTTCAAAGCACTGTGCAATTTCAGTCCTGTCTTTTCTCCCACTATTTTAGTTTTCTCTATGATCCTAAAAGATCTTTTTGAAATTTAAACATCTAATTGCTCTGTTCTTTATTCTCTAAACTTTGCCACTACACACATATTATTTGCTTGTTCAAGACTTACTCATCCCTAAGGGACAATTCAAATGCTAGTTCTTTAAGTGATAACCTCATGTGTTTGTGGCCATAACTAATCCACTATTTTTTATAATTATTTTAAAGATTTATTTATTTATGCATAGAAGATGATGCAGGCCAGAGTGTGTGTGTATTGGGGTTGGGGGAGAGTAGGGAGGATTCCCCAGAAACAGAGTGGGGAGCAGAACAGGCTGATTTACTGAAATACTCTGCTTGGGAGAAGCTGGCGAGACAGGAGAGGTCTGCTGTGCTATAAGTAAGTTTGCTCCCTGGTGGGGGATGGAGTCCTTGTCCCATTAAGGTGACCTGGGAAAGTTTTTGAGATTAAATTTCCTCATCTATTGAAATCCAGGATAACAATGAAATGACAGTTGTCAAAGAGTTTAGCAAAGTAAGAGCCACATCATAGAAAAGTACAATTTTCTTTTCTTATCCCTGAAGACTGTCATTGACAACTCACCTGGAAGTATCCTGAGATTTCATGTAATGACTGTACTACTCCCAGGGCTGGTACTGTTTGTTGCTAAGGATTCATATACCGAGGAACTCCTTAAAGTTAACCTAAGTAGTTTGGAGTTTAGACTTTTGATGTTTTTAGAGTAAGGAAAGGATATGACCAAACTGTACTTTGAGAAATTAATCTGGCAGTTGTGAGTAGGTCAGAAGGAGCCATGGAGATCACTGAAAAGGTGAAGATAGATACTAGGACTGGGGTGGAGAGAGAGGAAGCTCTAACTAGGAATGGTGGCACTTATGCAGAGAGGACAACAGGCAAAGAGATAGCACCCGAGGTCTTCCCAAAATGTAAAAAGCTTTCAGTTAAAAAAAAAAAAAAAAAAAAGGAGGTTTTGGTATAATGGAAAAAGCTTGAGTGAAATCCAATTAAAACACCCAAAGGATTATCATGACATTCTTAAAGAAACACTTGGCTTCCCTTTAGAATTGCTGATATAGCCCCCTTTCAGTGTGATCTATATAAAGAATTTAGAATAGTGGAATTTCCCTCCTGCTTCTCTGTGCTCAGGTGACATTGAGGGTTGTGCTGCTAGGAGGATTAATTACCACAAAGGGCCTTTCACCTCTGAAAGGCTTCCTTTTAGGTCATGGTCCTGCTCAGCCTGGGTCAAGCTGGGTAGGCTTGGACGTGGAATGCCTGCAGTGCCTCTGACAAGTAGATAGATGAGCTCTCATTTCCCATATTGTGCTATTAGACGCCGGAGCTAGTGTAGTGCAGTATACCAAGAAAGCACTGCAAAGCAGGGGGCATTGTCACAGTCCCTTTCCAGCTGTTGGCTGTTAGCAACGACATCCATTCTGCTGTTGACACCCAGCTCTCCCCAGCGGCACTTATGCTTAGGAATTATTTAAACCACTTAAAGACAGTAGAATATTTAAAAGTCAAAACGCCGGCTTTCTAATTATTCCCCAGACCTCACTTAGCAATAGCTGGCTTCGTGTCATACAATGTGACTCTCTTGGGGGTTTCAGCAGCCCCCTGAGCAGAAGTGACCGCTTTGGAACACATTAACAGAACAGGAGCCTGGTCTGCCCCCAGGCTTGAAGAGGGCCAGAAACACCACTCCCTCTGCATCTACCCCAGTCTCTAATGGAGTGGACAGGGCAATTTCAATGGGCTGCTTTTAGGAGTTTGGGTGAATCTTGAGGCTGTTCCTTAACTTGCTTCAATTCACTCGGGTCATTCCTAATGAAATGAGCTGTGAAAAACGGGAAGCAGTGAAAAGGGGATTTGGTACTGTTGACCTCTGTTGCCACTCCCTGACTTTCTGAGCACCTTGAAAAGTGATTACAAAATACAAAAGAATTAATGAGTTAAAGGAAATCAAGACCAGACTATAATATTGTCAGGAAGTTTGTTCAAAAGCCTTTTGCACTTGCTTTGTTAAATCTTGAAAATGGCATTAAGCAGCTAATGGGGCTGATATATTAAATACAACCTTAGTCTGTACACAAATGGACACTAGCTAATCAGTGATTTGGTACATCAATTGATATGGGAAAGATGAGCTCTTTTTATTAGGTCAGCAGAACCAGTGATGTATGGCGGTACTAAAACGAAGGAACAGATTAGGCTGCTCTTTGCAATTTTAATTATGAATTTTTATGAACAGAAAAATAAAATGTGGACATCATTGACTGGAAGAATAAAGGTGTCTGCAACGTTTGCTGGAGTTCTGATCTATTCATGTTCCATTTTTCTTTAGCCTACATCTAGATAAAGATTTGAAGGAACATTATAAATTCACGTATTCTTAGTTTTTAATATATTATTAAGAAAGATGAGGTGTGAAGAATCTTTTTTATCTGATTTCCTGTGATATTACTCATAGTGCCCATTTAAACCAAAAAATTAAAGACACAGAACTGTGGACCATGAGGGGGAAAAAACTTCAGAGGTACTGAATCTTTGCCCTTTGTTCTCTGGTCCTGATAATACACTTTTCTTTCCATTCGTTTCTCTTGGTTGTGGTGTATGACGCAGGGTAGAGCAGCAGCATTGAGCCCATGATCTGGAGTCACAGGACTGACGTACAGATGGACTTGCCACTTGCTAGTCACACCTTAATCTTTCTAGACTTAGTAGTTTCTACATCTATAAAGTGGAGATAATAGCCTTTCGAGGACTGTTTTGAGGATGAATAATATACAAAAGAGAAATATAAAAAGCTGAGCAGATTGCCTAACATTGGTGGTTAGTAAATTTTTTTTTTATTATTCGGAAAGTGTCCTGAAAATTCTTCTCTTGAAAGTCTGTGACTACTTTAGGCCTCATAGAATGGCCAGGTTTAACTCAAATCTGGTTTAAAAGGTCAGTATGTTTTATAGTGTATAAGTAGCTAATTACTGCTAGATGAGGAATCAGGAAGCATCAGGTGATGAGGCCTTTTCTAGAAACTCCCTAAGGGCATATCATGCTCATTTGCATATAGCTGGCAAATGATTTACAGAAATTTCCTATCTGTTCTGAGATATTTTCAACTTAGGCTTCTATTATGGCTCCCCTTAGGACACTAATTTCCTGAGTTTTCCTAATCTTCTTGCAGACCTTCTTATATCTTACACACTTTATGTTAATTTTCTAAGAGCAGAGGCCTGAGAGAGCAAATATATAAGCTAAGTTAAAGGCAGAGTGGGGGGGTGGCATAAACCTCTGCCCCAGCATATTTTTTTTTTTTTTAGCCTTTGTACAAATGTGTTGAAATTTCATTCTACCATCCTTAGATCTGGCTGGTGCATCTTGAAAGTTCTGTGGTATCAAGCTGTAATTAGTATCAGTGGGTTAATATGGTGATCAGTAACAAGATAGCAACCATTCTCAATTTAGAACCTTTTGATATAAAATGAATAATAATGTACAGACATTTTCTTGGAAGCAAGGAGTTACTTGGGTATTCTGCCTATTTTCTTCTAGAAATTTATTACCACGCACTCCTATTTATTTTGAGGCAATTCCAAGTTTTTCAGGCATCTCATGCTATCAGTGTTATTGATTGCACTCTGTGGGGATGTCTGTAATTTGTATGCAGTTAATTAATAAAGTTTATTGAGCATTTAGTTGTGAAATAAATTACACAAAAATAAAAAAGAAAAAAGAAATCATGATCTCTCCATACTCATTTAAATAAAGTAGAAAAGAATGAAGAAGGAAAGTGTTTTGTATCACGTTTTAATGTGCTTTCACCAAAATTTCTACAACAAACATCAGGGTATAGGATAATTGATAAACATAAATCCTTTCAGAATATACGACATAGCATACTGTGTGAAATGAAATCCAGAGATTGGCACGAACATTCAAAACAAAGGAAAGTCAGACAAATGTCTGAGCAGATAGCCAAATCAGAATGATCTGTTCTTAGAGTTTCTTCTAACATGGGTGTGCAGGTGAGTTCAGAGAAGCTGAAGAGGATTGAAAATCAAATCGGAAGGGAATGTGGTGATGGATCATGGGTGCAAGGGTGGTGGGAGAACTGCAGGGCCTACTCTGGAGGGGAGAAATCAAATATCCAAAAATTAACCAAGATGTAAGAAAATAAATAAGATACAATAAATAAAATCAGATTAGAAATTTCAAGCTTATTGGCATTTTGTATTTAAAGACATCTTTGAAAATACTGCCCATTAGATAAAAGTCACACTGACCACAAATTTCATTTATTTTCATCATTATTTTTCTATGAGATTTAGTTCACAAATGGAGAGTGTTTCCTTGGTTGTTGATTTTGAACTTGTGCTATGCAACCACGTCCTGTGTCCTGCTCATCTGTTTTTCACCATTCTTCTGTTAATCAGGGAATATGGCCTGGAATGCTCTTCCACACCTAAAGTTGTGTACTTTCCTGGAAGACTCTGATCTAACACTAGCCTTAGATAGAATGTTCAAAGTTCTGGGTTAAGTTTCTGTGTTGCTTGTAGTTGATTTGTTGAAGATACTTTCTCTTTATTTATTTACAATTTTTTTCTCTAAGAGTTATGATGTCATGATACTTTTAGTTCTTAGATTTGTACTATAGTTCTAATCGTCTTAGTGTAAAAGTTACCTGAGATAAGATTCTGGAAAGGTGGTTTAATCTAGAAAAATTAACTCATTTCCTTCTATTTATAGGAAAACACATAAGATAATCAGTTTTTGCATTTTAGATAGTTACATTTTATCTGTGGTTTTAACACTATTTTTCTAACAAGGTATTGCTATAATCTTGTTTTCAATTAAATGTTTATGTTGAAATTCTTATTTTTGACTCATAAGATCAAAGTTCACCTAAAAGAAAATATTAAAGTCACATGGGTCTTTAAGATATAGAAAATGGAAATATTAAAATGCAGAAAAATCATGCCAATTTCTTTAGACTTCTATATCCTACAAACAAAAAGGTGAACACAGTAATTTTTTTTTTTTAATTAAAGCACTAGTGTGGATATTTGGGATCCTGCAGTCTGAAATTTTAAGACTTGGACTTTTCTAGACTTGTAAAATGAATTTATCTAGACTTTGAAAATTTGGAGTGATCCATGGACTCTTTGTGATAGTAGTAAAATGAACATACATATGATTTTTATTTTGTTAACACATTTTTATTGAGTACTTATCAGATGCCAGAGACAGTGCTGGGTGATTTACCTCTAGCTTGGGAACTCTTGATTCTATGAGGACAATTGTCTTCATGCTTTTAGCTATTTCTTTTCTGAGTCCTGGTTTTCTCCAGGAGTGACTCCCTCCCCCATTACCTTTTATGACACTGCTGGTCTTTTTCTTTTCCAATATATGGTCTCAGGAAACAATCAGAGTCAGGCGATCAGATAACCTATATCTTACTTTGAGTAAGTTAGCTCTGAATAAGTTCACTATGATGGCTCCCAGGGATTTTTACACTTCTATCTAGTTGAGGTTTGAAATGCACACTATGTTGATGGTAAAATATACACATTGCTTCTATATGCTGATTATGGAAGTCTACCATATGTGTAGTATTTCCCTTAGCCTAGCTATTATTTCAGGCATTTTGTATACGTTATCTCCAATTCATGGCACTTTGTGAAAGGTGACTATCATTGCTTTTATTTTTCATGAGGAAGCTGAACTTCAGTGATGTTGGACTTGTTCAAGTCCATGTAGCCTACGATTGGGAGACCTGCGATGTGATCCAAGTTTTGAGTGCTTTCAAATCCATGCCCTTCTTAGTCTGCTATTTGCCTCTGATTATATCTTAATGTTGAAAATATTAGACTGTGGATTGTTTGTGAATTTCAGATGTTATAGGAATCCAGCTCAGGTATAGTCAAATTGGTTGAAAGTACTTTTGGGCAGAGTTTAGCTTAAAAATTTAGATCTGGGCCTCCCTGGTGGTGCAGCAGGTCGAGCGCAGCGCTGTGAAGCCGTCCGCAGCCTCTGCAGCATGGGTTTGATTCCTGGCCAGCCAGAGAGATACCCACATAGCCGGCAGACCTCACCTGCCTCGCTGGCTGCTCCCCTCAGCAGTGTCTTCGGTCCATCTGCCTGTTCTGCTCCCCGCTCTGTCTCTGGTGAATCCACCCTCACCCTCCCATGCCTCTGGCCTGTACCCAAGTTCTTGTATAAAAAAATAAAAAAAAAAGAATTTAAAGCTGACCCACGCTTAATAGGCCAGGTTTACCGAAAAGACTCTCTTTGGCATTTATGCTGTAGTTACATTGCCTGGTAGATAATGCACTGATCTAAGATGGATGAACTGTAGATTCCACCTCTTTTTTAATTTTAACATTTATCATTTTTAAAACTTTTTTGGACAATATTTGCTTCCCCCACCCCCTCAGATTGAGTCCCCATAGAATTTCCTTCCCCAAGGCACCCGTGCACCATCACCACAGTCCCCTGTGCTCCTCCCTGCCTCCCTCTGATACCTCTCCCACCTCCTCCCCTGCAGTATGTCTCTGGTTTATAATTGTCCATTTTTGCTTTGTTGTGTTTTGTACTGCTATTTTTTTTTTACACTGATGTCTTATTTGGTTCCCCTATATTCCTGCTATAAGTGAAACCATCCGATATTTTTCTTTTTCCTTCTGGCTTATTTCACTGAGCCTAATACCTTCTAGCTTCATCCATGTTGCTGTGAATGGCATGAGTTTATCTTTTTGATTGCTGAATAATATTCCATTGTGTATATATACCACATCTTCTTGATCCAGTCATCAATTTTTGGGCATTTGGGTTGTTTCCAGGTTTTACCTATTGTAAATAGTGCTGCAATAAACACAGATGTACAGGTGCTCTTTTGAATCACTGTTTTTGTGTCCTTTGGGTAGATCCCTAGTAGTGGAATTGCCGGATTGTATGGTAGCTCCATTTTTAGTAGACTGAGGAACCTCCAGACAGCTTTCCACAGTGGTTGGACCAGTTTGCACTCTCATCAACAATGTAGGAGAGTTTCTTTTTCACCGCATCCTCCTTAACATTTGTTGTTGGATTCCAACCTTTTGATGCATGTATGAGTAGTATTAGTAAACATCACCTAAGACTGAAGGGGATTTAAGGAGTTGACATTTTTGATGTGTGGTTAAAAGTAACTGACTAACATTCTTAATAAATACTGAACCTGGAAATAGTTTTCCTACAAAGGGAAATATGCCACTTTATTCAAAGTGTGACTGCTTCCAAAATTCTCAGATAATTCATTCTTTGTTTAAAGTTGAACCACTTTTGAATTTTAGACCATTTGAGGCCTTCAGCTTTGTGGGGAAAAATGCAAAGTAGGAACAAAGATAGACCTCAGGGAAGAAGACCTTTTGTCTGGCTGGGCCAGTCGGGAACAGGCTGACTTCTGCTGGAGGTTGAGGAGGGGGTCCTTTAAGATCCTTGCTGATGCATGTCAGCTTTTTTCTTACATGGATTTTTATAATGGCTTTTATCAAGTTCTTTCAAATGTCCTGTCAACCACTTACTATTAAATTTTTGTTACAAGATTCTACTTTTGTGCAATGTGTTCAGGGCTGACTGTGAACTGTTCTTCCCGAACAGCTATACCTATGGAACAATGAAAAACAAAACAAAACAAAACAAAAAACCCTTTGTAATAGCAAAAAAATGGCAGGATGACCTAGACATGAGAATGGGGTCTTATACAATTCTCTGGTTCAGAAAGATAAATGCAGGTAGGGCAAAGGCAGAAAGGGAGGACTGTTTGGAACTTCTTGGGTTTGCTCTTTGAATAATCAGGCAGTAGATGCAAAATGATGGCATTAGGGTTTCCAGTGGATTTGGATCTGAAAATTAGAGCTACTTCAGCAGGACTGGTTTTATACAAATTGGAGCTGAATGATTTATGTAGGACTACTAAGTTTAGTGTCTCAGCATTTAGAGAACAACAAATAGGACATGGCCATCTTTGAATTTCACTCTTGAAGTTGGAGGTCAGGTCATTGAAGCAGCGCTCTACAATACAGGTTGCATATATGGGAATTTATAAGTAGAATGAGCCCTAATTCTGAGAGGAAGGATTGGTAAGGAGTGAAAACTCTGGGTCACAGTAATATTCACACAAAAGATATTTCTCATGAAACTGACCTTTTATTTGGAAAAAGGATGAAAGGACAAAAGGCTGAGTAGGAGGAACATTAAAAGTCACAATACCCAGTTTTGCTGCTTAGGAGAGGAGCTGCTGAGCCAGCAATTGCTTTGGAAATGGATTGTAAATACAATAGAAGTTGATTTCTCCTAGGACTCATTTTTTCACTTAATACAGAATGAAGTTTCACTTAGCATGGGACTTTAGAAGGATGGATTTTTCTTTGGTCTTCAACTAGTTGGAGAAACTACATTTTAACATTTTCACTCTTGAACTCTCTATATTCCTTTGTCCCTTTGGAAACAGATCAAAAATTTTATGGAGTATCCTTTACTCATGAATCCAAGCAACATACTACTCATTATTAACAGATGTCATTATTCTCATTATTAGCATTTCTCATTATTAACACATCAGGGATGGTATTTTGTTAGGAGACAGAGAATAATATTTTCAATTCTTATTCAAAGTATAAAATATGATAAAATATCATGCAAAACTTAATCCCATGGTAAATGGTGTCTACTTTAATAGTAAATACTGTTATTTTTCCTGAGAGTGAGATTATGTGTGATTTTAATTCATATATATATATATATTTTGCTGCACTATACAGTGACCATAAAAATTAAAAATTTAAATACTATTATTTTATCATATTTACAATATAATGACAATAAGCCATTTGTTATATATTCCAAACTTGGTGACCTTACTGATTATTTCCTCTAATTACTATAGGTGACGTATCTTTATTTTGAGCTAAAAGAAAGAAAAATAAGTAAATCATGTATTTGTAGTCACTTTGGAATTGTACTAATTTGTAACAATTGTGCTTTGACTTGTAGAGAAGCTCTGCTTCTGTTTGACATTAATCATGTCATTTAAGAGCTGGGGGACTCATTTCTCATCTAAATAATAAGGGACTGCACTGAATGATCCCTAAGGTCCTTCCAAAATTCCGTGAGTTTGTGAGTGAAAATTTTTCAAAGTACTTTCATATTCATGATTTTATTTGATTCCCCAACCGCCTGGTGAGGGAGATGAGACTGTCACTATTTTACAAAAGAGGGAGTGAGCCACAGATGGGTAGGATTTGTCCAAAGTCACCCTGACTCAGTACCAGAGCCTGCGTGAGGCTGTTGCTGTCACTCTCTGGGTCTGTGCCACTGTGGCTGGACTACCTGGCTTGTGGCTACCTGTGCTCTGGGAGGTTCTGGCTTCTGGAGATACTGTGGATGCCTTTCTCCATGGTGGGCCTCAGTGCTTGGTTGGAAAGAGAGTCTGACTGGGATACCATATCCAAAGAGTGCCCCTTGGAGAGCAGAGCAGAGGAGAGGAGATAGAGGTCATTACCAGGCCAAGGCAGAGGGACTGTTGACTGCAAATCCTACTTCTCAGCATAATAAGGAGTAAAAGTAGATTGTGGAAGGAACCAGCTCACTAGCCACAACAGATTCCTATTTGCCTAATGGAGGCAGAAGTCTTGAATACAAGGATCTGGACTAGAAAAGGGACACTTATTTGGTTTTAGCACCTAGTCCTGGCTTTCCCATAGGCTTCTAGAAGTTTGGAAAAGTCATTACTGTTCTGGTGTTCCCAGTCTCCTCATAGTTCAAAAACAGAACCAATCTACTACCTCACTGAAGCTTCTCTTTGTGGATCTACGTGGATGACTCTTAATGTTATGTGTTGCTCTCTGATTCTTCTAGAATGGTCTGTAGCCAAATGCCTCTTTTTCAGTGATGGTGCTAAAATGTGATGTAACTGATGGTCCTTCTCACTCTTTCTTACTATTTTCATACCTGGAGTTTTCAGGGAGCACTTTTGGGTTAATACTTGGATGTAGCATTGTTAAGCGCCTAGAAATACAAATGTTTCAGCGGTGCAGCTGTTTCCAAGCAAGGCTTGAAAATCACTGACCGAAGCAGGCTGCATCATCTAAGTTAGTTGTTTCAATACATTATACCCAGACTGTGTTATCCATCATAAATGTACAAGAAAGCCTTTTTCCCACTGCTATTGATTTTCACATTGTGACTATTTGTCTGCACTCTTGACAGGATGACAACTGGCTGACAACGCTAAGTTTGCATGTCCTTTTTTACCCCCTACAGATTAAAATTGGCATGTGGGTGGGACAATTCAGATTAAAACCCATTTAAATAATTGCTCTCTTACTGAATTCCCCCCACCCCATATCACTTATTACTGTGCTGTGCTATTCGTTCCAACATCTTGTCACCCTCCAACAAACCTCAGTCCTATTTGTTCAATGTTCCTTCTCCTTATTGCTGTGTTTTCTATATAAACAAGCTTATATTGTCATTTGTTAGATTCTAATGTCATTCTGAAGCAGCAGACAGTAACTTGAAGTAGATATCAGCATGCTATGCTTTTATAGGAGAGAGGCAAGTTGCCAAACCACAGCAATGATATACCTTCCGATTAGTTAACTTCTTGTTCAATTTGACTAGTCTAGATGAATCTACCCCCAAAGAAAAGGTGTTTTTGGCTTGGGCAGTATGTTATTTCCCCTTCATAGGCTATTCAGATTTCATTTTCCACTCAAACTGCTGCAGGTATCCTGAGCTCCCTTCAAATTACTGAGGGCCTTGATGAATAGCTGGACTGGCCCATGAGTGGACAGCTCATTAGCCAGTCTGCGAGGGCCTGCTGTGACTATTCTGAAAAAGCAGGGTTTCTAGAAGCAACATGGATGGAGCCTCATGAATTTTAACTATAACCTTGTCAGAAGTCTGGATTTGATATTCTCTTTCATAGATTGTTTATTTTCCTAATTGTAATTGGCAACATGGGCAGACATGGTTGGAATTAAGAATCAGGTATGTAAAGACAATTTTAGGATTGATAGAATTGAGATGCAAACTTTGTGGTTTTTTCCGCCCTTCTCTTCATTTGTTACAATTTTGGTCACAAGTTTCCATCGATATGTGCTGGGGGAAAGAGTACAGAAAAAAGTAGTAGCAAAGCTTTCTTGCTTTTATTATCTATTATATTATTGTATATATTGTATAAAACTGGAAAATATAGAGATTAAAAAAAGAAAATCACACATAGTGGCATCACAAGAAACACACTCACGTCTGCTTTGTTGTAAGCCTCCTCTCTACTTGGTCTTGGTATTTCACTTCCATGACTCACACTCATCCAGGGTCACATGTCCAGAGCGTACTAACCTCTGTGTTTACTGTTTACAAAATGAGTAGGTACTCTGAAAAATATTTTGTGACCTGCTTTTATAATGAATCATTACCTTGTGAACATTTCCCTCCAATCATTACTTATATTAGAAATAAGACTTTAATGGTTGTATAGTAGCTCAGTCTGCCTCAACCCAATTTTAAAATCATTCACTTTTCTATTTTAATTTCATTCATCCATATCCACACCTTTTCCTTTTTCTTTTTAAAGATTTATTTATTTATTATTTATACAAGCACTGGATACAGTCAGAAGCGTGGGAGGGTGAGAGAATTCACCAGAGCCAGAGCGGGGAACAGAACAGGCAGACTGACGAAATACACTGCTGAGGGGAGCAGCAGGCATGGCAGAAGAGGTCTGCACGCCATGTGGGACCCTTGCCGGGGACTGAACCGGCGCTGCAGAGGCTGCAGGCAGCTTTGCAGCCCAGCACTCAACTGCTGCGCCACCAGGGGAGGTCCTCCTTTTTTCTGACCTCATTTTCATGCACCTCTTTCTATCCTTAGTATGTCATTAGTCACCTCCTTGGGCTTCTTCTTCCCACTCAACTGGAGTTGAATACCTTACAGAATTGTGGCCACAATTGTTCTTCCAGGGTGAGGAGAATAAATGCAACTGAGGCCTGAGTAAAAGGGAGCTGGTGTGTGGGCAGGGATGTCACCAGTGAAGTCCTGGTTCTGGATCTTGCTACTTGCAGGAGGCCATGCTGATCTGGAGGGTGGTGAGGCCTGCCTTTCCTGCTGCACTTGTTCTCTTTACTTTTTCTTCCACTTTTTGACATTCCTTTGGAGATCCCTGGTCTTTACTTGTTTAAATCTTGTGTAGACATTACTGATTCCTATACAGGCCTGTCCTCACAGGCCCTACTTAAGCTCTGCTGCTTGACCTCCTTTAGAGGACATCCCAGGGACCGTCTGCCTCCTCCAATGTTTCCTTTTAGATGAGCCTTTCTGCTCCATAAACAAACTATAAACTTACACCATTTAGTTTTGGTCTAGAAGTAATGGACCATTTAGGAATAATTGGGATTAGCTATATGAAGGCAAATTTGGATGTGAGTTGCCATTATGTCACAGTTAACACAACCATTGAAAGGAAAACATTTATAAGAAATATCAATAGTTGTACTGAAAAACCAACTAGGTTAGAAAAATAACCTTTTGTGAATCAGCTGGACTTGGCAGACTTCTCTGCTGCCCAGAGCATGGTGATCAGGACTCATTGTAGGAGAATGTTAGTCTTTTCAGTATTTCTTCTTTGTGGGAAACTTTTCTTTCCTCTTTCAGGATCTCTCTTTTTTTTTTTTTTTTTAAAGATTTATTTATTTATACAAGCACTGTGTACAGTCAGAAGTGCAGGAGGGTGAGAGAATTCACCAGAGCCAGAGCAGGGAGCAGAACAGGCAGAAGGACCGAAGTACACTGCTGAGGGGAGCAGTGGGCGGCAGGAGAGGTCTGTGCGCCATGTGGGGCCCTCGCCTGGTGGCCGGGGATCGAACCGGCGCTGCAGAGACTGCGAGCAGTTTTGCAACCCAGCGCTCAACTGCTGCGCCACCGGGGAGGCCCTCCTCTTTCAGGATCTTAATTGTAGTGTTTTATAATATTTTCATCCTTTTCTATCTCCACCCCTCTTTTATCCCATTAAAATAAGGAAGATCTGATATCACCTGTTTGATTGCTGATTAGGGACTGCTGAAAATTTCCTTGAGTTAAAACATAGTCATATTAAAATGTTATCTCAAGCAAGCATTTGGATTCTATGGCCATTATCTCTCATTGTTTTTATTCCATCTAATACCCAGGTCCCCCACCCAGCCCAGCTTCTCCAATTTCCACTCCATTTCCTTGCCAACGGGGACGGGGGTCGGTGGAGGGGGGGTACACACACACACACACACACACATAAATAAAAAACTTTGTTTTTAGGGCAATGGAAGTAAGGGTGAAATAAAATTTTCTATTGATCCTGAAAGTAATCTAAGTTCTTCTTTAACAGTTTTCTTAAAATTATGAGGGTTACAGTCTTTTTTCTGAATATGAAAATATTTATGAATTTTCCACTGAAAGATATTTGTATTCTCTTCTCCCATTATTTATGTTTTTAAAAGAAACTCATGAATCCCTGATTATAGTACCTGTCTTTAGCATAAACATTTTGAGAGGTATCAGTGAGTGTGAGAAATCCCTCTTTTTTCTCTAACAGTTAATAACCTTTATTTTTCAATATGAGATTTTTTTTAAAGATTTATTTATTTATGCATACAAGAGCTAGGGTACGGGCCAGATATGTGTGTGTGTGGGGTGGGTGAGAGGATTCACCAGAGACAGAGTGGGGAGCAGGACAGGCAGACTGACTGAAACACACTGCTGAGGGGAGCAGCGGGCGAGTCAGGAGAGGTCTGCTGCACCATGTGGGTTGCTCCCTGGCTGGCTGGGGATTGAACTCGCGCTGTAGAGGCTGTGGATTGCTTCATAGTGAGGTGCTTAACCCCTTGTGCCACAAGGGAGACCCTGATAATCTTCTTCTCTCAACATTTCACCTACATTTCTAATCCTCTTATATTATTTGAGATCTTGTTTTCTGACTTCCTGTGCCCAGCACAGATATGCCTTTTGGCTTTCCCTCAATAGAACTCTCTTTATCCTTTATCATTTCCTGTCTGAAATCAGACTAAATTCATTTTCTTCCCTTTCTAGCATTATTCAAACTTAGCTTGTTTTCTTTCCCCACATGACTCTCAGATTAATATTTTGTTATTTGATACATATGAGGTGTTATTTAAATTTATATTTTTTATACAAAATTTCCTCTGATCTGCCATTTTTGGATACAATTCTATGTATTAGTTGTTTTATTTTCTACCTTGGTTATGAGGTAAGTTGACACAGGCATGCTTTTGTTGATAAAGATAGTAAATCATTGCATTTAAAATCTAACACCAAAGTTGAATGGTTTGCCAGGATTTACTTCAGAATCAGACTATGTCTGTCCCTCTCCTTATATTCTTCCCAAATTTATTTCAAGTTGAATATTGGTTGGGAAATTGCACTTAAAAGATGTCTGAGTTCAAAAGTGGGTACATTTTGTGATTCATAGGGCCTGTCTGTACATTAAGTAGTTCCCCAAAATATCTTGTGTCTGCATAGCTGGGAGGGTGAACAGATGAAAAATTCTTTCTCTTTTTCTTCTCTTTTCTAAAATGGGGAAAACAGTCTAAGGCACAACACTAAAAAGGTACTTCCCTGATAGATGACCTCAGCCAGCAAACTTCCACAGTTCTCATAAGCAATGAGAGAGAGAGAAAGAGAGAGACAGAGAGGGAGAGAGAGAGACAGAGAGAAACTGGTTTTCTGAGAGAATGTTATATTTCTCCACTTTGTGTTCCCCTCTTCTTCTTGTTTTTTTTTTTTTTTATAATTATGTTGCCAGAGGGCAGGTGACTGATGGCTATAGGTTATCACTTTAGCTGAATGAACATATTTCCATGAGGGAGAATGATTGGGAAAACAGCAGTAATTTTCATTCCTTCCTAGCTCTTTGCCTAGAAGTACATATTAATGTACTATAGGACAGAGTGAACTATATAATTAAAAAAGGAATATGCAAATGTGTCTAATTTTATCACAAGTATTTAGTGAGCCTCTTCTATAATTCTAGGTTAATGGCATTTTAGTGCTCGAGCTAGACCAATGATTCTCAATAGGAATCACCTCCTGCTGCAGGGGTGATGGTGGGAGGATGACTGTATCAGAATCATGTGGAGAACTGTTTGATGTGCTACCTTAAGGAAACATGTTTTCTGAGCTGAAAAATCATCTCTGCCTTGTGAGTCGTTTGCCTATTGCTGTTATACCCCTCAGTAGGCTATAGTATAAAAGGTTGAGGATCACAGACCTAGATTGTCTTCAAGGACCTCATTATAATTACCTGTTTGATTTTCTGACTCCCCTATTAGGTTGTAAATATGTAATGGTCCGGGCCATGTCTGTCTCATTAATCATTTATCTTATTAATCTTTAATAATATTGTTAAGAATTCATCCCCATTGCCACATGTATAGTAGGTGCTCAATAGACATTTGTGGAATGAATAAATGAATGAATTCATGATGTTTTGGGTGATATTGCACATAGAGATTTCTCTGTAATTTAAATTAAATTGTTTAGTAGGGAATTGGTTTGAAAGGGAACTTGCAAAAATTTACTACTTCCCTCCCCTCCTCCAAAAAGCTACCTGAGAAACATAATTAAGACATGAAATAAAAAATAAAATGTGTTATTTAAAAATAAACTGAACAATAAGAAAATGATTCAATACATGGATCAATCAAATCAAAATAAGAAATGTTTAGAATTGAGTGGTTTTAGTTCAGGAAAGAATCAGAAATGAAAGGAAAACCAGATCAGAAATAAAGACTGAATTAGAATAAACACAAATATGAATCAACACAACATATACAGGCCAGAGGTGTGGGAGGGTGAGAAGATTCACCAGAGACACAGCAGGGAACAGAACAGGCAGATCTACTGAAATACACTGCTAAGGGGAGCAGCAGGCAAGTCAGGAGACAAACAAACCCTGGAAATCTGACTGCTGAACTGGAGGATATGTGGTGGAAGCAAAGGCGGGAGGTGGGATCCAATGGATTATGGTCGAGGATCATTGGGGATTTAGTGGTGGATATGGTATAACATACATTCGGAAAGGTGTGAACTTAAAATTCTAAACAAATACAGTCTTATGAATCAATGTCACATCAATAAAAACAATGACAAGAAAATTTTTGATTTTCTTTTATGGAAGGTCATTTAAATATTACAATTTCAGGGCCTCCCCTGGTGGCACAGGTGGTTGAGTGCTGCACTGTGAAGCTGTCCGCAGTCTCTGCAGCACCAGTTCGATACCCGGCCAGCCGGCAAGGGTCCCACATGGCGAGTCAGACCTCTCCTGTCGTGCCCACTGCTCCCCTCAGCAGTGTATTTCGTCAGTCTGCCTGTTTTGTTCTCTAGTGAATCCTCTCACCCTCCCACGCATCTGGCCTGTACCCTGGTTCTTGTATAAAATAAATAAATAAATCTTTTAAAAAATAAAATAAATATTACAATTTCAGAGAATTTCTGTTAAAAAAACCTCATTCCCACTTGAGAGTTGTAAGAAGCATGGACAATGAAGTAAAACAGGAAGAAGTTGTGCAAAATTGTGTTCAAATTAAAATCTTTTTAAATTCTTTAAGTAAAGAATAGTATTTTCTTTTGGGAAAGGGTGATATTTGAAATATGAATGGTACACATGGAGAGGTTGGCATAAGTGACTGGCTGATGTCTGTATCTTAACTTAGGTGGTGATTACAGAACACCTGCCTTATAAAAACTCATTAAATATAATGAGTTATATACCTTTTGTCTGATTTTTCCGTTTTATTTACAATTAGAAGTTTAAAACAGAAAAGGTCTTTAAGATTTTATGGCATTTTTATTTCCTTTCCCAAGTAATTTCTGTGGTTCTTCCTGTGCTTATATCTGTGATCTGAAATCTCGTTAATGACTAGAGTTCAAAGATACTTAAATTAGAAGTCAAATTCATCTTTATATGAGAGTATGCTCCAATACTTGGAGAATTGGCTTGGACAACAGGCATGCCTTCCTTTTGGAATCCAGAATTTTTTCAGCATTTTATTTGCCTCCAGGGAAAACAACATGACTTTATAGGCTTGTCATTAGTGAGAATTTCTAACACTTGGGTGTCAGGCAGCTGGCAATAAATCTCAGTGGATTAGACCACGGCCTTAAGTGGCTTACTCATGCCTTGGCATTCTCTGAATAGCTGCTAACAATGACTGCAAGCTGTACTTTCCAGAAACTAGGGTTGATCTTTATTTAATCTATCCATCCATTGTGTGAACTTTGCCACCTGGGAATTGTAGGAAGAAAAATGAGTCACGGAGACTTGTACATTGTAGAAGGCAAAGACTTCCTCTCCACCCCAACCCCCGGCAGTCCTAGAAATTAAATCTTTTTTTCCTTAGCTATTCACTAAGTGTTTGCAATCACAGCCCACACATTTAGTCGTTGTCAAGATGGATGTTTCTAAAGGAATTATTTTTTCATTTCATGGTGAGATTCTTTTTATCTTCCAGACACTTCAATTACTGACAGAAACTGGACATGAGAGTCTCAAGTAGTGAGGTTTCATTTGTACACTGGTGCTCAGGGATGAGGATCACACATGTGCTGCTTGGTATCCAATATCTGATGAGCCACAGCAGCCTCTTTCATGGATACTGATGGAGATTTCTGAAACTCCATTCAGGGTCTACCTTTTCAGTCAACATCTTTAAAAAAAAACAAAAAAACAAAACAAAACAAAAAAACCAAATACCCAGTAATGATTATAACAGTCATCTCTTTTTCCTTCTTTGCAGAATTCTTATAGACTAAATTACCTCATAAATAATGCCAGAGAGATCAGAAAGGGGTGAAGCTGAATTATTTGCATTAGGCCATGGAAAGGAATTTATTTGCAAAGGTGCAGTTTATCTAGTTGCAATGGTGATCATGGTACAGAGACATCTTGGAGAGAAAAAAATTAATAAAAACATTTCTTGATGTTTGGGAAAAAGTTCTTAATTTGAGGTCTTGAAGACTGGGGAATGAAATTAATGAGGTGAAGTCAAACAGTGGTTAGAGGTGAAATGGTGAGCTGATTTGCATTGATTTTGGGTTTGTTTGTCACTTTCCTGGGGAGGATGTAAGCATTCAGAATAAACAATGTAATTTATAAAGTTGGAAAAAGCTCCACTACTATCAAAATGCTTTATCTTGCTTTAAAAACAGATTTTCAAAATGAATCTTGATGACTTTAGTTTCAGGAGCTCCCTGGAGCTGACCAGGCTGACCAGGACCCAGTGGCTCCTATGGACTGCTTCCTTTTGGCTTGCACCTAAGCACATGGAGGGATTCCTGTTGACTTTTTATGGAGCTCCCTCTAAGACGGGCTTGGGAGGCCCTGAGCATCTGGCCAATGTAGCAGAATCCGTGGGCTGGGACTCTGCAGAAGCTTTGGCCCAACAGAGTGTAACTGCTGAACTTCAGCATTTTCACCAGTTTGCTTCACTTTAAAGAGCAGCCTCAGCTTGAACAGCTGGGGCTAAATTGCAGGGGAGAGTGTTTCCATGAGCTTCACTGGCTTTCCCAAATGAGTGTGTGAAATCTGGCCCCTGTCAGCAGTGCCCAAACACAGCCCTCTGATTGTGCCTCAGTGAAGTGAGGGTGGTTTCATTTCCCTTTTTAAAGTCCATTTCCCACACAATCAAACCTCCTCTAGTCAGGCCCACTTACTTCTGTTTTTAGCAGAGAGCTGTTTAGGCCAGGGAAATATCTGGAAGCACTTACTGTTCATATGACTTTGGGGCACTGTTAGGTTCCCTTCTGGGCTTCTCAAACCTAAACTGTCAAATAATGTGACTTAACAAGTGAAAGCTAGTCTGGCCTAGCTCAGTATCCAATATCCGATTCTTAGTATTTCAGTCATTCTCTCTCTTCTAGACTTTTGACATTTAAAATCGAGAAAGACAATGACTGGGCACTTAGACCTCCTCTTCGCCATTCCTTTGCCAAAGGCTGACATTGTTCATGATCACTGACTCCTTTCTGCTCAGTCTGTACTCAGCCTCAGAATACTAATTGATATGGCCAATCAGTGAGTTATCCTATGTGTTGAATATTTCCTGTCCTTGTTAAGGGGTGCCTGTGTGACAGTAGAGTGGCCCAAACACCACTGGTAACCTATATTGACCAGTATTGTAATGAATGGAATCGTGAGTAAATGGTTAGAGCTGAGTTCTTGTCTCAGCCCTGCCATTTACTGGATAAATACAAGTACATTTGATCTGTATGAAACTTGGTTTTCCTCACCTGAATAATTAGACTGCCAGGTCTAAATATCATCCAGATTGTTGAAAATATACAGGGATATACAATAATAAGACGGATGTTGTTGCCTTTGGGAACCACCCAGTGTAACAGATAAAAGCTTTTAGTAACTCAATATAGTGCAAATTTCTGCTTCCCTACTTCCTAGACTTATAGGAACTATCAGGTAGTAGGCAAATACCTGAAATTCCCAGTATTAATAGCCCCATGGAAGAAGCACTAGATTGAAATTCAGCATATCTAGGTTTTTGTTTATATCCTGTGAGTGCTTGCTTGTAACACCTTAGGTGTTTGGGCCCTGTATCCATATTTGTAAAACTAAAAGTTTAAATTAGATGAGTGTTAAGCATTATACTTTAGCACTTGAAACCACATTTTAAAATTTTATTTATTTTTTATTATTTTTTAAATATTGTATATATTTACATCATTTTTCATTTTTGCACAATGTATGCATTTTCATCTTGGTTATAGTCCCCATACAATTCCCACCCACCCCCCTTCTTTTGATCCTGTAGTGTGTCCCTGGTTTATAGTTGCTTGTTGATTTTTGATTTTTACTTTATTATAATTAGTCTTTTTCCTGGTCCCTTATTTAGGTTTTCTAAATTACTACTATGAGTGAGACCATCTGGTATTTTTCTTTTTCTTTCTGGCTTATTTCGCTGAGCCTGATCCCTTCCAGCACCATCTATGCTGCAAATTGCATGAGTTTGTTTTTTTGGTTGCTGAGTAATATTCCATTGGGTGTATGTACCACATCATCCGGTCATCTGTTTTTGGGCATTTGGGTTTTTTCCATAGTTTAGCTATTGTAAATAGTGCTGCTATAAACATAGAAGTGCAGGTGCCCTTTTGAATTAATGTTTCTGTGTCCTTTGGGTAAATACTTAGGATTGGAATTGCTGGGTCATATGGAAGCTCCATCTTTATTTAGCAGGTTGAGGAATCTCTACACAGCTTTCCATAGTGGTTGACCAGTTTGCACTCCCACCAGCAGCAGTGATAGTGAAGACAAAGATAAAGAGCTGGGACTACATCAAATTAAAGAGCTTCTGTACAACAAAAGAGACAGTAATCAAAACAAAGAGACACCCCACCGACTGGGAGAAAATTTTTGCACACAACACTAATGATAAAGGACTGATCACAAAAATCTACAAAGAGCTTATAAGACTCAGCAAAAACAAAGTAAATAATCCAGTCAAAAAATGGGCAGAAGAGCTAAAAAGAAACTTCTCCAAAGAGGAAATGCAAATGGCCAACAGGCATATGAAAAAAGGTTCAACATCACTTGTAATCAGGGAAATGCAAATCAAAACTACAATGAGATACTACCATCTTACACCAGTGAGAATGGCACATATTAAAAAAACTGGCAACAACAAATGTTGACGAGGGTGTGGAGAAAAAAGAACTCTCCTGCACTGTTGGTGGGAGTGAAACCACATTTTTAATGAAATGAAACATGATACCCTAATACATATACTCAGACATACACATATATGAAACTCTGATATATAAATGACATATATAAAAGAAGTTGTGCTAAGTTATATAGAAATGGGGGTCCAGAGGCCTGCCTATTTGACCTCTTCTGCAAGTGTCCTAGAGTCATCCTTGTGGCACCCAGGGGTCCCTTGCAACACAATCTGAAACCGCTATACCAGATGTTCTCAAAGATCCATTCAGTTTTTAACATTCTGTGATTCTAAAAGAGCAAAGAAGTTTAATTTCTCAGTTCCTTGGTCAATGTTCTTATTATACCATAGAGACTACTGGAAATTTACAGCTTTGTCCATGCAGGCACAGCTAGCAGGTTAAGACAAAATGACACATTCTTTCCTTTGTTATTTTTTAAGAGGTGGACTGTAGAGGACATCAGAAATATCTCTTACAGTCTATAGAGTCATCTTGTCTATAGAGCCATCTGTTTAATGAAGATTTGAATCTTCTATACTCTCTCCTCACAATACATTTAGGACTACTGACATTTGTTTAGTGTCAGTTATGTGCCAGGCATGATCCTGCCTGGGGGATTTTGTAGCGGGGTTGCAAATGTCGTTAACAGCCCGGCATCAAGCATCTCACATAATCACAGTAGCTTTCAAACCGTGCTTTGCAAATTACAACTGGAACTTTATTCCTTAGATCTTATATATCAGGATCTTATTAGTTTTTTTTTTTTTTTAATAGGGGCATGCTTATTTATTTATTTATTTGTTTGTTTGTTTGTTTGTTTTTGTTTATACATGCACTGGGTACAGTCAGAAGCACGGGAGGGTGAGAGAATTCACCAGAGCCAGAGCGGGGAGCAGAGCAGGCAGAAGGACCGAAGTACACTGCTGAGGGGAGCAGCGGGCGGCAGGAGAGGTCTGCGCGCCATGTGGGACCCTCCTCCAGTGGCCGGGGAGCAGCCGGGGGATCGAACCAGCGCCGCAGACGCTGTGGGCAGCTTCGCCAGCTTCGCAACCCAGCGCTCAACCGCTGCGCCACCGGGGAGGCCCAGGATCTTATTAGTTTTTAAGTATTTGTACAATGAAACAGTTTCCTTATTGTACCTGAAATATTTGGTCTTTATTTGATGTAGTTCATGTGGGTCCATAGATTAACCAGGGAGAGGCCAGTACTTGTGATTCAGGGCCCACTAAAGGCAGCTGTCAAGGCATAGGTTTGCCCTTGTGTGAATTCTACAAAGCACTTGGAATTTTTTTAAAACAAAAATTAAAAAAGACTGAAAATATAAAAATACATTTTTAGATTTTAAAAATTAAAGCAATAGTGGAATGAACACTTCCCTTTTAAAATTGTATACAGAGGCCTCCCTGCTGGCGCAAGGGGTTAAGCACCGCACTATGAAGCAATCAGTAGCCTCTGCAGCATGAGTCAGTCCATGGCTGGCCAGGGAGCAACCCACATGGCACAGCAGACCTCTCCTGACTCACTCGCTGCTCCCCTCAGCAGTGTACTTTGGTCAATCTGCCTGTTCTGTTCCCCGCTCTATCTCTGGTGAATCCTCTCACCTCCCCATATCTCTGGCCTGTACCCCAGCTCTTGTATGCATAAATAAATAAATCTTAAAAAAAAGACCTAAAAAAACCCCATATACAATTAATTACTTTAGGGCTATTTATCCTGAACTGGTTAAGTATCACATGACTGAGCTTTTTAAAAACTGATGAAAAAATTTTTTATATAAATTATCATTTTTGGGGGGAGTAGTGATAGGAAAATGGGCATATGTACTGGTGTTTAATTTTCTCTTTTACTTCAGCAAAAATGGTATTTCTTCATCCAGGAGACCAGTTATATTATTTAGTAACAGACTTTTTTTACCTTTCAGAGTATATCCCAAATATAATCAAATTCTAACAACAACTTTTAGCATCTATCATTCTATACTAAGTTATAGAGACCATCACCTAAACAACTTACAAGATATGTAAACTTCTGATCAAAGCAAAAAAAGACAAGATGAGGTAATCACAAGCATGAGGTGAACTTATTAGAACAACTGCTTCCCCCCACCAAAAAAAAGTAAAAAAAATGACAGTATGTTATCTATTCCTCTACAGTGTTCTGCAGAAAATTCTGACAGGAACTGTTGACTTCTTACTATGCTCCTTTGCTCCACAGAAGAATGGTACAAACCCTACTCTGTTTTTCTCCAAGTTCCATGAGATCCATTTTCTTTTGACGTTAGGTGGTTGGGGTTGGAATTGGGGTCGTTTTTTGTTTAAGTCAGAACAGGGCTCAAAAGACTTAAATTCACATTTGGAAAA
Source organism: Talpa occidentalis (assembly GCF_014898055.3). NCBI lineage: Eukaryota > Metazoa > Chordata > Mammalia > Eulipotyphla > Talpidae > Talpa > Talpa occidentalis. The sequence goes on from NW_026555331.1 coordinate 89,327,489, forward strand.
CTTTTTTTGGTGGTTTAAATATATTATAAAAAAAAAGGAAAACTTTTCTACTTCAGGCCAACTCATTTCAAGAGATACACCAGAGAGAGAATTTGAGAGGCGATAAGTTATTTTTCTAAGAGAGTATTTTGGACATTTTATAGTTTCTGACATAGTAAGAGCTCAGTAAATAACAGCTAACACTATTGATTCTGATGTGCAATTGTCCATCATCTCTATCTTTTAGCAGCCTGCTGAACTTTAATAACTCTTCTCAGTTCTGTACTAAGTTTTTGTAACCTAACAATATTGCTTCTAATGGAGGGTCTTTAGACTCAAACCTTTCAGAAGCATTTTATTGAGTTCCTCACATTTGCAAATCATAACATATGGAGTTCAGAAGGATGGGGCATAGATACAGAATTCCTGTTTACAGGGATTTCAAGTGATTGGCAGCTTCATTATCAGAGGCTGAAATGTGATGGTAAAATCACAGTGACATCTGCCTCTCCATGTGCTATGGTAGATTTGGCCTGTCTGCTTTTGGTATGCTCCCCAAGTCCCTTAGTGCTCCATATGGGACCTTCTGGAAGGTGGGTGGCCTTTCCAGAAGATAGCTCTTCTGTGTCTGAGTTTCAAAGGCATCTGAGTTTTTATGATATCAGTGGTCATCTGTTCTAGTTCCAGAAAATTCTGGTGCCGTATGCCAGAGCATTAAACCACTACCCCATAATGAATGAAGAGAAAGAAACTAAAACTCACTGATTGTGTATGCTATGCCAGTTACTATACTGGGGGTGTATTAGAGCCATTCTCACATTTAATGCCTATAATAACCCTGGAGATCTGGTGAGGGCAATGGTTGAGTGGGTGTTGCTGTTACTATATTTCAATGGCTTGATTCATTCAGGAGTCCTGGGTAATGCACAGTGAATATTCTTTTAGCTAACAGTGGCCCCACTGAAATAGTTGTCTGTCAAATATTGGGAGATCCCAATTTAGGAAGAAAAGGTCACAGTTTCTCTGCAAATTCCAGTCTGCAAATTTACCGAGATTGGCGGCTTATACGTTTTATCATGGCTTGTTGAAAGGACCTGCATCAAAATACCCTGGATTCTCTAGCTCTATACTCAGTCTCCAGTCAGCTCTGCTCTAGGGCCCAGGATCAGTTCAATGGTTGGATAAGGAGGATTTCTCTGCATCTCAGTTGCTTTGCTGGATCTTGTTCTACCTTGATATGGGGTTCCGAATATTTGGGACTTCTCATTGGTAAAGCCAGAGAAGCACCCTTAGGAAGGGTGTCTTCTGCATTACTTATTGACTTCATCTTGCTTTTTAGAACCTCTATCTCAAGGAAAGTTCTTTTGGGAATTTAAATTTCAAAAAAAAACCTTTCCTGACTGTTACTTAGAAAGAAATTAACCAAATTACTCTGGCAGTATTTCAGATAAAGGCTAAATGAAAAAATAAATCAAGAGAAACAAAAGAACCTACAAACCATATTCTAATTAGTACAGAAATTGCTGGACAAACTTTTCAATTCATTTATCCCAATATTTTAGCAAGAGGCTGGGTTTGGGAATGTAACTGTCCTCACACATATCTGAGCTGGTTTTCTAACATGTTTAACTCACTGAATCCAGGATGGCAACCAAAATTTCTATTCAGTGCTGCATAGAAAGGGCCTTACTTTTCATTCTCGCTCAGCTTATGTGAGGGAGGGAATGTGGAAGCGATGATTCATTTTGTGTGGTGTTACACTTACAAATGGGGAGATCTTTGCTTCCTGTGAGGCAGATCAATTCCAACATTTGTGAGAACACTTTGACTGCCACTGTTTACTCATATAAAAATCTGTGTTACAAAATGTGAGAATCACTGTTTTCTAGGTAAAATGTCAATAGTTTTATAATAGCAATAAATATTTAAGGGAGGAAGAAGGCACAGTGTTTAACTTATTCTAAAGCTTGACATCCCGAGCTGTATAATTTAATCACAACAGCCCCACCCTTCAGTTCTTCAATATTTTACCAAATACATTTCATGAATAAATATTAGCCAAGTACTTCTGGAGTTTGTGATTAAATATTAACAGGGTTATTTTTACAAAATGCACAGGAACATTTCGCAGGCTTTTGTCTATGAATGTAAATAGTCCTACAGACATTTTGACAGAAGCCTGTGGTTCCTTTTAGCGACACCTGCTTTAGGTATTATTTATTATGAGAACCAGTTTTCTTTTTCTTTATTTGCTTCTTCTCCACTATAGTCTGTGGTCTATTATCCTTTGCAAGTATGATTTTACCAAGGCAATGAATAATAAAAAAACCTATAATTTATCTTAATAAACTTGAATGGGAATCCACTTGCTTTGGACATTTCCAGCCAGGCATAATTTATTCCCAGCCTTGGCTGTGAAACAGTGTGGATCTTCTTAACTGAGTCCCTGACAGATGGTTTCAGTTTTCCGGGACTCCATTTCCAATCATTTTGCCCATATTGCAAAATTGGCCTTGAAAAAGGGTAAAGAGCTGTTATGCTGCATTAACATCCCTTCAGAATTGCTTGCTGTGAAGGGCATGAAGAAATGAAGGAAATCAAGAGAAGAATGCTTGAAAAATATGCTCCTTGAAGTTAGAAATGTAGCGACATATTGATAGTATCAGATTACATCACAATCTCCATTTAATTTTGATTGTAAATTCCCAGGACACATTAAATGCAATAATAAAAACACAAATACTCAGTTAATATGGCTCATAAGCCACTCTAATGGTATCCATAATGTAGAAAGTTAGAAAGGGCTTGAGTTTAGGCTGACTTCCCGTCATCTTAAATCCTGCTGATAGGTACCACTACCGACTATTAGAGGAACAGAGATCTTCATAGCGCCTTTCAAGTCTTGCTACGGGCTTATAATGAAAGCACTCAAATATCTACATTCATTTTCTAAGAAACATGAATTGATCACATTCAGCATGCCAAATTTTCATTTTCTTTTGCAGCTTCAGCTGACTGACTTCTTCATCTAAAGTGCTGTTCTTTTCTTTTTGTCGCCTTTTAGTTTATGATCAAAATCAATGAGGACTGAAGCTTTCCACAGCCATCTATAAAATGCAATTACTGTATACAACACACAGTAAAACTCCTGTGGTGTATATGTTGAGACATAATTTATGCCACTTACCTCCAGAGAGGTATCGATCTTTTTCTGTGAATGTTTTACAAAAGGGTCTCTTGAGTGCATGGGCAAGGAAATATGTGGCTATTGGGGCTGATCTATAATTTGATTAATAATGACCAATCTCTTGAACTTGACTTCTGTCTGTACTCTTACCGTGATCTGACCTTAGATTTTTTTTTTTCACCCCTCTTGGCCATTTTTGTAGAGGCATAGTTACCCTTGTGTTTTGATATGCTATTCTTGTTTCTTGCCTTTTCCATGATGGATTGCTCATCAAATTTGTCAGTGCTATTGGGGCAGGGTGGGGGTGAGGGGATCAACACTACATGCAGAGTCAGGAGACCTTAGTTTGTCTTCTCTCTCAGTCACTTAATAGTTGTATTTCTTGGACATTCTATTTACTGCCCTGAGTGTCAATTTTAACCTCTGTGAAATGGAACCAATAATCTGCATCAGGAGACATTGTTTCCTGAGGATTAAATGAAATAATTTACTTATCCACTATTTGCCAACCAGGCATTTTGACAGACATGAAGGGAACATGAGGGTGAATAAGACAGACTTGATTCCTGCCCTCATGGAGCTTGCACAAGCCATGGTGTTAAATTAAAGGGCATACACTTAAACATGTTATTCATATGGGAGGTGACTCTATCATCCTGATAGTTGTTGTTGTCATGCCTGAGAGTAAAAAGCAAAATAATGCTGATGCTATTCCTGACAGTCAGTCCCATTGGTGGAGGGAGCAGTTAGAGCTAATGACATGGAAATTGTTCTGAAAGTGCACAATGAGCTTTCTTAATGCTCCAAAGCTTAGCATTTACTCGTTTATCCCCTTAAATTTGGCTGGAAGCTCTATTTATTGATTATTTCCCTTGTAGCCAGAGTGTTCTAAGTAAAAGAGACAGGAAGAAAAAGAAGGAGAGGCCTTATTCTTTATACTCTTCTAAAAAGTAATCTATCTGAGTCAATGAACTTGGGAAGTTCATTTTCAAAGAATAAATGTTCCTGATTCATCCACAATCCCTCAGGATCTTATCTTGAGTCACCATGTGTGTATGAATAATCCGACATCAGCTCAATTGTCTTTGTAAAGCTGGGATAATTTGTGATTAAAGGTTTATAGGTCTTTGGACTGAAAGATTTTAGTCATCACCAGGGTTATATTATGGGTTTTTATGTCCTCCAAATTATGTGGGGACCATGGTTAGCTTACGTGGAGGGATATCCCTTCTGGGACTTCTGTACCAACCAAGGAAGGGTGTTTTAAATGATTTGCAACTTTAACCCTACAATGCTGGCTATTTTCATACTGCTGAACAAGAAGTAGGGTTCAAGCCCAGTACTTTGCTGATATGAAAAGTGACAGCAGGTAGGCATATGATAAATCAGACCACCTTGTGTTTTGACTTTGCTAACTATTATTCCCAGAACCTCACATTTTCCTGGAATATTTGTCTGTGCCATGTGAAGAAAGAACATTTTATCCTGACAGAATGAGGGAATAGCTCAGGCTACTTTACCTTGAGCAGAAACCTAGAGGGTAGTATAAACTTTATTGTTATATGACTGCAATATATTTTCCTACCTTGACCTGGAGTAAGCATCCACTTTTGGGATTAGAGAAAAATTAAATGTCTACTTTCAGCTCACTAAGGTCAGCAACATAATAAAATGCATATATATGATGTATATGATACATATAAATATCTTATATAATGCAGTCAGAAAGATTATGTGGTCAAGGAAAATTTCCAGTGAGGTCAATGTTCATTTTTTGGCTTAAGAACAAAAACCTGGAAGAAGTCACTTCTAGTTAGATGAGATACTCATGAGTGCCCAAGAGTGAACTCTCTCACTCTCTTTTAAATTGAGTGAAATTGGTACAAGTTTGAGGTACCAGGAATACCATAGAAGTACTACTGGATAAGATCCACAATGGACATCAATTTTCTATCTATCTAGAAAGAAAGAGAAAATGCTAATATTAGTGACCATGGGTCTCTCCAGTAGAGCCCCTTCAAGCAACACAGAGACCCTGTGGCAAGAACCCAAGAGAGTGGACCTTAAATTTCCAGGGACTGGGGAAGGAATAGATGGTAACTGGTAAGACTAGAGATATATCAGCGGACTTTTAATATTGAGATTCTCCAAATAATCTGCTAAAGCACCATTAGAAAGTCTGCATCAAGGGCCTCCCGGGTGGCGCAGCAGTTGAGCGTTGGGTTGCGAAGCTGTCCGCAGCCTCTGCAGCGCCAGTTCGATCCCCGGCCACTGGGTGAGCGTCCCACATGGCACGCAGACCTCTCCTGCAGCCCGCTGCTCCCCTCAGCAGTGTATTTCATCTGTGTGCCTGTTCTGTTCTTCACTCTGGCTCTGGTGAATTCTCTAACCCTCCTGCGCTTCTGACTGTACCCAGTGCTTGTATAAATAAATAAATCTTTATTTTATTTTTTTAAAAAGATTTATTATTTTTTATTTATTTATACAAGCACTGGGTACAGTTCAGAAGCGCGGGAGGGTGAGAGAATTCACCAGAGCCAGAGCGGGGAGCAGAGCAGGCAGAAGGGCCGAAGTACACTGCTGAGGGGAGCAGTGGGCGGCAGGAGAGGTCTGCGCGCCATGTGGGACCCTCCTCTGGTGACCGGGGAGCAGCTGGGGATCGAACCGGCGCTGCAGAGGCTGCGGGCAGCTTCGCAACCCGGCGCTCAACCGCTGCACCACCGGGGAGGCCCTAAATAAATCTTTAAAAAAAAAAAAGAAAGTCTGCATCTCTGCATCAAGCTGCTTGACTGAGTATGCGATGTCTGTTACAATTGTACCAGTTACCTCTCATTTCTCTTCACCCCCCACAAGTTCCCCTCCACCAATTGGTATGTCTAGAGGAGGGCAGATAGAGGGCTGGGAAATCCAGAAGCAAGCCATGCCCCCCTCGCCTTGTCTTCTGGCCTGAGAAAGCACGAAGAGAAAGAGGGGAGAAAGTTGAACATTAAGTGCAGAATTTTAATTAGTATCATAAACTCGACACTGTACTTTTGAATTGGCACTGTGTTTATAATATAAAGCAACTCTATTTGCAGTTTAAAAGATCTCATAAGTAATTAGAAAACCTTAGGATCAGCTCAGGTTTTCATTTGGGGTCAGTGGGAAACAAAAAGAGAATCGTGTCTTGAGTACCTGACAAATGGTTCTCAAAGTATGGTCCCCAGAACCTCCGCATTTGTGTTGCATGAGAACATCTTAGAAATGCATGGCCCTGTCCACACCCCCCCCCCGTCCCCTGCCGCCCCCTCCAAATGAGAAACACCGGCAAGTGGGACTGAGCCGTCCCAAGCCCTTCATGCTAAACTGTGAGAATACTTGTCTTAGAGTGACATCTGAGAATAATAGCACAAGAAAAAAGTAGTGCCCTCCTTAATGTGCACAGATAAATCTATTTAATGACCAGTGCTTTTCTTAATACATATAAAGGAGAGATGTAAATAACAAAAGATTCACCCTGTTTCTTCACAGCAGTAACATTACAGCTGACATTTCCTCTTCTGTATGAGAATCATTCCTGCTCTGCTTATTATGTAAGAATATTGTATCAAATGAGTTAATATATTTGAAAATGCTTTTTAAACTCTGAAGCACCCTATGTACATGAGTTATTATCAACACAAGTGCCTTATTTATATACACATCAACTTCGTTTTGAAAGTGACATCCTTGGGGTTGGCTGATCATTTAACTTTCATTAACATACCTGCCAATGAGTTTCTACCACTAACCAATCAGGTAGCAAGCAGATGAGATAAACCAGATGGGAAAAAACTGGTCAAATCATGGCTGGATGCCTTAATTTTAGTGAGAAAAAAATAAAATTGATGGATTTTGTCAAGATAGATATTGGATATTCAGGGTAAATTAATGACCACACATCTATCAATCCCCACTCCACCTAACCCCACACGTACATACACATACTCTCAAAAATAATAGCATAAGACATAGTCTTGTAGACATAGTCTTGTGTGAAGTAAAGAACATGTGCAAACAAAAAGAATTTAAGAAAGAGAAAAATCATTTTTGGAATTTCCTTTGTGGAAAGCCCTTTCCATATTGAAAATAGTCTTTCATTTTGCTTGCTCTTACGGGAACATTTTTTTTTTCCAGTTATTGGAGAAATTAAAACTCAATGGGATTTTGTCTTTATTGATATGGATAATTGTGTGTTATGAACTTCAGCACTGCTGGCAGTCAATGAATGCGCTATTTTGAAGCACTATTATGTGCAAAGTCCTGGGGGAGATGTCAAGTGTGATATTGCTCCAAGTTATTTTCAGTTTAGTTAGACAGAGGGACAAGATTTAGAACCAGGGAAAGGAATTATGATGTCAGTCAAGAATGGTGTGTACAACAGTATCTAGGTTAGGGTTGGGTAGATAATGCATGGGTGTGGGTGGTTTATTTTTTAAGAATTTTGGATTTTGGCTCTCATCAATTGGTATATATTTTGTTTAACATGAGAGTAAATGTTTGGCAGTTGACATTCTGGCAGCTTGGTCCTGGAAATAGTACAAAGTAAACAGATTCTACACACAGTGTAAACCTCTTAACAGGCAAGAGATGAAGCAGTAATGCTAATGGGAACCCCCACTCCAGGTGCCTGGGTGATGAATAATGGTGTTAGATGGGATGTATCTTTGAACTGTGCCAATGAAGAATTCTTTTTCAGTTCCTGCATCAAGCAGGAAGAGACCAATCTTAAGGAAGGGGCTTAAGAACCCTACATCACCACTACAAAGGGAACAAGTTGTTTGAGCATAAGAATGCTCATTCCAGCTGAGACAACTCAGAGAATGCTCAGGAGATGCCCCCCTCCAGCACCCTCCACACACACCAGGCTAGTCTTATATAGCTACTCCTGGGGTTCATAGCAAACAGCTAGTACTCCAGTACTGTACTTTCATCATGTGCCCAAGCAAAGACCAAAACTCAGTAATAAGGACCCTGATGCAAGCAACAGAGATCCCAGCTAAGCTATGCCAGCCCACAAAGGCATGTTTGCGTTTGAAGATTAGCAAAAATGAGATTTGAATTCAGCTTAGGTTGCTTGCAATGTGGTTAACTATTGAGCTACTGAAACAAGCAGTGTAAAGATAAGGGTTCATTGAGTGAGGTGTACAGCATCCTCCTAGTGCCTCTCAGGTTCTGTACAAAGATAGATGACTTCAAGTTCTGTATTCAATATTAAATGCATGGTGCAAAGTAGGATAGAGCAGCCAAAGCTGGACTCCCTATAACGCTGGATTGGGGCAAGATCCCTACAGCCCTCAAAGGTCTATTTTGGGGGTCTTTACTCTTCATTCCACCTTTGTGCATTTCTGAGGGTTGGCCTGTTCTGCTGGCATGGCCATGCCTTCCCATGTGACTGTAGACTTCACAGGAGATTCTGTCTGTTGCCACATTAGATAAAAGTGATCTCAACTTTCCTTATGAGGATGAATTACAGAAAAACAGAAAACTCTCCATATCTTTCAGTTTTATTTCCTATGAATTCAATGAACTATGAAATAACAGGACTAATGTTTTTATAACAGAAAATGGGTTGAAAAACTCTTTTATTGTCATTTTCAAATACTTGTGAGTTAAAATACCATACCCAGACATTGCTGTGTCTAAACTTGGACTCTCAGAAGTTTGGTGACTGTCAGGGCCAAGATGCTGGAATCCCAACGGGGTAACAAGGCAAAGCTTGTTTGGAGTCTGGGTACGCAGGAACTTACAAAGATGCAAGTGTAGGTCAAAGTTGTGATCGCTTTTGCATCCTAAACCTCAAAGTCTCCCTTCAGTAACATCAATTCCCATTTGTTTAGTAGTTCCTGATGGTAACATCATTGGATCAGGTATTTGAATTTTTTGATTTATGGTTTCTCTGGAAAGTAGATGACTCATTTATTTGTGGTAACAATTCCTGACTGGCAATTTTTAAAAGTTTGGTAAACTAGGAAGAGGCAGGGTATATACCACTAAGGAAAAAGACATTAGGAATGGACTGCTTGAGTTTAAATTGCAGCCTGTCATTTCCTACCTGTGTGATCTTGGGCAGGTTGCTAATCTCTGTTCAATTCTGCCACTGCAAGATTGCATTTTGATCATTTATAAAAGTGACTGAAATGTAAGTGGTTGCTATTACTGTTTCCAAACTCAAATGCCTCTTCTCTTGTGAAGAGCACAATATTGTCTAGATTGCTTAGGGTTTGTCTACTGCTGCAATATAGAATTTTTAAAAGGAACTTGTTTCTTAACCTGACTGGTAAAAATGCTGTCTGTAACCATTGGAACCAGCTGATACATTATTCATAATGCTGACAGAAAAATAAAATTCAATATATTTTACTTTCTTAACCTCACCTTTCACAGAATCATATAATTTAAATACACAAATTCTCCAATTGGACTACTTCATTTAGACATCAGATTAAAGGGTCAATGAGTAGGCTGCAATTTCCTAGCTTTGTAGTTACAGGGTCAGAATTTGAGTACAATTATTTTCTATACTCTCAACTCTAAGAAGTGTCCAAGAAAACACAACGTTCAAAGGTAATAATATAGGTGAGGTGTCTATAACTCTAATATTGCATGGTCTGGCCTGTGATCATGAAAAGTGTCTTATTACAATTCTTTAATGTGCTTATTTCTAAGTTGGAATCTTCAGCATATGTTTTTTGGTTTTGCTTTTTGAGCTTTGAAAAATCTGTTAGCTATCACAGACGTGATTTCTGTCATATAGTTCTCCTAAGCACTAAGGATGTGTCATTTCTAAATTCATAATATAATGTGGCTATCAGTTCTCACCACTGAATTGAAGTTGGTCTTTTTATGTTCACAGTGCAAAAAATTGAAAGCTGTAATTTATTATTGAGTAATGAAATGGCAACTAATAATTTCCTGAAAGCTTTTAGCAGTTGTGCTATATGAGACAAGACAATAAAACAATAACCCAGGGTGTCTGGAAGCAGTGAGTCTCATACCCAGCCAAACAATCCCTGGCACCCAGGATCTTTGAAAATTTGGATTCCTGAGTTCTCTTAAGCCCCTTGGTATCAATATATCTAGCATATGGAATTAGTCATTAAAAAGTCCATGATGATTGAGGTGGACCACTTAATTAAATGACATATTAAAACAGTCTTGAAACCCTGGAGTCATATGTCAACTATGAGAATCAAAGCACCTGGGCACTGGTAGCAGTTAGTGCACAGTCCAGCCCAATGCTACATATTACTGATAAGTAAAGTAAGATTGGGAATAGTTTAGCAATTTTAGACTCATAACAGTCTAGAGGAGGAAGAGCGCTCATAGATGATTTTATCTATGGAGATATTTTATTATAGAGAATTTTATCAGGGTACAACCAGGAGACAGGAGCCACACAGTAATTTAAATAGTGAAAGTAAAATATGAAGTACTTACTGTAACAAGCATTTGGAGTAATAAGGGATTTTCTAGTAGCAAATGAAGAGAGGAAATGAAGAGAGGAAATCCTAAACAATAGGATTAACAAATATTGTTCCCAGACTGAGATAGAGATTCCAAGGAAGAAATAATACTGCAAGTGGGTCCCCTTTAACCAGAACTAAGATCCAGATCGTATGAGAGAAGGTGCAGTCATGGCCCACCGGATGACAGAGGAGATGCCAAGGTGCCTTACTGGACATCTGTCTGGGGGTGCTGAGGAAGCCTTTTATATTACCTCCCAACTTGCTGCAAAACTGCACAAGGAAGTGCTGAGTGGAGGAAGATTGCTGGGTGCTGGGAACTGGAAAACCTGTCCCGGCAGGAGCCTGATGCTGGGGACACCATATCCAGCAGGAGACTGCTGGGTCAGACACACCAGCCTTTGAGAGCAGACCCTTCCTGCTTGGGTGTCTCTCTTGTGGTCACTCGTGACAGAGTTTGGCATCCTTTCAGTGGGCCAAGGAGAGTCATTTAAAGGCCCATCTCCACTTGTGCAGTGGCAAAGGTTAGCTTTGGATATCTGAGGAAAAAAAATTGGTAACTGGAACACCCTTCAACAGCTCCTTGAGAAAGGTACTGTTGTCACCATTTATCAGACAAGGAAACCAAGACACAGAAAGCAACTTATCTAAAGAAGGTCACATGGGTAGTAAATGGCAGAGGGATTTGAATGGTGATTTGGCTCTGACCCTGCTCTGACTTACTGCCCTCACAGTGTTGTGTCTGTTTCCTCACGGGCAATGCAGGTTCAGCATTACCCTATGGCTTCATGTGCAAGTCTCACTCTAGTCCAACCTGAAGATTGGTTCCTACATTTACAGACACTTTATAAACTTCTTGAACTTTATCGCACTATTTACTGTTTTTTCCTCCTTTTTTTCTTTTTTCCTTGCTGACTATTCTGCTTGGTCTTCACGTTTTTTTTTTTTTTTTTTTTTTTTTTTTTTTTTCCAATTTTTTTTTTTTTTTCTAAAATCATATACCCCAACCAAACTTTAAACCTATTCCCTTTTAATATTTTTTCTGTTAAGTATATGGGAGAAACTGTGAAGGAGTGGCCTATGGATTCTCTTTCACCTCTGTATTTACTCTCTGCATTCCACCTACCTGCACTAGTTCAGACCTGTAGTAGCTCTTACTGGACTAGGAACACAGACTATCCACTGGGCTGTTTGCTGCCGATCAGAGGCCCAGTTCATCTTGAACACATCACCAGGTTGGCCTTTGTGAAGAGCAGCCCCATCCTGGCACCACTCTCTTCTGTTAGCCAGTGACTCTTCGGGCACTGCTCTGTTAAGGCACGCCCCTGTGCTTCTACCTGCAGAACCCCATATGTTTTGATCCTGACCAAACAGTTTTCCAGCCCTAACTCTCCTCTCTTTACTGGCACCTCTTTTCCTAGCTAAAACGACTAGTGAGTGTTCTCCGACTTTCTTTCCTGTCCCCATCCTTTGTTCAGGTGTATGTTTTTCCTGAAAGCTTTTCTGCTCACCTGCATATTTTCAGTCCTACCTCATCTCAGAATCCCTTGATGCAGAAACATTTCTCTTTTCAAATAATCTTTCTCTCTTTTGAAGCTCTAGAATGCTATCTTTTTCTCATCATAGCTTTTCAGGACAGCAATCCACACAAATACACACATACTATACACACAAGTTTACTTCTCTATTATTAGGTTATTAGATCACAAGTTTCATATTAGCAAACTAGAAGACGCATTATAGTGTATACTTATTTGCTTTCCAAAACTGAATTTCCAAAAAAACTTTTTGTAAAACTTGTACCTTTTTGTGCCCATTAGATTTCTCATGTGACTAACTGGAGACTTCAATTTGCATTAAGGTGTTGTATACTGTGAACATTCAATAGCTTTCGGTTGAATGTGTAAGCCACAGGATGTTTTTTCCCAATTGTCAGAAATTTCATTGTTAGCTGGAAAAATAACTTTGAAGAGCAGGCAGGTGTCTTTATAGAAGGCCTCCACTAGCTGATGAACCATTTTCTTGAGAAACTCTTGCCATTTTAAAGCAGTTTCGTAGCATACCTAAGAACCTTTTTCTATAAAAATTAAAACTTTACATTTCTGGGAATTCATTCCTAACTTTTTTAATTCAGTATGTCTGGAAATGGGACACAGACATCTACATATTTATAGTGTCTGGTGTCATTCTGTTACGTGTGCTGTGAGGCCAACCCAGTATTACAAAAACAATAAATAAATTAGTTTCTAGAGAAAGTGGTCAAATTTTTCTCATTTTTAGAGGGGCTTTCTGGTTTGAGCTCCAAGTTTCCAGTGAGGAATTTGTGATAGTATAATTTGTGATAGTATGATTTGTAAAGTATAATTGACATGCCATGTAAAATTCACCTGCTTTCATGGACAGTCCAATATTTTTTAGTACATTTGCTGAGTTGTGCATCTTTTGTGATGACTGTTACCTCCTCTCCTTTGCCCAAACTGATTTTCACTTGTGAGCCAGTTGGTGATAAGCCAGTTGGTGACAGCATCTGACGTTTCTTATTTGGAAGGCAGCCAAGTGTTTTGTGAGGATCAAAGAGTCAAAATACTCGAATGTGAACTTTGACTTCATGCCCAGTGCCCTGACATCTTAGGCAAGGGGCATGCCCTTCCTGAGTCTTAATTGCTTCATTTATAAAATGGAGATAATATTAATACTCCCTCTGAGAGCTCTTGTGAAAATTAAATGTGGAAAGGTGTTTGGGTGAAATTTTGTAAGATTATTTAGCGAAGGTATATCTACTTTTGTCCTCAGTTGCTGGTGTAGGAAGTGGAGCTACATTAATGAGCAAGACAGACACCATTCCTGCTCTCCCTGAGCTGATAGTAGGGCAAAGGAGCATGGGGATATACAACTATGAGGATATACAACTAAGAAAGTTTACCTGGTTGGGGAGACTTAGAGAAATGCCAGGAAATTTTACTCAAAAGGGCAATGTTACAGATGGGAACTGAGAGATAAATTGGCATTAATTAGGCAAGGGGTTGGGGTGATCATCATGCAAGTAGGTGGGGAACAGCGTGACAGAGGGTATTTGGCACATTTGAAAAAATATAAAGGAACTCGGGGGCCTCCCTGGTGGTGCAGGGGGTTGAGCACAACACTATGAAGCTATCTGCAGCCTCTGTAGCATGAGTTCTATCCCCAGCTGGCCAGGGAGGTCACCCACATGGCATAGCAGACCTCTCCTGTCTTGCCCTTTGCTCCCCTCAGCAGTGTATTTCAGTCAGTCTGCCTGTTCTGTTCCCCACTCTGTCTCTGGTGAATTCTCTCACCCCTCACATCTCTGGCCTGCACCCCAGCTCTTGTATGCATAAATAAATAAATCTAAAAAAAAAAACACACAAGAGAGGTCTGCTGTATGCATAAATAAATATTTTTTTTAAAAGAAACTTGGGGGCTTCCCTGGTGGCGCAGCGGTTGAGCGCTGGGTTGTGAGGCTGCCCGCAGCCTCTGCAGTGCCGGTTCGATTCCCCGCTGCTCCCCGGCCACTGGAGGAGGGTCCCACATGGTGCACGGACCTCTCCTGCCACCCGCTGCTCCCCTCAGCAGTGTACTTCAGTCCTTCTGCCTGCTCTGCTCCCTGCTCTGGCTCTGGTGAATTCTCTCACCTTCCTGTGCTTCTGACTGTACCCAGTGCTTGTATAAATAAATAAAATAAATCTTAAAAAAAAAAACTTAAAAAAAAACCTTGAAAAAAAAAAAGAAACTTGGACAACAGGTGGGCAAAGCTCAAGGGAAATGGTGATGCTAAGGAGTAGGTACCACTGTACATGCTCTGCGGGCATGTGAAGGTTTAGGGACTGATCCTTAAAGGGTTTTCAGTTCAAGGGCAGGTGTGTGTGTGACATGACTGGATTTTTGCATCACCAGTTCCTACTCCGGGAAGATGAATGGGGAATGTGGGAGGGAGGGTGGAGGATGCCAAAAGACTAGTTGGGCAGCTATGACAACAGATGAGTGCTATGGGCTAAGGTGGGTGTGGTAGACCTAGAGAGAGATGGGTACATTCAAAATAGTTTGGGGGATGAAATTGATTGGATTTAGCTCTGTGTTATACAGGGGGGCTGTGGAGAAAGTGATATCTAGGTTAGATTTCTGACTTATGTATTTGAATCGATGGTGGGTCACCCACTAGGCTAGGAAGCACTGTACAAGGACACAGAGTTTGGAGGTGAAGGAGAGATGGTGTGTAAAGCACATGTACAGCACTTAGAACAAAGCCTGCTGCTCAGTGAGTGGCCACGATGGCGGTGGTGATTTTAAGTTGCCCTCAAGGCATCCTAATGAATATCTTGAGCTGTAATGAGCTATACAGATGTTGGTTATTTTTATTATCTTGGTCATAAAACTTGGCAAGCAATATATTAATTCACGGTTTAATTTCTTTAACACATACTTCAAAATCACTTAGAACATTCATTTTCCTTCAACGGTAGAAAAGTAGGATTTTGCTATATTAAATAGGAGCCCGTGTTTCATAATCATCCAAGTTTATTGATTGAAGCTGAAAGCTTCCACTAGATCATTCCTCAGAGCTCCTCTAGGGAGTTTTACATTAGAAAGATAGCAGCAGGCTTGTAAATTAGTACAGTTTACCAACCCACAAACATTTGTCACACTCTTCCCTTCTCACAAGAGAGCAGAAGGAAAATAAGCAGTCTTTCCTCACTGCCTCCTGCCTCATGATTTGTTTGGCATAAATTGCTACCTGCCTTGTGGCTGGGCAGTTAGCTAATTTAAAGGCTGAATGAGAAAGCTCTGAAAATAGCCAGTGTTCTATTGAAGTAGATGGCCAGTCAACAGAGAAAAGAGGAATAAGCTGATTAATGATGAAATCAGGAACACCCTTTGAACAGAATCCTTATGCTTTGCCAAGCTGATTTAAGTGGCTCTCATATTCCTGGTCACCTGGTGCCCATCCACTGTTTCTGACGTCAACCTTAGGATTCTCAGGGCTGCATATCATTATTAAATTATGGTTGATATTTTTTCATTGCAACAATAATCAAATAATCATGACACAGCTTTTATTTTTTCCATTATAAATTTACTTGTCTCTCTACCTGTTAAAGTCACAATTAGATGAGTATTTGCATAATTACTGGTGTATTTCAACCCAAATGAAAATCTAGATGTTTTTGGATAGTCCATTTAGAGAGATTGCAAAGGGCATGTGGATTTAGTGGTTCTTTGGTGTGTGACTTACGTTAACATTCTGATTGCTTCATTAATTGTGTGACTTCGGCCACTTGAGTTACCTCCCTTACTTGATTTTTGCTTTTTTCATACGTAAATTAGAAATGATAATATTAACTCCTTCACTGGATAATTGTCAGGATTAAATGAAGTAAATATCTATTTTAAACATCTGCAAAATACTTTGAACAGTGCTTATCACATGATGTGTTTTAGTCTGTTTGAACTGTTATTTTTAATTTTTTTATTTTTTAAGCTATTATTTTATTTATACATACAAGAATTGGGGTACAGGCCAGAGTTGTGGGGGTGAGAGGATTCACCAGAGACAGAGTGGGGAGCAGAACAGGCAGATCGACTGAAACACATTGCTTAGGGGAAGCAGCGGGCAAGGCAGGAGAAGTCTGCTTCGCCATGTGGTTGGCTCCCTGGCTGGGGATCGAACTCATGCTGCAGTGGCTGCAGTAAGCTTCATAGGTTGTGTCTTAACCCCTTGTGCCACCAGGGAGGCCCTGTTTGAACTGTTATAATGGAATACTATAGACTGGGGGGACTTATAAGCAATAGAAATTTATTCCTCGTGTTTCTGGAGACCTCGTCCAAGATCTAGGTGCTGGCTGAATTGGTCTAATGCAGACCCACTTCCTGGTTCAGGGATGGCTGACTTCTCGCTATGCCCCCATATGATGGCAAGGGTGAGGGAACTCTCTGAGATGCTTTTTATTAAGGCACTTATCCCATTTATGAGGGCTTCACCCTCATGACTTAATCACCCCCCAAAGGCCCCACATCCAAACACTATCACATTGGGGATTAGGTTTCAGCATATGATCTAAATGTAAATCCTGGAGAGTAAATCCTCCATCTGTTCCTCTTTTAACCCAGTGTCTTGCCACATGCCCTGCAGAGGGTCAAACAATGTACACTGCGTAAATGAATACAGAGTTTTGTGATTCGTAGGCTTTTCATTGACACTCAAAACTCCATGAAAGGAAGAAGTCAGGGACTTTTGAAAAGGGAGGAATCAATCCGAGGCTGTTAATAACAGTCTCATGATCATGTGGGGAGGTGGGGGACATTAGAGAAAATGGGTCTAGATCCAAGGCAAAAGAGAAAGCTGAATCTTGCAACACAATTTCTTGTAACACAGTCTCAACAAATGATACTTGTAAAAACAATTCTCTATTTATGGACATTTCCTCTATTTATTTATTTTTGGCTTTGTTTTATTTTTAAAAAGAGATTGGGACCAGATGGATTACAGAATCAAAATTACGCCAATGTATAAATTTTTATAGTTAAGTGGTGCATAAATAATTCTCCTTGTTCTTTGTATTTCTTTTCTTAGAATTAGCCATTTTGACTAATAGCAACTCTAAATTATTATAACACTTCATAGAAAAGAGTAATCTGGTTAAGTTAAGCAAAGCAGACTGTGTTGTGATTCATGTGGCATTTGCAGCCCGTATTTTAAGAGGATGTTTGTATTTAGAAGAGAAACTCCCAATGACCTTTTAAAATTTTCCAACTTGATGATTATTCTATTGAAAAAGAACACTGCTTATATCTGTCATTGTCAATAAATGGCCACATTTAGCTCCTGATTTTGCTAAAATAACATGCATCTGCTGCATGTTTACATGGCCAGCATAATCTAAATAGACGACTGTACTTTCTCCCTTGTGATAAACATTCATTTCTTACACTCTTTTAAAAATTGAGATATACAATACTGTATATGACTTAGGGGATTTATTTCCCATTTTACATGAGTAGATTAGCCCAAAGTGGGGATGGAAAACAATGGAACAAAAATTCTACCACTTTTCATAATTTTGATATTTTTATTAAATGATATTATCCATTAGTGCATGACTGCTGAGTCTACTGTTTACCAGACTGAGATGAACTGCAAAACCTACTCACATATATTATTTAAAAATTAAAATGTTGATTCCACAGGGTTATTGCAAAATTTAAGTCATGCTGATTTAATATTGTAAGATGGAATTAATTTGGAAGGCATTTTGTATAATTTGAGTAGCTTAATTCCACATTAATAAATATGTTGCAGTGGCTAGGATAAACACCTTGGTTTGCAGCATGTTCATTTTCCAAAGACAGTGCTAACTTATGCCATATCATAAAGAATAATGTCATCCAGTGTAGAGTCTTTTTTTTTTTTTTCCTTCTCTTTTTCTCTTTTCTGTCTCTGAGGACAAACATCTTTTACTTAGGGTCTATAGTAATCAGTGTTACCCTGAGAAACTGATGTTGAGTCTGATTCTCCTTGCCTAACATTGTCCCTCCCCCCCATTTTTCTGTATGTGGGGGTCTGCTGTGGGCAGAAGCTTGTGTTTTTTTTAATTCTTTTTTTAATAACATTTATTTATCGATGCATACAAGAACTGGGGTACAGGCCAGAGGTATAGGGGGGGTGAGAGGATTCACCAGACGCAGAGTGGGGAACTGAACAGGCAGATTGACTGAAATATACTGCTGAGGGGAGCAGCGGGCAAGTCAGGAGAGGTCTGCTGTGCATGTGGGTAGCTCCCTGGCCAGAGATCGAACTCGTGATGCAGTGGCTGCTGGTAGCTTCATAGGTTGCGTCTTAACCCCTTGCGCCACCAGCATGGCCCAAAAACTTGTGTTTTATCTGAGGGAGAGGAGAGTAGTAATAGGTGCCTGGGGAAACTGGCTATGACATACCTACTCATTGTGACCCGAATCCATGTTGCTAACTGTGAATTTCACCAAAGCAGTGAAATAGTTAATGTATGTTCCAAAAAAGTAAAACCAAAGAGGAGACTTCTCATCAATGCCTTTGTGTGGCAAGGAACAGGAAGTATGAAGGACGACATTTTATCATGTAGCTGAGAATTAGCAATGATTATTTCTTCTGAAAGCATCTGCTTAATGATAGCTCTTTTAAACTTCATCAGGAAAGACTTAGTGAGAAAGCTGTAGTTATAAATCTTGCACTGAAGGGTTCTATTTAGATGTTTCCACTTTCAAAGTCACTAGCTCTGAGCTCGTCTCAAACTTCAGAATGCTTACTACAGACCCTGACATGGTATGCCTGTGTGCCAGGAGCCACTTGGGCAGTGCTCCCTCATATGGATGAGGGTGTCATTTATTATAAGGGAGGCCACGTAGGGCCAAGTGGAGTTGAAATCCACATGTGACATAAGGGTACAATGGAGAGTCAAAAAAAGGATAAACTTGACATTTTGTCCCTTTCTCACTCTGAAATGATTATTTATAGGTCAGTCCTGAATGTAATCACAGTCTATTTATTAGCCTAATATTTATTAGACTACTAATTATTTATTAGCATATTTATTACTGTGCACCAATAATCAAATGAGGTATGTTCACCAACATTACATCTTATAATTTGTGTGACTACTCTGTGAAACTATTACTAATCTCATTACACAGATGACAATATTGAGGCTCAGACAGGTTGAGACATTTGCCTGTGCAATAGTATAAATTGGGACTTGAATCCAGGAGTATTACCCCCCATATCCTCTAGATGTATAATTCTAATATTAGCTTTATTAAAAATATAGGGTCACAAGTTAAGTTGTATTTGGAAAGTTTTCAAATTCTGATACTTGCAGAAATAATACATTTTGAATTTAGCTAAGATAAGAAGTAAGGGGGGGGGTGAAATTGTATGGGGAATATAACCAAAATGAAAATGCATAAATTGTACAAAGACGGAAAATGATGTAAGAATTATATAAAATAAAATATTAAAAAATAAATAAATAGACATGTGAAACAAACAAAAAAATGGAATGACTGCTTATGTTCAGTCTTCAAATTCTTTCAAGGGTGGGGCCTGAGATGCTGAAAATATTAAAAATCTGAATGCACCTGTCAATGCAAATAAATGCCACAAATGTCAAAAAAAAAAAGAAGTATGGAAGTAAAAACATGGAAAGCCTGCTCCTTTGGAGAACTAGTGTGAATATGTACTCATATAAATTATAGGGGTATGCATCTTACACCAGTGAGAATGGCACATATTAAAAAACTAGCAACAACAAATGTTGGCGAGGGTGTGGAGAAAAAGGAACTCTTCTGCACTGTTGGTGGGAGTGCAAACTGGTCCAACCACTATGGAGAGCTGTGTGGAGATTTCTGGACCTACTAAACATAGAGCTTCCATATGATCCAGCAATTCCACTCCTAGGTATTTACCCAAAGGACACAGAAACATCAATTCCAAAGAGCACCTGCACCCCTATGTTTATAGCAGCACTATTTACAATAGCTAAGCTTTGGAAACAGCCCAGATGCCCAAAAATAGATGACTGGATCAAGAAGATGTGGTACATATATACCATGGAATATTACTCAGCATTTAAAAAAGATAAACACATGCAATTTGCAGCAACATGGATGGCGCTGGAAGGGATCATGCTCAGCGAAATAAGCCAGAAAGAAAAAGAAAAATACCGGATGGTCTCACTCATAGCAGGAATCTAGAAAACTTAAATAAGGGACCAGGAAATTGAATAACTATAAGAAAGTAAAAATCAACAAAAATTATGAAACAGGGACACTTTTTGTGGGGTGGGGGGAGGGAGGGGAGGGATTGGGGTCACAATGGAGGGGTTGAAATTGTATGGGGAATATAAAAATAAAATTTATTATTAAAAAATAAAAATAAAAAAATAAATTATAGGGGTATGTAACATCAAAAGTCCTTATAGATGCATAACTTCACGTGCCTATGTGTTGATGTGTATGTCTACCATTGATATTTATTTTAAATATTCTGTTATAAGATCAAGGTGAGGGAATAGTATAAATGTAAGGATTTGTTAGCTGGGCCTTAGTCTCTCTCAATAAAGACTTGCCATTTGGCTCCAATATATTTAAGTTTGAACTTCTGAACCCTTTGACTAGAAGTTTCTATTTATTATGTCACGGGATCTTAGGAAAGAAATACCTGATATTTCTGGTCTGCTCTTTACTTTCTTGACGTTGGATCAATAAGTGAGGCTATAGTAGATATTTTCAACTTTGCACACACACAAATAAAGTAGAACAGAGGTGCTTGGTTTAAACTGGAATCCAAAAAAGAATCAGACTTGAATTACATTGAATTAATAACAATGTAATAATTTACAATTGAACTATATGAATAAATAATGCACGGTGTAAAACATTAAAGAATAATTGCAAGTCTTAGGGACAACATGCAAAATGGGGCATTTATGAATACTTGCTGTGTTACCAAGTTTTATATTGGAGAATTTCTGGGTTAGTTTCTGTAGAGGCCACAACTCCTGTATCAGAAGCAGCCAACTGTGATTTCACATTCCTTCCTAAGTGTGGAAATTGCTTTGTCCATGACTATTGTCTTTTCATTTCAGATTTCTGCTGCAAGTGGCCTTGGGTACAATGGTATCTGGCACCCTTTTCTCAGATGTGAGGCCATTGTGTACAGTGTAGACTGCTCACTCATTTAACTAGTGACCTTGAATTCTCTCCTTCACTCTATAAAACCTGCAGATGAACAGCCTAGTAGTAAAATATAAGAAGCTGTACATTGTACCCACCCAAAGGATTTGAGGAAGACCTTTCCACCTCCACTCTGACCCTCTGGTGCCAGAGAACTGGTTGACTATAAACCACTGGCACCAACATAATACAGTTACTAACAGTTATTTCTGTTATGGTGCTGCATTAGATTCTTAGCTTCAAATCCACACACAGCAGGTTTGTAGATCCTGCTGAAGATTCTGGCACAATTTCAGTCCTAGTGCAGGTAGTTTCAGTAAGACACAGGTCAGGGGACTGAATTGAAGGCATACCTCCCTTTATCAAGGTTGACTGAATGAAAGTAGCCACCAGGAGTTCTGATGGTCCAGGAAAGGGTGACCCTGCCCTAGCAGCTCTGGCTCTTGGAGCACAGCCAGGGCAGACAGTAGAGATGACTCTCAGTATAGTTTCAGATGCCAAAGCTCAAGATGCATAATCCAGAGTTTGACAGCTGCCAAACTAGCCCCCCGAGTGCCCAAATGAGTTGGCTCTTCTCAAGGAGATGACAGGAAGGAACCAGGGGGATTGCTGTGGCTTCCTTCCAAATACAGCATTAAAGAAAAGCCAAGAGAATGTTGCAATTTCCTCTATATTTAAAAAAAGCACAAGGAATCATCCAATAATCTTAACCCAGTGTATCATTGCAATACCTGCAAGTGATTGCAAGCTAAATCTGTACATTTTGGTGGTCCTTTCAACTCTTAAAGCATTCATTCCTTTAACCAGTTGACAACATTTATTAAATGCCCAGTATATGGCAACAGTGAGAATACAATATAGTAAATATAGTGACTGACCTTTAGGGTAATGGTTCTCAAACTTTTTGAATACATCCCGCTTAGAAGAGGTTGAACACACTGTCGCTAACCAACCCTCCCTCTCTGCCCCTGCCTGGGGAGAAAAAGTTCAGAGTGTGATTATGATGAATTTACTTGAAAACTCATGATGTACCTGGTTCCCATTTGAATCACAATGTCTAGCCTAGTAATGTCAAACTAAGTCTAAACTAATTTTGATGCAAATACATATTTCTTCAGAGTACAGCATTAACCAAGTAACCTGAAGTAAATTAATGATGATGAAGTTAAATTAACAGCAATTTCTTACTAATTGTAACAAATGCAAACTACATCCCATTGGTAGTACTGATAATGTGCTAGTAATAGAGCACTTTTTCCTCCAGATGGTTAGATGCAGCATTCATCTATTTGCTATGTGTCTAGAGAAGGTGTTTTGCCCTGCTGACCGGCATTGGCATGGCAGTCAGACTTCTTAGTAAAAAACGGAATTAGAATTCCAAGTACACACTCAGAGACACTAATTTTCTTTTATAAATACTGTGAAACTTCTGTCATTTTACTGGCAAGTAACCTTTAGGGTTAGATTTAAATGTAGGTGTATAGTATTTACCTTCATTATCCCTCAGATTTGGAAAAAGGTATTCCTTTTGGAAGGGTATGCACGGTCAATTTGAGAAGTGCTAATATTGAAATATCTATGTAGAAGGGGTTAGAGAAGAAGAGGAGGAAACTGCCCAATTGCTTATGTAAAGAGGAAAATTTCTTGGGATTAATGCTCTTTTTATTTTATATATTTATTTTATATACGTTTTACATCATTTTTCATTTTTGTACAATATGTGCATTTTCATCTTTGTTATAGTCCCCGTAAAATTCCCACCACCCTTGTTTTGCTCCTACTGTTCTACATAGGAATTTTACAGGTGAATGAGGCTACCAGAAGGGTGTTCCAGGGAAGGAAGCAGATTATACAGGAATATAGACAAATTGTTAAAAAAGTTACATATTGTTCACTATGTGAACAATAGTGTTCACATATATGTATATAATTGCAGAAATGTAAATGTGTTGTAGGTCTACTATCATACTCTGCTGGGAGTTTTACATAATTGATGCAAAATGAACTATCTGGTTCTAGGGGTTTAAGTAAGGGATTGCACATTTCAGGCAGCTACAGTCATTTCATTAGGATTTGGGAAAACAGGACATTTGGAGGTATGGTGAAGGAGCTGATAAAAAAGGTAGTGAAGACTCATTTGAACCCCTTGACTTTGCCTTGAGCTCACCACTAACGCTTGCACAGCAAACTACATATGTTTGTACATGATTTGTTAGACTTGCCTGTTACCGTGTACTTGTTTCCTAGGGTTACTACTTACTGGGTGGCTTAAACAACAGAAATGTGTTGGCTCATATTTCTGGAGGTTAGAAGTCTGAAATCAAGTTGTTGATAGGATTAGCCCCTTAGAGGGCCTAGGAGTGATAATGTGTTTCAAGCCTCTCTTTTCAAATTGCTCATAACTACTCCACCCACCCCCAACCCCACCACCGGACTTTTCACTTTGTTTTCCCTCTCTATGTATCTCTTTGTCCAAAGTTCCCTTTTTAGTAAAGACATCATCTATATTAGACTTGGGTTCACCTAATGACTTCATCTTAACTAAGTACATCTATAAAGATATTATTTCCAAATAGTCACTTTCTGAGCTACTGGGGTTTAGAACTACAACATAATTTGAGGGCACACCCTTCAACCTATAACCTTTCACTTCTTGCCTGTTCTGAATTCCTTTGGTTTCTCATATTTCCAGCCTGAATATTTACATATTGCTTCTCCCTTGTAGTTTCTCTTCCTCTCTAATCATTTATTAAGCCTTTAAAATCTCCCAACATTATAAGTTAATTGTTATTATTCTCATTTCTAAGAATGACTCAGAGTGGTTCTGTAACATCTCTAAAATGATGCAGTAAATAACACATTTGGGATTCAGTTTTAGACTTTTTTTAAACCTCCATAGACAAAATTTAGGTTTTTCCCAATGATTTGGTAAATGGTAAATGATTATAATGATTAAAAAGGAACAATATATGCCTTCATGTTAATAGATAGAAACTCACCTTCACCATATGCTTTGTGCTTCATGACTGTGGACTCTCGAAAGTTGAAAGGTTAGTGTGTCAAACAAATAGTTGTCTATCTCTTTGATGTTTTATACTGTTGGCTCTGATCCAAATGGACACTCCACAAGGAAGCATATCAAGGTTTCCTATTCCACAGTGTTCTCTTTCACCAAGCAAATGTTCATCTCTATCTCCTACCCCTCACCTTCCCTGCTACAAGTGATTCCATTGAGATAACACAGAATATATACTCTGAAGGAAATTTACTATCTTTTCCCAAATGTTTCATGGTCAGTTTAATTCATGAGGTCCATATGTCCTCTGTCCCACACAAGGCAGCTGCAACCTTAGTGTCTCTCCTCCCTATCCAAAAAACATTAGACTGAATGCAGAATTGCAGGAGGAGAGTGTGTATACTTACATGCCCACATGTGTGCGATCACGCAAGCGCACACACACACAAATAATGAAAGCAAGAATAAGAAAGTAAAAAAAAACATGGTTTATAGTTTACAAAATTCTTGCCAGCTATAATGACATTTTTCACTAGTTTCTAATCTAACTGGGATGAAAATGTTTCCCATGGGGACTGATTTTGAGTGAAGCAAAAAGCCTGCATTTCTGGGCAGATGTGTGTCTAGGTGGGAGGTGGGATAAATAAGAGAACAATTCTGCAGAACTCCCTCTAGTCCTCTAGTCCATGTGATTTTGCTTCTTCATCATCAATTAATATTTATCGAGTGATAGATCATGGGGCACGTGGCACTGTATGCTGTTCCAAAAGGTAATATTTTATTTCCTGCCATGGAATCCTGGAGAGTTGCTACATTTCACAGCTGAATGGTGAATACTTGAACAGCTGGTTAAAGGGACTCATTCTCATATTGTTTATAAAATTACTTTATAGTTCTTAGTTCAAGACAAATCTTTTATGAGCACGTATAATTTTTAGCTGATTATCACAGAGAGGAAGAGGAATGTATAGATTATGGTAAAAACTGGCTTTTTTATTGTGCTAAGAATATAGCGATAACACAACTCATGAACTCCATATTACTGTTTACCCCAAGGTGTTCTAATAAACTTTAGATAAGACCTAATACATATTTGGAATTGCTGCCGGGAAGTGTGTTTATTGTCGGTGTTACCATCTTCCCCATTCAACAGTTGGGAGAACTGAGGTGCTGAGCATTTTAATGATATCAATAAACTCACATATGGAACATGAATCTAAACATGTAGGCCCTCCAAGTCAGAGCAAATTGAATATATTATAAATGTCTCTTCCTTGTGGCCCAAGGGTTACTTGTGACTCTGCAGTCAGTCTGTTTCCTTCTAAATATTCTCCTCTTTGCTTC
This sequence comes from Talpa occidentalis, assembly GCF_014898055.3. Classification (NCBI taxonomy): domain Eukaryota; kingdom Metazoa; phylum Chordata; class Mammalia; order Eulipotyphla; family Talpidae; genus Talpa; species Talpa occidentalis. Next base: position 89,353,218 of record NW_026555331.1, read on the forward strand.
CCCACTCTCCACCAGCCACTAATGCATACATGCACACACACCTGGTCCTCTTGTCAAGCTAGACTATTTACAACCTTCCGTCTTAGCCATATATTTTCCTGCCACCAAATCTTTGCTTTTATTGCCTTCTCATCTGTAATACCATATGCTATTGTCCAAATTCTGCTTGCTTAAATATTGGGCGTCTTTTAAGGAGCTGCTTATATTCCATCACCTTTTTTTTTTTTTAAGGCATCACTTTTAGATACTCCTTCTTTCCTCTTATTAATAAAAGCTCTTTTCCCCCCTTCTTCTGCCATTACATATCAGATGGCTCATCTACTATAACTCTTTCCCCACACCCCTCATTTTTCATGCTCTGCCTACTTGAGATTTTCTTATAAGTTGTTGCATTCTCAGGTCATTGATTGGGTGTTCCCTTGAACCTTAAAGCATTTGGATAATGAATCAATATGCCAGTCAGTAAATCAATTTGTCTATCCAGAGCCATATTTTCAGTTGTCAACTCTGAGGTTAAAAAAAAAATAGAGATCAAAAAGCATTACAGGGAATCTCAAGGACTATTTTGTATTGTTTTTGATAATTATGAGATTATTTTGTATGAAGTATCTTTTGAAATTCTTCAGATACTATCTGCAACTCAAAAGCATCTTGCTCATGCTGATGTTGATCAGTAAGAGTAATTTTTTTCCTCAACGAAAGTATTTGCCCATTGTCAATTCCTGATGAGGTTGTGGCTTGATCCAACTTATTCCTGCTTTTATATACTTGTCCAGTGGTCAGGAGGAGGTAGATCTCTAGAGTCTTGAGTTCAGAATTTTAGAGAGGGAGAAAGAGAATGAGTCTCTTGCCAATTATTTCTACTCAAATGGTCTGTGAAGCTCTTTATCAAAAAAAATCATGAATAACTGCAGAGAGGTCCAATACCTAAGCTATAGAAGGACAGGCAGAAAAGAAGGCAGATATTTTTCTATCATGATCCCAGGCTTGCTTGCTTGTTTTTTGATCCTTTAGGGTTAAATCTGATATGCTTCATCATTTAATATCTGAGCAAACAAGGATAAATTAATAAATTATAAACAAAGATTGATGCATTTTATTCAATTCACAAATATTTACGGAGCACTGACTGTGTGTGTGATTGAAGGTGCTGAGAATGCAATAGTGCTGGCCCTCGTTGAGCTCACAGACCTTTGTATATAATAGCAGTTTAGCAATAAGCAGCAGTGCTGTGTAACCAGGTAGTTAAAGGGGAAGAATAGGGTGCCCTGTGGGCATGGAAATCTACCTCACCCAGAGTGAGGGTTCAGAGGAAAGATCATCTATGAATCAAGAGGTGAAGACAATGTAGGAGTTAATTGGTCAGGATGAGAAGAAGGTGGCAAGCAGAAGGAATGACATGCAGGAAAATCTGGGGTGGAAGAGAACCCGGCATGTGTGAAGGTCAATGTGATTGCAGTACAGAGGTCAAGGGTCATGATTCAGTGCTGCCCAGAAGTGAAATTGGTTTCTGTGGATGTCACCTCCTGATAGGGAAGAGCATAGTGGGGTCTGGAGTGGTCCTTACATAGCAGTTTTAACATGTGTTGCTTGAGATCTGACTCTGAATTTGAAGTAGATGCTAACACAAAGACTAAAGAGTTGCTGTGATTGTTTCTTTTCAAAAAGAACATATGGCAGCAGAATACTGAACCCTCCCAGAAGAGAGCTCTACTCACATTTGTGCTTGGGCTTCTGTTTATAAGAACAGTAGAGTGGGACTTGGGGAGGGGGTAGAGGAATAACATTTATTTTTCTTTTACCCTATTAGGGACATTGGTATGGAAGCAGTTTCTGGCAATTCTTTGAGATAATGTAAAATATACACTGGGGAGAGGCATGGGGAGATGATCCTTGACATCTCCGAAGATCTGTTAGGAACAAACAGAACTGCCTGGGAGTATGGTTTGGTAAACAAAACAGCATTGAAAATTGAAAGTTTCACATATGTTTGATGCCCCGAAGCAGTTTCTTTCCATCATTGTAATATTTGTCAAACATGCAGATAAAGGTAAATAAAAATAGTAGTGCTTGGATGCTAAGCTTTAATAGCTGTATTTGAGTTACTTTGTAAGCCTGAGGCTTGCCATCCTCTAGATTAGAACATAGCACTTTGTGCATAGTAGGTGTGTAAAAGCTATTCAAGTTGACATTTGAAAATATCCCTAAAGACTTCAGATCAATATGGAATTGCAGAAAAATCCCAGACTGATTTTTTTTTCCACCTTAAGAACATTTTTCCTTTAACTTCTTTTGAATTATCCCTGGTACTCAGCTGAGTACTGTATGTGAAACATTTGTTGATATGTTGAAGGAGTGTATTCCTAATTAAAAGTAGCACAATAATGTCTGCTTCATCAACAACATAGTTATTATGATGCCTCACTTTTTTCCAATGTGCTTAAATATGTGCCTGTCTTAGGTCACAAAAATTATTAAAAAGAGGAAAGAATGTTGTTAATAAAAACACCTTGTAAAATACACATTTATATTCTAGCTCCAAGTAGCTCTATTAAATACATGGATCTTGGAGTCATACAAGCTGATGCCTAAACCTGACAGCTTTTCACTAGGAGGAAGCTGGGGTAAGTTCTTTTTTTTTTATTAAATAATAAATTTTATTTTTATATTCCCCCATACAACTGCACATGCCCCATTCTGACCCCAATCCCTCCCCTCCCGGTCCCCACCCCCCAAAAAGTGTCTCTGGTTCATAGTTTTTTGTTGATTTTGATTTTCACTTTCTTATAGTTATTCATTTTCCTGATCCCTTATTTAAGTTTTCTAGATTCCTGCTATGAGTGAGACCATCCGGTATTTTTCTTTTTCTTTTTGGCTTATTTCGCTGAGCATGATCCCTTCCAGCGCCATCCATGTTGCTGCAAATTGCATGTGTTTATCTTTTTTGAATGCTGAGTAATATTCCATGGTATATATATGTACCACATCTTCTTGATCCAGTCATCTATTTTTGGGCATCTGGGCTGTTTCCAAAGCTTAGCTATTGTAAATAGTGCTGCTATAAACATAGGGGTGCAGGTGCTCTTTGGAATTGATGTTTCTGTGTCCTTTGGGTAAATCCCTAGGAGTGGAATTGCTGGATCATATGGAAGCTCTATGTTTAGTAGGTCCAGAAATCTCCACACAGCTCTCCATAGTGGTTGGACCAGTTTGCAAAGTTCTTAAATTCCTTGTCTTAGTCCCCAGGTTTTCCCATCTCCTTATAACACTTTCTTTCAAAATGGGGGAATACAATTTTCATAGGATTGTTTGGCAAAAGCAGATGTGATGTGTGTTTTTATGTAAAGCAGGGAAGGGCCTGCACAGAGGAGCTGTTAAATTGCTATGTCTTCTATTTACATTGCCCTTTCCTTTGCTCTGAAGATCCTAGTTTCTGAGCAGAATAGTATGCTCATTAGTATGATCTAATTTTTCTGAACTTTCTATTAATTTGCCAAGGATTTTCAGAGGTTTACTTTTTTATACGTTAAGGGCAACTCTATGGGGAATATAACCAAGATGAAAATGCACATATTGTGCAAAAATGAAAAATGATGTTAGAAATATATATATATATATATATATATAAAAGAAATTGTAAAAACTCTCTACACTCAAAAAACACACATTATAATTTAATGAAGAAACAATAAGGTTATTAATTGAACTTGCCCCTTCATATGTAGATAGTTCCTTAAAGTGCTGCATATCCTGTAATTCATTTGTTCAAATGCAAGATGGTTTCCTAGTGTTGTTGATTTAGTACCATTTCCTGCAACCTTTCTCAGTATTACAAATGCTATCTTGTTTTTAGCAATGAACACTTTTAAGCTGAAAATACATCTGAACTAGGGGATTCCAAGGAGAAAAAAGGAGTAGACTATACAAAGAAAGTTATAATACAGAACAAGCACATTCACTGATTTCTTTTTTTTTGCTAAGAAATTGAATTGTCAATAATCCTCTCTTGATAAATTGCAAAGCAGCGTTCCTTTTCTTGTGCTTTCGTCTCCTTTCTACGCCGTACCCCTCCATCTTTTACCTTTTCACATTTGTGCACATTACTTGAAAAGCCAGGTAAAGGCTGAAGGATGTTGCAGTAAGAAAGATAAAAAAGGAAGCAAAAGCTTATTGCTTTTCATTGTTTATTAATGTGAAACAATGTGAGCAATGTATATGCTGGCTTATAAATTAACATATAAAGTTGAAATAGATAAGTTGATCAGAAATTGTCATCTAAAAAAACCCCAATGCCACAATACCAAGTAGCAGTGGATAAATATGCTGTGTTGTTCAACTATCCTCCTGATGTTGCTTATTAATAATTAGATATGTAAAGATATGCATATTAATCTTTTTTACTTATAAAAGATGGGACTGTGGACCCCAAATTTGAAATCCAGACTGAAAAGCTGCTTGACCATGGTGTCATGAGACTCTGGAATAATCTTCCAATCTTTCATGCTGACCTGGATGAGGCACTCAGAAAATCCATTGCAGTGATCTGTCCTCTCCTGACAGCAGCTAGACAACCTAAAAGAAAGAGTTTTTTTTGCAAGTCACTGTCTGATTTTTCCAGGCAATTCTATAATTTCTTTTTAAGGAAAAAAAGCAGCATTTGTTTTCGTTCAAAGCATTTTTGTTCTATGATTGTGATGACATGGTTTTTGGACTGCTCCCTGCTGGAGGAGAAGCCAGACTGAAGGCAGCTTTCGCTCAGCTTTGGCAATTATAACAAAGTCATAAAACCCCAGGTAAATGGGAACTCTTTAAACATTTGCAGATATAAATCCGACACAGTAGGAAAGTGACCCAAAGGGAAGTGCTTATTGATCCATTTTCCCCCAAAGCTGTCAGTGACGAATGAACATCATCTAATTTAATAGGAACAGCTTCAAGCCTGCAACCTTGCAGGTACTCTCCCTGGCTTTTCTGGGTGACTGTTTGACTATGATCAAGAAACTTAACCTCTTCAGTTATCACTTTCTCCATCTGTTAATGGGGATAACATTGCCTCACACCTGAGTCTGTCTGTAAGGCAGCTGAGGGGCAGTGTGCTGTTGCCTGGTATTGCATCAAAACATATTTCTTATCAGGTTTTGTAACTTAATTTTCTCCTCAGTAGGGTCTTGTCCATCACTGTTGATTTCATTCTGTCCTAGAGTGCAAAGCAACGAAGGGGGAAGTTTCAAAGTTTTGGCATTCCCATGTGGTGGATTGAGACAACCACAAGAAATTCTGATATCCCTGCCACATTCATTGTCTTGTAAACTGTACTTTCTCTGCAGCTAGAATGTGGGGCAAGAGTTATGGAAGAGACATAACTTGATCAGATATAATGTTTTCCCTGTCATTCTTCAGATTAAATCCATCAATAAATACTTTCTAAGGCAATTTATATATATACACATATATACACACACGTATATACACACACACACACATATGACACACACACAGTTCCAAGAACTCTAGCAGAATCCCAAAGATGAATGCCTTGCATGTAAGGACAAGCCAACACACTGCCAAGCAACCAAAGGGAAGACATGATGTAAGCTCACTATAGTAGAGAATACTAGCGTTCACCCATATCCAGTTCTCTTCTTTTTTTTTTTTAAGATTTATTTATTTATGCATACATGAACAGGGGTGTATGCCAGAGGTGGGGGGATTCACCAGAAACAGAATGGGGAGCAGAAGAGGCAGATTGAGTGACATACACTGCTGAGCGGAGCAGTGGGCAAGACAGGAGAGGTCTGCTGCACCATGTGGGTTAGTCCACTGGCCAGGGATTGAAGTCGTGCTGCAGTGGCTGCACATAGCTTCAAAGTGCTGAGACTTAACCCCTTGGGCCACCAGGGAGGCTGCTGGTTCTCTTCTTTTGAAATATGGGAATTCTATACTCCCCAGACTCTGTATTGGTAGATAGCCTGTGTGACTAGCCAGTTATGGTTTAGTGGGTGTGATATGTGTCACTTCAGTGCTGGGGCATTGGAGAACCGAGAAAGCTATCTCTGTGCTTTCTCTTCACCTATTCCGACCTCTTTGAGGGTCACTTGCAGAGATGGCAACATTCCAAGATGGAGGAAGCTTGGATCTCTGAGTCTTGAATGGTGATGAGAACCTAACAATCCTCATTGGATTTTCTTGTGAGTGAAAAATAAATACTTTTTAAAATAAGCACACAGTTAAAAGATATAAGTTTTTTTTTTTTTTAAAGATTTATTTATTTATTTATACAAGCACTGAGTACAGTCAGAAGCGCGGGAGGGAGGCCCGTTTTTATATATATATATATATATATATATATATATATATACCTCACAGAATAGTTTTGCCTGTTGTTCCTAATGGAATGTTAAACAAATTTATAAGAATTACATGGTAATAAAAGACAATGATAGTAATTGGCACCAGGAGGTATAAGAATAATCATCAAATGAGAAAGCAGGTCAATGAGTTTCATTTGTGTGAGGAAGGATGAGCTCTGTATGCATGAAAGGAGATGGAAGATTTGGATGGCAGGGGGAGAGATGTTTTAAGAAGGTGAAAGTACCAAGTTGTGCATGAAGACTTCCATGGCTGCACGGGAGAACCTGGAGTAGAACATTGGTATTGCTGCCTTAGAAGTCACAGAAACAAGGGTCCTCCCTGGTGGCACAGGTGGTTGAGCACAGCTCTGTGAAGTTGTCTGCAGCCTCTGCAGTGTGGGTTCCATTCTCGGCCAGCCAGGAAGATACCCACATGGTGTGGCAGACCTCTCCTGCCTCGCCCGCTGCTCCCCTCAGCAGTGCTTTCGGTTCATCTGCCTGTTCTGCCCCTACTCTATCTCTTGTGAATTTTCTCACCCTCCCGTGCCTCTGACCTGTACCCCAGTTCTTGTATAAATAAATCTTTTTTTTAAAAAAGAAGAGTAACTCAATTTAAAAAAAAGAAGTAACAGAACCAAGAAGTGAAAGGAAGCAAATGGTCTTATTAAATATTAAAAGCTATAAGCCTCTATGCATAAGGATATTGTTCTTAATTAAGAGGCAGTGTTTCAAAATTCTGGGCTGCCAAGCATTACTAACATTGAGGGCAGAGAATGTCAGTTTATTCTTTGGAAGAGAACAAGACACATTATAATTGAACACAGACAATAAGGATCTGTGGGCAATAGGCCTTCTTGTGAAATCAGTGAACCCAGCTAGTGTCAAACTCTATCCCTTAGTCTCATCTTCTGCGGGCTAGTTTTCCAGAGGTGTGCAGTTTAGAGAGCACAAATATATTCTCATTGCATAGCATTTGGTCTGTAAATCAGTTGGTTCATACAATTGAATGCGATGACTAATTATGCCACAACATTGTTAAAAGTCCCATAGAAAATAGATCTAATTTGTTTTATGCAGTTATTATTATTTTATTGAGTATGCATTATTGATTTTATAGAGTAGATTCTTTGAGAGATATGTTCATGAATTTGTATCAATTCCAACACCATTCTTTTAGGGCACAGAAGATGCTGGAGAGGGACTTAAAATTCAGATCTGCATTTTCTGATGGTTAATTTTATTTCATTGTCATTTAGATTAATTTCCTCATAGGATACAGAAAACTAACTTTCCTATTTAAAGACTGAATTGTCAACTCAAGCCTGTATCTTCCATAAATGACTAAAGCTGGAGCTCTGCAAAGTCTGCTGGGGCTCTGTAGGGCTTCCCCTTGGAGAAAGTTATCATGTGACACAAAGCATGTACTTCAGAGGCAGATGGACCTGCGTTTCCACCTCAGCCCTGTCATATGTTAGCTGCATGACTTTGGGTGAACCGAGTAACCTCTGTGTGCTTGAGTTTCCTTATCTGTGAAATGGGAATGATGCAGGGACAGTAGTTACGAGACTTACAGGGATTATGTGTTTTATGTTTGAAGATAGCAGGTAGTAAGTGTGATGATTGTATGAATTTAATTAATTAATTATTTATTTTTTAAAGATATATTTATTTATTTATTTATTTATACAAGCACTGGATACAGTCAGAAGCGCGGGAAGTTGAGAGAATTCACCAGAGCCAGAGTGGGGAGCAGAGCAGGCAGAAGGATCGAAGTACACTGCTGAAGGGAGCAGCGGGTGGCAGGAGAGGTCTGCGCGCCATGTGGGACCCTCCTCTGGTGGCTGGGGAGCAGCCGGGGATAGATCCGGCGCCGCAGAGGCTGCAGGCAGCTTCCCAACCCAGCGCTCAACATCTGCGCCACCAGGGAGGCTCGTATCAATGAATTTAACTGACAATACTGGCAGGTGCTAAGCCAGGACTTCCTTGGGCTATATATTGTCGGATTCTGTGTCTAGCCTCAGCCTACATCTTCTAGAGTTAAGGCAGGGGTTACACATTGTGTAACTGACTGTTTCTGACTGTTACACATTGTGCCTTAAAACAGGCCCATCATAAATCCCAAATATTGGGAGAAAATATTTGTTTAGCCTCTACTGGTAGCTATACTTTGAAGCCAGGCTCTCAATCAAATTACCCTTTGGTTCTTAGAGTAGATTTTGAAATCTCAGAATCACATGAAAAGGGCTGAAACATTTGGTAAAGATGAATGTACATTTGCCCTTCAATGAGAATCTTGTACAATTTGCTCTATACTGGCATTTACAAAATTGTGTCCTAGGGAATACAAATCTCTGACATGGTCTTAACAGAAAAAAAAAAATAGGATTCTAAGAATTAAATGTGTTTGGGAAAACTTGGTTAAACAGATTTTTTTTAATTCATTATTTCTCAGTGCTTTTTTATTCTAATTTGTACCATGGATCTCTAAGAGACCTGGTATAGTAGCCATGCAATAAATATTTGTTCCATGAGTGAATAAATAACTGAATGGCTGAATTAAAAATGAGATTGCCTTTCTTGATCCTGTTTTGAAGCCTCATTAGCATCCCTTAGCCCTTACTTTTTATTCCTTCCTTTCCATGGACCTGGAATCAAATTTTCTCTCCTCCAGGGCTTATATATTTTTGTAGAGCACATGTACCTGTCTCAATTCTCAGGCTATGAGCGAAAACATCAGAATTTCTGATATGCTAAGACTTAGAAAAGTGATTTCTATGTTAGTGAGTCTTTATAGTAGTAATGTGGTGACCCCAATAATTCTCAGTCAGTATCCTCTTAAGGCCTAGCTCTTCCCCTGGGACACTAAGCTCCTATAAAAGGCAGCACTTGACTGCAGCAGTCAGTGTGTAAGGTCAGCTTCAGAGCCTCAGCATTTTGTCCTTCACTTCCTTACTGACACAGGGCTGACATTTGCCATTCGGAAATCTCAGGGTGACTTGTTGGCTTATTCCCTTACTGTTTGTCCAAATAAGGATCCTCTGAGAAACGGTGTGCTGTCATTGATTTAGAGAGATAATGCAAAAGTGTTTCAGCAGAGGTAAGGGACAGGGAAATGCACCATTCTGCCTAGAAAATGTGGGCTATCACAGCTCTGGTAATTCCAGTCAGTATCTCTGATAATAAAGAACCTCATCACAAATTCCCATACAGTGATTTTCTGAAAGAAAGTGCATAGAATTCTCCTGTTACCTGAAATTCAACTAAAGCAGATCTAACAACCCTCTCCTCTCTCTTTAGGAGCTGGAGAAGTAAGTTATTGGGTAGGAGAAGGTGAGGTCACTTTGGGTGGCAGCTCCTTTTTATGCAGAATCTGGTTTGGGTCATTATCACCAAAGACTATAATAGTTACCTGTCATCTCACATGCAGAACTGCAGGGATAGAAAAGGTGATCCATGCAAGATGACCGGGAAGTAGACAGGGTGGAGGGGCTTCAGTGAAACTCAGGTAGTCTTTAAGTCGCCTGAGAATGCAACTGGTATTCCTGCTACATCTTGTCCTTTTATTTTTTTTTTTTTTTTTTTTTTTTATAGAGGCATGTTTTATTTATTTATTTATTTGTTTGTTCATTTGTTTTGTTTATACATGCACTGGGTACAGTCAGAAGCGCGGGAGGGTGAGAGAATTCACCAGAGCCAGAGCGGGGAGCAGAACAGGCAGAAGGACCGAAGTACACTGCTGAGGGGAGCAGCGGGTGGCAGGAGAGGTCTGCGCACCATGTGGGACCCTCCTCCGGTGGCCGGGGAGCAGCCGGGAATCGAACCGGCGCCGCAGAGGCTGCGGGCAGCTTCGCAACCCAGCGCTCTACCGCTGCGCCACCGGGGAGGCCCACATCTTGTCCTTTTAGATAAAAGTCACAAGTCTCCTCCTTGATAAGTGACAGCACACATGGGTCTGGCAAACCAATAAAGACAAGACAGACTACACAACTATGTCTTTGGTTGAAATCACCACTTATTCATTTATAAGTCTGCCATGAATTAGTACAGGTAGTCCATAGTTTTGAATGAGACTTCTCTAAGAGCTCTTAAATTAACTTATTTTCTGGTTGAGTCTCTGGTAAGGGAAGAAATGATCTTGTTGAACTAGCTGATGTTTGATATATCCTCAAAATAGCTCATTCATCTAGGAACCAACCCCAAATTCTTTGACAGACACTTTCCCTCTTTAAAGTGCCCAGCTAGTGATTTGACATGACAAATAGATATACACAACTCAGTGTACTTTTTTTTTTTTAAAGATTTATTTATGCATACTAGAATAGGGTAAAGGCCAGAGGTGTGGGGGGTGAGAGGATTCACCAGAGAGAGTGGGGAACAGAACAGGCAGAAATACACTGAAATACACTGCTGAGCGGGCGAGTCCAGGGAGGTCTGCTGCGCCATGTGGGTAGCTCCCTGGCTAGCTGGGCATTGAACTCGTGCTGCAGTGGCTGCGGATAGCTTCATAGGTTGTGTCTTAACTCCTTGAGCCACCAGGGAGGCCCTCAGTGTACTTTTTAATATGAGTTAAGGAAACAAAGAACATGGGATATAGAAATTGGATGGATTTTGATCCAGTGTTAATGATATGTTAATTATCTGTTTTTAACATATTGAAAAAGCGTTTTCTGGGGAAGAGTCTTCCATCTGTAGACTATTTTCTTTTGCTTTATTATTCACATTGTAAGATGATTTTTTGACCCAACTCCAAAAGCACAGTAACCAAGGCTTTGAATGAGAGAGGAGCTGTGGTGTAAGGGAGCAGTGTCATTTACAGAAAGCTGAGGCTAGAGGAAGGAAAGAAAGAAAAGCTCAACTTGCAGAAGATTCTTCCTTCCTTCAAGAGTGAGTTTGGAGGCCTGTTTGGTGCCCCCCACTGGTGGTGCCAACACAGATTGTGCCCTTCTCCTCAGTGTAGGGCTGCCTGCTGTGATGACAGCTCGGCAGGGAGCTTCAGTCGGCGGGAGCACCCACGCAGCCTGGGGCTGCCGGCTGGACACATTTCAGGAGGAATTGGTGGGATCTAGGCGTGAATTTGGGTTGCAGAAATGCTTTTGTTTTTCCAACAGATTGCATCCACAAGTAAACAACATGAACAGACACACGATTCGTTTTAACATGAAATCTGCACAGATGAAGTATAAGGCATGGACCATATTGAATCCGCTTTGTTTTAAGACTCTTTGTCTGGAATGATGCCTCATTTGCATATGATAAATATGTTCTTTTTCACAGTGGTCTGTTCCCCTTCATTTTTCTTTCAAGGAATAGCTCTAGTTTTTGACTGAGAAGCATGAAATTTTTATTCTGTCCAAAAGCAGAAAAAGTGAAAGGAGAGAGTCAGGAAGATTGCACAGATTTAATATTTTAAGTTTTATCTTAATGTTGAGCTACTTATATTTCTTATGTTAGGTAGACCTTGATAAAAAAAAGTAGAATGTTATAAGACAGAAGGGACTGTATAAGCTTTCTACTGCTGCCATAAAATATTACTACAAATTTGGCACTTTGAAACAACACCTTATGTTTTCTGTAGGTCAGAAGTTCAGTAGGGCATGGCTGGATTCTTTGGTTAGTCTCACGAGGCTGAAATCAAGGTGTCTGCTAGAGCTGCTGTTCTCATTGAGATTCAGGGTCCTCTTCCAAGTTCACAAGTTATTGGCAGAATTTTTCTCCTAATAATTGCAAAGCCAACTCTTGAAAATCCATTCAATTTTTATATCCCATGCTCTTTGTTTCCCTAACTCACACTAAAAATTACACTGAGTTGTGTCTCTTTGTCATGTCAAGAGTTGTCAGGTCATGTCATGCCCCCCTTCATCACCAAGTCCAAAGTTGTCATTAAAAAATTCTTATTCTTTGATTCTCTCTGGCTTCCCTTTCTGTCACATCTCTTTGACTTCCTCTTCTGCCCTTAGCCAAGAGAAAAACTCTGCTTTTAAGGGCTCATGGGATTACATTAGGTTTATCCAAATAAGCTACATCTCCCTATTTTAAGGTCATTAATTAGTAACTGTAGTTACATATGCAAAGTCCCTTAGGTCACCTAAGGTAATATATTCATGGGTGTGGCATACAGGGGCCAACATTCTGTCTAACTCTAAAGAGGAAGTGGGAGATTCAAGATAGAAGATACAGCTTCAGGGAAGGTGTGGGCATATTTATGGAAAGGTAAAAGGAGATATAATTAGTACTTCTAGTATTTTTTTTATATTTATTCATTTATTTATGCAAGAACCGGGGTATAGGACAGATGTGTGGGAGGGTGAGAGGATTCACCAAAGACAGAGCGGGGAACAGAACAGGCAGATTGACAAAATACACTGCTGAGGGGAGCAGTGGGTGCGACAGGAGAGTTCTGCCGCGCCATGTGGGACCCTTGGCGGCCGGCTGGGATCGAACTGGCGCTGCAGAGACTGCGGACAGCTTCACAGCGTGGCGCTCAACCACCTGTGCCACCAGGGAAGGCCCAGTACTTCTAGTATTTTTTCAATCATTGTTATGGTTATATTTTAGGAAGAGTAATAGAAATGAGGAGACTATTTAGGAGTTGTGATGGGGTTCTACTCTTGCCAACCCCCATTGTTCATACTGAAGCAAAAGGCTTCACTGCTGTCGCAGCATAGAGATAAGTGGGGACTGAATGATCACAGGACCTGCATTTAAGACTTGGCTTTGCCATTATTAAACTTGTTACTCTGGTCAGGAGATTGGATTCAGGTAAGTCTGCATTTTCTCACATGTATAATAGTGATAATAATAATACCTAGCTTATAGGATGCTGTGAAGATAAATGAGCTAGGAGATATCCTGGCACATAACGATCAAGAAATGTTTGTAATTTTTATTATCTCTTTCTTTCCCCGTTTCAAAAAAAAATGACTCTAGTAATTCATAGCAAGCTGAGAGTGGTTTGAATTTAGTTTCTGTTTTCTCTACCCTCAGTTAGCTGTGTGATCTTCCTTTCTTTGTGTCACAGTTTTGTCGCATTTAAAGTAAAGATGGTAGTAATTATGCTAATCATGTCAAAAGTAAGTTGCTGATATTAAAGCACTTTGAAATAAACCACTGGTTATTTATGAAATGTTTATAACTACCTAGAGGAAAACAATCTTGATTTCTTTTAGCTCAGTCCTTATCAGAGTCACTCTACAACTACTGGAAGAAATCCAGAAAATTTTCTGTGGGTCCATCATTCAATAAGATGCGGAGGCAACTAATTGTGAAAAGTAGGTTAGAATGAACTTACCCCATTAAGTACGACCAGTAGCTGGTGAGGGAAGGGACATGAAATGTGTCAAAAGTCACACTTCCGGGGCCTCCCCGATGGCGCAGTGGTTGAACTCTGGGTTGCAAAGCTGCTCACAGCCTCTGCAGCGCTGGTTTGATCCCCGGCTGCTCCCCGGCCACCGGAGGAGGGTCCCACATGGCGCGCAGACCTCTCCTGCCGCCTGCTGCTCCCCTCAGCAGTGTACTTCGGTCCTTCTGCCTGCCTGCTCTGCTCCCTGCTCTGGCTCTGGTGAATTCTCTCACCCTCCTGCGCTTCTGACTGTACCCAGTGCTTGTATGTATAAATAAATAAATAAATAAATAAATAAATAAATAAATAAATAAAATAAATCTTAAAAAAAAAAGTCACACTTCCCAAATCTCTTCAACCTGTAGCAGATGCCCCAAATACTAATATTAAAATATTTTCTCCACACATTAAAATCTAAAAAACAAGAGGTAGAGTACAAAGAAGGTTAGACTCAGAGCAGGGACTTTGCATTTAGTTTAGTTCTAGGACTAACTAACTATAAGTCATGTGTCCTGTCTGGATCTTATTTGTGAATGATTGCAAATGGTCTCCAAGGTGCTTTCCTTCTTTCATATTCTGTGAACCAGATTTCAGAGACAGAGTAGATTTGTAAAAGTTTTGCTCTCAGTGTGTAAAGTTGGACAAACATTCTGATGAGCAGCAAAATGTTCTAGGTGTTACTCCGAGAGGGCAGGCTGGATAGAGGGTCTGTGGGAAAGGAGTTTTTTGCCTGTTTTGTCTCTTGTTACTATTGTAAACTGTATTTGTTGAATAATATATGAGCCATAATAGGCACACCAAAAAGATAATGGATTAATATTTTGGCGGGATGCTTCAGCTGGGACGATGATTTCTTCAATGATCAAATCCTTTCTACTTTAACTGCCATTACTTGAAGTCTGTATTACATTTAGTTTTAAAGCAAAAGCAATAATTTTTCTGGATGTATGAAAACAGGAATCATTGCCTGTGGATAAATCTGCTTGTCTATGATGATTTGTCTGCTTAGGGACGGACAGCCAGGATAATTGCTTCCTCAGAGGCGTGGCCCTCAGTGCAGATGGCTGTAGAGGTGTCTTAAGTTAGGATCAACACCAGTAATTCTGCTCTATGCCCCATGAAAAATTAATGGCCATAAAAGTCAAATTGGCTTCCTTACTAGCAAATGAACTTTACTACCTGCTTTAGCTTCCAGACTCTTAGTAACCAATATGTAAAAAATACCAACCAGGGAAAGATATTTTCCTACTTTATAGGCTTTTAAAAAACCATTTAATTCAATCTGGCACCCAGACTGAATGTAAAATAACTGGAAAGCAGTATTGATGGTACAACACATGATATAATTAAATGTATGTATCAATCCATCAAGTGGAGGACAAAAATCAGCCACATGCAAACAGACACCTTCAAGCAGGAAAAAAGGCATACATTTGCTGTGGTCCCATTCCTGTGACACTTTGTCCTGTTGGTCTCTTGGAGGAATATTTTCACCTGCTGCAAGATCATCCTTCACTGTTTTGTGAGCACATATGGCTCTGAATAAAATTTAAGGGTTTTTGAGCTGACATTGAGGTTTTGAAGTGTTCTTTCTGGAAAAGTGAGAGAAAGTAACTTTCCCTTGTAGATCGTTGTGTAACAAAGAATCATGATCTGGAGCCTAAAATCCACCCAAGGAACTTGTTACACTTGCAGATTCTCAGGCTCCGTTATAGAAATTCTGATTATACTGACCGTCATCTCAACACCATTCTTTGAAAAAATATTGTCTCTTATACCCTGAAGCCCTGGGTTAGCATCCAGGTTCCATCACTCACCAATTGTATGGCCTCGGGCTAGATAATGAATCTTTTTCTAAACCTCAAGTTTCTCATTTGTAATTCAAGTTTATGGGTGATAAAGTGTTCTGGATGTGTTCTCATTTAATCCTACTTTATAGGGTAGTGTAAGAGTAAATGAGGCAATGTATCTAAAACATTTAGCTCAGAGTCTGATAAATATTGTACTCCTACTAATGCCTGCAGTTACGATGTTGTGAGTGCTTACTGCCTGAGGGGCTCTGTTCTAAGGATTTTATATGTATTCTCTCTTAAATCTCACAAAGGTACTGCTATTATGGCTGCTTTATACAGCTGAAAAAAACCAAGGCACCGAGAATTGAAGTAACCTGTTTTAGGTCAAATAGCAGTGAGGTGGTAAAGCAAAACAAGAATCCAGTTTTGTGGGATAACAGGCCCTACATACATTATCTGCTGTTATTATTTATTTTCAGGTAGAGCCTGCTTGGTTTTTCTTTTTTTTTTATCTTCTAACTTCATATCTAATTGTCATCTGTCCTGCATTGAAATCATCTTCCTCGTTAATCTGTTGTTCTTTCAACATGTTTTAATGCCAGTACATTTATTGATCGCATATATATTCGAAAATAAGAACCTCCCTCATGATCCTTAAGTAGTGCAAATCATCTGCTCTACCAAGATCTGTAAAATCAACATTAGATGACAAATCAGAAATATTAGTGTGGGGTTTTTTGATTCAAAGTAGTATGTACTCTACTACTTACTAATACTTAGTAAGAAAATATTTAAAAACCAAATAGAAAAATTAGTAATGTTTATGGCTAGCTATGGCTAGGGGGTTGTAGTAATTTGTTTACTATAGACTTTTGGCCTGTTTTGAACTTTGTACCACAATAAATTCATACTACTTTTGTAATCATAAAAGTTCTTTCTTCACATAAAAAGCAAATTAATTGCAGGTACAATCTCACAGCATTAGTCTTGTATTTCTTCAGGCTGTTGCTTACTCATAGGCATGCATCCTGGTCACCTCCATAGGACACCAAAAGTAAAGCTGATCAATATTTTGGTGCCAACGGGAAAAAGGAGGGACTGATGAGAAAGAGAATATTTTAAAACTGCGAGCTCTGTTAGAAGTATGCCTCAGTTCACTGACCTTGAAAATTAACCTAGGGTAACCAGAGGACTAAGCCCCAGAATCAACAAACAAGCAAGAAAATTCATTTCCAATTTTGAGCAAACATTAACAACATATTGTGATTTCACAATGGCAAAACTTATTAATTTAATGAAAAACAACATCAGTCAAGTCATTGGAAACACACAAAAATCAATATGGGCGTTGTTTTATAGATCAAGCTATCACTTTATAGATTTGAATTTCTCTACTGTTCACATGTTTCAGTTACCATTCGACAGAGTTAGAGGTTACACTGGATTCTGAACAAATACTGGTGCCTCTAAGAGAATAATTATGAAAATACCACATGGTGAAAGGAGATGTGATGAAAAAGTCTCCATAAAAGGACCATGGAAACATTCCATTTTTTAATAAAGTGATTGCTAAGCTTTTTTTGATAACACAATGCAATCCATTTACTACTAGATTGGAAATCTTTGGGTATCAAGAAATTGTGGCCTGTATGGAGCAATCCACCACACTAATAGTAATCTCCCAGCCACATTGAGGCATTAAGCTACTTTATAATAAGAGTTGCTCTGTAGTTAATGGGAAAGGAGGCTCTGGAACTAAGGTGTTTCATAATCTTTCATATAAAAGCAGAATTTCTAAAATAGGTTATTGTAAGTTCTTGAGAATGTGGAGAAGAAAAGTTTATTATTTGTATAAGTGAAAAAAGAGATGCCACACAATAATGATATCTTACATTTATTAATTATAATACTTTCAAATATTTATTATGTTTCAGGGCTATTTTATCACTCTATTCCTGTCACAGCTAAGTAGAAGGTAGATATTTTCACCTCCGATTGCTAAAGAGACTAAAGTATGGTTAAGTCTTTTGCTCAAAGTTACTGGCAGAGTAAAAGCTCTAATACTAGTACTAAGTTGGGGTTTGCATAGAGTCTATATTTTGTCTTTCTTGAGGATTTCTTGTCATAGCACAAATATATCTGTATGAAAAGTAGAAGTAAACAAACAAAATGGAAAAGCCCAGTTTCCTTTGTCTACATAACATTTAATAATAGCTAACATGCCCAAATCAATGTATATGAACTACAACGTTCCAAAAAGTTTGAGTAAATGGCTATTTTCCTTTTTTTAAAATATTTATTTATTTGTGCATACAAAAACTGGGTTATAGGCCAGAGGTGTGGGGGGTAAGAGGATTCATCAGAGACAGAGTGCGGAACAGAACAGGCAGATCGACTGACATACACTGCTGAGAGGAGTAGCGGGCGAGTCAGGAGAGGTCTTCTGCGTCATGCGGGTCACCTCCTGGCCAGGGATCGAACTTGTGCTGCAGTGGTTGCAGATAGCTTCATAGTGCTGACACTTAACCCCTGGCACCACGAGGGAGGTCCCTATTTTGCTTCTCATCCAGATGTTTTGATATCACTTAGGTCCAGCAGAAGTTGAGATATGGATAGACATAGAGATGCATAGCAAATATTACCTGGATCACATTATACATATTCTGTTTGTTGTGATTCAGGTTTGAGCAGGGCTAGATGTTTGTCAAATTTTGATTTTACCAAAAAAGCAATCAGTAGAAATAATGAAGATAAATTTAGAGATACATAATCAAATCTCATGCTTCACTTGGGATTTTTGGAAAAAATTATTAAAATGATTTTCCAGTTTTAGCCCTTGATGATATGTTACTAATTATACTTGGCTATTAATAGAAACAGAAATTAAAATCAAGTAACTGGGATTCTTATCATATGTATCTGATGTGGATATGTGCTGACACTGTCTTGGTGACAGGGATTGATGGGGAGAAAGCACAGAAAAAGCAAAAATAAGAACAAGTGGAGACCCTGCTAACATGGGGTTTAGAGCATAGTGAGAGAGGAGAGAAAAAAAAAAAGCATTAATAAATATGTGTCACTTTAGGGCCTCTCTGATGGCGCAAGGGGTTAAGACCCAACCTATGAAGCTATCCACAGCCTCTGTAGCACGAGTTCGATCCCCGGCCAGGGAGCTACCCACATGGTGCAGCAGACCTCTCCTGACTCACTTGCTGCTCCCCTCAGCAGTGTATTTCAGTCATTCTGCCTATTCTGTTCCCCACTCTGTCTCTGGTGAATCCTCTCACCCCCCACACCTCTGGCCTGTACCCCAGTTCTTGTATGCTTAAATAAATAAATCTTTTTTAAAAAAAGAAAATTAAAAATTAAAAAAAATACATGTGTCATTTCAGATAGCAGTAAGTACTACAATGGGAAGGAAATATAAAGCAAGGTAAGAGGAAGCATGGCAAGTGACTGAAGTTCTCTTTTAGAGAGAGTGGTCAGGGCAGGCTCTGCTTCCTTTTTTTGGGACACGATAAAATTTTAATAATACATCTCAGTCCATTTCTGGCTATATAAAGAGTTTGAACTTTCAAAAAATGTTATGTATGAAAGGATGAAGGCAATATATGATGTAAGAGTAACGTGATGTTACTAGCCTGTCATGCTGCTTTCTTGGATGGAAGTTCTTTTGCTCCCACATCCCCACAATCTGTTTCTATATCTCTTTTTTGGACTAAAATTGCAAAGTATTATATTTTTTTAAGATTTATTTATTTATGCATACAAGAACTGGGGTACAGGTCAGAGGTGTAGGGGGTGAGAGGATTCACCAGAGAAAGAATGGGGAACAGAACAGGCAGATTGACTGAAATACACTGCTGAGGGGAGCAGCAGGAGAGACAGGAGAGGTGTGCTGCGCCATGTGGGTAGCTCCACGGCTGGGTATTAAGCTCATGCTGCAGAGACTGGACAGCTTCACAGCGCTGTGCTCAACCCCTTGCGCTACCAGGGAGGCCTGCAAAGTATTGTATTTGCTATAATATAAATTTTTCTTTTCTCCTTCTCCTCCTCCTCATCTTCATCTTCCTCTTCCTCTACTTTCATCTTTTTCATTGGAATTCCTTCTAAAACAATAATGCTTTTGTACTCATTTTTGTATTCCTGGTATTTCTGGAGTTTTGCAATTAGATGAATTGAGTTAACAGGTGGTGGCAGGGACTTCTGTGTTGCTCACTCTATCTCTATGTCTTGCCTCTTTACTTTTCCCATTTACTGTGTGTGCTAACTCTCTTCTTTCCTCAGTTTAAGGAAAAGCACTGAGCTAGGAATCATCACTTTTGGGTATTAGCCTCTACTAGTTGTACAATCTGGAAACTCCAATATGTATTTTTCTGAGTTTTAGTTTCTTCATCTGAAAAATGAGACAATTAGAGGTGATCTCTACAGGTTTTCCCACTTTCAAAATTTGAATTTGAATTTTTTTTCTCTGACATGCAAATCCAATATGTGCTTATAAGTTTTACTTCATGAGTGATTCAAATACATTTTTTAAATAAAGGAACAGTTTAGAAATAATCAAGTCAACTCACTGAAGTGAATGGTAAAGGAAGTAATACCCTGTGATATGCTTCCCTACTTATGAGACTAAAAATGACAATAATAGTAACAATAATAACAGCAATAGTAATAAGAATACCACCTCATGAATTCTTTTTTTTAAAAAAGATTTATTTATCTATGCATGCAAGAACTGGGGTATAGGACAGAGGTGTCGGGGTTGAGAGGATTCATCAGAGACACAATGTGGAACAGAACAGGCGGATTGGCTAAAATACACTGCTGAAGGGAGCAGTGGGCAAGTTAGTAGAGGTCTGCTGCACCATGTGGGTCACCTACCTGGCTGTCTGGGGGTCAAACTTGTGCTGCAGTTGCTGTGGATAGCTTCATAGTGCTGTGTCTTAACCCCTTGTGCCACCAGAGTGGGCCTACATCAAGAGATTCTTGTGGGATTAAAATTAGAACTTGCAAAAGTGCCTAGCTAGGAGCAATTGCTCAGTAAGTGTTGGTTCTTACCATGATTACTATGTGATTTGCCCCAGAATGTCTGACCATGGAGTGGCACAGCTGGGACTAAAATGCTTCCTCAAGGAACACAAGCCTTCCATTTCTCCCCCAGTAATCTGACATATCCACTTGGAGATAGTCACTGAAATGTTTATGAACATATGTTAGGGAGTAAGGTAAAAACTGGGTTTGAAGTTGGTTCTGGTTTTCTTGATCTGGGTGACAATTGGTAATTACCAAAGGTTTCTGAATCTCAGTGTCCTCATCTGCAAAATGGGGATAATAATAATGAGTACCAACCTTGAGAAGCCATAGTAAGGAGAAATAATGTCATGTATATCAAGTATATGTCAAAGTTCATGGCATGAATAAGTTCAATAAATAGTACATATCCTAATTATCTG
The DNA here is from genome assembly GCF_014898055.3 of Talpa occidentalis. Classification (NCBI taxonomy): domain Eukaryota; kingdom Metazoa; phylum Chordata; class Mammalia; order Eulipotyphla; family Talpidae; genus Talpa; species Talpa occidentalis. The sequence continues at coordinate 89,374,153 of NW_026555331.1, forward strand.
CCCCACCGTCTAACACAAGTGATATAAATTCTCACATTGCTTCCTTACTGCCTATACAGAAATTAGTACTTGTATTCTTTTTTTTATTTTATATATTTTTTACATCAATTTTCATTTTTGTACATTGTATGCATTTTCATCTTGGTTATAGTCTCATAAAATTCCCACTACCCTTGTTTTGATCCTACTCCCTTCTCTCCCTCCTCCCACACCCTCCCCTCCCCGCTGCAGTGTGTCTTTGGTTTATAGTTGCCTGTTAATTTTGATTTTTACTTTATTATAATTAGTCTTTTTCCTGATCCCTTATTTGGGTTTATTACTTGTATTTTTGAAGGAATGTCTGGATGCAGCCAGAAAACGCAGATAAAGATATCAATTCAGACATTGCCCTGAGGAATATTTTCAGAGCAGTTCAGTTTGGATGTTGGAGGATGATAGCAATGCTGCAGCCTAGACAGCAGTGGTATAGTTTGTATAGGAGAGGGAGGGATAGTGGAAGGAAACCCCCAAGAAAGAAATGAAGCTGATTGATTATCCAATGTGCTTGAATACTCGGCAAATATTATTATTATTACTATTATTTTTACTATTTTTATGATTTATTTACTTATGCATACAAGAGCTAGGGTATAGGCCAGATGTGTGGGGAGGTGAGCGGATTCACCAGAGACAGAATGGGGAGCAGAACAGGCGTATCTTGAAATCCACTGCTGAGGGGCGCAGTGGGCGAGACAGGAGAGGTCTGCTATGCCATGTGGGTCACACTGAACTGCAGTGGTTGCTGAAGCTTCACAGTGCTGAGACTTAACCCCTTGTGTCACCAGGGAGGCCCCCTTGAAAAATATTATTAATGGTGAACAGATCTGTGGAAACATTTAGAAAATACTTGATAGTTCTTAAGAATCTAAGTAAATGAAGCAAGTATCTTTATAAGGAAGTATGGATGGAAAGGGAAATGTCATCATTGTACATTATTTGATTCAACAAAGAACAAATTTATAGTCAAAATTATGTAAACTCTAATTGTGTGACCAAAATAATAACTTCACTGTGCTGGGAGATGGGTGGGTGGAGGAATGGATGGAGGGTGGCGGTGAACAGCTAAATTCTCATTTAAAATGAAAAGGAGTCAAAGGATAATATCTAAACTTAATAAATACAAAAATAGCATTTTTGCTTAGAAATATGGCAGGAAGTATGAGGAAAAATAGCTAATGGAGATGAAAATGGTGATAGCTGAAGAATAGGACTGGGGAGTGAGGCGTGGTAGGTGAGAACAAACTTGTCTTTTCTTATATGCACTTTTATACTGTATGACTTTTGAAATGATGAATACTTTGATTTAAAAAAGAGAAAAGAGATGCTATACTTGTCTTTTTTTGGTATCTTAGTGAGAATAAATGTTATCTATAAAGTCTGTATAAAGATTTCCCTTTTAAAATGCTTATTAAGTTTCTCACAGTGATTGCAGAAGTACAGCTCCACATATTATATATAAGGTTGTCTATAAATGCAGAATTTGGCAATAGATTTAGGCAATAGGATCTTTCTGACATTTAGATACAAACTTAAGACATTGTTAGTGTTGAAAATAAAATTTTTATTGCTTATCTTACCAATAAACTTATATTATTAATATTATCAAATATATGTCATCAAACAAAAATGTAGGTTAAATTTTTTATATAATCAGATATCACCAAATACAAGGTAATAGTTCTTAGTCTTCTATCATACTTTTAAGTTAGAGAGGACAATGAGTCTTTTTCAGTGTTGATAATTCTTAGAACCCAATATTAAATATACTAATTACAAATATTTCCATTACTGACTTCGATGTATGACATTTATTTTGAATTTCTGCAAGACAATGAACCTTTATATTTTATTTTAGACAATGGTTTACTTTGCCAAAAAGATTATTTTGATAGTTTTATTTCGTGATTTCATTCTTTCACAAAAATGTAGTATGCCATCACTTATTAATCTTATAATTAGTAGCAGATCCTATAATCTTTTTAAAAAAAAAATATATCGTGAGCCTCCCCGTTGGTGCAGCGGGTTGAGCGCAGCGCTGTGAAGCTGTCTGCAGCCTCTGCACGAGGGTTCGATTCCCAGTCAGCCAGGGAGGAACCCACAGGGCAAGCAGTCCTCTCCAGTCTCTCCTGCTGCTCCCCTCAGCAGTGTCCTTGGTCCGTCTGCCTGTTCTACTTCCTGCTCTGTTTCTGTTGAATTATCTCGCCCTCCTGACTGTACCCCCCAGTTCTTGTATAAATTTAAAAAAATATTATTTTTATTTTTTAAGTCATTGTTCATTTCTAAACAATATTTGCTTCCCCCCACCCCCTCAGGTGTAGTCCCCATAGAGTTTCCTTCCCCAATGCACCCCGTGCACCATCACCTCAGTCCCCTGTGCTCCTCCCTCCCTCCCTCTGATCCCTCTCCCTCCTCCTCCCCTGCAATATGTCTCTGATTTATAATTGTCTGTTTTTGCTTTGTTGTGTTTTGTACTGTTATTATTATTTTTTTACACTGATGTCTTATTTGGTTCCCGCTACCAGATGACCTGGCACTTCCACTCCTAGGGATCTACCCAAAGGACACAAAAACATTGATTCAAAAGAATACCTGTATCCCTATATTTATTGCAGCACTATTTACAATAGGTAAAACCTGGAAACAACCCAAATGCCCAAAAATAGATGACTGGATCAAGAAGATGTGGTATACATACATAATGGAATACTATTCAGCAATCAAAAAAGATAAACTCATGCCATTCGCAGCAACGTGGATGAAGCTAGAAGGTATTAGGCACAGTGAAATAAGCCAGAAGGAAAAAGAAAAATATCAGATGGTTTCACTTATAGATCCTATAATCTTAAAGAAAATATACTAACAAATCTTACTTTAGGAAGGAAATGAATGATGTCATACTGCTATCATAGAATCATTTGGGAAGTAATTTAAGAAATTAATTTATTTCCTACTTTTTATATTCAAAATATACACCCAATACCTGGGGGACTTAGAGGGTGGTTCTTGTAAGAATCTGGAATAAGAGCTATTTGCCAAAAAAAAAGGCATTTGCAAATATTCCTTAGGTTGATTCTCCTAAGACCTTACTGATAACTATTTTATACACACAATCTTTTATTTCCATGATTATAGTAAATGCTGACATTCCATAAAAGGCGTAAAAATAGCATTTATTTCTCCAGCTTGTTGTCTTGAGAATTTCCAGACAACAAGGCAGGGAAGGGGACTCTATGTGGAACCTAGTAGACTCACTGAGTAAGGATATAGGGATGTCAAGTTGGCTAGAATTCACAAAACAGGATCCTTGAAAGGAGAGAGCTACATATAGGAAGAACTCTAAAGATCTGCAGAGGGATGTTCTAGATTCACTGATTAATACTTGCATGAGAGGAAATTACCTAGCCTACAGTAAGAGTCAGCTGAAACAGTAGAGAGAACAGTGGCTAGCACCTATTTCTTCTAGCCAGGCTGCAATACTTTGTGACTCCTGGGCCACAAGTTTCTTATCTCTGAGGTGGAGAATAATTAACCTGAGACTGAACCCTGACTCAGATCTGCCTAATAAATCACAAAACCATGGCCAGAATGGATCAAATTATTTCCAAGTGACTTAACTATATGGAAATACCCAATGCCATCAAAAAAGATTTACAGTGTCTGGCATCTAATTACATCTAATCTATTACAATCTGTAATAATGGGGAAAATTTCAAACAATTGAAACATACCCGCACATGACAGATGTTTGAATTACTAGATATGGATACAATGCTGTTATTGTAACTGTATTATGTATTTTCAAAAAGTTTAGACATGAAAAATATTTAAAAAGACGTAAATCAAACTCCAGAGATAAAATATACAATCTGAGATGAGTAATACACAGGAAAAGATTAATGCCAAATTAGATATGACTGAAAAAATGATTAATAAACTTGAATACATGACAAGTCTTCAAGTGATTTCACAACCACTACTAGTAATTGATAGAATAAGTAAAGAAAATCAGTAAACTATATAGAATATTTTAATAAAAAGTCAACAAATTCGTCAAATTAACAGGTACAGAAATCAACCCAATAATGGCAAAATACATTCTTCTTTTCATATCCATGTAGTATCCTTACAAATATAGACCATATTTTAGACCATAAAACAATATCAGTACATTTAAAAAGATTCAAGTTACACAAAAAGCTTATTTTTTGGCCACGATAGAAATAAAATTGGTAATCTGTAAAGTAGTCTATTTAACAAATTAACAAATGGTGTCATACAACTATTCAAGTAAAAATATACTTGAATTTTACTAAAAAAGAAAACTCAATTCTCATCTTCACAAGGAAAAATCAAGTTAGAATGTATAAAAATGTTCATTGTGAGGATGTAACTTTATGTTTGGGTTTACACTGGCAAAATAGTGTGGCTACTAGAGGGAAATAAGACATATTTAGCAAATATACATATGCTTTTGAGAAGTGATATTAATAAAGAGACTATTGCCTGGAAAATTTTATTTTCTTTAATTGTACATACAATCAATCAAAAGACGGGTAAAGCACAGTTCAGTCAGACAATGTTTAAATTGTATTTAAACATCTTTGAAATTTTTTTTTCCCATGATGATGGTTGTCCTTGTGGGTGGGTAGAATCTAGATTTTTTTTGGAGCAGTTCTTCTGACATACACATAAGCTCACTCACCTTACTATTTCTGCTCAACGCAAACATTGCTTTCGTGGGACCCTTCACTGACTTCCAATTACATCTTATCTACTTCCACATCTGTGCCTTTGCTCATGTTGAAACTCTACATTCAATATCTTTCTTGACTCATTCCATCTTACTTTCCAAATCCCACATAATTAAGTTTCCATCTTATATGCTATAGACTTTCCTTCCTACCTGCCAGTAATGTTCCTTTCTCTGAATTCCTATAAAATTTTACATACAATGAAGTAAAAGGAAGTATAATTCAGATTATTTTATTCATTTATTCAGTGGTTTTAAGATATTGAATACATAATCATTACTTGGTCATGTAACAATGCAAGGTTTGGGCCAAATCCTCAGAATCTCTATGTACTAAGACAGGGAAATCAGGAATTTGTATTTATCGAAGTTCCCAGGATTTCCCAATGTCATTGTCTGCATATTTCACTTTGGAGAAAAAAGTGTCTCTTTATTGGATTTTAATAATTCAATCTAGTTCACTCATACAGATGCACAGTGTTGAATTCTTGTATAACAGTAAGTACAATGCTAAGCATAAAACTAGTGATCCATAAATGCTCACCAATTTATTGAAGCAGTGTGGTTACACACTTAATGTAGGCACTCTTTCAGTTTGTTATTTTTAATGATTTTATATCTGATATCTTAATTAAGTTTTTTCCCCCTAAACTTGTAATTTTTCTTCCCATTTGAAGAATAGAATTTCAGAGCTGGGAGGGATTTCTAGAATAAACTTAACTTGGTTGTCTCATTTTTCTTTTTTTTTTTTTAAGATTTATTTATTTATGCATACAAGAACTGGGGTACAGGCCAGAGGTGTAGGGGGTGAGAGGATTCACCAAAGAAAGAATGGGGAACACAACAGGCAGATTGACTGAAATACACTGTTGAGGGGAGCAGCGGAGGAGTCAGGAGAGGTCTGCTGTGCCATGTGGATAGCTCCCTGGCCTGGGATCGAACTTGAGCTGCAGTGGCTGCAGATAGCTTCATAGGTTACGTCTTAACCCCTTGCACCTACAGGGAGGTCTGGTTGTGTCATTTTTCAATGGATCAATTGGTATGAGAGATTAAGTGACTTACCCAAATTCATGTAGTTAATTATTGGGAGAGCTACATCTATGAAAGCCATGTCTGCTGGCACTCAAGCCTAGTGCTTACTGCTGCATTTATAGTTTCTCACTTAGAAATTTTCCTGGTAAATCTAGGTAGTGACATAAATGATAGTGTTTACACATGCATTTCTTAATAGTTAAGTAACTAAAAAATTTTCATGTCATGCTAAAAATCTTGCAGCAGTTGTTGCTTTAGCTTATTTGATATGCATAATTTTGGATCAGATAATTCTGTTTTGTGCCTATCCTGTGCATTGTAGAAATTTTAGCAAGACCACTTGCATCTAATCACTGATCACTGCTTTCCCCCAGTTACACCAATAAAAAGTATCTGTAGGCTTTGCCTAATGTCCCATGGGAAACAAAGTCACTAACAATTCAAAACCTCAGTTTTATATAGACAAGGACATAGAACTAAGGTTTTTGTAAAAAATATTCACAAAGGATCTTTCAAAAGCCTTTCAAGATAGAGATTTGTGTATGGCAGGATGCTTTGCATTTGAAACAATCACTATCCAAAGACACCAGGCACACTTGTTGTAAACAAAGGATAGTGATGTTAAGAGTGCAATTTAATGTTATAAAGCATAATGTACTATCGCATATGATGGTGTGACTTAGATGGATTTTCTTATGGCTTTCTTTATTTATATGAATTTTTATTATGTGCCTTTTTATTTTATTCCTCAGTACTAGTGTCTATTATTTCTTTTAAGTAGAACATTATATTATAGTACAAAGAGTGATTTTCATCATCCATAAACCAACGTATATATATTCTAGACATGGAGCATTTATCTTGTGGATTTTTTAAAAGTCAAGAAAAATTATATATATATATACACTTTGGAAATGTAAATACATAGATTGCTTTGTTATATGCAATGTATCTTATCTTTTCAACCCCCTTTCTTGAATGCAAAAGCTTAGAGAAGCATATTTGATACTTCCATCAAGCTTGACCTTAATGATATAATTTCTTAATTGATACCTGCTTGTCTTCGCTACTATATTGAAGGAAACAAGATTTCTGTTTTCACAGGATAGTAAATATGAACTGAAATTTAAGAGTTGAACAGCATATTATCAAAAGGCTTTCAGAGAACTATCTCTTTTTGTAATTAAAGATGCAAAATAAGGGAAAATATATAAAGGAAAATTTTATTCCATAGAGTTACTTTGGAAATACAAGCAGCATGGGGGAAGATGAAGGTTAAGTTTGAGTCCTGCCTCTGTCAGAAGGACACTCTGTGATCTTGGGAATGTTTTTATTTATCGGTAATGCTAGCGTTGGGCTAGGTGATCTTGTATACGCCTATAATGCACATCTATAGCACAAATTCTAATTATTTACATTGCACTGAATAAAATACATTTTAGTAGAAATATTATAAATAGCAGTAGAAAAATGCTGCAAGTAATAATACAACCTTCATCAGGAGAAATTGTCCTCCTGTAGATGAACATGGGGTTTTACCTAGAGACATACACACATAGAGACCTCAATACACAATGGCTCTAATGAAAATAAAAAAACCACTAAGCTCCAAAAGATTTTCTTTTCTATGGCTAAAACACAATACTGTATTTGCTCTTAGCAATATTCTGTTCAATTAGGCCAATTAATGGTTTAATATTTAAAGGAAATAGTACTCAGCAATTATAACATTGATGATTTTCATAATTAAAATATAGAAATTATAAATATCAACTGCTTAGATTTTAGTTAGCTTATTAACATGTAGTACAGAATACATACCTATATTATTGATACCATTTTTCTTATTCAGTACATAGTGACTAAACACAATCAGCCCTTAATACAAGTATGTCAAGACCTCATATGTTAGGTCCTGGCCAAAGTCTGAGGCAGTCAATATCTGGGCTTACTTATGTGGATGAACCAAAAAAAGACACTTTTTTTGTAGGCTTAATCTAACCATAGATACTTAGACCAGCTGTTGTACTTTTGATTTCACCCTAAAGATTGGAACAGAAGGTCATAGATCTTTTGATGTAAGCTCATTAAAATATCAATGCTTATGCAAACTTGATAAGCTTTTTCATGGACCAATATCTAAAGCAGAAATTTCTTTCTCCTGTGTGTGTGTGTGTGTATATATATATATATATATATATATATATATATAAAATGACTGCATTTTGGATAATGCTTTAGATGTATAAGTGCCAAGAAGACATATACATTGCCCTTTGCGGGAAGGCTCAGACAAACATTCCTTGAAGTTGTTTTTTATTTTACTCTTTTTTACAAAATACAGTACATTAATGCAATATGTGATACCCCTACTCCTGCCAAAGGGCAATTGAGTTTGGGAAGTAAAATTGCAACCATGTAGAAAAGTAGATTCCATCATGTCATTTTTGAAACTGGATTGGAATGTTCTTCTATAGTGTCATCAGGCCTATGGTAACTGTGGCTATTCTAGCTGAACTTACTAGATTGACTTTGTTAGAAATTTGTCTTCTTGGATCAGTTTGATCTTTGGACATCCCCCCTTAGAGTCACCCAATTTCTTAAAATGCATATTTGCTGGTATCCAATTTTGGAAACATGTATGGTGTTGATAATATGTTGCTGAACTACTTTGTGAACCTTCCCCTTGATGGGACTCAGGCATTTGAAGGACTCTAAAGTTCAATCTTCATTAGTTTCTCAATAGACTCACTTCTCCCCATATACATAGTTCAGTGAGAGACAACTTACAGATGCACAAAATAGCTATATGTTAAATAAATAAATGAATAATGGATGAATAGGAAAGGTATGAATCTCATTTTCTCAGCTATTCAGATGAGGAATTTAGCAATATTTTTGACACTATATAACTCAGTAAAGTGAAATTCATTAAAAAAAACAAGTTTCCTATATATGGACAGAGCTATATGCCTCAAAGATCAATCTTCTATTATAGTCCATTGTTGTTGGAGTACCAAGTTTAACATTACTCTGGTTTCAGAGAGAAAGCTGTGAAGTGATAGTCTCTTCAAGAAAATTTCCACCTGACTTAGAAATGAAGGAGTAGAAAAAGAAATGATGAAGAATGTGCTGATTATCTATCATGTTTTTTTTTCTAGATATCAAAACTCTGTGACCTAGTTAATTTGTGACTTCTTAAGAAAGATATTAAGTTGTATTACTGTTGGGAGATGAGGAAGAAAAGGATATGCATGTATTTTGGTGCTTTCCCCAGTACAGTACATGATATATCTCCAACGCTGCCTTTAAAATAAGAAACACTTTCATATCAGTTCATGAGCATCAATATCTATAAGGTTGGGAACAGTGTTCTGGAGTTGGAATTCCTGAGTTGTCAATGGAGTTCTACTGATTGGTGACCTTTGATCTATCACTTAATCCTATGGTGTCATTACATTTTTATAATCTGTTAAATGGAACTACTTTGAGGATTAAATGGGTTAACATGATGATTTGTAAGTACACAGTAAATACTAATTACTGTCATTATATTATATTTGGTCCTTATATTTGATCTTGTCTTTGCTGCTAACTAGCTTCTTGATACTGGCAAGCACATCATGATTGTGGGACTCAGTTTCCTCATTAGTAAAAGGAGTAGTTAAATGATAATTAAGATTCACAAAATTTTATGGTAAGAGTAATCTTGGTTTACCATATATCACGCTTAAAAATATTTTGAAGTTGAAGCTGTTGTAAAACTCCTTTGTTTAATAGTTAAAAGATAACTATATTTTAACATCTTAAAAAAGTGAATGAAAAAAAATCAAACAAGTTAGCCTCCTCCTTTCTCTTTGGAAACAAGTGTATTGAAGAGTTAGTCTTGTTGCCTAATGAACCAAGAACCCAAACGTTGGATTTCATTACTGTTATGATTGCAGATCCCACCAGAGTCTCTTATCAAATGTAGCCTCATTAAGTGCACAAAGCAATGCACTTCTCCATTAAATTGTGCTGAGGCTAACTTGTGGCTGACATGAGTCGAGATGAAATGTAATTGCTTTACTCTGTTCCTATTGGATTGTAGTTGCATCTCAGACAGATATCAGCACATGCAAAACTACTTAGGGATCCTCATTTATCCAGGCTCTATTCTGTGTAAGTAATTGAATATTAAACCCATTCAATGAGGTCTGTCAATAGTAAAATCTAAATACAAAACAACTCCAGTGTGTCATCATGTTTTGAGTAAGTTAACTCTAAAACCAACCCAATAGATTGGGCATTTTTTTCTTCTTTTATTGAAGCTAGAACTGTTTATAAACCAACTGTGCAAGATGTATCCTACCCTTTTTGGCAACCAGGAATTTTGTTAACATATTTATAATCTTGGAGAAAGAGGAGACACATTATTTTTAAATCATAATTATTAATAGTTGTTCTATAACAGAAATGGTGTTAGGTGCTGTATATATGTGTTAAGTAATTAATTCATTTAGTCTGTTTTTTACAGAACAGGATTAAGAAGTTGCATAGAAAGACTATGTAATTTACCCAAGACATATAGCTAGGGAGTGATAGAACTGAATTCATATCCAGGAAGTCCATTTAGAGTCTGTGGTTATAACCACTAAACTACTATTAGTTCTCAAATTCCCCCTAAATTATATCAGTTTCCTTAAGGCAAAGACACTAGGCACTGAAGAGTGAGAATTGAAACCACAGAATGCAGGTTTCTATCTAGTGATCTTTATGTCTTATTTTGTTTCTTACCAAGGAAGAAGTGCTAGCAAATGCAATCAAATTATGAAATAGGAGAACTGTAGTAGGTGGTTACAAAACTTGCCTGAGGTGATCTGGAGATGTCAGTGAAAACAGGAATAGGTACTAGCTTCTGACTGACCGTGTCTTGGCTGGAACCACTAGAGTATGTGTCTTTTCCCTGACAGCCATCAATGGCCGCAGGGGATAGAAATAACTAGGAGGCAATTAGTGATTCCAGAGGGAAGTGACAGAACATGAAATGCTTGGAGGAAAAAAGAGGGTTGCAGGGATATAGCTTATGGTAATAACTTCCGGGCAACCTCAACTTAAAATAAATTAATTATATATTTTAAAATGGCATTCCAAAAGGATCTTACTATTCAACATTTGACTTCTAAGCATTTACCTTATAGACTTAGATCAAATTTTTCATCCCTATAGTCCTTTTCTCAGAGGTAAGGACACAGGGACAAACCTATAAACTCTTTCCTGGATGTATTATGTATTTCATTGATTTTGAAAGCATAGTATTAATTTATATCAGAAACAACATTTCTTGAATGGATATATGCAAAACAAAGCTAAAACTGACACAGAGAAGAAAATAAAAATCATTTATATCCCACCATTCAGATGCTATCAGCTAATATTTTGTCCTATGCATTTTTATAGTTACAACAAATTTGGGATCACCCAAATTGTGTCTACAACTTTGATTCTTATATTTCACTTAATATGAATATATCTCCAGGTCATTACACTTTTTTTTAGTTTTGAATATGAAAACACCATTCAATGCATGAATAATAACCCATTGTACATTGTACCATACCTTATTTGACATGATTCTATTGTTGGATGATGAGAATATTTACAGATGTGTACTAGTTTGAATGCTAAATATTTTTATACATGACTCTTTTCTGAATATTTTATAGGTTTTTGGATATTTTTACACAGGACAGGCATTCATTTTCAAAGATTGTACAGTTTGAAATAAAACTTTTAAGATGTTTTATAAAATTGTTATAAAGAAATATCTTAGATTATTTGTTCAGTTATATAAAAGGATGTCTTTTTCACCAAATCCTCATAAATAATAAGGGTTATCATAAAAAAAATTCTTAGTTAATTTAATAGGCCAACCATCATATCCTATTCAGTTCTCATTTCTCAAAATACTTGTCATCTTTGTTCCCTCTTTTGCTAATGAATTATCTACTTACATCCTTTTCCTAAGATATAAAAGATTAAATATGTGTTTGCCACTATATGTTGTGATCAAAACATTGGAAAATCTGAACAAACTTGTTGAAAGAAAAATATGTTTAAAAATTTTCCTTTACCAATGTTCATCACGAATGTTTTTATGAGAAATGTGCAATGATTTATAGTAAGAACAAATAATGTGTTTTAATATCATGTAAAAAAGGTGGTAAATAATACCTAGGAAAGAATTATAGGTGACAGTTTTGGAAAAAGGGAAAAATGTTCTGTGTTCATACAGACATTATCTGTCTATGTATTTCTGAAGCATTATTTACCACTTTCAGTGTATAATTCATTACTACTGCATAATTACAATGCATTAGAACAACTTGGAAGAGATAAAAATGAACAAGAAAATAGAATTGTGTAAATATTGTGAAATATATTTTTCTCTTGTCCAACTCCTTTGGGTTAAACAGTCTAATAGATTCTTTGACACTATTCACCAAATTAGCCTTCAATTTGTTCAAGTAAATCTCCGGTTTTCAAGTTATGCATTTTGTTTGAATATTTTTGTCCCTTAACCATCTGGTTTCTCTCTCTCTCTCTCTCTCTCTCTCTCAATGTGAATCTTCCCAACTCTGAGAATAATAATTCCATTTGGTTTAACTCCAGTGTTCTTCAGAAAAAAACATAAAGCACAAAGTGTAAGGAGAGTAATGATTTGTAGAAACCTGCAGGAGGTCTTAGTCCTTGGACCAGGAGTATTACTGCTAACAATTACACAAATAATGTTCCTATGCAATTATCCCAGCAATAACTGATAGCAAGCAAAAATTATAGAGGCCTGATGCGATTTATGCCCAGAGATTTCTGTGTAATACTTTGTTTGAATCAAAATGGCTATCTTTATTTTTTTCTTTTCTTTAAAGAAAAGAATAAGTCAACTCCTTAGGAGAATATAATTTTCTTTCATCTAGTTTTAAATGGTATTAGCACAGCATCAGATGTCAAGGTGAAAGATAAACATATCTGCTCCTGGGTGCATAAATGGTGAAACTACCAAGCAATGTGGGCACCATTTCCCTGACTTTTGCATTTTCAATAGCATTAACCTTGTGCAGGGTAGAGTTATGATTTCTTAAACTGTTTTCTCTCTACAATGTGCAATCAGTTCCATGATTTAAAAATATACTATGTGCTCTCTAGTTTTTCTGTTGGATATAAATGAATAGAAAAAAAGCTCAATTTGTTTTTGCTTTTTCTTGTTACGATTAATAGATTGTATTTATTGCCACAATTTCTTCAATGTCATCATTCATTTATTCTTAATTGAAAACTGCATTGTTTACTCTTCTCTTGGGAGATTATATTTCAGGACATAATCAATTTCTTTTAAGCAAATCAGATTGAAGGGAAAAATTTCTTTTTGAAGACCCAGATTTTTTTTAATTTAAATTTTATTTTTTATATTCCCCATACAATTACAACCCCCTTATTTTGACCCCAAGCCCTCCCTTCCCCGCCCCCCACCAGCCATAGAGTGTCTCTGGTTCATAGTTGTTTGTTGATTTTGATATTTTCTTTCTTATAGTTATTCTTTTTCCTGGTCCCTTATTTAAGTTTTCTAGATTCCTGCTATGAGTGAAACCATCCGGTATTTTTCTCTTTCTTTCTGGCTTATTTTGCTGAGCATGATCCCTTCCAGCGCCATCCATGTTGCTGCAAATCGCATTTGTTTATCTTTTTTGAATGCTGAGTAATATTCCATGGTGTATATGTACCACATCTTCTTGATCCAGTCATCTATTTTTGGGCATTTGGGTTGTTTCCAAAGCTTAGCTATTGTAAATAGTGCTGCTGTAAACATAGGGGTGCAGGTGCTCTTTGGAATTGATGTTTCTGTGTCCTTTGGGTAAATACCTAGGAGTGGAATTGCTGGATCATATGGAAGCTCTATGTTTAGTAGGTCCAGAAATCTCCACACAGCTCTCCATAGTGGCTGGACCAGTTTGCACTCCCACCAGCAGTGCAAGAGAGTTCCTTTTTCTCCACAACCTCGCCAACATTTGTTGTTGCTAGTTTTTTTAATATGTGCCATTCTCACTGGTGTGAGATGGTAACTCATCGTAGTTTTGATTTGCATTTCCCTAATTACAAGTGATGTTGAACATTTTTTCATATACCTGTTGGCCATTTGCATTTCCTCTTCAGAGAAGTTTCTTTTTCACTCTTCTGCCCATTTTTTGACTGGATTATTTTCTTTGTTGTTGTTGAGTCTCATCAGCTCTTTGCAGATTTTTGTGATCAGTCCTTTATCATTAGTGTTGTGTGCAAAAATGTTCTCCCAGTTGGTGGGATTTGTCTTTGTTTTGGTTATTGTCTCTTTTGCTGTGCAGAAGTTCTTTAATTTGATGTAGTCCCAGGTGTTTATCTTTGCCTTCACTATCACTGCTTTGGATGATGTGTCTGTAAAAATGTCTTTGATGTGCATATCATGTAGTGTCTCGCCTATATTTCCTTCTATGTATTTTATGGTTTCAGGTCTTATGTCTAGTTCTTTAATCCATTTTGAGTTGTTTTTTGTGCATGGTGTTAGGTAGTAGTCAAGCTTCATTCTTTTGCATGTAGCAACCCAGTTTTCCCAGCACCATTTATTGAACAGACTTTCTTTGCTCCAATGCATATTCTTTGCTCCTTTGTCAAAGATTAGTTGACCATAAATCCGTGGGTTTATTTCTGGATTTTCTATTCAATTCCATTGGTCTGTGTGTCTGTTCTTGTTCCAATACCATGCAGTTTTGAAGATTATGGCTTTGTAGTATAGTCTGAAGTCTGGGAGTGTGATGCCTCCAATCCCTTCTTTTTTTTTTTTTTCAGGAGAGTTTTGGCTATTTGGGGTTTTTGGTGATTCCATATGAATTTCATCAATAATTGTTCTATTTCTTTGAAGAATGACATTGAAATTTTGATTGGAATAGCATTGAATCTGTATATTGCTTTTGGTAGGATGGCCATTTTAATAATGTTTATTCTTCCAATCCATGAGCAGGGGATTGAAGACAAGATATTAATGGTCATGTATGAAGTATGTTGAAAAATAATAACCTATGGCTACATTTAAGAACGCTGGCAGCCATTTTAACAAAAACTAAATTTATCTGTAAAAGGGAAGGTTGGACACCTGTTCACCAAATCATCCTCAAACAATTCCTTTTATCAACTATCACCAGAGACAAAGAGAAAGTGAAAGACAATTTTGGTGAAGTTCTCTTTGGAAATTGTGCAAACTCTGGCTGAAAAAGAAAAAGATAGAACTGGACAAACAAATCTCTCTTTCTAGTCTGTTGCACTGTTATCTCCTCAGTGAGATTCAAAAAGACAACTTTCCAAAGGATTGGAAATTCGGTAGCCTTTTGTACATTGTTTCACAGGTTATTTTTTTTTTTTCCTTGCAGAAGTTGATGGCCATTTTTTGCCTGTAGTATCTCTTATAAAACAAATAACATAATAGATTGTCTATATTTAAATGCCAGAGAGACTCCACCCATGTTATGGCAGAAGAGACAGTTTAGTTCACTTTCTCCCCTAAAAATAACTAGAAAAAAGTATTTGCTAAAAGGTAGGCTAGAAGTTCTCCAAAAGGGTCCCAGGACTTTGCCACAAAGGGTTTTTACTAAGCACTGTCCACAATTTCCAAGCCATGGATAGGTGTCTGTCTGCAGATGAATGGATAAAGAGATTGTGTTAATATATACTCAATGGAATACTACACAGCTATTAAAAAGACAAAATAGTGTCTTTTGGGACAAAATGGGTGGATCTTGAGGTGATTATGTTAAATGAAATAAGTCAGAAAGTGAAAGACAGATATAAGATAAGTTTCATCCATCTGTGGAATATCAATAACAAAAAAATACCTTGGTAAATTCAGCAAAACCAAATCTTGGACTTAATGGAAAAAAAAATTACTGGTTATCAAAGGGAATGGGGATGAGAGGAAGGAAGAGGAGATGGGGGAGGGAAGTAGATAGGGGGTTTGGTGGAGGGTGAGTAGAATGTGTGCAAATATAGAGGAGTAAAAATATAACCTCCCAAGTAAAATAATAATAAAAAAATGCTATAGCACAACTTTCTTGGTAAATGGTTTTTGCTAAATAAATGCTATTGGATTAAGTAATATTTTGCATACTCTTGGCTTGAAGCCTGCACCAATTTCATGACTAGTTGGCTTCTTGGGATTATACCCACATTTTTGTCCTGATCCAGGATGGTTCTTAAAGGGTTAGGAGCTGCTCATTACTTCCAGTGCTAATTTAGCAGCTATGTAGCAATCCTGCTCCAGGCTGATCTATTCACCAGATAATCTCTTTGTCCTACAATCTTGCGTATAGTCTATCTTTTTTCTCTTCTTTTTTTTTTTTTTTAAATTATAGTTACCCTAGCAGGTGTGAATTTCACTGTGGGTTTGACTTGCATTCATTTCCCTAATGATGTTAAACATCTTTATATGAACTTAGTGCCTACTGGTAATCTTTTTTTGAGCAATGTCTATTTAAGTCTGTTGACATTTTTTAGATTGAGATGTTTGATTTCTTGTTGAGTTCTTTATATATTCTGGCTATTAAAATCTTATCAGATGTTACTTTTTTTTAAAAGATATAATTATTTATTTATACAAGCACTGGGTACTGTCAGAAGCGCAGGAGGGTGAGAGAATTCACCAGAGCCAGAGCGGGGAACAGAACAGTCAGACTAACGAAATACACTGATGAGGGGAGCAGCGGATGCGGCAGGAGAGGTCTGCTGTGCCATGTGGGACCCTCGCTCGGCGGCAGGGGATCGAACTGGCACTGCAGAGGCTGCGGGCAGCTTCACAGCCCAGCGCTCAACCGCTGCGCCACCGGGGGAGGACCTCAGATGTTATGTTTTGCAAATATTTTCACCTTTTATGTAGGTTGCCTTGTCACCTTCGTGATAGTACAAATAGTTTATTTTTACAGATTTAATAAATTCCAATGAACTATCAGGTAACATGTTAAAAGAAGGGATGTTCATTTTGAGTCATGATCATCTTGATCATTTGTTCTATTTAATAAGGGCTGCAAAGTCTATAGATCCTCCCCGGTTGAGAGGTATTACTACTTCTATCTCATCACCTACTTCTCAGATTAGTGTTAGGATTTCCTATGGCATCAAGAAAACTTTTCAGCTATATTTATTTCCAAGTACATTTCTTGGAAAGAATTCTGTAGCTTAGCTTTGGAATTCAGTATTGAATCTCTAGAGAGCCAAAAAGGTTATGTCAATATCCAGGGAGTGATTTTAATCCACAAAGCCTTAAGATATACATACTGGTTAGAATAGAAGCTAGATTTGTTAAGAGCTAAAATCTTTGTTCCAACATGATGTGGGACCCAGGGAACTTATAAAATGAGGGAAGAAAACAAAAATGTGGAAAAGGAATGTAAATATTTGCTTAAGTGTTAGCCTTCTGACATTTAAGAAGGTACTGAAGTTGTCTAAAATTAAATTAGAGCCGGGGCGGTGCTTCAGTCTAATGAGACAGAAGTCATCCAAACTTGTAGATGAGACCGATTATCAGTAGAGGAGGGATGTGTACTATATGGTGTGAGATCAGCTCACATTTATCAGGATGAGCCTATTGGTGCTTATTTGGATTTGAAGCCTAGGGTATTGGGCTTACTGGGGTCACACATGATCACACATGTGTTGGTTGTGTGTGTGGATAGGTAAATGAGCAACAGTCCTTGGCATCCTGAATTATAATATAGAAATGCATTTAAAATATAGGGAATCTTATGTTGGTGTATGCTATTTATATTCACTCCATACTTCCACATCCTTTCTCAGTTTGCAAAATTTGAGAAGAGGCACTAGAGATACCTGTTTTAGATATTAAAAAATAATTGCTTAGATTCTTTAGATTTTTCATTTTCTTTTCTCGAAAATCTATTTGCTTGAATGTGGTATCCTGTCACTAGAACAATAGGAGTTGTGACAGTATGTGAAGGAGAATTTCAGGATTTAAAAAAAGAGAAAAATGGCAAGACCTAGAATTTTCTAATAGCAGTTTAAAAATTTACTTGATCCCAGTAGAGTTCTAGAGGGGAATCTCAAACTGGTGGAAAATTTCCTGATTTACATTGGTTTTCAGTTTCATCTGGATGAGGACACGTCTAGATGGTATTTTCTGTCATAGTTTGACAGTTGGAAAGGATCGCACTTGGATGGCAGGATAGTAGGGTCCTACAGTTTGACTCCATTTTTGATAAAAGGTAGGTCCTTGATAACAAGCATTGAATGAAAGGACAGCCTGTAACCCAGATATGCTGGTGTCAAGAACCTGTGGTTTGAATGGTCAGAAGTGAACTCAGTCCACTGGCTGGGGAAAACTGACACACAGCTGATAGCCTGAAGTCCAGGGGGAGTTATTCTCTGCTCAGCACTTCATTGGCAGCTGAATTTGTGAATCAGCCAAGAGCAGCTTTTATTGATATGGTCACTTTGCTTTTAGTTCCCATTTTGAAGTGTGTCTCTTTGATGGATGTGTAAGGAATCTGCTTAGACACCTCTGACAGAAGACACCAGGCAGAAGATACGAGTAGATTTTGAGCAATCCTGATTCTACAAAAGAGATGACACAGACTGCTGAGTAAAACACAGCAAGCCAGTTTGTAAAGAGACCCAGCATTATGTGACAGAAGCACCTAAGTCACTGTTCAGCCTGCTTGTCTTTAAGGGCTGGAGAGAAGGCTTCTGTCTGAAAGGAGAAAAGAAAAACTTTCCCAAGGCCAAAGCACATCAGGTTGTAAAAGCTTTATATGGAGATTTGTTGAACCCTTGTCTCCATCACCCCACCCTCATTTCTTTGTTCTTGGTAAAGACCCTCAGCTAGAATTCATGCAGTCTTAAGAATTAGTCTACTGCTAACTCATTACTAGTTTTGTCATTTCTAATTTACAGAATATACTTTCTTTCTGCCATTTGTGTATGCACACGGTATTCTCGATCTCCTTAACAAATCTGGCTTAAATCTAACTTTTAAGGAAGCATTTCATAACTAATCCACTCCTGGCTATGTACTCCCTGCTTAGCCTTTCAAGTGTGTTTGTAACACATGGAGCTACTTTGGGCTGCTATAATTTGTAACACCCTGGGATTAGATAGTCATAAGTACAGATCTTGGCTACATCTGCATATGAGCAGTTTATTCTGCCCAACTATATTGTCTCTGCCCAAGGGCAGAAACATATTTCCTAATGCAATATACTCTTTCCTCCTATCTCCATTCAAAGCATTCCAGTGATTGGCAAATAACAGGCACTGATCATAGGATCCTGAAATAAGAAATATGTTTATGATTGGCCCACTTAGAGAAAGTGAGCACCAGTAAACTGGGGGGAAACAGTGATTATGTGAAACACTGTGCTCTGGATATCTACTGCTGTGTAACAAGTATCCCAGATGCAGTGACTTGATACAGCAGTAATCTGCCATGTAGGCAGACTTTCAAAGCAACTGCTTAATTCTCTTCCATGTGGCGTGAGATGGGCTCTGGAGCCTGGAGGATCTACTTTGTGGATTGAATGCTCACTCATCTGGCAGGCAACTTGACTGTGGTTGCTGGCTGGGAGTTCAGCTCGAAGTGTAGGCTGGGGACCCTGGTTTCTCTTCATGTGGGCACCTCCAGGAAGTTACTCATGCTTTCTCACAGCATGGTGGTTGAGTTCCAGGAGAGAGTGTTCCAAAAAGGCTGGAAGTGAAAGCTAACAGACCATCTAAGGACTACATGTAGAACTGGTATAGACTGTATCAGAAACAAAGTCTACCTCTTTGTAGGACAGTGGCATGGCTGTATTGTAGAGGACCACTTGAGATGGGAGATGTTAACCATATTATGAAAACATAGTCTGTCACATGCTGCTTTATTAATGAAACTATTTTAACGTCACACCAAATGAGAAATCCTTTGCCAGTGAGCTCTTTTCCATATTAATGATGTTAGTTAACATTTATATATTTTTTATTCTATGTAAGGCACTGACCTAAAAGATTGATACATGATTGCTCATTTGAGTCTCTCCACTTATGAGTTGAACATTTATAATTTTCCTCATTTTACAGATGAAGAAGCAAGATACAAAGAGGTAATGTAATTTGCTTAACATTAAAACTGTTGAAATGACAAAGGCAGAATGTGAATTGAAGCAGTCTCATCCCAGAACTGACATGTTTCTCTCTCCTGTTGGGTGACTATGTAGAGTAAGACATTGTAAAATAGCATAGGGCCATGAGAACTTGGATGCTCTTGGGTTACTTGAAGTTTCTTGGTGTATTGCACAACATTGGTCATGTGTGTGTATCCTTTGCTTATATCACAGTCCTAAGAAGGTATGCATTGTAAAACCTTAACAGTTAAAAAGAAAGCAATGTGATTAGTCCACTTTTCCCCAAGGCAGCACTACTCTCAAATATCTTACAAGGTCAGTTAATGCTCCTTTTAAAACTTTCAGAAAGAGGCACGCATGGTACACTGGGGTAATATCTGCTTGTGGCCTGTAGCTTGGTCAAAATCCCAGCCACTCTTTTTCAGTTCTCACAGTCTTGGATGAATTAGCGACCTCTCCCCCAAGGTCCCAGTTTCTTGGTTTGTAGGATAGGGCTAATGACCTTTAAGTTTGAAAGTACAAAATAATGCACTCTGTAATAGGTTTTCATCTGTTGTTATTTCCTTTTAAAGTGTTTGAGTATTGCACAGAACTTGTCCAGTGAAAACATTTCCTTTTCAAGTAGCTGCTACCTTCTAAAGGCAGGACAGAATCCCCAAAGAAATCCATATACCCAGTTGCTACATGTGACTGCAAACATGGCCTAGCTCATGTTTTTGGTATGCTGGGCTCCAGATTTTGCTCCTTCTGAAAAAGCATTCTGCAGATTTAGTACCAAGGGAAGGGATACAGAAAATCAATTCAGGCGTTTGCTTCTTCATTTTCTGATCAGTTCTTCCCAGTTTATCCTCAACTTCAAATGCACGTAATCTCTTCTCTGTAGACCAGTAACTTCACCCTTCACCCCATCCTATCATGGAAAGAGATGCTCCAAGGGCTTCACACAAATAAAAAGATTTGTTATTAAAATTTCTCTCCTGCTTTCTCTTATTGGATATTTTCTTAATAAAGTCTGGGAGAGATTATCGTTTGAAATTTACATCTGCACAGCACTTTAATATTAAATTCTTATAATCACTTAGTTTTTTGATTGGGTTCTTTAATTTTGTCTTACATGAAGCAGAATTTTATCTCAGTATTTTAAGAACAAATATTAACATGTCATTGTGGGAAGTAGGAGCTCTGATATGTACTGGAGGTAGAATTGGTAATTTTTCCAAGAGTGCTTTTCTCAAGACACTTGGATATCCTTTTAGATTTGAAGAGTTAGAGTATCTGAGGTTTAAGGTAGATGGTTAATGAAAGATTAAGGATGAAATAGGCTTTTAATTTTACCTTGTCTTTTAAATGTCTGGAGGCAGGGAAGCCAATAAAAGTTGGTTACTATTTGGAATTATATTTATTGACAATGCTTCCAGTTTGGTCTCTTTTAGTTCTTGGGCTCTTTGCTTTTTTTTTTTTTTTAATAAAGATTTATTTATTTATGCATACAAGAACTGGGGAACAGGCCGGGGGTGGGGGAAGGTGAGAGGATTCACCAGAGACAGAGTAGGGAGCAGAACAGGCAGATTGACTGAAATACACTGCTGAGGGGAGCAGCAGGCGAGACAGGAGAGGTCTGCTGCGCCATGTAGATCACCTCCCTGGCTGGGGATCGAATTTATGCTGCAGTGGCTGCCAGTAGCTTCATAGTGCTGTGTCTTAATCCCTTGCACTACCAGGGAGGCCCTTTCTTGAGACCTCGTCTTACAGGTAGCCTCACTCTTCTGAAACTTTGAAGATGGCTCCAATCTGAATTGAATTCTTACATCTCACTGGCCCATGTCACCTATGATCCCAACCTTTTCCTTTTATGTAACTGTGACCAATACTTAATAACTATTTCATTTTTTTGCAAATGGCTAACAGCTATATGAAAAAATGTTCAACACCCATTGTAATCAGGGAAATGCAAATCAAAACCACAATAAGATACTACCTTATATAAATGAGAATAGCACATATTAAAAAAAAAAAAACAGCAATAACAAATGTTGGTGAGGATGTGGAGAAAAAGGAACTCTCCTACACTGCTGGTGGGAATGCAAACTCGTTCAACCACTATGGAAAGCTGTGCAGAGTTTCCTCAAACTACTAAAAATGGAGCTACCATATGATGCAGCAATTGCACTCCTAGGGATCTACCCAAAAGACACAAAAACATTAATTCAAAAGGATACCTGCACCCCTATATTTATTGTAGCACTATTTATAATAGGTAAGCTATGGAAACAACCCCAGTGCCCAAAAATAGATGACTGGATCAAGAAGATGTGGTACATATACACAATGGAATATTACTCAGCAATCAAAAAAAGATAAACAATAAACCATGCTGTAGCAATTTGCAGCAATGTGGATGGAGCTAGAAGGGGTTATGCTCAGTGAAATAAGCCAGAAGGAAAAAGAAAAACATCCAAATGTAGGGGAAGAATGTAGGGGAACCAAATAAGTGATCAGGAAAAAAATAATTAAAATCAATTAAAAAATAAAATAAGCAGGCGACTATAAATCAGAGACACTTTGTAGGGGAAGGGGAAGGAGAGGGATCAAAACAGGGGAGGGAAAAGCACAAGGGACTATGGTGATGGTGCACAGGTGAATTGGTGGTGGGAATTCTATGGGGACTACACCTGAGAGGAGAAAGCAAACATTGTACAAAAAATGAACAATGGTGTAAAACATATATAAATAAATTAATTATATTAAAAACAAAACCAAACCCAAACCACAATAGGGCAGTTCCTGAACATTAGAAACTAATTTATAAACTATCCTTGCATACTTCTGTGAAAACTCTGAACAGAGATGTTCACATTGCACAGCAAACCTCTCCTGTCTCACCTGCTGCTCTCCTTAGCAGTATATTTCAGTATATCTGACTGTTCTGCTCCCCACTCTGTCTGGTGAATCCTCTCACCCCCTGCACCTCTGGCCTATACCCCAGTTCTTCTATGCAATAAATAAATGATGATTTCGAAAAACAAATAAATAAATAAAAAACATTATTGTCACTAGGGATAAACAGAAATTTAGTTTCTGGCTACCATAGGAAAGAGGGAAGGAGATTTCACTTTCTTCCTTTTGTAATTGCTTTAACTGTAATGCTTTGAGCATATTCCTTATGCAATAAAATAATTAATGCTGAAAAATAACTATTTCATTTCTCCTTGCTTCTTCACTACATTTCATCAGCCTTCAGCAAAATTCAAGTTATTTTATAGTTAGAATTGATTGTTTAAAAGTACCTGACTTTCATCTTACTTTTCCTTTTCATTGTTTTGGAGGTGACTGCCACCCTTTATATTGAGTCTCTATTTTGCTACAGTTTTTTTGTTGTTTGTTTTTGGAGGTACCGTCAACCACATGAAAAAAACTTTGGTATACTGAGAGCATCCTAATGTTGGGATCTAATTTTAGAACAATGTGAACATAAAAGCATTTCCTTTGATTCCAAAAGCGTGATTTCTTTCTTCTCTCACCTCTGTTGTGGCTTTGGAGATTTGTATCCTATTTCTCTTTGATTAATGAGCCATGCTTTTGTCTTATGTGTTTTCATTGACGTTCACAAGACAAAATTATTATTTGGATCCCCAATTTTAATGAAAATATAAATGCTTTTGGTTTCCATTTTCTTCCTAATTCCTTAAGAAATAGTGTTTTCTTTATGCTGAGAATGCTCATCGTTGTCTGAGTTCCCCAAAACTTTCAGCATTTAGGGCCTCCCCGGTGGCACAGCGGTTGAGCGCTGGGCTGTGAAGCTGCCCGCAGCCTCTGTAGCGCCGGTTCGATCACCGGCCACCGGGCGATAGTTCCACATGGCGCGCAGACCTCTCCTGCCGCCCGCTGCTCCCCTCAGCAGTGTATTTCGTCGGTCTGCCTGTTCTGTTCTCCACTCTGGCTCTGGTGAATTCTCTCACCCTCCCGCGCTTCTGACTGTACCCAGTGCTTGTATAAATAAATCTTTTAAAAAAAACAAAAAAAAACTTTCAGCATTTAAGCCTGAAGATGCATGCATTTTTTTCCTCATTTAGATGTGAATCATCCAATCATTATTGATAGAGAGCCTGGGCTGGGTCAAGTGTACCGCCTATCAATTTGGGGCTGTAGATTTTATCTAATATTCTTCCTTCAAGGAAACTCTGCAAAGACATAGACTTCAATTACAGGAGCTCAAACATTTCCAAGAATCCAGGATGAGTCATTGTGATGTCACCAGTTTGAAGTGGGCATATGGAGCCAGTTAACAAGCTAGCTAACTCTGATCCATTTGTAGTGGTTGATGATATCCTTGGTGTTGTGAAATCGCAACAAGGTTGGCATCAGGAGTGCCAGCACTTACGATTTACGTTTTTCGTGGAGGGAAAAATGTTAATGGGAAGCTATCTAGTTGCCATCTTTATCCTAGGCATTCATTATTTATTAAGAAAAATGGAGAAGGGCTCCTTTTTATTTCATTTAGAAGCCTTAGCTATCCCTTGAATGGTGAAGGTAACTCATTTCAGAGCATTTTAAACACCCACTTAACTTTAATATATAGTCATATCTTATAAGAAAATGGCAGCATATATAGAAGTTTAACATTATCAACAGATTAGAAGTTGTGAGGTTTGATTTCTTAGATCCAACCTTCTCATTTTATGAAACTAAAGATAGTCACAGACCCACTTTACTCCTTGGCAGTAGATATCTCAAAGACTGCTGACATTTGAAAACCAGAGAAGCTGAACACTGCCTCTCTAAAGAACACACTCTAATTCTAGAAGGAAGGTGATCTGATCTGCAGGATTGTATTTGATGTGATAAACTGCAAGGGAGGATCCTCTGTGGTCACAGAGATGTTTTCATTTCAGAAGCAGCCACTTATTTGAACCCATATTTCTGTTGCACCCTCCAATGGTAGCTTGTTGGCAAGTATTTATTACCCTTTCTCCTGTGTGTAAGTTAAATTCCTTTTCCAAGTCAATGGGGCCCTGAGGGAATGTCACAGAAAGGGAGAGAGGGAGAGGAGTCTGGGATGAGATGTCTGGTTCTATAACTTCCTTCCAGGCCATTAGTTGATCTATTAGATCAGCTTCTCTCAACCTTTTGTGTGTAACTTTGCTGGCAGAGTTGTTGAATTATGTGCAGCCATTTTCAGCAAGCTGCTTAGGTCAGGGGGCTTTTCCTTGGCATTTAGCTCCCACGTACTTAAACAAAACCTCAATTTGCTAAGGTTTTTAACACTAGAAGCTGGTTCTCCTTATCCGTGTTTATTATTTCTTCCATGCATTGTTATTCATAACACATCTGGCTGCAGGTTATGGCATTTTGCCTGTGTTTCACCATGCTAACCTCTGTTACCTCTCCCAGGGCTTAGGAAACAGTCCCTCTGGATTGAAATATTAATGATCATAAGTACAACAGCAACCCCTCTGCTTTGCAAGTAATGCAATTCTAAGCCGAGGGGCAACAGTACCAATTATAACTATGGGAATCTTATATACTCTCCCAGTGGGATACACAGATGCGCTCACAGGGACTCAGCTGGGTTCTGATACTTGTAACTTGATGCTTCCTTGTGCTTTGGTGCTTTGAGACTCCATAAGAGAAAAATGATTCTAGCAAGGAGATTTGGTTGGTGAGGGAGAACCACTCACAACTGCTGAGCTAGCTGCCTAAGAAATTGCCAGTAGGAACATGGGAGGGCCTCCTCACCTCGCCTTTTAACACTCAATTGTGGAGATGAGGGAAGCCTGTATAAGTCCCTCTCTCCCTCTCTCAATTTGTTCTCATTCCTCTGGGCTGATTTTGGTAATTAGCATGATGTACCAGGGAATGTAGTCATAGATTTTATTTTCTGTTCAACTGCCATCTGAGATTCAGGCCTTCTGTGCCTGGAGACATCGGCCCCAGGGTGAAAACAAATGAGCCAAGTTTATAAAATGGTTTGGGTCACATGGTGTAGGGAGCCTGTTGGCAGAAACAGATCCTTGGACTGAATCTTTTGAGGCTGACTTTTCTGCTAGACTACCCCCGAACTCCAGGCTGGCAGTCAAAAGCTTTAGACTATTAGAGGGCATAATCAGGTCTTGTAAAGGTCCATGAGTTCTCAACAGGAAGAGAGGAGGGGAAAAATGTAGAGCAGAGTGCCAGGCAAGGAAGAATTGAGGTCTTTACATAAAAAAAGAGTTGCACTCAAAATAAAACCACAGAAAATGCAAAACCAAAAATAATTGTCAAGAAACAGCAAAACAAAACAATATGTGATTAAGTGACCAAATGAGAGTGACAGATGACACTTAGCATATTGATACCTACAGTGTTGTAAGGGCTTGATATATTGACTTAGGATCTCTATTCCCCTTTGAGGAAGGGAATATTATTATACCCACTTTATTTTTTTTAAAGATTTATTTATGCATACAAGAGCTGGGGCACAGGCCAGAGATGCAGGGAGTGAGAGGATTCACCAGGAACAGAGCGGGGAGCAGACCAGGCAGACTGACTGAAATACACTGCTGCGGGGAGCAGCGGGTGAGACAGGAGAGGTCCACTTCACCATGTGGGTAGCTCCGTGGGTGGCTGGGGATTGAACTCGTGCTGCAGAGGCTGCAGATTGCTTTGTAGTGCGGTGCTTAATCCCTTATGCCACCAGGGAGGCCCTATTATACCCACTTTACAGATAAAGGACCAGAAGCACAGAAAAATTTAAATATCTTCCTCAAGTTCAACATTATTTTCTCAACCATTATACTTCAACTTTCTCCTAAGACTTACAAGAGCCTTTCTAAGAAAAGTTTAGAGCAATAGATGGAAAAGACTGGTCCTCAAAAACTGAGATAGGTAGATGAATCATGTTAACAAATCATCATGTAGCAAAAGGGATGCTGCACAAAAGGGGACCCTGTAAAATCATGGATTTTAGTACTTGGCTCATTTTCATAAAGTAATTCCTTTGCTTCCATAACTTTGGATTCCACTACTGAGGACGGTGGCATCTGAGGGTCCTTGGTGTTTCTTGATTAAAGAGTTTCATGAAGCGGGCTCAGGAAAATTGGATAGCCGGACTAAGCAGTAAAGCAGTAGGTTTTGAAGGTTTTTTCCTTTTGGGGTGGAGAGGGGTCCCTCTTAATTATGCATACCCTGAACCAATCACCAATTACTCCTCCTATTTCTGAACTTCCCCTCTCTCTGTCTTTTTGAGTGTGTGTGTGTGTGTGTGTGTGTGTGTGTGTGTGAGAGAGAGAGAGAGAGAGAGAGAGAGAGAGAGAGAGAGAGAAACTGTAGTTAAAAGACTTCCCAGGCCTCCCAGATCTGCCAGACCTTATTTCGTCCTTGAAACAAAGCTGTAGCCCCAGCTGGGCTGTGGGATTGCAGAAATGCAGCTGTGCTTCTCTGGGGCAATGTGTGAGAGCCTTTTTCTACCCTTAACACAACAATGAATACAGTAAAATCAGGTTTTCCTATTTTTTTTTCTCAGCCATCAGTTTCTGAAATGTGATTTTTATGGTTACTCTTTAATAATTGGGGTTTGGGGCTCTTGAGGAATGTTAAAGAAAATTTAAACCCAATTTAAAATATTATTGGAATAATATTAGGATAGTCATTTAATATAATTGGGAGTGCTCATGGTTTACAAACAGTATGTCTGGTACAAACACAATTTTATTTGAAAATCTATATGCGTATGTGCATATGCTGTAAAAGACTTTAAAGATACACCTCCAGTTTCTCTGGGTGAGAACTTGAAAGGCTTACATATATTTTTAACTCTTTTGAATTTGCTAGTTTTAAAAATGACATGAATTACCTCTTTAAGTAAAAAAGATCCTATTAAAAGTGAAAACACAGTTCCAGTATCATGTTTTAGAAATAGCTCCAGTAGATACTTAAGCAAGTTATGAACCCTAACCACTCAGCATACATCTCTTTTTTATTTGAATTAAATCTTTTGACTTTAAAAGCCAGATAGAACATTGACTTCCAAAATAAGACTAGTCAAGCTTCAGAAGGTCAAAATGTAAACAATTCTCTATCATACATTGCAAAGAAAACAGTAAGCTCCCATTCTAAACTCTCTGAAGTCATTGAGAATTTTTTTTTTTTTTGCTGCCTTTTTAGTGTACTTATGGGAAGGAAACCAATGTGTATTAAAAAGAGAAGAAACTAGGGGCCTCGCCTGTGGCGCAGCGGTTGAGCACTGGGTTGCAAAGCTGCCTGCAGCTCTGAAGCGCTGGTTCGATCCCCAGTGCCGGTTCGATCCCCGGCCGCCCACGAGGGTCCCACATGGCGCGCAGACCTCCTCTGCCGCCCACTGCTCCCCTCAGCAGTGTGTTTCATCAGTCTGCCTGTTCTGCTGTCCACTCTGGCTCTGGTGAATTCTCTCACCCTCCCCTGCTTCTGATTGTACCCCAGTGCTTGTATAAATAAATCTTAAAAAAAAAGAGAGAGAGAGAGAAGAAACTATATCTCCAGGTGAAAATCAGCTTTATTTTATGTAGTTCTATTTAGCTATTGGATCTGCCTTTTCTGAACTCTTGGAGAGTGCCCACTATCAGGAATTCACATACCTGTGCTCCTGGTTAGCTTCCAGAATGGACAATGGGATTGCAGTAGAGCATCTGAAAACCGAAAAGCCAAACTTATGAAGTGTAATTTGTTGCTGTTATCATTTTCATTGCTGGCATAAGAGGAGAAGGAAGCAAAATGGACTGAGATGAGACTCTAAGAAGCACTTTCTGATGACTAACAATAAGGCATGAGAACCATGGAGATGCTGGAAGAAGACTGGTAAAGGGAAGAGATTTCAAGAGATGTGACAGTGCCTTGGGGTGATTCTGGCTCAGGAGAGGGTTGCCCTCTTGGAAATTTCTGCCCTTCTGCATCTCTTTACCTGGAATTCAAAGTCACTGTGCTCTCCTAGCAACAAACAGACATTTCTTAGGGGTGCTGCTTATCCTGTCCTGATTAACTGGCCAGCCCAAAATATAAGCCCTGGAGAGGACTTAGTTAAAAAATGAGGGGCAACTGAAATTAAATCAGCAAAACAAACAGCTACAAAACAAATGAATAAGTGATGCTTCTTCTGTTGGGTAATGCCAGAACTGCTTACTGCCAGTCAGAATTTGTGCAACAGATAGGGGAAATGTCAATTTTGGTTTGATTGCATGGTATTGAGGCCCCTCCCCCGCCCCCTTATCTTCCCTATGGCATCCAGAGCATATAGATTTCTCCTTTACTTTGTTCCTAACAGTTTGAGCCTTGGACAAGACTATTAATAACATTTCCAAACACTTTCTCTGATGGGGTAGTCCTTCCTTGTTCATTGTCAGCTCTTCTTCCTAATCTCTTTTAGCAAAAACAGATTAATGCCAACTGCAAAAAATAATAAAAAATATTTAAACCAGTGTAGCAATAAATTAATTTTATGCCTATTTAAAATGGTCCTATTAATAAAAATAGAACTCCTCTGGTGCTTGAGAATGAATGTACAGAAGATGTGACTGACCTGGCTTTCTGCTCAGGATGTGACATTGCTCACAGCTCTCCCCAACTGCTGCCAGAGGCTGCGTCAGTCATTGGTTATGGGTGCTTAACAGCCATCTGGAAGGAAAGTTGGCATCACCTAGTTGAAGGCATAGCTGGAATTGAGGGATTGTAGCTTCCATCTCAGTTAGTAAACACTGTAGCTTCCCCGCTGGATTGAATGTTTACTCCAAATTCCTGATGGGAGGAGAAAAATCAAGAAGGAGGTGAAAGCATAAATACCATCTCAGTGCTTTGCTGAGAGGGAATTCATTAAAGAAGGATATTTTTCTTTTATTCCAGAACTCAATCCAGGTGAAGTGTTAGCTATTCTATTTCTTAATCTTATTAGGTAGAGCTAGTCCATTGATCCTCCTGCTGAGAAAGAGTGTGCAGCCTGTGCTCTTTAGAAACCAGGGGGAGGGCCTTCCCTGGTGGGCAGCAGTTAAGTGCTGGGCTGCAAAGCTGCCCACAGCCTCTGCAGCGCTGGTTCGATCCCTGGCCCCCAGCAAGGGTCCCACATGGCGTGACAGACCTCTCCTACTGCGCCCACTGCTCCCCTCAGCAGTGTGTTTCGTCAGTCTGCCTGTTCTGTTCCCTGCTCTGACTCTGGTGAATTCTCTCACCCTCCCATGCTTCTGACTGTACACAGTTCTTGTATAAATATATAAATAAATCTTTAAAGAAAAGAAAAAAAAAAGGAAAGAAACCAAGGGGAAATAAATGAGGGAGAGGAGGCATAGTATTATTTTGTTCTTTGTTTACTGGACTCTTCAGTTACCAGTACCAGAAGCCAGGGGAAGTCATTCTACTGAATCTTCTATTATTTGCTGCAATGTGTCCTCTCAGGAAGAGGACTTCAAGTGCCCCCTGAAACTTTGGATCAGAGGTAGCAAGCAGTAGAGATAAAATAGGAAACTTTTGTTCAGAACTCTTTCTAGTCTGCTCACCCCTGGCTTATAAAATGATACCTCAAAGCAGATGTAACCTAGTGTATTTTTTTTTTCATGATTATTCTTGTAGTTTTCAGGGTCATTCTCAGAAACCTGGAGAGTGAAGATGGATAGATTCCAGCCCACTGTCACCATGGGGGGGTTCCTTTCAAAACAAGCAAAATGTGCTTTTGCTGTCATCAGAGAGTTCATTTCTTCTCTCTCAAGAGTATTTCCCGGGAAAATGGCTAGAACGAATTTGTCTTATTCCCATCTTTTAAGCACGCATTTGACATAGGAACATGCCATTTTCAAGTCCAAAACACCGAGATGGGCATAAGCCATTCAAAAAAAAAAAAAATTGAAATTCAGAGATTTGTTGCTTAAATCTGATTAAAAATCTCTGGAAAAACGGGTGTGTTTAGGTTCTCCCACCACAGATTTTGCAAAAAAAAAAAGGCTGATGTTATCTCTGGGCTCACTGTTTCATTTACCAATGTTTTGGAAAAAACTACTTTACAGTAGGTTTAGATTTCTAAGGTTGTAGGTTAGTAAATTGTAGGGGCACAATTAAAGTAACAAAACTGTCCTTTTTGTTCAGTCTGCTCCTATTTCACTAGAGTGCACCCCCTTCTTGAATTAAGGACTAAGAGTTCCTTGTGTGTTTTCAAATGCCAACAATTTCCTTGGAATTTCCTCTGACTTTGATCAAGCCTAACTAGGTGGGGCAATGACAGATAAGGCCTCCACTGGCAAGAGAACTCAGTCTTTGGCTCCTCGTCCACTTTGGTTTCCAGGGAAACACAACATTGTTTTCTGAGTATCCCACAGACACCAACAAAAGAGCTTTCATCTCTCCAGTTCATTGGCATCATCTCTCCTCTTGATGAGTATATGGAACCCTTGGAAGTATTTTGATGTGACTGCACTGTGATTCCCTATCTTGTATCATGTACTATAAGATTGTTACTAAAACTTTCTTAACTAAAATTGTACAGATAGAGACCATTATTATCAGACTGTTTCAAGCAAAAGGGTATTTTTAAAGAGACACATGGCCTGGAATTTCTGTGGGAATATTGTGAGAAATCGGGGCCTCCCTGCTGGCTAGCTGACTCCTTTGTCTCTCTCACATAGAGACATCTCTGATGGAAGGTTTGCTTTTCTTTTTCTCCCAACTATACCTTTCTATGAACCAATTTTATTTATTTATAGTTTGGCACTGTTCCTTCATTGTTTTAACTTACTCCAAGTCTTATGGTTCCAACTAGAAATATGATTTTAGCTCTCTCAAATAACTATTCCAAGTCTTTTGGGTTTTCCAGAAACCATTTCCTGAGAA
Source organism: Talpa occidentalis (assembly GCF_014898055.3). NCBI lineage: Eukaryota > Metazoa > Chordata > Mammalia > Eulipotyphla > Talpidae > Talpa > Talpa occidentalis. The sequence continues at coordinate 89,405,962 of NW_026555331.1, forward strand.
GCCCTGTTTGATTTTAACAAACAGGTCTTTCCGTAGGCCAATTGCTAGGTTTGAATTATTTGCCTTTGGTCTCTCACAGGGATCTTAAATTAAATACTGTGCTAGAGAATTGTGAGGGGGACATTTCTCTATGGAAAAGGCTGCAGGCAGGATCTTCAATGACTGACACTTGTGTGCTTGATAGGCCATTCTTATAATGGGGCTATTTCTACAGGATTACTATTAGTATACATGTAGTTAAATATAAAGGAGGCAGGGTTTTATTATAACAATTTCATTTTATTCTAGCTCAAGGAATTTTATTTGCATTATATCTTGGAAGACTCTTCAGGAAAAAAAGGTGAAATTATGAAACAAGATATTGAAATTTTGTGATTTGCAACATATTTTTTTCAAACTCTATTCTCTTTGTCTGGAACATTCAGTGGCACTGAACTGAAGACAATATGTTTTGTTTGAACGCTACATAAATGGTAGTTTTCATAATACATCTAAATATAGGCTCAATTTAAATAGAATGATCTTTTGGTGTTGCTGAGGCATGATTTCATTGGACTAATTTCAATTGTGTACATTTTTTAAATGTAGCACTTAACAAAATCATAGATAGTTTGAGCTGGGAGTGACTTTACAATATCTGGTCCAATATTTTCATGCTTATGGGAAAGATTTGTCCAAAAACAAGTAATTAGTATGGATTGGGAAATTAGGAACTAAGTTTACTGACTGGTAGGGTGAGATTTATCCAATACCACATTCTATTCCAAGGATGGAAATATATGACTTTAAAATTGATATTTACCACTAGACCTCTAAATGCAGGTGAATAGAAGACAGCAGATTATGTAGATATTTACTAGTAGAGAACTCTATTACCTGTAACTGGCTCTGATCCAAGATGCTAGACTTTAATTTCCTCAAATGCTTTTAGCATTTAAAATTTCTCTTGGATATTTCTCTTTGATACTGAATTTCCTTTTCCTATGAATAGGCAAACAAGAAATAATATTGTACTTTCATTAGCTGCATTTTCCTTTCCGATGCTATGAATTTCCTTATCTAATGCTCTATGCAAGTGTTTCAGATAATAAGTTTTTGCTCAGTGCCCAGAAAAACAGCTTATTATGTAGATCCATAAAAAAAGCTATATTTTGTAAGGTAGACTATGTTAATGCAAAGGGGAAGTTTTTAAAATTTTATTGAAGTTTTTTTCACAGTGTGGCACTTTTTTTTTTTTTTGGTGTAGATCTTTAAACTTGATGTTTTGGTCAAACAGTAGTCATCAAATACCTCTTCCATAATGCATAAAAGAAAGTTCACTTTTTTAGTAAAACTCTAGTTTTAGCAGTTTATGGAATCAGAGCCAAAATATTCTGTGAGGAATCAAATACCTTCTTGATACTGAAGGCCTATGTCAGCTATAGTTTGATGAAGAACTTTTTTATTTATCCTGATATGGATAATAATTTCTAAGATGAGAGAACTTTATCTTTTCCAAGCCAACACTGAATTCGAAGTTTGACATCTTTGTGTTCATACCACAACCCATTTGCTGAGCATCCTGCCAAGGGACTAGTAATAACAATTCCAATTTACAAATGCAAAAAAGATGATGGAATTACAAAAAAAAATTATAAAAATTCTTAAAATACTGGCCTTGAACATGGAAATCAAAACAATTTGGGTAAAGTTCAGTGGTACACAGAGTAATTAATGGATCCGGCTGACAATTCTTGAACTCAAATTTGGGGCCACTGGACAATATGCACATTGTAATTGGTGCCATAGGATATATATATATATATATAGTGTCATTTATGAAGGTTTCTGCCAAAAACAATTAAACCTGAATTTAATTAAGCCCCTAGACATAGCTACCAGTTTTTCAACAAATAAGTGACATGACAGAAACAAAAAAAAGGGAGGGGGAGTCATTATAGATGAAAAGAAAAAAAATACATAATAATCATGTAATAGGTAAACATTACTAGGATCTTAATTCAAATGCCTGATATCAATGAGATTACCTTAAAATCAAGGGAAATTGAAAATAGGCTGATACTGGATTATATTAAGGAATATTTAACTTTTTTAAGTGTGATAGTTGTGGCTATTTTAATATTGGAGAGGTATACTCATTAATTAACAGGTTATATGATATTAAATTTGGAACTTTAAAGTAATTTAGTGATAAATAAAATGTGGTAGAGTAAATAAATTAACAATGATGTTAATGTTGATAGTTTTTGAATCTGGTGATGGATCCATAGGAGATTATTATGCTCCTGTCTCCATTTTTGTGTGTTTCAATTTTTTGAGAAACTACCAGATATACCTAAAGAGAGCTTTATTGTCTTCCTAGAATGTGCAAGACTTTTAATACCAGAATTCTGATTTTACTTGATAAGAAAGAGATATTCTTCATATCCCCACTGTTTTGAACACTGAAGGCTGGCAACTTCTCTCTTAGGGATGACCTGGTTTAGGTACTAATTTTCTGTTACTGGTCATGTGTCCATGGGCACTAACCTCTATGAGTTATAGAGTTGGCATCTGTATTATGAAAATAATAGTAGCCATAATACTTAGTTGTAATGAGTTTTAAATATCACAATGTGTGTGATAAACTTGGTATGACTCCCTGTGTGTGTTCACTCCTCAATAAATGGAGTTACTATCTTTTCTTCATTGAAAAAATATCAGGTAAGTGTCAGTATGTATCAGACTTGTGTTAATTCCAGGGACTTTATGGAGGAACAGATGTGCAAACTGCCTGTAAATAGTTCTTGATTTATTGAAAAAAATTGAGTTATAGTTTGAGTTATAGTTCAATCTGTTCACTGAAATGAGATAAGATCATAAGGATAGTCTTGTATGATGGTCAAGGTGATAGACTCTGATGTATCAGACTGGACTTGAAACGTGACATTGGCAGGTGACACTGACTCTGACAAACAAGCTCTGCGATCCTGGCCAGATGTCACCATCTTCTATCTTAGTTCATAATCTGTAAAATGGGGAGATAAATGAGGTTATTATGGGGTTTACACATAAAAATCATACAACAATACTTAGTATGTATCCTATTGTCATCAGTGCATGTACAAAGTGCCATGTGAAGCTACTCAGTTGTGGCAGGTACAGGTAATCATATTGTTCTGGGGACTGGTGCTGAGAGAAAGATAGAAAGTTTCATAGAGAAAGTGTGACATTAGAGTTTCACCTGGAAGGAGCTACGGTAAAGAAGATCCTCAAAGGGCATTTTTGGCAAAAGGACCTGCAATATACAAAAAGTTGGAGGTGGGAGAAGAGAGTTCGAGGAGTAGGAAGCAGTGTCGTAGACTTGAGTTCAGAATGTAAGTCCATGTGACGGATATTGGTAGTTTATCGAAGGCAGCAGGAGTCAAAAGAAAATTATATCCAGATGAATTAACAGCAATGTGATGAAACCCTAGACCCTTGCTATTCAAAATGTAACTTCTGGACCAGCAGTATTAGTATCACTAAAGAAGTGGTTAGAAATAGTAACCCCACTTACAGTAACAAACTTGAAATTTAACAAGATCCACTAGTGAGCCTTGAGCACATTAAAATTTGAAAAACATTTGTCTGGAGACAACCCGCATGGGTTCTGGGTTAAAGTAGAGACAGTGAGGATGGGAAGGAGAGAATGAAGACTAATAACATATTTAAGAGATGAAGCAAAAGATCTGACTGATAAGGCATGGGGATCGAAAAGGTAGTGGGTGAGGAGAATGCATTGAGAAGAAACTGTGATTTTTCTTCTTAGGATTTCTTTGAGGAAGAAATGAAAGGAAGAAACTTTGAGGAAGAAACTTTGAGGGGAGCAAAGTGAGAAAAAATTCCTTTTTAAAAAAATATATTATTTATTTATTTATACAAGCACGGGGTGCAGTAAGAAGCGTGGGAGGGTGAGAGAATTCACCAGAGCCAGAGTGGGAGCAGAACAGGCAGACTGATGAAATACACTGCTGAGGGGAGCAGCAGGTGCAGCAGGAGAGGTCTGCACACCATGTGGGGCCCTCGCTGGCGGCCAGGGATCGAATTGGTGCTGCAGAGGCTGTGGGCAGCTTCGCAGCCCAGCGTTCAACCGCTGCACCACCAGGGAAGGCCTGAGAAAAAATTCCTTTTATGGAATGTTGATTTTAAGCAGTCTATCGGGTATAGAAAATTCATTAAAAAAGGACCAAGGAGAGGGGCGGAGCAACATGGCGGCGAGGAGACGCTGCGAGTAAGATCTCCCATTAAAAAAAAGTGAATAGGGAGGAAAAGCGGCAGGTCCCAGTGAGAACTGGGACACGGAAGATAAACGGGTGACGCCAGCGAACTGCCCGAAGAAGAAAGTGGCCATAAAAGAGGACTAGAAGGGAGGGAAGCACAGAACCCTGCTCCCCTCCCCCGCCCACAGAGGCGGCACTCTCCGACCCCGCAGAGAGGAGGAAACAACAAACCAAAACGGCCCACAAGAACAAACGAGGCAGCAAGCGGGACTGGGAGCGGAAAGGAACTATTGCAGCCACCACACCCCGTGCACGGGAGCTGAGGCGAACCCTGCAGGATCCGCCGCGGCGGTGAGCGAACGGCTCCGGGCGCCATTAGAGAAGAACAAAGACTCCAGGAGACGCGCACACAGCCCGGGCTGCCGGTAAGCTGGCGCGGAAACGCGGCGCGCTCGGGGAGCTTGAAAAGCAAGTGCAGACCTGGATCGCGGCTGCCCAGGTCCCCGCGCCTGCGACCTAGGCTTGCGGGGAGACGCACGGAGGTCCTCACTGAGGTGAAGGTCCCTCCCTGAGTGAGCAGGAACCAGGCGTCCAGGCACGGGAGCCGGTGCAAAAGGCGCCATTCCCGCGCCACTGAACTGGGCTACAGCCCGCGTCCTGGAACTGAGGGCTTTGAACTGAGACCCGGGGCACGAAAATTCGGGGCGTGGTTTCTCCACGACGGTGGGGCACAAGGCAGACACAGCACCCCAAAGCTGTTGAGGTGTACCCTACCATTCCCGCTCTGTTCTCTGTCCCACGGGGTGGGGGGAGGCGAAAAACAGCCCCCCAAGGCCAATAGGAGAGATCTCTGGCGCCACCTAGCGACCAGGAAAAAAAAAAGTCACTAACACCCTATAAAACAGGACATTCTTAAGACTGCTTGAAAAGGGCAGAAGGTTTCTGGAGGACCCAGTGGCCAGCCGGGAAGTTATTCCACGCCAGGCCCCTTCCGACCAGCAGTCTGAGCCCACAGAGGGAGCAGGCACCCACGTCCGGGGCAGACCGGGGGCGCAGAAGAGTGTGCCTGAAACCGGAGGCGCAGGGACTGCATCCCGCTTCGCCATTTGAGAACAGGGACATTTCTTCAGTAAAAACTGCCTAAAACCAGCAGAAAGCTCCCCCAGAAGACAGAGATGGCTCCTGGAAGAGCCAGAGGGGAGCGGAGAAGTTCACCCAAGATGTCAGTCAGTCCGAGCAACACAGTATCCCAACGCATACGACAAATTAGAAAACAGACAGTAGGGAGTAGAAGAACCACACGCAACCTAACAACTCCTCAGGAAAGAAGCACACCACAAAAAGAAAACCACTCCCCAGATTGCAACGACAGCAACTTGGAAGAACTTCTGAGCCTTCCAGAAAGAGAATTTAAAATTGCCATGATTAAAAAAGTGATAGATCAGAAGAAGGAAATTGAGTCCCTAAAGAGGGAAGTAAGAGAAATGCAGGAGATCAAAGAATTAATGGAGGAACTAAAGAACTCTGGGAAAAGCAATGAAAGCAAATAGATGAAATGGAAGAACGAATAAGTAATCTTGAAGACACAGAAATAAAAAGAACCAAAACAGAAAAGGAAAGAGAAGTACGAAGGAAAAAGAATGAAGAAAGACTTCGGGAACTATCTGACTCCATGAGGAAAGGAAATATAAGAGTTATAGGAATTCCAGAAGGAGAGGAGAGAGATGTAGGAACAGAGAAAATATTCATGGATATAATTGAAGAGAACTTCCCAAATGAGAAGAAGGAGCTGAAAATTGATATACAAGAAGCAAGAAGAACACCAAACTTCCACGACGAAAGGAAAAACACAGCAAGACACATAATAGTAAAGCTCCCAAGAATCCAGGACAAGAAAAAAATGAAGCTGAGCGAGAGGGAAGAAACAGATAACATTCAAAGAAAACCAATCAGGCTGACATCAGACTTCTCTGAAGAAACACTACGGGCAAGGAGAGAGTGGAGGGACATAGTCAACAGACTCCAAGAAAACAGATGCCAACCAAGAATACTCTATCCCGCAAAGCTCTCTTTCCTCCATGAAGAAAGAATATGGACCTTCCCAGACAAAGAGAAACTCCAGAATTTCATTGCGACTAAACCCCACTCCAAAAAATACTACAAGGAATCCTAAAGCCAGAACCTCAGAGGGACGAATAACAGCGAAAGAAGACCAAAAAAAAAAAACAAAGTTATTAAAAGAATAAATAAATAAAATCAAAGGAAAGACAAACATAATGGCAAATACAGATGCTAACATATCAATATTAACTCTAAATGTAAATGGACTAAACTCTTCAATAAAAAGACACAGAGTTGCAGCCTGGATTAAGAAACAAAACCCAACCTTTTGCTGTCTCCAGGAAACACATTTAGCTACAAAAGATAAAAATAGGCTCAAAGTCAAAGGATGGAAAACAATCCAAAAAACAATCCAAAAAAGAAAGCAGGAACAGCTATACTTATATCAGATAAAACAGACTTCAAACTCAAAAAAATAAAAAGAGACCCCAATGGTCACTACATTATGATTAAGGGGACAATACTTCAAGAAGAAATAACACTCATTAACATATACTCACCAAACGAAAGAGCACCAAAATATATCAGACAACTGTTGTCCTCTCTGAAAACAGACATCAGAGAAAACACATATGTAGTGGGAGACTTCACACACACACTATCAACAATGGATAGATCAACAGACAAAAAATAAGTAAAGAAACTAAAGCTCTAAATAAGGACCTAGAGCATTTGGGCTTAACAGACATCTATAGAACACTAACCCAAAAAAAACGGAGTACACATTTTTCTCAAGCGCACACGGATCATTCTCCAGGATCGATCACATACTGGGGCACAAGAAAAACATCAACAGATACACCAAGATTGAAATCATACCAACCATCTTTTCTGACCCAAAGGCATCAAACTAGAAATAAATCATAAAAAGAAGGCAAGGAACTATCCTACCTCATGGAGATTAAAAGCCACACTACTGGAAGACCACTGGACTAACGAGGAGATCAAAGAAGAAATTTAAAAATTCTTTGAATTGAATGACAAGGAGGACACCAATATCCTAAATGTATGGGATGCAGCAAAAGCAGTAATAAGAGGAAAATATATAGCAATAGAAGCTCACATCAAAAAACAAGAAAGAACTCAAAGAAACAACCTAATCTCGAAGCTCAAAGATCTAGAAAAAGAACAACAAAAAAACCCCAGAACCAGTAGAAGAAAAGAAATAATAAAAACCAAAGCAGAAATAAATAAATGAAATTGAAACTAAAAAAAACAATCCAAAAAGATCAATGAAACCAAGAGCTGGTTCTTTGAAAAAATAAATAAAATAGACAAACCCCTAGCCAGGCTCACAAAGGAAAAAAGGGAGAAGACAAAGAAAGCACAATACACATAATCTAATGAAAGAGGAGAAATCACAACGGACACAGCAGAAATCAAAAGAATAATCAGTAACTACTATGAACAGTTATATGGAAACAAGTTCAACAATCTAGAGGAGATGGACAAATTCCTACAACTCTACAATCACACAAAGCTAGATAAAGAAGAAATAGAACACCTAAACAGACCAATTACAAGCAGCAAAATTGAAATGGTAATTAAAAACCTCCCCAAAAACAAAAGCCCAGGACCTGATGGATTTACAAATGAATTCTACCAAACATTCAGAGACGAATTAGTGCCTATCCTTCACAAACTCTTCCAAAAAATTGAGAAGGAAGGGACAATACCAAACATGTTCTATGAAGCCAATATTACACTAATACCAAAACCGAATAAGGACAACACAAAAAAAGGAAAACTATAGGCCAATCTCCCTAATGAACACTGATGCAAAAATCCTCAATAAAATTTTAGCTATCAGAATCCAACAATGTATCCATAAGATAATTCACCACGACCAAGTTGGATTCATTCCAGGGGCACAAGGATGGTTAACATCCGAAAATCAATCAACGTTATCCAACACATCAACAAAAAGAAATATAAAAACCATATGATAATATCAATAGATGCTGAGAAAGCTTTCGACAAAGTGCAACACCCATTCATGATAAAAGCCCTTGAAATTATTGGGATACAAGGAACATACCTCAACATCATAAAGGCCATCTATGACAAGCCAACAGCCAGTATCATTCTCAATGGTGAAAAGCTGAAAGCAATTCCATTAAGATCTGGAACAAGACAAGGATGTCCACTCTCACCACTGCTTTTCAATATAATACTGGAAGTCCTAGCCAGAGCAATAAGACAAGAGAAAGACATCCAAGAATCCACATAGGAAAAGAAGAAGTCAAACTATCACTATTTGCAGATGATATGATAATATACATAGAGAACCCCAAAATCTCCACAGAAAAACTAATTCAACTCATCAATCAATTCAGTAAAGTGGCAGGATACAAAATCAACACGCAAAAGTCAGTAGCCTTCCTATACACAAACAATAAATCTGAAGAAGAAGAAATCAAAAAAACCACCCCTTTTATTATCGAAACAAAAAAATCAAATATTTGGGAATAAATCTAACAAAAGAGGTAAAGGACCTATACAAAGAAAACTATAAAACACTGTTAAAAGAAATAGAAGAAGACACAAAGAAATGGAAAGACATCCCCTGCTCATGGATTGGAAGAATAAACATTATTAAAATGGCCATCCTACCAAAGCAATATACAGATTCAATGCTATTCCAATGAAAATCTCAATGGCATTCTTCAAAGAAATAGAACAATTATTGATGAAATTCATATGGAATCACCACCAAAAACCCGAATAGCCAAAGCTCTACTGAAAAAAAAAAAAAGAAGGAAATGGAGGCATCACATTCCCAGACTTCAAACTATACTACAAAGCCATAATCATCAAAACTGCATGGTTATGGAACAAGAACAGACATACAGACCAATGGAATCGAATAGAAAATCCAGAAATAAACCCACAGATTTATGGTCAACTAATCTTTGACAAAGGAGCGAAGACTATGCATTGGAGCAAAGAAAGTTTGTTCAATAAATGGTGCTGGGAAAACTGGGTCGCTACATGCAAAAGAATGAAGCTTGACCACTACCTCACACCATACACAAAAATCAACTCAAAATGGATTAAAGAACTAGACATAAGACCTGAAACCATAAAATACATAGAAGGAAATATAGGCGAAACACTACGGGATTTGCACATCAAAGACATCTTTACAGACACATCACCCAAAGCAGTGATAGTGAAGAGAAAGATAAACAGCTGGGACTACATCAAATTAAAGAGCTTCTGCACAGCAAAAGAGACAATAACAAAAAAAGAGAAAACCCCACCAACTGGGAGAACATTTTTGCACCCAACACTAATGATAAAGGACTGATCACAAAAATCTGCAAAGAGCTGATGAGACTCAGCAACAACAAAGAAAATAATCCAGTCAAAAAATGGGCAGAAGAGCTAAAAAGAAACTTCTCTGAAGAGGAAATGCAAATGGCCAACAGACATATGAAAAAATGTTCAACATCACTTGTAATCAGGGAAATGCAAATCAAAACTACCATGAGATACCATCTCACACCAGTGAGAATGGCACATATTAAAAAAACTAGCAACAACAAATGTTGGCGAGGATGTGGAGAAAAAGGAACTCTTGTGCACTGTTGGTGGGAGTGCAAACTGGTCCAACCACTATGGAGAGCTGTGTGGAGATTTCTGGACCTACTAAACATAGAGCTTCCATATGATCCAGCAATTCCACTCCAGGTATTTACCCAAAGGACACAGAAACATCAATTCCAAAAGAGCACCTGCACTCCTATGTTTATAGCAGCACTGTTTACAATAGCTAAGCTTTGGAAACAACCCAAATGCCCAAAAATAGATGACTGGATCAAGAAGATGTGGTACATATATACCATGGAATATTACTCAGCATTCAAAAAGATAAACACATGCAATTTGCAGCAACACAGGATGCACTGGAAGGGATCATGCTCAGCGAAATAAGCCAAAAAGAAAAAGAAAAATACCGGATGGTCTCACTCATACTCTTAGCAGGAATCTAGAAAACTTAAATAAGGGACCAGGAAAATGAATATAAGAAAGTGAAAATCAAAATCAACAAAAAACTATGAACCAGAGACACTTTTTGGGGGGTGGGGGGCGGGAGGGGAAGGATTGGGGTCAGAATGGGGCGTTTGCAATTGTATGGGGGAATATAAAAATAAAATTTAATATTTAAAAAAAATATTAAAAATATAAATAAAAATATTTTTTAAAAAAAGGAAAAAAAAAAAAAAAAAGGACCAAGGAAAAAGGTGTCACATTATTAAGAAGAAAATCTAAAGATGGTGTTTATCTTACTGTCAGAAAAGAATCCTACAGTACAAGTGCTACATGTATACCCTCTGCTGTTCTGTAAAGGAACAAGGACAAATTAGAGTTGGTTTTCTTGTGGGCATGAAATACTTAAAGAAATTTTGAGCTTGGAAAGGCAAATATTTATTTCCTCTGTTAAGTATAAATGCACAAATATAAACTGTAATATAGAACAGAACTTGATAATTTGTATGCAATTCTCCTGTAAAGGCTTGGCAAGAATTCAGGCTCGAATTTGGAGAGGTTAGGGAGCCCTGCTGATTCCTTGGCATCAACATTGGCAGATTTTTTTTTAAAAAACTTGGTTTGGAAGGTTGTGGGAAGTTCAGATTATCTCAGTTCACTCTCTACTGAGTTTAAATGAAATGCTACTGAGGGGTAGGATTGAGAGATTATCTACCCAGATTATAGAATCTCTAAATATGCAATCACTCCTCCACCCAGAGCTGCCAAACTTCACAAGTAAAAATACAGGACAGCCAGTTAAATGTGACTTTCAGATAAAAAATGAACAAATTTTTAGTATAAAATATTATAGCAAATATTGTGAAGGCTATCTATATACTAAAAAAAAAAATCACTATCTGAAATTCAAATTAAGTGTCATGTAATTTATCTGGCATCTCCCTCCAATGCAATATACATATAATATAAATGTAAATATATGCACACACATATACACAAAAACACACAACTCAAGGAGTGTGTTTATATAATAACAAATTATAGCAAATGTATACCTACATGCACACACACACATATATATGTGTATATGTATACACACATACAATTGCACAGAATAGGCTTGTTGGGAGAATTATGTCATGATTTTTCTTCCTGTGCTTATGATAAAATTGCTGACTTATTTTTTAACCCCTGCAAACGTTTTAGCACCTTGTTCCATAATGTTAGCTTAGCATTTAGTGTGAAGAAAGTCTATAATTAGGGCATAAGTTTTCAAACAAATTGCAGATGTGGAGCTGCAAGGGTAGGATGCTTAGTTTGTAAAGGAGTCTCTGATGTTAAACAGATGTGTTTCTATTGAAAAGGCAAGGTTGAAAATAAAATTTTATTACAGGTGGCATATACTATATATACATGTACCTCTGCAGCTGGGTCTACTTTAAGAAATTATATGACATGGTTTATATTAGGTCTTTTTTTTTTTTCAGTTAAATTCAACAAATATATCAGGCATAAAGTGTAATTAAAAATAATTTGGGAGTACTATGGAAATATTTGGAAGTACTAAGGAATTAATTTCATCAAAGGGTATTTGACAAAGTTTCACAGAGAATGGCAAATAAGCATCTTCTTAAAATATGGGATTTAAAAAAAACCTTTTCAATGTGCTATTTTTTTCTGATTATTAAGGTAATACATGCAGGGATTTTATAAAGCAGAGGAGAGCTTATAAAACTAGCAGAAAATAATAACCCCAAATCCCAAGACTTAGAAATATTAATATTATGCTGATATATTTCTTTCACTATTTTTGTGGGTTTTTTTACATAGTTAGGATTGTATTATGTACATGACATTTTCTATCTTGCTGTTTAACTTAGCATGTCTTAAATGTTTTTCTTTCATTAAAAATTCTCCGTTAACATCATTTCAACAGCTAGCCAGTAATACATTTATGGATAAATAATGGTTTTTAATATAATCCTCTAAACTTTGGGTTCTTAGATAACTTCCAGATTTTCTTTTTTCTTTCTTGCATTTTTTTGGTGCTATTGTAATATATTCTTATTGTTCATTAAAAAAATCTATTGCTCTTATTATTTTTAAGATTCAGAAGTGAAATTATTTGATTAGGGTTATAAAATAGCATCAATATTTTTGATACACATATTATCAAACTGCCTTCTAAATAGTCTCACTTCATACCTGAGGGCTCTACAGAAGGGTAGTAGGGAGCACTGGGGGACAGAAGTGGGAAAATGACATATGTTGTCAGCAACAAGGAATAGTTGGATTTGTTTGGAGCATAAGGCAGGAATGATGGATAGGTAAAATCAGGCCAAAAGGCTAGTATAGAACCAGATTATGGAAGATCTCAAATGCCAAACTATTGCAAACAGCTGTCCTTCTGCAGGGAGTTGTGAGCCACAGAAGGTTTCTGAGTAGGAGAATGCCATGACTTTAGAACTTTCTTCCAGTTAATTATAGGTTATTAAATGTTTCTGAACTTTTGGATCATGCCCAAATAATATTTAAGGTCATCAGCTATCAAAATTTGAATGTCTAGAAATAAATTATGCCATTGGATCATCATGTTTAAAGATATCATTGACATTTACCTTATTGAACATAAATTGATTTTTACACACTTCTGTCAGGGACTGCATAAAGCACCTGGAAAGGTAGAAAGTACTAGGTCAACTCTATGTCATGGCAACCTTTTAATGTGTACTCCGGTGGTATATAGAACCACGGGTGTTATAAAGATTTATTGAGGATTTAAGATGTTTCTAGGACCTTCTTGTTTAATGATGTGCCCTGTAACCATTGCTGGCTCAGAGCAGGACTAGAAGAACAAAATAGCTATGAAAAAGTCGATTCAGTTACATATTGTCTCTTTGAAATCAGGATTCACCACACTCTTTCTCCAAGTGCTTTTGTTTCTCTGACACATTTGCAAAGAAAAGTTAAAGAAATGCATTACTCAAACATCCAGATTTATTTTACATCTTATAGGTAAAACTGGATGATTTTATTTTCTTCCATCACACAGATTCTTTCATGGAGCAGAGTCACATTAATATTACACAGTCTAGTCAATGGAGATTGCCTCTTTCTGAAGGAAAAAGATGGAGCCAGTTAACTTACTTCATCTGAGTGCACATGAGTCTTTCACAAAGAGACTAAATGCTGTCTGGCTCTGACAATCACATGATTCTTACCCTGGGTTGTTTTCCTGGTATCGTCCTGTCACGTACACTCTGGGCTGGGAGAAAGCAAGCTTCCAAATTTGGAATCTATTTAAACACTGAAAGTTCTGAGTTTCAAATTCAACTTGATCTTTTCAGCCTTTGGATTCTGTCTCCTGCTGTCATAACATCACTTCTCGATTCAAAGGGGAAAAAAAAAGAGATTCATAGCACCTCAAATAGAGCTTCTCTGCCATGGACATGCATCAAGTGTAAATGAATCAGAAAACTGCGCATTAACTTTTACTTGAAATAGATAAGACTTTAAAAAATAGGGATAAAATTGCACTGATGGTTTGAAATAGCTATTCAAGTATTTTATGGCACCAGCCACCAGACATGCTTGGCTAAGAGCAGGAGGCTCTTCTTCCACGTGGGACCTGTCACTGGAGACATCTTGTTAAATCTAAAATGTAAATAGCCTCACCCTCTTATACTACATTTGACTCTGATTTTAATGCTGTATCATTTAAGTGACAAAAAGTGCATTTCTGACTCGGCTTTCTAATTTTGTCATAAAACTTTGCCCAGAATGAGTTTTTGCTTAAAAGGCCAACCATTTAACACATTTTCTTTTGGCCAATTTAAAGCAAATAAATCAGGTCAGTTCTTTTTATGACACAAAAGGGAAAAATGATAAGTTTTCTTACTTCACACTTTTATTTTTAAATTTCTACAACTGAAATGTCTCTTCTTTCTTTCCTTTAAGTACAAGTTGACAGGTCATTAATCCATAATGTAGATTTTACCTCTGCATATTTTGGGAAGAAAATTCATTAAAATTCTTTTGTTTTATATGTGACTATCCTAATAGAAATTTGGAGTTCATGTTTAGAGCTTGTAAAAAATGAATAGAAAGCATAGAAATCTTTTTTGAAAAGAGTTGAAGTGCAAGAAATTACTTCTACCCATAGTTAATGTTGTCGCTCTTTTCTTGAATGTGTAGGGCTAACTTTCTGCAGGAAAAACACAAGTTCTGTAAGCTCCATATTTTCCATCTGAATATATTTAGCCACTCTCTTTATCTGGGTAGGTCATTTGCACTTAATTTTCTACAGTGCTTTCCTATATATTTTGAGAAGCACTGGATATTTTTTCCTTTAATTCTACCCAAAGGTGAGGCATTGGATAATCAATCTGCTTTTGTTTTTCAGGAAGCTGGCTCTTACCTGGGGAATGCTAGCCAGTAGTGGTTTCTATGTAGGCAGTTGAGAATGTTTCATTGATTCTGATGAATCTGTACTCTGTTGCCACATAATGTTTTCCCCTTATTTTCCTCTCTTCTGTTGAATGCTGGAAGGTCTTATAAATGGGGGGCCCAAAACCTGCCATAAACAAACTTACATTTGAAACCTTGAAAGATTTAAACATCCATAAAAGCATCCTAACTAAAATTGGAAATGGGGATATCCTCTTCCCCTTATTGTCCAAAAAAATTTCTCATTGTATTCTGGCCATGACTGTAATGCAAGAATTCATCAAGAGAGACAGTATGCTTTTGCTTCTTTTACTTATGTAAGTTCACCAAATTATTCTATAGCCAAAGCAACATTCTAGGGATACATTTTAAATCAGCATTTATTTAATCCACACATTCATAGCAAGCATCAGCTCCGTGTTGAGCTAAGGTTGGGCATAAGAAGCACAATAATGAGCTCATGGTCACTGTCTGTGCCCTTGGGTGTGGGAAATAAGGGAAAAACAAATCAACATTATACGATTTCTTCCACAGGGAGTAAAAACTCCAGTTGTGATAGAGCTACCAAGGAGATACATAGTGTAATAAAGTGTTTAATAAGAAGTAATTTCCATTGAGTCGCTCCTCGTGAGGAAGTGACTTCTAAGAAAGGATTTAATGATGGACATTCTAGACATGGTAGCCCACAGAAGAAAGTGGTTAAATATTATGTATTCTAAAACTGAAAGAAGGCCAGGTCACAGAATGTCAGGATGTGGTCTTGTCAGGTGAAGTGGGAGGGTTTTATTTGGACCAGATCATGCATAATTTGTAACTCATGTTAACAATTTTATCTTTACTCCATAGTCAAGATGTGAAAAAAAAAATATAGACAAGCTTTGAAAAGGGGAGACCGTTATAGATCTTTAAAAGATCAGTCTGGTCGTTAAAGGGGAGTACAGATTAATTAGAGTTATGTGTGTTGTGATGGTCTAGGGTCATACTAGCTGTGAGCATTGTGCATTGAGGGGGTGTTGATGGATAAGGGAGGTGAGGGGAGGGAGATATTTGGGAAAACTGCCAAGTTTGTGACTTTTTCCCTATGTGCATGGTGGTTGCTCTTCCTTGAAATACTGTCTTATTCTTGAGTTCATTAGCTCATAAACACCTATAGGGTCAGAGCTATGTTTCTGGAGTGAACTAATAAGCTTGAATATTAAAGTAATCAATTCTGGTCTGCAATGTTCCCTTCTTTCTTGGAATGGCCTTTGCTGTTTCATGGTCACAATTTATAAATATTTACTCATGTATTAAGAAGTTTCCTCAAAAAGAAGTGTCAAAGAAATGCAAATAATGTTATTATTAGAACTTTGAAATGATAATTATAGTAATAATTGTATTAGTCAAGAATTCTAGAAGCTCAAATTCCCCTCTGTATTGTTTAATATATTTGCATAGCATTCATGAGGATAAATAAATTATGAATTTCCAAAACAAAAATAATGCCAAAAAATGGACTTTGGCAGTTTCTAAACATGTCATCATTAATTATTTTTATGTAAAATCCATTAGGAAGGAAAATGTTTGGCTTCAGAAGCTTGAGAATTCCTCTAGAGGAACATTTTCTTTCCCATTATAACTAACTTCTCTTATCTACCTCTTTCCAAAACAAAGAGTTATAATCTTTACTGTGGTGACTGAGGAGTATGAGTGCATAGTCTCATTAATTGCTTCAGTATTCCTTCTGGTTTTTCCATTGCTAGCATCAGAAGGTATATAACATCCATTCCTTGGCCCACCCTTAGAGCTATCCATCCATTATTCCAGCTATAAAACCCTTTTAACATTTATTTTGAAGGATACTGAACATTTTTTCATATGCCTGTTGGCCAAGTGCATTTCCACTTTGGAGAGGTTTCTTTTTAGTTCTTCTGCCCATTTTTTGACTGGATTATTTACTTTGTTTTTGTTGAGTCCCATCAGCTCTTTGTAGATTTTTGTGATCAGTCCTTTATCATTAGTGTTGTGTGAAAAATTTTCTCCTAATAGGTAGAGTGGCTCTTTGTGTTGGTTACTGTCTCTTTTGCTGTACAGAAACTCTTTAATTTGATGTTCAACATCACTTGTAATCAGAGAAATGCAAATCAAAACTACCATGAGATACCATCTTACACCAGTGAGAAAGGCACATATTAAAAAAAACTAGCAACAACAATTGTTGGCGAGGATGTGGAGAAAAAGGAACTCTCCTACACTGCTGGTGGGAGTGCAAACTGGTCCAACCACTATGGAGAACTGTGTGGAGGTTCCTCAACCTGCTAAAAATGGAGCTTCTATATGATTCAGCAATTCCACTCCTAGGTATTTGCCCAAAGGACACAGAAACATTCATTCAAAAGGGCACGTGCACTCCTATGTTTATAGCAGCACTATTTACAATAGCTAAGCTTTGGAAACAATCCAAATGCCCAAAAATAGATGGCTAGATCAAGAAGATGTAGTACATATACACAATGGAATATTACTCAGCAATCAAAAAAGATAAAGTCATGCAATTTGCAGCAGCATGGATGGAGCTGGAATTGATCATGCTCAGCGAAATAAGCCAGAAAGAAAAAAAAAAATACCAGATGGTCTCACTCATAGTAGGAATTTAGAAAACCTAAATAAGGGACCAGGAAAAAGACTAATTATAATGAAGTAAAAATCAAAATCAACAAGCAACTATAAACCAGGGACACACTACAGGATCAAAAGAAGGGGGTGGGTGGGAATTGTATGGGGACTATAGCCAAAATGAAAATGCATACATTGTGCAAAAATGAAAAATGATGTAAAAATATATATAAAAGAAAAAAAATTTCAAAAATTAGGGACATACTGTGCATGACGCATGAACCCTCAAGTTTGGGGTAATTTGTTATATTGCAAAATATTCTAATTCTGTTCTTGACTAGCAGTGCCAGTTGTAACCCTGGTGCAACATAGAAGGAATATTTTATTTCCTTCTATAACGAGAGTGTAGTGTTTACATCTCAGATTTGTTCCTGTCAATAATAATGAAAACTCAGTCATAGCTTCAGAATATAGCAGTTTAGTTACAATTTGAGGTTATTTGGAATTGGGAACATTTATAGATAATAGTAGTGACTTTGATTTTTGTAACAATTTGTAATTTACTCTTGCAGTTTACAAAGGGCTTTCACATAATATAACCATAGTCTTCTGAAAGCAGAGCAAATTTTAGAGATAAGGACTTAGTTACTAAATCTACATTGAGTATCTACCACATGCCAGTCAGTCTGCTATGCGCTGGGGCATAACAGAGATCAAAGCAGACAAAATTTCTGTTTTCACTGATGAGGGCAGAAGCACTTAAATGGTTCTAAGAGCCCTGCTTGCAGTCAAGGTTCAAGTACAAATTGCTATGAAAGCATAAAATAGAGGGAAGCAAAAGTAATAGGAGGGTCAAGAAAGACTTCTGTGAAAATCTTATATTATAGTTGATACATGGAAGATTAAGAGCATTACCCAAGGGAAAAAATGTGACAGGTGAAGGTGAGGCCTACTAGTCTAAACACAAAGACCTAAGTCGGAGTGGGGGTGCATACTCTGCTCGATAATCTGAAACAAGCCAGGTATGGATGGAGCAGGAAAAGGAAAGGGCTGACTGATGTTAGATGATGCTAGCCAGAAAAGTGGGCGGGGGCATTCTTTGACTTAGACCAAGTACTAACACATGCTTTTTTTTTTTTTCCATAGTTAAGGGGACTTACTTGAAATGAAGCATGAGATTGTGTGTGGTTGAACTAGAATTTGAACCCATGTTTTCTGGCCTCCTCTGTCATTTTATACCACTTAGTACTTGTTTATTGCAGTATCCTTAGCAGATAGAAAGTAGGAAGCTAAATACCTACTTTAAAGGTGAAGATGGAAACTAAGATACAGGCGAAAGCAAGGTTAAAACTTAGGTAAAATTAGAACTCATCCATGATGAAGGCAGGAACATGGATACTTGTTTTACACTTATGGAATTCAGGTTTTATGATTCAAAATTCAGAATGTAATAAATTTTATCTACTTGATTTTTTTTGAGCCACAGGATTGCCAAAAGCATGTTTAGTATGTTGCAGATGACAGACAATGGAGTGCTTATCCAAAAACTTGAGGGCTTGTCCAACTATAGCCGGCTCTGTCAACCTGCCTGGGGGCTTCTAGGGATCAGATGGAAGGGAGTTTGACTTTTGTCAGCTTTGAATTCCCACGACTTCAGTATTCACATAGAATGGAATCAAAATCTTGACATCAAGAAATGACCTCTATATTTGACATCAGGAGCAGGGAATAGAAATATTTAGGAAGAGTCTATACCATTTTACACATTTTTTTTTTTTTTTTTTTTTTTTTATAGAGGCATGTTTTTCTTTATTTGTTTGTTTGCTTGTTTGTTTGTTTTGTTTATACATGCACTGGGTACAGTCAGAAGTGCGGGAGGGTGAGAGAATTCACCAGAGCCAGAGCGGGGAGCAGAGCAGGCAGAAGGACCGAAGTACACTGCTGAGGGGAGCAGCGGGCGGCAGGAGAGGTCTGCGCGCCATGTGGGACCCTCCTCCGGTGGCCGGGGAGCAGCCGGGGATCGAACCGGCGCTGCAGAGGCCGCGGGCAGCTTCGCAACCCAGCGCTCTACCGCTGCGCCACCGGGGAGGCCCATTTTACACATTTTTTGACCAACATCTGCAAAGGGTCAAGTGGGAGGTGCCAGTTAAGATTACAAACTTGCTAAGGCTGAGTCTCTGTGGCCAGCTTCACTGAGGAGTGTTGGGGTATAGAATATGAACTGGACTTACAACCTTCTACCTAAGAGAACAGAAAGAAGATTCCTGAACACTGTAGAAAATGGAAATCAGAATGAATATTAAATTTAGAGGTGATAGTCACAAGTTGCTATTAATAAGAATTAGTTTTCATTCTCTTTGATACCTTGAGCAATTGAAAGGGCAGAGAAAGAGGGTTTTAACAAGACTCTTGCATTTAACTAACGTCCATTGATGTATTCATGGAAGAAAAAAAACATTGGAAAACCAAGGATTCTTGAATTTCTAACCAGAGACTGATTCCCTAGGCAAGGAGAAGTGATTATTTTATGTAGAGATTAGGGGACTGAGAATAAGAGAGAGGCTGATCCTTGGAAAATTGCAAAGCTGCTGAAGAGGCAGCAGCTGAACATATTTTCCCTTTATTTTTGAATGTTGCGATGTCTGAAGAAAAAGATATCAGTCATAGTACTGACTGGCAGTGATCCAGCCAAACCTCTGGATAGCTTAGAATTCTAGTGATTGGCATTTGAGTGAAGTTCCCTGACATCCAAGCTGAATCTGCTCTATTCATGCAGGCTGACTTGTGTTGGTCATTTTTTTTTTTTTTCCTTCTTATGGGGAGGGAGAAAAGACTGTCTCTGACACTAGACCCCATTAGATTTCTCAACAAATTAAATTCCTTTCATACCACTTAGGACACTTCCTTCCTTCAAGCTTCAGTCTTTCGATGAGTAAAAAAAAAAACAAAACTACTTTATACTCTGACACTCGGTGGGAGGAATTTTTCTAATTTACTTAACTTTATAACTGGCGGTTTTGTTTGTTTAACCTAATCATCAATCTATCCATCCTTCTGGGATTTCTGAATGTGTAAATCCCTGAAATGCTATATCCCTGAATAGGAAAAGAAGTTGTGTTCCAGGGTCAAGTGGAAGTCTATAGCATTCACCTTCTACCTCTGCAATTTTAGATATTTTTGGTCTAAAATCTTAGACTGCTCGAGGTTTATTGAAATTTTCTCTCCCAAGAGGTTAACATGGAAGAAAACAAAGCAGATATTTTACATTTTTCTTTTTCTCATTTCCTTTTTCTTTCCCTTTAATGGAGATTTGTTAAAGACATATCTATCAGGCAATGCGGGCAGCAATGATAAACAAGATATGCTAGAATCTTCAAAGAGCTTACAGTCTAGAAAGATGCCTTTCCAACCCAGCCATAATAGGAATTTGTACAGAGCTAGAGGACCAAATAATGACACCCAAATTCCTTTAGGGGAAGGAAGGGAGGCGGTCAAAACAGATTCCCAGAAATACATCTTTAAACTAAGAAACAGTCAGTGAGTCAGGTGAAATGGAGCTAGGCAGAGTGTTCTTTTTTTTTTTTTAAAGATACATTTATTTATTTATACAAGCACTGGGTAAAGTCAGACGCATGGGAGGGTGAGAGAATTCAACAGAGAGAGAGCGGAGAACAGAACAGGCAGACTGATGAAATACACTGCTGAGGGGAGCAGCGGGCACGGCAGGAGAGGTCTGTGTGCCATGTGGGACCTTGCTGGCGGTCGGGGATCTAACTGGCGCTGTAGAGGCTGTGGGCAGCTTCACAGACCAGCGCTCAACCGCTGCGCCACCAGGGGAGGCCTCTAGGCAGAGTGTTCTAAGCAGCGAGAACAGCAAGTTGAAAGACACAGAATAGAGAGATGGTGGAATCATGATACATTTTAAGGTGTGAAGAAGTTCATGTAGATGACTTTGCTGGCAGTCATGTCAGAGGGTGTTACTGAGGTTGGAGATGGAGATGCTGAGAAAAGGCACTGGGGGAGCCAAGTGGAGCCAATCCACGAGAGGCATGAAAGTCCTGTTTAGGAATCTGTTCGAGTATAGGTGAGAGGCTCTTTTATAATGCTGTAGTAAAGACTTCCATAAAGACATCTATACTGTCTGCCACTATCTAGATCCCTAAAACCTCAAAGACTTCATAGAGGCAGTATGGAGATATGGTATTTACAGAGCCAGGCATGGTTATAGATTACATGAGCCAGTGGTTATAGATTCTGGAACCAGTGTTGTTGAGTTTGAATCCTTGTGGCCTTGGTCATGTTCCATGACCTTTCCCTGTCTTGGTTTATTTTCTATATGTAAAGCTTGGGCACAGCAGACCTCTCCTGTCACGCCTGCTGCTCCCCTCAGCAGTGTATTTTGTCAGTCTGCCTGTTCTGTTCCCCGCTCTGTCTCTGGTGAATCTTCTCACCCTCCCGCACATCTGGTCTGTACCCTGGTTCTTGTGTAAAATAAGTAAAATAAATCTTAAAAAAAAAATAAAAAGCTTGGAAACTAATAGTATAGACAGTGTGTGAATTTTCAATGAAGTAAAGTCAATATCCAATAGATTCTAATTATTCAATACATGTTTGCTATTGTTGTTTTTGTTATTGTTACCCCATTTTACAGATGTAGAGAGACTTGGTTACAAAGGCTCTGAGTTGTTCTGTGCAGTACTAAGAATTGGGGTTTACATTACAATAGTAAAGGATGCTCACTTACCTTTTCCAGAAAAGAATGCTCTCATTGAGTCAAGAAGTAAAAGAGCCTGTCCTGGGGGAACTAGAGCAACAAGGGACAGCACAGGGGTTCACAGACATTTGTCAGATGGTCAGGATTTGAGGACTTGAGACCTGACAAGGGAGAGGGGGTTAGATATTCAGGTCTCTTTCCTCTCTATCTCTTGTTGGAGAGAAAGTTATTCATTGAGGTTATATAGCCTGACCTGGAGCTCCTGTGCAGAGATGGGAAAATGTAATGAAATGATCAAGATTCCAGTTGCTGAATGGCCTACAGTCAAGATAGAGTTATCCTGTGTGGTCTTGGAATTTAACACATCAGAACCCCCCTATTCTCCCCAAAAACTATTAATAAAATAACTTTTCTTCTGCTGTTACACTGTATCATATCAGGCACTGTTCCATGTACTGTACACACATTAACTCAATGAAGAGTCATAAATCTGTGGGGTAAATACTAGGTAACATCTCTTTCTATGTAAACGAAATGACTAAAGGCTGCTCTACATAGTAAGAAATATTATTGCTTTGCCTTTTTTGGATGACTTTTCTTTATCAGAGATGTCAGCGTGGAGTCTGGAGAATAGGTCTATGTATTGTTTTTGTAAATTACCTTTCATTGGGAAATATAAAAATCTGTGGAAATTGCTCTAAAATCATTCCATTTCTGCAACATCCATGTCTTTCTTTAAGGTCAGGCTGCTGGTGGGGGCCCATCTTCCCTTGTGGTGTCTAAGTGAGCTCCTTGTTCTGCTTAGGGAGGGAGAGTTCCCTTGGCTTTCTGATTCTCCTACAGACATTCCCTCATTAGCCATCTTGAACCAGGATTTCACGTAAAACAGAAATTATTACAAAGTAATTCAGTTACTTCAAAACTTTATATGGTCATCCATGGGTAAATCATAACCAACATTACTAACGACACACTCATGTTTAGTAGAGAAAGCATTAGGGAGGCAAGAGACCATGTCCCAGTCTTGCTCTCTTACATCTAAGTGTCTTATTCTAAAAAACTTTAAATTTTAAATCAGTTGTGTGAATCTATTTGCATCCTTGCCCTCAATCTGGCAATTTGATGTGTTTTGGCTGCACTGTATGTATTCAAGAAGCCTCTTTTGTGTTTTAAAAATAAAAGGATGAGTATGCACCACATATGTTGGAGCATTTGCAATTAGCTGGTGTTACTCTCCTAAGTGATTGGGCAGGGAAGGCAGACTGCCAGGCTTGGCAATCTTTTCAGATTCTTTTTCATGCCAATTTGCAATTTGTGACAGTGCCAGGTTTTTATCTGGAGTGTTTTATTGAACTTTAGAAATGACTACTTCTTGATCTGACTAGGTGGATTCTTGAAATGGATTCTTCTTCAAATATTTCTCCATGGGATTATTTGGAATTAAAATTCAGAAAGCTCAGTATGAAATAGAAATTGTTCCTTTACCAGTAATTATGGAGGGATTTGAATAGAGTTTGCTCTAGAGGTGGAGAAACAGTGAAATAGAAAGTTTTAATGATCTGATCATAGATGCCCCAGACCTTAGTTGACTAAATAAGAATAGATCTGGTTGACTAGAATTAAATAAAAATTTCCATCTCCAAACTGAGGAATTTGAAACAATTAAAATTATAATCCCAAATCATTTTGTTTAGGAAATTGCACTAGAACCCTAGATGGTAAGATTGGAAGGGAAGAGGGAGACTATGGTATACATGGCTTTAAGAATTGATTTCTGACTTCAAAGGGTAGATAGTTTAGTTTGGAATTCAGGATTGATTCATAAAAGTAGACTGTCATATGCTCATATTGCTGGAATGCAAGTAAATACTATGGAGTCTGCAAAGAAATGTTCTTGAGTACTCAAACGGAGAAGGTTGTAAAGAAATAGAAGTTTTGGGCCTCCCCGGTGGCGCAGCGGTTGAGCGCTGGGTTGCGAAGCTGCGCGCGGCCTCTGCGGCGCCGGTTCGATCCCCGGCTGCTCCCCGGCCACCGGAGGAGGGTCCCACATGGCGCGCAGACCTCTCCTGCCGCCCGCTGCTCCCCTCAGCAGTGTACTTCGGTCCTTCTGCCTGCTCTGCTCCGCGCTCTGGCTCTGGTGAATTCTCTCGCCCTCCCGCGCTTCTGACTGTACCCAGTGCATGTATAAACAAACAAAACAAACAAAGAAACCAGCAAACAAATAAATAAAGCATGCCTCTATAAAAAAAAAAAAAAAAGAAATAGAAGTTTTGTTCATTCTTGAAGGTTTGATAAAATCAGAAAGATGGAGCGCATAACCAAAAATTCCAGGGTAAGAAAAAATGTTAAGATATACATTGAATACATAAACATTGAATGAAAAACTTACATTCTATAAAATAAGTTAGAGCTTTGTTTTAGAATAAAAGAAATGGTTTTCAAAACTTTTTAACTTCATGAATTCCTGTTGGAGCAGCACCAAGTTCTTCCCTGGGTTGATTTTTTTCTCCCTTGCTTTTATGTATTCACACAGAAGCCATGTTTGCTATATCTAGGGTAAGGATTTTCAATTAATTAGAGCTGAGAATTTTAATTCAGAAGATTATGAAGAAAAAAATGAAATACCATGTAATGATATAGCTCTGAGGAAAAAGTCTGCTGTTGAAACTAAGACTATATTCCCAGTTATTCTCTATGATTATGTAAAGATGGGTGGATAGATAATTGATTATCAGAAGTAATTTCATAAAATTGGGAACACACTATGTATAGTTTAAAGATTCTATTCTTTATTATTTTTGGTGACAGTTCATTCAAAATATGATTAAACATTTACATTTTAGAGAACTCAAAATGACATTTCATTGCCTACGCAAATCTCAAGCACCACACTTTTCATAAACTTTTATGTGTATGTAACACTTACTTGAACATAGTTCCTTTAGGCTCCTCCAGTTCAAAATTTCTGGGGTTGTGTATGCAATTTCAATTCTTATCTACAATGATGCTTCAAGACTGGATTCTTTTTTCATTTGGATCTAGGTATTTGTATTTTTTATTTAAATATTTTATTTTATATAATTCTTACATCTTTTGACAATGTATGCATTTTCATTTTGGTTATATTCCCCATACAATTGCACCTCCCCCCTTATTTTGACTCTAGTTCTTCCTTTCCCCGCCCTTCCTCCCCAACCCCCATAGTGTGTCTCTGGTTTATAGTTGCTTGTTGAATTTGATTTTTACTTTATATTGATTAGTCTTTTTCCTGGTCTCTTATTTAGGTTTTCTAAATTCCTGCTATGAGTGAGACCATCTGGTATTTTTTTTTCTTTCTGACTTATTTCGCTGAGCGTGATTCCTTCTAGCTCCATCCATGTTGCTGCAAACTGCATGTGTTTATCTTTTTTGATTGCTGAATAATATTCCATTGTGTATATGTACCACATCTTCTTGATCCAGTCATCTATTTTTGAGCATCTGGGTTGTTTCCAAAGCTTAGCTATTGTAAATAGTGCTGCTATAAACATAGGGGTGCAGGTGCTCTTTGGAATTACTGTTTCTGTGTTTGGGTAAATAACTAGGAGTGGAATTGCTGGATCATACGGAAGCTCTATGTTTAGTAGGTCCAGAAATCTCCACACAGCTCTCCATAGTGGTTGGACCAGTTTGCACTCCCACCAGCAGTGCAGGAGAGTTCCTTTTTCTCCACAACCTCGCCAACATTTGTTGTTGCTAGTTTTTTTAATATGTGCCATTCTCACTGGTGTAAGATGGTTTCTCATTGTAGTTTTGATTTGCATTTCCCTGATTACAAGTGATGTAGAATATTTTTTCATATGCCTATTGGCCATTTGCATTTCTTCTTCAGAGAAGTTTCTTTTTAGCTCTTCTGCCCATTTTTTGACTGGACTATTTTCTTTGTTTTTGTTGAGTCTCATTAGCTCTTTGTACATTTTTGTGATCAGTCCTTTATCGTTAGTGTTGTGTGCAAAAATGTTCTCCCAGTCGGTGGGGTTTCTCTTTGTTTTGGTTGTTGGATCTAGGTATTTGTAGGACTGATTCATGGTTGTTCACATGGATTTCTTTTCAGTGTAATCCTGGGTAAAATTGACTATTTCTAAAATTCCACGTTGTGCTTCTTCTCAGATTCGTTTTGTTTTCTTGGACTGCATTTTTATATTATGTGTGTATTTTTCCCAGGATGAGAACCTGGGAGACAAACTTTGGATCCTTGCTTTTTTTCCTTTTTATTAAGCAGTCTCCAGGGCATAACCTCAATTTTTAACAAGATTGTGTCACAGTGAGGTCATAAGGTAAACAGAAAAATGGGGAGGAGAGAAAGGCGATGGCAGTGGGGGGGAGGGGATAACAGCAGTTTACTGAGCACAAACCCAGCTTCCCTGAGTCTGTTGCCAGTACCCCATAGTGTCACTGACCATGATCTTATTTTTTCTTTTCTTTTTTTTATGATTTATTTTATTTATTTATATATACAAAAACTGGGGTGTTGGCCAGAGGGTTGTGGGGTGGTGATAGGATTCATCAGAGACAGAGTGGGGAGAAGGACAGGCAGACTGACTGAAATACACTGCTGAGGGGAACAGCGGGCGAGACAGGAGAGGTCTGCTGTACCATGTGGGCAGCTCCCTGCCCAGGGATAGAACTCGTACTGCAGAGGCTGCATATAGCTTCATAGTGCTGACTTAAACCCTTGAGCCACCAGGGAGGCTCCTTATTCTTTTTTCTTAAAGGCACCTTGTTTAACTCAAATTAGTCAGGGTAAAGAAAATGGAAACATTATTAACTTTGATATATCTTTATTAATAAAATACTTTTCCCCTTTTTATTTTGGTAAAATATACATAACAGAAAATGTATGATTTTAATTTTTCTATGTTGTAGATATATAATAAAAATTAGTGTGTTTCTAATTTCATAAATGCTAGAGAGAACATCACCGTCAGGGAAAGCTATAAAAAATTATCGAGACACAACTCCCTTGATGTTTTTTCCATTGAAAAAAACTTTTGGATATTTTTCTTTTTTTTTTAAGATTTATTTATTTATACAAGCACTGGGTACAGTCAGAAGCACGGGAGGGTGAGAGAATTCACCAGAGCCAGAGCAGGGAGCAGAACAGGCAGTAGGACCGAAGTACACTGCTGAGGGGAGCAGCGGGCGGCAGGAGAGGTCTGCGCGCCATGCAGGACCCTCGCCCAGCGGCTGGGGATCGAACCAGTGCTGCAGAGGCTGCGGGCAGCTTCGCAACCCAGCGCTCAACCACTGCACCACCGAGGCGGCCCTGTATTGTTGACTTTCTCAGATTCAAATGGTAGAAATGTAACTTGAACTAACCCAGAAAGGAGCAAATTGACTGGAACTGTGCAGGGGCATCTAATAGGAGGACAGGGGAAGTTGGGCTCTGGGGCAGGGGAAATAAGAACAGAATCTCTGCCCCTCTCTGCACAGCAGACAGTCCATCCAACCATGGCCCCTGTGGGTGTTCCAGGTTCCCAGACATGATATCCCATTGCCCACCCCAGAATGATTGGCCCTTCCTTCCACTCCAGTCTGAAAGATTTTAGGGCAAGTCCATTTGGTTTGGTTTGGGTCAGGTACCCCATCAATTTTGAGTGGAGTTGCCTGGAGTTGGAGTTCTGTATAGTTGGCGTGTTCTGAGGTGAAGGAGCTGGGCATCCACCTGTCCCTAATTAGTTTCAAATATCCTTTATAAATCTACACTCAGCTTAAAATATAAGGAGGCCAGGAGGGGCAGTTAAAATGCTATTACAAAGATCATGAAATTTCATAACATTTTAACATTTAGTTGTTTACATTTATAAAATTAAATATGATAAATGTAGAATTTATTTAGATGCATACTACCATTTTTCTTTCTATCCCTTTGCATATTCACATTATATAGAAATTCATGGGAAAACATCTAGAATGTTCAACTTTATAATTTAAGAATGAAACTGTTGTTATTGGTGCAGAAAAAAAGATTCAAAGAGGTTTCTGGTGGAATAAAGTTTGCCTGCTTTCACACCTGGATAACTGACCTTTAAAACATAAAACTTAACTTCTAAAATATTTTTCCTCAGCTCTGGGCCGTGGAAAGCAGACTATAGATGAATAATCTAAAAAGGAAACTAATCTTAAAGTATAAGTTGAAAACAGACACCTAAAATAGAATTTGGGAATCAGAGTATTAGAGGGGAAGCTGAACTATCTTTGTTTGGCAGCCTGGACACTTCTATTATATTAATCGATAGGGTGTGAGAGCAGTTTCTGGAAATTATGATTTTCTATAGGTCCAATATTGATTCCTCAAGTGTCAGTATCTAAAGGGGGAAAACTGGTAGACAAGCTGTTTCTAAGGGAGAGTCCCCCAGAGGGGAGACCAGGGTCAGTCCAAATTCAAAAAAGATGAAGAAGAGACTGGTTTTGGACATGGGACTCCAGGGACAGGTGGCAGTAGTGGGGGGGGGCACATAAGCTAGATAAGTCAGCAAGTCAGAGAAAGAAAAAAAGAATAACCTGAAAAGAATTTGTGAATAAGTATTAAATCTTGAATCAACTGAGGTTGGCTGGTGGATGTCAAAGAGTATGTTCATGGGATGGGCATACAGATGGGATGGCAGGGTTTGTCTTCTGGCTGCGCTATCCAAGAAGTGGTCACTGGCACAGGAGTCTATCAAACTTGGTTAAAATCAAATCAAATAAATCAAATCAAAATTCAGCCCTGTTTCACTAGCCAAATTTCAAGTGTTCAGTAGCCATATGGGGCTAGAGGCTATTATATTGAATAGCACATTTACAGAACATTTCCGTCATAGCAGAAAGTTCTGTTGAATAGCTCTAAGATATTGAAGTGAGACTAAAGTGCCAATGAATCTGAAGACTTGACCCAACACCGTGGCTTCTCTTTTCCTTTAGTGGTTATTGGAGAAAAGACACATTTAAGAAAGAATAGAATGTGTCCTGTAAACAGACATTTTAGTCAACTAAGAGAAAGTGGTGGTTAAAGACATGGATTCTAAACCCACCACTTACTAGATCTGTGGGAGTATATCACCCTCTTGCCAAGCCTGAGAGTCTTGACTATGCTGGGAAATCTGCCAGGAGCCTAACACTAATTGGACATTTTAGGGCAACTAAAATTTTGTATCTAGAATCATTACAGACAGATACCAGAGTGAGTTTAGGTATAAAAATCTGCATTCAGAATCCTCTGCTTCTTTGTTTCCAAAAAGTCATCACCTTTGTAGTCCACCAAGCAAAGACTTGTAATAGATATGGTTAGCAAATCTCTAGAGCCAGTCGCTCAGCTTCTGGTCAAGAATGCTGCTAAATAGTGTAAGAAAATTGACTAATCAAGTTATTTTTAGATGTTACCCCACTTCCCAAAGAGAGAACGTCCCATGTCTGGGACTTAGTGGTAAACTGACGCCTGTCAGGTAGAATTCTTCCCAAGTCTCCTTCTGTATACAGACAACTCTTGTCTGATTTTAAGATTTTAGAAGCTTAACATCCTGTGACTATAAGCCATAGATTTTCTTGCCAAAACTTGATTTGTTAATGTGCAAAAAGATGTTAAATGTGGAATCTATTTTTTACCAACTGGAAACATTAATTATTGTATTTATTTGTTTTGACCCCAATCTTTCCTACCCTCATCAGTGGTTCTTTCTAAGGATATAAACCTCTTTTCACAGCAGTTTACTCCAATTTTGTTGAATTGGTAAGAAATTTGGACTTATATATTTATTTATTTATCACTAGATTTTGTTCTTTTAAAAAAAAAAAAGGGTGTTGAGGAAGAAGTTCTTTTTCCTACTCCCTGAATGTTCCTATTTTTAACTCAACATTAAAAAAAAATTGCAGTAGCTCTTTGAAGCTATTAGGCTACTATTCAATTAGGTGTTGCTTCTATATACACAATGACACCCCAAGAGCTTTAAAGTGCTCATAAAGTTTCAGAAAACGTAATTAGTTACCAGGGAATAGTTCAGTTCAGAATAGCACCAGAAAAGCAGAAAGCAGGATACTGTTTTTCACACCGGTGGTTACTAAGTGAAGATGGTAAAAACAATGAAAGCGAATACTTATTGAGCTCTTACCATGAGCTAATCATTGTGTTTTATCTTATTTGACCTTTACAAGGATGATTTGAGGTGGTTAATAATATTATTCCCATTTTGCTGAGAAGGACTCTCAGGCTTGGTGAGAGAGTGATTTACCCCACAGAGCTAGTAAGTGGTGGATTTAGAATCCACTAGAATCCATGTCTTCAAACACCACTTTTTCTTAGTTGACTAAAATGACTGTTTACAGGACACATTCTATTCTTTCTTCAATGTGTCTTTTCTCAAGCTTGACTTTACTAGTGTTGTGGTTTGAAGTTCTAACCTGATTTAAGATCCAGATTAAATCTGATATCCTCCAAGAATACTTACAATGTATCTGCACACAAAATTAACATTTTTCCTCCCTTAATCCTTGAACACTTTGTGCTTCCATTAATACCTCTAGCAAATCTGCCTTGTGTTAGAGTGTTGTGTTTGTCCTGTGAGCCTCTGAAGAGTCAACTCCAGCTTTTTAAAGCTGTATTTCCCCTGGTGCCTAGAATAGTGTCTTGAATATGGTTAGTACTCAGAATACTATTATTGTTGATTATTTTCAATGTCTGCTAAAAATTGAATGGACATTGTGTTTCTCTGATTCTGGGCTGAAACAAATGATGGGAGGGCTGAGTGATCTTTTTTTTTTTTTTCTCTTTTTATAATTTTTCTGAATTGTATTTTCAAATTTATTTGGGGGTGGATAGTACTTGTGTGATTACAAAATAAATTACATGACAGTCCCTTTGGATGTTCTTCATTATGTTTGAGGACAAGTTGTCTTTAACGGTGACCTCCAGGATTACAAACACTTATTCAATAGATACTAATCATCACCTTTCAGTCTTCTAGTTGTTGGGCATGTAATGGAGACAGAGATAGATGGTACCAGTCTTCCCTTCTGGGTTTAGAGCCTGATGGGGATGACAGATAATCATGAGCAAGTTGCTACCAAAACATATAAATGTGCTATGAAGGAAACAATGGAGTGATGGAGGGAGTGATTTTTTTTTTAATTTATTCATTTACATAAGAGCTGGGGTACAGGCCAGATGCATGGGAGGGTGAGAGGATTTACCAGAGGCAGAGCGGGGAACAGAACACAGAAAAGGCAGACTGACAAAATACACTGCTGAGGGGAGCAGTGGGCGAGACAGGAGAGGTCTGCCATGCCATGTGGGACCCTTGCCCCACCGGCCTGGATCGAACCGGTGCTGCAGAGGCTGCGGACAGCCCCACAGTGCGGTGCTCAATCGCCTGTGCCACCAGGGGAGGCCCAATTTTTTTTTTTTTTTAAGATTTTTTTTGCATACAAGAGCTGGGGAATAGGCCAGAGATGCAAGGGGTGAGAGGATTTACCAGAAACAGAGTGGGGAACTGAACAGGCAGACTGACTGAAATACACTGCTGAGGGGAGCAGTGGGCGAGTCAGGAGAGGTCTGCATGCCATGTGAGTTTCTCTCTGGCCGGCGATGGAACTCGCGCTGCCGAGGCTGCGGATTGCTTCATAGTGCGGTGCTTAACCCGTTGTGCCACCAGGGAGGCCCGTGATTTTTAAGTGGAGACTTACTGGGTGGAAGAAGGTAGCCCAGAGAAGAACAGAGGGAAGAGTATACTTAGCAGAGCCTCACATCATGTGTGAGGCCCCTGAGGTGGAAAAAAGCTTAATGACTCAAGTCATCATCCATTCAAATGTCATGGAGTTCATTGGACCACATGGTGATTACTTTCTGGTGGTCATTTCTTTAACAGGGGCAGGTGCTGTCTAATGTATGATTATAGTTTAGACACACGCCCAGAAACTCCACGTGTTTACCTACCTTGAGGTGCTTTGAACACTGTCATTTGGGTTTTTAAACAGGCTTCATCAATGATTGATGTAGAGTTTGGCCACTGGTGGTGTATTTAACCTTCAGACTTTCTCTTCCCAGGAGAGAAGGAAAGACTCTAGTCACAGTCAACCAGACTCCATCCTTACATGTGGTCCAAAAGTCATTTTGTTAATATAATATTGTCAATATAAATTGTTGCTCTCATCACTTAAGAAATTCTAAGAGTTTTAAGGGCTGTTTGTGCCAGAAACAGGGAGGAATTTGGAAAATATATTTCTTATTATAATCACAATATCTTATCTGTTATCCTCATTGTCCCCCATTTAACTGATTAGGAAACTGACCTCAATCACAAGTAATTTATAGCTAGAATTGAAACTCAGCTTTGATAAATTTCAAGGTCTGTGTCATTAGCTCAAATGCCTCACAGCATTAACAGTTCTGTTGTTTCATGAAATATTTCTTTTTTTTTTTTATAGAGGCATGTTTTATTTATTTGTTTGTTTGTTTGTTTGTTTTGTTTATACATGCACTGGGTACAGTCAGAAGCGCGGGAGGGTGAGAGAATTCACCAGAGCCAGAGCGGGGAGCAGAGCAGGCAGAAGGACTGAAGTACACTGCTGAGGGGAGCAGCGGGCGGCAGGAGAGGTCTGCGCGCCATGTGGGACCCTCCTCCGGTGGCCGGGGAGCAGCCGGGGATCGAACCGGCGCCGCAGAGGCCGCGGGCAGCCTCGCAACCCAGCGCTCAACCTCTGCGCCACCGGGGAGGCCCTGTTTCATGAAATATTTCTTAATTGTTTATCTTGTATAATTCCTATTCCCAAACCAGATTGCATTTTTGTCAGAGGAAGACTTTTTCTTCTGTTTGTCTTATTTTCCCCCAGAGCAATGATGGGCTTGCAGAATGCATTCAGATATGGTTTAAGTGCTCTTCAAATGGCTTTTTTGAAAGTGACTCCAAACTGTAAGATCTGGGGAGATACCAAGCAATCGTATTGCTGTTGCTACATAATTTAGCCTCCTAAAATGTGGCCTTGAAGAATGATTGAAACTATAGGGGCAACTCTCAAGTCAAGTAAAATTAGTGTCATGTCAGTTTTCACATGAAAATTTCTTAAAATACAAAAAAAAATGATGTTTCTTCTTTTGCAGAATAAATTGCCCCCTAGTCCCCTAAACCATGGGGTGTCTTTTATTTCTTCGAAATTGTGTTTGTGTGGTCAATCAAAGCCGAATATAAGAATTTTTGAAAACTAAAAAATGAATAAATAAATGGCAAATGTTTCAAATGATTCATAATCATTTAAAAAATTGTGGAAAGAGTCTGTCTCACTTTCCTATTATCCATCAATCTCTTCATCTTCCCTTCTATTACTGGAAGGCTCATTCCCTGTCAGGGAAAAAAAAATTGATACTGGGCAAAACTGAAGATTCCCGGGGATCCTAAACTGTTAAAGAGGAAAACTCATGTTACACATTCTATTATTAATTTTTTTTTTACTTTTTACATCAGTGTTCATTTTTAAACAATATTTGCTTTCCTCCCACCTCAGGTGTAGTCCCCATAGAGTTTCCTTCACCAATGCACCCGTGCACCATCACCTCAGTCCCCTATGTTCCTCCCTCCCTCCCTCTGATCCCTCTCTCTCATCCTCCCCTGCAGGATGTCTCTGGTTTATAATCGTCTGCCTTTGTTTTGTTGTGTTTTGCATTGTTATAATTTTTTACACTGATGTCTTGTTTGGTTCCCCTATATTCCTGCTATAAGTGAAATCATCCAATATTTTTCTTTTTCTTCTGACTTATTTTGCTGAGCATAATTCCTTCTAGCTCCATACACATTGCTGAGAATGGCATGAGTTTATCTTTTTTGATTAGTGAATAATTTTCCATTGTGTATATGTACCACATCTTCTTGATCCAGTCATCTATTTTTGGCCATTTGGGGTGTTTCCAGGTTTTACCTATTTTAAATAGTGCTGCAATAAGCATAGGGGTACAGGTGTTCTTTGAATCAATGTTTTTGTGTCCTTTGGGTAGAGTCAAAGCACCATAATCAGACTCTAGTGCGTGCAAAGATTTTTAATTGGTGAGAAGTTAAAAAGGCATAAAAGAGAGAGAAGAGAAAAGATTTCAATTAACAGACTCTCAGTCAAACTCCACAATAATCCATCACCTTCTAAGCAAATGTCTAGCAGATCAGGCAGGGTCCAGAGCTGAACTGCCAGGAGAATGAATTCAAGGCACCTCCCAATAGGGAAATACAAACAATATATCCAGCAGGGCTCAGAGGGCTGGGAGAAAAGAAAAGGCTCAAAATGTACTATCCAGGTGGATAATCCACCTTGAGGACTAGATGACAGGTACCACTGTCTCTAAAATACCTAGCTGCCAAAGTGCTAAAGCCACCAAAACCAAGGAACAGGAGCCGTCTCCACAATGTCTCAAATTCCTCTCTGTTCCCCACTTCCTCCTCCTTCCTTCCCAGCAGTCCTCTCTTATTTTGGAACTCTGCTTCATGGCATGCTAGGAATTGTAATTCAAAGTGGCTGAGATGTCCATTGCATGGAAGTGGGGATGGGGAAAATGGCGCCTGTTCCAGTGTCGCATCTCTTGTTACCTTAGAATTAAAATTCAGGTAGATTTAAAATCCCTGGAGAATTAAAATCCCTGGAGATTCATGAGTTAAATTCTCAATGCTATCAAGTTATTGCCTGCCACTGTAGCATGAGTTCCATCCCCAGCCAGGGAGCTGAGCCACATGGTGCAGCAGACCTCTCCTGTTTTGCCAGCTGCTCCCCTCTGCAGCGTATTTCAGTAGATTAGCCTGTTCTGCTCCCTAGTCTGTCTCTGACGAATCCTCTCACCTACTGTACCTCTGGCCTACAACCCAGTTCTTGTATGCATAAATAAATAAAAATAAATCCTAAAAAAAATCCCAGAAAGTGAAATTCAGATATGAGGAAGTTTTACAAGGTTGTATTAACATCCAGAAAGTGACCTATTGTTTTAACAGCAAGAACGAGTTTTGTTATGACAGATCTTTTCTATAAATTGAAAGACCTAAAGTATATAGTACTGAGTTAATGGTAAAAAGTGTACTTAAAATAGATAAGATATATAATATGTCATTATATGCCAGAATACATGTTTTACTAACTTTTCAACTTATTATAAAATTTTAAGGTCAACTTAAAAAATTGTGAATGAGTATAATGCTTCAAAATTCTTCTGGAGATGACAGGAATAAAATTTGAAAGCAACCTATGTAGGGAATTTTTAAAAAATGGTTTATCTGACAGCTGGACTTCTTCAAGATCCCTACTAATTATCTGCCTGTAAAGGTTTATGTTTAAATGACAAATGTAAGCATAGAAGGATGGAGATGAAATGATGTGCATACAAGCTACAGTAGCTTTGAAATTAGTCACTTTTATTTTCTAGTATTTTCAGGAAGGGGAAGTGTTTTGCTATTTACTTTGGATAGAACAAGAAAAGTCTGTTTTGAAGTTTCATGTATTTCAGACATGCAGAAGTATGTGATTGCTGAAAATGGTAAACAGCTGGAGGAGGTAATGGCCTAGAACATCTGGAGAAGGGAGTTAATATTACCCTGTTTTGAACTTGGAAACAGAGAAAGCATATTTTCTTAACTACAGTGTACATCAGCAGAGATGCTAGTCAGTGTCCCTATAAAGCAGCCATTCAAGCTTAAAAATATATTCCTCTATGCTTGTTTGTGGGACAAGTCTTGAAAAAAAATAAGTGGTGCTAACTTCAGTAGCTACCCCCCCTAAAATGGTAGCGAGGGCTGAAAGGAAGAAAAGTGAGGTTTGGCGTCAGTGGATTCTTCTCGAGGGACAATCGGTGGCTGGTTATATATCTTTGGAAGTCAACTTTACTGTGGTTCAGTGAAGAAAGATTGCACTTAATAGAGCCCTGGTGTCCCCCAAAGGATCAGTGCTACTTACAATTGGCACTTTCAAATTTAAACAAATCATTGTCTTCTGGAGGCTCAACTTTTCCATTAGATTTTCACAGGGAATAAACTTCCTGCATTTTCCTCAGGCCGAGAAAATGTGTATTTCCATTAATTAGACAAGCAGGAAGCAAATAATTCGAAACAGCCAGCCTAAGTTGGTAAGACTCAAGAGTTCTTGAATCAAAAAGCTACCTTGGCTGACAAAAAATGTATCACTTCTACAGTGTTAAGTAGAAACCCAAGTTTGCTCAGGTGAATTATTTGGCCTTAATTTCTCATTGCAGCAGCATCACAATTTTTTTGAAAACACATTTTTTTTTGTCTTTATTTTGAAGATGAAGTTTTCTGTGGGATCAATAGAGTGTAACTAAATTATATATATATATATATATATATATATATATATATATATATATATATATATATATAAAACATTTGGCTTCAAGAATGTAGGCTTAGGAGCCTCCCTGGTAGCGCAAGGGGTTAAGCACAGCACTGTGAAGCTATCCGCAGCCAAGTTCGATCCCCTGCCAGGGAGCTACCCATATGGCACAGCAGACCACTCCTGACTCTCCTGCTGCTCCCCTCAGCAGCGTATTTCAGTCAGTCTGCCTGTTCTATTCCCCACTCTGTGTCTGGTGAATCTTTTCACCTCCCCCCACAACTCTGGCCTGTACCCCAGTTCTTGTATGCATAACTAAATAAATCTTTAAAAAAATAATGTAGGCTTATCATATTTTAAGCAACTGCTATATAAGAAATTATGAACTAGAGACAACAAATATGCATTTAAAGAAATCATGAAACAAATTTTAATACATTTAAAATGAGATTGTATTTACAAATAATTATTCTTGCTTAGGAAAAAATGAATGTTCAAATTATGTTTAACACACATTGAGAAGCTAAAAAGTGACCATCACATGAAAATTATTTTGTGAAATTATATTAAAATTCAAAATGTGTAAGAGCAATGTGTAAGAGCAAATTTAATAATTTAGTCTTTATTGTGTAAATCCATCAAACACTGAGAGCTTAAATTAGTAATAGGGAATTTGATATTGAGTTAATGTGCTCAGTATTTGTTTCAAAGGTGTTTGATAAAATTCAGTTTCTAATCTTGCAACTTCCAAAAATTTGTGACTAGTGGAAGTTCTTACTTCTACATATTCCAGAGAATTTTAGTTAAGTTTATTTTTTATTTGTACTCTGTGGGGGCTGTTTTCTATTGAGTTTTGAAGTCTCATTTCTAGTGAAAGAAGCATTTGCACAAAGGCCATCCTTCACTCACTATTAATGAGTTCTATGCTCTTTTAGGGCTCAAGTTTACAACTTGTTGCCCATTATATTTTTATTATGAGACAGAGAAATGATAGATTCATTGATTTTGAAGTTATTCAGATGAATTAATTTATAAATTAAAGCTGTATTGACACACACAAAACTTAAAAACAGTATAAAAAGTATAAAAAAAAGAGCTCATTGGCTCTTTCTCTCTTACCTGGGGAGGTTCTGTTCAGGACAGGCATGACAGTATCAGTACTGAAATAAAATTCTAGCAAAGATGAGTATACTTGAGAATCAAAGCTTGAAATGACACAGAATGACATTACTGTACGGAGTAAATGAAGACACTTAGGTATTAGTTTTGTGTCACCTACAAAATCTAGCATCAGTCACTGCCAGAGTGTTTCTATTCGAAGGAACTTTATTATTATCTTTTAGTCTGCTCCCATCATCCAGTTCCATCATCATGTTTAGGCCTTTCCCACTTGTCTACTGGAGATTAAATATGAATTCTATTGACTTTCAACCTGATAAATGACATTCATAAACATTTACTACATTTTACAAAAATTAGATTTTCTATCCTAACAATAGCGCCCTAATGGTACATGTTACCATGAGCCTCATTTTATATTTGAGGGCATGGAGTCACAGACAGGTTAGGTAACTTGCCCAAGATCACACAATAAGAAGTGGTGCTAGGATTTGAATCCAGAGAGCTCCAGAGCTCATGTTCTTCATTGCTGCTTTACTTCAGAAGAAGCACTGGGCTAGCTCATCATCTAGTGGGGCTGAATAGGAAACACATAGTTTTAATATGGAAGGATAAATGCAAAAAACTAGGTACAGGATACAGGAATACTACAAAGAAGTGACTATTTAGTTAATATTTTCTTATGGGGGAGTCCTTTGGAAGGAATTTATATAGTCAGTGATAGATAGACAAAGTATTTAGAATGAGTAGAAGATTCCCAGGGCCTCCCTGATGTCACAAGGGGTTAAGACTCAAGCTATGAGGCTTGTCGCAGCCACTGAAGCACGAGTTTGATCCCCAGCCAGGGAGCTACCCACATGGCGCAGCAGACCTCTCCTGTCTCACCCCACTGCTCCCCTCAGCAGTGTATTTTTGGCAGTCTGCCTATTCTGATCCCCACTGTGTCTCTGGTGAATCCTTTCACCCCCCACAACTCTAGCCTGTACCCTAGTTCTTGTATGTATAAATAAATAAATCTTTTTTTTTTTAAAAAGAGAAGATTTCCACATGGTCAAAGTGGGAGTGGCCATTTATATCTGAGGGCAGAATATTTACAAAGTGCAGGAGGCCTGGCATTTCATCATGACTTTGTGTAATTACAAGTAATTTGGCAATGATGAATGTTTAATATGAGGGTTAGGAAAGGGGGTAGAGTTTCTGGGAGATGAGACTAAAGAGATTGGCAACATCAGGAGAGGTGGGTCTCTTTAGTTGGGGTTAAAGGAGATTTAGCCATTAAAAGATCAGATTTGTTAATTAACTGCATTGCTTTAGTAGATGTATTTATTGTGGGCAGATGAGATGGGTAGGACACTGGTTGGTGGCCAGTGCAGGAATCTAAGTTCAATTCCAGCTCTGGGGTGAATAGGTGGACTAGGAGCATATGTGTTGGAGGACACAGGAGCAGCTTGGGGAGGACAGTGAGTTAGAATCAAGGTTGTACTATTACTGCATGAATCATCTGGAAATATTTTGTAGTTCCCTTTTGTCTAGGATTTCCTTTAATGGGCATATGAATGTGCAGGTGTTCTAAATATTGACCCTGGATGATCTGTTTTGTGGGGACAGATACTCAAGGGACCTGATGTGAAAAACCAAACAGCCACCTTCTATTTGCTTATCCAGACTTCAGAATTGTCTAAAGAAGAATTTAGACAAATGCCTCCAGTTCTGCTCACACAGTCAAAGCCAAGGTATGAGAGGAGGGGTAGGGAGGGGTGAGCAGCAGCTCTAACCTTTATGTTTGGCAACATGCCTTCCTACTCTGAAGACCAGTCATTCTTTAGCTGTTGTTAATGTTGATTATACAGAAAATTGCACAACACTTCACTTTGATTTGGCCAATTGAAATGCCCTTTTAGGAAACAAGTGGCATTACCAAATTGGTCAATTCCTGGATCAATGCAAATTCGAGTTCTTTTGCTGCAG
The DNA here is from genome assembly GCF_014898055.3 of Talpa occidentalis. Taxonomy (NCBI): domain Eukaryota; kingdom Metazoa; phylum Chordata; class Mammalia; order Eulipotyphla; family Talpidae; genus Talpa; species Talpa occidentalis. The sequence continues at coordinate 89,445,481 of NW_026555331.1, forward strand.
ACAGTGGTCCTATCATTTCATTGCAGTCAATTAGCAGAGGTGATATGAAAACCTCCAGCTCTGCTATAGAAAGCAAATAGACTTTGGATGATTATTATGCAGTTTTTCATGTGTTCCTTCCTTGATGGAGTTAAAGGCATTAGGATTTGAATCCTGCCCACGCTCACTGTATAGAGCATATGTCATTCTCTCCATCTTTATTGCTATTCATATTGAGGTCAATTATGAGCTGCTATTTAATGTCACCATGAAATTGTTCAATTATTTTCTCTCAGCATCTAAGCAGCTATACTCAAAGGGATTTAAGAAGAGTGTTATTCATATTAAGGAGTTCTTAGGAAGCCAGTAGCTCCTAAGAGGCTCTCCTTTTGTGTTTCACCCTTCATCAATTATTAGATACAATATGCCTGATAGGTTGTTAATAAATAACTTAGTATCCAATTTTCTCTTGGGTTACTATTGGAGAAAATAGCCATAATTCCTTTCCTTGGTGTGGAGTTCTAATAAAGGAGAAAAGCTGTTATCTTTCCCACTTTCCCTCTCTCCTTCATAACTAGGATCTTCTGGTGCCCAAAGGGCTTGTATTTATCCCTAACTGCAACACCATAAGGGTGAGTTTTCTTTTTCACTTCAATGTTGGAATGGAGAGTAGTGGGAGAGGTAAAACCAGTTTTTTTTTTTTTCTGTGAATCACAAGTATCTTTGTACAATGCCAATATTTACCTGTTTGCAGTGTACAAATAAAATGCCCTTGGATCTCTCTTACTTTTGTCATGGTTTGCAAGAAGATGCACATAGAAGTATTTCTGTGCCAAAACAAATACCAATGCTTACCTGGAAATACGTGATGTTCCAGTTACTCCTTTTTTCCCCTCTGTAGAGTGGCTTGGGTTTTCTGAAATTAATGTGAAGGCCCTTCATCAATTTATACCTTTGCTTGGCTTGGAATTTTGTTATCCCTAAAGCAATGCATAATCTAAAGTATTTCTTTGAGGCATTCCATTTTCATTATTTATTCATCCCAGGTATCGTGTGCAAGGTACTGTGCTCCATCTTTTTGGGTGAAAGCGAGTACCTGCATGAGTCAGCCAAGGGCTGGCCCTCTTTTAAGGAGTTTATGGCATCATGGAGGCAGTGCACCTGTAAACAGTTAACTATAATGACAGTAGTATACATTACCTATTTTAAGAGGTGCAAACAAAAGATTGTGGGAGGCAAAGAAGCAATTCTCATGACGACTTCATGGAAGACGAAACATTGATGACTTCCATGATGACTTCATGCAAGAAGAAACATTGAACTGAACCTTGGGAGAGTGGATTGCTAGAGGTAGCCATGGGGTTGAGCATTTAGACTGCTGGTCTCCCAGAGCAGACACAAATATCTTTACACTATGATATCATCTTCTTTTTTAAATTTTTATTTTATATATTTTTTACATCATTTTTCATTTTTGTGCAAGGTATGCATTTTCATCTTGGTTATAGTCCCCATAATGAATGAATCCAATTTTCATGAAGACTAAGCTCATCAAGATACACATTCCCTTAGGAAGGGATTTGTGGATATTGGAAAATACCCTCTACTATGCCACCTCCTCCCCTTCTCTGAAGGCTCCCTTCAGATATTTCTTGTACCTCCCTCCACATTTTTTTCATTTCTTAAGCCTTTCTTCTAAATTAGCCTATTGAGGTAAGCTCATAATTATCACATCATTATGGAGACTATGATGTCATCTTCTTAACCATTTCTCATTCCTGCTTTTGTTCTGGTATTCCTGGTTCTTCTCTTTCCTATTATTGTACCTGTATTCCAGTCTCATTCTGTTTTAAGTCTCATAAAAAAGAAAGACTAAGACTCCTGTCTTGATATAACATCCCATGAGCTTCTAGGTGCTATGTTTGTCTTTTTGTGTCTTTCTGGACTCTTAACTCAGGATACCTGTTTGATAAGCATAAATTTGTACTTATTTGTCTTTCTGTTTTTGATACATTTATTTCTCTCTCATCTGCCTGTCAAACACTGAGTTCAGTTGCTTTCATTTCTGCTGTTTACTGGTTTACTGGTTTACTCAGTACTGAAGGCTAGTGTGAAGTGGAGCAGGTAAACAGCACCACGCAGAGTGCTATTTAGACAGTCTTATTCATATCTAGTTGAGCCCATGCTGTCCTCATATAGTAGGATTTTTTTTTTTGAGGGAAGGGATTATTGTTAATTTATTAGTAAATAGAATGTTATTTTTTCACATTTATTTGTATCTTAGTCATATGATTATTATGAGGTTACCTCAATATGCTAATTTAGAAGAAAGAGTTTTAAGAAATGAAAAAAATGTGGGGAGAGGCACAAGAAATATCTGAAGGAAACCTTCAGAGGAGGAGAGGAGGTGGCATGGTGGAGGGTGCTTTCCAGTATCCACAAATCCCTTCTTTAGGGAATGTGTATCTTTATGAGCTTAGTCTTCATGAAAAATTTGATTCATTCATTCATTCATTCATTCAATAATTATTGCTGAAAGACTAGATGCAAGATGCTAGTTATATGCTTGATTTGGGGCCTCTGTCTATTCCCCCCCTCCCCGCCCCGTGTTGACTCTTTCAATGGATACTGGTAAATCACCCATGCCATTGATTGGGAGGAACTATGTAAAAAGCTAGTTTGGAAACCTGGAATCCATTCAGGGGATTTTGCTAGTCTCAGGTCATTTCCTTTTTATGCTTCAGCTCACTCAGTGCTTGACCCACTTGGCTTCTTGAGGTGTTGGCTCTCCTTTCTCATCTATTTAGAACTTGGTTACTGGGCTTCAGATTTCATTCTGTGCCATTCACGTAATAAGTAAGATGTCCTTTGTTCTGACCCAGACTCAGTTCACAGACCAGGCTGTCTGGACCTGCAGCCATTTCTAGTTCCTTTCTGCACAGGAGTGGGGATGATTAGACACAGATGTCCAGAGCAGAATTGTGGGTTATGTAGTATGAGCAGCCAGTTGTAAGTCCAGAAATTTAAGCCAGTTGCTTTTATTAAAACTTCTCTCTATTCAAGTAACAGTTTGGCTTAAGAAGAATATTTTAAAAATTTTCAATTTTGTTGCATAATATAAATGTATCACTTTGTTATCATCAGGAGACTCCATACAAATGCAGTATGTCCATTTTTAAAAGTATGTATATATAAGTCTATACATGCTATATATTTCTTCTTATTTGATGATCATGAGATTCTTTCCTGAACTTCTGTAATTAGTTAGCATTAGTATTTTTTTTTTTGAATCTTTCTTTAAAAATTAATCACACTTCAGGCCTCCCCTGGTGGCGCAGCGGTTGAGTGATGGCCTGCAAGGCTTCCTGCAGCCTCTGCAGCACCGGTTTGTTCCCCGGCCACCGGCGAGGGTCCCACCAAAAAAAAAAAAAAAAAAAGTAATCACACTTCCTTTTTTCAACCTATGAATTTTAATCTACATGCTGTTGGCTCTTAAGAGAACCAGACTAAGGAAATGAACAGGAAGAATTGTTTTTCTTCCAAAATAATTTCTTAATACCTTACATGAAAAGAAATATAGCAAAGCCAACAAAATGGTGTAGTTCGCGGCCTGAGGTTACTGATGTTCTCAGTGTGTTCCACTTGTTCTTCACGACAGTGCCACCCAGAAGTCCTTTCATGATTTTCTTTTTCCCTCCATCTGGAGAGCAAGTAATATTGTACCAGGAGAGACAGTGATGCTACTCTTTGTCTTCCCCAATCTAATGCCTTGGCTGCATTTTATTATAAATGGGTATTGAGCTTTTCAAAGGGACATCTCGTCACCTTGCAATATATTATGCAAGAACCTGATTCCCTAAAACACAGGAAATCAGTGGACCCTTGTGCTTATTTAGTGCCTTCCTGCACTGTGATGAGAAACTCCTTCACTTCCCAGATTTGTGATCCAACTGGTTCTTCTTCCTGTAACTCAAGGAGTCACAGTGCTATTCTAGGAGCAGACTGCAGGATCTTCGGGAAAGTGCCATCATTTGCTGGCTGTGGAAATATTTGGCTTTAAATCAATTTCAATAAAAGTCCTGACCAAACACCATTGACTGCATTTTGGCTTAATCAATACTGAAAGTTAAACACTTGTATGACTTTTTTTTTTGCCTTCAACTTCTTATCTTTATGTAATATTTATGATAAATAGTACAGTATAATTACTGTTTGATGGATACAGTATATCAGAAAAGTATATAACTTGATTTTTAAAGTGCAAATATCATTCACTCATCCATGTTCCTGGTAAAACTTTTAGAACATTTCATAGCAGAGAAATTACTTGTTATCATTCCAAATGACACTTTTGTGATTATTTTGGTGCTTATTCTTTTAGTTCTTTTTCTCTGTATTTAAAATAGCTTTGTGAATGGTTCACAAATGCTTACCAAAGTTTCTTTCTGAACCAGTTTTTTGATCACAATATTACTTAAGTCAGAAATCTTTACTTGCCTTCCCTTGCTTATAGAATAAATTCAGGTTCCTTGGGCTGACTTTTAAAAATGCCCCTTATGACTTTCTTCCTCTCTCCCTTAAACCTTTTGATCCATCATCAGATCTCTGTCATTTGAATAGCTGCTGCTTTAGTTACTTGGTTTCTTTGTCCCAAGTGCCCTTCCCCCATCATTATCCATCTCTCTAAGCCTTTTCAAATCCTTCTTTCAGACTGTCCTCAGCTAAAATTAATGCTTTGCTTCACTCTGTTGCACAACTCATTTCTCTCTATTAAGCATATTTCTCAGTCATACTTACCTTAGTTTTATGTTTGCATGCCTGCTTTTCCCACTAGATTTTAAGTCTGGAGGGAGGAATTATCATTCTCTTAATACTTTGTGATGGCTTGTTTAATGTTACTTTCTCCTACTCCTTTATAATCCAAATAAAGACAGGCACTATCTTCATATCTCTGATGACATATTCCTGTTGGTTGGGGATATAGTAGTACAGACTCAACAATATTTGAGTCCCAGGGCCTCCCTGGTTGTGCAGCGGGTTGAGCGCAGCAATTTGAAGCTGTCCACAGCCTCTGCAGCACGGGTTCGATTCCCGGTCCACTAGGGAGATACCCACATGGTGCGGCAGACCTCTCCTGCTTCACCCACTGCTCTCCTCAGCAGTGTTTTTGATTGTTCTGCCTGTTCTGCTCCTTGCTCTGTTTCTGGTGAATTCTCTCACCCTTCCTTGCCTCTGTCCTGTACCCCAGTTCTTTTTTTTTAAAGATTTATCTATTTATCTATTTATCTATTTATTTATTTGTTTGTTTGTTTATTTATACAAGCACTGGGTACAGTCAGAAGCACAGGAGGGTGAGAGAATTCACCAGAGCTAGAGCGGGGTACAGAACAGACAGATTGACCAAAGTACACTGCTGAGGGGATCAGCGGGTGGCAGGAGAGGTCTGCGCGCCATGTGGGACCCTCGCCAGTGGCCGGGGATCGAACCGGCGCTGCAGAGGCTGCAGGCAGCTTCGCAGCAGCCCAGCGCTCAACTGCTCTGCCACGGGGAGGCCCCCCCAGTTCTTGTATAAATAAATAAACCTTTAAAAAAAATTTGAGTCCCATATACCATGTCATCAGCAGCTCCTAGAATAGTACCTAGAACATGACAATGCCTAAAAGACACAAGTTGCAATCAATTATTTGTTATTGCCCACAAGTAAGGAACATGTGTGTTCCAACACTGAAGGGCTGTGAAATATCCAGATTCTTTGGAACATTTTCAAAAGTAAACTCATTACTTTCCAAGTTATTCAGGAATACAAAAACATTTGCCATAGAAATACAGTAAGTAAATATTATTCCAGGCAGCAGTGGATGTCTTAGTCACCTCAATAGCCACTATAAGCTTCTGAGACATTATTGCTCTATTTTTTTTTTTTTTTTTGTTCAGCTGGCTACGTCATCATTAAGGTTAGATCAATAATTGTGTCATCAGCCATATTCCAGACAGAACATCACCCATTTACTTAAGAAGCCCACTCAATTCTGACTTCATTATTTTGGGTTTTATTGGTCATCATTGTCATTTGCTTAGCTCTTCTACAATTCATTCCTCTCCCCTCCCAGATTTTACTTATTAAGGTTAGAATTATATTCCTCAGACTACTTTTGTAGAGAAAATGATTTTACTTTTTGGTTGCTCTCTAAGTGACATTGAAAGGTATACTTAATTTTCTCAATCTTTCTAGGATTCTAAAGAAAATAGTACCTTTTATTTTCTCTCCTGCTGTGCAGTCTCCTCAGTCCCTTTTTTTTTGGTTGGTTTTTCTTTTATTAAAAAATATATACCTGGTTATGCTTTACTGTATTCATTATTGTTCCCTCATTTACTTTCTTGCAAAATAATTGAGAAAAATTACTCTTCAATTCTTTTTTAAAAATCACAGTTCTCATTGGAATCTATTCTTTTGTATCTTGTAAAAGAAATGCCCCAAATCATTGTTTTCTTATGGGACAAATTCAGTGACAATAGAGTGTTAACTATGTTGTATTAACAACAGTGCAAATATTGACATAAAAATCAAGAGTGTAGGTAATTCTTACCCTTCTGAATACTGAGCTGATGGTAGTCTTCAATGTTGGTGGCATTTTTTGCGTCAGTAATGTGCTACTTGATTGATTCTCATTTTATTTAATAATTAATGATTTATTATAAAGCACCATGCATTTTATTTTATTTTTTCTCTTTCTATAATAAGCAGTCATTTATTCTTGTTGCTTGTTATCACTATTATTCTTTCATTTTTTTAAATTAATAAATTTATTTTTTACTGAGGTAATACTGGGGTACCCCCATGAGGTATTACCACTGTAGTGTACCCACCACCAACTCACCTTAAGGCACCATGCCTTTAAAAAAAGGCTGTTAACATTCTCTACAACCATTTTTAATGTAGCATGGTCCTTAAAATTCCAGTTATCTTTCATAAGTATTTCTGGAGTACTTACAATATACTCAAATTGACATGGATTCTGTCAGAGGGGTACAAATGGAGTATAAGATGTTGCAATTAGAGAAAACACTACATTTGTTATTTTCATTGTCCCTTTAGTTTCTCTGTTCCTGCTTTCTTACTGTATGATTTCCTTTATCCTTTCTATAGTAGATTGCTTTTCTCCCTCAGTTTTTGGTTAAAATTGACTGGCATAAAAGGAACTCTGAAACCAACAATATTAGAAATTAAATTTTTTAGTTCACATTTGATCTTCATGTTTATAATTTTTCTTTTGCATTTTGGAGTCTCCCAAATTTTATCACATAATATATACCCTAATTTTGATTTGGAATTTATATTGGATACTGTTCTAAAACAAAGTTTATAGTGAGTATGTCACAGTAGTATTTTATCAGATTAGTACTGAAAAATAGTGTAGTCAAACGTTAGTCTTTGAATTATGAATACAAATTCTTTACAAAGTTGTTTCTGGTTAAAAAGTTGACATTATGATTAATTGCAGCCTAAAGTAAACGTGACCTTACTTATTCATTTAATATAAGTGATATATAGGATTTTCTCAATAATTTATATCACATGGAAACCAAAACATGCCTGCCATTTTTTACTATTTTAGATTGATGCCTAAATGTCACATTACTATATATCACTGCTAATTCTTGGAACTTTGTACCATAAGCCATATTTGCTTTTAAGCCTTTCTACTTATACATTAAAATTTGAACTAACATCAAGTGAGTTCAATCAGATTCGTTTTTAATTACTATAGTCTAGTAGGACTGCTTAAGAAACACCTTATCTTTGGTGTCTGGGAAATGAAAGGTAATTTTAAAAAAGTGCAGTATCGTGGGGTAGCTTCTATGCAATTTTGGCTTACTGGAATGCCAGTTGGGGAATGGCAAAGGCTAATACTCAACAGATGGCAAAGTCCTACAACCTATAATAATGGTTGCAGTTATTTTCATTACTGTCATTTGATGACACACACAATAGTGTGAAAAGGCTTGAACTGGCTAATCACAGTAAATATACTCAAAGGGACCAGATGCATTTCAAACAATCAAAACGGTGATGGATATTCAGGCTGAGTGCCACTTCTGCACATATTCTAGGTGCATTTATTGCTAGGAATTAGAGGCAACATTAGTTGTCACAGAGAGGCGCTCCATTTCCCATTTTAGTAATAACAAGCAACAAAAATTGACATCTGTTGTAACACAGACAGATTATTTCACATCCTTTATGATTGTGTATCATTATCATGCATGTAAATTTAGTTCGCAGATGTTCAACGTCAGAGATCAAAATATCAATTTTGCGTACAAAGGAGTTGCAATGGATACTGAAAACCTAAGCACTTCTGAAAATAGATAAGTTAAATCTTTTAGCATGGGGACAATGAAAGTCAAATGAGATTAGGAAGAAAACATCAAAAGGCATCGTGAGGTGACATGGATAGTTTCAGAAGAGATTAATATTTTTATTTCCAGCTTTGTAAAAGCGCCCATTCTTGATTTTAATTTCCAGAGTCTGTGGTTTGAAATTTCTTTGTAATTTTCTTCAATACAATGAATAAAATACCAATATTTTTTTCCTTGAAAGACAGAATCTGTCATTCGAAAACATTAATTAGACTGGATGTGAATATTCATAATTTTTCCTGTGTATAATATGTAAAAATAGTTTTGATGATTGCCTGTGGGAGGTGGGTAATGATGACCTTCAATGATGCTATTAAATGTGGTACAAAAGAAATGTCTACCTTCTGAGGTGTTCAGTACTCAATTTAACATCATTGTTCAATGTCTATTTTGTTTTCTTAATTTCAGAAAGTGTGGCTAGAAGATGAGAAGGGAAGATTTATGATTTGTGATAACATAAAACACCTAAAAATACAATAGTAAATTTGTCTTATGGAAAACTACCCCCCAAACACACCTCCAAGCAACCCAAACCACAAATAACTTCAACCAAAGAAAAGGAACCCCAACTCCTTATTTTCAATTGTGTGTCTGCTTTAAAGACACTGTTAACAATGTGGATATATTTTGCATTTGCCTCTGGGGATTTAACACTCAATATTGAAACATTTCCCACTGTGATGTTTTTTAAAACTGTCTCTTTCCTCTGCTAAGCTAACAATGTAAAGGGGGCCAAGAAAACCATCTCGAGCAAGCACAGCATAAAATCCCTGCCAGGCACTGGAAACTCAGACTTGGTTTTTGACCTTCCTTTTGTAATGGGCAAAGGTATAGGACTGCTGTTCTCTCAGACTTTTTTTTTTTTTTTCAAAAAGTTGTTTAATGAGTTGGATTTGTTACACTGTAAATTTGAAATATTTACACAGGTCCTTAGTTGAAATCTAAGTATATTTTCTATTTAGATCAGTGATTGTGTATCAAACACTACATGTAAATCAAAAGTGATAATGATGACAATATTTCAAACCCCTAAGGGACATAGAATTGATCAGAAGCTGTGATTGAAAAAGGAAAGAATGTAGATTCCTCCAAATATTGAAAAAAATCTTTGTTTTCTTTTTCCTAGATATTTCTATATCTTGGGAAGTTGACCACTAAGTTTAATGATTATATATTTTCTGAGCTCAAAGCTATTTTTCATAAATTTGATAATTCAAGGACATATTTTATTGAGCAGTTTTACTTGGAACCTTGATTCTGGTTTATCCTCGAACCAGAAAGTTTAAGGAAATGGTAAATATTAATAATTTTTAATTCAAAGAAGTTTGAACCTCAGCAATATGAAATCACATTGGATTATTTTAAATTTAGCAACAAAAATTGCTCTATTCATAATTAATAGAGTACTTATATATATTATTGCTTAAATAGGTATTTAAATTTTACATGCTCTGGATAATTTTAGCTAAATGAGTTCAAAGCGCAATTTAATTAAGACCAATGAGATGCTGAGAGAATGCATTTTGCTTTAGACTTTGCCTGGATCCTGTTTCTCTATACAGTACTCATTTACCAGTAGCAAATAAAAAAGTCAATAAATCCCTGTTTCCATCAACTAGACTAATGAAGTTCATTAGTTGATCATGTTATCAGTATAATTACTACAGACTACATTTTGCCCTTGGTTATTAATTCAACAGTCTTCTGCAACTTATTCTTAGGAGAACTGCCTAAGAAGAGAAGAAATCAGTTTAGCTTTAGAAATAACCTTGGTTCTTCTCTTTCTCAACTCATTATTAAATCCTTGACTATACATAGAATATTCCATATACCCAGTTGTAATGATTTCAGCATTCCACTGGGGAATATTTGGCATGATTGGATTTTGTTGCTGTTATTGTGATAGCATTATGCTTTTCCATCCCTTTATGGGATTATGTTCACCAAAGTTTGAGTCCTGCACGGTGGGTACTGTGAATGTTATTTGGAAATAGGGTCTTTGCAGATTAAGACAAGACACAAGCCTTACCAGGGTAGTGCCCTTCTAAGAGAAGAAACAGGGAGAATGTCACATAATGACAGAAGCAGAAATCAGACTGTTGCTGCTTCAAGTGAAGAAGTGATAGTGATCACTAGTAGCTAGGAAGAAGGAAAGATTCTACCCTGAGTCTCAAAGGGAGCAAGGTCCTGCCAATTTGATTTCAGACTTCTATCTTCCATAATTGTGAGAGAGTTCTGTTGTTTAAAACCACCGAGTATGTTAACTTATTACAGTAGCCCAAGGAAACTAATACAGATTTCTTTCTTGAATTGTTAGCATGATGGAACAACTATGCAGCTAATGATAAAGATATGATCAGTTCTCAGGGGTAAATGTGAGGTTCAGATATCAAGGTGTTCCTGAGGGTTAACTCTCAAAATCAGATTTTTAACAAAGGGAAAGGAATGAAGTTGGTGGCAAGGAAGAAACAAGAAATGGGGAGAGAAAAGACAACCAAAATACAGAAATTGTAGACTGGGATTGTAACTCTGAAGTACTTTGAGATACTTTTAGAAGAACTTAGGGACAAAAACGTTTCTTGGTAAAAAGTACGTTGTCATTGGTAACTGTTTTTGGACAGTTATCTTTGAACTAATATTGCAAAGGAAAATCCTTACCCCCTGGGTAATCTTCCATTATATACCTGGATTTTAGTGGTTTCATGACTTTATGTGAGCAAAGAATGATCTCAACATGATACAATTTTAATATACATATATACGTTTTTGCCAAGCCCTTGAAGCTATTTTTCCCATTTATTTTATCATAACAGAGACTGTAGTTTTCTGATTCTGCATTTCTAAGGGAGAGCTATGTTTGTCTTTTACATTGTGCGAGGTGAAAGAAAAATGTTTTTGCAGTTACAATAAATGAGGATGATTTTTTGTCATTCAGTCTTTCAAATTGCTTGGTGAAGAGATTATTTCATTGTTAAAATTTACCTTTTTGATTTAGAAGTCCTACGTTGGACAAGGTTAGAGTTTTGAACTTTAATTTTGATTTATTTGCTTGCTAGAGTGATAGCTTTGAAGAATTTCATAATATTTTAAGTGGATAATTGCTAATAAACAACTGTTCTTTACATTCTTTCAAAGGCAGTTTGGTTGCAATTTCACATTTGACTATCAACATTAAGAAAGATGATTTCAGGTGAAGGGAAGTAGCAAATATTTTCCTTTGAACTTTCTGAAAAAAACACTGAGGGGTGTAGCAACCAAAGTATAACTTGACTTATATAGCTGCATATAATCTAAGCACTCTCCATAGGACAGCAAGAAGGTTGAATTAGCCAGGAATTAACATATCAATGCCATTTTATACAACTGCCAACATTCTCCCTGCTTGTTTTCATTTCGATACTATTGTCATATTTATTTCCAATTGTCATATTTATGATTATATTTATGTCATACTTCCAATTGTCATATTTTTGATTATAACATTCTTGACATATTAAGAGTAGAAAGCACTATAGGGCCTCCCTGGTCGCACAGGGGTTAAAGACAGCACTATCAAGCTATTGGCAGCCACTGCAGCACGAGTTTGATCCCCAGTCGGCCAGGGAGCAACACACATGGCACAGCAGACCTCTCCTGTCTCACCCACTGCTGCCCTCAACAGTGTATTTTGGTAGATCTGACTGTTCTGCTCCCCATTGTCTCTGGTGAACCCTCTCACCCACCCCCCACACCTCTGGCCTATACCCCAGTTCTTGTATGCATAAGTAAATAGATCTTAAAAAAAGGCACTATAGCTTAGTAATTTTTTTAAATTAATGATGTACCACACTTTTACATCCTTGTTTTTTTCCCCCAAAATACAGCTTTTCTCTTCTCAGGTGTGGTCACGATCGTCCATTATGCTCTCCATATGCTCACCATAGTCCATTATGCTCTCCTCTCCCCTAGCTTATGAATTTTTAATTAAATATCAGGCAACTATCTACATGATATAATTAGATGGAGTCTGTGAAGACCTTCTTATCTCAAATCTCTCTACCAGCTAAATATAGTTGCTTGTAGTTACACCCATTAAATCACTGTGGGTTAAATCACTGTGTCTTCAGGAAGTATCTTAGAATATAAATGTGCTACATGGGAAAGGCAATCATTTTATACAGATCTTCTGCCAGTGGTCAAATCTCTAAAAAAAGGGGTGTCAAATAAGAATCTTGAGAAAGGAAAGGGGCAGAATGGTTCGGACTGTGGATCACTGTCTGGTGAAGTAACCATGATAAAGGGTTCGAAGCCACCAGCATTTAGTGAGAGTCCTAAACGCTTGCTGTGAAAATGTGAAGGAAGTCACTAGAAAAGGGAAAGTAAAATTTAGAGTGTGTTCTTTGCAGTGAAACCTTGTGGCACATTAAACAAATGTGTTTTCAATAATTTCAAGTGATTTTTTGGTATGTTGTAAATTTTTTTTTTTTTGCCAAATTTGAATCAAGTTTGTGGTGAAGTGATGATTACAGCCTTAGTTTGCTGGTAGATAAAGCTAATGAATCACTCAGCATCTGCTCCTTAGTGGAATTTTGTTGTTTGTTATTAGTACTAAGTCTTCAGTAACATGCTTTTTCAGAGTAATCTCATCAATGAAACTTTAGGCAGTTATTTCAGAACAGACCAGGTACATTTATAAGATTATGAATTTCTTGAAGTTTTCAAGATAATAAAGAAGATCAAGAATTGACTCCCTGGAAATCTAAAATCAAGAGTGTTACAGAAAGTAACTGAAGTGTGTGAAGCTAATTTTATATGTATGTTCAGTGTTTGAGTTTCTTTTCTCTCTTTTTTTCTTCCTCTTTCCTTAATTTTGCTTTTCTTCCTCCCTCCTCCTTTACTTCTTTTCTATTTTCCTTTTCTGTCTTCTTTCCTTTTGAATCTTGATATAGTCAACCAGTGGGTTTGGAGGGACTTTTGGAGCTGACTAGATTTTAGATTTTTAAAATCTAATTTAAGATTTTTTTTGGGTCAACTTCTGCTCTTCTCATCTCTTGTTGCGAAGAGCAGAGTCAGTAAAGGCTTGTAGGAAAACTGAAGAGAAACCTGACTTGCACTGTAATTTTATAAGCATTCCAATGCTATCACATTAGATCTATAAAAGTATCGACTTGGCCAATTTTGCCAAGAGTGAATTAGCAGGCATTTATTTCCCTAAGGTTGTAAGGGAACCTAATCAGTTCTGAGGCCTTATAGTGTCTCTTGATTCCACTCATGTATAGTTCAAAGTGAATATTTAAAAGACTCTATATTCTGATTTTTTTATACTAAAGCACTACTTATTTTGTTAGCATTCTGTCTTCACACTATGTCTTATTCATTTTTCAAATCCTTTTTCCAGCCTCATGTCATTAACTTTGCTTTGTAGATAAAGAGACACAGAGGTCAATAATTTTGGCAAGTGTTTTGTCCACTCACTGCTATTGCTGATATTAGATAAAAGTATTGAAAAAAAAAAATGCAGCCTTTTTTCCTTGTTTACCTTACATAAAGCTAGGTCCCAATTATGTACTAGGGAGTTATATGCTGCAGCGAAACCGTATAAGCCAAGTAAACCATAATAGTGATAGTCAGCATGTTGCCAAATTACAGAGACATATATATTTTTACCTATAATATGTACATAGATGTCTAAATTTATATAATCATATGTACGTGCTACTACTTACTACCTTCTATGTCTTCCAGTGGTTAAGATGATCTTAGGTCTTCCTTATAATATAGGTTTCATAGGATTTCTCATCAATAACTCCATTGCTTTTAAGTAGCTAATATTAATTATTATAGTCATGTTTTAAGATATGTGCACATTTTTTGTCCTGCTAGATAAGTTCCATTTAAAATATTAGCAAACCCAGTAACTCAAAGCTTTCAAACAGTCTATTGTCCAGGGCTTTCATGGTGCTTTTCAACAAAGAGAATTTCTGTGCTCACTCAATTTGCAAACATCTGGAGGAAAATAATGTGATAATTAGGAGGCAACATGGGTTCATCAAAAACAAATCATGCCAAACTAACTTAATTTCTTTCTTTGATTCCTTAACAAGCTGAGTGGGAACACAGTGGGTATTTTTATTATAGAAAGACATTTGGTATAGCTTCTAAACATTCTTAGAAAACATAGGGAAAAAGAAGATTAGGTAAAATGATTGTTGAATGTAGGCTATCTTTGGAAAAAGAAATAAGTAGTGATTATTTATTATGGTTCAATATATAAATAGGAGAAATTTAGGATAAAATTTAAAAAATTATATCTTATTAAATATCTTAAGATTTTGAGCTTGGCTATATATATATATTATTTCTCATAGTTTTATTTAAAGCAACCTGAGTGAAGAGAATTCAATTCTTAAAATTAGCATTGGTTGTTTTCTTTTTAAAAAGAAAAAAAAAACAGTGACCAATTTTTTTCATTGTAAAATTGTGGCAATCATAATCATGCATAGACATATGTATACATATATATCACAGATGTGCGTTATAAAATCACATGTGTCTATATGCATATATCTTATGAATTTTGTATATGACTCATAATCCCAGTTTACATATGCAATTAATACAATTTTGAGAGTTCTTTAAACTGCCTATAATATGTATGTTTTTACAAAAGCAATCCTGCTTATATCTAAACCTATTTAAATAAAAGTATAAATACAATTAAATAAAAATGTATCCTACTTATTATTTAAAATTATTTGCTTTAACTTAGTAATAATATACTGTTGTGTATAGTTCCAAGTCAACAAATGTAAAGAATTACATTTCTAATGGCTGCATAGTATTCTATTACCTGCATGTACCAGAATTTATTGACTAATTTCCTATTTTTGATAGATTATATTTTTGCTATTGATACTATAAATCATATCAGGATAACTGTGTGTGTAGTTTGTCTTTCTGCATTATCTTAAGATAAATGCTTATGTATTATATTAGTGTAACACAAACATAATGTTTTAAGAATTTTATATATACTCCCTAATTGCCTTCCAAAAGTTTGAACCAGTTTATTTTCCTGCCAGCTGTTTGCCAGAGGAAGCTATATGTGTGTATTAATATCTATAGACAAATACATCTCCTTTACATGTGTATGTATATACACACAAATATGTATCTACACACATATACATTTTTTAAGAGAATAGGAAGATTCCTCCTTGGGAAAATTGAAATTCACTGAAAATATTTAAATAATGAAAGTTTCCATAAATATTTTAGAAACTCTATATTTCATTATGCAACTCCAATAAAAGAATTCTAAAATATAGGCTGAAAATGACTTTCTCTTATTTCTCTCTAAAGATTTGTCAAAAGGAGAGCTTCGTTTTTGTGGCAGTTATTGTTCTTATTGAACATCCTGAAATAAGAATTATTCCATGGCTCAAAGTGACATTAAATTATATTTTGGTTGATATATTAACTAAACTAAAGCCTTTTAAATGGTGTTTGAGATTAAAGATTCTGTTTTGTGTTTTAAGACTGCAGCAAATACAGTTTCTGAGATCCAACTGTTAGGCGGCTCTAATTTTCCATTCTTTTCTCTTCCTCCTTTTTACTTGTTGTGCCTCATTAAAATTTTAAATGAAACTGTATGATACTGATTGGAATTGTTTCTGTTGGAGGGAAATGTACAAACTAGATGTGCAGCAGAAATTCATCTGCATTTGAACCCCGCTATTTGTTTGACACAATGGATTTTCAGAAATGGGATCTCAGGAGCTAAATCTTTAATAAAAATGCTACCAACTGTGCCTGCAGGAGGCGGTGTACAAGGTGGCAAAACACATTAGAACCCTCAGCTCTGCACCATATAGGCTGTGTAACTTACCTAAGTATGTTTACTCATCTGAAAATGTAATAATACAATCTCCTTAAGACTGTGAGAGGATTCGAGATAATTTAAATCAAGTACTGAGACCTAGTAAACTCTCAAATAATGTTAGTTTTTGCTGTATCTCTTGGTGATACTTCCTTTGGCCAGTAGGACACAATCTTTCCTATATGTTTTGCAAAAACTCCTACTCTCTATGCTCCATATGATCACATCATTTTGGAGCAGGTGTAGCAGAATAGGTAAAATAACCCTTTTGTCAGTATGTATCAAGGTTCCAAGGCAGGCAGAAACATGCCAGCTAGGAGAAGCTGTGGGAAAGATGTTGCTACTGTTGAACAGAGTGAACAAGAAAGACTGTGGTGCCATGGAGGCTAAAAAGAAAAGGACTGGACCGTAAAGTCTTCTTTTTTTCTTTCTTTTTTTTTTTAAAGATTTATTTATGTTTGCATACAAGAGCTGGGGTACAGGCCAGAGTTGCGGAAGGGTGAGAGAATTCACCAGAGACAGAGTGGGGAACAGAACAGGCAGACTGACTGAAATACACTGCTGAGGGGAGCAGCAGGTGAGTCAGGAGAGGTCTGCTTCGCCATGTGGGTTGCTCCCTGGCCGGCCGGGGATCGAATTCATGCTGCAGAGGTTGTGGACTACTTCATAGTGCGGTGCTTAACCCCTTGTGCCACCAGGGAGGCCCCTGGACCATAAAGTCTTTATGACTTTTCCCTAAAAGCAAATGGAAACTATTAGTATTTTTAAGTAGGAGATGGGGTGGCCTGATCAAGTTTATGATAAAGTAGCAATACTAACTGAAATGGTGGATTGTGTTTGTATTTTACGATTGGGATGTGAACATTTCGAGATACATTTTTGATGTGGCATGGAGGTTAGGAATGACAACATTTGGTTTGATATTTTACTAAACAAACTGGTGTCGAGACACTGATTATGGTCACATAATGGATAGGTGTGATAGAATCAAACAAATTCTTACAGCAGACTTGATCAATCAAAACAGTCATTGAGGGACCTCCTGGTGGTGCAAGGGGTTAAGAAATGCACTGTGAAGCAATCTGCATCCTCCAGCATGAGTTCAATCCCCGACTGGCCAGGGAGCAACCTACATGGCACAGCAGAACACTTCTGTCTTGTCCGCTGCTCCCCTCAGCAGTGTATTTCAGTCAGTCTGCCTGTTCTGTTCCCCACTCTGTCTCTGGTGAATTCTCTCACCCCCCGCCACATCTCTGGCCTGTACCCCAGCTCTTGTATGCATAAATAAATCAATCTTAAAAAAAAAAACAGTCATTGAATCTATCTTTTGAGAATATGAACACTCTATTAACCAAGGTCGGATGGTGTTACTGACAGATTTGGATGTCCAGCTAATAAGTGGCTATGTAAAGGTAATTAAATATTTTATTAACTTCCTCTAAAAGAGTCCAAAGTACTTTCACATACATTTTCCTTCATACTCTTTATGTCCTTGTATTGACAGGAAGAGGACAAATTAGCAGCATTGTGTTGTGGAGCAAACTTTGAGGCACAGATATTCATGAGACATAAATTTCACTTGCAAAACTAGGAGAAGATCTGGAAACAAGTAGTCAGGATTTAACTCTTACTACCGGGTATTGTTTTTCCAAGAAGTGTAATCATTGCATCACTCTTACATTTGAGGGCCTCCTGAGATTATGTGAGATACTCATGCAAGATATTTGATCCAGCATTTTCATATGGTGCATCTGTATAGGAAAAACTTATTATTTCTATGTACTTTTTTTTGTTGTTTGTTTGTTTGAACGCACTATACAGCATTCCAGTGGTGCCTAAATATGTGGGCCTCAACTGAAGTGATCAGTTCCTTCTCCTTTTCCTCTGCATATTTCATAGCAGGAATCTGCTAGAAAAGGAATTAAAATCTTCACATTATTTATATGTGACTTTTTTTAAGCAGAAAATGTTTAGCAAGAACTAAAGTGGTGGGATTAGTGAATCCTGTGGCCTCAAGTGGATGATTGTTCCCCTGTGCAAAGGAAGTTGAGAACTTGAGCTTTATTTTAGGAATGTGTTCATGATATAGTTGTGAGGCAGCATGTGCGCATGATATAGTTGTGAGGTAGCATGCGTTTTTGAGGACATTAATTTCCCTTGGGAAGAAATCAGGCCCTCTGTCCAGTCCACAGTTAGTTCCTTATCTCCTTTTTCAGATTGACCTCTAATTCTCCCCACCTCTCTTTGCTTCTGTGTTCCTTTTAACATTTATTCCTGAGTAGGGAGTGAAGCTTATTATATGCCCGTTGCCCACATTTTACTATGGTTTTGGTTAATCCTTGATTATTTCCTTTACACTAGCTTAGACATGTGATGCTCAGTGTTTTTTAGATATCCTTAAAGTAATGGGATTGATAATTTCATATTTCATAAGTATATATATTCTGGCCAACCACATTTGCCATCATGTATCCATGGTGTTAGTTGTTTCTACATTGAGCAGTCTCATTCACCCCTGTGGATTCACTCTGCTATGAAGCAAAATTAGATAAAATATATATTCATAGAGTCAGTGTAAAGAAGAATTATAGAGCTCTTCTATCTCCCAAAGTATTTTTCAAATGGGAACCAAGTCCCAGCAAAAAGGCATAATGCCTCACATTTGTATAATACTCTGTAGTTTGCAAAATACACTGATATTTCCTTCCTTCCTTCCTCTCTTCCTTCCTTCCTCCCTCTCTTCCTTCTTTCTTTCCTTTTCTTTCTGTGATTCTGTTGGAGAGGCCAGGCAGGTATTATTATTGCTACTTTTCAATAAGAAAACTAAGACACCAAAAAATTGAGACTTGCTTCAACTACTTACAGGAAGGAATGGGGTGATTCTAGCTGCAAAAGCTAGGTCTTGATTAGGTGGCCTTTCCGGGGTAGCAGGCTGCCTGCTGGGAAAGCGTTTCCACCAGTGTGCTGTTGTGTTGAGCTACGACCTCAGAGCGCTTATGGAGACTGCCACAGACAATGACCTCTGACTATAAGCAAACTTCTCTCCTCAGTGTATTATAGGAAGGTGACTGTTTTTTTCCTGCATACCCAGACATGAAAGAACTTTGAAGAATAGTCTTAGCATATAATGAAAATGTCACTGAATGAGTTGATTGAAAGATTACCGGTTGCATAACAGTCTGTGCGTCCTGGAAACATTTTCCCAGTGTGGATTCACCCACTCTCTGAGACCCATAAAACTTCCCTTGCAAGGAATCACTTCTGACCCCCCTCACTCCGTGTGGTCTCTGGAAGCCAACTAACACCACTCTGAGCCAGGGTGGAGGTGTTGGCCTCAGCTGGTATGTGTGCAGTCTCCTTTTGGCCCAAAAGTAGTCATGGGATTCAACCAGAGTTAAGTGGATCTCATGACACTTTTGGGAAAGAGGATACTGCAACCCGTTTGGAGCTGAACAAGGAAGCCTGTAGGCTGGAGCTGCTGCTACTATCTTGACTTCTTTTGAAGCTAATACTGGAACTAGGAGAACTGAGACATAAACTGAGCCCTGCTGATGTTATCTGATGATAAGCTGAACAAAAAGCTCAAACCAATTCTGTACTTTTGCATTATATGAGCCTATACTTAAAATAATTGGAATAGGTTCTTATCATTTGAAGCCATGAGGATATCTATTTCTGGCCAAACAAAAAAAAAGTCCTCTGTACTTTTTCACAAACGGTTAATAATTTTGATTTGTTACTTTAAAGACCTTGTGGAGACAGGAGAGATTTAGAAATGAATGTTCCAATTTGATCTGATCTCTTCCAGCTTAAGTGTGTTTTTCTTCTGTCTTTGGAAAGATGATTCATCACCTGTGAATAGCTATCACTATATAAAGTTTCATATAATCTATGAGTTTCCAGAAGTGCTTTGGTCATGGTCAGTTACCTATATTAATTCAACGAATTATTATTATGACACTGTACTAGCAAGACATCATCCTTGCCTTCATAATTTGTAACTTGGTTGGTAAAAAGATACATTTAAATTGTAGAAAGGGAAGTAAATATGTCAATATATATAACAGCATATGATATGAGTGCTACTGGGGAAGTCAAATGAGGACAAGGCCATAACAAATTGAAAAATGACAATCTCCATGAAAAGTTATATCTTTAGGATTTGGGCAGGTGAAGAGGAAGAATTTGCTGCAGGAGTTCAAGCAGGCAAGGACTTGGAGACAGGAGAGAAGAATAATTGAAGAAAGCAGTGACTCAACAGGATGGGTTGCAGCAAAGGCAATGGGGGAGGGGAAATAGCTTGGACATGTCCATTTACTACTTTTGAGAGTAACTTTGGAGCAAAGCTCTTTGCTTAATGCTTGTAATGAGAAACAACGACACTATTAATCGTTAATGAACATTTACTATATAGAAGGTATTAGGTTAAACATTCACATGGGTTGTGTCACTTAATAACAGTACCTTTGAATTAGATACTATTGTTGTCTGTATATTCCAAAGAGTTGTACATGTTCACCCAGCCTCTAAGTGGTTAATGCAGAATCAACCAAAGTCAATCTGCCTCTGAAACCTACACAGTTGCTCTGGTCAGAAAATATATTCTCCTCTCCACAATGAACAGAGAGTAGTCACTTCGCACATGCAAATTCATAACAGTGCTCTGTATGAATATGTTTTTGGCAAGTTTAATATTTAGAGTTATTACTTGAATATTCTGAGAATGACTGGATTTCAAATTTAACATGAGGGTCATTGTTTTTTCTGGACTTCAAACAAGAGACTGAAATTTCATTGATTAGACTGAACTGACTTGTTGAGAACATTGCAACAGCTGGGGGTTGAATTAATGTACTAATATCATTATTGTTTCATACACACCTCCCCCAACAAAATGGGAAGGTATCATTATTCTCATTAGCAGATAATGAAACTAAGATGTTAAAGTATTTAAATCACTTAAGTAAAGACATATAATTAGGCTATGAATGGAGCTATACCCACACTAGAAATGGTCAAAGTAATCACTGTATATAGTGACAATTTGGCAGAGATTAAGCCTTTCTCAGCTGTTAGTTTGGATTTCTCCTTGTCTGGTTATTTTTCTCTCATCAATAAATCAAATAATAAATATTTATTGAAATCTAATTATTAGCTATAATTATGCATCAAAGTAAAAAGAGCTTTGCATAAACCCTACACTATTGGAACTTAAAATAGTGTTGAGGGACAAGGTGAAAAGTCATATAGAAGTACATAAAAAAGCTATGTAGTACAAGTGATGAAGCATCTATGAGAAAATTTCAACAACTGTATTGAGGTGATCCATAACTAATTGCAATGTGAATGGTATCATATGGCAACTAAGGACTATGATTCAGAAGAAAAAAGTAATGTAGGCGCTGAAGATATCTGGAGAAGATTCATGAAGTGTTTGAACATAGTCTTGAATATAGGAATTAACAAGATGAGAATGTCCTGAAATGAGGAAGAACAAAGGCAAAGAAGTAAGGAAGTGCATGATGAGTCCCAGAGAGAGAGATTTGTCTGAATGGGAGAATAGTTAGGGATAAAACCACAGAAGTGGGTCAGGGCCAGTTTAAGGAAGGCATAAAAGGAAAACTAAGGAAGCTGGATTCTATGATACAGGAGAAATGGCGATTGGGAGGGGGATGATACAAATGGGTGAGGAAGATTTTTAGGGGAGGATATTAGGGGAGGAATTAAAATAGGAAGAGAGAGGAGATAAAGGTTTATTTGACATATAAAGTATTAGGGAAATTAGCTAAAATAAACACTAATTAGAAAGTATTTGGGTTAGGTTAAGCCTCTACAATTATAGGAGAAAGGGGGAAAAGATAAATGGCATTTCAAGAAAACAAACAGACAAATTAAAGTTTTCTGACATTCTGTTAGGCAACAGCCATGAAAAATCAGCAGGAGGTTGGTAGGTAAAAGGGAGGTCAAAGCAAAATCATTAGCCACTGGGGGAACTAATGTGAATAGATAATAAATAACATTATTGGATTGTTGTTAATTTTTAGTTGTCATAATGATATTGTGGTAATGTAGGAGATGAGTGACATATGCTGAGGAGTCCTGTGATATATGCCCCTGACCTTCAAGTTGTTTGACAAAATATATGTATGTATATATCTGTCTCCAAATTATATCTGTATTTATACATACATCTTGTGTCCTCATCTTGTCTATGTCTATGTCTTTACTTATATCTATGTTTCACCTATACCCAGACCCATACTCATGCCAATCTCTATCCCTATAGCTCAATCCAGATATAAATATAGAAAATAAATGAAATAATTTTATAATTTACTGAGTTGCTTGTGGGTATTCAGATGAGCATTGCACTAGTCTTTCAGTTTTTCTGTATGTTGAAGATTTTTATAAAATGTCATTGAGTTAGAGTGAAGGGAAAGAAATAGGTCAGGCCTTGGAGCCTAAAGCAGAAGCAGTATGAGTTGAAAAGATGGAGCAGATGTGTTGGGATAATTGGCAGCACTGAGGATTTGTTTAACTCAAAACATCCGAGGATCCCTTAAACATGAGTCTTGGCATCAAGGTTTTGCTGACTGGATGTTGTCATATTTTGTATTGGGACAGGGATGTCTTCGGGGATATAGGCTGGGGAAAGAGTATCTATTCAGTTTCAGAAGAGCTTAGTTTCAAGTGAATCTGAAAACACTTGAACACTCAGTTGGAGGAATGTGGTCCCAGCTCTGAAGAGATCTGAGCTTGAGATGTCACTTTTCATTCAGTCATAGAGAGTGATAGCTGAAATCATGGAATAGGATGAAAGTGATGAATAAAGAAATATACAAAAGGAAAATCCAGAAAAACACAAAAATGTCTGTATTTAGGTGGTGGGAAGAAAAAGTGGTGCTGGGCCTCCCCTGGTGGCACAGATGGTTGAGCGCTGTGCTGTGAAGCTGTCCTCAGCCTCTGCAGCACCGGTTCGATCCCCAGCCACTGGCGAGGGTCCCACGTGGCATGGCAGACCTCTCCTGTCACGCCCACTGCTCCCCTCAGCAGTGTATTTCATCAGTCTGCCTGTTCTGTTCCCCGCTCTGTCTCTGGTGAATCCTCTCAACCTCCCGCGAATCTGGCCTGTACCCCAGTTCTTGTATCAATCAATAAATAAATCTTTAAATAAAAATAAAAATAAAAAAAAGAAAAGAAAAAGTGGTCCCCACAAAGCAGATAGAGCAGTCAATTTGGAAAGAAATAGGTCATAGCATGTGGAGAAATCAAGGGAGGACATAGTCCATTAGTAGAAACTTCATTCATTTTTTTTAACAAATGAATGGTGTGTTTTACAGGGGAATGAAGATCATCAAAATAAGATCCAGAGTAGTCAAGAAAATTAGGGAGCTTAAAAAAGGACATTCAGGGTTGGAGGTAAAGAGGTTGAAAACATTATTTTTTTTCATTTTATCAAGGTAAAGTTGTTTTACAGCACTCTATGTGATTCAGAGGTATAGAGGATCACACATTTCACAGGTTATTTTTAACTCAGCTTACAGGTTTATGAGGGAAAGTTGCAGTAGTCCATTGGGGAAGCACAAGAGCATCAGGAAGAGAAGAAATGAGTTGAAGTTTCCTCAGCTTAGAGATACAGAGGCCTGAATTTTAGAGTCTTAACTAAAAAGACTTCCCTGGACTTCAGTTTTATTTACCTAAAAATGCAGTTGAATTTGGTTTATCCAATATTTCTTCCAATACTCAATTTCTATTGACACTTCTATTAAAAAAATTAGATGACTCTGTCCTTGGATACTTATGTTGTTTCCATAACTTGGCTATTATAAATAGTGCTGAACTGAGCATAGCAGTGCATATATCCTTTAGTGCCTTTGAATTAAAAATATGTGGTATATATACACAATAGAATACTACTCAGAGCTAATAAATATAAATTCTTGCCATTTGTGATAACCTGGATGGAAGTGAAGGGTATAATGTTGAGCAAATTAAGTTAATAGGAGAAAGACAAATACTGGGTGTTTTCACTTCTATCTGAAATACAGAGAAATAAAACAAAAGATTAGATTAAACCAAACCAATTGTAAACTCTTGAAATCAGACTGTGAACTCAAGGCTACAAGAGGGGAAGGGGACACAGTGGGCTATGGTGGAGATGTGTGTGTGTGTGTTGGTGTTGGACATGCATCTGAGGAGATGTCATCCTATGCCTCTGAATCACATACAATGTTGTAAATCAATATTGCCTTAAAAAAAACAGTAAGGGCCTCCCCTGGTGGCGCAGCAGTTGAGTGCTGGGCTGCGAAGCTGCCTGCAGCCTCTGCATCGCTGGTTAGATCCACGGCCGCCAGCGAGTGTCCCACATGGCGAGAGGACCTCTCCTGCCGCCCGCTGCTCCCCTCAGCAGTGTATTTCGTCAGTCTGCCTGTTCTGTTCCCTGCTCTGGCTCTGGTGAATTCTCTCATCCTCTCGCGCTTCTAACTGCACCCAGTGCTTGTATAAATAAATAAATAAATCTTTAAAAATATATAAAATAAACAGTAAAATACATTTTAAATCAATGGCAACAAAACATTTAGATGACTCTTTTAAGTTCTATTATAGAGATATTTTGAGAATCCTGTGTGTTCACCATTGAGACCATATTAGAAATATTTCATTATCATTGTGCACTCTCATTGATTTATAATCACTTATCAGAATGATTTATTCCAAATATGTGAACACAGCATTTGGAAAATGCTGACTTAACCAAATTGTGACTTGGTTAAATAGCAAGATGATGCTTTAATTTTTAAATTTCTAATATTTGAAACAGTTTCAATAGCTAAGAAAAAGTCATAATAGGTTGTTATTCATTACTATTTCTAGTAAGATCTTAGGGGGGCAACCTACTCAAAATTCTGTACCTTTTCCCTACTCCATTATAAACTTTTCTACATCCTATTAAGTCCAAATATGCAGAAAAGAATTATGCAGACAATACCATTCTGCTTAAATGACAAACCTGGAATGATAAATGCCTTCCCTGGTCAATTAACCTCTGCCAGAGCTCTCAGTGACTAAAAGAAATGCTGTGGAACACAGTCTCAAGTAGACTATAAAATATCTGAATTACAGATTTTCTGAAGAGCATAATGTTGTATTAGAAATCTACCAGCTCCTTTTAATTCTACCATTCCCTATTTGTCAGGACATTTACAAGAGACCTGAGCAGAAACTGGCTCATCGCCCTTCTTTTTTTTAAACAAAGCTTTCAAATCTTTGTTATCACAAAAAAGAGATAAAAAGTCTGAAATTTTCCTAATGATTCTGGCATCATCTATTATCACAGATCAATGTCAGGCTAAAGATTTTTGGGAAAGATTTTGACAAAGTGCAATTGTAGATTAACACACAGCATTCCATTAGATAAATGACATAATGGGGGGTTTTAAACAATAAGGCAGAGACATGGTCTTTGATCTTGAGATGACTGATTTTCTCTATGACCTTCAATTAGTTGCCTAATCTTTTGGTCTGCCTAATCAGTTATCTTTTGTGTAATGTCTGAACAGTTGTTCTGCTTGTTGGTTTAAGAGTATAGGAAATGCAAGGTGCTGTTATTTCTCGTGTTTTGGTGGGATCCATTCCTTACATTTCTGTTGAGAGGTCTTTTTTCTCTTTAAGTACCAGATGTCTGTTGCTGGCAAACAAAGAATATGTTAAGCTGACAAGGAAAGGCAATCTGGAAAAGAGGGAGACTACTCCGATAAGGAAGTTGCTGGCATCCACATCATATTGGCTGTGGTACAGCATAGCTGGACATGCATAATGGGTTATACATCTTTAGGCCTTAGTCTCTATTGCAAACTATAACTTTGTTGAATTTCATGGACCATGAATTTGACATTTCAAAAGGATATAATCGTTGTCATGCAGTTTGCTTTCTTCTTAGCAACTTTTAATACCTCCACTATTTTGAATCCTAGGGCAAGTTAGGGAGAATTAGGCAGCCTCAAGGACAGTGCAGGTGAGGACCTCTGGAGAGTTAAGGAAGACTCCAGAGATAAGAGCAACAAGAGGAATGTAACTAATTCTGCTGGGAATAATAAACATCCCAGGACTAAGGTCACCGTTGTCACCAAATGCCGGCCTCAGTTTCCCTCAGCCAATAAAGGGAGGTGAAGTTTGGGGAAAAGGAGAGTGGTTTAAGTTATTGACTAATGAGGAGGGCAGCAGACTCATGTCTGAAAGACCACCGTCCTGCCCTTTGACAGAGTACAGGGATATTTATGCAAGGGAGAGATGGGAACCAGCCTGAGACTGGTGGGCACCAGCCTGTTTTTCTTCAATAGCTGATGTTTGACTTTCTCTTCCCTAAAATTCAGGGATGCTCATTTGGGAGACTGGGTCATAAAGGTAAATCTATCAAACAAGGGGGAAGATGCAACAAATGGTTCCCCATTTGTTGGGAACAAACCTGTTACATAAGGAATGTGAAGATAACCCCTCAACCCCCCAACCCCCCCAACCCCCCATTCCCCCCCCATCCCAGTAGCAGATTAAGTGAGACTGCTGAGAACTAACCAATCACAAAGAGACTGGTGGAGCTTTAGAATAATTAGGGAAAGCAGGGATATATTCCCTGAGACACGACTCCACTTTGGCTTCCTTGCCCCTCCCTGGCCTGGTTTCATGGCCTGGGAGTCCCACTTTATTTCTGTTCCTTTTCTCTGCGACAAACTTTTTCTTTCTCTAAACAAACCTGCCTCTTCTTGCTTGCTTGCCTGAGCTTCTGTGAAGTTCCTGCTGCGGCTTCATGAGACACCAACCCGCGGTGGTCTAGTGCCTGGGACTCAGCGCTGCCACTGCACCCCGGGATCCATTCCTGTCTGGGAGACTAGGCCTGAAAACCTACAATTCTGGTGTCAATTTCAGATCCTTTTTCCTACTGAGGATAAGTTGTCACCCTGCTTAGGCCCTTTGACTTCTCACTACACTGGAAAACCCCTACAAAGCATTTGAGTTTCAATCTATTTCTTTTAAGTGGTTCTTTATGATGACTGACAGAAACAGGCTTCATTAGCACATTTTGCCAGCACTTTGTGCTATTACATTCAAGTTTGAGGTTTTGGATTGTACAAAACCAAAATGTTCTTTATCTATTTTGCAAGTTCAAAATGTTGCATATGGTACTTCATGATTTGGTGAAAGACAATGTCTTCCATTTTCATACTGGCATCCTCCACTCAGATTTCATGCTTGAACAATTGTGAAATATTGTAGTAGATCCCTAGATGCAATGTAGTGTTTATCACCCCTAAGCCATTTGTGCTTCTGCCTATGTAGTTCCTGTTTGACCTATATACCCTTGTGCAGGCTGTCTCTTTTCCAGTTTCTCTTTCCCGACCTATTCAACTGGGCAAAGGATCTAATAGCACTTTCTCTTACTATCCTGTAATTCCTCTAAAGGTACACCACCCATTTTATTTATATTTCTGTTTATATATGCTATGCTCCTTAAACAATGATCTCCCTGAGAACAGGACTAGAGTTTTCTTAATCACTGTATTTTAATACCTGGCTCAGTGCGTGGTGTAAGGCAAATAATTAATACATGTTTGCTTGAATTGACCTACTTGGAAAGAGGAATAAAATTGCAGATTTATGTAAATTTCTATGTATGGTTGTTCTCTTAACAACTATTATTTGGGTAGCAAGGTACCCGTGTGTGACCTTGGGCAAGGTAACAAGGGAATGTCCACTGAATAAATGAAGCATTATATGAAACCATTTGTTAGTCTAGAAATAAAGACCACATGTAGGTAGACAAATTTGTAAGGGAGGAAAAATGAACCAAGGCAAGCTGGCAATGAAATAAACTTCTTAACTATGCAATGTACATTCTTCAGCTAATATCTCATAAAAAGTAAATGAAAGACTTCCAGGACTTCAGTCCTCCAAACTGCCATCCAGCAGGACCATCATTCTTGGCTCTTTGAGTAGGAGGATTGCAGGGAAGCATTGCCTGACACTAGTAGGCAGATTGCCAAGGGGCTGGGAGAGGTTACCCAAGCATTTTATTACTGACACTGAAGAAATGATTATAGATCTCGAAGCAGGAGAATCTACCATACCGTGGCAATGAGATTCATTGGTTTCCAGAGAGTTGCATTTTGACTTTTAAAAGGAGATTCTAAAAAATGATAGTCAAATGCACTTCAATGGATTAAAAAGAATAACCATTTTAAAAGCAGATGTGGAGAAGCTGCTATAGAGTGTATTCAAATCCATGCTTCTTAGGAACCAGATCAGATTTCACCCATAAAAGAAAGCTGGAGCTATAATAATAATAATAATAATAAAAGCTTCTTTGGTTTTCTAGAGCCCATAAGAGCATGTTAGAGAAAAAAAAAAAAACACTTTGAGATCTTTAGATGAAAGACATGGCATGGGTATAAAGTATTTTTATAAAAAAAAAAAAAGGACAAGGAAGAAGAGATGTATAGACTGGATAAGTTATCTTAGGTACATATAAGCATAATTGCTGAAGTCAAAATGAGAGAAAATTCTGACAACTAGAGTCATTAGGGTGTTCAGAAGTTATTATTAATATTTTTTATCATAATGGATACATTTTTCTGCAAAATCAAAGTAAAGGAAATGTAAGAGGAAAATAAATGGGTGACTTGAAAATGTTTCCTCAAAAGGTTTTCAGACTGAAGAAAGATGAAAAGGTGCAAATAAGAACATCAGTAATGTGTTATACTTAGATGTCATCTGTCTTCAGACAAAGTTTCAATGCAATTCTACACAAGTGCTTGGTTCTTAGTGATTCAAATCAGCAAGGCACTTTGCAGCACCTATTCATAGTTCCTTGATTACTTCAGGTCAGAAGAGTCAACATATTCAAAAGAGAACCCCTCCCCCCAAAACAAACAAACAAGTAAACTGCAAACCTAACAGCAAACAAGCTTTTAAAATCGGGAAAGTCAGTAGCAAGAATATGATTTCTGATGAGGGGACTGAAAAAAATTTACTAGTTAAACCAGAACTTTTATTTCCTCTGAATTAAATGAGGCCATTTTTTTTTTTTTGTGTGTATGTGTAAAGAAAGAGAACTACGGATGTGAAAGAAATTATTCTATTCATATACCGAAAACAATGCATAGATTATCTTCAGGAAGATTCAAGTATGCTCTTGAGTGGTATACAAGAAGATTGATGTATTTGAAAGAAAAGAAATGCAAATCAAAGTTTTCTGGGTAAACAAAGAACCTAAGTTTGGAACTAAAATGTGTAAATTTAGCAGAGATCTGATGCCTTGGCTTGAACAGACTGTGGTGCAGTTGTTATCTGCTGAGGTTATTTAGTGATGGCTGCATTTTCCCTTGGAGCCAGACCCCATATGGGTGGGATGACAAAAGCCTCATATATCTCACTATCATTAGGCTAATGAGATTGGTCAAGGCCACATGCATTCTAATTCTTGGCAAAATTTAAGATAAATCTAGTAAACCTTTCTAATAGCTTCGTGCTGTTTTGGAAAGTAAGAGTAAAAGAACCAAGGAATAAATATAAAACAAATCTTCACGTTTATGGGATCTATTTCAGAAGTAGTCTTGTGCTATCAAAATGATCCTGTGAAAGATTGCATTTATCTATTTTTTTTTAAGATTCATTTATTTATTTATACGAGCACTGAGTACAGTCAGAAGCGCGGGAGAGTGACAGAATTCACCAGAGCCAGAGCCAGGAGCAGAGCAGGCAGAAGGACCAAAGTACACTGCTGAGGGGAGCAGAGGGCGGCAGGAGAGGTCTGCGCGCCATGTGGGACCTCCTCTGGTGGCCGGGGAGCAGCCAGGGATAGAACCAGCGCTGCAGAGGCTGCAGGCAGCTTCGCAACCCAGCGTTCAACCACTGCACCACCAGGGAGGCCCCATTTATCTATGTTATAGAATTTTATGGTCCAGAAAAATGTTCACCAAATATTTAGGAAAATCCAATATAAAAACACAAAACATTATACAGCAGCCGTTTCTTGAGCATTCCTTAATACACACTTTACCAGTTTTTAAAATTAAGAGTTTTGGAAATTATGGTGCATGAATATTAAAAATAAGTTCACATGGTTCTACAGTTTATTCTGAACTCAGACAAAAGTTTGTAAATTATGGTCTATTAATAATTGCAAAAAACGTTGATTTGGTAGAAGTCTTTTTTTTTAAAGATTTATTTATTTATGCATACAGGAACTGGGGTACAGGCCAGAGGTGTGTGTGTGTGTGTTGGGGGGCGGAAATGAAAGACAGAGTAGGTACCACAACAGGCAGATTGAGTGAAATACACTGCTGAGGGGAGCAGCTGGCGAGTCAGGCGAGGTTTGCTGTGCCATGTGGGTAGCTCTCTGTCCAGGTATCGAACTTGCGCTGTAGTGGCTGCGCATAGCCTCATAGGTTGTCTTAATCCCTTGTACCATCAGGGTGGCCCAGTAGAAGCCTTTCTGATAGAAGGCACATAATGACTTATGGGCAATTGGGGGATATATAGTATCATTTAAAAATCTTTGGATAATTTTTCATAGCTAAATATAATGCAAACTCATTTTTAACTTTGGCATGTTAAATAACATTACAAGCTGTTATATGGATAATTCATTGAAATTACTGAAATTGTTCATTATATTGGTAGGTAATAATTACATAGTATTGTTTGTAAAGTTGAGGCTACTGGTGAAAAATGTTCAACTTACTGTTCAAAGCCTTAAGTTATGAGAGAGTGCAGAGCATCACCCAGTAATAAATGGAAGCAACATCTGTAGTAAATTACAAGTGAGTCATTTGAATGCCAAGTGTGGGACTCTGACATAATTGGAGCGACACAAAGTAAAGTGGGAAGTTTAGAAATTATCTTGCACATTTATCAATTTAGATAGACACCTTGCATAATTTAGACCCTAAACACTTCTCTCTGAGAAACAGATAATCTTGACCTGAATCTACTAAATAATAACTTTAAATTATTTAACTTTTCACCTGATTTTTTTGTACTGTTCTAAAAATCCAAGATGGGTGGATTGGTGAATATTTCTGTCCCCAACATTTCACCATTAGGTCACAGAGAAAAAAAGATCTGTTAACTTTGCCAGAAGACTCATATTATAAGGCTTACTGATGGTAGGGAGCAGCATCACATTGACATAATATTATTAGATTTTATTAGAGAATGACATTATAGAGCCTTGTTCTATGCTCATTAAGAGACTTCATATAGAAATTATTTCCTAAAAAATTTTCTAAAATTATAAGGATGAGTTAACTTCAATCCAATTGTGAGTGAACAACCAACTGAAGCATTAAAATTATACAGTGTGTTGTAATTACTATTCGTGAGACATAAAGTGGGGCATTCTTGCCTAGTAATGGATGTCTCTCCAAAGACAGTTTCTGCTGAGTGCTCCAAGATTGGCCAAAGGTAAACAACAAACAAATATTTTAAAGAAGTAATGCTGCATATCTATGGGGCCTTCCTTGGTGTTCTATTT
This sequence comes from Talpa occidentalis, assembly GCF_014898055.3. Lineage (NCBI taxonomy): Eukaryota > Metazoa > Chordata > Mammalia > Eulipotyphla > Talpidae > Talpa > Talpa occidentalis. Next base: position 89,477,268 of record NW_026555331.1, read on the forward strand.
CTTTCTAAATGTTTTCCTAATAGAACCAAGTTATAATTGTTGTCAGGGTATGAAGATGGAAATCATAATTCTAATTTTTTAAAAGATTTATTCTTATTTATTTAAGCATACAAAAACAGGGGTTTAGGCCAGAGTGGGTGAGAGGATTCACCAGATACAGAGTGGGAAGGTGAACAGGCAGATGCACTGAAATACACTACTGAGGGGCGCAGCCGGTGAGATGGGAGAGGTCTGCTGCACCATGTGGGTTAGCTCCCTGGCTGGGAATCGAACTCATGTCGCAGTGCCTGGTGATAGCTTGATAGTACTGATACTAACCCCTGTGCCACCAGGGAGACCCCATAAATCTAATTTTAATGTGTTTCTATGTTATTTCAAATGTATTTGATTGAAAAGGATATTGCACCTTTCATAATACAAATGTCCTCAGTGCCCTGGTCTGACAGAGTAAGTTGTTAATACTTGTGTAGGTTTTATAGTATTCTTTAATGCACCCTGAGATATCTACAATACATATTGATAAAGAGATACACATGTAAATTATGTCTGCCATTCAGGGAGCTTCCATCAGATAGCTGTGGCAATTTGAAAATTGGATTTCCTCTCCAGGGACTGGTAACTAGGGAGTAGGGATTTATTCATAATTGAAAATTTCTGTCTTCTAATTAATCTCTTTATTTAAAAATATATTAAATTAGGAAAATCTCTTTGGCTAAGCAAAGAATTTTAGCTTGAAATGAACTTTAATATGTAAAACATCTCATGACTTGCCCAATAATGTTTTCTGGCAGTGTTAGTTCTATGTTGATGTTGTTGATTCTGTTTAATTCTATCTATAATGCTGACTTTGGGTCTTTTTTCTGGAAGTCTTACTTCTGGCTAATGGAGGTTTGCTAAAGGTGAGTGGGATAGCAGCCATTTTATGTGTTAGTCTTTTGTTTTTCTCACTTAACACAACACTGATCTTTCTTTTTCTCCAGTTTTGGTGGCTTGAACTGGAATCTTTCAGTTCTTGATTCCTCATGATACTTTTGAACTAGAATATACTCTTTCAAAGATGGTAGCTGTGTGACTAGCCATCACTTTGTAAGTTAACACCATGTAATCTCAACTCAATCCTGAATTTCCTTTTACAATGAGAAGAATTTTTGTGGGGTAGAGTAGGAATTCTGAAGTAGGGTTCTGAAGTTTCTAAGAAATTGTCCATATTTTTTTAGACACAATCTATTTAGATGAACATTCTAAAAGATCAAATATTAGTGATGAAAAGAAAGCATACCAAATATATTTTGGGGAGATTATATACATTCTTTATTGCTCTGTGCAATATGGAATCATTTTGGCCATGGAAGTTTGGATATTTCTTTTTCAAAATGCAATGGAGGGCCTCCCCAGTGGCACAGCAGGTTGAGCGCCATGCTGTGAAGCTGTCTAAAGCCTCTGTCAGAGCAAGTTCGTTTCCTGGCCATCCAGGGAGATACTCACGTGGTGCCACAGACCTTTCCTGCCTCACCCGCTGCTCCCCTCAGCAGTGTCTTCAGTCCGTCTGCCTGTTCTGTTCCCCACTCTGTCTCTGGTGAATTCTCTCACCCTCCCGCGCCTCTGGCCTGTACCCCAGTTCTTGTCTAAATAAATAAATCTTAAAAAAAAAGCAAAACCTGCAATGGAGTCATGTATGTAGTATGTGAAAGACTAGTTAATATAATTTTGCAGACATGAATTCAGTGGTGAATTTATTGGCAAATTTATGCACTTCCACATACAACTGAACACTCCCCACAAACCTGGTTAATAATAAAGTTAATATAACCATAATATACTATTCAAATAAGAATAATAGCAAGTGAAAGCTGCAGCAGCTCAAGACATGCTTACTGATGAACTGACAACAAATCTTCCTTCCCTAAAATCATGAGAATGTGAAAGCGCACATACATTGATTTCCAGGGTTGTGTGACAACCAAATCTCTTAGAAAGTACTCAATTTCAGCATCAATAAGTTCTAATGACCCAATATTTGTTTATGAACCCCAAACATAAGCAGCTAATAAACCATCCAATAGGATATTTTGTAACCTTCAATAAGTTGTAAAAATAAATTTCTAGGGCCTTCCCAGTGGCGCAGCGGTTGAGCGCTGGGTTGCGAAGCTGCCCACAGCCTCTGCAGCACCGGTTCAATCCCCAGCCGCCGGCGAGGGTCCCACATGGCGCATAGACCTCTCCTGCCGCCCGCTGCTCCCCTCAGCAGTGTACTTCGGTCCTTCTGCCTGCTCTGCTCCCCGCTCTGGCTCTGGTGAATTCTCTCACCCTCCCGTGCTTCTGACTGTGCCCAGTGCTTGTATAAATAAATAAATTAAAAAAAAAAATAAAATAAATTTCTAACAAATGACCCATAATAACTGAGGAAAGGGCTTGTAATTTTTTTAAAAAGATTTTTATTTATGTATTTACACAAGAACCGGGGTACAGGCCAGATGCGCGGGAGGGTGAGAGGATTCACCAGAGGCAGAGCGGGGAGCAGAACAGGCAGACTGACAAATTACACTGCTGAGGGGAGCAGCGGGAGAGACAGAAAAGGACTGCGCACCATGTGGGATTCTTGCTGGCCGGCCAGGATCGAACCTGCACTGCAGAGGCTGTGGACAGCTTCACAGCACTGCACTCAACTGCCTGCGCCACCAGGGGAGGTCCTTGTAATTTTTGTACAGCTTATGACTCATCAAGTTGGCCCTGTGGGAACTGACAACAATGCACATATTTGACAATCACTATTTCAGTTGAACGCTTATTTTGGAGATGAACAAAAAATTGAGGCAAACAGGGAAATAGCTTGTCAAATCGTACTAAAGAACAATATTTTTGTTTTATTTTGTAAAGTGTTTCTTAAAAATCTAAATTTCTAGGCTATATTCTGGGTTGTTTCCTTATTTATTAAAATGTCTTTGCTTAAGAGTATCTGTAAATAGAGATTTCTTCCTCTTCATGGAACCATTTATTCCATGATAGGGTGATTCTGATTGCTTGAACATTGAGTTTGATGTAAGACTGAAATCCATATTATGGTAACTTCTGTTTATTTTTTCATATCCTGTGTAATGATAAGGCTTGTTTCATTTTGTTATCACACTTGTCTGAATGTTTCAGGCCCATGGTAAGGCTATCTTTGTATTAATTTACAAAGTAATAGAAATGATATTCTTTGGAGTGAAATCTTTCTTCTGCAGTTATCTGCATTAAAGAGATTGCCCAGGAGATTTCTTTCCAATGAAAGCCTGTCTCCACTTCACTATGTGATTTGCTTTGAGATGAAAATGGCTCAAAAAATGATAGGGTTTATATTTATTTGCTTACCTAATAGGAAAGCGAGTGGACACAATGAGTTCATCTCTCACCCAAATCTCTGATAATTTTTCCAAGGGCAAGAATTCTTCACCAGACAGTTTTGAAGTACTTCGATAGCTATTAATTTCTACATAACTTTCTAACATATATAGAAATGACTCTCTAGCTTCCTACAATCAACATATTACTGGTAGCACAAACAATACCTTGAGGATATAGGTATGTACAGTGTTGAGTATTTGTTGAAATAGTGATCTGTAATCATTTTTTGTCAAAAGCATTCTAAAAGTCTTATCTCTCCAAAGCAGTCAACCAATAGGCAGTTTTGTATGATGTGACCTGAAGTGTTGAATTAGACCTGCAAACAGAAAAAAATGCTATGTCACTGAGATAGAGGTAAACTTGGAGACCAAATGTTACATGTATTTTTTCAGAGGTTATGGGAATGACAGCTATTAGCAGGCTGAAGGTACAATTCTTTAAGAACTAATACACAGCAGTCTTTGCTGCCTTTTGCCCTAAAATCTCACATCACATTCTGTTTTGCTAGTCAGCTATTGAACTCAAAGTAATTTTAGAGGTTCTTCCAAGTTTCTTTTTTCTACCTTTTTCTTTTTGGTGTTATATGTACATTGAATCTTTTGGGCATCATTTGAATTTTTCTTTAAATTCTGCAAGATCATAGTAATTGGTTTCTAGGTTTTTCCCTTACTATCAAGACTAATGTTAAATCTTAGGGGAAATGCCATTGTCACAGGAAAAAGAAAATCAAGACATGTCAAGATAGATAATTTGGATAAAGAACCATTGCTCAATTATATACAGAATGTTGTTAAGAGACTGTGGCAACATCAAGTCAAAACACATTTGTAGTATTTAAACAAGTTAGAGAAAATATTAAAACAACAATAATATTCTGTGGAAAACATATTTCATCCTACTGAAATAGTAATTGCAAGTAATTGCCTTATGTCTTTAACCAATGGAAAGATAGAATGAATATTTTTCAATTAAAAAAAGAATAGTTCAGGGCCTTTACAGTGGCGCAGCGGGTTGAGCGCCGCGCTGTGAAGCTGCCCGCAGCCTCTGCAGTGCTGGTTCGATCCCAGCTGGCCGGCGAGGGTCCCACATGGCACGGCAAACCTCTCCTGTCTCACCCACTGTTCCCCTCACCAGTGTATTTCTGTCGTCTGCCTGTTCTGCTCCCCACTCTGCATCTGGTGACTCCCCTCACTCCTCTCCACCTCCCGCGCCTCTGGCCTGTACCCCAATTCTTGTATAAAAATTCATAAATCTTAAAAAAAAAGAAAAAAGAAAAGCTCAGGGGCCTCCCTGATGGCACAGGGGTTAGGACTCAACCTGTGAAGCTGTCCGCAGCCTCCGCATCCTCTGCAGCACAAGTTGAATTCCCCAGCTGGCCAGGGAGCAACCCACATGGCGCAGCAGACCTCTCCTGTCTCGCCCACTGCTTCTTTCAGCAGTGTATTTCAGTTAATTCGCCTGTTCTGCTCCCTACTCTGTCTCTGGTGAATCTTCTCACCCTCCCACCCCCAACACACACCTCTAACCTGTACCCCAGCTCTTGTATGCATAAATAAATAAATCTTAAAAAAAAAAGATAGTTCAACCCAGTTCAGAATATATACAATTGCAACTGACCATGTTCCCAATTGTAGTAGAATTTCTAAATGTGTATCAATTTTGCTTCCTTCTTATTAAAGAAAGGTGTTTCAGAGAGAAAAGAGAAGAGAGAATGAGAATTCATTACTGAAAGTAGTGTTTCTTTCTTATACACACTGAAGGTCACTTTCTCTACCCAAGGAGAAGGCTTTTCTTTCTCTCTTTTATTTGTTATTGAAGTTGGACTACAGCCTGCATAGACTTTCTTTTTCCTTTAAAGATATCGTTTTCTGCCTAATTGTGTCCAGCTTCATTTACACCCTGAAAAGGATTGTGTTTGAGTTTTCAGACTCAGGAGACTCTTTCTCTCAATAGCCAAACTCCAACCACAGCCCTTTGGGATATCTGAGTAAATGTAAGTGAAAGCTCCCTGTGTTTGCCTCTGTGTTCCCTTTAAACAAAAGTTTAACTCAGGACACTATGGGAATATTTAAAGGAATTTATCTGTAGAGCTGTCTTCCAGATAAGATCCAAAAAATACTTTTTGGCCTGAAAAAGTGATCATCAGTCAGCAGAATTTCCAATAGTGCTTCTGATCTTTTCAAGCTACCTTCTCTCCATATTAATAGGTAATGGAACTACATCTGCCTATAGCAGATAATGACATTCCTTTAAAATTTTCCATAAAATCTTAACAACAAAGGATTAAAAAGGAAAGGGCAAATCAAGAGCAACACATTGATTTCACTTCCAATGGAATGGCAATTGTAATCAATCATTGATTGTGGTGTTAAGTACAAGGTAAGGAGGACTATGAGAATGCATCTGCTTTTAGTGGGAAAGCACGTTGTGATTGATTTTTTTTAAAAAGATTTATTTATTTATTTATGCAAGCACTGGGTACAGTCAGAAGTGCGGGAGGGTGAGAGTATTCACCAGAGTCAGAGCGGGGAGCAGAACAGGCAGACTGATGAAGAACACTGCTGAGGGGAGCAGCGGGTGGGGCAGGAGAGGTCTGCGCACCATGTGGGACCCTCGCTGGTGGCCGGGGATCGAACTGGCACTGCAGAGGCTTTGGGCAGCTTCACAGCCCAGCACTCAACCGCTGCGCCACTGGGGAGGGCCCGCGATTGATTTTTAATGTCTGTCATGGGAACTAGAGCACAGGCCTCATATCTAAACATATGTTGATGTATTCCACCTTTACCTTAAATCCTCAACATCCAGTTTATATAGACCTACAACTAATGTGTCTCTGTCTCTCTGTCTATCTCTGTGCCTGTCTCTGTCTCTATCTCTGTCTCTCTCTATTTACATCGTATGCCTTCTCTTCCTGCTCTTAATTTGGGCTTAGTTTTGGCTTCTTAGGCACCACCATACATTCAATTCATCAGGCTCTAAGGCCATTGTACTCCTACAATAACTGAAGTATTAGAAACTGACTATAATTAAAGAGTCAAGAATAGGTCAGCTTCTAGAACTGCTGTGCACTTTGATTTTATGACCAGAACCCATGATTTTGTGTTGTAGTTCTAATTGAACAGCTTGGTTTCCAGTCCCCAGGAACCTGGTGTTTGGTAGGGACTCCAGTGGTTTTGTGTACTATTACTCCTTTCAGGAAGTAGAACCTTATAACAGACAAGAGACATAGAGTCATATTGCACACATGAACCAAGAACTGCTAAGATCTGTGTCTTTTGTGCATCTAGGATCCCTTAAAGCTACATTGCTCACAACTCATGTCCTTCATCTTGCCTACTACTGGGACTGACTCTGATGTCAGTGAGGTTGTACCAGCCCTAGTTAGCCTGTTTTCACCACAGACTGATCTGTCATAACAGCTTCTTTTGATTAGATGTTATGTCACTTTTAGACTTCTAGCTGCTCTAGCCTTGTTAATTTGTGGAGGGAACTCACAGTGTGTTGCATGTTCTTCACTTTCATTGAATTTGTTGGTAATATAGAGATTGGCATTTCCATTAGATGCGTGCATAAAACAGTAAAAAAATAAATTATCCAACTGGGTAAAATATTAACGGGAGTGCGTCTAGTGACACTATAAGACAAATCAAAGGAATTTATTTTAAGTGTAGCATTGGGTAAAAAAAATGCATTGAACAAATTCAGTCTGTGCATGGAATAGAAATGTAATTCTTGACTATCAAATTAAATAAGATAAACTTTTCCCCAAAATGAAAAGTCTGTTCAAGAAAATTGGAGAACAGAACATAAAATTGGATAAGGTGCAGGTGGCCATTACTTTGAAAAGAAAATACTCCAACTTGTAGTGACGGGGATGAAGACCTGGGAAAGAGAATGCTGATCTAGTGAAGCAGATGTCCCAAACAAACATGAGCTAAGAAAACAAAGCAGGTTTTTTTAATATGTGCCATTCTCACTGGTGTGAGATGGTATCTCATGGTAGTTTTGATTTGCATTTCCCTGATTACAAGTGATGTTGAACATTTTTTCATATGTCTGTTGGCCATTTGCATTTCCTCTTCAGAGAAGTTTCTTTTTAGCTCTTCTTGCAATTTGCAGCAACATGGATGGCACTGGAAGGGATCATGCTCAGCGAAATAAGCCAAAAAGAAAAAGAAAAATACCGGATGGTCTCACTCATAGCAGGAATCTAGAAAACTTAAATAAGGGACCAGGAAAATGAATATAAGAAAGTGAAAATCAAAATCAACAAAAAAACTATGAACCAGAGACACTTTTTGGGGGGTGGGGGGCGGGAGGGGAAGGATTGGGGTCAGAATGGGGCGTTTGCAATTGTATGGGGGAATATAAAAATAAAAGTTAATATTTAAAAAAAAAAAATAAATAAATAAAAAAAAAAAAAAAAAAAAAAAAAAGAAAACAAAGCAGGAAATCTGGGAGGAGAGCCAACATCTACAATTGACTAATAAAAGTGAACAAACACCTCAGCAACCATATCAGGCAGCTAGGAACCCGGACTGGCACTACTCAGCTCATTGTCTGGGACATATCAGAAAAAGCAGAGGGACCACCTGTCTGTAGTCATTCACATTCACTGTGGTCCAGCAATCACTGGATAGAATAAAAGTCCTCCTGGTGCCAGAAAATCTCTTGAGATTTACATCTTAGCGCCTTTGATGGTGCTATTCTTATTTAAGGATATAGAAAACCAAGGAATTATGTAAGATATTAGGTAGCTTTAATACATAGCAGAAATCTTTAAGAGAGTAGAGAGAATGAATAAATGCCTTATTTAGGCATCTGTTATTTTGTCATATTTTTCATAGTTACATTTTTAGATGGATGACACTTGGAGGATTTAAGAGAAAGAGAGAGGAGCAGAGTAAAAACTCCCTTGCTTGTCTGTATAGCTCTGCATGTTAATTCAGTGAATGATCCAAAAATGTTTCAATAGTGTGATTTTAACAATGAATCTTGTGGTTAATTTCATAGAACAAAATTTCACAATATGCCCAATCTTGACTGCATTATTCTTTACTTTTGGCAATTTATTTATTGCTTATGGCTTATAATCATCAACCATAACAGAGTTTGGATTCTTGGAGACAGTCGGATCTGGGTTTGAATTACCTATTTTGCAGATATGGGTTTGAATTACCTTGGATCAGTTACTTAACATCTTCCAACTTTATCTCTTCAATATATACCATATCTCTGCAATACATACCTCTTAGCATGGTTTCTGGCATGGAGCTGTAGTCAATAATTTATAGCTATTAACATTTATATTCTGTTAGTGCTAAATATATGTAAACATCAAATAATTCATAGACTAAAAATGAAAAAAAATGATGAAAATAATATTTTGAGAATTTGACTCTCTTAATATGCCATTATTAAATTTTAGACCTCTTTAAAACTGATTTAATTTGGAAAAAAGAATAGCCTGATAGGTGCATCTATGTGAGCCAAAGGAGATACAAGGAATTTTTTGGTGAATTAGACTTGTGTGTCATTAAATAGACTTTCCACCTTAAGCCTCAGACACTATGACAAAAAGCATGACAATTTATTTTATTTTTCCTCCAATTATGTTTTTTGAGGTAAATTTGTACTTATTTTATGGATAACAGGCTTACACTTCTGCAAATGTATGTCTTTAAACTATGTCCACTACCAAAACCCCAATAATCTTCTACCATGATGAGCACTTATTTTAGATACTGTTAAAGGTCCTCCAAAAGACTGGGCTAATTTTTATTATTGCAAGCTCTAAAAAAAAAAGAGATTCTTTCTCTCCATTCTCTAAAATTTTGTCAGTTAGGTGGTTAAAACATTACATCTTATCATTGTTTTATTGATATTTTCTTAATTATTAGTGAAGTTGAATATTGTTTTTATAGGTTATTGGCTCTTTGTCTACCTTTTGTGAATTGTTTTATTTATGCTTTGACCATTATTCTATTCAATTACTTGTGTTCTTATTGATTTATAGGAACTCTTTATATAGATATTGATTCACAATGTATATAATAAATCCTTATTCCCAATGTTATTTGCCTTTTAATTTTTGATGCTACATTTTAGTCCATAGAAATCATTATGTTTATGTAAGTGTAAATCATTTTCTTTAAGGTCTCTGGGTCTTATGTCTAACTTAGGAGGAGCTGCTCAACTTAAAATTTAAAGAAAAAGCTATATATATATTTTTAAATTTTATTTTTATATTCCCCATACAATTGCAACCCCCTTATTTTGACCCCAAACCCTCCTTTCCCCGCCCCTCCCCACAGTGTGTCTCTGGTTCATAGTTGTGTGTTGATTTTGATTTTTTCTTTCTTATAGTTATTCTTTTTCCTGGTCCCTTATTTAGGTTTTCTAGATTCCCACTATGAGTGAGACCATCCGGTATTTTTCTGAAAAAGCTATATTTTAAATGCCTTTGAAGTTTTTAAAAATGTTTATATGTTTATCTGAAATTGATTTTCTAATGTTTTAAGAAATAGAAATCTAAATTTAAAATTAAGCATAGTAATTTCTTTATAAGAATATGTGGTAGTCTTTGTTAGTTATTGTAAGTACGTATTTTTTCTCTTTTTTTGCTTTCTCCCATTGATTTAATTGTATATTTATGTGCCCTGGGCCAATATCATAATCTTTAAATAAATATGATTTTATAGTATACTTTAGTATATACCATGGCAAGTGTTTACTCTTTATTAGCACTCTTTTGAAAGGATAATCTCATTCTTACTCTTTTGGATTAAATTTAGAATCAGTTTATAAAATTTTATTTAAAAATCTAGTTAGGTTAGGTTGAACTTTTAATTAACAAAAAATTAAATTGTGAAACTTTGGCATTTGAATTGCATGGAAACTTCCATATAAGAACAGTCTCTTGGCATTTAAAACAGTATCCATAATTACATTTTCTAATTTTCTTTATATGGGTCTTCAACATTTTCAATTGTATCTAGCCCTAGGTATTTTAAATTTAAAAAAATTAAAATAATGGGTTCATTATTATTATATTTCTTCTTTATTATAAGCTATCATTATCAACAGCATGTGCTCAAGAAAGGCACTTTTAGGTTTGACATGCAGCAGTACACTGGAAGTCTTTGCTCTGGGGTGGAGAAGTTTGGTCTGTTTTACTTCTTGACCTCTTATACCACTTAGTTAACTCCTTGTCCTTTCTTAAAATTTATTTTTTTTCTTTGTCCTGGATATCTAGTCTAAGAGCCTTTTCTGGGAAGTTTCTCTTTGAAAAGTAATTCTTTTTTTTTTTTTTTCAATATATCCCCACATATTTATGTACTATTTATTTTATAACTGAAAGTTTATTCCTTTTGAGACGCTTCATACATTTAACACAACCCCCAATACCCTCTCATGGGAGCCACCAATCTGACTTTGTATCTATGAGCTTTTTATTTTTTAGATTCAACGTATAAGTAAGAACATGGAGTTTAATTCTTGAGGTCTCAGTCTGAGAAACAAATGCCCTTTTTTCCAGATGCTTTTTTATTTTTTCTTAGAGAAGGATGGTCAATATTGGCAGAACAGCTGCTGTTTGACTGATGGTATTTTAATTAATTGTTCTGACAATTGTCCAGCTCTTTGAATTTGCTGACTCTGAACTTGAAGTTTCTCTGGAGCTCCTTTGGGAGGAAAGGTCTCACTTTGGCATTGGCCTTCTCTCAGGCCATTTGGGTTGAATTTTTCTCTCTGGTTTCTTTCAGTTTGATCCATTTTTAGTCTTTCTTCTAAAATCCTTCTGTATTTCTGGTGTGTTCATGGAATCCTTTCTACTCAGTGACTATAACTATTATTGAATTCTTTCCTTAAGGATCTGTATTTTTTTTTCCTGCCATATTGGGATTTCAAGAACATTTGTGTTCAATCTGCTCTCTTCAATTGATCTTTGTAACTTGCATAAAGACTCAGATTTTAAAAATGAATGTTATTTAAGTTTTTTCAATATAAGAAATAATACAATTGCCTCCCAGAGCTTATGATGGCTATTAATCTTACTGTGTGTTACTACTCATACACCTCCCTCCTCTCCAAATGGTGACTTCAGTCTTAAATATTGTGCAAATCATTCCCTTCTTTTAGCAATGGTTTTACTCTGTATATTTATAACTCTAAAAACTGCCAAGTTTTGCATATTTTTGGGCTTTACATGAAAGGAAGATCTTCGATAGCTTATGATTTTACTTAACACACTGTGAGATTCATCCCAGTTGATAAATGCATTTCAAATTCATTTGATATTTTTGCAAATGTAGAGTATTCCACTGATTAAAATAGCACTCATTCTCTTGTTTGTGAACATCTGAGTAGTTTCTAAGACTTATATATTTTATTAGAAACAATATTGCTGTGATTTTCTTAATATTGCAAATGTACATGTAGGAAAATTCTCATAATGTCTTTGGATAGGATTAGAATGAGTGGATAATGAGATACACACCTTTAATTTGTTAGAAATTATTCCTCCCCAAGAGCTGTATACATTCCCACATGTTCTATGTAAGAGTTTGTAAGTTTCCACATTGTGTCCTCAGCAAAATTTTCAAGCTTTTATTTCTGCAAATATTGGTATATTAGGTTGTATTTTATTGTGTTTTTAATATTCAGTTTCTTGATTACTAGTGAGGTGGAACAACTTTTCATGTTTATGGATATTCAAATTCCTTATATGAAATACTTCATACAATTTGTGCATTTTATTGACTTTTGTCTTTTTAATTCTCTTGTAGGAATTAAATATCAATTTTCCTAATACATGTAATGAAGATCACATGGACAACTAATATAGTCCCTCTAGTTTTTGGTTACTTTTTAAATTCTTTAACCTTTTTCTTCATGGTTTGTGCTTTTCATATCTCCTATGGAAATCTTTCTCTATCTTGATATTCTCCTTTATTTATTTTGAAAAGATTCTATTTTTGTTTCTTATATTTAGTGCTTTCTCCAACTGGAATTGAGTTTGTAGTATATTGTGAGAAAGTGACACAATTTTATGGATTTCTTCCCTTATGGAATTCCATAATTTGATAAACAATTCCACCTGTTATATATCAAGTTTAAATATACTTGTGAGTCCAATTTTTTCTGTTTGTCTCTGTCAGATTTTTTTCTGATTCTATGAGTGTCCACAGGGAAAGTATGTCACCTTATTTGTATCTATTGTAGTATCATCTTTGAAAATCCTGTAGGTATTATGATTTTGATATGTATTAAATCAATTCATTTAGAAAAATTGACTTCTTTTAACTACAATCATCCTATACATGATTGTGATCACTTTCTCCATTTTGTATAATTTCTTCTCAAGCATATGTATTTACAATTACCTATATGGGGCCTCCCCGGTGGCGCAGAGGTTGAGCGCTGGGTTGCGAAGCTGACAGCAGCCTCTGCAGCGCCGTTTCCATCTCCGGCCGCGGGGCGAGGGTCCTACATTGCGCACAGACCTCTCTTGCCGCCCGCTGCTCCCCTCAGCAGTGTACTTCCCTCAGTCTGCCTATTCTGATCTTTGCTCTGCCTCTGGTGAATTCTCTCACCACCCCGTGCCTCTGACTGATCCCAATGCTTGTATAAATAAATAAATAAATAAATCTTAAAATAAAAATAAAATAAAATTACCTACATGTGGGTTGTGGTTGTTATCTTGTTATTGAGTTCTCTCAGTTTCATTATCTTCACAGTAAGCATGTGGTCTCCCTGAAGCTGTGGAAACCTGAGCTATGCCTTTTTGCTGTAAATTTACATAAATTTTTCATGTGATTGAGAAGAAAGTTTGTTCTCAGACTTCTTTCTATGTTAATTACATCAAGTATGTTAATTGCCTTGGAAACATCTGAACCCAACTCATTTCTTTCCTTTTTTCTCTTTTGCTTAATCTATTGATAATTGAGAAAGGACCCTATTTAAAAAGCCAATACGATAGTGGATTTATCAATTTCTTGTTAGATTTATATTAATTTTTGCTTTGTATATAATTGAAACTGTTGATAAATACAAACAAGTTTCAAATGACTACATTCTTAGACTAAAACATTATTATCATGAGAAAACTTTCAACACCATGCATCTCGCTTTAAAATCTGTTTTGTGTGCTGTATTTATACCCTTTTTTTTTTTTATGGGTACTACTTGATAAATATTTTATTCTCCTTTAAACCATTTTAGGTATCTCTTCAACCCAACACTGGATTAAATATTAAATTTCTCTCTGAATATCATTGTCTTTCTAACTGGACAATTTAATCTGTTTACATTCTTTGCGATTATCAACATATTGATATTTGAATTTAGTTTTTTTAAATCTATTTTGTGCTGTTTGTCAAGTGATTTTTACATCTGAAAAGTTATTTTCTTCCTTTTTTTTTAAGATTTATTTATTTATGCAAGAACCAGGGTACAGATCAGATGCGCAGGAGGGTGAGAGGATTCACCAGAGGCAGAGCGGGGAACAAAACAGGCCATTGACTGAAATACACTGAGGAGGGAAGCAGCGGGCGAGACAGGAGAGGTCTGTCACGCTGTGTGAGATTCTCGCAGGCCGGCAGGGATCGAACCCGCACTGCAGAGGCTGCAGACAACTTCACAGTGTGGGCTCAACCGCCTGCGCCACCAGGGAGGCCCCTGTTTTCCTCCTTTTTTAGTACTCATTATTTTTCTTGTTTTACTTTTCCCCCTTTATTTTAGAACTTACATTCACCTCACTTATTTCAACCAGAAAAAAACACATTCTTCCTTAGACCTGTGATGTGCCAATGTGCATGCACACACGCACACACATGCACACATACGCAGAAACATGTCCAGGAAAAGCATTTCCTTACCATCTCGCCAAGGAGGGTGTTTTTTTTTTTTTTTAAATATTTATTTATTTATTTATACAAGCACTGGGTACAGTCAGAAGCGTGGGAGGGTGAGAGAATTCACCAGAGACAGAGGGGGAGCAGAACAGGCAGACTGACGAAACACACTGCTGAGGAGAGCAGCAGGCACGGCAGGAGAGGTCTGCGCACCATGTGGGACCCTTGCCGGCGGCCAGGGATTGAACCAGTGCTGCAGAGGCTCCGGGCAGCTTCACAGCCCAGCACTTAACTGCTGCACCACCGTGGAGGCTCTGGAGGGTGTATTTTTTTTTCAGATTGATTCCACTGATGTATAGCTTTTTATGTGTCCACATTCAAAGTCTATTGCAAGTGAACCAAAGCCTTGTTTCTTTCCAGAATCTGGCTATTATTAGAAATAAATTTCTTGGATTAGCAGATACCTTTGTAATAGCCTAGGCTTAAATTATTGCTTAGAATTTTCTACTTTATACTTACTTTATTATTTTCTTATGAGTATTTCTTTTACTTCACAGAATTAGTTATATATAAAAAGATTATTTTTAATTTTATTTTTTTTAAATCCAATATTTTTGGTATTTGCTAGTAGGAAATTTTAGGGCCTATCTTATATTCACCCTGCCAGAAACATAAGCCCTAAATGCTGTTCTGTATACAGATAAACAGGAGGGATAGAGAAATTGACATATAATGAGTGATCTGGATATCGGAAAATAATACTTAGTGAAACCCATCCACTTAGGAGTCTTTCTTCATCACTCAGGTGTTGTGTGGCTAGCATTTGCGATAGCTATACAAATAGGATGCAGTGAAAATTTTTTTTTATTTTAAGTTCTTTTTATTTAAAGAAGAAAACAACACAGTTTTTGAGTAATATAGAAACGTTTTATCCATTGTCTTTTGTTCTTAATGTTTTATCTGCAAGATTTGAGATGAAAATTAATTGGAAAATCTGTCTGCTTTTATTTTCCTTTTCCTCAGGAAATTATTACCCCAAAATATGATAAATTAAGAGATTTCTTAATGAAATATTAAAGCTTAGTAGGTGATTTTTCATCTACCTAAAAAGGACAGATTCCATTAAGGGGGCCTCTATTACATGATTTCGATAAATTTAAAGGGTATCTTGTGATCTAAAATCAGCCTCTTTGTACCCTAATCAGGAAGATAGTAAGGCTGAGCTTTATTATTGTCTTGGTGGCTAATACAAGAGAATGGTTAATTCTGTGTGCCAGTATTGTCTTCTACCAATACCTGTCTAACATCATGACAGGAGGTGTGACAACATTGTTCGGTTCTTACAGTCTCGTCTTTTATGTTTAGCTGTCAAAATACTTGCCTGTCTATACATTGCAATACAGTTTTCTTTCTTTGCCATTTAATCAATATTGTACTTGACACATGGCAATATTCTCTTTCAACCTTAGTTCACTTTAACAGAATGCTTGCTGTTATTTATTAGTGCATAGAAAATGATTAAGAAAAGAAAAATGACAATGCTGTTGTGACAAAGGTGGAAGTTATTAAGATGGAACAAAGGCAATATTTAGTCATCAAACACTCATACTGATTATGAATTGAATTGCAAAGAAAATGAACAGAATTAAAATTCTTGGATAAAATGCTGGAAACATATCATTGAAGATTTATCCAAAAGATGAATTTGGGACATTGTAATTTTAAGTGTCAAAAAGAGTTCTTCTGTGCCTGTACCATTTCACCATTTGGATGACTCCCTTTAAAATGCTTAACCTTGGTCCATCAATTTAAGTTCATATTTTGTCTTTATCATATGTTACATATTTCAAAACAGCTATGTCAGGGTATCATCACATCATCAACTCTGATCATTATCAGCATGATAGAAGTATTTTTCAGTACATTTTCTGCAAATGGCTATATTGGATAACTCATTTAAAATATTCATCCCTCTTTTTTACATTGTTTACAAATTATTGTAACATAGTTTACATATATATATATATATATATATATAAAGTTTCTGTCCCTTGAATTTTTTTGTAATTTTTTTTTGCACACAAAATAATAGAATCATTTATACTTATACCCTTACTCTGTTCCCTACTGTTTTTCTCTCTTGTGTAAATCCAGAAAGGTTTTAAATTATTTCATATATTTTTTAAGCTTTTACCATTCTTTGAAAGAGCTCCAGAGAGTGAAAAAGTCCTTCAGACTCAGCCTATATTTTACCAAATATGGCTTCCATGTAAGCATACATTGGGCCAAGCTTCCTTTTAAAAACAACTTTAAGATTCCACAAACAATAAAATATTATTATAAACATAATAATAATATTATTATAAACATTAAACTTGAGAAAAAAGCTATAACAAAATTGCCTACAGACCTCACTACCTTGAAATAACCAATGCTACATTTTGATATGTGCTCCTCAAAGTATTTGTATTTATATGTGAATCTGGACATTATTTTATCTGACCTGTATGAATGAATACTAGACTTTGTTTTATAATGCTTTAGACTTGGTTTTATAATGCTTTCTTTTTTTAAATGATTTAGTATTGAAAACAACCTATATAAGGATATATTTCCAAAACAATACAATATTGTTAAAATTTATAGTTTTTTCTGTCCAAATTCAATTACATGCATTTACCAAGATTTATTCAACTATGCCTCAATTACTAGAAATTCAGGAGGTTTCCATACATTCTGCTCACCTACTATGATCCTGGTCCTATTCTAGGCACTGGGGTTTAGCAATTATCAAGACAGGGAAGTTGCTGCCCATATGGAACTTATTTTTGGCAAGTTGCATCCAATTATTATCTCTTTTGGGTGAGCTACTGTCCTTCATGATCATATAGGTACCTTTATTTGTAGGGTACAGATGATCCTTTCTATACAACTTAAAGACAGAAATGTCTTAGGGGTACTGCCCCATCTCTCTATCCATTAATTACTTGGTAATTTGTAGATTTCTGCCTTTTTGCTGAGATTCTGATGGTTCATAAAAATGATTGACTGTTCTTGTAGAAACCTAAACACATATGATTATTAGTATTTATTGACCCCAGAATCATCTTTTAATGATACTTATTAAAAATAAATGCTCTCATTGAACACATTTTAGTATATGTTAATCATGGTATAATTTTATCTGAATTTCTTGTAGATGATTTGCATCTTAGTAGTTGTTTTGGTGGTGGAATATTGAAAAGTCACTTTCTGTTCTAGTGTTGCTCTGTGTGGCATTGATTCCCATCCTCACATATACAATGAAGATTGGGTCTAGATGTTTTTATACTGCTTGTAAGTACTGGACAGGGAGGTATTGCACTTTCATAAAACAAGTCTTAAGACTTTGGCTTAATGATTTCAAATCACATCCATGAATCTCTCATCTTCTGGCCCTTATTCCCTTAAACTGTTAAATTCTCTTTTTCAATCATAGGAATGAGAAGATTGACAATTAAGTGCTGGGTATTCCAACAACCTATACTTAACTTTGACTTTTCTCAATTCTGGGGAATATTTGCCCTTCAAATGTAAGAGGGGAGCCCATCTTCCTCTTAAGGGAATTTTTTAAACTCTTTTACGTTGGCTCACAAGCTGATCAAAGAACTTTTCAGAAAAGTTTTCATTTTATCAGAAAGATGATGTACCATGACCCCAATGGGGTCACATACATTTTGTTATTCTTGTTTCTTATAATGAATTGGTTAATATTTATGTTTACACATACTTGTGCATAGCCATGATAGACTGTCATCATTAGAAAAATGTAGATTAAAAGTGGTACTATTAACATAATAGTTAAAATTGTTTGGATTCAATGTGTGGAATTTCAGAGATGAAGATTTAAATAGATTTTCATTGCACTTTTTTCCCTTGTCTCTTGATGTATAAATATATTTTTGGTGGATGGACAGCCAGTAGGATAGTAGAAATTAAAGATTTCTATGGCCTTTAACTCTTGTCAGATACTTCAAGTTGCTCTTGAATGTTTTCAATTTCACCTGGGTGAATTCGTAATTAGTTGTCAAGATTTTTTTTTCTTTTTGGCAAAAACAAACTCTTATATTCTATAAAGTAAGTCACTTACTTGAGGTTTTATAAGGTCAGGTCTCAACTAATATTTACATTTTTAATTGAAATTCAATAAGGAATTTTAGTTGGACTTGAAGACAAAGAGAATAGGGGAAGGCACTTACAATAGCTCATTTGTTTTCTTGAAAATAATCTTATATTTAAGACTACAAATGAATATGATTTCTTATTTTTCCTAACCTGAATTTATACTATTCAAACCACATTCCATTGAAGGAACTTATGATACAAATTCATTACCATATGGAGTTACAATGAGTCAGGTGCAAAGAAAAAATTAACCCCTTTGCAAATCAGTCTATCCTTAACCGTTGATAAAATAATTTGTTGGGCCATTTTTGAGTGACCCATAAAAAACTCCCATGATGCATATAGCAATAGTAGTTTCATCACCTCCAATGTTTTCATATCCACTTAAATCACCCCTTTCTTTAGCCAAGAACTTTATGTTTGGGAAACATGTTGTAGGTGTGATATGTCTGTCTGCCCCAAACTTTTCCAAGTGACACACATGGTAATTCTGTTCTGTCTCTTTGTGCTGTGTTAGTGTTGGGAACAGGAAAGAACAGGTTTGGGGCCATATCAGCCTGATGATTTTATAAGATTCTTCTTGAAGGAATAGAATAGGTGAGTCTAGTAATCCAAGGAGAACAAAATGAAAAGAGCTGTATGGAAGATCCAAGGGAAAAGAAACATAATTATCCAGATTGTTTATTGCACAGTGAGAACAACTGTGCTATTGAGAGAGATGAAACTCTACTGTGTCTTTTTTTCCTGGAAATCGACCAATTTCTGTGTACATGAAAAGAAGTAGAGAAGATGGTAGCATCCTATCTGTTATTATCAAAAAGGTTTTCTTCAAAAGATGCTGCCCTTCCGTGAAATAAATAACTATCCAGAGAAGAGTGCCATAGGCATTTCAAGAAAAGGTGTTCATATGGCAACTATGTAAAATCAGGTCTTTTGTTCACACTCTATCCTTTGCCTAGAATTCTCTATTCATGTTCTATACATGGAAAATGTGACTCACTCTTCCAGGATTCTTTCAGAAATTTGTTTAAGAAATTTTCCTGAATCTCCAACAAGTATCATCAGTTGCACCAATATACATACTAGGCATTTTAAATATTAATTTTAATTAATTATAACTTAATTATAATTTTAATATTATTTATAATTTAATTATAAACACAGTTGTGTTTTAGACTATTATATTTAGTTGTTCATGAGCCTTTCTCCTCTGTTACATTAAACTACATATGACTATGACTTCATTTATTTTGTCTCTCTAGGACATGAGGACTCAAATTAGATGTAAGGTCAAATTTTATTGAAAGAATAGTCTTCATCTAAATTATATGTATTATTGACTTTAGTTTAAGTTTACATTTTCGTGCTTATACAAGGTATATATGGACCGGAAATGTAACTGAGACTCTTCTAATTCACTAGACTCTTCTAATTCAAATATGAGTAATTGGGATGCTTAATAGTGTGTATCTAAATATTATTTATCTTTGTATTACAAAAATACACAGATACCTTATAAACCATAGAACTATTATTTAAAGTGAGGTCTATCTTACTCCCTTTCTCCCTATGTCCTGAGCTACTATACAGGTTGCTCAAAAATTTACATCCTCATTAATGGATGTTTAAAATTTTGGTCCTCCTTGGTTATGTATGGCAGAGTAAGTATTGAGTTTCCACAGTTGGTATTTTTTCGATTCAATAAATGTTTATTGAGTTTTTATGTACACGATGTTGTCCTAGCTACAATAGGATAGAAGGTCTTAGCTAATCAAGGGAAGGAATTGTGTTTCACTCATTTCTTATTCTTACAGTGTGTAACTAGCATGGCACTTTTCTTGTAACAGTATACAAACATTTAATATGCAATTTCAAATTAGAAGAGCAAAACAGTACCATAAATTCCATAAGGTAGTATAAATGCCAAAGAAATGCTGTAAGCAAAATGAGGTATGGATTCAGAAGTGACGAGAAATCATTGTAGATAGGAATAGTCCAAAGAGTAGGATTTGATAACTTTGTAGATTATTTGAAACTTCCTCACTTAGGTTGTATTCATAGTTGCTATCTGTTCTTCAGCAATGACCTGCAGGAACTTCCTTTCATGAAAAATATCTGTGCATTTGGAAACAGCAAGAAAGGCAGCGAATAGAGGCAGGAAGGAAGAATAGTGGGACAGGACCACTCCAAATCAGAGATGAGTTTGTGGCAGCTGAATGGGAAGGGGGACAGCAAGCAAAAGTATATGATTTAAGTATCATTTATGATCAGCAGTATAATAGCAAGAGACACCAAGGACAACTCCAATATCATCAGCTTCAAAAAGTTTTGTTTTGTTTTGTTTTGTTTTTTTAAGATTTATTTATTTATTTATTCATACAAGCACTGGGTATAGTCAGAATCTCAGGAGGGTGAGAGAATTCACCAGAGACAGAGTGGAGAGCAGAGCAGGCAGACTGATGAAATACACTGGTGAGGGGAGCAGCGGGAGCAGCAGGAGTGGTCTGCATGTCATGTGGGACACTCGCCGGTGGCCAGGGATCTAACTGGTGCTGCAGAGGCTGCAAGCAACTCTGCAGCCCAGCCCTCAACCTCTGTGCCACCAGGGGAGCCCCCCCCCAAAAAAATGATTTGTTTTCTAACATATCTTGTGATATTTGAATTTCAAAGCCATTACTTGTTGAATGCATGTAGAATGATTTGGATTCACAAACTTGTTAGTTTCATAAATTTCCAAAACCTAAAAAAAAAACCCAAAAAACAAAAGTTGAGCCTCTAGGCCTATATAAAATGTGAATGTTGATGAAGCAGTTGTTTCTTGAAGGGAGCTATGCTCACCAGTGTACCACCATGATAAAAGCAGTTGCTTTTTGAAGGAGAAAATATATTCAGTAAAATGCAACAATTCAAAATTGATTCACCCTACATACTTGTCTTCTACAAGTATTTGATGACTTTGGAGATGTAGTGTTTCTGGTAGACATATTTATGTATGCTTCCTATATAAATCTGGAATCAAAATAATCCCAATAATTATGTGGTCAAACATGATGTAAGTGCCTACATGATGGGTTCTTAGTGATTAGTTTTATTCACCTTTTGATCTTTGGTATTTATCATAGTGTCTAGTTTATAGTAACTACTCAATGAGCCTTTGATTATTGAACAAATTTCCATTTAATATATTAGCAATGTTAAGTATTTGATGGCTTCTTTCTTGAGTTTCATTTTGTTTATTCTGTCAGGACACATTGCAACCACAGCTGCAATGAAACTAATTTGATATAAAACACAAGGTGCTGAGACAACTTTGTTTTATCCTGATTGCTTCAAACAGTCATTCAAAGTCCGTGCTGGTCCCTACATCATCACTTATTAGTTAAAACAATATCCAGAGCTCACTAAGAATTCTATTATTTTATAATATTAAATATGGTTCTAATATCCAGGGTTCTCACATTCTGATAGAGAAAAAGGTCAAACAATTTAGGTCACATAGGAGAAAATAAAATAGAATAATATATCTATAATGCATGCAATAGTGTGAGATAGAAGAATTTGAATATATAAGAATTTTTAACACTTTTTAAAAAATATTTATTTATGCAAGTACTGGGGTACAGGCCAGAGGCGCAGGAGCGTGAGAGAATTCACCAGAGACGGGGTGGGGAGCAGAACAGGCAGACGACCAAAAACACTGCTGAGGGGAGCAGCGGGCGAGACTGGAGAGATCTGCCGCGCCATGTGGGTATCTCCCTGGTGGGCTGGGAATTGAACCCATGCTGCAGAGGCTGCAGACAGCTTCACAGGGCTGCACTCAACCTGCTGCACCACCGGGGAGGCCCTACATCAGATTCTTAATATTTAAATTCTGTGACTCAGAAGAATGGTAAAGAGAAAGTTGGCAGGAAAAAAATGTTTTTTGGCTGAAATAGAAAGTTTGAACTGGATAAACAGTTTGTTTCATGGTTAGGAGCCAAATGGCAGGTGGCTTTGTGTGACTAAGGAATTATACATATGTGATGGGTTGTAGGAAAACCCTGGAAATTTTGAAGGCTAACTAGCATAGTTAAAAAGGCTCTGTCGACATAGTAACATACAAGTCTAGAACTCTTTAAGGCTGACACTAATAGCTCATCATTCCAACATTAAAAGTTATACCTTGACAAGTATAGTATTGGTTATCAGTGATTTGTTTTGGTGATCTACTATAGTTAATAATACTGTCAAAGATACTTGAAAGTTGCTAAGAAATAAGATCTTAAAAGTTCTCATCACCAAAAAAAAATGTAACTGTGAGATAATGTAATGAGTGTGTTAACTAACTAAATGTGGCAATCACTTTGTAATATAGACATATATCAAGTGATTCTATTGTACCCTTTAAATTTATATAATCTTATGTCAATTATATCTCAATAAAGCTATAATATATATTTATATATGTAAAAGAAAGATTACCAGTGTTTCTAATGAAAACTAAAGCAGAAATAAAAAGGAACTTAAATAGATTTATTAATCCAGGAAACATTAGTATTTAGAAAAATTTGACTGCTCTCAGTACTAAAGGTTATTGTTTTTTATACCCTCTATTAAGAGCTATCAGAAGGAAATAGCCTTTAGGAAGAATATATTAATATAATTTAGTGACAAATATATTGATTTACTTATTCAATTATTGTTTATTGTGGAGTTGCCCGAGAACACACAGCAAGCAAGATGCTCAGCTGGAGGAAACTCCTCCAGGGCTAGGTACATGTGGGTGGCCGCAAAGACAAGCAATGCAGGGGCATTTCGTAGCCCAAAGAGAAGTGCAGGAAAGGATTGGTGTAGGGTTTTGGGGAACAAATGAGTGGCATCATCCTACTTGAAAAAAAAAAAACTCAATGTGACTCTCTTCATCTGGTAATATTACTTTAAATTGAATTAAATTGCTAATGATAATGATAAAAAACAGAACATGTATCCAGCATCTTACACACCAGCACTATGAAAATATTTTACGTGCCTTATCTCACTTTAATCCTCAAAACTACCCTACCAGATAGGCACTAATTTGTTTCATTGTTGTTGCTGTTTTTTAGTAAGGAAAGTGAGACTTAAAGGCTTGCGTAACGTTCTGGTGGTCATATAAGAAGGATGAGGGGCTCGCATTAAACTTCACTTTACCTTTCATTAACCCAAGTGACATTTCTGAATGGAATGTGTGCACACGGGCAGGCACAACTAAGGATCAACATGAGAAACAACCCCTCCTCTAGACAAGAAACCACACATTTTTAAATTTAACATGCTAACTTGTTGAACTTTTTAGATCAATAAGACTCAAATGCAAAGCTTACTCTTTGGCATATGAAGACAGGAAATGTAAATTTAATATGAATTGGGCAGCACTGAAGCTACTCACTGTAGCAGAAATCCTTTTCAATAATAATTGAAGGCTTCCTTGGCACAAGAATAATTGTAAAATATTTATATATGATTGAAGCCTCCATCTCAGACAAGAAAAGATTTATAACTCTTCCAATAATAGGTTTGGAAATAAGCAAACACATTTTTAATGCAGTTGAGGAACAAATTTAGGATTAGTTTTGAAGGTTAAACATTTGAATTTTACTTTTCCTATTTTGTTCCTGTATATGAAGAATTTCCAGCTAAAAAATGGTTAATGTTAGAAAATGAAGAGAAACACCAATTACATGAAATCAGAGAACATGATTTTATATATCATTCCCTTATTTAAAAAAAGTGACTAACACCATTATACATAACATAGCCTTCGATGGAATGATCTTTTCCTCAGGTAATCTCTTTTGATTAAGAAGCTGCTCAGTGGCATAGGAAAGGACAGCAGAGTGATTGCTTCGTCTCCAAATCATGTCTGAATAATAAGTAGTCAGAGCAAGAATAACTTGGAATATTGAGGTGTCTTCATTTTCTAACCTCAGAACATTTCATCACTTATTTTATCCTCAAAATATAGATTGGACACCTTTAGTCATCTTAAAGTTACAGTGTATGAAAGAATATTGATGGATAACAGATGGAACTGAGGATGCACTGTAACAAATCATCTTTTCATCCTGAGTAAAGCCAGTATCAAAGTGATCATCTCCTGTACCTACTGATTCTTAAATAACAACTTGGCTCATCAAAAGAATTCAATCTACCTGGATATAAAACTGCCTAGAACAATAATTAATATATGGGTGGGGGATTGGAAAGATCCTATAAGACAAAGAAAAAACAAAATGGGTATAATTTGGTCTCATTATACCCCAAATATGTAGTAATCACAAGACATAATCAGGTCCAGATCAAATTTTCAAATGTAAAGGTGTTGTTAAGAAATTTTCTTAATAATGAGAAGCTCTAGGTCCTCTATAATGTAAAATAATCCACTGGACTTGATTCCAAATAATGAACTACCAAGTGTGACTAATGCATAGATTAGATACAGATATTTATGTATACCAAATATAAAAATAATAATTTAATGATGTAAATTTAAAAAGCATGGTAATTAAATAAAAATATAAATGACATTTCCAGGTAAAGTCCAACCAAATACCTGTTCAGGGAGCTTGGACATGTCTTCATAAATGCCTTAAGCCGGGACTCATATTTCTGGTTTTAATGATTATTGCATATTTTGAGATAATGTATATGATTATATACTTCTATTATTCTTTATATTATATAACATTTATATGTGTGTGCATATGTGTGTGTTTGTACCTATATATAAAGGGGCCTTGCATAGTTTATATTTGTTTTCATTTTGATTCACCATTGCTGTATAAACTTGTAGCCGATACTAAAAGACATTGATAAGTTGTGGTTTCCATAAATAAGAAAGACAGAAAAGACAGTTGTTTGTCATTTAATTCAGTTTATAACATAACAGTTTCCCTCAAACTCTGGAAGTAACTAGTTTAAATACTAGGACTTATTCATGAGTTTATTTAACTAGAGTGAGAAAGTGTATTCTGACAACTGCAAACATAATTGGGATTCTATTTCTTAAGTGAAAACTATACAAATTAAACATTTTACCTACAAACATTTTACCTACTTGTAAATTTTTGTGGAGGAAAGGCTTTTATTTCGTTATCAACTCTGCATGATAGATCATTGTTACTGCATTGCCTTTTGCAAATGAGAAAATTGGGAGATGAAGTTATGTGCCTAATGTCAGACAGAAGTTAAGTGTGTTTCAGAGTTGGGACTTAAACCACAGTTATTTGACTTCAGATTCAATACTTTTTCCAATAAACCACAACTAATGTTTTAAATCTTTTCATTATTGTAGTGTTATCTGTATTCCATTATTGTGATGCTGGTGCAGCATTACTACCTACATATACATAAATATATGTAATTATTAAATATTTGGATGCAACTAAAAATGCTATATTTTTCCATTTTCGTTGGGATATAATTGACAAATAAATTAGCACATATTTAAAGTGTACAATGTAAGTGGTTTGAGATATATATGGTGAAGTGATTACACACAATCAAGCTAATTAACATATCCATCACCTCACATAGTAATTTTGTGTGTATATGTTTTAAGGGCAATTAAGACCTATTCTCTTAGCATATTTCAAGTACATAATACAAAATTCTTAAAGATTTATTTTTTATTTATTTATGCATAGAACTGGGTTTTAGGCCAGAAGTGCGGGGGGTGAGAAGATTCATTAGAGACAGAGTTGGAAGCCGAACAGGCAGATCTTGTGAAATACACTGCTGAGGGGAGCAGCGGGCAAGACAGGAGAGGTATGCTGCACCATGTGGCTTAGCAACCTGGCCAGGGATCAAACTCATGCTGCAGTGGCTGGCAGTAGCTTGATAGCACTGAGAATTTAACCCCTGCGCCACCAGGGAAGCCCATAATACAATATTCTTAACTGCAATCACCATGCTGTACATTAAATCATCAGAATTTATTAATCTTATAACTGAAAGTTTATACCCTTTGATCAATATTTCCACATTTTCCTTATACCCTAATGAGTGTAATTGCTCTCTGTTTCTGTGAATTTGGCATTTTTAGTTTCTACATATAAATGAAATCATACAATATTCGTCTTTCTTTGCCTGGATTATTTTACTTAGCATCATTGCTTTAGGCTTGATCCATGTTGTTGCAAGTGGCAGGATTTTCTTCTTTTTATGCCTGAATAATATTCCATTGTCTATTTCTATCACATTTTCTTTATCCATTTATCAGCAGATGGATACTTAAGTTGTTACCATATCTTGGATAGTATTCATAACATGAATAATGCTTCAATAAATTTGAGAGTACAGATATGTCTTTAAGACACTGATTCTATTTCCTTTAAATATATATCTGTCTGTGGGGTTGCTGGATCATAAGGTAATTTAATTTTTTTGAGGAACCTCCATGCAGGTTATGATTTTTTAACAATTGAAAGGATTTCTAAGTAAGATAAAAATAACTTTTTTTTTTTAACAATTGAAGGCATTTCTAGATAAGATCTGTTTTTACCATTATCAATATGTTCAGGTGTTATATAAGACATGCTAAAGAATGGAAGGTTTGGGAACAATAATCCATTCTGATATAGATGCAGTATTTTTGTGTATTGCAAGATAGAAGGGTGACAACAAGGCCAGAGAACATTAAGCTGAGGTATCACAGAAAGTTCTGGGCTACAACTGACTCTGGTGGAGGATTATAGTTTGGTATGGTGGTGGGTGTGGTTTGGTAACATACATTTGAAAGTGTGGTCCTATGCATTTTGAATCATATACAGTGTTTAAAGTCAATGTTACTTCAATAACAACAACAAAAAGTACTACCCTGGAAAAACAATGAATGTCCTAGGTTAGACTTTTGGGGTGTGGGTGTTATTTAATATATGTGGAGTCACTTTATATATGTGAGAATCAAATGTTACTTTTGGAAATGAGTTGTGATCAAGTTTCCTCATTGTGAGTGCTGGCAGATTCTGCCTCTTCACTTTGGTTGATATGATGCATCCAATTTTCCTTTTATAAATTTCTTTAGGAGGAACATGTACTTGACATTTCACCGCAAGTTCCATCACTCTCTCTACAACTAAAACTTTGTCTGATTCCCAAATTCATTACTTGTCTGGCCTCTATGTAGATAAATTATAAAGTTTTTCCTACTCAGAAACGCTGTGGCTTTTTAATCAATGATTTCTTGATTGTATGTATTACAAATAGTATTTAAGTTCTGCTTCAGTTCCAGACCATGCCCTTTGAAGTCTAAAAGATCTGTTATTGAAATTGTCCCAGGTTTCTCAATTGCAAAAATAAATAATTAAATAAATAAAGGTATCCCTCACAAAATTAACATTAACCTAATATTCTAATTTATGGAAATTCTTAAGCACATTAATTACTTAACTCATCAGGGAGCCAAAGTAACTTTCTCAGACCTAACTGAGCTGAAGAGAATCTAATCTTGTGATTCACAGAAATAATCAATTTTCCAATGTCTTGATTGGTGAAAAAAGCTACTTTCTCTTGTTATCCTGGTGATATCTAGTTATCTGCTTCTATTATCTCCTCATCCTAATTCTGATTTCCTTTTAAAGGGAGGTATCACTGTCTTTTACTGAGTTTGGGACACCCTGTATGATGCTTTAAGCTTCCAGCCCTAACACATTCTCTCTACCTTAGTTTTTGGTATGTTTACTGATTCGCTTTTTGTTTTTCAAGATGGTGAGTAGACAAAGTCAATTTAGGTATTTCACAGATATTTGCCATTTAGGTCTAGTAAGTGATGTACAATTTTTCGATTTCCTGATTATAATGGCAAGAATTGCTCTGTAGGAATATGCTAAATAAATAACATATATTACTTTTGTGTGTTGTGGAACTTAGTACTTTGATTTCTATGTAATAAAGAAAAAAATAAGAATGCTATTAAAGGAATTTACTCCTCCTGTGGAGAGACCATATGTTTGACTAAGGATTTTATCATATCATGCACCCTGCTGTCTTTGGCCATTGAAGCTCTCTTGGACAGATACGTGTCTAAGCATTCTCAAGGCACTTTTCTGATTGCCAATATAAAGTTTGGCTTCACGAACTATCATATATTTGCCAGAAAGAATGAAAATACTGATGCCTTTGCTCAGTTTCAATGAGAGAAACATTTCAGAGCACTGAAATGAGGTGCAGTGGAAGGTTGTATAATTACCTCCCATTAAGGCCTTTAAAAACAGAATGGCTATTTATATTTCTGGAGTTCTTAATGAGGCCCTTTTTCTACAGTGGAGAAGTGATTCCATGATGGTTTCTGAGGTCATTCCAGGTCTCCTTTTGAATAATTCTAATGTCTTAGATAAATTTGGTTCAGGAAAGCACTCTTGTTCAGAAGAATTGGATCTGGTACTGGCATTATCATAAAGTTATTGTGTAAATCTTAATTCATTTACTTTTTCTGAAGAGGGATTTTAAGGATACATGAAATAATAAATGTCAATATTCTATTGTTTCTTTAGAAAAACTTGATTTAGTCAACATTACCTTGTCCAATGGCTTTCTAATGCCACAGCTGTGAGGGTTGAGGCAGTCAACAAAGGAGGTTTGCATTTTGAAGAAATAAATAGGGAGGACCAAAGTCAAGAGGGAAATATTGTTTCATAGAGGAGACCTATGTGGTTTCAATTCATACCAACATCATTTGCTAACTGCTGTGGGTGACAAGTGGGGTCTGTTCTCCCTTTTCCAACTTTGAAGGGTTTGTCCCTTTCTTTTCCCTGGTCCATCTTGCCATCTCTTTTTACCTCATTTTTTCAGAGCAGCAAGATCTGTTTTCCCCCCGTGTGGTGTTAAGGGACGAGGTTGGGTAGCAGAGAGCAAAGCACATGGATTTTGTATCAGACAGACTGGGTTTGAACTTACTTTGTCACTTAGCTTCAGTATTGACTTAATCAAGTTATGTATCCTATTATGAAAACACTGAAATAATATCTACCTGTCCAAGCTGGTGCAAAATGAGATGATGATATCTGAAAAACATCTTTTACAGCTGCTGACACATAATAAATTGTCACTAATTATTAGAAATTATTGTTCTATTTTCACATGTCATATCAAAATACCATTGCCTGATTTAAATATAATTATCTTGAGACTGATGAAAGGAATACAAATAGTAGATAAAAGGAGTGTGTAATAAGTAAAAGCAAAAGGTACTTGAAAAGAGATAGCCCAAAAAATTTTTAAGTGAACATTATTAATATAGCATCAGTCGAGATATATGCTTTTAAATCAAAGAAAAACAGAATAGTATTAGGTTCTCAAGTATAATTTGAATTTGGATGTCTCTGGTAACCTTCCTAAATTAAAAGCCATCAAGGAGAAAAACATTTTGGATATATTCTTAAAAATGCAAGTGTGGATTAAGGCTGTGTGTTTGTGAACGCCAAGTCTGTTTTGTATGGGTATTTTCCAAGTTAAGAAGCTGGTAGTGTGGGTTCTGGAGCTGATTACTAGAGTTTGTGTTCCAGGTTCATCAGTTAGTAGCTCTATTACTTTGGACATATTACTAACTACTTTGTGCCCCATGCTTTCATGTTTAAATTTGGTATAATAATAGTTTTGTGCAATATAGTTCGTGCTTATGTGATAATTATCTGAGTTAGAAATGCAGAGATTACAATGGTGCTTGGCAAATAATAATGTTCTATATTTATTAGATGCTATTATTATCATTAGTAGTAGTAGCTACAGGGAGATAGTGCATCTTAGAAATAAATATGTTTGGTAATTTTCCTAGAATTATTTTTTGACTACCATTGATTAAGCATTGAGTATCTTATAAGACTCAAAGAGGATAAAATTTGAGGCTAAAATAAGAAGGTAAATATCAGTGTTTTATTAATTCTTTGATAGTTAAAAAGAACTTCAGTTCTGAAAACTATTGCATATTGAAAAGGTAAGGATCTATCATATATTTACAAATAACAGTCTTGTGCCTAAAATACAGTTTTTTTTTCAAGAGGTATAAATCTTTTGTGAAGACGTGATTTGCTCATATATTTTATTGTAAGATGTAACTCTAAATTCCTCGCAAATACACACACACACATTGCAATTTTTGCTTCAAATATGCATGACAAGTATTGATATTTTGATCAAATGAATGGGAAAAGTGGAGATCGGAAAGATTTTGTGGTTTGCCCAGGTCACACACTGAGTTAGGAGGGATTTCTTGACTATTGTGTCATTTTTGTCTCTCTGAAAATATATTCACTTTCTGAATGTATTACTATGATGCCACCCTGTGTGTCTTTGCTATATTTTGTTATAGACAGAAAATGCATCATATTTAAAAACACATTTCATTATTGTAATTCTATTTCTACTAAGAAACAAGGGTGCATTTAGATGGAGAGCCACTGAAGGTCTGAGGCTTCACAAGTAAGTCTCTGGAGGCAGAAAAGGAACTAAATTCACTCCAAAAGAATTAGGGCTCTGGGTGTTCATAAAAGCAGAATTGCCAGCAATGAGAAGCACGGGAGACAAACTGGAAAAATGTGACCATGGCGACAGAGAGGTGGGATTTAGCCACATTAATGAAGCAGGTTCTTGTCAATTTTGGGTGAATCATGCTGACAGCCAGCAGCCCGCACCAAAGAGTAAATCAAGCTCTCTTGAGGCCTATCACAGAAGGGATGCAACTAATGACATTCCATGCATCACTCTGATGAGGCATGAATGAACGCTCATCAGGAACAATTGACCTAGAAACTGAGGCCAGTATTTCAAGGGGTCTCTGTAGCCAAGCCCCTACCATGTAGGCAGCTCCAAATGAAAGATGTGATTTTTCTAAGCCAACTTAGTGACAGAGCATTCCTGACTTTTTCCTACTATTGCTGACGGGGCTTTTTGGATACAGTGTGAATGGGTTGAGTCCCAAAATAGAACAAAACAAAGGTAGGCTAAATCTTCCAAGTCTTGTGTGTAAGGGAGAGAATAGGAACTCTGGAGTAAAAGAGACCTACATCTAAATTCCATCTCTATATTTATATGGTATAAATTGGGTAAGGTCACTTACTGTTTTGGTATAAATTTTTTTTAAGATTTGTTTATTTGTGCATACAAGAACTGGGGTACAGGCCAGAGGTGCGGGGGTGTGAGAGGGTTCACCAGAGACAGAGTGGGGAGTAGAACAGGCAGATTGACTGAAATACACTGCTGAGGGGAGCAGCGGGTGAGACAGGAGAGTCTGCTGTGCCATGCGGGCAGCACCCTAGCCAGCCGGGCATCAAACTCGTGATACAGAGGCTGCGGATAGCTTCACAGGGCTGTGCTTAACCCCTTGCACCACCAGGGAGGCCCTGGTATAAATTTTTGCATCTTTAAAAATGTTTCAAGGAATATTTACTTCCAAAGTACCTTTCTAACATATATAAATCCTTGGCGCAAAACATGAAGCTAATAGGCATTTGTTCTATCACTGTCCTTCTATTTAGACACAAGAATTGATATTCAGTGTATTGCCTGCATTCTCATGATTATAATTCCTTGTACTCTTGCTCTTTTCTTAAACTTAACCATTTATTCATTCATTTACTCAATAAGCAGATATTGAACATTTATAATGTGCCAGCAATATTTATAGTGGACCAGGCACTGAGATTATAGAAATAGGGGACACAGTTGCTCACAGATCAACTGCAGAGTTAATGTATAATTTCAGTAAAACATGACCAGTATACGGAGTTAAGGGAGTACCTAGAATAGGTAGATGATGAGTCATCTCCAAGACCTTCTGAAGTAAGAGTCTATGTTATCTGGGTATGTGAAGGTGAGGGTAATGGTATATTCTCTGAACAGCGTTTCCTATATGAGGATATGAAGCCCAAGCATGGGTCTCTTTCAGGTATTTTAATGATCTTTTATAAGGTTTAAATGGCTACCAATAAATTAGTCAATTCAACCCTAGCCAAGCACACACATTTCCATTTAGTCTCCACTTTTGCCACTTATTACCACCCACCCTTGGCTTCATCGATATTTAATGTCCAAAAGAGTTTTGTTTGGTTTGGCCTTGTAGGCTAACCAATCTCCAGGGTAAAGCCCTGGAATCAGAAGTCACAGTCTTAGATTTTTTTTTTATTTTATTAAAAAAAAACAAAAAAACAAAAAAACAATGTAACTACTGTGGCCAGTGCCATAGAAAAATGTGTAATTTAAAAAAAGCAGGAACGTTTTATTGGGTATTAACATTTCAGTGCAGTTGCTTCCACACTTTACACATAGCATTGAAAAAGACTATTACAAATTTCATAACCAAAAAGGATTATAACTTCCTATTCTTAAAATGTGTGTTATCCTAAGCTTCTTTTGTGTGCCAGAACTATTGATAGCATATCTTATGAATCACATAAAGTGTTCTAAAACAATATTATCTCAATAAAAAATATGAGAACAAAAGATAGATTTCTGAACTCTGTATCTTAGTTGAGTCGTGTGAGCTACAGTAAGTAGCAATAAGCTCAAGTCATTGGCATAAAGCTGTACCTGACTGTCCCAAATCAGTCCTCAATTTACATCTTTATTTTACTTGGGAGGAAAAAAAATGTTCAAAAAGATCTTTAGGACAAAATTTCTACTTGTTTGTGTATTACTGGAAAACATTTCTACAAAATATTACTTTGACAATATCTAAGTATAGGGAAAGGTATGGTTATATAGAGAAAATTCTGAATATGTACATTTACATTACTAGAAAAGAAAAAAAGTGATGGCTGGGGACTAAAATTTCAAGGTGTTCTTACTTATTTATTCAGAGCTTGGCTGATTGTGTAGCTCCCAGTACGTCTGACATATATGTAAGAGTAACAATTAAAATAAATCTGATACTTCATGATATGGGACTTAAAGGTGAGGAGAGAATATAATGATGGAACCTGTAGCTTTTATATTGTGTTGTTTTGAATCTCATTATTGATGGAGAACAGGAAAAAGCCCACTAACATGATTAAAGTGGGAAAATGTTTTGAACCAAATATAAGTTTACTTGTCATTCTAAAGCATGGGTCAGTGAAGAAAAGCTAACACTATTATATACTTATGTTCTTGAATAAATATTGGGTATATATATTTTGTTTATTTCAAGAGTCTCATTTAACTTGTAGTCTTTGAAAGAGAGCATCAGATTGAAAGTAGCCATCTGTTATGTCCTCTCCGATAGATCAGTGTTTTCTTTACTACAGAACAGAAATTTACAGATTATTTCTTCCTAATTGGTGTTGACACTTAAGGAAAGTGAGGGAACTATTATGAAGGCATTTTTTAGAAGAAATTTCCCAGGCAACATTTAACCAGATTGAGAACGGCAGAATTGGGAATAAAACTAAAGCT
The DNA here is from genome assembly GCF_014898055.3 of Talpa occidentalis. Lineage (NCBI taxonomy): Eukaryota > Metazoa > Chordata > Mammalia > Eulipotyphla > Talpidae > Talpa > Talpa occidentalis. The sequence goes on from NW_026555331.1 coordinate 89,511,053, forward strand.
GAACATTTCCTAAAGTTATATTCATATTAGAATTCTGACTATTTTAGAGAGTAAATGTATTAGTTGGATTACATTTAAGTAAAAAGCTATAATGCAAGGATGTTTAGAAGTATATTTAAGAAATGACGAACTAAAGAGAAAGTGCTACTTTGTTAATAGGATCAGTGGATATTAAATGAAATATTTGCTAAGACATTTATGGGAAAAGCAAGGGACAGATGCCAGAAACAGACATGAACTTCCCCAGAGGGGAGAAGAGGAGCTATGATAGCACAGAACCAGATGATCAAGGTATTAGGATGTGAAGTCTGACAAAAGCTCTGACCATATGGACCTCATAACATAATTGTCAAATGGAAAAAAAAGAAGAGATAAACCTTTCTCCCCATGCTTGGTTTCCAAAGAAACACGACTTCATGTTGAAAGAAAACACAAATGTATTTTATTTAGAACAAGAAAACCAAAGGTCAATTTAGTTTTGAAAACAATATAATTTTGTTGATAATAAAACTTACATGATTCCAGGCTGTAAATTAATTTGGGCTTATTTGAAACTTGTAGCATGAACTGGTAAACTATGTTCTCCATGCATCTTACTCTGTTATTGATGTGATTATTGTACAAAACATTTTCCCAAAGAATTAATGCATAACAGATAGATTATATTAGGTTACAAAATAATTCTTAACATCAGAAAATATAAACAGCTCGTTTTTTTGTAAGGTACTAATGAAAAATGAAGCATAATTAGAGAGAATGAATTGAAGTGTGATGGAGCTAGAGGAAACTTGTGAGAAAATTTCAACAGAACAAGAGGGACAAATTCACCCTTATTTATAATAATTCCAAAGAAGGTAATTTCCTAGGTTTCTTAGATTGCTAGCTCTATTGATTCTTTTGGCCAGTAGCTCAAGGGTCTATGAGACTCACTAATATGTGGGAGTGGAAGAAAGTTAGGCTGGCATTAGTCCAGATAACCCCCACCACTCAATAACCCCACCCCTGTGCACTTGGTCTAATTGCCAGTATATAGATATAAATTTTCCATGAGTAGAGAAATTTCCTTTTCCTGTATTGTGCTAAGGATTTCAAACTTTGTCTTTTGAAGCTCTGAGGTACCCTCCCCAATTCCAGAATATCTCCTGAGTCTGTAGGAGTTTCTCACAAATTGTCTCTGAATTTTCAGTGTGGTTTCTCTCCAGCCACATCCAACTTCTGTTGGCTGTTGTGAACTGAAACCTGCACTGGAGGTGGCTGCACCAATGAGCAGCACTGTTTTTGTTCTGGAATGAGGAAGCCTCCCCTGGACTCCCATCTTTTGTTGCTCTTGCCCCATTGTTCTGAACCAAATCACAGACTTTCACAGAACCCATGAAGCCTCATATAGGTAACGGGTCACTTTGTACTGGTTGCTGCTCCTGTCTTTCGCAACTCCTGCTCTCACCACAACCTCCAGGTTTAGATCAGTACGTGAATGGCTTTTGTACTGAGCAGTTCACATCATTTTCCCTTTTTGTTGTCATTTTGTTTATTTAGTGTGGATTCACAGCATAAGAACTCTGGTACTTTAAATGTAATTCGCTAAAAATTTATGGACTTTATGGACTAGATAAATAACTCCTCAATGTACTATATATATATATATATATATATATATATATATATATATATATTAAGATTTATTTATTTATGCATGCAAGAGCTGGGGTACAGGCCAGAGAAGCGGGGGGTGGTGAGAGGATTCACCAGAGACAGTGGGGAACAGAACAGGCAGGACTGAAATACACTGTTGAGGGGAGCAGCAGGTGAGATAGGAGAAGTCTGCCGTGCCATGTGGGTTGCTCCCTGGCTGGCCGGGGATAGAACTCGTGCTGCAGAGGCTGCGGATTGCTTCATAGTGCTTTGCTTAACCCCTTGCACCACCAAGGAGGCCCCTGTACTAGGTATTTTTTTTTCTGAAATAAAACCCACATTTTATCTGTCTGTTTATCTCACATATTGGCCAGAATTATCTTAATCACTTATGTGTTTAATTGAAAGAGAAAAAGTGAAAATTAAGAGCTACTCCAATCACAGAAGAATTGTTAGTAGTTAAAATCTTATTTTTTAAGTTTCTCTTAATTTCAATAATTTTTTTTTGTTTTTGTTTGTAGTGTTATTCGAAAAGCTTCTGCTAATAATGAATATTGCATCAAATGTGTCTGAATTGAATGAGGAATCATTTCCTGGTGGATATAATCACACAGGTCTACTTGTTACAATCTCTTCATTAAGATTTAAACTAAGTCAATCTTTAAAAATCAATTATTTTTTTCAGCCATGGGGTTGTATTCATTCCTAGACATGGGATTGTATTCATTCACAGTAACCATACTATCACCAGCATCAGAAACCTTTTATTCATTGTCATTTGTGGGCTTGTCTATATGAATAATGGTACAACGTAGATAAATGCATTACAAACACTTCATTTGCAAGTTACCCTGACAGACTCTGGGGATATGGAGATGCTCTCGTGGTAAGGATATGCTGGTGGTGAGGAGGGGAAAAAATAGAGTGCAGGAAGTGCGGAGTGTAGAAAATACATGAGCTGTGTGATGTTGGATGAATGGGCAGCCACAGCTAGTTATAATGATAGGAAGTCAGTTCTTCCAAGAATTATAAGCTTGTAGATTGCACTGAGCAAAACAAACCTCATGTCTTATATTATTTCTCCAAATGATTCAAAATTCTAGATAGTATACGCAGATGCTTACGTAAAACTCATTCGATGACTGGAACACATTTAAAAATAAATCAAAAGCAAAGACATGTCCCTGGTAAAATTAGGAAGATGGTGTAGGTATGTTTCAAAAAGTGAAGTACTTTGTCAAGAGACTTAGTAGTGATTGAGGAAAATCATAGAATTATCATGCAATAATCAAAGGGGGAATTTACATAATACAAGAGATCATTGTAAGAGTTATTGAAATGAAGGTAACACCTGGAGCTGACGAGTGTAATGAGATAGATTCAGTCAAAAATACCTGGTATCAGCATCTTTTATAAGCAAAGAAATGCTAAAACATTTCCCACATAACCCAAGAGGAAAATTTCTATTAGCAAAATTTAGATCTAGGATCATCATGATCTGAAGTTATCAGAAACCTTCCAAATACTTCAACTGGGGCAGCCTTAAGAGAATAGCAAGTAAAATCCCTTGGTTTATGGATGAGCAAACTGAGGTTCTGAGAGGTAATATGAGTTGCTGAAGTCACAGAGCTCTTTATTGTCGGAGCAAGTACTAATGTCCAGTAGAGTGCTCTTCTCATAGATTTTGCTGCCTCTGTACAGTCCTTTTATATTAGTAAAAGAAAAAATATTTTTCTGTACTCAGCACTTTTGACACCAAATGTGTGGCTGCATATTGCAAGTACTGATAGTAACTACCTAAATTCCACAGGTTAAGGACTCAGTTCTAGGAGGCTGACTCCTACTTCAGATGCCATTCATAAGCCCCAGACAATTCTGGTCAATAGGATATAAATCTGGAGTCCTCACAAACCCTCCTGAGTTTGGATACATTGTTAGAATGATTCACAGAACATAGGAAACCCAGCACCTCCATGTACTCACCAACCTGATAACTTTCTGAACCCCTTTATTAGGGTTTTTATGGAGGTTAAATGACATAGTCATGATTGACTGAATCATTGGCTGTTGGCGGCTGAATTTAATCTCCCATCCTTCTCCCCTCCTTGGCAGTTGGGGATGGGGCTGAAAGTTCCAACTCACTAATCACTAGCAAGTGGTTGCTACCTCTGGCAGCCAGCCTGCATCCTCCAGGAGTCACCTCCTCGACAGAAGCCCAGGTATGGTTGAAAAACATCTTGTTAGGAATAAGAAAAGACATCCTTATCACCTCTATCATTCCAGAAATTTCAAGGCCTAGAAATTCTATGCCAGGAGCCAGGGACAAAAATTAAATATTAATTTATTGTATTACATTGGGAGCTCAGCATCTGGAACAAGGGACAAAGATCCAATATATAGTTCTTATTACATCACATATTAGGTTGTTAGATAAATAGATATTTGTGGGAGAATTAAATGACCTTTACTAGTCATTTAGTTTTAAAGCTGTAATAGTAATAAAACCCAGCTCTTTTACATTTGAGAGCTTTCTACCATATCACACCACCTTTTGTGAATGAGTATTTATTTTATGAGCAAGGTGATACATGTATCATCATAATGCAGATATGCCAAATATCAACTGGAATTAATTTTTGTTTCATTCTGTGAAAGTTTAGTGATATTTGAGATAATTTTATCAGTAATGTGGATTTCTTTAACACCCAGGGACCAAGAGGCATTATACTTATTAAACTATATTTTTATGACATGACTTAATATATAATTTATTTATTTATTTTTAAAAATATTTATTTATTTATTTATACAAGCACTGGGTACAGTCAGAAGTGTGGGAGGGTGAGAGAATTCACCAGAGCCAGAGCGGGGAAGAGAACTGGCAGACTGACGAAGCACACTGCTAAGGGGAGCAGCGGGCGGCAGGAGAGGTCTGCACGCCTTAGTATATAATTTAATGAAACTTCTTAGAAGGGAAAAGTCCATTAGGTGGGATCGTGGCACTGTCCTCTCCTCCACTGGACCCACGGAATGTGTTTCTCCATGATTAGATAGTGAGATTACAGGACTTCTAAGAGAGATGTGACTTGTGAGGGGCAGTTACACTAGGTGAGGTGTTTCTTTAGCACTAACAGTCATTTCTAAGGATTTTGATTTCATTACGTATTTGGAACCACAGAATTTAATTACTATATTACATTAAGACGTTTGTTGTTATTGCACTCCTCGAGAAACATCTGCACCTGATCAGGCTAGCTTCTAGATGGTTTATATACATCATCAGTTTTGCCCTCCTAATCTATTTTTGCTCAGCCTTCCCCTACTACTGGGAGGCTGGAAGAGCTCCTTCAGCTCTCAACCTCATTGCAGTGAGGTTGGTAGAGATTGTGCCTCTTTTCTGAAAAATCTAAAAGTTGAGATTCAAAGCTAGGAGAGGCTGAGGGCAGTTATCAGGGGCAGAAAGAAGTGAGAAAGAGTAGGGGGCCTCACTGCTGGCCTAGGGATTAGTCTCAGCGCTATCACTGCTACGGCCAGGGAGCTACCCACATGGCACTGCAGACCTCTCCTGTCTCACCTGCTGCTCCTCTCAGCAGTGTATTTCAGTAGAACCTCCTGTTCTGCTCCCCACACTGTCTCTGGTGAATCTTCTCACCCCCCATACCTCTGGCCTGCACCCCAGTTCTTCTATGCAAAAATAAATACAATCTTTAAAAAAAAAAAAGAATGGGAAAGAGTAGATGGGAAGGCTGAGCAGCCAGCTGAAGAGTGGTCTGGATGAACCCAGGCATGGGGCAGTTGAGTACCTTCAGCTGTTCATGTGGGTGAGCCTGCTCAGTGAAAGGATCAGTAAAGTGAGCTGGTGATGAGGATGGGATGTGGTTGTTGCAGGTCCTGCTCAGATCAAAGACAAGGAGCTTAATCAAACACAGAAACATAAAAATCCTCTGGAATTCTTTGGGTGAGGATGGTAGAGTAAAATGCATAGCTTGTGCAACAACAGCAACATCTGAGTACATATGCCCAGGTAGGAAGAGAATTTGGATTTTATAAGGGGAGCAGGACTTTGTTATATTAATCCCCCAACTTAACTTCATAAGAAGCTCTTAGTGGTCAGATTTTGAGGGCAGGGTTAGGAGATGTATTCTGACTATTTACATCATGGTTGGGATCAGGAATCTGTTTAAAGAAGGCATCCTAAAAGATTCAAAAACATACCTGGATTAGGGATATATTCCACCAGAAATTCTTTTTAGGACTAGCAAAATGATTACATTTGATGTTTCATGAAATCTCTGGGTGCTTACAGAGGATACCTTCACTTTATCAAATTTCTTTGTTTCACTTAAAGGTCATAAGACTGAGAGATAAGACTTTTCTCTCTTGCTCATGCTGCCAGAAAAAAAAAAATGTCACTGGAAATAAGCATCAGTGTGATCAACATACAAACAAAATTGACCCTAGTGTCATGTCCCCAGTGGTCTATGAAAATGAGTACCGCTGACTAGACTCTGGGCATGAATAAATAGTATTGACCACTAGTCAGAAGAAATCATTGTAGCATTTTATAAGAGATGAGTGATGTCTCTTTAGAAATGTAGCACAAAATACACCATTTGAAAGAATGCACACACTATTAACCTTTTTATAGTTCAAGTCATTAAATTGTGATGTTGAATATTTTTAGACATCAGGAAGATGGATTTACCACCAGGCAGCTTGTTCGAGCAAAAAAAGAGTCCTTGATTTCAATTTAAGAAATCTGGGATCTCCCCCTCATGTAGCTACTGACCCAGTGTCCCAGAAGAAGGGTACACAGTAGCCCACATCACCGAAGTTTCCAGAGATCTAATATTCTATGATACTTGTCATTGTAATATAGGCTTCTCTGACAGAAGTGGGTCAGATGATAGCAGTACTATAGTGGTGGGCAGCAAAAAAAAAAAAAAAAAAAAGGAAAGAAAAGAAAAAACATCAATAAGGCTTAGATTCTTCTAGTAAGAGGCTGTAACTGACAAGATCATTTCTGGATTTGCCATTTATACTCTCTAAATCCTCAAAGCTCTTTAAAAATTTTTTTTTAAATGACAACCTGTTATTTTTCCTGACTCCTTGATCTATTTTCCTTTTATAGACTGTTCTGACTTGTCATTCATTCTTTTCTTCACACATATTAGGTTCAGGACAGCGATACCTACTATGAAAAATCTACTCCCCCAAATTTAAAGATTAATAGAGTTGATAAAATATGCAATACTCCCCAAAACAGAAGCAATATGTTAGAAAATGATTGTTACAGAATTCAGACTTGGAGAGCTTATTTCTGGTGTGATTCAGATTATACAGATGGCATGTGAGTTATATTCTAAAGTTCAGGTGGGATTTGGAAGTAGAAATTTGGTAAGGAGATATGAAAGAACTGCAGAGATATAAAAGAACTGCAGCTTATTTAGGGAACAGTGAATAATTTAGCTTGGGTACAGAACATGTCAACAAGATACCTAGGAAATCAGCTGAAAAGATGGTTGGATTAGCAGTGGTGAAGTGCCTGTAGTGAGGCTCACGGCTTTGACTTTTCAGGAAGTGATTTTCTATGGATCAGGTTATTTCTGGGCTTGTTAATTCCTTATTTCTGCCTTCAAGGCACCTTTGCCTTTAGCTGTGTTCCCTCACGATATTTCCTCACACCGGGGCTTATTTTCAGGAAGACATTTGACTTGTATCCTGGCTTTGAAACTTGGCCTTTGATATGTGATACTGAGCTGCTGAAGGCTATGTTTCGTCTTTCTACTTTCTTGACTGTTTCTTCTCAGGCCATACTCTGATTTTATTCATTCTTAATCTTATCCCTTCAGTATGTTTCAAGATAGTATGTATGTTGGAAAGACAGTCTGTTTCCTGAAATGAAAGAGAAAATCTAGGCTGCCTGGTATCAAGCACTAGAGATTCTCGTTGTTTAAAGCTTTGTTGCTATCTTAACAACAACCCAGGTGACACAACCAGATACTTCCAGATACTTCTGTGACTATGAGAAGAGAGGATATGTGTTTGAAGAAACTAAAGAATAAACCAGAAATAATTATTAATCATTTCCTAAAACAAACTTTGGTCACCATAAGAAGAAAATTTCAAATTATTTCGTGTAATTTCCACTGTGTTCCATGCTGTTTATCAGATTCCACTGGTAACCATTTTACCTTACATGTTTAAACTTATTACTTTTACTTTTTCAGTGACATTTTGAATCCTCCATGGGATATATTTGTGCTATTAATTGTTGAAATATCTTTCAACAAAAATAATATGTGGGTTTGATTTGAAGTGTGGCTAATCTAGAATGTGAGTTTTAAAAGATGTAAATTCACTATGTTGCTTTGTCTAATTTCACTAGGTATATTTGGGGCTAGTTGTGGGCAAAATTGAAAGTAGAGGAATTTTATCTTCTGGTTCCTTTGTTTTCTCTCCTTGCCCCTCCCTTCTGTTGCCAGTGGTTTAACTTCATTCTCAGGAGTACCTTCTGGCCTCTTCCTGTCAAAAGTCTGTCCTTCAGTAACATTCCCTTAAATGCACTCACACAAAGCTTTAGTAAACTGGTAACACTCAATGGGTCTTCTTTACCATATTTGCTGTTAGCAGCTTATAATACCCTAAGCCAAAAGTAGTTATTTTCTAATTGTGTATGTTTGAGGTAGAGAGGGATTTGGATTTCTAGCTTCTTAAAATAAATAATGGATTATTTACCCTCCCATCTCAAACAAAAAGAGACATTTTTGGATTAAGAATTTGATTAGATAATTTGAAGCTCTTTGTTAGGTATGACCTTAAGTTTAGCAAATGTGCCTGATATTTTATACCTACAATCTTCCTGTTTCTAGTTTGCATTTAGAATATGTTTTATCCCTCAAGAAGTACTTGGTGTTCTCTATTTAAATTTAATGAAAATGCTGTACTGCTGTCAACATTCAAAAAGCACAGTTATCATTTCACTGTGGTAATTCAAGAAAATTTATATTAGATTTGTATGCTTCAAAATCATAAGTCTGTTTAAGCTTAAGCAAATTACATGCAAATACAGAAAATATCAGGTGTGTTTGTTACACTTGGATATGACCTTTGGGAAAATAGTATTGGAAAGTGCTTGGTTATATTGCAGGACCAGTGGAGAGATCTGACAGATAGAAGGTTGCATGCACACAGAGAAACTATAGTTTCTTTATGCAATTGGTCATTTGAGAAATTATATTCCTTCTCTGAAGGGAATGGTGAAACCAATGAAGGTTAACCCAACGAATATACTAAAGACAAAGGGACAAGTGACATTATTTCACCTGATAATCTTACTAAATTGAGGAAGAGAAGTGAGTAATGCTAAAAATATTATGTCAGGAATACCACATGCAACTCAAAGTTAAATTCCTTGAAATTAGCTCAGTTTTATGATATATTTAACCTGATGCAATTCATACCATTATTGCACTTGTGGCTGTGAATGCTTCATTTTCTTATATAACTTAACATTATGGTAAACAAATGATTATTTTGCTGTGACAGACAGCAAAGAGGTGTGATCCTATACTTCTGAGTCACATACAGTGTTATAAATATATGTTACCTCTAAAAAAGGTTGTTTCAATTTAAAAAAAGAGCAAGAAAGAAGTTGCATTGTTTGGCCAAATGGGCTAAATCACTGTTAATATTATAGAGTTTAGGAGATGCTAAGAAATCTCACTCAATTTCAAAAACAGCTGTACTCTAAGTAAAAATTACAATATGTCAAAGTTATTTCTCATTCTATTACTTCTGTTTGTAGATTTCATATGATGTGATCCACTAGTGCTCAGGTTTGGAGGATACCATGGAAGTCAGCTATTGAGAGGTTGGGGCTGGTGCTGTAGTGTTGGGATCATAAGGTTAGATGAATTCTAGAGGACTTGGCACTGCCAGGGCAGTGAGCTAAGAGGGAAAACAAAACAAACAAACAAACAAAAAACCATGAAATAAAGGGACTCCAAGTACTAAAATGTGGAGACAGGGAATCTAAATCTCATCAAATCTTTCTTGATATTAAGGAAGACTCATTTGGAATCTAATGTTATTCATTTTTCCTCCACAATTGTTATTAACTTGCAAAAAATCAACATGAACACATTAATTTGTGAATATGTACTTCAACATTATTTAACCTCACTTTTCTGACCATAGAAACATGGTTCTTTCTTTTAAATTTATGTCTCTAGATGTTTCTTTCCCTCAAAATGCTTGGACACAGAATCTGAGATAATGGGTTTGAAAATTAGCATTGCTACTTAAGAGCAATGTGATCTTGGGCAAGTGAAATAAGTACACTGACCATTCTCATTTGTGAAATAGAGTCAATAATCTTGATATTTGATGGCATCTGTGTCATCTGATTGAGTGTTTGTATGTTAATGTTCAATATTAGCTAGTATCACTACTATTTTTTTTTTAAAGATTTATTTATTTATTTATACAAGCACTGGGTACAGTGAGAAGCGCAGGAGGGTGAGAGAATTCGCCAGAGCCAGAGCAGGGAGCAGAACGACCGAAGTACACTGGTGAGGGGAGCAGCGGGCGGCAGGAGAGGTCAGCGCGCCATGTGGGACCTTCGCCTGGTGATCGAACTGGCGCTGCAGAGGCTGCTGGCAGCTACGCAGCCTAGCGCTCAACCGCTGTGCCACCAGGGAGGCCCTAGTGTCAATACTATTGACACAGCTATTTTACCACTGACACATTCTGAAAATATTTCTTGCTGGAAATAAGGCTTTTGATCAGACTTAACACATATAAAAGAAATTTCATTTCTGTATATGTTTAAATCAAAGACACTGGGTTATGTCACCTTTCTTCTTCCACACCCGCCTCCCCCCCCCCCAAATGGAACAAATGTATGCCAAGCTAATTGGCATTAAATACCAAACGTGACAAGAGTTATGTTTAATTTTTTTTATGTCAAGAAGTTTAAAGATTCTGTAATACAAACATGTTTGTTCAAACATCTCATGAAATGAGCCTTATGGACATCTTGGATATGGACCCTTGTTTATTTTGGCAGAATTTTGTGTATAAAAGAATATCCTAAAAAGTTGAGCAGAATGCACTGATGGATACTCTGGGATCTGTTATTCTCAGTATTGTTATTATTCAGAAACTTGATAAATAGAAATAACACCTTTGAAAATAGTGTTTTTTTAAATAATACTAATATAATTCATGGAACTGATTCATTATACTTCATGTATTTCTTGTATATCTTGTGGCTAATGCTACTTTTTAAAATATTTTTTAAGATTTATTTATTTATACAAGAACTGGGGTACAAGTCAGAGGTGTGGGAGGGTGAGAGAATTTACCAGAGAGAGCGGGGAGCAGAACAGGCAGATGGACCAAAGACACTGCTGAGGGGAGCAGTGGGTGAGACAGTAGAGGACTGCCACACCATGTGGGTTTCTCCCTGGCGGGCTGGGAATCAAACCTGCGCTGCAGAGGCTGCAGACAGCTTCACAGTGCAGCACTCAACTCGCTGCACCACCAGGGAGGCCCCTAATGCTACTTTTTCAATAAGTGTATTGTAAGCTATTTAATGTTCTATAGTATGTATCTTGGGAAAAAAAAAGTTTATTTTTTTCTGATTACCGTTATATCTATCTTACATTGCTTCTTCTGTTCTTATTTTGCCTGTCCTCCTCATTTTAGTCCATACCAATATACAAATTTCTTAAATCCAAAATCTGTGTAACAGAAAGGAAATATAATTAAGGAAGCATTGAATCACAGCTCAATGATATGGGCATGGCAGGTGAAAGACATGGCAAAAAGTAAATGATGTTTGAATTTAGTGTGTTATGTTCAAGTTATCTTCTTTTGATTTTAAGACTTTGAGACTCATTAAGAGACCATAACGGTGGGCCTCCCTGGTGGCGCAGGCGGTTGAGTGCCACACTGTGAAGCTGTCCGCAGCCTCTGCAGCGCGGGTTCGATCCCGGCCGGCTGGCGAGAATCCCATATGGCGCGGCAGACCTCTCCTGTCTTGCCCGCTACTCCCCTCAGCAGTGTATTTCATCAGTCTGCCTGTTTTGTACCCCACTCTGTCTCTGGTGAATCGTCGCACCCTCCAGCACATCTGGCCTGTACCCGGTTCTTGTATAAAAATAAATAAATCTTAAAAAAAAAAGAGACCATCATGGTTATGATGAAGTAGCCCATGATAGAGCAGGGGAACAACGGGTCCTGTTCTTATCCCACTCACCAACTGATAGTTTTATTGAGAAACTTACTCTGAGATTGAAAATATATTTTCATTGTTAGGACACAGCTAACAATCAGAATTTTAATTTATGAGAATATAGTCAATAAATGTTACAGATCTGGGTTATTATTGTTTCAAGCACATCCTTCTTAAGATCTTTTTGGGAACAGATTATTGATTACCAGAGGGGAAAAGGGTTGGAGGTTGAGTGAAATATATAAAGGGGTAAATTGTGATGGATGGGAACTTGACTTTTGGCATTGATCATGGTGATACTGTATACAGCTGTTGACTTATAATGCTGTATACCGGAAACTTAGATAATGTTATAAACCAAAGCTACTTCACTAAAAATTAGTGAAAAATTAAAGTAAACAAAGATGATTTTTGTGCCACTGCATTGTCATATTTTGAAGTGATATCCATTGATGTTTAATGTTACTTTTGTTTTCTATGATACCTTGCTTTCCCAATTATTGCATTACCGAGTTTTACAGGTCACTGGCTCAAAAAATATTTGTTGAATGAATGTCTGTTAATATAGTGCTGAAACTTCAAAGTGTTCATGTGTCCTTCATTAGCTAATACAATAAGATAATCTATCAATTGACTAACTTGATATAGTGGGTAAATCATAGATTTCAGAATCGGAAGCATCCAGATTTGAATCTCCTGGGTTTCTGTGTAGGTGATGTGAAAAAAAATTCTCTCAGCCAGCTTCCCCAATGGAAATAAGAAAATATAGGGTATACTCAGTTGGAAAATTGAGGATAAATACAATTTTATAAAAGTATGGGTAAGGTTAAAGGATATCTACAGGATGATATGAAACATTTGGGGATAATAACATTGGGGAACCATTGCTATGCCTAGATCTGGAGGAGCAAGGGGAGTGAACAATTAGTATTGTGTTTGTAAGAGAGAGCCATCTGGAACTATGGCCAACATGTATAGGGATGCAGCTAGATCTTCACCAGGTCAAAGGTGAGACCAGGTAATAAATAACCTGATCTTATAATTCTCACACTCCTATTTTCTGCTAGTGCTTCTGACTGATCAAACACACCCAGAACCCAGTGATATAATGCCTTCAGATCAGTTTCAGAAGAAAAAAGTGGGGTGCATAAAGAAAATAATTTCTCTCTCTCTTTGTATGTGTGTGTGTGTGATTCATCGTAAGTAAAGTTCTTGCTACCAAAAAATCTGACAGCTGTACGATTTATTGTGTACATTGCAACATTTTTGAGAATTAAAGGGTATGCTATTACTAATATCTACACTGGAATAGCAGGTATAGCATAGAACTGTGCTAGGCAACTCAAGGCTTATTGTCACCTTACAAACATAACATAATAAGCCTAGGTAAATGTGAATTTTCATCCCTTCCTTTACCACTTTTCTCAGATTCTTTACTTCTATAATAGAATGATATATTTTTTTTTTTTTATTTTATTTTATAGAGGCATGTTTTATTTATTTATTTTGTTTGTTTGTTTGTTTTGTTTATACATGCACTGGGTACAGTCAGAAGCACGGGAGGGTGAGAGAATTCACCAGAGCCAGAGCGGGGAGCAGAGCAGGCAGAAGGACCGAAGTACACTGCTGAGGGGAGCAGCGGGTGGCAGGAGAGGTCTGCGCACCATGTGGGATCCTCCGCCGGTGGCCGGGGAGCAGCCGGGGATCGAACCGGCGCCGCAGAGGCCGCGGGCAGCTTCGCAACCCAGCGCTCAACCGCTGCGCCACCGGGGAGGCCCTAGAATGATATATTTTTAAAAGGAAGTTTGGATTATTTTAATAAGGCAGTCTAGACTTATCCCCCGTGGCATACGTTCCAAAGTTGGTAATTATTACCAAGTCCCTTGCTAAATCTGCCAGAAGAATGTCCAGGATTTAGGTTATTCTTTAAACCTAAGACCTGATTATCTTGTTTAGTACTCTCCTTCTGCTTAGAAACCTCACTTGAACACTGAAGATATTAGAGGCAACAGAGAATCTACTACTCTATTAATGGAATGTACCTGTTATGTACATGGAAATTTGGTTGACATATTATTTTTTCTTTTCTGGTTGTGTCTTTTTATCTTATTTATATCTTAAAACCAGTTACTGCATATGTGGATTACTTTGATTTGAAAGCAGCTGTGATTAATATTTTTAGTCTGGGTAAATATAGGTGATTGTCCAGGAGTGGTTTTTAATATATTTATATGTAACATTGAACAAAAAAAGGGAAAATACTAATAAATTCAAGGAATTATGGCGATCAGAAAACATTTTAGCATATTCTTAAAAAGTTCAAAGATAAACATAATTTTAGTTAAGCAAAGAAATTTCAAAATGATCAAATGTGACAGAGTGGATTTATAACAAATGTTTAATTATGAAATTGTGCATGGTTTAACCTCCTGCACATGTATTGCCTGCAATTTTTGGCCACATAATTGGGAAATAAATAACATTGGTTATTCCTGCTTATCAATACCTCAGCTTTTATATTTATATTCTGTCTGTTTATGACAACCCTATCAACATCAGTGACCTATTGCTTTCCTTTGAGGTTTCTGGAGATCACGGGTAGCCTGGGTTTGAATCCCTCTCCAGTGTTTTTGCTTCTGACCTGCAAATTTTCTTGAAACTTGCCCAGTATGAGTGAGTCTCTAAGTTCACAGGCTCTTGCTTTCCTTCTTTGCTGCTCATGCAAATTTGCATAAGGGCTCCTCAAGGAGCCACTTACTTCTTTCCTCCAGAGACTTCCTTTTAGTTAACATTTGAGAAAGTCACTTGAATATGACTCTAAGTGGTTGGGGTGACATATGGCTCACCCAGATCAAGTGTTTTTTAAACCTGTTGGAAGCTAAGGTATATTCTTTAAGGTATATTCTTCCAATGATTTTTTTTTCCTTTTTTGTTAATTAGCGAACATTTTATTGGTAAGTAACTATTCAACCTGTTCTATGCAGTCAATAAAGTTATAATCTCTAGAGTTAAAATGCCTGATCATCAAACATTATATGTAAAACTAGTTGGAGCAGATATAACAACATTGTAGAGGTCGGATTTTATATTTCTTAATTGATGTCATGCTTTTGGAAAGCTTCCTAAACCAATATTGGTCACAGTCCCAACTAAGGCTCAAGTCTTCCTTAAGGAACAGATTGCAGGTCTCACCAAATTTTTATAATATGCTTATGCAGTAGTACAGATTTGGTGACTTTTTTCTGAAGTTTTCAAGGAATTTACAAAATTTGACATTGGTGAACATTTATAAAAAGTCATTTGTAGTTATATAGAAAGATTTTTGCTATCAAATATAAGTTTTTTAATTGGAAAGTGGGAATTGAAAAATGTTATCCATCATAGTTATTATACAAAGGCAAAGCAAATATTCATCAACAAATTGGTTGACTATTTGTTCACCAAGTGCTTTCTAATTCCTATTATGCACCAGATGTTATCTTAGACATAAGGGTTACAATAATGACTAAGATGTAAATGTTCTCTAATCTGGTGGAGTTTACATTTTCAGTAGGATAGACGGGAAATAAACAACTACAAAGCAAAAGATAAACCATCAGAGACTAATAAGTGCTATGTGGAGATTATTATGTTATGGAATGATGGAGTACTTCCCCATTAGACTAAGGAAGGTCTTTTGGAGGAGGTAACTTTCCAGCTTAGGTTTGAGTGATAAAGGGTAACAGCCAAGCAACCATCTGGGGAAATGCAATTTCAATCAGCACAAATGGTGAGTGCACAGTCCCTGGGTCCAGAACCAGTCTGGTAAATTCCAGGTACTGGAAGCTCAAGGAGGCTGGAGTTGGCAAGGAGGAGAACACTTTAGGAAAGCTTAAAATATTTTGTTGGCATTATAAGCAGGATAAGTAGTTTAGATTTTATTTCTAAACAGTATACAGGTATAATTGAAGGGTATTACATAAAGAAGTGATCTGAACTAATGAACATATTTGAAAGAAACTCTGGCTATTGGGTGGATAACTAGCTATAAGGAAGTAAGAATGGAAACCTGGAGACCAGGTTGAAAAGCTTTGCACCAAACTGGTCCAACCACTATGGAGAGCTGTGTGGAATTTTTCTTGACCTATTAAACATAGAGCTTCCGTATGATACAGCAATTCCACTCCTAGGTATTTACCCAAATGACACAGAAACAGTAATTCCAAAGGGCACCTGCACCCCTATGTTTATAGCAGCACTATTTACAATTGCCAAGATATGGAAGCAACCAAATGCCCAAAAATAGATGACTGGATCAAGAAGATGTGGTACATATACACCATGGAATATTACTCAGCAATCAAAAAAGATAAACACATGCAGTTTGCAGCAACATGGATGGAGCTAGAAGGGATCATGCTCAGCGAAATAAGTCAGAAAGAAAAAGAAAAATACCGGATGGCCTCACTCATAGCAGGAATTTAGGAAACCTAAATAAGAGACAAGGAAAAAGACTAATCAATGCAAAGTAATAATCAAAATCAACAAGCAACTATAAACCAGAGACATACTACTACTGGGCGGGGGGGATTAGGGAGGGCCAGGGAGAGGAAGAACTAAAGTCAAAATAAGGGGGGGATGCAATTATATGAGGAATATAACCAAAATGAAAATGCATACATTGTACAAAGATGAAAAATGATGTAAGAATTATATAAAATAAAATATTAAAAAAAAAGCTTTGCACCTCCCTCCCTCTGGCCCCTCCCCCTCCTCCTCCCCTGCACAGGGGACTGAGGTGATGGTGCATGGGTGCATCAGTGAAGGGAATTCTATGGGGACTACACCAAGGGGGGGATGCAATATTGTTTAAAAATGAACAGTGATGTAAAAAATAAATAAAAATCTAATAATTCTGAAAAAAAAATAAGAAAAGCTTTGCACCATCAGTGAGAGATGGGAATGACTTCCATTAGAATGCTGGTAACAGATGGAGAGAAATAGGAAGAATGAGGAAAATTCTTCCTTACAGATTTGACTTTAGAATTTAGTCTTCATGAATATAATAGTCACTGACTAGCATCAGATGTTTGTTTCTTAAAATTAACAGAAGATTTTCTTCCAAGAACCCAAGAGGGAATTATATGTGTCTTTGCTATACTTCCTTTTCCATTATTAGTTTTTGTTTTGTTCTGTTTTGCCTCTGGAATAGTGCTACTTTACTTTTCTCATAATGCAGTGAGAAAATTCCCCCATAGTTATCTCTGAATCTGCTCAGATTAACAGTGTTTTGCAGTAATCGAAGTCCTGTGTGTGTATATAGTTTATAAATTTTCATGCTGTCAGAAAAGGATGATAATCTCTCATATCAAGTTAAAAGAAGGACAAGTATGACAGAAAGTGATGCTGTGGATAGTTGATTTGTAGGATGAAATGACCCAGTCTGAATGAATTCGATAAGAAAGTCTGAGCTTTGAACAAACCAACCTTGAACAAAACACAGCCTGTAAGTGATATGAGGGATAAATTACTGAGGCTCCTTACTAGTAAGCTAAGGTTTCAGACAGGTTCAGTCCTGACAACTCTATTAAATATTTAGAGGTGCCTTAAGGAAAAGAGGAAAAAAAAAAAGAGACCAGTGAGAGGAAACAGATAGAAAAGTTTATCGTGAAAATGGAGCTTAAGCAGAACAAAAGCTAGAAGTTCATTTCCCATCTCTTCAAGTCAGGTTTCTTCCGTACCAAAAGCAACCAGCCAAACAAAAGCTCAGTTTCTGAACAATGCTCAATATCATGGTAGAAAACAAACAAAACAAAAAACACCGACTTTAGAGCCAGACAGACCCTGAGTTAGAAATGATATTCTGTCTTCTAGGTGAATCCTTAAACAGTACACAGTCATTGGATGTAATCATAGTGCCATTGGTAAAAATTTAATGAATTGGCACAGTATTTGAAGTTCCATCTTTTTTTTAAAAGATTTATTTATACAAGAACTGGGGTACAGTCAGAGGCGCAAGAGGGTGAGAGAATTCACCAGAAACAGAGAAGGGAGCAGAACAGGCAGATGGACCGAAGACACTGCTGAGGGGAGCAGTGGGCGAGACAGGAGAGATCTGCCATGCCATGTGCAGACAGCTTTACAGCACAGTGCTTAACCCGCTGCACCACCAGGGAGGCCCTGAAGTTGTATCTTCTTACCTACGTGTCTCTGGCACTTTTTAAACTTTGGTTTCCTTATCTGTAAAACAGGACTGATATGTGTCACAGATGACTGTCCAATACCTTATCACTACTACGCATAGTAGTGTTGGTATTTTTATTGTTTAAAAGGTTAACCCAAAGAGGCAATCAATAAATATTATTTTCTTTCCTTCAACACTTCTATCACATTACTCCTCTTTTACAGAAAATCTCTCCCTGCCACCCAATGTTCAAGTTTTTGTCTTTCACTTTGCATAAATGTATATGTTTGTTTTAAACTATTTTTCTCCTAAGATAACTTTTTGATTTCTTCCTCTCTATTTGATTTAAATGTTAGTAGTTTTTCTTTTTACTGTCAAAAGTGTTCTGGTTTGTGAAACAAATTATATGGTTCCCCCACTTATGATTCCTGAATTATTACTCAGGTAATCATTTAACATGTGATTAGAAATGTATGTCTTTGGAAAATTTAGTGTTCTATGAAGAATGGTTCAAGTGAATATTGCATTTATTTAATTTTTTTGTTGAGGTAACACTGGTTTATAATACTGTTTATGATTTAGGGTGATAGTTCACAGCTTTCAGATGCATGTTATCATACCCCCCACCAAAGCACCCATAAACGTTCACCATCGAAAATTTAGCTGCTTCCCCCCATTGTTACCCTATCTGACCCTCCCCCTCTAGTAACCTCAGTTCTGCAGTAATATTTCTAGTGTTTGTTTTGGTTAATTTTATCTGTTCCTTTGTTTTTCTTTATTCTGCATATGAGTGAGGTTATTCTGACTTATGCCACTTAGTGTAATTCCCTGCAGTTCCATCCATATTGTCACAGACAGCAAGATTTCATCTCTTTTTATAGCTGCATAGTATTCTACTATCTCCCTACTATCACCATGGTCTCTTTGACTATCACTATTATCTTTCTAATGTAATCATCTTTCATTTCCATAGTTTGGCTTGTAAATAGTGCGGCAATGAATGAAATATTTCTGCATTCTTTGGATAAATACCAAAGAGTGAAATTGCTAAATCATGTGGTCTATTTTTAATATTTTGAGAAACTACCATATTATTTTTCATAAGGGATTGGCCAGTCTACATTCCCATCAACTGCATATGAGGGTTTTTTTTCTCCATATCCTCATCAACTCTTATTTCTGTATTTATTTCTGTATTTCTGTATTTATTTTTTTATATGGCAGTAATCCTGGAGGGAGATGGTATCTCATAGTGACTTTGATGTACATTTCCACTTGATAAGTGATGCTGAATATTTTTTCATGTGTTTCTTGGCCATCTGTCTATCTTCTTTGGAAAAGTGTCTAGGTTTTTAGTCCCTTTTTTTATTTTTTTAAAGTTTTTTTTATTTTTATTTCATTTATTTATACAAGCACTGGGTATAGTCAGAAACGCGAGAGGGTGAGAGAATTCACCAGAGCCAGAGCGGGAAACAGAACAAACAGACTGATGAAATACACTGCTGAGGGGAGCAGTGGGCGCGGCAGGAGAGTCTGTGTGCCATGGGACCCTTGCCTGCGGCCGGGGATCGAACCAGTGCTGCAGAGGCTGTGGGCAGCTTCACAGCCCAGCACTCAACCGCTGCGCCACCAGGAGAAGCCCGGTTTTTAGTCCTTTTTTTGATGGGGTTATTTGTTTATTTTTTGTTCAGTTGTATGAGTTCTTTGTAGATTTTGGATATTAGTGCCTTCTGGATGTATGATGTGCAAACATTTTCTCCCATTTGAGATGTTGTCTTTATTTTAATGATAGTCTCTTTGACAATGCAGAAGCTTTTTAGCTTGATGTAGTCCCATTTGTTTGTTTTTTACTTTTGTTTTCTTTGTCATTGAAATCAAGTCCCAAAGCATATCACTAAAGCCAGTGTTGTAAGATGTTTTGCCTGTGTTTTTTCCCTATGTGTTTTATGGCATCAGGTCTTATATCCAAGTCTTTTATCTATTTTTGTGTATGGTATGATAGAGTGTCTAGTTTCATTCTTCTGCATGTGGCTGACCAGTTTTCCCAGTACCATTTGTTGAAGAGACTTCCTATTCTCCACTGTGTAGTCTTGGTTCATTTGTTGTATATGAACTGTCTATATAAGTGTAAGTTTACTTTAGGGCTCTCAATTCTATTCTGTTGCTCTATCAAATTTTTATTTATAATCTTCTGAAATTTCTGAAAAAAGCAGTGTCTTATTCACCAAACACACTGTGTCATATACACAAAAGAGCAATTTTTGATTTATGGGACACTCATGATGACTAATCACTCTTGGCGACATTCTGGTATAAACCAGATGCACTTCTGTGCTCCCACTATTAGAAAACATCCGTGGCTCCCCTCTCTTCCAAACCTGGAAGGAGGACTATCTCTGATTCAGGTGGTGTCATGTGAATGTGGGGAACAGTTGAATTTTCCACTGCTTCTGTGTCATGTAAGCTTGTCAAAGGACCACAGCACCCTTTGGGAAAAAATGTGCTTTTTGTGTTTCAATAAAGACGCAGCAGGATGGTTCTTGGGAAACCACTGGCTGACATTTTCCTGAGATAGTGGTTTCATTTCTCAACTTGTCCATAGATTGGAGTATTATGCCAGATTGGAGGAACTATAGAACTTTCAAATCCTGAAGATTTATTTTCTACTTAATTTGGTTATAATAATATTTATCTATTTTCTTCAAAGGGTAATATATGATTCATGGTTCAATTGATTATTGTATATTCTACCAGGAAAGGAGAATAGGATTTCATAATGTTATATTAACAAATGTTAGGCAGTTTTAACATTCATCTCACTCCTCTACATATACACCCATTCCCTACAATATGCATCTAGAAATCATATGACGCAGTCACAAAAAATAGCCTTTGTCTACAGGTAGCTTACTACTGAGAGATATACATGGGAAAAATTGTAGAAAATGAGAATATAAATAAAATAGGTGCTAAAGTTAAAGATGGAAGGTTTAGAAGAATATTTGCATTTCTATTGATTACCCACCTAGAAAAATCTTGAATACATTATTTCTTTTAAGCTAAATATTAGATGATTAGAATTTTTAAAAGCACTGGGTATGATTTTGGATGTCTGGCAGAACTAGGGTTTAAACTTTTATTAAAACTTTCTTTTAGAAAAACCATGAAATATTCATTGCTAATTTTAAATGAAATTTCCTTTTATATTAAATCTGGAATTATAATATGATAATTTTAATTTTTGGAGCAGTGGGTACATTATCCTATAACAATAATAGCTGCAATTTAAGGACTTGATGGGTGCTAGGTCTGTGATGTATATTGTCTTATGTAAGTCCTCCCAATGTCTTTAAGAGGTGTTATCATCTGTATCATGGGAGGTGAAACTGAGGTTAGTAACTTGGTCAAAGTCACAGTAATTATTGACAGAGACAGTTTTCAATTATGTTATAGAATGTAGTTTGTTTACCAGGATTATTATCATCACTATGATGTCATCAGTATTTTGTGGATGTCACAATTTACTGCTGATCTAAATTCTTGTAGACCACTATTTTTTCATTAATTATTGGATTGTCATCATAGTACTTTACTGTAATGCTATTTCTATAACTCTTACCTCTTAGTTTCCCAAAGGATAAGTAGATAAAAGGCCACTTTGGCTTTCCTTGTTATGGAATTTTGGATATCTCTTGGTCTGGATTGTCTAGCTTCACTTCTAGTACCCAAATAGTTGGTGACACCATAAATGTTTATTGCCAGTAACAGGAACTAATAGCACTCAAAGCTTTCTGTAAAGAAAGATAAAAGCCCTTATTAGTGTTGAGATTTAAAACCTTGGAAATCACCCAACATTGCTGATCTCTCTTGTGATATTTTAAAATAAACATTTGACATCAGTCTTAACTATTTGCTCCAATTAATGTTCACAAACATTCATTTGTTTTTAATTTTTTTTGCAGGCATGTACTCCTTAAAACTTAGGAGAATAATGACATACGCAAAGTATTTGGAAGCATAGTCTAAAGCAACTGTTAAATTCAGGATAACATCAGGAAGTTTCACAGAAATTTTGTTCATATAAGTAGTATATAAGTTCATATAAGTCGTATATTCTAATTCATTGTATTATCCTATTTTGATATAAGTATATGTTTTACAAATAATTTTACATAACTATGTTTCAGGAAGATATGCCATTTTGTCCTGGGGTTTGAACATTTTGGCAGGTTAGTTCTTTTTTTCTGGTGATGCACATACTCTAGTTTGAAGATTATGACTCTAAAGAATGTTCTATATGAAGATCCTATTGGAAAACTAAGCCACCCTTTCATTTATTCATTCAACAAATATTTTTCAGTGTCCACTCTGAATATTGAATGAGTATTCTATTCAATATATAGACTTATAGATAATTTCATCAAGATTCTTGCTTTCATGGATCTTGCATTTAAGGTGAGGCACCAAGAACATGCAGCTAAGCCCCCCAAAGTCATGAATTAGTCACTTCTATGATGAAAGTAAAGGAGGATATTGTGAGAGGGAATACATGGGTAATTCTTCAGTCATGTTGATAAACTTCTCTCTGGGGATGTGACATTTTAAATTGACACTGAATGATAGAAGAAATCAGTTATCCACATAAATACATATAAATGTTGCAGTAATTTCCAGACATTCAGTTGTGGGATAGTGCAAATGCCCTAGAGTGGGAATAAATTTAACTTGTTCTTTTATCAAAAAGAAGGCAAGTTTCATAGACAGTTGAAGAAAGGTGAATGATGAGGCAACTGATAAAAGCAGGCAGTTTCATAGAATTAGACCTGGGAATCTCTTAGGTTAATGTGATTTGTCCACAAATACATAGCTAATAATCATGATTGCTAGTTCTGAACCCAGTGCAGACTGTCCACATTGATTGCATCATAATGTTTAACTTTCAGATGTAAATTTATTAGAATATCCTCTTTAAATCCTTGGCCTAAGGAAGGTATTTTAAAGCTGTGTCTCTACTGGGAATAAGATAAAGTTGATTGATTCAGCAATTTAATGATTAAAATAATAAAACTTAGAATAGATGCAATAACTGCTTGGTCCATTATATGAAGTGCCTATCCTGATTGTGATTCTTTTTTTAATTTTTATTTTATTTAGATCTAGTTTTAGAGATGTCTTGTAGAAAGGGCTAGCTTTTGTCATTGATTCTAATTCATACTTGAAAATATATTACTATTTCTTTTTAATTATCTGCCTTTTATCACAAGCTGCTTTCTTACTTGGCTAGGTAAATGCTACATGACTATAAAAAATAAAGAATATGTACATTTTTACTTGAAGATTTAAAAATGAATACTTGTTTTTAGAAAAGCTGGTCACTATTTAGCTCTGATTTTCCTTTTGTAAAATTCCACCTGGTAAAATGTTCTTTTTAGTATCAATGCTTTATCTCAGGAAGTACCAGTAACATTATTGTTCCCAAGAAGAATAACAGAGGGAATTAACTTGGCAACAATTCTCATGTAACAAAAGTAATCTTAAACAGAAATGACAGTTTTGTGAGCCACAGTGCTAGAGACTATTACCAAAGCATTTTAATTTTATTCATGTAAGAATTCGCAACATTTAAGAAAAATAGTTGCTAGGGAATATCTCAACAATACTTTGTTACTGTTTCAAAGGATTCTTGATAGAGTTTTGACAACCAGGAAATATAAGTTAAAATACTAAATGTGTCTTTTTCTGCTTGGGCCACTTTGCATGGAAATAGACAAAGTATTAAGATAGATTTCTAACATTTCACTTTTATTGTAATGCAATGAATAGCTGGGATCCACAACATCATAGGAGATTTCTTAATCTTCATGTTGCACCTTGCTCTTCATGGTGATTTGTGTCTGGCATTGTCTTATGGATAGAAGAGGAAGATCTACTCACTGTGTTGAAGATATAAAAGAAATTAATTACACTGCCCGTGGTTACTATCTGCACAGAATCAAATTACTTGGTTTAGAAGATATTTCATCTGTTAAAAATCCAGTGTGAACCAGGGATACTGCAACTCAACCAAATAAATGGTGAAGCCTCAAGATAAATTTACTTTTCATTACTCTGCCTATAAAAGGCAGGACAGCAGGTGTCCATAAAGCTCTCCAGTGAGGCTCTTGAGAAACTGTCATCCTTTCTTTTCCAAATTGAATTGTGAACTCTTCCTATTTAGGATAGCATATGAGTGGTTTGAATGTTATTGAACAAGCATAATGTTGTGGAGTAGTGTTACATGTTGCCTAAGGAGGAGGTTTCTATGACTTATAATTATCTTTTGCATCAGTGTTTGGCAGGTAACAAATGGAATTCCTTTCCTAAAATTAAATCCAGCATCATTTCTGTCTTTCAACTATAATGGATGAAACATTATTGGCTTCTTGGACAGTTCTTGTACTCTATCATCTTTCATTACTTTTATAAATTCTGTCATAAATGCTTTAGCTCTTTGGCCTTGGCTTCTAACTGCCTATTATGGAGATAAGTGTCTGGGTTTGATAATATAAAATCCTCAATTGTTGCTTTACCTGCAATTAAAAAGTACTTTAGAAGCAGCATTAGGGTACAATATCATCTTTCATTTCTCTACTGTGTTTGCGTTTTCACATAGTTTTGGTTCTTTATGACCATGAAAGAGCATTTGGGAGAGCTCCCTTTTCTAGCTTCAGCACTGAACACCTGTCTCCTGGACATGTTTACTTGGATTTTCCACAGCCCCTTATACATTGAGGATGCTGTTCCTGTGATGCTTTCTCTGTTGTAGAGGTTGCCAAATTATGTTCTTCAGTACAGATCTTGTCCATCACCTGTTTTTGCATGGTATGTGAGATGAGAATAGTGTTTATATCTTTATATCTTTTTATTTATTAAATATATTTACATTCTTATATCATTATTATTTTTTGTACAATATTTGATTTCTCCCCTCAGGGATAGTCCCAATAGATCTCCCACAACCAGAGCACCTGCGATCTATCACCACAGTCCTTGTGCTCTTCCCTCCCCTGTTTTGATCCCTCTCTACCCTTCCCCTGCTGTATGCCTCAGATCGATGGTGGGCTTGCTAGTTGTCTTTTTCCTGATCTTTTGTTCAATTTCTTTATATTCCTCATATAAGTGAAATCATCCAATATTCATCTTTTTACATTTTCCCTTCCAGCTCCTTCCATGTTGCCATAAATGGCATGGTCTTATCTTTTTTGATTGCTGAGCTGTATTCCATTATGGACATATGCCACATTTTCTTGATCCAGAATAGTGTTTATATCTTTATGCAGTCAAAAGAAAATGAAAGAAGTAAAATTTTGTGACCTGAAAATCAGAAGAAATATGTTTCAGTGTCCCTAAAAAGTGTTTTATTGAAATACAGACACAATTATTTGTTTATATACTGCTGATAAGTGCTTTCATGTTACAATAGCAGAACTGATGAAGGTACTCTGACTCTCAAACCTTTAAAATAACCTAAGCTCTCTAACCCTTTACAGAAAAGTTTGCTGACTCCTGTTCTGTTTCAAAAGGAGAGTTTACCACTCTTTCAATTCTTAATCTTCCAATATCAACTCCTCGGAATTATATTCTGAGCTTTGCTCTTATTCAAGTGTATATCCCATTGATGCACATAAGGACCATCTGCAGAGCAGACTCCTCTACCCTCACTTCTACAACCTTATCACCAGCTCCATACCATCTGTTGCCTGGACAACATAATTCTTTTCTGCCCCTGTTTTTGTCCAGTAAAATTAATATTCTATATATTAGTATCAATGCTATCATGGGAAGATTAATAAACTAGATCATCTCATTGCCTATTAAAGATGTGATTGGAATTCTGCTTCCCACATAATCAAATGTAAACTCCTTAGTGTTTTAACAAATCCCTTCATTCATTGGCCTTGATTTCTTCTCCAGTTTTAGCTCCTTTGACTGCCTGTCCTCTTAGCTCTTCACCCGTTGCATTTCTAATTCCCCAACACAGTACATCTTATTGTCTCCTTAATATGTTGGTGCCTTTCAGGACTCTGCCTTTGCCATGCAGCTGCCTTTTTCTTTACTGCCCTTTTACTACTTTATAAATAGCAAACTTGATTTAGGTTTTTGAGATTCAGCTTAAATGTCACATTGGAGAATCCTTTCCAAGAGCCTTCAGGTAAAGTTAATTGTTCTCCAACCGCCTCTGAGCACTTACTTGCCATGTCATCATCTGTGTAGAAATCAGAGCTCTTTCTCACTTTTGTGGCCTCAGAACCTAGTATTTGTCACAAAGAAGATATGTAAATGCTTGTTGTCTGAATGAATACATGCTTATATAATTTTAAGGAGATACTTCCGTTTGATTCCACAAAGCTGAACTTCTAAAATAATACCAATCAAGTCTGTTCATTCTGTCTGGACTGGAATGAAATGCTGTGGCTTTGTGAGTGATTACCCAAAAATCTTTGACAGACATCTCTAAATACTGTAGTCTTTCTTCATTACTTAATTTTGTGGTTCCCAAACTTGTGAAGATTTTCATGACTTCAATGTTAAAAACGCAGCTCTTTTTATTTAAAATTTTGTTTTTTGTTTTACGTTGACCTACTGTTTATTTAGATTAGTTCTACAGGCAATAGTTAAATGTCCAGTTTTAGTTTTCAAGAGGAGCCGATTATGTATAGAGAATATATGGCAATGTTCCAGTTATTCAAAACTGGCCGTTCATTTGGAGAATTAGCTAAGATCCTGATATCCTGTCATTTTCCCCCGGCGCTGTCCTTGGATTCACATTCTTGCCTTTTAGCATCTATAAGCCTCGACATGCACTTACTGAGCTATTTTGCTTGTGCCCTGCAAAGATTGGTTGGATGGGAAAGAATATAAAACCGTCTAAAAGAAGATTTTAAGATTATCTATGAGTTTCATTCATCTATTATTTTCTTGGCTCCATTTAGTATGGATAATAATAGTGAGGCAAGCTTATGATTATATAGTACTCTATACTTATTTAAAGTGCTTTCACCTACATTATGCCTCCTGCAAGGAAGGCATGGGTGGGATTGTTATAGCGATTTTTTTCCAAGTGAAAGTGATGTTCAGAAAGATGAAATTACCTGCTAGAATTCTTATAGCTCATTAGAGATGTGACTGAGACTAAAACCTAGTTCCTGACCTCATGTAATTTTTCTGTCATTTCGTTTTCTTCATATGAAACATATAGTAGTTATCAAACAATTTGCCTTTAGGCTCTAACACTCCCCTTGCACACTCTGATTTTGGGTATAGGGGCTAGGTCTCTGCAAAATTCTCATTTCCCATTTGTTTCCCGTTAAGTTTTTTCTAAAGGGGACACTGAATATTAGTGTGGGGAGAGAAGGAACATTTTCCTTCCATTTTTGCTTATTGTTCTTATCAGCATATTCCTAGCAACAGAAGTTGACTAAAAACTTCTATTCACATTCACAGAACCCTCCTCCTCATACCCCCTCAGAACCACCAGCATGAGCAGGGCCAGGCCTCTGCTCAGGGGTCAGAGCCCCAGTCCTTCTATTGGTTTCTGGATTTTGATAACCACGATCCCTCCCCTCTGTTTCTCTAAACACTTTAGGTGGTAGCTTCTTCCTATATTTATACCTATATTATTTCAGTGTTGCCTTTCTGTTTCTTTTTTAGTCCTCAATTTTCATGAAACCACTTCCCTATGCCATCTGCTGTCTATTGAAATATGTGGTTTGGTTTTAGTTTTCCAGTATATTTAGTATCAGGTGTTCTCCCTACCCACATGCTCAAAGATGGCATTTTAGCATTGGTTAGATTATATATTTTTCTAGTGCTGACTTCCTCACTTGTGGTATGTAATCACACACAGTTAAATTATCTGCAGTTGATAGAAATGATATATTCTACTGAAGCAGATATAGACAAATGGGTGATGAACTTGACTTATATGACATAGAGAATGGTTGCAAAACTATTGGGTGGGTGACTTTTTAAGATCGTACTAGGCTTTTAAATGAGAAAAAAAGAACAAAATCATAACTTTAAAACCATGTTTCATATCACTGCCAGAGAACTTCGATAGTAACCCTAAAAGATTCCCTTATTTCTTGTTGCTTCAGAGTCAAACGTAATAAAAACAGACACAGAGTTATGCTAGGTTCTCTATGCTTGATATTCTTATAATTTAATTTAGGGTACTTGCTATATAAGGAGATGTCTATTCTCCCCAAGAGTCATTCCAAAAACCTCATGTTGTCTCTATATCCTTAAATAGAATTAAATCTCAGAACACTCTAGGTAAACAAGCATAAAATCTGGCCCAGAATGAGAGAGCTTATATTCCAGAATAATTGCAAGATTATGCTCATTTATATTGAATAGTTTATAAGAGCTTTAAAACCAAAAGAAGAGGGCCTCCCCTGGTGGCTCAGGAGGTTGAGCACAGTCCTGTGAAGCTGTCTGCAGCCTCTGCAGCGCTGGTTTGATCCCAGCCAGCCGGCGAGGGTCCCACATATTATGGCAGACCTCTCCTGTCTTGCCCACTGCTCCCCTCAGCAGTGTACTTTGTCAATCTGCCTGTTCTGTTCCCCACTGTCTCCAGTGAATCCTCCCACACTCCCACGCATCTGGCCTGTACCCAGGTTCTTGTATAAATAAATAAATCTTTTTTTTTTAAATCTTTATAAATCTTTAAAAATCTTTATAAATAAATAATTTATACATGCACTGGGTACAGTCAGAAGCGCGGAGGGTGCAAGAATTCACCAGAGCCAGAGCAGGGAGCAGAACAGGCAGATGGACAAAGTACACTGGTGAGGGGAGCAGCAAGCGGCAGGAGAGGTCTGAGCACCATGTGGGACCCTCACCCAGCGGCCGGGGATCGAACCGGTGCTGCAGAGGCTGCAGGCGGCTTTTCAACGCAGCACTCAATCGCTGCGCCACCAGGGAGGCCCAATAAATAAATCTTAAAAAAAAAAAACAAAGACAAGCTGGACAAGATCAGACTTATTGATATGATAAAACTTGATAGAAATTTCTGATTTAATGTTTCAGTTTGTGCACTTGAAAGTGGTTCTACAGTTTTGCCTGGAGAGTGACTGAAACTTTAACTTTTAATGGTGACCTATATTCAATGAGATTGAAATTTCAAAACTACTGTCACATAATATTGAAGATAGAATTAAAAGCCTAAGGAAGGAGATGTTTTGCGGTAGATTATTCTGTGTGACCTTCACAATCAACTCTCCTCATCCATCATCACGACTATCAACCACCACTCTTGCGTGCTATATTCCCAGAGAAAGCCCAAAGGACATTGATTTAGGCATTGGGACTATATTAACAAGGAGAATACCCCTGAGATCACTGCCTTTATAGGCCAGAGATGATTATGGGAGATGCTAATTTTGAGATAGGCTCCCCAAAATTCACTGGGAATGTTGAATTCTAGAGGGTCAAAGTCCAAGTTGCAGTGACTATAAAGATGAGAGAATTAGTAGAAAGCTACAAGTATGGATAAATATTGAGTATTTTTTTTTGTATGTCTAGAATTTTCCATTGTAGATCTTTTAATAGCCTTACTAAAAGCTCCTGTGGACAACTTATTAAAATATCACTTAAACTGTAAGGACACAAAATTCTAGGTCTACTGCCCAGACACCTGACATGTCACCACTATGGAGGATCCTGGTCTATCAACAAGATTCCAGACTAAGCTAGGTTATAATCTGCAGGTTATATTCTCCTGAAGCATTGCAACAGGCATACATTAAATCTTCCATCAAGTTTTCCCCAAAGGAACCTGCAACCACTAACTAGGGCAACTTTGTGCCGGGGAGAGGGAAATATCCAGAATTTTTAACGATTACTAAACATCATAATTTTCTAACTTAATGCTAATTTATAGGAACCCAAAAATATATTGTAAACCATCAAAATGGGTGATTATGATGGAGATCAATAACATGTGGAAAAAGGTCAAGAAGTTAGGTACTTAGGATTCAATATTTTAGGATGCACTCATAGCTTTATGAAAGTGCTGACCTATATGAAGAAGTCTTAATCTTAAAGTAACTAATGGAGCTTGGGTAAAGTTATCCCCTCAGTGGATTCACAGAACCCTGTGGTTTTCACCCTGGTGTCTGTATATGTAATTGTAACACAGTTATATGGAAACCGTCATGTTCTATGCCTTGACCCCTGACTCATCAAATGAAGGTTATTCTGTCAGGAAGGGTACGTGTAAACTTCTGGAACTTCCCATCCCTGCCAGGATTGTTAAGGAGTACTGCAGCCCTAGGAAAAGTGCAGATTAGTGCCACTAACAAAAACTTGAAATATGCAGGGGGTGGTGATTTCGATTATATCCTCATTTAATTCCTGGTAGAAACCTGAAAAAGATGGATAATCTTCAAGAATTATTGTGGTTTATTTTAAATATAATCAAGCAGTGATTCCACTTGCAGCTGAGGTTCCAGATGTGGTTTCTTTAGTGAAGCAAATCATCAACACAGCCTCTTGAACCTCGTGCACAGTTATTGATTTGTAAAATGCTTTTGTTTCTATAAGAACTTGCAAAGATCACCGGCAGCTTTTACCTAACAGGCTCAACTGTGCCTCTTTACAGTCTTGCTTTATGATTGTGTCAATACTCCTACTCTCTTAGTTCCCAAAGATTATGGTCCTACAAATCTTGGTTACTTATTTGAATTTAGGAGACAGCATGTGCCATATTGGAGTGTGCTGTATTCCCATATTTATGGAGTAACTCAAAGCATAGCAAGAAAAGATTCTGCAGTAGTAATATCGCAGTGCAAACTGCTCTTTTACTTGAACTTGACTCATCAGGTTCAATAATATTTGATCTATCTGGAAACAGAGATGCTGTGCAACATCTGACAAAGACTCATAGCAGAATCATAGTTATGATCTCTGGGGTTTCGGGCAAAGCTATGTCTATGTCTGGAGATATGCTTTAGGGGAAAAAAAAATCTTGGTATGTTGGAATGTCCCATCATAGGTGATCAAACAACTGGAATTTAGCTATCATCCTGCACAGGGTATCTGGTTAAGCTTGCATAGCAGCAATTTATCACTAATAGAAAAACATGCTTGAGATGAGGCATTGAGATTAGAAGATCCAAAAGGCATAAACAAGTGCCTCAGACTTTTACTACAGACATTTTCATTATGTCTCTTACCTCAAAGCATAACTAACTTGTGATGGACTTTCTTATGACTAGTTGCATGCTAAAAAGTGCTCAACTTGTTTGAGATAAATAACTGATCCTCTTGAAATTGTCAGAGTGTGAAGATGTTTGCATTCCATGTGGATGATCCACAAAGGACATTTAACAGAGATTTGGCTCTGAAAAATCATGTGGACAACATGACCTACGCTGTGATAGCCAGATTGTGTCTTTCCTCAACCTTGCTTATTCCTGTTCAGAGGGTCCATGGGCAGAGAGTCCATGATTCTTGGGCTCAACAACATATATGTCCTTTTACCAAAACTAGCCTGACTACTGCCAATCCTGAGTGACTAACCTGAGAAAACCACAAAAATCAATTCTGTGTCTTTCATATGGCACCAGACCACTTGGGGAAGGGAACGTGTCACCTGGGGGTAAGTTGACTGCATTAGACAGATATATTATAATTATCTGGAACATAAGTCTTAATATATTTTAGTAAATATTGATTCTATTATGTTAACTCTTACTGTTTCAGATAGAAACCTGTATGTATCTTTGATTATCATCTCTCTGTTAATTTCTTGGTCTGTCTTGCTCTTCACTCCCCCTCCAACATTTCTTATATTTAAAAGGAACTTTGGCATTCTGAACATTATGTTTTTCTTCACCCTTTTGGTTCTGGAAGATTCAGCCTCTCTATTCTACTGAGCCAAAATATTTTCAATGTTCAAATATCACCTCTTTTAATTGTTGACAGCACTTTGCATATATTGTCTCATAGTACTTCTCAGGCTATAGCTTAAGGGCATAATATAAGTGCATGTCTTCCTCTACTAACTGTGTGTCCCTTGAGATGTTGGCAATGAAATCCATTAATGGATGCTGCCTTTCTGTTCCCAAGTCAATGACTATCTATCCCCAATATATATTCAGTGAGTGAAAGATATATTCCTCCTTCCACTTTTTCTATTTTTAAAACTATCTTGAATTACAATAATTTGGGGGTCTGTAAGTCAATTTGAAAATGATAGCAAAGTACTGTGACATTAAAGACAAACTGATCTTAGAGTTAAATACCTAACCCCCAGATCTTAAGCTGTGTGACTTTGAGAAAGTCATTTAACCTCCCTGATTCTCAATTCTGTCTTTTCTAAAAGGAGCTTTCTTTCACTTTGTAATTCTACTGTTTCAAGATTTACTACAAAAGGGAAATAAATTAAAATATAGAAACAATTAACTTTAAAAATTTTCCCTTTTTATTCTTTATTTTTATAGAGTTTAGAGTAATTGCTTCAATATTGCAGATAAAAGCCTTTTTTTTTCCTTCTGAAGATGATCAATGTTTGAAACCTTGCTTGAATAGAAAACATAAATCTTTAAATAATTTAATGCACATTCATATATATGAATATGCAAATTTTATATTGGATTAATTTGAAACTGAAAATATTTATAACTTGTTATTACAAAGGATTCATCCTACATTTTGAATCACATAGTGACAAAGAACCCAATCATAGTCCATAAAAAAATTTTAATTGTTTTTACAATCAGAAAAATCATCAGCTGTGAGGAAATTGAGGTCTATTAGTTCATTCATTTAGCTGACATGAAGGTAGAGATGTGTGCCCTTTGCTTGTGTGGTTGTTTTCAGTTTTGCCTTTGGGTCAAAGTAGATATCAAGAGATATGTGTGGCTAGAATGCATGTTTTCATACTCGCACCTCATAAAATTACTTTTACAAAATTTCCCTTACTGAACTGATATAATGTCATCAGCAACCGTGAGGAATGCTATAGGAAAATTAAGTTTATTACTGGTGCGTTGTCATCAAGAACATCTTTGCTGTTCTCTGCATACATCTCCTCAACGTAGTGTTCACAGACCATTGGAACTGGCATGACCCAAGAGTTTTTTTGAATTCAGAATCACAGGTTCCACTTCCAGACGTACTGAGTTGGAATCTGCCTTTTAATCAGCTCCTCAGTTTATCCTTATTCACACTGTAAATGTGAGATGCTCTGGACACCATCACTGAGTTAAAATGAGATTCCTCATAAAATTATTTTGTCATAAAATGTGTACACACCATCAAAAGTGGGGCCTCCCCTGTTGGTGCAGGCGGTTGAGCACATCGGTGTGAAGCTGTCTGCAGCCTCTGCAGCGCAGGCTCCATCCTGGCCAGCCAGGGAGATACCCAAATGGTGCAGCAGAACTCTGCTGTCTCGCCTGATGCTCCCCTCAGCAGTGTATTTCATGTTTCCTGCTCTGTCTCTGGTGAATCCTCTCACCCTCCCACACGTCTGATCTGTATCCTGGTTCTTGAATGTATGAATAAATAAAAAAATCTTAAAAAAAAAAATCTGTGCTTTTCTAAAACAAAGGTTTTTTGTTACAGCTTTTTAAAATCTTTTGCATATTGAATTTTGTGGTTGATCTTGGCTGTGTTACATGTATTGAGTAATCTATGGCAGGTCTTTTTGAAAGTACCTTTCTTCTCCTTTTGTTTATTCATTTGTATGTCATCTGCATTTTGCCATCGCCCCCTTATTGTCAATTAAAAAAAAAAAAAGATTAAAGGCCATTCTCACAGGGGTGAGGTGATATCTTCTTGTGTTTTTTTTTTTTTTATATTTCACCATCATTTTTCTTTTAAAGATTTATTTATTTATTTATACAAGCACTGGGTACAGTCAGAAGTGTGGGATGGTGAGAGAATTCACCAGAACCAGAGTGGGGAACAGAACAGGCAGAATGACGAAATACACTGCTGAGGGGAGAGCGAGCACAGCAGGAGAGGTCTGCGTGCCATGTGGGACACTCGCTGGTGGCCGGGGATCAAATCAGCGCTGCAGAGGCTGAGGGCAGCTTTGCAGCATAGCACTAAACTGCTTGCGCCAGGAGGGGAGGCCCTCTTCTTGTGGTTTTGCTATGCATTTCTCTTATAATAAGTGACGCTGAACAATTTTTCATGTGCCTGTAGATCATTTAAATGTTTTCATTAGAAAAGTATTTATTTAGATCCTTTGTTCACTTTTTGGTTATTTTGTATGTTGTAAAAAGACTTGCACACTCCTATGTTTATGGTAGCACTGTCCATAATTGCCAAGTTATGGAACCAACCTAAATGCCCAATGACAGATCATTAGATGAAGAAATTGTGGAATAACTGGTCAATGGAACACTACTCAGCTGTTAAGAAAGATGCAGTAGTGCCATTGGGGACAAAATGGATGGACCTTGAGGTGATTATGCTATTTGAAATAGTTGAAAGTGAAAGCCAGATATTGTATAGTTTCACTCCTCTGTGGAATAAAAATAACCAAAAAAACATGTTGACAAAGCACAACAAAAACGATGTTTGGAGTTTGTGAAAATTGTACTGGTTTCCAAAGAAACAGTGAGAAAGGGGAAGAAGACTGTGGAAGGAAGAGGAGAGGGCATTGGCAGTGAGGTTCAGTGGAGGGTGAGTGAAGCATGTAGGCATATGGAGGAATAAAAATATAATCCTGAAGGTGTACAGACATGAAAACAACAGACAAGTTAATAATAATAATAATAATAATAATAATAATAATAATAATAATAAAAACTCTTACTGGCTGCTTCAAATCCCTTGTGGAATGAAGTGAAATATCAACAAAATAAGCAAACAAAAAAACAAAAATAAATAGATTAAATACTTCCAGGATTTGTTATATGATCTGAGCATGGCAAACCTAGTCCCTCCCTCTTGCCATGTACCCTCAGAGCATCATAATTAATGTTCAGTGTGAAGATCCTGAGGTACTCTGGGGGTTGCAGTTATCAGAGAAGTATTAATTATACTCAGCACACTCTACTGTACTTACTGAGCCAGAAACATGAACTAATGTATTTTATAAAGATCTTAAACAAGAGGAGAAAACCCAAAAGATTTCTGACTAAATCAGAACATTCCCTTCAATTAAAACATCCTATATCATGAGAACACTGGTGAATATCAGTATTTAAGTCTTTTATAGGCAAATTATTTTACTACTCCATTTTTTTAAACTAGCTACAGTGATTTTCCTAGGAATTAAAAATCATTTACTTCAAACGTGTACTGATAAAACAGGTAGCAGGTATATTGGGAGCTAATGTCAGGCTATATATCTTTACCAGCAGGCAGCCACATACTTGAACTTACTGCCTCAGGAGGCCATTGAAGGAACTATGGTGGCTGAATAATTTTATGACCAGCAAAAAGGCTCACACGTTATACATGCTAAGAGCCAGGTAATCAAATCTTATGCTTCAGGGCATAAATTAATCACTACGGGGGTCAGAAAAGAATCTCCTCTGCCCTTTGAGCAGAATTGAATAATTAGGCAGTGACTGTATTGATATTTTTTTAATACCTTCTTAAGGATCAGCATTGGTTGTAAGAACAATCCTGAGACATCGTGGGGGTGTTTGAGCTCTTGATTAGAAGAGGGGGGATGCTGAAGTTGAGCAGTTTATTCTGGCAGACAGACGGGTTGGGCAGCTTCCTGATACCACACTGTTCAACCTGATTTTCATTAAAAGCTAGAAGTGCCTGCTGTTAAAATGTCTCCAGGCTGCTGGGGCAAATGGACCTGCTTGTCTATCTGGAAATCTTGTGGATTTTCATCTTTTAATCAAGTCTCCTTTCAAGGGGGGAGGCTGGTTTACTAATGTGTGAAGTTCATTTTCTTTCTTCTACAATTCACATTTTACATTTAAAAAGGCACATTTTCTTAGGACTGGGGAATTAAACCTTGAGTTCTTTTTAGTAAGATAGGCTCAAGGGGAAACCTGTTAGTCAAATGGCATTGAAGGCCAAGTGTGATCAACGCCAACACATAAATCTTTTCAGGTTGGCCTATGTGGTCATTGAAGGAAGCATGTCAAAGGTGGTTTTGCAATAATGCAAGCATCCCGCATTCCATAGAAAGCCAATTTTATTTCCTACATCCTTCTGCTATACCTCCATATTCAGCAATTTTAAATTTAGATAAAGTACAGTAAATTTCAAGTTATACCCCAGGAGTGTTCAAGTAAAAGGAAAACAAAGAAGAAATTCATTTTTAGATAATCATAAGAATAACCTAGATTCTCAGTACTCCTAGAGACAACAAAACTTGATTGACATAACTGTTTATCCCAGATGCTTGTATATTTTGTTTTCTTTACATTTTTTCTGTTTTCAGTTTGAAGTCAATCAAATATTATTGTGAGGCTAGTCCAACAGAAGGTTAGGCATATTTACTCATTGTGAAAATGGCAGGATTTTTCAACAAAACGGTAGGGTTTAATGTATCCTTCCTGTGATCTTAGTACTGAGGTAGCATAGAAGTTGAAATGAGGGCAGCAACTTTTTCCTTTAGAAGCTCATAATCTGGTTGGGTACACAGGATATACCCACCCACATATGGCAAAGTCATCTTACAAGCAGTGTCGGCCAGACCTATGCATACATGTTCAGAAGAAAGAAGATCAATATGGTCTGGTATGATTAATGGTAGGGGGAAAACTCATGAATCCTTTGGTAGGGGTATGGGGGTAAGGATATTGTGTATGGGTAGAAGTATATATAGTCGGGGGGGGGCAAGCAAATGGTGGGGATGCAAAATTGTTGAAGAATGAGCAAAAACTTGACTTCAAGGAAAAGTTGAGAATGAACTGGGAATGGGTAGAAGGTAGTATTAATGATAGGAAATGGTCTTACGTAGATGGCAGCCTGATCCTTGAGAAACCTGAATACCAAGCTGTATAATATCTTATGAAAAATTAGGAAGCCATTGTTTGTTTATTTATTAAGAAGTCAGTTAGCTTGTTGGAAATATACTGGAAGAATATCATTATAATATGAACAATGGAAGGGAGAAAAGAAAGGTTAAAGTCAGGGATACTGGTTTGAATGCCATCCAATTGTGACAAAATTAAGTTTAAATTATCAATCATTCACTTTCTCATTTCACAACCAGAAATTCCACTTGACTGCAGTTTTGTTGTTTTTTTTTTTCCCTCCCCCTTTTGGAAGCTTGAGGTTGTTTTTCATCCAAAGAGAAATAGAAGGTGGGATTTGATTTACTGTGACTAACATGATTTACTGGGACTAATGTAACTCAAGCCCTGGTATTGCTTATTGAGTACAGTATTCAAGTATTTCTATGTTTATATTGACAGTAAACATAATTAAATATGTGTCCCTTAAATCAGTGTTGAGTTCAGTATGCTTAATATCAAGATCAATTCTCACTCTTCTTCCTGTACCACCCCCAAGCCCTAGCAAAAGATCCAACATTTTTACAAGTCTGTTTTCCTGAATTAAGTATACATTAAATATCTACCTAGTAAATCTTTGTGTCATCAACTCTCATATTTTCACCAGATTTCATATTGCTATATTTTTGTGACACCCTAAGATAGCAAAATAAATCAAGTACTCAGACACATGAGCAGTTTAAACTCCTTATGAAAGCCAGTCAATGTTGGGAGAGTGCCCACAGAATGAAGAATTCTCCCCTCTGTACCTTGGAAAGATAGAAGGAATTAGATGACTAGCCTGCCCTTGGTAAGATTGCAAGAGGGTGGGGCCTCCCTGGTGGTGCAAGGGGTTAAGACTCAACCTATGGGACCTCCCCGGTGGCGCAGCGGTTGAGCGCTAGGTTGCAAAGCTGGCCGCAGCCTCTGAGTCGCTGGTTCAATCCCCGGCTGCTCCCCGGCCATGGAAGGAGGGTCCCACATGGCGCACAGACCTCTCCTGCTGCCCACAGCTCCCCTCAGCAGTGTGCTTCGGTCCTTCTGCCTGCTCTGCTCCCCGCTCTGGCTCTGGTGAACTCTCTCACCCTCCCATGCTTCTGACTGTACCCAGTACTTGTATAAATAAATAAATAAATCTTTAAAAAAAAATAAAAAGACTCAACCTATGAAACTATCCAAAGCCACTGCAGCACATGTTCGATCCCTGGCCAGGGAGCTGACCCACATGGAACTGCAGACCTCTCTTCTCTTGCCCACTGCTCCCTTCAGCAGTGTATTTCAGTCAATCTGCCTGTTCTGCTCCCCACTGTCTCTGGTGAATCTTCTCACCCCCTCCCCGTACCTCTGGCTTATACCCCAGTTCTTGTATGCATAAATAAATAAATCTTTAAAAAAAAGATTGTAATAGGATGAAGAAAGGAGAAAAAGTACAAATTAAAAATTAAAGAAAATGCTAAAATGGCCTTTAAACAGTTTCAGACCTGAGTTGAAAATTTTCTGTTTTAGACACTTCACAAACATTATCTCACTTACTTCCTCTCTCAGCCCTATGGATTATACTATTAACCTCTCTAATTTTGGTCACATCATTAGTCAATGGCAGAGTCAGAATTTGACTTCATGACTCTTTAACATTTGAGCCAGGTTTCCTTTCAGGTCACTATAATTAATTATGAAAAGGCATAAGTACCAAAGTTAGTGTTTTTTTTTTTTAATTCAAATAAAATGATAAGGGAAGGTTATACAGTTTTGAAACAGAAAGTAACACAGGTTAGGTCAGACTCTTCAGGAGAACATTCCAGGTCAGGAAAATGGCAAGTTTATAATGAAAATACAATAGACTACAGGCATAGGACGAGAATAGTCACTGGAGATGTGAATGAAAGGAGATGTACCCCCAAATTAGGCACATTATTAATACTTGAAATCCTGATTAGAAAAGTTAGTGCTGGACACTTGCAATGTGTTCGGCATGTGATGTTGAGAGGGTGGTGCTCTGTGGTGCTGAGCACTAGCAGGGGTTTCATGCCATGCAGTCAACAAGCAAAGGGCAGGCAACAGGAAGAGAGAAGGATCAGACATTTCTAGGTGTTAAAAAACAAAAAAAACCCTCACAGTATTCTTTAAAATTTTAATGTTAATAGTAGTAAAATAATAGTAAAGCCATGTGGACATAGGGTGGATTTCAGCTTCTTTTTTTCCATAACACCTATTCCTCCTCCCCCCCACCCAAAAAAAAAGAAAAAAAAAAAAAAAAAAAAAAAACACATCAGAAGCACTTTCATGTCATTTACCCTTCAAGATGTCCCTGAATAGCTTTTATTCAGAATTCTTTGTGTGAAGCTTTGTATGAAGTGCTAAGAAGTTAGGTGAGCCAACATACTTTTTCTAAATACTGGACTCTAGGATTATGATTAATGGATGCAGAAAAAAAACAAAAAACACCAGTATTATTTCACAACCTCATGCATAGGCCACTTTATTTTTTTTTTGAAGATTTTTTATACAAGCACTGGGTACAGTCAGAAGTGCGGGAGGGCGAGAGAACTCACCAGAGCCAGAGTGGGGAACAGAACAGGCAGACTGATGAAGTACATTGCTGAGGGGAGCAGTGGGAGGCAGGAGAGGTCTGCGCGCCATGTGGGACCCTTGCCCGGCAGCCACGGATCAAACCGGCGCTGCAGAGGCTGTGGGCAGTTTCCAGCCCAACGCTCAACCACTGTGCCACCGGGAAGGCCCGAGGCCACTTTAAAAATAACATTTGCTTAGAAAATTTATTATTAAATTTATAATTAAGTACAGCAGATTTTATCCAATTTATTGGATCAGATAATAATAACTCAAGAAGAATACCTGTATATCACAGAAGAGTAAATATCAAAAATTAAGGCTTTCTAAATGTATGAACAGTGTGTTTCTGTGTTTTCTCTTTTAGCCATTCTAAATTGCTCAGTTTGGGGAATTAAAGGGGTGTTA
Source organism: Talpa occidentalis (assembly GCF_014898055.3). Classification (NCBI taxonomy): domain Eukaryota; kingdom Metazoa; phylum Chordata; class Mammalia; order Eulipotyphla; family Talpidae; genus Talpa; species Talpa occidentalis. The sequence goes on from NW_026555331.1 coordinate 89,551,026, forward strand.
TTGATATATATATATATTTGTGATTTAGGCTGATTTGGGTGACATGTATTGATGATAAAATAGTTGGCTATTCAGCTAGTATGCACTAATATAAACATAGCTAAATTCTGAATGTACTAATCAGTCAATAGCTACTGGCCTGAGCTATTGGAGTGGCCTCACTCCAGCCCACTTCAACCCCCACTCTGCTTCTATACTGGTCACTGGCCCGTCCCCCAGAACAAGTCCTCACCTTCCTAAGGATTAAAGAGGTTGACTAGCACAGCCGGAGGCTCCAGGACTCTGCCTCCAGCCCTAGCATAAGTCTTCCCCACATTTTGTACAGTTGTTAACCATTTTTTTTTTAAGATTTATTTATTTGGTAGAAGAACTGGAGTGTTGGCCAGAGGAACAGGGGTTAATATTCACCAGAAACAGAGTGGGAAGCAGAACAAGCAGATTTACTGAAATACACTGCTGAGGGGAGCAGTGGGCAAGACAGGAGAGGTCTGTTGTGTCATATGTGGGTTAGCTCCCTGGCCTGGGTCAAACTTAGACCTTAGTGGTGATTGGGTGATTGGCACAGAGTCTTAACCCCTCGGCCACCAGAGAGGCCCTGTTAACCATTTTGAATTGTATAAAACATGCCAAAGTTATTGGCTGAATGTGATTGAAAATGAATGAAGCGTTTTTTCTCTTATTCAAGTTGTCCTGATCCCACATCTTTCTCCTTCTCCTTTCCTTCCAAAAGGAGTATAAAAGCATGCCTTTGAGCATGATGTATCCTTTCTCATGAATTAAGGATGCCTTATCTTCTGGCCCTGATTTTTGGAAATAAATATCAAAAATCACAGAAGTAGTTGGTTAGTGGGTTATGAAAGAAACAAGTGGGCTAAAAAATGGAAGATTTATAAATAGTGCTGCTATGAATATAGTGCTGCTATGAATAGTGCTGCGATGAATGGAGGTTTCCTTTCTAATTAGTGCCTTTTGTATTTTGGAGGTAGATAGCTAGGAGTAGAATTGCTGGGTCATACAGCAGGTCTGTTTTTAGTCTTTAGAAAAATTGCCATGCAGCTTTCCATAGGAACTGGACCAGTCTACATTTCTACCAACAGTGTAAGAGGGTTCCTTTTTCTCTGTATATTTGCCAACACTTGTAGTCATACCTAATTGGGAGAGTTCTAATGTTACCACAGTTAAAATAAAAAGTTATTTTTTTTTAAAAGGAGGATTTAATTTTTTTTCCTACTTTATTTATTTATTTATTTATACAAGCACTGGGTACAGTCAGAAGTGTGGGAGGGTGAGAGAATTCACCAGAGCCAGAGCGGGGAGCAGAGCAGGCAGACTGACGAAATACACTGCTGAGGGGAGAAGCAGGCACGACAGGAGGGGTCTGCGCACCATGTGGGACCCTCGCCAGTGGCCGGGGATTGAACTGGCACTGCAGAGGCTGTGGGCAGCCTCACAACCCAGCGCTCAACCGCTGCGCCACCGGGGAGGCCCCTTTTTTCCTACTTTAGAGTAGTTCTTGGATTGATAAAAGCTTCTAACAAATTGTCCAGTATTCAGTGAGTCCAACTTTGCAAAAAAGATTTTAAGATTCAATTTAAATAGTGTGTAAACTTTCAAAAAATATCTTGGGTGTATCTGGTAAGATTTCTGAAGCTCCATTGTTGAATTAATCAACAATTTGAATTATTAGTTAATAATTACCCTCTAACTTCCCTTTCTGACTTTTGGATTATTCCCTTGAAGGTCCAGAATACAAAGGCCCTATGACTTGGGGGCCACAAGGTATTAGAGGGGAGTCTGTTTGAGTACCAATCATATTCCTAGCTAAGAGGTACTGGCGCCCTTCTTGTACATATGTAATAAACTTAGTTTTGCTCTCACTTGTGAATATGATTTAATAATACACACATCTTTAGTTATAGCATTCATGTCTTGTTTAAAATGGCTTTGAGAGTTGTGGATTCTAGGTTGTCCTAATAAATATTAATGCATAAAATTGAAAATTAGATCACATATGTATCCATGTGTTTGCATATACTTACACATACAAACCTATTAATTTTTCTGTCTACTCACTACACATATATGCTTATATGTTCATTTTGTATTGATAGCTCAAGGTTTAAAAAATCATAACTATTAGTAATGAATCGATGTTATTCCTAGCACAATATTTCTTTAGGTGCTGTAACATTCCTATGCTATGGCAATGTTCTTTTCTTGCATTTCTCCTTGATGTGCATCTGTCCTCTTTCAAAGTAGAGTATGCTGTTATTCTTAATGTGAAAAAGGGAACTTTTTGCACATATTATATGTAAAGTAGGCTTGAACTCAGCTTTTGATTAAAATGTTGTTGTATGGCCTTCTAGCTCAGCTTTAATTGCATTTAAAATTCCTTTCTGCACCTGTGCTGAAGACAGCAAACCAATATTAATAAAATAGGCTTAGAGCAGTGCAGCACCTGAGCAATAGATTCTTGACAAAAGTTATTTACCTAACTAGAGTTTCATTTCAAAGTTAACATGTCTCTGTACTGCTTGAATAAAGCACTCAGCTGAAAACTGTTAGACATTTTAACCCAATTTAATTTATTCCCTGAAAGTTTAATCCCCTGCTGAAAAGAGTAGTGGCAAATTTTCCAGAGTCACAATCCACCGAAGTGAAAAATGTTTAATGACATCATAGTACTGAGCTTCAAGAGTTTAGTTAAAAATCTTCTTCAAAATGTAAAACAGGGGGCAAGAGTTAATAGGATATTTTATATAGTTATATTTCAATCCTATTCCAAATCTTTCTAAAGTCACTGCATCTCTAACATTAAAGCTGTATGAAATGAGTTACTTAGAGATCTCCAGGGAGTGGGGAAAAAACACTTAAATTTTAAGCTATAAAAGCAAATCTCTTCTGAGCTTTGACATTTAAGTGGCTCATTCAGTCATTTTACATTTTATAAAATTCTCTGTGTAATCACATCAACCAAACAAAGCAAATATAAGGTCTGACCATCCACAGCATTCTACTGAACTGTAGAAGAAAGCAGCCCACAGCTGCTTTGGCACCCATGTAACAGTGCAGAAAGGTTGGCATCCATGTAACAGCAACCCAAACTTGGTTTCATACAGCAAATTGTACAACAGAAGTCCATTTATCTGTTTTTGAAATATTTTTGGTCTAATGACCAGAGAAGAGGATAAAAACAGGGGAGGAGAGAAAATAAAATTCAAATTGACTTTGTTTTTGGCACACTAGACAGCATTTTGGTCCTTTTTATAGTCTCCTAAAAATGTAATTATTCATCTGGCAGATACACCTCTATAGTGCAACTGGATAGTTCTTTTAAAATATGCAAATCACAGAATTCAGATTTAATAGGAGACAATGACCACTTTATAGCCTGTCAGGTCATGGCCTGTTTGGCCTAGTTACAGAGATATTGCTTCTTGGTTCAGTGCTCGGAGAGCTGATGATGGCTCCAGGCCCATGAAGGTGTCGTTGACTTAATAGAAAGTAAGGGTTTCTCTGGAACTCTAATAGGATGCTCTGTAAAGAATAGATCCAAAATGCCATGGCTTGGATAGTACAACCCTGATGGGGACACAGGGTGGTATTTTTCTCTCCTGTATTGTTAAAAAATAAGGAAAGAAAACAAATACAAAAATCTGTGGTTTGACAGACAATTATAAATCAGAGACATACTGCAGGGGAGGAGGAAGGAGAGGGATTAGAGGGAGGGAGGGAGGCGCACAGGGGACTGAGGTGATGGTGCACAGGTGCATTGGTGAAGGAAACTCTATGGGGACTACACCTGAGGGATTTGGGGGGACAAATATTGTTTAAAAATGAACAATGATGTAAAAAATAAAATGATAGTAAAAAAAAAATAAAAAGTCTATGGTTTGAATCAGATTTCATTGTAAAGTCACAATTTCACAGTGTAAAACTGGAATCATAAGTGAAAATCATATTATGTTTGCAGTATTACTACTTCAAAAAGATAAGAGTGCTCTGGTTGCCAGAATGACTTGGAAAGTCACTATTTAGGCAATTCCAATGGACAAGGGCTTCTGCCTTAAGAGCTGGGATGGAAGCCCATGGCCCAGCTCCAGAGTCCACACTCTTGCACTATGCCAAGCTAGCTAAAATATGCAATTTTTTTCTATCAAAAAAATTGCAATTCCATAATGAATTTAAATTATGCAAATAAGATTGTTTCAAATAAGTTAACTATGTGGCTCAATAAAATCATCTTGATGAGTAAAAATAAAACAGAGCAAGTATTGTTAGTATCTACCACATAGTGAGAAGAAGCATTCACATTCATTGTCTCTGATTCCCAAAGTAATGCTGGCATAAGCAGATTAATATCTTTAATTTAAGAAATGAAAATTGCAGTTTAAGAGTTTATGGCTTTGAAGTTAATTGTCATTTGGCCATGAAACACTTCTGGATCTATTGTTTGAGGGTCTATTTACCTAAACACATGATGTAGAATGAACAGTGAGATCTACTAGTAAGCTGTTTGGGGGATGAGGTGGGAATGATGCTTCTGGTTAAGCCTGAAATTGAAGTTATACATCCAGGGGTGAAAGATGAGGCTAGCTCTACTTGGTCCAGGTCAATTGGTTCATGCCAGTTCAAGGAACAGAATACCAAATATACTCTGGCTAAATAGCAGTAGATAGTACAAAAATCCTTCTTTTGTAAGGGTAGAACAGTCCTGGTAATGGCATCAGAAACTGAATATTACTTCCTGGGTGTGCATGATTCTAATAAATATGTCTCTGCTAGCGGGCTACAATTTCCTCTACTCTATCATTGGGCTTTTGGTATCTACATCCCAGGGAGGTTGTTGGAGGCTGATCCACTCACATAATGTGCAAATATATGATGGAATTAATAAATGCTATGCAAATATTACTGTAAAAAATTCTTCTGATTAAAGCAAAAGAACATCAGCCTCAGACTGCTAAGTTTAGTGAATCCAAGAAATAGATTTTTTAAAACATTAGTTTCATTTAAACAAAATGTGAAATGAAAGAGGAAAATGACAAAATTTAATGACTTTATTATCAAAAATAGCAAAACAATTATATATAATGTGAATTAATTACCTGTAAAATTATATTAAATGGTCTCAATGCCTCACGAGGCTATGCCTTAGCACAGCACAATGGATTATTCCCTCTGAAAGTGCTCAAAACATTGCTTCATATGCTTTCAAATCAAGGAATACTCTTTTCCCATGGTCAATATTTATCAATCCAGACTTTAGAGCTTTATAATAAAATGATTTTCAGTGTGCGTAAGACAAACCCAAATCAAAGAGTATTTTACAAATTAATTAACCTATAATCTTTACATTTTATAAAAATGTAAAGGACAAGAAACAGCAAGAAAAATGTCTGAAGGGTTTGACAACTGAATGCAATGCATTTGAACAAGAAATATTAGTTAAGTATAAAAGATACATTGTGACAATTGATTGTATTTGATATTGATTATAGGTTAAATTAGTGTGTCAAAGTTCTATTTCCTGATTTTAATCTCTGTCTTATGACTGCAGAGAATAGGAACTACTCCAAAACATCTTTAAGAGTAAATGGACATTTACTTTAACCTAGAAATTTTAGCTTACTCTGAAAATGGCTCAGAAAAAAAACAAAACAATTATCCACACACATATTCATCTCTATATCTACATATATACACAAACATATGTATACATGAGAGAGCAATAAAACATGTGATTTAATGGAATTAATTGCTGAATCTGAGTAAAGAGCATATGTAAGTTTTTGTAATAAGTTGGAAATTATATCAAAATTAAATATTAGAAAATTACAGACCAAATACTATTTTCTGTGCATATTTTATTTAACCTGAATCATTTCTGCATTCTGTCTAAAGAACCATGATTAGTTATCAAAAGAATTCACTTATAAATGCATTTCTTGATTGTTTAAAACTAACCTCCATTTTGAGAAAACATAAATACCACACCTTACTTTAATAATTTGTCAGATTTTTTTATTCATTTGTTTGTTTTTTAAAGATTTATTTATTTATTATTTATATAAGCACTGGGTACAGTCAGAATTGTGGGAGGGTGAGAGAATTCACCAGAGCCAGAACAGGGAACAGAACAGGCAGACTGACGAAATACACTGCTGAGGGGAGCAGCGGGCGTGGCAGGAGAGGTCTGCGCACCATGTGGGACCCTCACTGGTGGCTGGGGATTGAACTGGTGCTGCAGAGGCTGCGGGCAGCTTCGCAGCCCAATGCTCAACCGTGCGCCCCTGGGAGGTCCATTTGTCAGATGTTTTGACAAAAAAAACAAAAATATTTTGACAAAACAGCAAATCAATGATATATTTGGTATATGCTACTTTTCACTGCACATATTATTGATATGACCCTCAGCATGTATTACATGTTACTTTGACTTTCCTTTAAGACTACTTGTTGAGAATCATCGACTCATCACAGGAAAGGACTCCAAAATAATAGGACTTTAATCCATTAGAGAGTAAAAAGTACTAATGTAAATTATCTAGAGAGAAAAGATGGCTTTGAAAAGAGTAAGATTGCTTTCCTGAGATAATTTTTGAAAATTACAAAATTTATAGTTAATTGACAAATGATTCCCAGTAGATTTATAGAAGAGAAATTCTGACAAACTTTTGCTTTAATTTATGTAGGTTTTTTAAAAAGTGAATCTGAAAAGCAGGACTAACAAGATTTTGGAAATAAATATAAGCACTTTCTCCTTTAGAGACTGAAAGATAATTCCCTCTATGTTATAATTTGCTTAACTGAAAACTTGTGGCTATGGTTTCCTCATTTTATTCTTTCTTCCCTTGGAGAAGTCACTGTTCAGACTTAAGGCTTAGAAGGTTTGCGAATAGATAGGTTTGTGTACATAGTAAACCCAGGGATCCCAAGTTATCGCTATACACAAATTAGTGACTATATTAGTGTTCACAAACAATGCCAGACTTGGAAAGAATTTCTTCCTTCTACAAATCAAGATATTTCCATATTTGGAGGTTGACATGATGAATTCCAAATTTTTGGCTCATGTGAAGGAGATGTAAAATGCCATTTATCAATAAAAGGAAACTTTAAGACACTAGAAGCATGAATTGGATGCCAGGAAACCTTGACTATGGTTTTAACTCCATAACCCCGCTGGAAACTTCACACAAGTGGCTTCAGTTCTATAAGACACAGCTCCCTAAATTTAAAATAATTTCCAAGGCCAAAGCTTCAAATGTTTTGCAATTCTGACTCTCAGCAGTCATGGATTTTCCTGACACAGCCACAAAACAGAAGTGCCACAGTCATACTGTGTTTATTTACACTCTATCAACTGTAGAGTAAAGCCAAAAATGCCTTTGAGACTCAAATTTGTAATAACATTTTAATTTGTACTGTTAATGTACTCTTTTACAGCTCAAATTTGAGTCATTACAAACATATCCATAAAACAGAAAATTTTTTTGGATTACTTCGCACTTATAAAACTGTACTGCATTTCCCAAGCAAATGGATATTTATGCAATGATATCCACATGCTTAACTGCCTGTGTCAAAACAATTATTATTTGTCAATACAAATGTCCACTTGAATTGCACAAAGAAATTCACCCCTAAGTTTGACAGACTCTTGTCTGCTTTAGAATTCCTCTCACATTTCTTTTCATTTTTGTCTTATGGTCAAATTTCTGGAAATTCAAGAAAGAAAATCCAAAAGACGGCCATTTCTTGTCACCCAGGAGACCACACTCATTGTTCCATTAAGCTTTCCTAACTTCCTAAACCATTCCTTAACCATAGTCACAAGTTTTCAGTCAAGCATAGAGGGAATTATCTTTTTAGTTTCTAAAGGAGAAAGTGCTTTATATTTATTTCCAAAGGGTATGAAGTTGGAAGAAAGCACATGGAAAACTTTTCCAAATACAGTTATGTTTGTCTAGGCATTTTTGTTCTGATTTACTCTGCCCTTTTAGCTTAAATGAAACTACATTTATTTGGAGATTTTTTATTTAACATTCCTGATTGGCTCTAATGGTTGTGTAGCAGTCACTCACTTTTATTTTCCTAGGAAAGTGTTACCTTTTCTCTTGCATCACTTGCATGTTTACAGAAGTATACAAAGGCTCCATGAAGATTTACAATATACAAACATATTTATCTATGCCAGAAAATGAGTTGTTTATCTGCTTATGGGGCAACTCATCCGCAAAAGGATGGCGTTTCGAGTGGGCAGGCACACAGGCATGTATTCCTTCAGTGAATATTTGTGGAGCACCTACATGAAACTTGGCACTTTGTAGAGTGTAGTAAAAAGTAACCAGGAGATAGCATGGAGATACCAGTTCAAGAAGAGAGTTTATAGACAGGTAAGTGGATAGACAGAAAGATGGATAAAGACAGAATTTCTTTTATGAAGGGATATGTAGGGTGTTGTGAGCAGATAAACAATTCCTATGAAAATTATTTTTAAAATAGGCTGGAGAAAAGTTATCAGGAATTGGCTAAGCAAGTAGGAAGGAGTAAAGAATTCCAGGATGGAGAAGCAGCCCATGGAAAGCAAGAAAGAGAGAGAGAGCACACGAAAAATCTCAATGTGTTCATAACTCTGTGGCCGTAGGGAATTCTAGCTAAGGGCTGGAAATGTACAGACATGTTGTATTGATTGAGACTATCGTCCAAAAAATAGAAATACCTTATCTCTGAGCACTGTGTCAAGAATCAAGGCTCACAACAACCTTTTTAGTTAGTGATGACTTCTGTAGGAGTTCCTTGAGCAACAGCAGCTCCTTTCTGGTCTCTGCAGCTCACAGAAGAATTGACTCCCAGAGGCAGCATTTGTCAGCAGTTACCACAAAGTTCCCTGATCCATCTTTTTCAAAGACCCTGAGACCCTTACCTACCCGATTCTTCAGATTTGAGCACCAGGAAAAAAGACAGCTGTCAGCTGTCCTAGTTGCGCCCTCTAGTGGCAGCTGGAGTGTTACCCAGCTTTTTGGAAAAGGGTAATTAAACCACCTGAGAGTTTAGAAAGGAGTGGAGGGACATAGCAGAGGACACAATTCTACCCTGACAACCTGTCCTTCTTTCAGATCTCCTATGATACCTTCTACCTACAGTGTTCATGGCAGCACTGACTACTAAAGCTGCGAGGACGTCATTTTAAACTACATTAAAGGTCAAGGGGACCTCAGAGCTCTGACTACACATACATTTTCATCCAACCTGTCTATTGTTTGACAGTATCCTCAGTCAGTTCGGGGCTCTGTTTGTTCAATTTCCTTCATGACCCATCTCCTTCTAGACCGTAATCTTTGGTTGAACATCTTTCTTTGATTTAGTGAAACTGTTTACTTAATACTCTTGCTAGCAAAAAGAGCCAAGTTTCATTTTTTACTCCCCTTTCAGGATTCCAGTATATTTCTCTCTCAGCATCAATTTGGTGTGAGACTCCACATGTCATGCTTTAAGAAACTAGGGATCTGAGAAACAAATGATGCAAAACCAAAGTGAAATATAGTTCAGACTCATGGACAACAGTTGCATCTAGCATAAGATATCTGGGGGGTGGAGGTAGTGTGGATACCCAATGCTAGGAAAGTTGCAAGGAAGAAACAGAAGTTCAAAGGATGGATGCTAACATCTTTTTATGGGACAGGTATTAGGGGAGTAAAAAACCAGACTGATTTAAGAGCTTTCAGGAACACTGTTTCCTCATGGATAGACTGGTCTGGGAAGTTCCCTCAGCGCAAGAATATGTCTTCCCTGAGCTATGCTTCAGAGCTCTTGTGTCGTCTGGTGCTCTAGGTTGGATGTGCTTTTGTCACATCTTGCTCTGATGAAGACAAGATCCAAAATTATTTATTTATTTAATCTCAAGAGTGCTGACAAAACCAACTCCAGTATCACAAACCTTTTTAGGATAATATACACCAACATTTTAACAGATGTCACCTCTGGAGTGAGAGATGAGATCGCAAGAGAGAAGGGGTTGATGGTGCAGGCAAGCTTTTACTTTTTACTTCAGACATCCAATAATTGAATATTTTGATAAACATTTGAATTGCATGAATAAATTGGTTTTAAGAAATAAAGGGCATACTCTGTAACAATCAAGAAGTAATTCTTTTAGTTATTAGTAGTAACTTTGGATAAGGTCCTTTGAGCTTCCATATCCTATCCCCACCTGTAAGCTGAAAGTAATATTAACCTTCAAATTTTTTAGTGTATTGTTTGCATAAAATACAATGTTATATGAAAAAGGTTGATTACAATGTTTGGAATAAAGTGTGCCCTTAGATGATAGAAGATAATAGTATGCAACATATATTCAACATAGCAAATCATAAAACTGTCAAAATAAAGTTGTAATCATAGAGCAAGGCCATTTTGTTGATTAGTTATTCACTGATGAGAGCTATTGCTTAAGTAACATGTTGTTAAAATTTTTGTTTGGCTTAAGTATTCATACATTTGATGAAATAAATATAGGATTTTCAAAGTAATCTTGAGATAATTTATATTGAACAGTAATAGATCAACAGTAAAATGTGCAGGTTGTTGGAAATTAAAAGGCATCCTATTGCTCTTTTATAAAAGGAGGCATGCAAACATCTGGAGACACCTGTGGTTGGAGATAGTGAATGAGATAGTGAGATTTTTATATAAAATCTCATAAGGCCAGCAGCATAATTAAAATGGCAGCAAAGTTGAGAAATGATTTTATTTCCAAATTGGTGTCTTTCAATAATATTTTTAAAAGAAAATATATGGACATTATGATTAGATATTAGGGAAACCAAGGTGAAATATGACCTTAAGACTTACAAAGAAGCTAGACCAAAATGTCAAAATGTGACATCTATTTGTGCTTACACTGCTACCACCCAACAGAAGGTAGATTTTTCTCCCCAGTCCCAGTACATGGGTCTTTCCCTAGACTTTCTCCCTTCATATCAGACTCAGGAGAAAGCAAATGAACCACTCTTTACACTCACCCTTGAATGCTCTCAAAAGAAAATGATAGCTTAAAGAACATACATTAATCTTGTTAAGAAACATTACCATTCTGTTTCTAAAACAATGAGACAAACAAAGCATATATTTTGTGGAAATGGTTTCCCTGGGCCAATGAGCCTGGGTTTTTGGAATGTACATTGGTCATCCTTGACATGGAAAATTATATTCAGTTAGGATGCATGTGTGCTATTTTCATTGTTATATTATAGAAAAATATTATCATTTGTAGAAAAAATGTTTATGATGATTTGATTTTTGGAATTGAGTTAGTTAGAAGTTGTTGGGGTTTTCTTTTGTAGTCATCTGTATGCTGTTGTCCTCACCATTCCTGTTATCACTCAAAGGATCTTGATGTGACAAAAAACAAACCCTTGCTTTGTTTGGAAAACCCATGGCCGAGGGTGTTTTGGATATAAGGTTTTCTTTTTTAATGATGCTGTTTCAAAGTCTATTTTAATTTTGTGAGTATATTTATGTGCTTTGAAAATGAAAGGTTAAGATGTAAGACAGTGTAATGGAATGAAAGCCAATGATTCCTGACTGAAATCTGGGAGTAAATATAGGAAGTTAGTTGCATTATCTCTTCACCACTATTGAAAGTGGTTTTAACAAAATCACTAGTTTTGGGTTTCAAAAGTTAAGGTCTCCTTTGTTTTCTTTTTAAAGTTTTATTTCTTTATGCATACAAGAGCTGGGAAGTAGGCCAGAGGTATGGTGAGGTGGGAGGATTCACCAGAGACAGAGTGGGGAGCAGAACAGGCAGATCTACTGAAATACACTACTGATGAGAACAGCAGGCAAGACAGGAGAGGTCTGCTGCGCCATGTGGGTTTGCTCCCTGTCTGGGGATCGAACTTGAATTTGTGTTGCAGTGGCTGCAGATTGCTTCATAGTTGTGAGACTTAATCCCTTGCGCCACCAGGGAGACTCTGTCAAGGCTTTTTTTTTTTTTTTTTTTTTTTTTTTGATAGTTTAACTATTAAACTTCTACTTGGAGTTTGAATCTTTCCCATGTTGCCTTTCTGGCCCTCCTCCTTGATTTCCAATTTTCTTTCTAATAACCTCTTTTGTCTCTGCTCAGCCTGGATCTTCTTTTGCCTTTCCTCAAAGCATTTCTTAGGTAGTGTCCATAGTTTTTTCATCACCAGGCTCTAAATACATAATACTATCTACTCATACTACAAAATCAATATTACCATTCACTGCATTTCCCCAGGCATTCAGACTCAGGTTGTTAACTTGCTTTAGGTTAGCATCAGAAGAAGAAAAACCTTTAACCACCCATTTGATTTTCAGTTAACTTGTTACTTCTCTATTTCTTACAGATGCAAGCAAACTCACACGTTCTCTCAATTTTTTCTTACTACTGACTAGCCAATAAATCCTCAAGTTTAATTAATTCACTTAGCTATCTCTTATATTCATTTATTTCTCCCTCTTTTTCCCTGCCACTGCCTTGGTTCAGGCTCATTTACTTTCTCAAATGAAGTATTGCAATTATTTCTTTAACTCGTCATTCATTCTTCCTTCAAGGTCTCTCCCTAACAATCCACCCTTAAATTCTCAGTCAGTGATTCTTCAAAAGCTCACATCACCTCATTAAAAACAATACTGAACAAAATTTAGTGATTTCCTCATTACCTATAAGATTACGTTTTAGTGCCTTATCAGGACCTTTACAACCATCCCAACTTGACCACACCCTACTTTCTTCAAGTTCTACTGGTTTCTTACAAGTTTGTCCTCTGTTTCTCCATCCTGTCATTGCTCCCTGGGATTCAGCAGAAAGGAGCTATTTTCCATTCTGACATTTGAAATTTCCCTTCTCTGCACTTTTTCATGTATGTTCCTTATGCTTAGAAGAGCTCCTCTTGTTATTCTCTATCTGTTGAACTCCTAAACCTCTTTTATCTCCCAGATCTAAGGATCATCCCTGCTGTAATCTTTTAACATTGGCTGTAACTTCTATAACTGTAATCTTTTAACATTGGCTGTAACTTCTATAGTTATTGGCTATAACTTCTATGTTGTATACTGTGTTACTCACATCACACTATGTTGATCAGTTATTCACAGATGAGAGATATTGTTTAAGTATCAGGTGGTTTGAAGCTTTTGTAATGTTGCTTTAAGATTCTTCCACTAGACTGTGAACTTCTTGAGGGCAAGAACTGTACAGTGTTTATTTTTTTATCCCTACTATTTAACTCAGTAGCAGCAGAGTCTCACTATATAATAATTGAATTAATAATATAAAATAAGTTAGGGTTGTTTATACTGAATAGGTCTAGCAATTTTCCTAAGGGCCCGTTCTGATTTTTCGTGATACTGAAAAATCTCTGTCAGATATTGCATTGCTGTTCTCTTAATCTAAGTGGAAGGGGAAGGGAAGAAAAAAAGAAATATTCAAGAGAGTGTTGATGACAATTGCCACAGAAAACTGCCATGATTCTGTCCCTAACCTCAAATATTTCAGAGAGCTTTCTAGACTGTAAGCACTCAAAACTTGTCATGTCACACAATTGAAGGCAAATACCTTTAATGCATTTGGTAGCTGAACAGCTTAATAGCTAAAATTATGGTCATTCGTGGTTAAATTGAATTTTACCTGTCGATTGACTCAACCTGCTGATTTTTTAGTTTATCACGGCAGCACTTTCATAAGTGTATGCTTTCTTTTTAAATTGTTTGCTTTAGGTTTTGTTAAAGGGCTATTCTCTTATAAAATACTGCTGCTCTCAAATCCTACAGTAAATTCTTCATGTATGTAAACTATTACCCAGTGGGATTCAGAGGTAAAAATATGATAAGAGGTAACAGTAACATCAAACACTCATGACAGTACTTAGTGCTTTAAAAGGAATGTCTTCTTTAATTCTCACATCAGCCTTGTGAAGGAGATGGACTCCTATTCTCTGGAAAAGAATATTCTCTGGAGGAGAAAAACAGACATGAAAACAAGTAAAACAACTTGCCCACATCATACAGCTGTTAAAGCACTGCTTGGACTGGGATTCAATCTGATCCCAGCGTTCACACTCAGTCCTACAAGCTGTGGGAAGTATAATTAGGAACTAAATTTCTATCCTACCTGAATATCAGAGATTTGTTTGCCTGTTAGAATCTAGCATCCTTTTGAAGAGATTGGTTCTTCATCCTTGAAGTCTTATCTCCCACTTCCACATTTATTTTCTTTCACTCACATATGCCACTGGTAAATTTCACTCTAAGTGCCTTTTCACTTCCTTCTTTGGGACAATTCCATTACTGCTTCATGAGCCAGTGCACCATGGAGCCAACTTGTTACAGCCCCTCTGTTTGATCAACTGTCTCGATGCTGAGATACAAGTACCAAGTCTATACCCAATGCATGACAGTGTTTATTCTTATCGACAATTCAAAGAGTGGGGAATAATCTACATAATGCTAGGCAAAAACCAGAGAATTGGATATGCATTTATTCCTTTTATACTGAGGTATAAATGCATAGGTTGTGATAAGAACAATTTTTACATAATCACAAAAGTACCAGATTTGGATGTTTGACTTACAGATTTCATTGAAACAAAACAAACAAGGCACACACACACACACACACACAGAGACACACACACATAAGCCTGCCAAACCCAAAAGATCTGTACTACTCTTGGTAATTAATGCTTATTTGTAACTTTATTTTATAACTACTCTGTATTACGGAAAAGTAGTATACTCTGACATTCACTTCCTTCAGTGAATGAGTAGGGGACCTTTTGTGGTTTCCATTAGTTTTGTCTTTATCATGATAAAATATTAATTATGGAACTACCAAGGATTAGACGTTTCATATTAGAGTGGTCTTATGGAGGACTAGTGTCAATAACATGTAGATAGGATAAGTGGGTTGTTTCATGTTTTCCCCTTAAGAAGAGACATACAGGGCCTCCCCTGGTGGCGCAGGTGGTTGAGGGCCGCGCTGTGAAGCTGAAGCTGTCCACAGCCTCTGCAGCGCCGGTTTGATTCCCGGCTGGCTGCCTGGCGAGGGTCCCACATGACGCAGCAGACCTCTCCTGTCTCACCCGCTGCTCCCCTCAGCAGTGTATTTTGTCAGTCTGCCTGTTCTGTTTCCCAAACTGTCTCTGGTGAATCCTCTCACTCTCCCATGCATCTGGCCTGTACGCCGGTTCTTGTATAACTAAATAAATAAATCTTTAAAAAAAAAAGACATACATTACTTCCCATTATCCCCCTTCACAAAGAATATCTTCCTCTCCATTGTCTCTTTAAGGATAGGGGATGGGGCACCAAAGAGGTAGGAAGCCCAAGGGACCATGGACATTGTAATTTGTCTATTATTTCTGGGCCTTATCCCATCCCTAGGACTTGTTTCTTAATTGGTCAGTGTCTCTCTCTCATTTACTTCTGTGCACAATGGCCTCTGGATCATTCTATGAAGGCACCATTGTTGCCTGAGAGTCACAATGGAAGGAAAAGGACCAGGCTAGCAGCCTGAAATTGTTGACAGGGCTTTTCTGTTAACCTACCCAGGGCATCAGTCTTGCTCATGGATATAAAACCAGTATAGACCCTCATTTCTCTCAGGAGCAATGAGCGTGATTTGGGCTAAATGTGTGAGTTTTCTTAAGTTCAGCATTACTGGAAGAGCCCAACTTCCTTTGCAGTTTTTTTTTCCCAGTGGGAATAGTCCCATAGGACTCACATGGTTTAAGTTGAACTGGGCAGAGAAGAAACTACTTACTAGCTGATAGTGAAAAACTCACTGATCCTAAGGCATTGTGGAAAGGAAAGATTACAAAATCCAAGTGGCCTAGTTCTAGTTTCCATTACCAATGCCTCCTGCATTTATGTTTGTGGGAGAATGAACCCCATGCAAATTCCCAGTACTTGATTATGTGATCAGGGCTCAACGTCCATATATACCTTTTGATGGCCTCCTTTTTCTGTCTTCATATATCAGTTTGGAATTCATAATAATAGCTAAATTTATTTGAACTCTTCCCATGCGCCAACTGCTGTTATGAAGATTTTACATGTCTTAGGTCACTCAGTTCTCACAGCAAACTTATAGGGTTAGCATTACTTTCAGTTTACAGAGACAGAGAACTGAGGCAGACAGATGTTAAGTAGCCTGGTCCAGGGCATGCAGCTTGGTTGTCAGAGTTGACAGTAGTTCTTAAAGAAGTTACTGCTAAAATTTATGTACTTTCTCCCTAGAAATTGAGATAGTCCTCCTAGCACAAATAACAGAGTAGGAGATAATTCCCAAGCTAGGCTGTGTCATTGCAAGCTGCCTGCACTGCTAACTCTGTGGAGGGGTCTCTACAATGCAGCTCTTATTTCTAATGGCCCGGAATTAAAAGGTTCTTCAGGGGCCTCCCCAGTGGCTCAGCGGTTGAGTGCTGGGTTGCGAGGCTGCCCGCAGCCTCTGCAGCACTGGTTCGATCCCTGGCCGCCAGTGAGGGTCCCACGTGGCACACAGACCTCTCCTGCCGCCCACTACTCCCCTTACCAGTATACTTTGTCAGTCTGCCTGTTCTGCTACACGCTCTGGCTCTGGTGAATTCTCTCACCCTCCTGTACTTCTGACTGTACCTAGTGCTTGTCTAAATAAATAAATCTTTAAAAAAAATAAAGTTCTGCAGGAGTGACCTCTCATGTTGAGAATAGTTTTGAAGGAGAATAGAGGGTCCAATGAGGTTACTGAATGGTAGTAAGGCTCATTTCTAAGATAAGACTCAGAAATGGTTCTGGAGGGGTCTGGCAATAGAAATGTCTTGTGAAACATGGCTTTGTAGCAGGCAACTGGGAATTCCCTTCAGCAGCCTTAAAACAGTTAGTCTACATTTATTTTTATATTTTTAAAGATTTATTTATTTATGCATGCAAGAACTCGGGTACAGGCCAGAGATGCAGGGGTTGAGAGGATTCAGCAGAGACAGAGTGGGGAGCAGAACAGGCAGATTGACTGAAATACACTGCTGAGGGGAGCAGCGCGCATGTCAGAAGAGGTCTGCTAGCTCCCTGGCCAGTCAGGGATCAAACTCGTGCTGCAGTGGCTGCCAATAATTTCATAGGCTGCATCTTAAACCCTTGAGCCACCAGGGAGGCCCCAGTCTACATTTAAAAAGTTGGTCTGTATTAGCTGATTTGGTTCCTGTGTGGCTTTGAACCCTCTGAATCAAAATCAGATCACTGCTTTAACTTCAGACCATGAGACTGTTGTGGGTATGCATTTATTTCTTCTATATTTAGGCATAAATATAGGACTTGTGATAGGACAAAGCCTATGTAATTAGGCAAGTACAGATTCAGATGTTTCACCAATCAATTGGAAATCTAATTCTTCCCAAAGAGATAAGAATGGGTTCCTAGGAGAACAGTTTCTCCATCTTGAAGCAACCTCTGTCATTAACCATGCAGTTTTTGCTTCTCTAGATTGATAATTATTAATTATGAACTGATAATTATTAGATATTTTTATTTACATCCCTTTACTTAGACCACATTTTAAGCCTCTTAAGATTAAAAAAAAATTACATCTTAGCTGCCTCCCTGGTGGCCTAGGGATTAAGTCTCAGTCCTACTACCATGACTGCCCTCTACAGCTAAGCACCCTGAGTTCGATCCCCACCTAGGGGAGCTAACCCACATGGTGCAGCAGATATCCCCTGTTTCGCCTGCTGCTCCCCACTCTATTTCAATAGACCCTCCTGTTCTGCTCTCCACTCTGTCTGTGATGAATCCTCTTACCTCCTGCACCTCTGGCATACACCCCAGTTCTTCTATGTAGAAATAAATAAAAAAATTCCATCTTATGCAATATATTTTTTACATGCAATAAGTAATAATAAAAACAATACTTTGTTTTGACCAGTTGAGATATACTAGAGTCTCTTTGCAAAACTAACTTTTCTTATGACTGTGGCATGAGCTATCAAGAGTGTATAGGATGTCAAGAAACATACTTCAGATAATCATATAGTTTTAATTTGTTTCAAGTAGAAAAATAACAATGATTACAAATTTTATTTCAAATGTTCCCTATGCTTGGTACTAAAATAGCTACTTAGATTTGTGTTGGTATTCAGTCAGCCTTATGCATATTAGGTAGCTGTTTCCTCCTTAAAGTGATTTTTTATATAATTTTTCACTCTTTTGTATATGTATACCTCCTCTCTCTCATCATTATATAAAATTGAAAGTGGCATTTTGTCACATGTTAATTTAATTTGTCACATGTTCATTTATTTCTGAGCCTCTAAAAAAGGGCTTGGCTCTATGTGAGGGGTGTGCTCAGATACAGAGATGTAAACACCATTTTTTTGTTCCATTTTCAGGTCACATGTGCCAACTTAACAAATGGTGGAAAGTCAGAACTTCTAAAATCAGGAAGCAGCAAATCGACACTAAAGCACATATGGACAGAAAGCAGCAAAGACTTGTCTATCAGCCGACTCCTATCACAGACTTTTCGTGGCAAAGAAAACGATACAGATCTAGACCTGCGATATGACACCCCAGAACCTTATTCTGAGCAAGATCTCTGGGATTGGCTGAGGAACTCCACAGACCCTCAAGAGCCTCGGCCCAGGGCCAAGAGAAGGCCTATTGTTAAGACGGGCAAGTTTAAGAAAATGTTTGGATGGGGTGATTTTCATTCCAACATCAAAACAGTGAAGCTAAACCTATTGATAACTGGGAAAATTGTAGATCATGGCAATGGGACATTTAGTGTTTATTTCAGGCACAATTCCACTGGTCAAGGGAATGTATCGGTCAGCTTGGTGCCCCCTACGAAAATAGTGGAATTTGACTTGGCACAACAAACCGTGATTGATGCCAAAGATTCCAAGTCCTTTAACTGTCGCATTGAGTATGAAAAGGTTGACAAGGCTACCAAGAACACACTCTGCAACTATGACCCTTCAAAAACCTGTTACCAGGAGCAGACCCAAAGTCATGTGTCCTGGCTCTGCTCCAAGCCCTTTAAGGTGATCTGTATTTACATTTCCTTTTATAGTACAGATTATAAACTAGTACAGAAAGTGTGCCCCGACTACAACTACCATAGTGACACACCTTACTTCCCCTCCGGATGAGGATGAACATGGGGGTGAGACTGAAGCCTGAGGAATTAAAGGTCATATGATAGGGCTGTTACCTCAATGAAGAAGGTCACATCTGTTGCCTGGAATGTGTCTACACTGCTGCTCTTGTCAACTGGCTGCAAATACGCTAGTGGAAAACATTCTGATGTAATTTCTGCCCAGTCAGCTTCATCTCTCAGTATAGCTGCAAATCACCACATATTTTAAAGCTACACTTGAAGACATGCTCTCATACTTAGATGTACATGAACACACACACTCATACACATTTCAGCTTGCACCTGTCATGATTCCTGTCAGGAGGGCTTTCATTGTCTGACTCATAATGGTTCAGGATAAACTATCATCAAGAAAAGGATTAACTAAACAGAGAATGGTTTCTAACATTGATGCTATAGAAATCTCTTTTAAAGTCTTGAGTACATGCTAATTAATAATCCCCACTCATGCATTCCTACTGCTTGGAGTAGCTGTACTGGTAAATACTACTGTAGGAGTATATGCTTGTTAAAATGGAAAACAATGTGTCTTTAGAGCTCAGTATTCTTTATTTTACGAACACAACAAAGTGTAGTAACTTTTCCCCAGCATACAGTAGGCACATTCAAGGTGATACAAGATGGCTCTTTTTTTTTTTTTTTCTATGGAGGGAGCCTGTTCTTGGTAAAGATGAGCAAACATTTGGAATTTACATGTGGGCAGACACTGGATTACAGCTTTCATCACCAATCACTGGACTTTGGCAAAGTCAAGACCAGCTAAGGATGCTTAAAACAAGTTCTGATCATTATGTAAGAAGGGAATTGCCTGACAGACACCATGTAAGTGATAAGTGTCTGTCTTATCTTTACTACACATATTGTAACAAATTCAATATCCTAGTCTTCATTTGTATGAATGGTTTGTATTGTACATAGTTTAACCCGGTGTTATTTGAGCTGCTTATTAATATTAACTTGTACTTGTCTCTCTGCTTGTTATTGGTTAAAAAGAAAAAAAAAAAAGGATATGAGGAATCCATTTTATCAATGTAGCTGTGAACTCCATTAAAAGACAAACTTAATGTACAAAGCATTTATTCAGCTCAAGTATTGTTGAAAGCTATACATATACGGCATTACAGTCTGTCTGTATTTAGATATTTTATTTCTGGACAAAATGAAATGTACATAAAAATAAAATGCTTAAAGTTGAGTTTCAATATGTACTTGCGTAAGATGGTGATTTAAATGGTTCTGACATGAAGAATGTGCTGGAATACAGATATGGTTTTGAATCTCATGTCTCTAAATTTGTACAGAACTATCTAAATTGCTATTAGTTACCAGTCAAAACAACTTAAGAGTTTCAATCTCAAGCCTGGGAAACAGTTGTGGCATACAGCATTACACACATATTTGGTTTACTGTCATGCTACTTATTCAAGAATACCAAAAATCAATTGACACAAGAGATAATTGAGATATTCTAATTAGTTACAACTTGTTTTCACCCTTGCTATAGAATATTTAGCTGGAGAATTTAAGGGCAAGGTAATTTTTCTTTTCTAAAAAGAATGTCAAGATGTCTGAAGATTGGCTGACTTTCCCTGACTCTACTGTGATGACTCAACTCAACTGAGAAAGCTGCCATAGCAGCGGAGGCATCGGCGTTTGATTTACTTATACCAGATGGGATTAATTTGTCTTTACAGCGTTGTTTTGAACATTAAACTTTCCTTTAAAAAATTGCTGTGCAATCTTAGCAAAATAAGCAGAAAAAGGATAATGTAATGTGAACCATTTTTAAAGTCCTGAATTGGGAGCTGGGATATACAGTCTCAAAGGTCAACCAAAAAAGCCAAATTAAGAACATTAACCCATCCTCATCTTCCTCTCGTGTTGCATAGGGGTGAGTATGTTTTCATATAGGGAATAAAAAAACATACAACTGGCAAAACAAAACCAGTGTTCTAAAGTGAGAACTCAATAACTGATTTGACTAAATAATTTGACTACAAATTAAAGGCACATCATTCTGTTAAATATCTAGTTGTCAAAATTCTCCAATATATCTACACAGTCATTTATATCAATGTACTAGTTAATTGGCCATAGAGTTCAGAAACTAATGTTAGAGCAGACTCTCTCTGGTACAACAGACAGGAGCTTCATGAGTTCTAGTTGCAGAATGTATTTGCCACAGATAAATTTTGTTATTCTGGGGTTTATTTGTAAATGCAATTATTTAAATTAGTTTGCTATTAGTAAAAAGGGGATTAAGTTAGAAGAGGAATATCTTTTTTTAAGGATTTTATTGGTGAAACTGTGACTTTGATTATGTGTTCTAATGTCCTTTTATCACCCAAAATTCAAAATAAGAAATGAGATGAATATATACTTCAATCTCCACTCACCTATCAACTCTGCTATTCAATCTCCTCATGAAATGTTGCTTTTATATTTTTATAAACATGCAGAACATAGATAACTAGCATTTAATGAACTGAATTACTTCTCTGTAGTTTTCCATTAGAAGAAAATGACAGAGAAATGTAACAGACATCCAACAAGGATTTCAATTTTTAAAAATCCAAAATTTCAGGATTCTTTTCCTGGTCTGTGCACACTTATCCCTTTTGCCTACATCATCAAAACCTGCATCTGTAATATAGAAAAGTGAACAATATAGAACTTTGATTCAAAAGATAACTTATTTATATTCAATATATTCTTCCTGTATTAGACAATTAAGTGGGTGAAGGAAGCTTGTGAATATAAAGGTTCAAGGTTCAGAATAAAAACTATTAGATCTATTTGTTACTTCAACAAATTGGTTAAGTTCTAATCAGGCTACAAAAGCATTTATTATCTGGAAAAAATAAATTTGAAACTGCAGTAAGGCAATTACCTTCACTAGAATCTAAACAGTATTTCACACCTTTGCTAAGATACAGAAAAAACTTCAAAATGGAAATAGTAGCTGATGAAAATAGTAGTTTGTCATCACCTATTGTTCTTTTGAGAAGCATTTTAGTAAAAATTGAAATTATTATGAAGAAATGATTTTTGTAGTTTTGGTTTCATAGAAGAAAAAATATGCAATTGACTGGTTTATTTATCAGAACAATGGCTTTATAATCAAAACAATGGATTTATAATCAAAACAATGGATTGTCACAGTGTGTTTTCAATTGGGCATTTTGAGGTCCATGTCTCTTGTGAGAATTTCTCTGCATGAGTACCAGGGGGATAACTGTGAATAGTATGGTACTAAAATTATGGAAGTGAATATTCTGCAAGTAATTGAGATACTTGTTAAATTTAAGAATGTGGACTGGGAATCTTGAGATTCCGACATTTCAGCAATAAACTGTAAGCCATATTTTTGCACAGAATAGATTAAAAAATCATGAGAAGCCTGATAAAGTGTTTGTTTTTTACCTTTCCCCCACTGCTTTGCAGGTAAGAAGCAGCTTAAGCAATATAAACAACTTTTTGGAAAAGCAATTTGCATTCTTACCATCAACTTTGAATACCAAGTTTTAGCCTGAAGCAGATTGGAAGGACTGCCTTTAAAAACCTTTGAAAGACTTGCTTCATCTTCCAGCTTCAGATATTTATTGATCTATTCATTCAATTATCAATCTGTTTTAGATTTATTAATCTGTATGCTTTTATTTAAATAAAATACAAATCAGCAGATGTGTCAAAACTTAAAAAAAAAGAATATTAATTTGCATAAAATGATGACTATTTAGTTTGTAGGTGACAAAAATGGAATACCTTTATAGCCAGAATTTAATCCTGAAAAACTAATTGCAAGGTCAGGTTTTCTTCCATGTAATTGAAGAATGGTTTCAGGCATAGGGAACATAAAGAAAAGAACCTTTCTTGGTTTAAAATTGTAGTATATCCCTGAGTTTTATATGTAACAACAACCAGAAGATTTTTCAGTAGTAATTTAATAATTCTTATTTTTTTAACCAAGGCAGGAAAGGACAGAAATTTCATGAGTTTTAATTTGAGTTTGTTGATGTGAGCAAGGCCTAGAGAAGCAGCCTAAAATGAGAATACTGGTGCCCAGTAACTGCCAAGTGTCCCAAGTTTGATCAAAAACTCTTTAAAATTCATAATTCTGGGGCCTCCCTGGTGGTGCAAGGGGTTAAGCACCGCGCTGTGAAGCAGTCTGCAGCCTCTGCAGCACGAGTTCGATCCCTGGCTGGCCAGGGAGCAACCCACATGGCCAAAGCAGACCTCTCCTGTCTCACCCGCTGCTCCCCTCAGCAGTGTGTTTCAGTAGATCCCTGTTCTGTAGGTCCCTGTTCTGTTCCCCACTCTGTCTCTGGTGGATCCTCTCACCTCCCTATCCCCAAATCTCTGGCCTGTACCCCAGCTCTTACATGCATAAATAAATGAATCTTTAAAAAATGTTCATAATTCTGCATTTGCAAGCATATACCTCTTACATTGATGGATTGAAGGATGGCTGGCAAGGTCTAGAAGGGATGGGTGCTGAGGCTCAGACACTTTCTATTTGTAGCTGCAATGACTATTACCACTGAGGTACCATTGGAGGTGCCAGGCATTAATTTCCCCAAATTCTATCCATGAATTAGACATAGAGCACTCTGTTCGTGTTATCTTCACTTGCTAGGTCCTGGGTCCAGAGAAATAATGGCCAAAGTTTTTGATTTAAACACAAAAATAAACTTAGTCATTGAGTTTTCAATTTTTTGGTAGTTTATAAAACATTTCAATAAAAAAAACCATGGTCAATTGACTTATCCTGAACAGTCTAAAAAGATTTCACAGAATATTTTAAATTAAGCCCTAATTTTCACATAGGATTATATTGGTTTTAGGTTTATAATACATCGATTTAATATGTGTTTATATTATGAAATGATTACCACACTAGTCTAGTTAACATCAGTTACTTTACATGTTACTAGTTTTTTTTTCTTGTGATGAGAACTTTTATCATTTACTTAGCAGTTTCAAATGTGCAATGCAGTATTAACTATAATAACCATGCTGTGCATTACCTCCCAGGACTTGTTCATTTTATAACTGGAACTTTGCACCCTATGACCTCATCATCCATTTTGCCCTACCCCCTCCCCTCACCTACCAATCTATCCTTTTTCTGTGAACTTGGTTTACGTTTTCCTTAGGTTCCACATATAAGTGAGATGATGTGCTATTTCTCTTTCTGTGCTGACTTACTTCGCTTAGCACAATGCTCTCGAGTTCCATGCACATTTTCACAAATATTAAAGTCCTAGGGAGCCAGAAATGCTAACCCCTCTGGCAACCAGAGCCCATCAATCCAGGAACATCTCCACTTACTAACATCAGTCCATCAGACATAAAAGCTTAGGCACCGGACACATCTAGCAGCTACCTTCTGAGAGATACAACCTCTCTGGAGATGGCAGAAGGAGAGGATGGAGCTAGTGCCCACCATCTGAAGTTTCTGGAAAGATTTACAGCCCATGCTTGGATGTGGGTTTAATCAGAAGTCTATTCCTCAGGCTGCAGCTATGGTGTTAAGCTTAGAGGACCTTTTCACAGAAAGACTGTGGCCTGACAGTGGTAGTAACTCAGGAATGCTTTCTCCACTGGTAACAGTCCCACAGGACCCATGAGCTCAAACACTAATGGTCACCGGTGATACAGATGGAGAGGCCCCTGGCAGTAACTTCAAAAAATTAGGGTGCCCCTGGGTGTCATGGGTGTGAGTTCTGTGATTTTCAAAGCTAGATGTTTTGGAACTCATGTCTCAGCTGCTGGGTTTGAATGTTGGGATGTCCCATGCGGGACACAAACCCTTCTCTCCTCAGGGGATGCTCTGGATGTTGATTTCCTTCCTGGTCACCAGCCCCACAGTCACCACACCCGGGGTGCAGATTGTAGGGAGACTGTATCTTGGCCTTTCCTACCTGCTTCCATATGGGTTTTTTCTCATTTGCTCATGTGAAGTAGTGGCTCTGGTGATTTTCATGGATTTTTTTTTTTTTTCAGATCCATATATAGATGTGCGTGGTCATGGGGATAGGTGGAGTTTGGTATCTTCCTACAGTAAGGTCATCTGAACCAAAACTTCCTAACTAACTCTTTAAGTGGTCAACAGTTATTTTTCTCTGTTACTACTCCTTTTACCCCAAAAAGAAAGGGATGCAAATCCCTGATAATGGTTAATATTTATTGAACACTTCAGGATGGACCATTTACTGTGCAATGCAGTTTCCATTTGCTCCCCTGTTTAATCATCACAGCCTGAGGATGAAAATGCTTTATTACCCCCATCCCTGTTGCAATGAGGAGTCTGACACTTGGAGAAGAGAAATAACTTGAATAAATGCAGCAAAGTTCTTAAGTGATAGCCCTAGGAGTCAGATGCGTATCTATGACTCCAGAGTCTAAAACTGTTACTGATCTGTAGTATTCTTTTATTTTTCAAATTGCATTGAAAAACTTTTACACAAAATTAGCATACTTAATATATACATAGCAGAGTATCATTATATGGAAATGAGATGGATATATAATCCACTTGTTCTTCTTCAGCTGCTTGCTCTCTCTTATCTTCCAAACCCCTCCGGGGCCTGTGGCAAATTCAATCCTGATCCCTGCTCAGATAACCAGCTCTGCTGAGTTCACCCAGGACAATACACTGTTCCAGCAGCGGCAGGCAGCAAATGTTATTCTTCAGGTCACTTTTTGCGAAATTATTTTGATTTTAGGCCAGATGTGTTTTTGAGATTGATGAATATGAACGTTGTAGGTTGGGGATGACGACTAAAACGTGATCTTAAATTCCTCCGTCCTGCACTGGAATTTCATTTCAGGGAAAATCCTGTGTGTTTAGGTAAGTTCCAGCAACTTGGATTCAGTTTTTTTTCTCAAAGACAAGTCAAGTTGTTATAGAGCAGCCCGGGGCTGCTCTATAACAAAGTCATTTTAATATGATCCCAATTAATTCTTTTATGTCATTGTATAATGTGTCTGCCTGTCCTGCTATAGTCTTGGAATTGTTTTTATTTTATTTTTCACACAAAGGGAAAACAAATATCTATGATGGTATATTCTACATAAATTTAAGTGGGCAGATTCCTCTGGAAGTATTGCTCAATCTTCTTTCTCTCATGCTTCACTTTTCTTTTGCAAAGTCTTATTCTTAAAGCAAATAAACTTATAATTACTTTCTTGTTTTACGTTCTAAGGATTTTTAGAGACCCAGCCCTATGCACAAAAACTGGAATATTCTTTACTGTTTGCCTGTTGTGTCCTAACCCCTTGAATATAATAGTGATTAGACTTGTTCCTTTTTATCTTTTAACTCATGTTTTGCTCATGTTCAAAAATTAGCATTCTTTTTGTTTTTTTCCAAAAATAACATTCTTAAAGAGAAATCAGAGTGTGAAGGCACATTATACTCCACTGTTAACTAGAATCAGGCTCACGGTCTATCATGTTATAAATAATTCATGAGTTCTCCCATCTTTGTTAACTGAACCTGATCTCCACCTTTACCTTTTTACGGAGAGATTATGGAAAATTGAATTTGTCATTAAAAAAACACTTGCATTCAAGACTGAAATGTTTATAATTTCTTATTCTACATGTTGTAAGAAATGAAAGGATTAGTAGTATTCATTTTCTTTAGTTCAGAGGTTTTCTTTATAAATTTTTTGTTTTATTTACTTTTGCTTTTTGCTCAGGTATTTATCTGATACTACTCTTGTAGAACATTTTAAAGTACATGCTCCCAAGCCCTCCACATATACGTTTACTCTCTAACTATGTGGGCTCTCTCTGATGTAAGCAACCAGAACTTTCCATATTCAGGCCATAGCTGCTCCTGAAAATTCATTTTTGAAACTTTAGTAGAGCTAATGGTTTTGCCTAAAAAATGTTTGTCTTTTTTTTTTTTTGAGTTTGTTTTATATATATATATATATAGATATATATATATTATAAGAAGATCTTAGAGCATTAGGGTACTAATTCTATATCATATCTAACCTAGTTTGTTGGAAAAAATTAAGATCACACAGAGCCAGTCCTTCCTCACTCATTGCCCCACTCACAGTAGTTGTTCTTTATTCACAATATGAAGAAAAGGAATTGATAAGTAGAAGCAAGACTAAGAATGCTGGTGTGTCACTGGAGATTGCCTTGTGTTCTTGAGGTTTGGAAATCTGAGAACAGAGATATATGTGGGAACAAAATCTAGGATTCAGTGTAAAAATTGTCATGAGCACAGCAGAAAGTTTTCTATTGTATCCAAGAGTGGCATCAATTTGGTGACCTCAGTGTACCAATGAGGCTTGAGGTTAGGACAGGAATGCTGTTGTGGAGCAACCTACCAGATCTGACTTCAGAGCCCAGGTGGGTGTGTTGCTAGGGTGGCCATTGTGGGCAGATTATGAATGAGAATCGGATGTCATCTCCTGCCAATACCAAAGCATTATATATGCCCTGCGAAAGTTTTATGCAACCTTGGAAACAGGTTGGGAGAACACTAGATAGATTGAAATTGGCCTCAATTGGCTGAGATTTTAGTGTTCTCCATATGGTAGAATTTGAGCTTAGGGTAAAAATTAAGTTATAGAAAAATAAAATTACATTTATTCCACAATTGATTATGTGACTTGAAATTAACATCTGCTACTAGATAGTATTTCATTCATTCATTCATTTGAATTTGTTGATACCTCTTCTGTGAAAAGTGCAGTGCTAGCATACTGACTCTGAAACAGAGAAGTCAATATAGAGATACTTTTATTGAAGATAAAGTAATTTATTAAAATGCAGAGGGGATTTTGTGAACTTTATGATGTTTTCCATCTAATATAAATCCTTAATTTTATATTGGCTTAAATAACCTTTATAAATAATGGGTTTAGATTAAAGGGATAATTAGAGAGAGAGGAAAGAGCGAGATAGAGGGTAAATAATGTTTCAACTCACCTTTTCAGTAATTCTCTTTTCATCCCTTTTAAGTCACATCTTTGCAGTATGTGGGTAAATGTAGAACTTTGTGCCAAACACTGACACACTGACAGGAAACAGCATGTTAGGAAATCTTACAAGTTCTGCCAAAGGAAATACCTGGAGTGAGATTTGTACTCACCCCAACTTACCACGCTTCAAGTCAAACAATTTCCATTGCTCGCCAACTGTACTCTTCCTGCTCTTTTTGTGAACACCTACTTGTATATCTGTAAAATAGTGTTTATAGACTCGTGGTTTCTACAGGTATTCCTGGAATCTCAATATTTCCATGGAGGTGTCTCCTACACCCTTGGAATGGAATATGAAGAAGGCCACGGGGTGGGGGAAGCAGTGCTGAACAATTTAGGTAACTTTTCACCCATGTACTCACTCACCAATTTGACACATACATATGCATGTAGTGGTATAGGTCCTAAGGATACAGCAATGAACAATGTAGAAAAGTCCCTGCTCTCATGCAGTTTAGAAACTAGCAGGAGAAGCTAGCACTCACCAAATAAAAGCATTGCATGTCTGATGGTAGTAAGTGCTCTGAAGACAGATGAAGCAGAGACATTGTGTGCATTTTAAAAATATATTGGTGGTTTGGAATGGTGACGCTTATATAATGACATCAGAAGGATGTAAGGGAGCTAGCCATAAAGCTATCTAGATTAAAAAAAAATTCATGTTTTTAACATTTTATTTATATTTCCCTCATTTGTATTTTTGTTGCATTTATTTTGAATTTCTGTTATTAGGTACATATACATATAGGGTGCATGTCTTCCTGATAAATTATGACTTTTCATTATAAAATATCCTTCTTTATTACTGGTAATATTCCAGAATCTTAAGTATACTTTAAAATAGTAATAAAACCACTCTTTCATTGGATTAAGTGTTTTTCACAATGTACTTTATATGTCCTTTTATTAGTATTCTACTTATGCCTTTATCTTTACAGCCATATACTGGAGATAGTGCATCCTATATGTGTCACTCATATTCTTCTGTAAAAGACTTTCAAGGCCTTGCTTTTGTGAGTACTCTCAGTAGTTGGGCTATAGCTTTCAACTCCTTCATGAATTGTCTCTGCACCAGAAGTTTGCCTCATGATATCTCTTGAGAAATTATATTTCTGCCTTCTGTTGACATATTAAGGGAAGGTAGGCAAGTTTCAGTGTTTTGGTTCCTTATGGAATATAATACTAAGCTTCCTTTTGTAAGCAAATCAATGAAATGCAGTCTTTATATGACAGTCATGTTGCTTAGAGTTGGAAGTATCATGTCTGTTAATCTAAAAAGTCATATTTTCTGTAAAATATACCAATTCTTGTTTCTTCTTCTTTTTTTAAAGATTTATTTTATTTATACAAGAACCGAGGTACAGGCCAGATGTGTGGGAGGGTGAGAGGATTCACCAGAAACAGAGCGGGGAACAGAACAGGCAGACTGATGAAATACACTGCTGAGGGGAGCAGTGGGCGAGCCAGGAGAAGTCTGCTAGCCACGTGGGTTGCTCCGAGGCTGGTGGGGATCAAAAAGGCACTGCAGAAGCTGTGGTCAGCTTCACAGCGCTGTGCTCAACCACCTGCGCCACCAGGGAGGCCCTCTTATTTCTTCTTAAGGAATTGGTTTTAGATGAGCCAAAGTAGACTGACTGTGTGGCAAAATCTTCTGGTATATTCTCATCAACAGCCTTAAGAGATGCACATTTAATTTATTTTTTTATCTTCTGAAAGTGTTGTATAAAAATATTTATATAGTATAGATGAATTATTTCATTGGCAGTCAGTTTCCAATTTGATAGCTGAATGGAAAAGGTAGGAAGTGTTAATTGAAGGTATGTCAGGTCTTAATCACTATCCTAGGTGTTTTACATATGTTTATCTCATTTAATCTTAAAATAACACTATAAGATATATAGATGCAATTATTTGTGTTTTACGACGGTGAAACTGGAGTTTAGAGAGGTCAAACTTGACTGCAAACGGTGCTTGTTTCTCTCATGCTATTTCATTAAAAAAACTGTACATAATTAATCTCTGTTGGATGGATGGAACTGCAGGGGATGAGGCTAAGAGAAATAAGTCAGAAGGAGAAAAACCACAAGATTTCACTCATAGGTGGAACAACAAAGCAAAGGCACTGTTCAAAAGTAAACCAAAACAAAGTCTAGAAGTGACTGCAGAATTGAGGCCACAAGAGGAGAAGAGGAGTGGGAACAAAATTGTGATGGGGCTCAGGAGTATATGATAAAGGGAGATTGGTGCTCTGGGGTGGCTAAGGTGTGGTAATGTCCATCTGAGGAAGTGACTCCTCTGAATCACATACAGTGATGCAAACCAATGTTACTGAAAGCAAAGAAACAAACAAACAAACAAACAAATAAATAATCCATATGGATATAAACAGATGTTTAGGTACCAAATTCCTGAAAACCTAATATAAGTGTTGATATATCTCTGGTATGTATTTAATCTCATTAGTAAAGCTGTATAAAGAAATTTATAAATAGATAACCTCTGAATTTTTATTTAAATATGAAATTGCATTCAGATAATGTACATGAAATATTTAATTCTGGTGACCTAGATACATTATTGTTATATAGTAGTATTGAATTACTAGCATTTAAAGTTACATTGACTTTAAAAAATATATACCCTTTTCTAAATCAAGGGGCCATTACACAATACTTATACTAAATACCTAGTAACATTGTTAGAGATTTGATATAAATAGAGTTGTGACCTGATCATCTTTTTCTACCATGAGTATTTACTCTAGCATTAGGCTGTATATGAGAATAGGAGTGTGTACAAACCATGGTTTGCATTCATAGGGTACAATGTGAAAAATAACATAGCAAAATTTTATATTATGAAAATCAAAATATAAACTATTATTTTTAGTTTTTTTAATAAGTGAACAAAGTGCATGGAAAAACATTAAATAACACATGGATTTTCACATGAAAACAATTAGTTTATGATATGCCACAGATTTAACTGGTAAATCTAATGCATGATTATAATTTTGGCTTAATATTCTGTTTCCTAATCACTGCTTAACTTTATCCAGAATATATGCACCTCTTTCTTCTTTTCTTGCATATTAATGATTTCTCATTTTGCTAAAAGTATTTGAAGAAATTAAGTAATATTTCAAATCTTGGATTCTTTATTTCTTACATTTGTACTTAAAAGTTTTTAATTTGTTCTATTAAGACTCTTTTTTTTAGTGTATTTAAATTTTCACAAGTCTGAAGGGAAGGTACAGAGATTTCCCATACACCCTTTGTTTCACATGACAGCCTTCCCCATTTTCTGCATTCCTCATCGGAATGGTGCATTTGTTACACTGATGATCCTGCACTGACACATCAGAATCACCCATATTCCCTAGTTTGCATCGAGCTTCACTCTTGGTATTGTACATGGATTTGGACAAATATATAATGACATATATGCATTATTACAGTATCATGCACAAATTCTCATTACCATAAAAACCCTCTTTATTTTCCTATACATCACTTCATCCCCCTCAACACCAAACAACCACTAATATTTTTATACTATCATAGTCTTACCTTTTTACAAATTTAAAAAAAATTCCCTTAACAGGCAATTATTGAGCACTTACAATATTCCAGGTATCATAGCATGTTCTCAGAAAACCAAGATGAAGTTTTTAAAAAGCTGACACATTTAGATGGATGAAAAAAATTGATATTGCATGATAAATAATATAAGATATATGCTACAATGACAAATATAATATAATAATAACTTGATATAAGGTGCTTTGCTTTTGGTAATCCTGACGAGAATATAAAATACTTTGCTATAGAGAGCCTGGCAGGGTATTCTAGTTTATAGGCCCCCATTAGCAGACCCTACGACATAGGTTCAAATATAAATATTCATTTGTGAAGAAGAGAGTCTAGGAATGAAGGAGAGCCAATAAATGGTATTTTTAGGTAAACAGAAGTAACACATACATTTGGGACTGGAAACAACATTAAAATAAACTGAGCATTCTCTGACAGTCGTAACACTGACTGGAAACTTCAAAGCATCCAAACTTGGTACTAAGACAAAGAACAAAGAAACTGGGCTGGCAAACTGAATATATTCCTCTAGGGGAAATTTTTTTTTTTCGTGAGCTCTTTCCACATATATATGGAAAAAAATTTGTCCCCTATATAAGTATATATATATATATATATATATATATATATATATATATATGTATATATAAAAGTTTCCTAATCATTCCAAAGTACTTTGAAGGCTCAACCTGAAAATACCAAACTAGGGCCCCCTTGGTGGCTTAGGGGTTAAGTCTCAGTGTTAAAAACACTATTACCACTGAGGTCTGAGTTCAATCCCTGGCCAGGAAGCTAATCCACATATGGCTCAGTAGACCTCGCCTGTCTCACCCGCAGTTCTCTTCAGCAGTACATTTCAGTAGATCCTCCTTTTTTGCTCCCCACTCTGTCTCTGGTGAATCCTCTCACCCCTGTCCCCCAGACCTCTGGCCTACACCCCAGTTCTTCTATGCATGAATAAATAAATACATTTTTAAAAGAAAGAAAATAGCTAACTAGTGTGCAGTAGATCTTCTCTCCTCAGGTTGGCTTACATGTGGGCTTGTTGTGTACAGCAAGTGGGTAACTTTTATTCTTTTTTGCTAGGATGTGATGTGCATTTGTGAGACAGATTATTGATATTGTTCAGAAAGCTTCCCCAAACAGCAACAAACTTAAATGCTACACTCTTCACAATTTGAGAAATTAAAGGATACATTTGGAAGTAAAAGACCAACTTTTATTGATAGTGACTCTATATAAGACTCATTTATTGTAAGGACCAACGGGATGCAGAGTTAGGCTGCCTTAGCCAGTGCGCTTCTCCACGTAGACAGCCAGTCCAGGGAAGACTGAGCAAGGTAAAAAAATTGCTACTCGAAGGGTAAACTTATCCTGAAATAAGAAGAGTGGTGCTGAGTTAAACATGCCTCGTTATTCTTCTCACATTTACTTGTCATATACACCACTGTACTCCCCAGAGCCAAGAAAAGTGAAGAAGTAGGGATAGGCCAAGAGTAATTTTAGAACAGATGTTTATTATGGCAACTGAGATTTGCATTGGAGTGGTAGAAGGGGAGAGATGTTCCTACCATTACATTTTTGCTGTGTAAAAGATTAGAGAGGTTTAGAAAGATTAGAGAAGAGTTTGATCTATTATTGTTCCCATGAGGAGAAATATTTGGGGGTTGTTATAACAATGAGAAGAAATTCTTTACTTACACTGACTCATGGTGATGATGATCATATGGGGAAAATGGTCGAACTTTTCCTTAAACTGAAAATTTTCTATTTGCTTGAAATTTTGTGTCTACATTTTTGGGCATCACATTTGTTCTAATAAAAAGTTTAAAACATAATTTTAATAATAAAATTAAACATAAAAGTTTAAAACATAATTTTAATAATACATTTAACTGAAATTTAAATTTCAAATTAAGCCTATTTTAACAGTATTATGATACTTTTTATTTAGTATACTCTACAGCATATTTTAATTATATTTTTTGGCACATCTAGACAACAAAATGCTCGCAGTCAAAAAATAGCATGGCAGGGCCTCCCCAGTGGCACAGCAGTTGAGTTGAGAGCTGGGCTGCAAGGCTGCCCGCAGCCTCTACAGCACGGGTTCGATCCCCTGCCGGCGGGTGAGGGTCCCACATGGCGCGCAGACCTCTCCTGCCACCCGCTGCTCCCGTCAGCAGTGTACTTCAGTCCTTCTGCCTGCTCTGCTCTCTGGCTCTGGTGAATTCTCTCGCCCTCCTGTGCTTCTTACTGTACCCAGTGTTTGTATAAATTAAAAAAAAAAAAAAAAGCATGACAAAATTCGTTGGAGAAATACTGAGCTAAAAATTAAATTTTATATTTTTTTTACTATGACTATAGGAATTCTGAAAATATTTAAAATGTGTAATAATATAAACTGTAAATATAATATAATATAAACTATATTATAATATATAAACTTAAATGATGAATATAAACTGTAAATCTCTTAGAAATTTCAAGATTTACTTGACTTGCATTCTTTCTTTTACAGTCTAGACCACGAGGCCAATTCTTTTGGGATCATTTAAAAAAATTTTTTATCTTTGTTTCTTTGGGAAATAGTGATTTTCAATTTTCAAGCTCTTCCATTTATGTTATTGTATTTTGTTATCAAAGATGCCTTTCGCAATAGCTGTCTGATTGGCCCTAATACCAGAAAATGAGGGAGAAGTAAATTTTGTTAGGTTACATAACTGAATCAAGGCACAAGTGTGTAAAAAACTGGACTGTGAGCTTGAGGCTTCTGACTCCTCAGAAACTTTCCTGGCTTTCCATTGTGGTATTATTGCTTGTCAGTAACTATGCAAAGTCCATATATATGGGTCAGTACAGTCAAATGAAAAATGAAAGAAAAAAATTAAAAGCATCTAAATAATGATACTAACATGAGGAAATTTGCATAGTTTAAATTAAATATTTTTTTTATGTTTTCTCTTAATGGATTGCTGAGTCAGTTTAGAGTCATGTAGAAAGGATTGAATTATATTTTATGCCAAATGGGTTTCTTTGAGCCTATGCTCTTTTTTTTTTTTTTTTGACTTTGAGGTAAGATGCTGAAGTCGTATTGTTTTTTAGAAAAACTCTGATATGTGTATCAAAGAATGTTGCTCTCATAAATATTAGAAAATTTTCTCTTTTACTTGATATTTGGTGATATTTTCATTGATACATTTTTTCCCCCAGCAGATAAAGGCTACTATAGATGAGGGTCACCACTGAAGATTGTAAGTAAAATAAATATGAATCTGATACAGATTTTAGAAGAGATATTTCTTGTGAAACAGGAATAAGGTTTCTTGAATTCTCTAAAAGTGGTTTTAGAACTTCAGCGCTCAGGGCTTTCCTTGTGAGAGCTTCATCTTCTACTCATTTGCATGACATTTTATGGGTCAAACATCCCCTTTAGCTGAAGCTAGACTCGTAAAACTTTTAGCCTGGAGGAAAGATTTTTATTCTTAAACAAATTTTGTGGTATCAGCTAATAGTAAAGGATTCTACTATTTTGGCTCTTTTTTACTATTTTTTTTTTAAATGAGTGTTTTTTGCTCCAGGTTGCTATTTACTAGTAGCTGAAAATTATATGGAAATGCACGGGATTTAAGTCTTTCTCACATTATTTATGTGCAAGTAAATCCTGTAAACCATCACCCAAAGCATATTTATGGCTCCAAATATCTCTCTGTTTCCACTGCTCCTTAGCAAGCAGGAAACATCTCATTTTGGATTCAAGTCCTTGGAGAGGGAGAGAAAGTAGCTAATGTGAGTTTTTGAGGATATTTTCTTAGTGTTTGCTCCCTTACTGAAATATTTCTGAAATCAAAATGCAGACAATTGTGTCAGCACTCAATTCTCATTATTAGTTGGTTGAAGAGGACAGTCCCCACACTTAAAAATGTGTTGATTTGACCCCAGGAGAAGTAACTAGAAAGTTAGATTGGTTTTTGTTTGAGAAATGGAAGGTAGAATTGCAAAGTAGGGGGAGGGAGCTTGGGAAAGATGCTCTGTATGGATTTGCTTTTATGCTGTTTTGGTTTTACTTAGTGCTAATCATTTTACCTCTCTTGAGTCTCAGATTCCTAATCTGTGAAATAGATGTAATAATTCTTACCTCTGAGGGTTATAAGGCTTAAATAAGATAAAGCTTATAAAGTAATCTAGCCAGGTGCTTTACACATTGTGGACACTTCATGAATGCTACTGCTGTTATTGATTTTAGTACAGGATATCTTTTAACCTGAGACTTCAAATGAAATGTTAATAACAGCAAAAAATTGTTATGATTACCATGGAAGTGAGCAAATATGCTTCTGAAGGCCCTGGGGCCAAGGCTATTCATAAATGACTGTTCTCTTCTCTACCTATGTTATGTGCCCACAAATACACCTTTATTCTAAACCAGTAGTTCTCAATCACCTGCATACTAAATTTAAATACAGAGCTTTAAAAAAAATGCTGATATTCAGATCCCCACCTCACACCACTTAAATCATTATGTCATAGGTGAAAACCATGAATTAATCATTTTCAAAATTTCCACCAGTGAGGTGCATCTTGATGAGAACCTTTGTCCCATAGTCCATCTGTTTGAGCCTCCTGCATAATTTGCATAAACTATCTGCAAAACAAGAATCAACTTAGAGTAAAGAGATGAGTGACATCTTAGGATGCACTGCCTAAACTCTCTCTAAATCTTTAATTACCTAGATTATGGAAAAGATCAGAAACTTGTTAAAATCATGATTTAGAAAAATCTGCTCAATGGGTTGTTGGGAATTATAAATAAAACTATAGGTGGGGAATTTTGAATTGGAGCAAAACTGAAAATGGGTGTTATTGATTACTAATAAATCATCTGTTTTACCATTATTAGCCCAACTCTTAACTAAGTTTGACCGAAGAACTTTTCATAGGGAAGAATGAGCAGTTTTTAAATGACTGGCTGCTTTCTTTTATTATAAATCATCTACTTGGAGGCTGATTTGGGGCTTGGTCTACTTAGCCAGAGTGAGAACGGAAGGGTATGTTCTATTATCAGATCAATTTAGAATTGAGAGGTGTTCAAAGTGGATGATGCAGCCAAAGTTTATTTTGATCCTGAAACCCTGGATTTAATCAGTGTTTGTAGTCCTAGATCATATTAACATCTCCCCGTCAGCAGTCAGCCGTACAAATGCTCATTTAGGGCATTAATCTTGCTCCCTGAGTTGGAGTTGTAAATCTGAACTTTCATATGACTCTTGCAACAGTAATTTCAATGTCTGAAGAAGTGATTTTTGCCCTGGGTGACAGATAGCTGTTCTTTTGCATAAAACTGGTATATGCTTGATTGGCAGAACATGTTTTTCTTTGTAGCTACCTATATATTATAGTAAATCTACACAAAGGCACTTCTGGATAGTAAGAGTAGATGGTATGTATCTCTCTGCTCTTGTTAATGAATTTAATAGGTTATCATTCAGATATATCTCAAATAGACCAGGTACAAGTTTTGTCAGAGTAAGTGAACTTTCTTATCTGTAGATAATGGAAACAAAGGATGCATTTCTTCATAGAATGCCTGCTGGGTAAGGCCTGGAAAGGGAATAGAGGGTAAATATGGGTAAAAAGAGGAGTCCAGGGGAGTTCTTGGTGATTGCGTTGAAGGAATGTATTTAGGCTGTTACATCCTGAATGACCTCCACCCACTGATGTTTTCCGGACTCCACACCCATCTCCGTGCTAAAGAGGTCGTAGGCGCCGAGGACTACACCTCCCATCATGCCAGGAAGAAGCCATGGCTCTGACTGCCTGTAGAGGTTGCTGCTCCAAACTAAGGGTCGAGTTGCGCAGCCAGGTTTGGTGTGAAACTGAAGACGTGGGCTTGCAGGCTTTCCTGCTTCTTCTGCTTTCAGCTTGCACCGGGTTCTCAGGTTGGACTGCGTTACTGGTAGGATATATAGACCAATTATTCGTCTCTGTCTCCCTTCTCCTTTTTCTCATTCCCCTTGTAAACAAAACCACTGTTAACTTTGCAGGCCTGTTTTTGAGTCTTTCCCCAAATTCTTAAGTGCACTGGTGAGGACACACACCCTTTCCCCTTAGGTTCATCCCCTTTCCCCTTAGGTCTGTAACATTGTAATTGCCTTGTAACATTGGCTGTTGCTGGTGTTGGAAATTGCTTGTTGTGTGCTGGGCACCTAGAAGCACGCTCAGATGTAGTTCAAGCATCCTCTTATTTTGTGTGTCCTCAAAATGGCTGAACTCCTCCTGGAGGCAGAGATTCTGTTATAATAATGAGGTTGGTGTGCATTTTGGGTCACAAAGGAAAAAGCTATGCATGCTCTGGATATTTTATGGTCTGATTGTCGGTTTATACTGGGTAGGGATGGTTGGAACTGGTTATCAAAATTAACTGTTTTGGTTAGACATTTTGCCAAAGAGTAAATCCAATGGGATGATTTTATCAGAGATAGTGCCATCATTAAGAAAATCGTATGGGTACTTATATTGCCCTCAAAGAGTCAATTTAACATAAACTAGACACATAATACAACTTTCAGTAAATCAACCTAGCATCCTAACTACCCTGCTGTGAGTTGAAAATCGGTGGTCTTAATTCTTTGCTTCTCAGAATTCTGAGGTCCTAGA
The DNA here is from genome assembly GCF_014898055.3 of Talpa occidentalis. Lineage (NCBI taxonomy): Eukaryota > Metazoa > Chordata > Mammalia > Eulipotyphla > Talpidae > Talpa > Talpa occidentalis. The sequence continues at coordinate 89,589,440 of NW_026555331.1, forward strand.
GTTATTTATCTTAGTATTTGTTTTCTGATCCTCCAAGGTGCTGGTTTGAGAACTTTCTAAAAGGCATATAGCTATAGTAAAATATGAACATCTTCCTTTTGCCTCTGTGAAGATTTTACATTGATCACAATAATAAGTGTGTGTGTGTGTGTGTGTGTATTGCTATTAATCATCTCTGAACTGGATAAAAAAGCCCCACAACTCTTTGCTTTGCCAAAATCCATCCAATAATTATTTTAATTTATAATATTTTGTCCAGTGAGAAATTAATATGCTAGCACCTATGTAACAGGGTGGTCCCCTGGAAAGGGGAGAATCCATACAGGTCTGGAAGGAAAATAACAAAATCAAAATCAAGATAAAAGAAAAGCTGCCATTGTTAACTTCCCCCTGGGTCTCTTACCCACATCTGTTTCAACCAGTCTAGGACCAAGAAGCAAGTACAGCTTCTTCACATGTCTCTCTGCTCCAGTGACTTCTCCAGGTCTTCTTCTTGCTCTCCATCCTTCTTCCTTCCTTCCCAAGTCTCCTCTCCAGTTTCTCTTCCTTCCTGCTCAGTTCCACCCCTTTCTTGGGTGAGGTAGAACCTCCTGTTTTCCTGGGGACCACCCTGTTACCCTAGCCGAAGGATGTGGCATCATCTGGATTTGCAGATAGATTGAGATGTGAATTACTATAAGGAGAATGATAAACATACAAATAAAAATTGTTCCCAAAATTATAAAACCGCTTCACTCCTGAATTGACAATCAGCCTTGAACTAAAACATCTGAATTACTTATTGTTTCCCTTATTCTTAATATTTGACTGAGTTCTTACATTTTTTGACATATGTTTAATTATTGTGTCCTTTGTTGTTTGTAAAGTCTTGCATAGCTAGACTGCATACTCCTAATGTCTTGTTATAACCTAGTAAAATCAACCATAATATTAAGAATATATCTCACGTGCTTAATGGATTTGGGTTGAATCAAATTATGTCTTCAAATTTGCTGTGATAAATAGTAGTCTCCTTGCTGTTAATTTATTTTAAAAGATATAGCATTATCCTATTAAAATATGTTTTCATATATAATTGTATCCTAGGGATGTTAAAAGTATTTCATACTTTTGAAGGCATAGTTATGTTGCTTATTAAAATGATCTGTATTAAGCAGCAACTTTTTTTCCATGAATTGTAAGATAGCTTAGTTTTTATCATATGAATTTTTTTGAGGAATTTTTTTTAAAAGATTTATTTATTTATTTATTTATTTATTTATACAAGCACTGGGCACAGTCAGAAGCACGGGAGGGTGAGAGAATTCACCAGAGCCAGAGCGGGGAGCAGAGCAGGCAGAAGGACCGAAGTACACTGCTGAGGGGAGCAGCGGGCGGCAGGAGAGGTCTATGCGCCATGTGGGACCCTCGCCGGCGGCTGGGGATTGAACCGGCGCTGCAGAGGCTGCGGGCAGCTTCACAACCCAGTGCTCAACTGCTGCACCACCGGGGAGGCCCTTTTTGAGGATATTTTTATGAAAAAAAAAAAATAGAAACACCTTGGAAGAAAGCCAGTGCACAGTATAAATTACTTATGCTATTTTTTCCAAAAAAAATATTTTATTTATTTATGTATATAAGAGCTGGGGTATAAGCCAGAGGTGTGGGGTGGGGGATGTTTAGAGGCTTCTCTAGAGTTAGAGTGGGCAGCAGAATAGGCAGATTGACTGAAATACACTGCTGAGGGGAGCAGTGGGCCAGAAAGGAGAGATCTGCTGTGCCTTGTGGGTAGCTCCCTAACTAGGGATTGAACTCAAGCTGTAGTGGCTGCAGATAGCTTCATAGGCCCAGACTTAACCCCTTGCACCACCAGGGAGTCCTCCTACTTATATTCTTAATGAATTTCAAAGCAAAACAAAAATGTGTGTATAAGGAAGCATCATTTGGTTTAGTTTTTTTTTTTTTAAGAATTAAAGAAATTATTCTTATTAGAAAGCCATTGCAAATTACTTCATGAACCATCAGTGAAAGTATTCAGAACCATATAAGTTTTTTTGTGTATTTTCTTATTTATTTATTTTTTAAATTTACTTATTTATTCATACAAGAACTGGGGTACAGGCCAGAGGTGTGGGGGTGAGAGGATTCACCAAAGACAGAGTGGGGAATAGAACAGATTGACTGAAATACACTGCTGTGTGGAGCAGTGGGAAAGACAGGAGAGGTCTGCTGTGCCATTTGGGTTAGCTCCCTGGTGGGGGATTGCATTCAGATGTAGTGGCTGGGATAGTTTGATAGTGCTGAGTTTTTAACCCTTGCAACACATGGAGGCCCACTCTGTGTAACTTTTTATAAGATAAAATAAACATGTCTAGAAAAGAAGATGGTGTTTCATCAACAAAAAGAATAATAGAAATCATGTGATCTCAATAAACTGGGAATGGAAGGAACATACCTCAACATCATAAAGGCCATTTGTGACAGAACCATAGCCTATATCATATTCAATGGAGAAAACTGAAAGCTTTTTTCTCTGATTAGGAACAAGCTAAGAATCTCTATTATCACCACTGCTATACAAGATAGAAAAGGAAGTCCTCATCAAAGGAACTAAGCAAGAAAAAGATAAAAGGAATTCAAATCGGAAAATAAGAAGTAAAACTATCATTATTTGCAGTTGATAAAACAATATACATAGAAAACCCTGTAGAGTCTACCAAAAATACCACTAGACGATAAGTAAATACAGAAAAGTTCAGGATACAAAATCAATTTACAAAATCTGTTGCAATTCTATGTGCAAAAAATGCATAGGAGTAAAGAGAAATTAAGAAAACAAACTCATTCACAATTGCAGTAAAAAGAAAAAAATCTTAGACTAAACTAAGCAAAGGATGGGAGGTACATATTCGTGGCGAACTACAAGATACTATTAAAATAAATAGAAGGGGAAACAAAGATAGAAATGTTTTCCATGTTCATGAACTGAAGGAATAAACATTGTTAAATGGATGTCCTAGCTAAAACAATTTACAGATATGACATAATCCCCATCAAAATCCCAATGGCATTTTTCACAGAACTAGAACAAACAATTCTAAAATTTGAATGGAACCACAAAAGGTCCCAAATAGCCTAAAGAAACCTGAGGGAAAAATAAAAAAGAAAATATGGTGGTGTCACTCTCCCTGACTACAAAGCAATAATTATCAAAACATTATAGCATTAGAACAAAAATATACATAGAGACCAATGGAACAGAACTGAGACCCCAGAAATAAATCCACATGTATATGGACAGTTAATTCTGGACAAGGGAGCCAAAAATATACATAGGAGAAAGGAAAGCTTTTTTAACAATTGATATTGGGAACACTATACAGTCATATGTTACAAAAGAAAAGAAAATAGACTACTATCTAAAACCATATACAAAAATTAATTCAGAATGGATTAAAGACCTAAAACCATAAAATACAAAATACATATAAGAAAACATAGGTGATACTTCTGGACATTTCCTCATGCATGTCTTTGGAGACTCAACTACCAATATCAAGGGAAATCAAAGTAAATATTAACAAATGGAACTATAGCAAGTTAAAAAGTTTTTGTACAACAGAAGGAACCACCACAAAAAAAATGGAAAGATAATATATTTTCACATCATATCTGACAAGGGATTATTATCCAAAATATAAGAAGAACAAATACAACTCAACAAAACAACAAGCAACCTAATCAAGAAATCCAAGTATCTGAACAGACACCTCTCTCTCTCTTTTTTTAAAAAGGTTTATTTATTTATTTATACAAGCACTGGATACAGTCAGAAGTGCGGGAGGGTGAAAGAATTCAACAGAGACAGAGGGGAGAGCAGAGCAGGCAGACTGACGAAGTGCATGCTGAGGGGAGCAGCAGGCAGCAGGAGAGGTCTGCGCGACATGCAGGACTCTCGCCCTGCAGCCAGGGATCGAACTGGCGCTGCAGAGGTTGTGCGCAGCTTTGCAGCCCAGCACTCAACCATTGCTCCACCAGGGAGGTCCTTACCAGACACATCTCTAAAGAAGACATACAGATGGCCTATAGGCCCATGGAAAAATGTTCAGTTTCACTTATTAGGGAGATACAGCTCAAGCCACAATAACCTATTACCTCACCTGTGAGAATGGCCTATATAGAAAAGTCTGAAAAAAGGTGTGTTGTTTAGGGTGTGGAGCAAAAGGAGCTCTTATTCACCATTAATGGGTCTGTAAATTGGTATAATCTCTATGGAAAATGATACAGAAATTCCTTATAAAAACTAAAAAGAGAAATATCACGATGCAGCAATATGACTCCACAAAAACTGACACACACTCTGAAAAATAAGATGGTTACCAGAGAGGAATGAGAAATGGAGGTGGAAGGAAAGGAAGATGGGGTTAATATGATAGTGTGAAGGGCACTAGAACTTTGCTGGTTGGTGTGGTGAGGAATAGACATATATATCAAAGTGTAAAAGTGTACTCCTAAATTTATATGTAAAAAGTGTACTCCTAAACTTATAAACCAATGGAAATCAATAAAATTTTGTTATAAAGCATGGTGTTGCAAATGTTTTTGGATGATTTGGGAACATTTAAATAGGACATTAAAAAATGTCCTTAAGTGTTCTATGACAATTTGACTATATCTCAGTTCTTCTGATTCTCCATACCCATCAATACCAAGGCAGAGAAAAATCCTTCTCCAAGGAAGACTCATTCTCTCTGCAGTCTGCCTCTGAATCTCATACAAGATTGTCTCAGCTAACCATTTATCTGAAGGTGGTATGGGAAGTGGTATGAGGAGGGTTTGGAATTTGACACCATAAAACATTAAGATATTAAGCCTGGAAGTGAGTTTGCTTGAAAAGTTTCATTTGAATTGGCACAGCCAACTTTGTTGAAAAAATGACTTCATTTTTCAGCAATTAACTCTCTACATAAGAAATGATTTGCAAAACAGTGAAGGATGAACTGAAAAGAGCATAGAGAAATCTGTTAAGAGAATGTCCAGTTGTACATTCCGTGTAATAGGGTAACAAAGGAAATTTAAAAGCTGAGATACATGATATTCAACTTTGTTTATTCTGCTATGATGTGAAATTCATCTATTGACTCTAATATCTAGTAAAAGTTCCTTGAAGATATAATTTCACATCAGTGAGGAATAGTTTGGGGAAGTGAAGGAATCAGAACACTTTCCAGTGTGGAGTGAAAGAAAAGGACAATTTGTATATGTGACAGCAAGATAAACAGAACTTAGTAAGAGGAAAGCAGTAATTGAAGCCAGTGACGACTGGGAGGGGGTGGTAAATCCCCAAGAATTCCAAGAGAGATTGAGGAACATACATCTTCACATTTGGTTGGAAAAATCCAATAGTTGTATTACAAAGGAAAAAGTGACATAAGTTGGTGTATGATTTAGAGTTAAAGGGCAGAGTTTATTATGTGAGCCTGGGAATTCAATAGTAATCCAACTAATGTTGAGTGAAGTCAGAAAAGCCAGTCCTCTTGCCTTAGACTTTTTCTATAATTTCAAATGAGAGAGTTCTAACATTACAGAGATAAGGGAATTTTTTTCTACAATTGATTCATTCACTCAACAATATTTTATACTATCTAGTAGGTGCCAAGCATTAAGGATGTAGCAATTATCCATACAATCATTCCATTCTTTTAAGTTTTATATCTAGTCTAATCTTAAAACCCCAAAGGTGGTGGGGCATGAGGGGAAAAACAAAACTCTGAATTACGGATAGCCAAGTTCATTGCATTTGAGTGCCCTTCCAGCCACACTGCAGAAGAGAGTAATTAGTTTGCAGTGATATTACAAGAATTTTGCCAAGTCTGGATATATGAGAACTTTAACTTTATGCAGCTTTGACTTAGGTTGGGTTCTTGTTACCAACTGGATGTTAGTTTAAAATCAGGAGTTCTAGAAGTTTAGGGCCAAAATAGAGGCCTATCAACTCTAATATCTTAACAATCTGCAGAGTGGCCAGCTTGAGAGTAATTATCTAGAAAAACTTATTCCATTCTGGCAGGGAAAATGGAAGCATAAGCAGGCAGTGAAAGTTCAGATCAGAATGGATGTCATGAAAATATGGTGTTTTCCTCCAGAAAAATTACTGATTTCATTTATTTGCAAGCTAAATGGTCAGACCATGTGGTTAGAGTTGCTTGACATTTCATTGGGAATCGATTTTCCCTGAATTACTGCTGTATTTTTTAATAGCAACTAAGTGAAACAAAACACAGAAACACAGTGGCAAAATCCAATGAAATATCATAAAGATTGTTTGTGTTTTTATTGCTATTTGGCCACAAATACTCGGTGAGGCTTTTATTAAGGAAATGTTGTAGAAGAGTGCTTTCTTGTGATCCTTCTTGAAAAAGGAGTCAATGATCTAATGAGGTTGGGAAACCATTCCCTTCAAGGAATTTCATGATGGGTTTAGTGTCTATAAACCATTTAACAATGAAGAGAACTTATGTTTCCATATTTAGAGTTTTCTGAAAAATTTTGACCATGAAATCTAACTTCTTTAATTTTGTATTTTAATATTTCCTTATTCTGACTAACATCATCATCCCATGAATATATTTGAAAATGCCAATCCAAAATGGTCTAAGTCTAGTGCTAAAAGGATAATTATGTTAAGGAAAGTATTTACTTGAAGTTCATGAATAGTTCATTGAAATATATTCTGTAGACATTGATAAACGTCAACAATATTTTTGAGGTCCTTGTGATTGTTTTTTACCTATTGAAAGCCAGAATGATTTGAAACTGGTAAGTAGGGTCCTAGACCATACATGGCTGATAGCAATTTGTTGCACAAATTTGCACTTTTAGATAATCGAATTTTTATCACTCATTTCAAGCTGATTACACTCTTTGAAGATGTTCTACTTTTTTCCGACTTTGCATCCCAGGCACACATTAGCTGGGCAATTACTTGTAGATTTTGTTTTCCGTTCTCTAGCTTTTAATGCCATTTGAAGATCCAAAAACTTTCAAGAAGCACCAAAGCAAGAAAGTACTACCCTGCTTGCTAAAAGAAAATAAAACCATTTTCAAGGTATATTTATTCCTCCAATTTCATGGATGCTAAAATCCATGAATGGGCTCCATCTCAGGGCCATCTTGAGTAGAATTCCACTCCTTTTCAGTAATGTTAGAGTTCTCCCCCTGGATGTCTTCTTCCTAGGAGAGCTTTTCTTATTAAAGATGAGCAGCAACATTTCCTAAGATTAACAAAATTATGTAATGACTTGAGTTTTAGACACCTGACAGGATCTGCTAATACAATAAAAACTGCCTCTCTCAAAGAGTAACAGCATCCTATGGGCAAAATAAAACCAGGCTGTGCCTTTTTATTTTTGCTATTAATGAAAATGTTATAATTATAAAGCTAATGAGTAGATTTCTTGCCCTGGATAGAACTGTTATCTTTCCTTATTAAAATATCATTAACATTGAAAAACTATTTATATTTCATTTGTGCAGAGAGACCAGTTGTTCTAGACTAAAGTTCAAATGAATGGCTGCATTGTGAAGGAAATTAATATCAATAATATACTTTGTTATCTTTAAAAGTAATCCAATAAAAGTCAGCTTCAAAGCAAGATCCAAATAGCTTTTAATCCTATTAAAGTCCAAAGTGAACTTACTTAGAAGTATCAGCTATGCAAACTAAATAGAAATTAATTAAATTAATATGCATCAAATTGACATATATTAATCTTATTTTAAGGGCTAAATATTATGATAGATGTTGAGAATATAGAAAACAAAGTCATAGTACCTTTCCTAAAGAGGATGTGGTCAAACAGAGGAGATAGCATAGTCAATAAGTAATTATGCCTAGTCCAATTTCAGAAAAGATGGATGGAATAAAATTTATGAGTAACTCAAGAGAAAGTATTTCTGAATTGAGTTTTTAAAGGTAACATAGTCAGGGATGGTGAGATGAAAGGGAGAGGATAGTTTAAGTAGAGTGTACATTATTTGCAATGGGTTGGGGTTCTGTCAATTAAGATGATTTAAACAAGGCCAGAGTGTAATAGAGTGAGGCTGGAGAAGTAGCAAGAGCTAGATTGCAAGGGATCTTTATGTCATGCTAAATAGTTGAGATTTTATCTTGTAGGTGAGAAGGCTTGTTGGTAAATGTTATTTAGGGATTTCATAGGTCAGGCCCTAACAGGAACATAGTTATGGTTAGAGGGGATAGCATTCAACACATCAGGTGATGGCGGTGGTGGTGATGGTGGTGGTGGTGTTGGTGGTGTGGGTGGGGTGTGTGTTTGTGTGTGTGTGACACCAAAAGAGAGAGAGAGAGAGAGAGAGAGAGAGAGAGAGAGAGAGAGAGAGAGAGAGAGAGAGGAGATTATAGAACTTAGGGTTGCAAGAATTTTGCAGATCTTGGCAGGGGCAGTGGTAGAGAGTGGATATTGGGGTGTGGTGGGCATACTGCAATGCAAGTAGATAATAGGTTGCATTCCTTTTAGTTATTAAGAATAATTTACCATTTGGGAGGGAAAAAAAAAGAATAATTCTCCATTTGGAGTCCAAAGTTTCTTCTGCTTATTCAAAGAATTAGTGGTGATACGCTTGTGGTAAGGCAAGAAGGTAGATGTCTCTGGGTGGTAAAGATATTTCTTTTCCTGTTCATGTAACTGTCCTCCTTGATTGACCTGTTTTAATTCCTCAAATCCTTTAATTCCTCAAATGCTTTATGTCTGTCACATTTTATTTCTTTCCATAATGCAATTTAAAATTTTCCCCAAGTGAAATGTTTAATTGATTATGAAATCAAAACTAAATTTATATTGTGCTAAGCTTTATTATCAAATTTATTAACTTATTAATCAAATGTTTAGACATTTCCTCCAATTCATCCCTCAGAGATATTAGATTCTTTCCTCTTAAAACCCTTTCTCAGTCCTACATATAGAATATATAGGATATATATATAGAATAAAATCATTAGTGACCCTTTAATTAATATATAATACAGTATCATTTCCTACCACGAGGCAGTAATTTATTTAAAGATATCATTAATACTGATACGTTTTCTTAGTATTCTTAGTTTTCTTAGTTTTCCAAGTTTTCCAAGTTTTCTTAGTATTCCAGTCATGACTTGTAAATACACAACAATCTTTAGAGATAAAGAACTCAACTTACTTAAAAAAGTAGAGAACTAAGGTGCAGGACTTGGTGAGAAAGGTTCAGGCGTCAGTCTCCCAACATTTATCAGCGTTATGGCAGATGCTGTTAGTTTGAAGAACTAGGAATTATAAAGTCAATTGTTACACTCTTTCCCCAGGCTGTATAGTGTCTTAGCCCTGCTCCTCTTCATGTACCTGCTTCAGTTTTCCTGTTTGTAAACACTAGTTCCATTTAGGTATGAAATGGAGGTCACAAACTGGACTGGTTTCAGAGTCTTCAGTCAAGATACCAATAAAAAAAAAAATAGCTAATGTGGCTGTGATACAATCTGAAGCCACAGGAAAGTGATAATTGGTTCACTTTGCGTCAACTTTTAATCCATTTCCATCATTTAAGGCCAGGGACTAGATCATGTGAACCAGTACCCACTCAGTGGGGGCGTAGAGTTCAGTGTCTAAGAAGAGAGAATGAGGAAGTTCTCCGAGGAAGGAATGTGGGGACAGGAAGAAGATAATTGGTACGTTTGAATCACCAGCTGAGCCTTATTCCTGAACCTTTTGCTATTCTCCAAACTTTTTTTCTTTTCAAATGATCTAACATATCCCAACTTAACCTGAGTTCTAACTCTCTAATTTAGATACTAATGAGCAGTGAAATGACCAAACCATGGACATGAATAAAGAAAAGGTAGAGAACAAAGGTCTAAGGGGAAACTCATGAGGAAAATAATGAACCCTTAAATAATCCAGCATTACCTGGCATATGTGTGACCTACTCTCTGTAGGGCAAGTAGACTCACTCTTCTCCCCAACTATTGGTGTGGTTACAGGGACCTGAATTTTCTCCTGTCAAAGTAGAACAAGCTGAATTAGCTCTGTGAATCTTTCCTAGAAACTGCTTGGTGCTTAACCTCTTCTCACCCTCTGCTAGCAATTCAGAAGTGGATATTCGTCTTGTTTCTATTTGTGCTGTTTTATTCTTCTCTGTTCACAAACTGCACATTTACTATATTACTTTGCTTCCTTAATAATGAGGATATAAATGTCCCACGAAGGCAATCATGTAAAATATAACGCTCCATGTTTTTGCATGGAGGGAAAGCTTTCTGGACTTTCTTTGGTATTTGTGTAAGGAAGAGGAGCTATAGATTCAAGAGTAAATTCTTTGCTCTGTGGGTGGTGCAAAATTGTAACTGGGGGTGAAATATAATTGTCTTCCTGTTCAAATCACTTCTAATTTTGGGTGAAGTAACAATAGATCTGGTAGTCAGAGACTACCATTTTGATGATGAAGTAGTGACTCAATAATGAAAATAATGCAAACTAGTTTTAAATAGATTTATATAATTCTGCTTGACATATGGTCTCATTTCAAGAGCTATTTCCTAAATGATGCTCCCTACAAGTTTACACTGGTAGAAAAATAAAATAATTTAATTTAAAAAAGACCATTCACTAAATTAAACCAATATTTTTTCAAACACTTGATGTTAGGAGTGCTACTGAGGCATGACTGATGCATTAGAAATACTGGAATGAGGCGATGTTATACATTAAACTAAAGAAGCTCCATAATCTTGAGGGTTTTATAATCTATATGGAAGGTAGGTCACTAACTTTCATTTGCCAATTTATTGACTTCCTCATTTCCGGTTATCTCCTTCCTTCTTGACCTCAACAACATACTTCTATAGTCAGATGTTGGCCTATAAGTTCTCTATTTCATAGCTGCTAATTCAAGAGTACTACTTTCTGACCCAAATCTCGTTTTCTTCAGCTTCCTTATTCAATTATTCTCATGCCTGTCCTTAGACCTTTTTTGCTCCTTCCTTCCATCCCTTCATTCTTCTCCCAGTTCATCAGCTTCCTCCTTTCTCCTCACTCCTACACCCACACCCATTTTAAATTCCAAGAGCTACCACATCAAAGAAATAAAATAAAATAAAAATCTATCACTAATGTCAAAGTCTCCTTCCCCATACCTTTTGACACACCTGTCACACCTGGTCCTGGAAGAACTCAGCTATCTCCTTTATTTGTACCTATGCTCAGCTAACACAAAGGTCAGAGAAAATATAATAAAACAGCCTCCTTTTATAAATTCATGACTTTCAACTTCAGATTGACTCTTAGTATTGTTCAGCAATGCTGGCTCATTTCTCTGGCCAACCCTGCCAACCTCCATATTGATATTTCAAAATTTCTTCACTCTTCTTAAATCTTTAATGTCCACTCCTAATTTCACTTCCTCTATGTCAGTCCCAATTTCACTCCCTCTGTGTCAATACAATATACTGTATTGCTTTTAATTTATGGATGCAAAAAAAAAAAAGAGATAGGAGCAGGCAAAAGAGAACTATTTCTCAAGTCTGTTGTCCTATCCATTGTCCTCTATTACAATCAAAGAGCTTACCCTCCAAGTCCTCCTGGCTAGGACTAAGGTAACTTCACATGACTTCTCAGAAAATATATTCACATTCTTATTTCTTTCTTTTACTTTTTTAAAATCCCCTCTAATGCCCCCCTCTCACTGGATTATTCTCTGTGGCAATTAAGTATGTTCAAATCACCACCTTTAAAACAGCAAACAATAAACAAAACAAACTTTTGCTGAATATCTGAAAGAAATGGTCCATATTCACTTCCCAATACTTAATGACTTTGAATAAATGAAGGAATTACTTGAAAATATTTGAATATTTAACAAAATATTTATTTTTGAGGATGATTATTACTGCATAAAAGCTTTAAAACCTCTGAATATTTATATAGGTCCTACTGTACTAAATGTTGGAGATATTAAATATGTAGCATAATCCTCTCTCTATTTTGATGGGCTTATAGTCTAATAGAGAAGATTGCTAAGTAAACACATAATAAAACATAATTTTACATATACTATAAAAGGCATATGTCTGGGATCATGGAAGCATATCTATGAGCAATTGAAAATTTTATTTGTTTTTAAAGATTTATTTATTTATTTATTTATACAAGCACTGGGTACAGTCAGAAAATGCAGGATGGTGATTGAATTCACCAGAGCCAGAGCAGGGAACAGAACAGGCAGACTGATGAAATACACTGCTGAGGGGAGCAGCGGGTGTGGCAGGAGAGGTCTGTCGCACCATGTGGGACCATCGCCGGTGGTGGGGCATCGAACTGGAGCTGCAGAGGCTGCAGGTAGCTTCACAGCCCAGCGCTCAACCACTGAGCCACCTGGGGAGGCCCAGCAATTGAAAATTTTAAATGGAAACAACATACTTTTCATGGCAGTAGGGTAAAATTAAGACAATTTTTAAAATGTAATATAGGCAAAAGTGCTAAGGAAACTCTAGTATAGTGTGTGTCCTTTCCATAAATTTTATATAAATTTCATTTTGTGCTGTCTTTTAGTTTGGGTCAAAAATTACACAGGGATTTTAATTGCAAGCAAAACTCTACTTTTATTTATTTATTTTTTTATCATTGGGCCGAAGTTCAGCCTAATTTGATGTACTTCTGATGTATTAATCCTTGGTCCTTGTGTAAATATCCTTAGTCATTAGATGTGTAAATATCTGCTCTCTGGGTGGATGCTTCTGAGTGCTTCTAGACTCTTATATGAGTGGCAAAAAAAAAAAAAATGTGTAGGATTTTGTCTTTATGGTTAAGAAGTGTAGCATAGGTAAGAAAGAAGGATTTTGGATGTTAAAAGGTATTCAGATATTAAAAACTCTACTTTTAAATCATCAATTGAGGGCCTTGCCTGGTGGCGCAGCAGTTGAGTGCTGGGCTGTGAAGTTGCCCGCAGCCTCTGCAGCGCCTGTTCAATCCCCGGCTGCTGGGCGAGGGTTCCACATGGCATGCAGACCTCTCCTGCCACCAGCTGCTCCCGTCAGCAGTGTATTTTGTCAGTCTGCCTGTTCTGTTCCTTGCTCTGGTTCTGGTGAATTCTCTCACCCTTCCGTACTTCTGACTGTACCCAGTGCTTGTATAAATAAATAAATCTTTAAAAAAAATCTTCGATTGATCATTACACCATTCTAATATTTTAATGAAGTATTTTTTTTTTTCAAGTTACTGATGTTACTTCCTTTTACAATGAGTTTCTGGTACCACCTCACATTCCATGCATCCCTTCTCAGTTCAGGTTTGTTGAGCATTTTGTAACACGACAAACTTCCCAGAAAAAATGATTAGTAACACAATACTGAAAAATAATTGACTTGAAGTCATTGGGAAATCTACCAGATCACTTAGGATTTATAATATCTGAGACTAAATACATAGTCAAAGTCAAATAAATATTGAATGATCAAAATAAAAATGATAATATCCTGTGGAGTTTACACATATACACTTACAGAGATGTGTTCATGTATTTGTCTATAAATTAATAACACTTAAACCTTAAACTTTCAATAATTGCATTAAGTATAAATGGATTAACTACAATAATGGATAAAATATCGTCAGGATAAATGAAAAGATTAAAAAGTTAATTAGATATTGCTTACAAAACAAGGAGCTGAATTTAAAAGTATGGAGAAGCTAAACTTTATATGTAAAAGATGCAAATTCAGAAAAGGGTATTAATAATTATATAATATCACAAAAAGATTTTATTTGATTTGATTTGAGATTTCATTTATTTATACATAGAAGAACTGGGGTGTCAGCCAGAGCTGTGGGGGGTGAGAGGATTCACCAGAGAGAGTGGGGAGCAGAACTGGTAGACCTACTGAAATACACCGCTAAGGGGAACAGTGGGTGAGACAGGAAAGGTCTGCTGAGCCATTTGGGTCAGTTCCCTAGCCCGCAGGGGATTGAACTCATGCTGGAGTGGCTGGTGATAGCTTGATAGTGCTGAGACTTTAACCCCTGTGCCACCAGGGAGGCCCCCACAAATAGATTTTAAAGTTAAAACACATTCTAGAGATATTTGGAAAATTTATTGTAAAAGAGACTTAATGAATTAAGAAGACATGATTCTATATCTGTGTGTATGTACAAAATATCATCAGCATATTAAGCAATAGCATGTAAGAGAGTTAAATCTTTATATTTGAATATATTTCTCAGTAAGTGATGCAATAAGCAGGAAAACAATAAATGTGTAAAGTATCTGAATATAATGAACAATTATTGTGTATATAAGTAAATGTGTGTATATGCATATGTTATATATCCCACAGGTGCAAAACAGACTTGGAAAATTTATCGAAAGTGGGTACATGCTGCAATATATAACAACCTTTAACAAATCTTTCAGAATAGTAGTGTGGGGGTTTGGTGGTGGGTGCTGTGTAGAAATAGCACCTGCAGGGGAGATCCTATACCTCTAAGTCATAAAAATTGTTGTAAATGCCACCCCAGTGAAATTTTAAAAAAGAATAATGAAATTAAAATTATTAGTTGTCGAATGACATAAATGCTATTGTGTCCATTGAAAAACATAAAAAGAAGAATTGTAAGACTTATTTCACACCATATAGAAAGTCAATTCCAAGATGACTGTAGGTTTAAATGTGTAACATCAAAAACAAACTTTTAAAAATAATTACAACAAAGTATCTTTATGGCCTTGGGTATGAAATGATTTCTTAAATAAAATATACACACACAACACAGAGAAACATTGAGGAAAATAAACATTGAGGAAAATAAAACTATACTACAATTTTAGAAAGCAAAGACATTTTTTCACCAGAAGTCAACTTTCAAGGTCATTACAATGTTATTTTTTTAAAAAGGAGCTCTAATACAGATATATATTTGTGTCCTATAATAGAATGAAAATAAAAAGATGGAAAAAGTAACAAAAAATTGCTCAAGATACTTGAACAGGTACGTAATTACAAAGGAGGTTATCGCAATAGCCAAAATAACATATGAATAGGGAGTAGACTTCTTTAGGTTGAATGTAATGTAATGAAATAAATGAGGTACAAGCACATATTTCCAGAATGACTATAATGACTGATATTACTTGGAACTTGCAAAGTTCCAGAGTAATTGAAACTCTCATGTATTGCTGATGGAAGTGAATATTAAAACAGCCACTTTAGTGAACTCTTTGATAGTAGTATCTGGTAAAACTGAAGCCATACTCTGTAAGTCAGTACTAACGTCTGTGTATGTACTACCAACAATGTGTACATGTGTTCATTCAAAAAATAAAATGTTTACAACATTAATAATAAAAAACCAAAACTGAATTGATCACAATGGTCACCAAAGGTAGAATGGATAGATTATGATATATTAAAATAGTAGAAAATGGTATAGTAATAAATATGAATGAATTATTTCTACATGTAATGCCAAGGACAAACCTCACAAACATAATGTTTAATGAAACAATGCTGATTGAAACATAAACAAACTATGCTATTCCATTTATAGAAATTTCAAATCCAGGTAGTATAAGTCACTTGTTAGTAGTTAGGACACTTGCTATTTTTTAAAAGATTTTATTTATGTATTTATTTATTTTTGTGTAGAAGAACTGGGGTGTAGGCCAGAGGTGCAGGGAGTGAGAGGATTCACCAAAGACAGAGTGGGGAGCAGAACAGGCAGATGTACTAAAACACACTGCAGATGGGAGCAGCAGGACAGACAGGACAGGTCTGCTGCACCGTGTAGGTTAGCTCCCTTGCAGGGGATGGAACTCAGGCTGTCACAGTGGGCCGTTTTGGTGGAGCCACTGAGCCTTAACTCCTAGGCCACCAGGGAGACCCAGGACACTTGTTATTGGTAAGAGGGGTGACATCTGACAAAGATGGACAGACACTAAGTGGTTTCTGAATTGGTAGTAGTGTTCTACTTATTGCTGGGTAGGGCAGGGCATATTCCCCTGGATGCATTCACGGAGTAGCACATTCTGATGTGTATGCTTTTCTATGTAAATGTTATACTGGAAAGTGAATCTTTAGAGTTACTGGGAATTAATGTGAAAAATACTAGAGTATTTAGAGTTACTGGGAATTAATGTGAAAAAAACCTTTTATTGTTCTTAGGGAACATCAAAAAGCAAGGTGGTGTAATTAAAGACCAGGAACTTTGGGATCAGGCAGTTTTTTTTTTTTTTTATTTTATTTTTATATTCCCCATACAATTGCAACCCCCTTATTCCTACCCCAATCCCTCCTTTCCCCATCCCCCACCCCCCATAGAGTGTCTCTGGTTCATAGTTGTTTGTTGATTTTGATTTTTACTTTCTTATAGTTATTCTTTTTCCTGGTCTCTTATTTAAGTTTTCTAGATTCCTGCTATGAGTGAGACCATCTGGTATTTTTCTTTTTCTTTCTGGCTTATTTCGCTGAGCATGATCCCTTCTAGTGCCATCCATGTTGCTGCAAATTGCATGTGTTTATCTTTTTTGAATGCTGAGTAATATTCCATGGTGTATATGTGCCACATCTTCTTGGGATCAGGCAGTTTTAAGTTTGAATCCTAAGTTACTGTTTCCTAACTTGATGGACTTCAATGCATTATTTAGTTTATTTAATTTTCAGTTTCCTTGTAATTGAGTCCCTAAAGAGGGAAGCCATTAAGGAAAACAACGCTTAGAAGAATGAAATTGAGTCCCTAAAAAGGGAAGTAAAAGAAATGCAGGAGATCACAGAATTAATGGAGGAACTAAAGAACTCTGAGAAAAGCAATGAAAGCAGAATAGATGAAATGGAAAAACGAATAAGTACTCTTGAAGACACAGAAATAAAAAGAACCAAAACAGAAAAGGAAAGAGAAGTACAAAGGAAAAAGACCGAAGAAAGACTTCGGGAACTATCTGACTCCGTGAAGAAAGGAAATATAAGAGTTATAGGGATCCCAGAAGGAGAGGAGAGAGATGTAGGAACAGAGAAAATATTCAAGGAAATAATTGAAGAGAACTTCCCAAACGAGAAGAAGGAGCTGAAAATTGATATATAAGAAGCAAGAACACCAAACTTCCATGATGAAAGGAAAAATACAGCAAGACACATAATAGTAAAGCTCCCAAGAATCCAAGACAAGGAAAAAATAGTGAAGCTGACAAGAGGGAAGAAACAGATAAAATTCAAAGGAAAACCAATCAGACTGACATCAGACTTCTCCGAAGAAACACTACGGGCAAGGAGAGAGTGGAGGGACATAGTCAACAGACTCCAAGAAAACAGATGCCAACCAAGAATACTCTATGCTGCAAAGCTCTCCTTCCTCTATGAAGAAAGAATAAGGACCTTCCCAGACAAACAGAAACTCTGGAATTTCATTACGACTAAACCCCCATTCCAAAAAATATTACAAGGAGTCCTAAAGCCAGAGTCTCAGAGGGACGAATAACAATGAAAGAAGGCCAAAAAATAAAAAGTTATTAAAAGAATAAATAAATAAAATCAAAGGAAAGACAAACACAATGGCAAATACAGATGCTAACATATCAATATTAAATCTAAATGTAAATGGACTAACTCTTCAATAAAAAGACACAGAGTCACAGGTTGGATCAAGAAACAAAACCCAACCTTTTGCTGTCTCCAGGAAATACATTTAGCTACAAAAGATAAAAATAGACTCAAAGTTAAAGGATGGAAAACAATCCTACAAGCAAATAGACCAAAAAAGAAAGCAGGAACAGCTATACTTATATCAGATAAAACAGATTTCAAACGCAAAAAGATAAAAAGAGACCCCAATGGTCACTACATTATGATCAAGGGGACAATACTTCAAGAAGAAATAACACTCATTAACATATACTCACCAATCGAAGGAGCACCAAAATATATCAGACAACTGTTGTCATCTCTGAAAACAGACATCAGGGAAAACACATATGTAGTGGGAGACTTCAACACACCACTATCAACAGTGGATAGATCAACAAGACAAAAAATAAGTAAAGAAACTAAAGCTCTAAATAAAGACCTAGAGCATTTGGGCTTAACAGACATCTATAGAACACTAAACTCCAAAAAAACGGAGTACACATTTTTCTCAAGCGCACATGGATCATTCTCCAGGATCGATTACATACTGGAGCACAAGACAAACATCAACAGATACACCAAGATTGAAATCATATCAACCATCTTTTCTGACCATGAAGGCATCAAACTAGAAATAAACCATAAAAAGAAGGCAAGGAACTTTCCTACCTCATGGAGATTAAAAACCACACTACTGGAAGACCACTGGACTAATGAGGAGATCAAAGAAGAAATTAAAAAATTCTTTGAATTGAAGGACAAGGAGGACACCAATATCCTAAATGTATGGGATGCAGCAAAAGCAGTAATAAGAGGAAAATATATAGCAATAGAGGCTCACATCAAGAAACAAGAAAGAACTCAAAGAAACAACCTAATCTCGAAGCTCAAAGATCTAGAAAATAACAACAAAAAAACCCCAAAACCAGAAGAAGAAATAATAAAAACCAAAGCAGAAATAAATCAAATTGAAACTAAAAAAACAATCCAAAAGATCAATGAAGCCAAGAGCTGGTTCTTTGAAAAAATCAATAAAATAGACAAACCCCTAGCCAGGCTCACAAAGGAAAAAAGGGAGAAAGCACAAATAAACAGGATCATAAATGAAAGAGGATAAATCACAATGGACACAGCAGAAATCAAAAGAATAATCAGTAACTACTATGAACAGTTATGTGGAAACAAGTTCAATAATCTAGAGGAGATAAGACAAATTCCTACAACTCTACAATCACCCAAAGCTAGATAAAGAAGAAATAGAATACCTAAACAGACCAGTTACAAGCAGCGAAATTGAAATGGTAATCAAAAACCTCCCCAAAAACAAAAGCCCAGGACCTGATGGATTTACAAAGGAATTCTACCAAACATTCAGAGATGAATTAGTGCCTATCCTTCACAAACTCTTCCAAAAAATTGAGAACAAAGGGACACTACCAAACACGTTCTATGAAGCCAGCATTACACTAATACCAAAACCAAACAAGGACAACACAAAAAAGGAAAACTACAGGCCAATCTCCCTAATGAACACTGATGCAAAAATCCTCAATAAAATTTTAGCTATCAGAATCCAACAATGTATCCATAAGATAATTCACCACGACCAAGTAGGATTCATTCCAGGGACACAAGGATGGTTCAACATCTGAAAATCAATCAACGTTATACACCACATCAACAAAAAGAAATATAAAAACCATATGATTATATCAATAGATGCTGAGAAAGCTTTCGACAAAGTGCAACACCCATTCATGATAAAAGCCCTTGAAATTCTTGGGATATAAGGAACATACCTCAACATCATAAAGGCCATCTATGACAAGCCAACAGCCAGTATCATCCTCAATGTTGAAAAGCTGAAAGCAATTCCATTAAGATCTGGAACAAGACAAGGATGTCCACTCTCACCACTGCTTTTCAATATAATACTGGAAGTCCTAGCCAGAGCAATAAGACAAGAGAAAGACATCCAAGGAATCCACATAGGAAAAGAAGAAGTCAAACTATCACTATTTGCAGATGATATGATAATATACATAGAGAACCCCAAAATCTCCACAGAAAAACTAATTCAACTCATCAATCAATTCAGTAAAGTGGCAGGATACAAAATCAACACACAAAAGTCAGTAGCCTCCCTATACACAAACAATAAATCTGAAGAAGAAATAAAAAAAAATCCCTTTTATTAACAAAACAAAATAAAATCAAATATTTGGGAATAAATCTAACAAAAGAGGTAAAGGACCTATACAAAGAAAACTATAAAACACTGTTAAAAGAAATAGAAGACACAAAGAAATGGAAAGACATTCCCTGCTCATGGATTGGAAGAATAAACATTATTAAAATGGCCATCCTACCAAAAGCAATCTACAGATTCAATGCTATTCCAATCAAAATTTCAATGTCATTCTTCAAAGAAATAGAACAATTATTGATGAAATTCATATGCAATCACCAAAAACCCCGAACAGCCAAAGCTCTCCTGAAAAAAAAAGAAGGGAATGGAGGCATCACACTCCCAGACTTCAAATTGTACTACAAAGGCATAATTATCAAAACTGCATGGTATTGGAACAAAAACAGACATACAGACCAATGGAATCGAAAAGAAAATCCAGAAATAAACCCACAGATTTATGGTCAACTAATCTTTGACAAAGGAGCAAAGACTATGCTTTGGAGCAAAGAAAGTTTGTTCAATCAATGGTGCTAGGAAAACTGGGTCGCTACATGCAAAAGAATGAAGCTTGACCACTACCTCACACCATACACAAAAATCAACTCAAAATAGATTAAAGAACTAGACATAAGACCTGAAACCATAAAATACATAGAAGGAAATATAGGCGAAACACTACGTGATATTCACATCAAAGACATCTTTACAGACACATCCCCCAAAGCAGTGATAGTGAAGGCAAAGATAAACAGCTGGGACTACATCAAATTAAAGAGCTTCTGCAAAACAAAAAGAGACAATAACAAAAACAAAGAGAAACCCCACTGACTGGGAGAACATTTTTGCACACAACACTAATGATAAAGGACTGATCACAAAAATCTGCAAAGAGCTGATGAGACTCAGCAACAACAAAGAAAATAATCCAGTCCAAAAATGGTCAGAAGAGCTAAAAAGAAACTTCTGTGAAGAGGAAATGCAAATGGCCAACAGGCATATGAAAAAATGTTCAACATCACTTGTAATCAGGGAAATGCAAATCAAAACTACCATGAGATACCATCTTACAACAGTGAGAATGGCATATATTAAAAAAACTAGCAACACCAAATGTTGGCGAGGGTGTGGAGAAAAAGGAACTCTCCTGTACTGTTGGTGGGAGTGCAAACTGGTCCAACCACTATGGAGAGCTGTGTGGAGATTTCTGGACCTACTAAACACAGAGCTTCCATATGATCCAGCAATTCCACTCCTAGGGATTTACCCAAAGGACACAGAAACATCAATTCCAAAGAACACCTGCACCCCTATGTTTATAGCAGCACCATTTACAATAGCTAAGCTTTGGAAACAACCCAAATGCCCAAAAATAGATGACTGGATCAAGAAGATGTGGTACATATACACCATGGAATATTACTCAGCATTCAAAAAAGATAAACACATGCAATTTGCAGCAACATGGATGGCGCTGGAAGGGATCATGCTCAGCGAAATAAGCCAGAAAGAAAAAGAAAAATACCGGATGGTCTCACTCATAGCAGGAATCTAGAAAACTTAAATAAGGGACCAGGAATAAGAATAACTGTAAGAAAGAAAATATCAAAATCAACAATTAACTATGAACAAGAGACTCTCTATGGGGGATGGGGGGCAGGGAAAGGAGGTCTTGGTGTAAAAATAAGGGGGTTGTAATTGTATGGGGAATATAAAAATAAAATTTAAATTAAAAAAATAATTTTCAGTTTCTTAAAAAAAATCATTAAGAAATATGTCAGCAGGCCAGAAATCTTTCTTTCTAACTAGCATTTTTTGGTGTTCAGCACTGTTTGAAGAATGAATCCACGATAACTTATCAATAGATGTAACTTTGTTGGTTACTATATATTTGCCTTACTCATATGGATAAACTCAATTTAGAATACTGAAGGTCCTTTTTAAATGCAAGCCATATTTGCTTTGCTTTCCAGTCCTTGCTCTTTCATGGGTAGTTCCTTGGTGGTTCAAAAGATAGCAGCAATAAGCTGTCTAATCATTTTCTTATATGTAAGCCTCAGCATAGCTCATCTGTTCCAAAAGCAAATATCTTCACAGTCTTCCCTGCTTTGCCTTTTAGGTGACTCTGAACATCTGGTTGCCAATTGCTACTGACAATAATTAGCTTTCAATTATCACCAGTTATATTTTCACTTGCTCAATTTGCAAATTTCTGAACTTTTTGGCTTGTCTATGAAGAAGCTCTGGTCTCTTCCGTCTTAGGTATACCTGATGTGAAAGTGGGAAATTGGTTCTCCCAATGGGTAATTCTCCCTTCATCTGCTATTCTGTCTATTTTGATCCATTTGGTGTTAGATGGGTATTTATTCCATGAAGAAATATTTGGAAGAACCCAGGTTCTTAGTCCCAGTGTCTTATGTTCACAGACCTGTTTTGCTTTCCTGGAAGTATTTCTATGACTTTTCTCTTTGCTCAAAAATAGCCAAATAATCCTTTATTTCTGTAAATTAACTTTTTTTAAATTTTTTTAAATTTATTTACTTATTTATTTATACAAGCACTGGGTACAGTCAGAAGCGCGGGAGGGTGAGAGAATTCACCAGAGCCAGAGCAGGGAGCAGAGCAGGCAGAGGGACCGAAGTACACTGCTGAGGGGAGCAGCGGGGGGCAGGAGAGGTCTGCACACCATGTGGGACCCTCCTCCTTTGGCCGGGGAGCAGCCGGGGATCGAACCAGCGCCGCAGAGGCCGCGGGCAGCTTCGCAACCTAGCGTTCAACTGCTGCGCCACCAGGGGAGGCCCTTAACTTTTTTTTAAAAAAAGATTCACTCATTTTTACATAAGAGCTGAGGTATAAGCCAGAGGCTTGGGAGGGTGAGAGGATTCACCAGAGACAGAATGGGGAGCAGACCAGGCAGACCAAGTGAAATACACCGCTGAGGGAGAGACAGGAGAGGTCTGCTGTGCCATGTGGGAATCTCCCTTGCTGGCCGGGAATTGAACCGGTGCCCAAAGGCTGCGTACAGCTTCATAGTGCTGCACTCAACCTGCTGAGCCACAGGAGAGGCCCACATTAACTTTCTTTTTAAATTTATTTTTTAAAATAATCAATTTATTTTAAATGGGGCCTTCTTTAAGAGATAACCAAATGACAGCCAGAAAGTAGAAGAATGTGTGAGCTTCTAAGGATGGGGGTGTCCCAAGTTCAATATTGAATTAAGATTCAATAAACCAGAAATGAGATAAGGCTAAAGGAGATAATGTGATAAAACTTGAATTTTATTAAAATATTGAATTTTATTAAAGGCCTATCAGTTAAACAATAGCATCATCAAGTGTATGACAGGTGGTCTTGAAATAAACATAAATTACTTCTCTAGATATACAAGGCAGTATCACAGTATAGAATAATAATAAGCCATGTACTCAGTGTACAAATGACATTGATTTAAGCATTAAACAATGTGAATATAGCTCTTATATGTAAAGAATTTAAACATAAGACATAACAGAACTGATTTACCTACATCATATAATTTCTTGAATTTCTATTTAAAAATTGTTACTTAACTTACAAAACAGTAACAAACCCATGACATTAAAAAAATAAAAAAAAATGTATAACACCTTTCTGTAACATTTTAAGTATTTATTTTGCACATTTTTCATCTTTGTCCACACATTTTCTGTCACTGTAAACATAGTTTATTATATTTTTAATTTAACAGTGTATATAATATTCATCTATAATTTTATTACATTAAAGAATGCATGTTACCAAAATTATATATTATAATCTGCACTTTGGGGCACACATCCTTCACTTTGGGGCATTTGTTTTACATGTATTCTTTAAATTATTTTAACTCTGCAACAGGCATTCTTTGGTTTTTATGACCTTTAAATATTTGTGGGAAAATATTTGTCAGAAGGTTTGAACCAATTCTTATGTGTCTTGATCTGTTGCCAAATTGCCTTCCCAAATATTATTGATCAACTCCAAATCTGCATTAACACAATGGTAATTTTTATAACTCATTTGCTTCTTTTGTCAGAAAGAATTTATTTTTTCCTTTTTAAAATAATAAAATAATTCATGCTTAATGAAGGAAATCTATACAATTAGTAAATTATATAGAAAAGCAAAAGCAGAATTACCATGAAAATTTATTCAGAAAATCCCTTAATATTTTGGAATATATTGTTTCAGATTTTATAAGTAAATATTTTAAAACTGCATTAAAGTTTTGTATATTAGCACAATGAACAACATCCACTTCATTGTCTAGTTTCCTAAGTTACATTTTGATTATTTTAGGCATAAAAATAATGCCCTGTATTTACTATGAATATATACAATGTAAGTCATATTTCTGTCTTATGAAAGATATTCAAATTCTTGAAAAATGTTAAAATTCATTGTTTTCTTAGCAGTAGGCAGGGTTGAAATATAATGTTATATTTTGACCTTTTAGGCAGGTTTAAAAACACATATCCAAGTTATTTCCTGTTATATTTTATAGAGACACCATGATGCTTTACAAAAATCAAACTTCATTTTCTTAGCCCAGAACATTTGTTCCTTTAACCTTGTTAAAACATTATCAATTTTTATAACAACTAAATGGCAGCATTGATTTGCAACTGAAATGTAAACAAGTTTTATTTCATTTAGCAAAATAATAAAATGTTTAGTAAAATCGTCTATTTAGATATCCTAAACCCAGTATCACGTGTTTCCAGAAAATCATCTATAGAGAACATATTTTAGTTCATTTCACACTATGTTAATTGTGTAACACACTGTAACCATTACTTTTTACTAACTACAATTACTCTTCTAATGAAAACTGATGAATTTAACAAGAAATTATTGGATCTGTTTGATCTAAGCATGAACAAGAGGTTGATGGGAAATGCTTCCTAATGAATATTTTATTTCCTTTACCAATCCTTCCTTCAATTTTATAATTGAATTACATGCCTTAATTTAGTTAAATAAAGAAATAATAACTTAAAACATTTAGTGTACAAAATACCATAATATTTAACATTAGCTGTGAAGAATCATTTCTCTATTTCAGACCAGAGAGATGTTGCCTTCCAGATGGCTTCTACCTTTTGCTCTTTATTCAAGCAGTATATGAAGGCAAATATTTGCGTGCTTTGTCTTTAATTTTTCTTTTATTTCCACACTTCTCTGCCTCTCACTATCTTGGACATACATTGATAGAATGGATATTCAAATCAAAAGCATAATAAGCTCTCACCTCACACATGTGAGAATGGTTATTATCATAAGGACTGGAAACACATGATGAGGGTGTGGAGAAAAAGGAGCCACTCTTTCCCTGTTAGTGGTAATGTAAATTGGTGCAACCCTATGGAAAATGCTATGTAGATTCCTTACAAAAGTGAAAATAGAAATACAATATGATCCTGTAATACCACCCTTACGTACCATTATTGATACTTGTTTTGTGTCACATCATGTGATTTATCCTTCAGAATGCCCTGTGAGTATTTGAAAGGAATGCAATTGTGGAGTTTTGGGTGGAAAGTTTGGTAAAAATCTAGTAAGTCTACCTCCTCTTATTTGTCACTTAACAACATTATTTCTTTGGTGAATTTCTGTTTAGATTATTTGTCCATTGCTGTAAGTTGTGTGTCAAAGTCCCATACCATTATTGTGTTGCTGTTAGTGTCTCCCTTTAGTTCTCTTAATACTTGCTTTATGTATTTTGGAGCTGCTTTATTGAGTGCATGTATACTGCTCAAGGAACTGAATGCACCAGTCCATAATGCTATGTTTTCATGTCATTTTAATCCATTTATCATTACATAATATCCATCCTTGTTTCTTGCTATCATTTTTTGATCAGATATCTTTTTTATCTACTATAAATGTAGCAGTTCCTGTCTCTTTAAATTTTCCTTTAACTTGGAGCACCATTTTGCACCCCTTAACCTTATGTCTGTGTCTTATAAGCTCAAATGAGTCTCTTGTAAGCACCATGAAGTTGGTTTGCTTTTATTTTTTAATACAATTTTATTTTATTTTTTAAAGATTTATTTATACAAGAACTGGGGTATAGTCAGAGGCATGGGATGGTGAGAGAATTCACTGGAGACAGAGCTGGGAGCAGAACAGGCAGACGGACCGAAGACACTGCCGAGGGGAGCAGCTGGTGAGGTAGGAGAGGTCTGCCGTGCCATGTGGGTTTCTCCCTGGCAGGCGGGAATCCAAATCGCACTGCAGAGTCTGCGGACAGATTCACAGCATGGCGCTCAACATGCTGTGCCACCGGGGAGGCCCTGGTTTTGCTTTTAAATCCATATTGTAACTGCCTTTTAATTAGTGATCAGCTTATTCACATTGAGAGTGATTATTGATATATAAGGGGTTGCTATTGCCACTTGAGCTTCAGTTTTCTGGTTCTATTTATACCTTGTTCATTTATTTTTTGTGGATTTTCTTCTCTTCAATTTAGGTAAGCTATTTTCAAGTAAACTCCTTCAGCTTTTCTTTGTTTGAGAAAATCTTTATTTCTCCCTCTTTTTTTTTTTTTTTTTTTTTTAAAGATTTATTTATGCAAGCACTGGGTACAGTCAGGAGCACGGGAGGGTGAGAGAACTCACCAGAGCCAGAGCGGGGAACAGAACAGACAGACTAGCGAAATATACTGCTGAGGGGAGCAGCGGGTGTGGCAGGAGAGGTCTGTGCGTCATGTGGGACCCTTGCCGGCGGCCAGGGCCTGAACCAGTACTGCAGAGGCCTCAGGCAGCCCCTTAGCCCAGTGCTCAACTGCTGCGCCACCAGGGGAGGCCCTATTTCTCCCTCTTATCTGAGAGTCTTGGATATAGTGTTGCTGATTGGCCTTTTACTATGTCATTCCGTTCTCTCCTTTCCAGTAGATTTTTGTGCTCAAAATTTGATGAAAACCCAATGTGAGTGCCTTTATAACTGCTTTCCCTCCTGTCCTACTTGCTCATCCCCCCACCCAATTATCTTTAATATTCTTTCTTTGTCTTGAAATCTCGATATTTTCGCTAATGTATCATGGGTGCAGATATCATAGAATTTTTTTTGAAGATTTATTTATTTATTTATGCAAGAACCAGGGTACAGGCCAGATGCACAGGAGGGTGAGAGGATTCACCAGAGCCAGAGTGGGAAACAGAACAGGCAGATTGATGAAATACACTGCTGAGGGGAGCAGCAGGCATGGCAGGAGAGGTCTGCTGCGCCATGTGGGACCCTCGCCGGCCAGCTGGGATCGAACCGGCGCTGCAGAGGCTGCAGGCAGCTTCACAGTGCTGCACTCAACCGCCTGCGCTACCAGGGGAGGCCCGATCTCATAGAATTTGATAACCAGGTGTTCTGTTCGCTTTATGGATTGGTGTATTGCTCAGTTTCCTATGTTATTTCATTCATTATCTTCTCTTTTCCCTCCCCTGTTCCCCTTCTAAGATACCCATTATTCTTATTTTGTCTTTCCTAATGGAGTGAGATAGTTCTTGAAGTGCTGCTTCATTTTGTTTTATTTTACTTTTGCATTTTATTTCTCTCTGTTCTTATATGTGAGTCCTTTGTGCATTTATGTTTTGCAATCACTGACTTGATCCTCCATAGCTTTCTATAGATCTCGTGCTAGATCTCATTCATTGAGTTCTTTATATCCTGCCTGTTATTTTCTTCTTTAATTCATTGATTTCACTTTCTGTAATTTTGTTTCTAAGCTCATTCATTTTCTGTGTTTTCGTTTTTTTTTAGCTTTTCTGAGTTCTT
Organism: Talpa occidentalis; assembly: GCF_014898055.3. NCBI lineage: Eukaryota > Metazoa > Chordata > Mammalia > Eulipotyphla > Talpidae > Talpa > Talpa occidentalis. Next base: position 89,617,051 of record NW_026555331.1, read on the forward strand.
TCACTTTGTCTCACATTCTTCAATTTTCTTCTATCTTTTGAGTTCCTTTTTCATAGCAATTTTGAACCGTCTGTCTGGTAGTCAGATATAACCTATGTTTATGTGGTTGAATTCTGAAAAGTTGTTCCCTCCTTGTGATGTCATATTTCCTTGTGGTCTTGAGTTGCCATGTGTTGTGTATTTTTTGTATGCCTATTTACTACTTTAAATTTCTCTATTTAAAAAAAAAATACCTATAGCCATAACTTAGAGAGTTAAATTAATTTTACTTTTCCTGCAGATAGTGCTGTGGTTTGATTTGATTTGATTTTTTCGCCTTTGGTAACTTCTGTAGGTCCTGAGACTGTTTCTTCAGTTGTTGAATTAAGAGGGTGTGGGGAAGTGTTGATGTGTGTGTGGAAAAAATAGCGACTGTCATACTATGTCAATATAAATTGGTACAACTTCAATGGAAAGCAATTTGGTGATCTCTAATGAAAATTAGGGAGCAGATAATATGCAATCCAGTAATTCTACCTATAATCACACATTCTAGAGAAACTTAAAACATCTTGGCAAACACCAATACACAAATAGGTCTAATTGAAGGTCCACTCATATTTATCTGAGGTCAGACAAATCAACTCTGACTAGAAGAATTGATAAATATGGTTTCAAGTTATTAAAGTTTGGAGTAATTTGCTTCACATAAAAATGGTTTATATTAATATATGTCTGTTATTAATTCAATTATATTAATGTGGAATAATATAGAATAAATACAAATGCAGTGAAAATTAAAATAGAATCATCTTAACATTATGGTATAATAATATAAAATATTTTTCTCATATGGGGCAAAAATTTGTTTTGTTAATTTCTCTTTGGCTAGAGAAAATTAGAAAAATTAGTAAAAGAATGAAGTATATCGCTCTTCCTTTCCAAAAAGTAGTTTAGTCTTTTGTGTCCTAAATCTGGGCTCTCCTGCCTTACATGATCTGTGGGGAAACTCAGCATTTTGTAGTCACAAAGAGAATTTTTCTTTGTCTTCATCTATTGACAGGATAGTTCTTCAAGTTGAAGTGGTTCAAGTGCCCAGATCTAAAAGGAAAAGAAAATTGTGTCAGTTTAGGTTATCCCAGAAGCAGACACTGAGAAAAGGATTTGTGTGTCAGGTTCATTTGGGAAGTGTAGGAAAAAAACCAAGAGAAATGCAGCAGGGAAGGAAGAAGACAAATAAAATTTCATTAATCAGCCTCTTTCCATAGGGACAACTGGAGATTGTTCTTGTACAGAAACCAAGAAATGGTATAAACACTTGACTCAAAATTTTCTCACCCCCTTCTCTTTTCTCATCTGTTTTGTCATATCTGGGATGTGTAGACTGCTAGTTTTTTGGTGGCAGGAAGGTTTCACCTACTACTCAGGTTAAATACATATAACTACAATTTGAATTTATTGTGAAGGGATCCATGTACTGATAATATAATCATGTATTCAATTGACAATAAAAGAGGAAGGTAAGGAACCTCTTAGAGAGTTTGGAGATTGGCTAGAGTGGGCAGGACCCGGTCAGGAGATTTCCTGTGTCCATCTGTAGAAGACTTCAGGACTATGGGCATTGAGTGATTTCATAAGCATCTCAAATTGTCCCAAGTTTGGTCCCCATATTTGATCACATTTTACAGGTCTATCATGATGATCACCTATTAATTTGTTTTTAGGAGGGTCCTCTCAGCACAGCCAGATACTCATTTGTTCTTGACTTTTACAAGCCAGTTTGTCATTTTCTTCCTAAATAAGTAGGTTTTTAACTGATAACTAAAATTGCTTTATCTTAAGTGCCCCCACCTCTCTGAAAGGGCCATTTCAATGTCATATTACATATACATCAGTCAGGATCATTACAATATCAATATGTAAGAACATTCTCCCCAGAAGGAGAGGGAGCTGGAGTATTTTCACACCAACTCCCATGCATTGAGGCCTGTTCTGGTGAGAGGACTTGTTAATTTTCTGTGATGTCCAGAGAAAGACCTTTTCTAACTCTAAAAAAGAAAAGAAAAGAAATAAATCAAAAACCTATCCACAGGCACAGAGTAGTCAGCTCATCAGTGAACAATGAAAGGTCCACGAGATATAGGTGGGACATAATGGTGTCTGCTCTTGGAAGCTTCCCCATAATTGGGAAAAGAAGGCCAGGTGGTTTGCAAATTTCAGAGGCTAGCTTACTTGACTAGAGATTGGGAAGTAGGGACTAGATTGGCTTACGATGCCAAGTTTATTCTGAATCAAGACCTTGAAGGAGATGTAGACTAATGCTGGCTCAGCTTTGCTGGCTCCAGAGACTACCAGGTCTCCAGGATTTGCATGATGCAAAGCTTAGACCTTGGAAAAGCAAGATATCACAGAAGGATGCATGTGTCTGTTAACCTCCAAACCCGTGTGTATAAAGTTGGACATCCTCTCGTCAAATAGGATATAGTAAGGTTTTGCCTCATTGGTAATTGTGGCTTAGAACCATATATGGTTTTCTGTTTCTAAGTGATATGGAATAAATAAATACCTGCAATGCATAATATTTTATTATTATGCAATATCAATGTAGGCTAGTTTTTGTATTCCATTATAAGGATATATCATAATTTATTTAACCAAATTCCTATTATTGGACTTTAATGTATTATGAATAATTTGAGATGATTATCACTGAGTTTTATCTTTGTGAGGCTGTCTGGGAATTTCTTCAGGAAAAAAATCTCTGAATGTGGAATTCTGGATGAAAAGGTATGCATAGTTTGAGTAGCAGGCCTCAAAATTGTTCTTCAGAATGGACATATTGATTTGTAGGTAATTCAATAATGGATTTGGGTCTTGAATGAACATAGTTACATTTGAAAGTATTTATTTTTTAACTATATGCAGCTATTCCTAGATTCCCTATCTTGATCTGCTCTTATTTCACAAAATAGAAAGTCATGAGTTAGTAGCACAAATGATACCAAGTTATTCTTAATTAGACAAGTTGATATTCTTCCCACTTTTGAGATATTTCTGGAAAGTTAAAAAAATTCTCTTTGATATTTAAATTATTGAAACTCATTTGCTAAATTTGCCTTTTTTCTCTACTATTAAATTTATGTTTGATTTAATGTCATGCAGTTACTAGAATTCTATTATGTGACTCAATGTTCCCAGTTTTGTTCATTATCTTATTTATTTCGTTTGCATGATAGAGAACTGATAAACAAAATTCCATGTACATTGCAAATACCACTTGGTTGATTTATAACACTTGAAGTTCCTAATAAATAAAAGGAAAATAAGAGAGATTGTATCTCTGATGCGATTAGTGTCTCATCAGCAAGTAATATTAAAATTGCCTTTCAGAATATGATCAAGCATTTGTCCAGTTATCTTTAATTCATCTGCTATAAAAATAAGAGTGAAAATTGTAGATGAAATTGCAGTGCATTACAAATCAAAGGAGAGGATAAAATAAAGCAATGAAATAAGACAGCCTTTTTTTTTTTTTTTTTTTTTTTACCTGACCACCTATGGACAACTTAGTATTTTTTTTTTTTAATAATTTTTTTTTTTTAATGGAGGCATGTTATTTATTTATTTATTTGTTTGTTTGTTTATACATGCACTGGGTACAGTCAGAAGCACGGGAGGGTGAGAGAACTCACCAGAGCCAGAGCGGGGAGAAGAGCAGAGGCAGAAGGACCGAAGTACACTGCTGAGGGGAGCAGCGGGCGGCAGGAGAGGTCTGCGCCCCATGTGGGACCCTCCTCCAGTGGCCGGGGAGCAGCCGGGGATCAAACCGGCGCTGCAGAGGCCGCGGGCAGCTTCGCAACCCAGCGCTCAACCGCTGCGCCACCAGGGAGGCCCTTAGTATTTTTTAACATTGTTAGTGAGGGGAAAAAGCTCAAGAGCATAGGATTTAATTTTACTATAAATGACTTTTAAAGATAAATTCCAAAAGATATTTAAAAAAATATTATGAGTAGAATGGAATTTCTCTTATGTTTATTGAGAGGGGATTCTAAGATTTATTTGTGATTCTTAAAAGTTGGTGCTATTGTCCAGAAACTTAGTACGCAAATATTTGAATACTAACACAACATTTATGAACTTAAAATAGTCCAATACTTTTCAAAACTGGTTAATGATCAAAGCACCCTGTTTTTTTTTAAAGATTCATGTATTTATGCGTACAAGAACTGGGGTAAGGCCAGAAGTGTGGAGGGTGAGAGTATTCATCAGAGACAGAGTGGGGAACAGAACAGGCAGACTGACTGAAATACACTGCTGAGGGGAGCAGCAAGTGAGTCCTGAGAGGTCTGCTGCACCATGTAGGTAGCTCCCTGGCTGGGGATCGAACTCATGCTGCAGTGGCTGCGGATAGCTTCATAGGTTGTCTTAACCCCTTGTGCCACCAGGGAAGCCCAAAACCCCCTGGTTTTGATACAAAGAACTTAATAAGACTTGAGGTTCCATCCCACACCTTAATTAGAGTTCCCAGATGGTTATCTGTATGATAGGAAGCACTTCTGGTGGTCAGGCTGATATACAATTGCTGCTATATTTGAAGATAAGATTTTAGAAATGTTATACACTTAGTAAAATATAGTAAATACATTACCCCCTCTTTTATGTCACAATATTGTGCTAGACTTGAAGACTGATTTTTAGAAATACTATAAACATTTTTCCTTTTACTCTTTTAACTGTGTAGCACTGAGAGTTATTCTAGTCTAGTGAATTCCATTTGAAATGATCCTGATACTCTCAACTCATTCAACCTCAGAACTATATCACTCTATAGTGTATCTCATTTAGCTCACCAGAATCCCACCTCTTGGAACTAAAACATGCCTCCTCTTTGTTACATTCACAGAAATTTGGGGAGACACTTCTCTGATGTGCTTCTGTGTTTACATGTAGTGTTATTTATAAATCAACAGTTTACACAAAATGCTGGGAAATAAAATGCACCTGTGATGTGTGGGAGTAGGATGTGAGAGAAGTTCAATTGCTTTTTTATTCATAGATGTTTCTTCATCCAACCTGTTTCGCTGTGGGGAAAATTGGGTTGTAGGCTTGAAGTTTGGGGGTGAAAAAATTCACCAGAGACAGTGGAGAACAGAAACTATGGATTTATTGAGATATCCTACAGTGGAGGAGGGGTGAGAAGCGAGAGGTCTTCTGTCATGGAAGAGGGTCTTCAGCCTCCTTTTATACTCTGCGCATCAGTGATTGGCTGGGGTAGCTGGCTTTGGGCATGTGCTGACTCCTGATCCAGATTATTGTTTTAACAGTCTGGTTTTCATGGCAGCCCCATCCATTCCCCTTATTCATTCAAGCATCCTACATGTTCCTGTTGGACAAGGAGTTGGTGCTTAGTTTTTAATCTTAGTAAATGGTACCCTCACATGTTCTATTGTTCTCTCTCCAGACCAGATTTGCAAAATGAAGCCCCTAGGAAGACCTAGCAGATAGGATATATAAGCAAGTCAGGTGAAGACAATAGCAAAATAGTGTCGTTAGTTGTCTAAGTTGAATTATTTCTATGTCACTTTATTTGTAGTTATCTATCTAGTGGTAATCTTTACTTCTCAGAAAGTAAAGATTTCTTGAAAGCTCTGGTCCTCTTGGTGGAGTTTTATTTTTAAATTTTGATGGCGAGATGAGTACAACCAATATTTCATTTTTCTCTTAACTCTACTTTAAGAAAACCAGCTGTGCAGTTGTCATGATAAATGGCAGATGACACCAGCCTTCAGTATCTGGAGACAACAGGAGTAGTGAGGATGATGATGAATAGAAGAATTCATTTAGTATCTCAGGAGAACAGCCATTTCTTAGCTCAATGTAGCAGTGTAAGAATAAAGACTCAATGTTTCTTATCTGATATCTTTTTTTTCAAAAGGTCTCCATACTTTCAAGAAATGAAATTTAATATAAAATGAAAAACATGTAGTTAGTTTACATGGTTCAGGACAATCAAAACACATTTGTAGGACAATATATTGTCCATCTTGTACTTTCCAGTAACCACCATTCTAGACCTTTAATTATGTCAAACATAAAAATATCTTGAATCCTTGGCATTAATCCATAGTTTTGTCACGCAGAATTTTTCTGTTTAATTAAAATAAGATTTCATTTTGAATTCTGTGTATTCATTCACCCTAATATAGAATCACAGAACGTCAATTGAAATTGTCAGAAAATTTTTATCTTTCATTTTGCAGATGAAGTTGTGAGGCACATGCATTTACTAAGGTCATGAATTTAATAACTGGTAAGAGTCAGGATTTGAACCTAGAATTCCTAAGTATCACTCCAGTATTGGCTCTGCAATTCTGCTGTTGTGTCTTCAATTTGTTAGTTCCTTTATTATAAGGCCTGGGAATTAAGATTCAGTAAACATAATTTCTTTATGGAAACATTTCACTGCTATAGTCATAGGATGGGACACCCCCCTATTTTGGCATTTTAGAGTTTAGCAAAATTAAAAATGATCTCCTAAGTGTATTTTGTCTTATGACATTTCAACTTAAATTAGTAGCTGATGTACACTTGCCAAACTGTTGCCTTGTTGTTGTTACTAAATAGCTAGCTTTCTACTTAACTGATCATATTGACCAAATTTTTAAGCATTGGACATATAAAATCTGAGGAATTGGGAAGGCATACTGTGCTACCTTTATCATTTTAAATTTTTTCTGGAATATTCATGAAGGCTGAGCTTTCCTTGAATCTTGTTTAGTGTCTCCATTTTGTCTTTGTTCAGAACATACATAACTACAGTTAATGCCAGATCATCTTCCGATAAAATTCAGATCTTTAAACTGAACCATATTAAGAAATAGCGGGTGATAATGTAGCTATTTAGTTTTGCTTCAGAATCTACTATTTCTTGGTGCTGATGCAGTCCAAATCCCATTTGCAGTGTTTATTACCTCTCAGAATCTGTGAGCAAGCATCTTTCCTGGTCCTTTTACTTGTCTGTCTTGTCTATTGGCTATCCATTTTCCATTGTTGTCCCAGGTTGGCTGCCAATGGTACATTTCTCAGCCACTTAATAACTTTACTTAGACAGATTTATAAGAATCCAAGTGCTGTCAAGTCCGTGAGATGTATAGATTGAGGCTTTTTCCCTCTCCTCCACCCCTTCCAACTTTACAGTATGTCTGTCTCCTTAATAGCACTTTAGTCTTAATAGAGTGTGTCTCTCAGGATCTGGCATCAGCTGCATTGTTGGAGCATGGCTATGCTCATCTCTTCTGAGCTGGACTGCAGTTAAATAGGAGCAATTTATTTCTGCTGTTGTCAATATCACATTTCATGAACCTGAAACTCATTACATTTTTTTTTTTTCAAATTACCTTGCTTGGCTTTGTAAGGGCATTTTGTATTTGCCACAGATCATTCCTTCAGATTTGGAAAGAACTGAAACTTTTTGTTACATTTCGGATTGGTTTAACAGGGTACCTTTTAGGCTAAGGGTGGGCAGGAGAAGAAAAGCAGAACTTTTGACTCTAGCAACTGCTCTTGTCATGCTCAGTCACAAAACACAGTAGTTGTGGACCTTATAGCCCATGATGCAAAGGGAGGGCATAAAGATCTTTAAGAAACTTATAGCAATTCATCATAAAGGCTGGAGAAATTTTTTCAAAAAGAATTTAAGAAAACGTATCTGAGGAAATGCTATGAGTTTTATCAAGGATTATTTTAATACTGGACACAAAAATAGTTTTTTTAATGCACATTTTGTATTGCAGTTTCACCCTTTACCATTTTTATTTGTATGTCAACTGCAAACACACCTGCTTATGTATAGTTCATGGACTAGGAATTATTTTAAAGTTTTTGAATGCTTGAAAAAAATCTAAAGGTAATCTTTTATACCTTATGAAACTTGCATGGAATATAAATGTCAATATCTATATGTTTTACTTTTTTTACATCCAAAAGGGAAGATTTATTATAAAAATGGAGAGAAGAATTAATGACACTTGCAGAGGCACAAGCAGGCAGAAGCGTTGCTGCTCAGATTCTATAAATTTTTATTGGAGTCAGGCACAATTTGCTTATTTATTAGATATTAGATCAGTGGTTGTTTTTGTGACACACAACATCAGTGTTAAGTAGTTGCAGCAGAGACTGTTTAACCCTTGACTCCTAAAATATTCACACTCTGGTTGTTTACAGCCAGCACTGTTTTAAGGCACAGTGCTAGGCGACCCGGCATACTTTTTTTCTTTTATTCTCCCCATACTGCTGTTGAGAGGAAATTCTGATGAAAGGAGTTACAAAGTCAGGTCTGGCTCCCTGCCCAGATGGAGTTGTGTAAATGAAATGATTTAAGGATACAGCACAATTTCCTCTGCCCACCGATATCTCACTCAGTGTTCAGTGAGAAACAGCTCTTCTATTCTTGTCTGATCTGAGTCATTCCTTGAGTTTGACAACCAAAAGTTGGTGAGAATGGTCATTATTTATAGACGACTAAAGAAAAATATTTTAGAGTGGAAAGTTGTAGACAGACACTCAAGAGACTTGGGAGATCTAATTAGGATGCACCAATGAATGACTCAGCTACATGCATCTGAACAAGGTGTCTTAGTTTTCTGCATTTTATCATCTGGAAGGATGACGAAGACCATACCTTTTAAGATCTGTTTTAATTTGGGACTTCTTATTCTGTGTTAGAGGGAAGGCTAGCAAATTATCTGGGCTTCTCTCATTGCTATAGTTAGTTTACTACATAAATGAATTGGTACGATGAAAAGATAAAGCTGTTTTGTCTCTTACTGCATATTATTTACCACCCTATCGCCAGCGCCTTACACAAGGAGATACTTCATCATCAGCTTTGAATTAATGGATAAATGAATGCATGAACGAAATAACCTAATCATAACATGGTAACCTATCTGGCATCATGACCCTAAAACTTTAGAATTCTCTTTTTAATTGGATTCTATTTTTGTGATTTATCTTCATTTTGTTACCCACACTTGTGAACTGGCAATGAACCCTTTTGCTATCCTCACGATCTTGACTGAGATGCTCAGATGTCCTCATGGAGGATGAACAAAGCTCGCCAAAAACTAAAAAATAAAACAACCCCAGCAAATTCAGCTAATAGACCCTTGGCAGAACACTTCCTCCTTTGTGGGCTGAATCCTGCAAGTGGCAGTTAGAAACCTTCGGAGACTGAGAAGTAATTGTAGGACAGCAAGTCAACAAAGAATACATCTAAATTTTTGGATTAAGCCCAACAACTGGAGGTCTGTTGGCCATAGTCTTTCATACTTCTCCAGTTTGCTTAGAAATTTCATAACTTTCTCCATAACATTTTGTAAGGGCAGGAATGGGCACAGTGCAGGTTTTCTGATCCCATGCAGACCGGGTAAAGGAGGAGTCAGAGTCTTCAGTAGTTTTGCAGGTTTTTTATTGGGGTTCAGCAGGTACGTGGCAGGCAGGGGTGCTGGGGGGCCGGGAGGCTGGCAGTCCTCCCAGCCCCCAGCAAGTCTTCACTCTATCTGGGCTCTCTAGCGTTCGTTCTGCTGCTTTTCGGCTTCTCTTTCGGCTTCTGCTGCTGCTGCTCGCCTCCCCGTGACGCCGCCCTTAAAAGCACAGTCTTAGCTCAGCTGAATCCCATCTACCTATGCCCACACCCTATTCCAGGTGCCCGCCATCAGACATGCATTCAGGATAAGGATCCATCATCTATCCTGATGGTGGAAGGGCAGAAAAGCCTGATATTTTCTTTACCCTACACATTTCTATACCAGTTATCATTGAACAACATTTTCTCTTTCCACATTTAAAGGTTCTGCTTCTTTACCTACTTCAAGTGCCTATAACAAAGGTAGTGTAAAATAGCATGGTGATGACTTAATTTTGACATCACCATGTTGATATTGACATCATCTGACACCACTGTGAGGGATAAATAAGAAAACCTGACCAATGAACATGAGACTATATTAATGGCTAGTATTGAGAACTTTGTTATTCCACAAATACTTTTAGGTAATTTGTAAATTAATACATTTATTTTCAAAATAATCCTGTGATGTATAGATATGCTCACCTTTCTTGTTTTATAGATATTTTACAGATAAGAAAGCTGAGTGTTTTAGTCAGCTTGCCAAAGTGACACAGCCAAGTAAGTGATAGAGCCAGAATTCAATGCCAGGCATTTTAATGTCAAAGCTCACTTGTCACCTAAGTAATTTCTCTATAGACACATTTCTGAACTGCATTTGTCACACAAATGTTATTAATTTATTAAATTCAGTTTCCATAGCTGCATTTTCCCAAAATCTGTTCCCTGGATCAGAAGTTCCATGAAGTAGTAACTCATACATGGAACTCCTTCACTGAATACGTTTGGAAAGTGATGGGTTAAATAAGCAGATCAGTTTCTCTTATATGAGGATACAGCATTTCCCCCTCCTGATCACAGTTTGGGAAATACTGTCATAGAAATGTTAGTCTATAGACCTGTATCATTTAATTTGATAGCCACTAGCTAAAAGTGACTATTAAAATTAAATTAAATATTCAGTAACTCAGTTGCATTAGTTACATGTAAGTATTTAATAACCAAATATGGCTAATGGCTGCTACATTATACAGTGCAATGAAAGAACATTCTCATCCTCACAGATACTCCTTTTAGATAGTACTGCTTTGACTTTTGTGCCTACATTTCTGGCTAGATAGAAAAAATGTTTTGTTAAGTTACTAAACTGCAGAGGCAGATGCTTGTGGCGGTGTATTGAATACAGAAATAAAAACAATGTCCTTTGATTGACTTCATTATTTTTTCTATTGAAAATGAATCTTTTGATTATAATGTAATTGTAGTATTTATGAAATCATTAATTCCCTCCAACTATAGCAAAATTTAAAGGATTTGTTAAGATCTGCAGTACAAGATTTAAGTAAATATAAGTAGCAAAATAAAACAGAGGGATGCATTGAAGAAAGAATGGATTAATAATTAATCTTGAGAGCAAGAATCTGGATACAGGGATTCCCTTTCTGTGTGCTAGATACATAAATCAAATGGAACTGTAAGATGAGACTGGCATATTTGTGTCTCAAACTCGAAAAATATAATTGTGATACCTATCTTGATAAAGTTAATGATACACAATGGACCCACCAATCCAAGTGACATTAATGGGGGTGATAGGTAATCAGGGAGAACCAGGGTTACTTTTAATACATAGCCAGGAATTCAGAAAGCGATGATCATTAGTGATTAGGTAAGATAAATGCATGAAAAGAAAGGGAACATACATAGAACAGGGTTTGATTGGGCAGGGGGTGTGCATTGGGGTTGGGAATAATACAACAACGACTTCTTCCTAAATCAGTATTCTGATGCTGGCTGCTAATTTGTGACATCTGAACACTAACTTCTCTATATTAAAAGGAAATTAATATCCAAATAGTCATTAAAGTAAATAAGGAAAGGAATACTGTTCAAACTTACCGTGAGAAGTGATTTTGCAAAGAAATAAAACACTAATTAAATAAAAAAAAATAAATAAGGATACTACTTTAAGTTAGCAGAAAATGTATGTACTTAGATTACTTTACCTGGATAATTAGGAAGCAAGACTGGAGGTAACTGCTCTTTATTGAAAGAATTACAACTCAGAGATAAAGTAAGTTTCTGAAATTAATTATGTGGATACCTGGAAAAATTTATAAAAATTGGTGGTGTTAAATGTTTTTTGCATTAATAACTTTAAAATGATGTAAAAAATTTCAGCTATATAAGCAAAATTTGATCCACTTGAGAGCAGGAAATATTTTATGCATTTTTTTATTCATGTGAGAGAAAATTTTATTCTTTAGTGTATGCCCTTCTGAAGAAATACATTATTTTCTCCCCTAAAGTAAGTTAAAAGATATTTGACCTGCTGCCTGTGGCCAGGTTGGGGCTTAGTTGTGAGAGGAGGTGTGAAAACTTGGGTTCCACTGGCTAGGAATTAAGGCAGGGAGGGTGCTGGACCCACCCGCTCCTTAACACCACATGGTGAGGCCTGCTCAGCACCCTAAGATGATAAATCATTTTATCAACAATAAAGGGACCTCTTCAAAAACTAGTTCTGGTTGCTTCATACATGTATATTCTAAAGATAGCTATAGGAATGTGAACGTTCTTAACAAAATTCTTATACTGAGCACAATAATGTCAGGTGTAAAATCTAACAGTTTTAACAATTAAATTGTGGATTTAATTTTTAGCATCTATTTGGAATCAAATGCGTGAAATATTTTTGATATATCCCACAAATTCCAATTTTTAAGTGAAGGAGATTGAAATTGGGGTTGGATTTCTTTCTTTCTTTTTTAAAGATTTATTTATTTATGTGTACGAGAGCTGGGGTACAGGCCAGAGGTGCCGGGGGTGAGAGGATTCACCAGAGACAGAGTGGGGCAGAGTCAGGCAGATTGACTGAAATACACTGCTGAGGGGAGTAGCAGGCAAGTCAGGAGAGGACTGCCACACCATATGGGTTACTCCCTGGCCCGCCAGGGATGGAACTTGTGCTGCAGTGGTTGTAGATTGCTTCATAGGTTGTATCTTAACCCCTTGTGCCACCAGGGAGGCCCCCAGGGGTTAGATTTCTTTTTTTTTTCACATTTCATTTGCATTTTTTTCATTTTTTTATTTTAACATTTATCATTTTTTAAATTTTTGCTTCCCCCCACCCCCTCAGATTGAGTCCCCATAGAATTTCCTTCCCCAAGGCACACATGCACCAGCACCACAGTCCACTGTGCTCCTCTCTCCCTCCCTCTGATGCCCCTCCCTCTCCTCCCCTGCAGTATGTTTCTGGTTTATAATTGTATGTTTTTGCTTTGTTGTGTTTTGTACTGTTATTATTATTTTTTTATACTGATGTCTTACTTGGTTCCCCTATATTCCTGTTATAAGTGAAACCATCTGATATTTTCCTTTTTCCTTCTGGCTTATTTCGCTGATCATAATTCCTTCTAGCTCCATCCAAGTTGCTGTGAATGGCATGAGTTTATCTTTTTTGATGGCTGAATAATACTCCATTGTGTATATGTACCACATTTTCTTGATCCAGTCATCTATTTTTGGGCATTTGGGTTGTTTCCTGGTTTTACCTATTGTAAATAGTGCTCAATGTCCCTTATAATCAGGGAAATGCAAATCAAAACCACACTGAGATACCACTTACACCAGTAAGAATGGCACATATCAAAAAAACAAGCAACAACAAATGTTGGTGAGGATGTGGTGAAAAAGGAACTCTCCTACATTGCTGGTGGGAGTGCAAAATGGTCTAGCCATGGTGGAAAGCTGTCTGAAGTTTCCTCAGTCAACTAAAAATGGAGCTAACATACTATCTGACAATTCCATTACTAGGGATCTACCCAAAGGACACAAAAACAGTGATTCAAAAGAGCACCTGTACATCTATGTTTATTGCAGCACTATTTACAATAGGGGTTGGATTTCTTAAGCCAAGAATCCATGAGCCATTTTCATGCAATGATGTGTGTTGTGTAGTTGTGTGCATTTCTTAAACTCCAGAGTCTTCAGGGGGTCTTTTGTAAGCATGGAGATGCAGTATGGGGACTACTCTTATTTATATCAAAGTAAAATATATATATGACCTATAAAGGAAAATACATATTTGCTACAGTTATTAATATTTCTAACCCCCCTTCCCAAATTTGACTTTATATGGGTAAATAATATGCTTCTGCTCGTATTTCTTATCCATCAGTTTTAGATGTTAAATTGACTTCATATTAGAGAAGATAAAGATAACCCTTTTTTCCCCCTCCAGTTGTTTAAATCAATATTCAAAATTCACATTATTATCACTGTGTGAGTATTGTTTCCTGCTCAAATACATAGTATAGATTGCTGCATTTCTGGTTTTTGTTTAGTTTTTTTTTTTTTTTTGCTAATAAATAATTGTCCTTTTTTGCTTAAGTTTCTGTTATCATTTATTTAACCAAATTTTCCATCAAAATTATAAAATATGCAAATTCAAATATATTAATCTTCTCCCTCTTTTAAGTCCTTGCTCTGGAATTCCTCACTTTCTGCTTCAGTCTAGACTGGTTTTTCTCCATTTCTCTGGAAAAGCTATCATTTAGGAATTTCTCTACCCTGTTGTTCTAGCTGGGGCTCCTGCGTTTTATGTCTGTATTCACTGTTTTCCTCTTGGCTGCTATGTATGCTCACTGAGTATCAGCTACATATATTTCTGTCGTTTTCAGGGAATAAGGGTTTTTGTGTATCTAAGAGATCTTTATTACCCACTTAACAATTTTGACTGAGTGAACAATTCTAAATCAGCTATGATTTAATGGGTTGCTATTGAGAAAACAATACTATTTTACTTAAATCTGGCATATCATTTTCTTTCTTTGAAATCCTTTACACTTTTCTCTTTATCATACGTCTTCTGAAATTTTACAGTGATGGGGCCTGGAGTACCTTATTTTCATTTATTGTGCTAAATGCTAGCTAAGAATTCTTGAAAAATTTCCTTCACTTCTGGAAACTATTATTATTAAAAAAAAATTCTTAGTGATTTTCATCTGTTCTCCTGTTACTTTTCAATTTTCTGGAAGATTTTATCCATTTTATTTGCAGCAATTTTAATATTTTATATTTAAAATTTGTGAATACTACCAAAGAATTTTCCTTTTCTTTTTTCAGTCATATTCATTCATTCATTTATTTATTTTTAGTTGTATCAATTTATTGCGGTTACACTGGTTAACAACCCTGTATATCATTTAGGGGGGCAGGTTCACATCTCTTTGGATGTGTGTTACTACACCACCCCTACCATCAAGGCACTCACAGTCTTCCAGCAGAGTATACCTGGCACCCTCCAAACTGTGCTTTGCACTCCCTCGCTCCCCTTCTATAGCTTCAGTTCTGATACAACATGGATGGAACAAGAGGGCATTATACACAGAGAAATAAGTCTGAAGGAGAAAGCCATCATCAAATGATTTCACATGTGAAAAAACAAAGTAAAGGCTTTGGCTTAGATAACACTAAGCCAAAAGAGTTATTCAAAGTGATTGTACAAGTTCCCATTCGCATCAGCAGTGTATGAGTGTTTCAAGCACTCCACATCATTTCAAACAGGAAGTACTGGCAATTTTTTTAAATTGTGCTATCTTACAGTGTTCTGAAATTTTCATATCTCATTAAATACATCTTATTTTTACATTTGATTAACAAAATTGAGAACTTATACATATATTGATTGAACATTTGGATATCTTCTCTCTTGAAATAGTTACTAAATTTTTAACTCTTTCCAATTCTACTGCATTGCCTATTTTTATTGACAGTTAACACTTTGTATATTCTCAGTCTTTCACCCATTATATATGTTGTAATTATCTGCTCTCATTTTGATTTGCTTTTATTCTTAGTGAAGTATTTGTTTGACTAAATTATTTTAAGGCAGTTCAAATTATCATCTTTTTCTATAAATTTCAGGGCTACTTTGTATCTTTAAAAAAATTTTAACTACCCCAAATTCATGAAGACATTTCTTCTGTCATCTTCAAGGTTTCTTGTTTTATATTTCCTATATTGAGTAATAACAGTTCACCTGGAATTGACTTTTGTATAAGGTGTGAGTTAGCAGCCAAGTTTCATTTTCCTTATTTCATAAATAATTGTTGAATGACTAACCTACCTCATTTATTATAAAAATATCCATTCTGCACTGCAGTACAGTACCGGTTTTATAATCAATTATATGTGGGACTTTTCTAGACTCTCTTAATTCCTTTCTTCTTTCCTTACATAATTACATAATTACTTACATTAATTACAGTAGGAAATTTTGTCTACCTAAATTTTAAAACTTTTTTTTTTCTAAAATCCTGGGAATATGATTGTGATTATTTTGACTGCATACATTAATTTGAGGAGAATTAAAATATATAATTGCCCAATCCATAAATATCTATATTCTCCCATTAATTGAGAATTTCTTTTCCTAATGTTTTACAGTTTTACTCTGTTGAGATCTTGCCCATCATTTATGAGACTCTTTGCTTTGTTTTTAATGGTATGTTTATTAAAATTTCACTTTCTCAATGTTTCTTGCCAGTATTCAGAGATAGAATTGACTTTCAAATGTTGAGGTTCATCTTCTGCACTGTTGGTAGGAGTGCAAACTGGTCCAACCACTATGGAGAGCTGTGTGGAGATTTCTGGACCTACTAAACATAGAGCTTCCATATGATCCAGCAATTCCACTCCTAGGTATTTACCCAAAGGACACAGAAACATCAATTCCAAAGAACACCTGCACCCCTATGTTTATAGCAGCACTATTTACAATAGCTAAGCTTTGGAAACAACCCAAATGCCCAAGAATAGATGACTGGATCAAGAAGATGTGGTACATATACAACATGGAATATTACTCAACATTCAAAAAAGATAAACACATGCAATTTGCAGCAACATGGATGACGCTGGAAGGGATCATGCTCAGCGAAATAAGCCAAAAAGAAAAAGAAAAATACCGGATGGTCTCACTCATAGCAGGAATCTAGAAAACTTAAATAAGGGACCAGGAAAATGAATAACTATAAGAAAGTGAAAATCAGAATCAACAAAAAACTATGAAACAGAGACACTTTTGGGGGGGTGGGGGGCGGGAGGGGAGGGATTGGGATCAGAATGGGGGGGTTGCAATTGTATGGGGAATATAAAAATAAAATTTATTATTTAAAAAAAATATCTTGAGGAAAAATGAAAATGAGGACACAAGCTTCCAGTATCCCTGGGATGCAGAAAAAAAAAAAAAGTTGAGGTTCAATCAATGGTCTTTTGAAATTTACTTATTAAGGGTAGTAATTATCTAGAATTTGGAGGGGGTTGAAATATATTTTGTATTATTTGTGGATAGTAACTATTTTATTTCTTTCTTTACAATTCTTCAAAATTGTGCTTCTTAATTTTTGTCTTAATACACCATTTAGAACTTCCTGTGTAATAAAGAATAGAGCTAGTGATAGTGTGTATATTGTCTCATTTCTGATTTCAAAGAGGAAGTGTTTTATAATTCTCTAATAAGTGATGTTTACTGTAGGCTTAAATTTGGAATTAACACTATGGGATCTTTAGGTTACTATTTTTTTTTAATCACTGAATTACAACTGATGATTTACCTAGGATATTCTTCAAATAAGTGAATTGACCTGCTAGTTATTATGAGTAAGGCAGACATGATGATATCATGCAATAGAATGTCAATTTCATGTATTAAAGTCTAGTATAAAAGATCTTTTTACTTAGATATAACAAAATTACAACACTTATCTCCATCCTGAATTGTATACAATTGTTATCTTGCTTTGTAATTCAATATATAATTTAGACACAATAATACGTTATTGTTACTAAATACATAGTCAAGGCATTTTGATTTACCCATAGATTTTATCTTTGTTTTGTTTTTTATATTAGCATTTTGGGACTTATTTTACTTATTCATAAAAATATACTTAAACATTTTTACAATGATAATGATTATTTCAGTTTTTGCCTATATGAAAATAGTTTTATTTGTCTTCATTTTAAAAAGCTTATTATGGCCAACTATAGAGTTCTCATTAGGTTTTGCTCATTTGTTTTATATTTTTTGATTCCCAATACATTTTAATATCATTATGTTGTCATCTGAGTTCTATTGTTTCTATGTTGTCATCTTAGTTCTATTGTCTCTACTAAGAAATTGTCTTTACTGTATTTTTTTTTCCTTTGAAGACTTGCTTTCTTTTTCTCTGGTTCTCTTCATAGATTTTTTTTTCCCATATCTTTTGCTTCAGCAGTTTTACTGTGGCATGTTTAGATGTTTTAACTTTGTTTTAAAAAGCTAATTTGAACTTAAAACTTTTTTATTATTTAAATGTTTTGTTTTGCTCATATAAACATCATAGAAATTCTTGAATCTAATTGTTTTATATTAATATAAGCATTGGGGTAGTCTCTGCATTTGTCTCTTTAAATATTGCTTCTGTTTTTCTCTCTTTTCTTTCTGGTATTTCAGTCACACAGATGTTAGAACATTTTACTGAAGCCTATGTATCTTTTAAGGATTTTTATTTCTTTCTTTTCCATTCTTTTGTTAATCTGGGATAGATTTTTTTTTTCCAGAACTACTTTCCAACCTTCAAATTCTCTCCAAAGTTGTCATCAGTCTGATTTCTGATATGGTTTTTAATTCTAGAATTTCCATTTAATTCTTCTTTTTTTTTGAGATTTATTTATTCATACTTACAAGAACTGGGATACAGGTCAGACATGCGGGAGAATGAGAGGATTCATCAGAGACAGAGTGGGGAACAGAACAGGCAGATCGACTAAAGTACACTGCTGAGGGGAGCAGCGGTCAAGACAGGAGAGGTCTGCAGCGCCATGTGGGATTCTCGCCAGCTGGCTGGAATTGAACTGCATTGCAGAGGCTGCCTATAGCTTCACAGCGCTGCGCTTAACAGCCTACATCACCAGGGGAGGCCCTCCATTTGATTCTTTTACCTTTTATAATTTTCTCAAAATTATTTGTATTTTCTCCTAATTCTTTGAATATATGAATCATAGATTTATTTGAAATATGTATCATAAAAGTTTATTATTCCTTTGGTTTTCAGTCGATTATGATTATGCTATGTGCCTAATTATGTTTATATATGCATAGGCATATGTTACATCCCTATGAAAAGTCATAGAGCTATTTTGAAGATCTTCATAAGATTGTCTCATTTTGAGAGCATTTTCTTTTGTTTCTGGAAGACAGCCAGCCATGGACCATGTAATCACAGATTACATCAGTGCAATCATGGGTTGAGATCATTGGAAACTGGAGCTGAGTGTCTCATAGTGCCCCGAAAATTTTTGGTTCCCATTAATTTCACCCATCGTGGCCACAATTCAAAGTGTCGTCTACATATTAGTTCCTTCCTCTTTTGGCAGATGCTTACTCTCATTTTCCTTCCTATTCTTGTCAGTCTTTGACAACAGAGAATTCTCAGCATCTCATTTGCTGTTTTGACTTGGCAAATTCCTGAAAGTGAAAGAATTTCCAGGCTCAAAAATAAGGTTTCCCTTTCTCTCTTGCTTCTTTGTTGGGAATACAAATTTGTGCTATGTTGGAAGTCTTCTGATGAGTGAAATTAGAGTGAAATATAGAGTGAAAGTAAAAAAAAAAGTCCTTTTTTAAGTGTTCTAGTGAGGTAACTTGTCCAAAACAATCTAGTCTGCCTTGTCAAAAGTGGAGATCTCTTAACTATGTGTGTTTTGTATACTTAATATATTCCTTATACTTCCCCATTTTTTTTAGATTTTTTTAATTTTTAAGTTCAATTGCCTTTTTTTTTTCATTTAATATCTTCTCTACATTTGAAAATACATAAATTGCTTTTTTAATTCATTTTAGAGTTTTCTTCTCTCTTTGCATTGGTTCTGTTTCATGCTCATTTTGAGTACCCATATTTTTTCCCTTTTGATCTCTGTCTTTCATCCTTTTAAAAAAATGTATAGTGATTTATGATGATAACCCATACTGAAAAGTGATATACCATATTCTATTAATAACCCTTACTTACGGGATTGTGGTTTTAGAACAGCTTGCTTTATTAAAGCACTATCAGCTGTTCTATTGGAGGACTTCCGTGACCAGTGTATATAATGCTTTCCTTTGGGGTCTGGAGAAAATCCTCAGATATACAACCTTTTGTGAATCTGATGGGTTGTTCATATTTATGGAACCATGCATTGCCAATGTATCTTAGATTTTATCACTCAACTTACTGATTTTCACTTTATCTCCCCTTTTAATAAAATAGTTATTCCCTACACTACCCTATCTTCAGGTAGTCCTGGTATTCCCAGATCTTTAAATTCTCTAAGTTTCTCAAAAAAAGCCTCTATTTTACTGATGGTAAAGAGAGATATTAGCATGGCTTCTAACTAAGTGAGGAGGTGACAGGGGCCCATTAGGTCCTTATAAAAATTTTCAACCAGTCCTCTCATTTTCAATTATATGCTACACCAATCCACTGGGTTTTTAGTGTTCCAAACATGAATTAGCTGCTTTGTTCAGTGGTAGTATGGGGAAGACAGAGACAAATTACTGTGTTTAGTGCAACACATTTCTAGCCCAGTGCCTGCAATGGGCAGCAGGGTGATTTTGTTGATTAAATGACTCCTTGGAAAATTTGAAGGTATTTTTTCAAATTGTTTTTAAATATTTTAAATCAGAATAATTTTAAGAATTAAAAGTATGTATTTGAATAATATACATACTTGTATATCATTCTATAACAAATACTCTCAGGTTAATTTTTGGAGCTTTTTAAGTTAAAATTATTACACTGGATATTATATTACTTTTTGCTCCAGGCTAGCTCCAGATTCCTCTGTCTAAAACACTACCTAACCAGGGCCTCCCCTGTGGCGCAACGGTTGAGCGTTGGGTTACGAAGCTGCCCGCAGCCTCTGCAGCGCCAGTTCGATCCCCGGCTGCTCCCCGGCCACCGGAGGAAGGTCCCACATGGCGCGCAGACCTCTCCTGCCACCCGCTGCTCCCCTCAGCAGTGTACTTCGGTCCTTCTGCCTGCTCTGCTCCCTGCTCTGGCTCTGGTGAATTCTCTCACCCTCCCACTGCTTCTGACTATACCCAGTGCTTGTATAAATAAATCAATAAATCTTTAAAAAATAATAATAAAATAAAAAAAGCCATATGAGAAATAACATGTTTCAAAAAAATAAATAAATAAATAAAACACTACCTAACCAGTAATTTCCAAGCTGGACTTTGGGGAGGCATTGCACTGAGAAAGAAAGAACAGGGGCTCAGAAATCAGGTTGACTTGTATTCAAACTCTGCATCTCTCACTAGTTTTATGATCTTAGCCATTGTAGTTTAGCATTGAAATGGAATAATGATAACTATTTCAGAACAAGAAATAAAGTTTGAAAAATCAACCTAATACTTAAAGTTAGCAGCTATGATATTAATCCTGCTTTTCACTTTACTTCCCCTTTTGCCTCTTTGTTTACTGTTAATTTACTCTTTTGCTTTACAGGATCCTAAAATTTCATCAGTATTTCTTCACCTGTGGGTTGTTTTTCCTCTCACTTCATGTAAATGTGCCTGGTGAAATTCTGCTATTCTTTAAGGTCTCAACATAGATACCAATTTTCTCTGAGAGCCTTCCCTAAACTTCCCCATTAGGTTCAATGCCCCTTTTCTGCATGTTTTCACAGAAACTAATCAAGTACTTACTACACTGCAATAAAAAATTCTCAGTTTACCCACATACCTTTCTTACTACACTGTAAGGGGATAGAGACTGTATCCTTTTTATTGTTTATTATTTATCCCCTGTCTGCTGTAAAGAAGGTATTCTATGAAACTTATTGAGAAAACAACTGAATATTCATCCATAAACAGTACACAGCAGATAAATAGGATTTTATGCTTAATGGACATAGCATTCCAGAGATAGGAGAAAACATTACATAAGTAATTACATAAAGGCTCATTGAATTACAATTATTATTGGTGATACAAAGAAAATTAATATGAATAGAAACTTGTAAGGGGATCTTGGCCAAATTGTGATGGGAGAATTGCCATTTGTAAGGGTTAATCTTAACTTGTCATTGCGGTCATTGTACCCAAATATTTGATCAAATACTAATATAGATGTTGCTTTGAAAGTATTCTTTAGATGAGCATGACATTTAAATAAATAAACTCCACGAAGGAGGAGGTCTCATCCAACAAGTTGAAGGTTGCAAGAGAAAAAGACTGGACCTTAAAAAAGTGAATTTTGTCTCCAGATTGTCTTTGAATTCAGAACCACAATATCATCTTTTCCATGGTGCCAACCGCTGGCTTGCCTTGCAGATTTTGAACCTGACAGCCCCCAACTATTGTGGGGGACAATTCTTTATACTAAAACTTTCCTCTGTTTAGATATCTTTTTGGTTCTCTTTCTCTGGACAACACTGAGAAAGTGATATTTGGTTTGAGCTTTGAAAGAGGAGTTAACATGTATGTGAGAAAGGAGTAGGAACAACATGCCAGCAGGAAAAATAAACACACCCAAGAGCCTACAGGTGGGAACACATTGCCTCTTCAGAAATGAATGCAAAAAAGAGAAATGAATGCAAAGAGAACTAATAGGAGTGTCTCATCAGGTGTGTTAAGGAAGGCAGGCAAGTCAGACTGAATACAACATGGCCGCTTTATTTGAAGAAAATTCACAGAAGACCATGATTATTTACACTTGACTATAATCATTATACTACTTTACAAAATCACATCTATATAGCATAGTGATTAGCCGTAATTTAAATTGTACCCTTTTCTTCTCTCCATTAATGCTGTTTACTACCCAAGCTCAGGCACATTCAGGG
Organism: Talpa occidentalis; assembly: GCF_014898055.3. Taxonomy (NCBI): domain Eukaryota; kingdom Metazoa; phylum Chordata; class Mammalia; order Eulipotyphla; family Talpidae; genus Talpa; species Talpa occidentalis. The sequence continues at coordinate 89,639,531 of NW_026555331.1, forward strand.
AAAAGTAATGGGAACAAATCTCATGTGCTTCAAATAAATGTTTGAAAATGTGAGAAAAGATCAAATATCTGCTACATTGAATCAAAACATCAGTAAAACATTAGCAGAGCTTGAGTGAACCTGACTAAAGTTCACAAAACAATTCACTGGAGATAATGAGAAGGAAGTTCAAGTGTGAGGCAGGCAGAACAAAATTCAGATTATTTAATATTCCTTAGTTATTGTACTTAAAAAATGCAATTTGGCCTTCTGCTAAAATGTCAGTGCACATTTTTGTAAATTTCACTGCACATCTATTCATTGCATAGCTTCTTTAAGACCTTTTAATGCTTTTGTGCACGTTCCCAGGGTTGTCAAATATTTCCGAGACTGTACATTAGAAGTGCTAAAAATTGAGGAAACAGTGAAAGCTTAAAAGAAAAATATAAACAGCAGTGAATTTGAAATGATTTCATTATAGATACTTTATAATCAAATTTTAAAAATATGTATAGATTTTAAAGGAAGAGATATGATAAGACATGAAATGTCAGAGTTTTCCTCTTCCTTAGGTCAGTGTTTCATAATTAAAAAGTTGGTGGAGGGCCTCCCTGGTGGTGCAGCGGTTGAGCACTGGGTTGCGAAGCTGCCCGCAGCCTCTGCAGCGCCAGTTCAATCCCCAGATGCGGGGCGAGGGTCACACATGGTGTGCAGACCTCTCCTGCCGCCCGCTTCTCCCCTTACTCTGCCTGTTCTACTCTCCGCTCTGGCTCTGGTGAATTCTCTCACCTTCCCGTGCTTCTAACTGTACCCAGTGCTTGTGTAAATAAATAATTAAATCTTTAAAAAAAAAAAAAGTTGGTTGATAGGTGTAACATAACAACACATGAAATGTGAGACCTGTATGTCTGAAAAACAAGCTACCTTGTATACCAGTGTTACTTAAATTAAAAAAAAAATACATACAAAAATTAAAATGAAATTCCTTTTAATATTTTCATGTTTTAAAAGTTGCTGCCATGGTGGGAGAATAAAGATAGTCTCTTTAAGATATAAGCTGTATGTGTGATAACTGTAACTGTTTTCTAAGAGGTTAGTGAATAGCATATAGGAAGTACATTAATTTATGCATAGTTTGGAAGGATCTGAACAGGTTGAAGTAAAAGTAATGAGCACAGAGTGGTGATGACCAGAAATTGCCATTAATCAAGGAGTGAATGTCTAGTGAGCAGGTCTAACTGACCAAATCTGGTGGTAAATCAACTGAGTGCAATAAATGGTGTGTCAATTTTCAGTCCATTGTACATTGAGTCATGAGGTTAATTTAAAGATACTCATTCTTTTCCAAATTTGTTGACATTTAATTGGCAGATGACTTGATAGAGATGATTACCATAATAACGTTAGCTACAACATGGATTATCTCATAGTAATGTGTGTGTGTGTTGAAAATACTTAAAATCTACTTCTTTTTCAGTATATGTGCTGCCAAGTGAGCACAAAATCTACTTTTTTTTTAGTATTTTTAAGGCAACAATAAAATATTACAAAGTATAGCCACTATTATGTATACTAGCTTGCCCAAACATACTAATATTCTACTTGAAAGTTTGTATCCCTTGACTGTTATTTCCCCATTTTCCTTACCCTGGACTGGAAATCACCAGTCTATGAGTTTGGCTTTTATAGATTATACATATAAATTAAATCATTAAATTATTCAGTATTTGTCTTTCTCTCTCTGACATATTTCACTTACTGTTATGCCCGCAAATTTACATGTGTTGTTACAAATGAAGAATTTCCTTTTAAATATTGATCAATAGTCATTATATATATTCTTTTGCATGTTGTGGATATCTAATTTTCCCAACACCATTTATTGAAGAGACATTCCTGTGTTAGTGCCCGTTTCAAATATTAGATTATAATCTCTATCATAAAATTATATTATGAAATTATGATAGAGATTATACTACTTTGGGTACTATAAATAGCTTAATAATATTAATATTTCAGATCCACAAACTTGGTATATTTTCCTACTTATTTGTGTCTTCTTTGGTTTCCTCTATCATTGTTTCAGTGTACTAGTCTTTCACCTCCTCTGCTAATTGTTTTCCTAAGTATTTTATGGTTTTGATGTTATTGTAAATAGAACAGTTTTCTTTATTTTGTTTTCAGATAGTTGACTGTTAATATATAGAATGTAACTGATTTCTGTATGTTGATCTTGTTTCCTGAAACTACTGGATTTGGTCATTACTTCTAGCTATTTTTGGTCGTTGTTAGGATTTTCTGTATATAAGATCATGTCAGTAGCAAACAACAATACTTTTGTTTCTTCCTTTTTTATTTGAATACCTTTCATTTACTTTTCTTAATAATTCTGGTTAGGATTTTCTTAATTACTGCAGAACTATGCTGAATACAGTGACACAGTTCGTCTTGTTCTTGTTTAGTGTTTGTCTTAACTTTGAACAACAGACCACCTTCTGTCAGGAGAATGTAAAACTTCTTCAGATTTTATCTGTTCTATTCCTTACATCATCAATACCATAGTAACCATATATTTACTTTCAACTAAAATCAAGATTCATAAAAAAAAGAAAAAAAAATCAAGATTCGTAGCCTCTAGCCTGGTCATCCTATTATTTCACACTGTGTCTCCTATCTTTGAGGTGAGAACAAGGGACTAAGAGGCAATTTGAATAGGACTCATCAATATAAATCATTACCTCTTTTATTTACCTCCTTTTGCCAGCAGCTTGGGGAATTAGTGACATGAGCTTTAGTATTGGACTTTCTTGCTAGATGTGTTTGCCTTGCAACTGTATGAAAGTACTGAACATTTGTTTTCTTACTAAAATTCCTTTATTGAAAAATGAATAAATTGCAACTACTGATTAATTACATGAATGAAAGAAACAATTACGAAGAAACAATTTGGTTTTAAAAATTTAAGCTATTGGAGTAGGAGAAATTTTGGTTAAATCTCATGAAATAATGTTCAGATGCAATATCCAGGCAGAACAGGGCTAATTTTTCCCTCCCTGGTGGCACAAGGGATTAAGCACCCCACTATTAAGCAATCTGCAGCCTCTGCAGCATGAGTTTGATCCCTGGCCAGCCAGGGAGAAACCCACATGGCACAGCATACATGTCTCACCTGCTGCTTCCCTCAGCAGTGTATTTCAGTCAGTCTGCCTGTTCTGTTCCCCACTCTGTCTCTGATGGATCCTCTCACCTGCCACGTCTCTGGCCTGTACCCCAGCTCTTGTATGCATAAATAAATAAATCTTTAAAAAAAAAAGAACAGGGCAAATTTTTGTTTTTCTTGTGCAGTCAGTCATTGGTATTGTAAACAAGATGTTAAACTTACAGATCAGTGAATGAGAATTTAAAAATTATAGTAGTTCTTTGCCACATGAGGAAAGTTTTTAGAAATTTTTTTTGTTGTTTAAAAATCATGGTTACCTGAAAATGACAAAAATGAAAGAACTATCTATCCCTTAGTTTCAAGCAGTATTATCTCAGCAACAATAGTTCAATGACTTTGTTCTTCTATGTAATGACCTGAGCCAGGGGCAAGTGATTGATAATGTTTGATTCACATTCATCAGTACAATCTTATCATGAAATGATCTCTTCATTTTTTATGATAAATTACTTTGAATAAAATCATATTTAGGTAATATCCAATATTTACCAGCTTTATATAGGCATCTCTATATTGTAATCTAGTAGACTCATCTAGCTCCAAATTGTAGGAGACATTTATTTTTCTTTTTTCTCATAGCCCTTCATAGCATTTTTTTCCCCCTTCCCCCTCAGATAGTAATGGTTTGTGATTCTAGGGATAGTGATGTCATCATAACATGTCAATTATTTTTCCATGACCCAATCAAGCTCTAGAAAGCAGATGTGAAATAGAATTTTGCTGTAGTACATAATAATTTTATTAATTTAAACAAACATATTTATATGGCCATATTTATTATAATTAATGTCTACACAGTTGAAAGTGATTTTGAAATCCTATTTATATTATAGGCTTAGAGTACTGTAGTTTCTCTTAGCATTTAACTTTTAAATATAAATTTATGAACTAAAGCAAAATAAAACTTAGTTGAAGCTTTTCTATCTTAAATCTGAAATTCATGTTCTCTATATTAAGTTTCATAGGATTTGAAGCTGTGCTGTGTTGACATAAATTAATTGCACTTTTATTTTTTATTTTTTTCTATGTATTATTGGATTGTAATGTTGTATATGATTTAGATATATAGGCTCACACATGTGGTAACATATACCAACTTAATTTTAAATAAAATTTATGTTGTATTTATCCTAAATCATTTTAATAGATTTAATAGAATGCAATGTATAAAATAAGGCTTTTGGAGTCTCAGTTTTTTTGACAGTTTCTTAACAAAGTGATTTCTGAGTAGCTTTGTTAACAAGGTATAGTTTATCATATATTTAAGAGGTTAGTTGTTTTCAGGTTAGTTGGATATTTATTAATATTCAATAAATGAGTTTTATGAAGCCAGGCCTTTGTTTTGTTTTTGAACGCACAGAACTTTGAGCACCTTACCAAATCTAGAAGCACTCACCTAGTATAATAAACTTAGACACAGATTTTATTTATATCAATAAAGATTTACAATTATAGAGAATGTCACTTTGAAATACTCCATAAAGAGACTGTAAAATTCTTTTCTGCAAAAGAAATTAAAAACTAAAGAGAGAACCATATACAAAACTAAGAGGACATTAAAAAATTGAGATGATTCGGTCAAGCCCTTAGCCTTGGCTCGAGCACAGACTAGTATGTGGTCAAAAAAACATTATTGCTGCTTTGTAATGTGCTTTATAACTCTTTATACTTTACAACCTCTCAGCACCTCAAAGCTATGAGCTGTTTTACATGATTTACACACTACCCAATGGTCCAGGGTAGAAGTGGGGAGGGTGTCATTTACATACTTACTTTGGTACAAGCTTGTTTATTTTTTCTTTCTTTGGGTAATTTCTTTGTGGAGGGATGTCACCAAGCATGGAATGAGAAGAAGGAAAAGAATAAAAAGAAGAAGAAAACCAATGTAGACAAAGCAAATATTCATAAGCAAATTGAATTAATTAGGAAGAAAACAAACTTTATCCCTTGCTCTAGGGTTTATCATGAATTTGAGAGTATATAATCTCTGTAAGAACAATTTGGAAAATAAGAGAATGGTATTCTAGTTTGAATGTATAAAAAAGATTAAGTGTTCTGAACATAATAATAATAAACTCAGAAAAATAATGAAATTCACTCTAATGCTAATATGCAAGCACCAGGGGGGCTCTGGAAAAATATAACAATAAAATAAAGTTTCACATTAATTATGCCATTTGACAAGCTGAACATTGAGTTGCTTATGTCCAACAGCATTTATATAGGCAAGATCACAGACATAGTCTGAGATGTTAAAATTCTAGAAATGAGTCTTCCCAGGAAGATTTTTGCCAATTAGTTTGGGACTAAAGAATCCTGCCAGGCATGAGACTGCCCAGCAAGGTGGAGGATCAGAAATAGTAAAAAAAAAGAAATATTTTACAAGAGAGAGCTAAAAAATCAGCATCTCAGCTGGCAGCACAAAACTGCTTGAAAGCAACTTTGGGATTGGGGAACTTTCATAATAGATTGCATTATAATTTTAGAGGCCTGTTTGGGGAGATTTACTACGTTTCTGGCATGACAATGTTGTATAAAATTGTACGATGTGCTTATTCATTAAGATACCCTGCACCTAATGAAGAATTGTATCATGACTAAGCATAAGCTATAGAGAAATTGATGGGACTGTGATGGACCTATTTTGTCACTTTAAAATGAAGGAAATATTCCTGGATATTTAGACATCTATAGCAATTGATTAGATCAATGCTCATTTTCTCAGTGTTTATTTGGAGACTCATCACAATATGTGGGGAAAAATTCTACTTAGTAAAATCTAAATATATATTCTAATAATTGAACAACTCTATCACATGGAACAAACCAGGGTATGAACTTTTTTTCCCTTATGATCCTGAATTAGCTGTGTGACGTCTAAAGAAAAAGGGTACTATATTCTCTGTTCATTCACTTTTCATCCTTTTATTTCTAAACTCTTTAGGCATGATTTTATTCTGAAATATCAAAAACTCTCTGCTTGTGGGTAGAGAATGGCATTCTAACTTCTCTAAAAACCTGCAAGAGTTTGCTTGCCTTCGTTAGGCCTTTTATCCATTTCCAATTTGTGTGTAATGATACAATTAAATATTATTAAATGGCAGGAGGAGTGACCTAGTGACAAGGGTGGGAGAATTTAGTCATCATGAATTCACTCTGCAATCATAACTGAACTAAAAATATAGGATGCATTTCTTTTCTCAATGTTTTCTAATGGGGATGTTCTACTTCCTTGATTTAGGTAGTACCATAATCTTCAGTCTTCCTATTTCTTTTTGGGGTAAGATGCAGATAACATACTCAGTATAATCTAAAAATTATTCAGGATATTGCTAATATGCATATTACTTATTGGGTCATTAGAAAATTGCAGTGAGGTGGCCAGACGAACATTAATTAAGCAACAAAATCTCTTTTAGAAGGAAGTTTTTTTTTTTTGTATTTTTTTTTTTAAGATTTATTTATTTATGCAAGCACTGGGCACAGTCAGAAGTGCAGGAGGGTGAGAGAATTCACCAGAGCCAGAGCAGGGAACAGAACAGGAGACGGACGGAGTACACTGCTGAGGGGAGCAGCGGGTGCAGCAGGAGGGGTCTGCGCGCCATGTGGGACCCTCGCGGCGGCTGGGGATCGAACCGGCGCTGCAGAGGCTGCGGGCAGCTTCACAACCCAGCGTTCAACCGCTGCACCACCAGAGAGGCCCTAGAAAGAAGTTTTTCTTACTAAAGAGATGACATTTATGAAACTAAGCCCCAAAACATTTAAATATTTGGGCATGTATTTCACCATCAAGTATAATTCTAGCTCTAGTTTTTCCATAGATGCCTTTTATAAATAAATTGAAGAAACTTCATTGTAGTCCTGCTTCGCTAAGAGTTTCTGTCATGAGAGTTTTAAATATCATTAAACGTTAATTTTATTTCTTTTTTTCCCTATTAACGTGGTTATTTATATTGATTGATTTTCAAATTGTGTTTTAAACTTGCAATCTGGGGATAAGCCTACTGGATTGTGATATATTATCCATTTATATACACCCCTGTGTATATTTTGTTGAGGTCTTTTAAATTTATAGTTTTGAGGTATATTGATCTACATTTTTATGTAAAGTTTTGTCAAGTTTTGGTATCAGTTGCATTCTGATTTCAAATAATGATCTAGGAAGTGCTCCTTTATTAGCTTCTTAAAAAGTTTCTGAAAATTGGTATTCTTTTTTTAATGCTTAATAGAACTCATTAATAAAAACATGGGGGGGACTGGAGTTTTCTTTTTGGGAAATTTAAGATCTTTTCATTTTTAAATGGGTTTAGATCTATAGAAGAGCTGCAAGAGTATAACAGAAGGTTCCTGCATATCTTTCACCCAGCTTCCCCTAATGATAGCAGGGTAGCTTTATCAAATTGAAGAAATTAACATTGGTATAATACTTTAAATTACAAAGTTCATTAAGATTTCAAGAATTTTTAAAACGTTTTCTATTTTTTTATTGTTATTTTACATCTCTGCTAATATTTGGACAGACAGGATTCTGTCTCCCCCTCATGCAGTCACCATATGCTTCCTCCACCAAAGCACCTCTTGTCCTCCGCTGTAATCCTTAGTGTATCTCCACCCATCCCCTGTTTTCAGCCCTCTCTCTCCAAAAAAGGTTGACTTCAATGATCAGTTTTCAGGGTTTGGTTTTAAAGTTTGTCTTTGTCTGATCCTTCATTTGGTTTTTCTATATTTCACATATAAGTGGCACCATCCTGTATTTGTCTATCTCTTTCACCAGTTTTTTAGCAATGTCCTATTTCTTTTCATGACTTCAGTTCTGATGTCACACAGTTAAGCACCATAGCTCCTTAATCTCTTCCAACCTGTGACACAATCTCAGTCTTTCCTTATTTTTAATAACCTTGACCTTTTCAAACTTTGTAAGTCATGTACAGTCAGGTGTCCCTTAATTTGGGCTTTTCAGAAGTTTTCTAAGATTAGACTTGGGTTTTGAGTTTTGGGTAAGGTATTACAGAAGTGAATTACCCTTCTCATTTCATCTTACAGGAGATTCTTGTTATCAAAGTGCCTTATTAGTGATGATGTTAACCTTTATCAGTCAGTTAAGGTCACGTTTTCCAGATTCATTCACTGCAAACTTGCTAATTTCCCACTTTTTTGTGACATTCATATTTTCTACTTTTGTTGTGAATTACTTTTGGGAAATTGTATTTTACAAAGAATTTGTTGATTTTATGTTATCAAATTTATTGGCTTACATTTATTCGTAATAGCTTCTTATCCTTTTAATATTGGAGGCTCTATAGTAATATTCTAAATTTTTCTCCTTGTGTTGATAATTGCAATTATTAATTGATGCACTTCCCTCCCCCTCATTTAATTTTGCCTCATTTAGTTAGGCTTGTCATTTCTATTCCTTTTCAAGAAAATCAAATTTGGGCTTAGTAATTTTCTCTATGTCTCTTTCTATTTTATCAAGTCCTTGTCTTTTTATTATGTTTTTCAATTTACTTTGATTTAATTTGCTCTAATTCTCACATCTTGAGGTTGAAATGTAGATATTTCAGACATTTAATGCTATAAATTTCTATCTATATGGTGGTCTAGTTTTTGTATATTGTGCATTGTATTTTTTATTATTATTCAGTTTTTAAAAAGTAAGTTTTTCTTGAGATTTTTTCTTTGACCTTTAGTAATTTAGAATTATCTTTTTAAGTCTCTACATATTTAGAAACTTCTTAGCTACCAAATATCGATTCATTTCTTCTTCATTTCATTGTGATCAGAGAAAGGTTCTGTAAGGCATTAATTATTTGACCGATTTTTGAGACCTATTTTATGAATAAGCAGGTGGTCTATCTTTGTGACTGATAACATATGCATTGAAAAAAGTAACTTTATTGCAGTTGTGTTTTTTAGCAGTTGCTTGGTGGTGTGCATTTTAAGTGTTAATTTCGTTAATTTTTTTTTGAGGTGACAATAGTTTACAACACTGTGTATGAATTAGAGATGTAGGCTCACACCCTTCAGATGTATGTTATCACAACACAACCTCCACCAAGACATCCATATCCCTCTGTCATAGCTATTGTATTCTTTTTCCTCTTTATTAATTTTATGCTTTGTTATTAAATGTATATACATTTAGGACAGTTGTTCCTTTTAATATTATGTAATGTCCTTTATACTTTCTTAAGAATTTCTTTGTCTTGAAATCTACATTGTATAATACTCATTTAAGCATGACAGTTTTCTTACGGTTACTGTTTGTATGTTATAATCTTTCCCATATTGCTTTAAACCATTGTTCTCTTTATATTTAACATGATTTTTTTGTAGATAAGCACAAAGCTTTCTAATAAACTGACTTTCTAAGAAATTTGGAATCTAGACTCGAAGATAAAGAGCTTGCTGTAAACCCACATATGGGTTTTCATTGATCAATATGCAGAAACAAACATATATTCATGCTGCTAAGTAGTTTCCCTTGTTGCCATTAGTTGACAGGTGGGTAACACCTTGGAAAAAAATAAAGTAATTGATATGACAGAAAGCACTGTGGATGAAAAGACATATTTTAGAGGTATTTGCCTATGTTGGATTGAAGATCAGGGAATTGGAATACTTAACGTCTCAATCAAAGACATTAAAAATCAAAATGAAGAAAAACCTTGCTCTACTCTATAGCCAAAATTCAAAACTATTTTGGAGAGTGTGATCCATCTGTTTAAAAAGTGTGATCCATCTGTTATTTGAGTTGCTATTATTTTTAATAGGTTTATAGACACATTTGGATCACAGTTGGTTGAAATACCTTTAATATATGTGGATATTTTTTATTATAATTACTTAAATATGAATTTCAGAGAATTTTATATAAAGGAATACCAATTCAGGATCAACCTGGAATAAGAATCCCTCATTAAAATGTACAGTGTTTAGGTCTGTAATAAAGTGAATATAAAAGCGGTATTTGTAGACTCTTGGGAGATACATACATGTGAAATGAATAATTCTTTCAACTCAAATATTCAATTTTTTTCATAAAAATATATAAAAGAAGGAATCAGATCTCCACTTCTTGCAAATCCCATATGGTATTATAGCAATAGATAAGCAAACTTTGTGAAACTCAATTTTGCTCTTTTTAATACCTTTAGAAATCTTATTACAAAGTATAGCTATTTAATTCTTATATCTAGTTTTTATCATTTTGTCCAATGAACATGTGTTTAGGACAGTTGTTCCTTTTAATATTATATAATGTCCTTTATACTTTCTCCTTATTATTCTCCTTATTATTAAATAATTATTTAATAATTAAATATTTAAGAATTAAATAATTCTCCTTATTATTTCTGAAATGAGACTGTTTTACATTGGTATAACCCAACATAAATATGTAAAGATATAAATATTGGGCAGTTTTGGAAAAAGTATATAACCAGTTATTACTTGGTTAATTTTAAAGCAGGTATATTACTCACAAATTAGTGTTGTAAGATGGGCCCACTCCTTCCTTCCATTTAATTGCATACTGGATGACATTTCAGTTGAGTCCTATATTTATGTTCCCTTTTTATTTTAATTTTTTGCCGTATAATATTTTTAGTTTAATCAAAAGTCAACTTAGAAAGGCCATTCTGCCTAAGGGATATTTTTCCATTAAGTATTATGACATATTGGTGGCCTTGAGGGATTATTGGTTTTTGAAGAAATATTAACAGCTGGAAATTTGCATTTTAATACAGTTCTCCTCAGCTACTCAAGCAATTTTATTTTTAAGACCTGTGACAGTTTTCAAAGCTTTCATTCTAAAGCAATCTAGTCAAGTAGAGCAAACATAATTTTATTACAAATAACTAAGTTTCTAATAGTTTTCTTTACCTGAAAATTTTAGTTTGAGATGTCAAGGAAATCAACACCCAAATTTTATAGCTGCACTAAAACCAGACTTGATAATTGGAACAAGTGAGGAAGAGTTCTTTTTAAGTCTCTTCTTTCAAAATCTGAGGACTAAGAAAATAGCACATCTAATTAGGTTTCTCTGATTAGTAGTTAAAAATGAAGTTGATGCAAAACAATCTTTGATAACAATTGTTTCAGTCTATCTAGGTAGCTGTCTCTCGGGGAAATGATTGCTGGGATAGCAAAAGAAGATTCTGTGAAATGAGAACAGAATCCATCCCCCTTGATCCTGGTATTAAATACATACTCAGAATTGCTGTTGAAATTAATTGAGGATTTTGAGTTAGGATCAAGCGACTTATCTCTAAAATGGTGGCGGGGAATAGAATTGAATGGTAGCCTTCACAATTACAAATGGATTTTTCTTCTAAAAGTCACTAAGTGGCTAAATACCTTAGGATGGTATAGTAAGGAACACTGTATTACCTTTTCATTTCATTTCTGAAAAGGAAACTTGATAAATTCATGAAATCCAGACATTTGACATGACAGCCTGCATGAACAATTACTCATTTATTAATGACCAAATCAAATCACTATAGTGTATATATGTGTGTGTGTATACATATTGTGTGTATATATATATATGTGTGTGTGTGTATATATATATACATGTATATATGTATATATATGTGTACATACACATACATACATACATACACACAAAATCTAATGCCATCCTGGGGTGAGTAGAAATATAAAATATAAAGTAGAAAAATTAAGAAAAGAAAACTTGGATTTCTAGAAGGTGGATATGAGCAGTTTTTTCAATATTTTTACAATATTTAATATCGTTATCACTATTACACATGTTTTATGAGAATTCCTGCTTTGCAAATATTGTCACATAATCAATGAATTTCAATACTACTAACATTTTAAGTTCACCCATATTTCATAATTTTCTTTAATATCTAACTGTATATAAGACAAGAGATATATATTTATAAACACACTCACACACAGAGAGTATATATATGTATGTATAAGAGCCCTGGTTAAACTAAGAGGTTTTCTTCTTTGGATAACCTTGGTTTCTTGTAATCTTCATGCATTCTTTCTTTGCGTGTTTATTAAAACCATAAGTCAAATGAGTAAGAATAGTTTGTGATGTTTTTAGTGGTGCCTACAGTATTGCTTTTGCTAGGTGATATTTAAAAAGATATAACAAATTGGTAGAATCCTATTTAAAAACACAAAGTGGGGCTTCCCTGGTGGCACAAGGGGTTAGGGCACAACCTATGAGGCTGTCTGCAGCCAATGCAGCACGAGTTCAATCCCTGGCCAGGGAGCTACCCACATGGTGCAGCAGACCTCTCCTAACTTGCCCGCTGCTCCCCTCAGCAGTGTATTTCAGTCAGTCTGCCTGTTCTGTTCTCCACTCTGTCTCTGGTGAATCCTCTCACCACCCCAACACCTCTGGCCTATACCCCAGTATTTACCACAACACCTCTGGCCTATACCCCAGTTCTTATATGCATAAATAAATCTTTAAAAAATAAAAAAAAAAATAAAAACACAAAGTGATTGAAATAGATCACTATTTTCTGGATATAGAGAAAAATTATTTTTTCAGTATACCACAAGCCAGAGTGGTTTTGTGGGTTTTTAGGTCTAAATTATATTACTACCTGTCTCTATTACCTAAATTTTATTCTTTTAAGGGTCTGTCCAGTGATATTGGTTGATGATAGAGTTTTCATGAACAGTGTCAAATTCTAAAATGGAAATCAACCTATGACAAAAATTTATTTTGATGGGAAATTTACTTAGAATATTTGACTCATAGGAGACACATAATCTGTGGTGTTAAGTTTTGTAGCATGCCTTTGAGTAACTTAACAGGATTTTAGTGTTTTAGAAAAAGCATTTACTTTGGAATTACATCTAAAAAGTTTTATATCCTGTTTATATATTTATAGATAAATAATTTAATTTCTGAGCCTCAGTTAGCCTCAGCTCTAGAATGATTATTATTCCTGCTCTTCATTCCAGGGAATGAGCAAGATAGAGATTGAACTAGTTAAACAAAATGTAGTACTTTATCATTTTGTACATAAAAAGAAAAAATATGCTGAATAAATACTGGTTGCCCATCTCTATTTCTACAGGAAATATACCTTTATTTTTTCTATAGCTCCCCAAAGACAAAGTACATATACATAGTACTATTTAGCCATGAAAACACTAGGTAAAAGGTCTGATTCTCTATTAGGAGACAAGTACAGTTTGTTCTAAGGAAATTACAGGCGTATTAAAAAACAGAAGTCTATGAGTGCCTTGCACTTTTTTTAAAAGATTTATTTATTTATGCATACAAGAGCTGGGGTACAGGCCAGAGATGTGGGGAGTGAGAGGATTCACCAGAGACAGAGTGGGGAACAGAATAGGCAGACTGACTGAAATACACTGCTGAGGGGAGCAGTGGGTTAGACAAGAGAGGTCTGCTGCATGCACCATGTGGATTTCTCTCTGACTGGCTGGGGATCAAACTCGTGTTGCATAGGCTGCAGATTGCTTCATAGTGGGATGTTTACCCCTTTGTGCCACCAGGGAGGCCTATATGAGTGCCTTTTAATTTAAACTTCTGTAACTATTCTGGCATCCTCTGCCCTTAGTCAAAGACATGAGCATAAAAGTGACTCCTCAACCCCTGGTTTCTCACAAATTTTCTTTATTTTAGGGTTTTCTACATTTATTTTTACTTGCTTGGTCATGGCAAGAAAGGAACCCAGAAGTCTTATTAGTGCTGGTTCAGCATTTGGTAGGAAAGGAAGAAAGAACCAAATCATAGTGCTACTTGTATCAGGTGATTGCTAGATGCTGGTTATAAGGAAGTGACTGGATAAGACTAATACTTTAGAGCTTTGTATCTCAGTAGAGGGACATATTTTAAACACATAAACATGCAAATAGATATGCCACTGTTGAGAAAAGCTTCATATAGTTTGAGAGTAAGTCCTAGTCAGTTAAGAATTGAGAGATTCATATGAACTAGCCAGGTAAAATGGTTTCTTGGTTGGGGCTTTAAGCACATGGCATGACAGAACATAGCAGGTGGGAGGCAAGAGTTTGCATAAGGAATTCATGGTAGGGAAGATCTTGGCTTATTCAAGGATCACAATGATAGCCACTGTGGCTAAAACACAAAACATGCTTATAAGAATAGTGACTTGTTGTCTTTTTTGCTATTATACTGCCAATGGTTAGAACAGGCTACATAAATGACCTTGAGAAATATTTGTTGAATAAGTGAATTCATAGTTAGTGGTCTTTGAGGTATTTTAACAGACACTTGCTTAGGATTCATTTCTCCTTGCATTTATCAGTGCTTACACTTCTGAGTATTTGGGGAACTATCTGCCTTTGCATTAGCATTAGGACAAGCATATTTTTCCTGTGTATATGTCTAAAAGTTCCAACCTGAAGTATTTTATTTATTATTATTTTTTAAATATGTGTGGCTCTTCAAGGGCCTTTTTAAAAAGATTTATTTATACAAGAACTGGGGTACATGCCAGATGTGCGGGAGGGTGAGAGGATTCACCGGAGACAGAGTGGGGAACAGAACAGACAGACTGATGAAATACACTGCTGAGGGGAGCAGCGGGAGAGACAGGAGAGGTCTGCAGCACCATGTGGGCCCCTTGCCGGCCGGCTGGGATCGAACCGGCGCTGCAGAGGCTGCGGACAGCTTCACAGCGCTGTGCTCAACCGCCTGTGCCACCAGGTTAGGCCCCCAACCTGAAGTATTTTAAAGAGTCACTAATAGGTTATTTTTTTAAGTTTGTGTAAGTAAAATGACTGATGAGAAAGACAGAAATATGGCTTTTATCCATTGAGCAAGAAAAAGAATACTAGGTGAGAGTCAGGAGGAGTTGAGGTTAGCCTCTGCTTTGAAAGTAGTAGATCTAGGTGAAATACTTAACCCTTTCTGTGGGTCAACTTACTTGCCTACATACTAAGTCAAAAAACAAGAAGTAGTCAATAAAAGGTTGAATGAATCTAACTAAGACAGGTCAAAAACGTTCAGTTAGATAAGACACCTATATAAGGGTTATAAAGTCTATCCCAAGAAGCTTAAGGAAGGCTCATACGGTCATTTGAATCCTGGGGGAACCCATGTGTTTTCCATGTACATACCAAACTAGACATAAGAGTGACAAATGTTGCTGTCGATACATATATAATGTGACAACAGAGACAGGAGAGAAACAGTGTTTGCAAACAAATATAGGCCCTCAGAAAGAAAAATAGTCTGGGGATAGCTGAAATAGTGAGGGAAAGTGACCCATGTATTTGCATAGACTTCAAGAAGAGTCAGGTATAGCACCATAATAAAATATATAACGAGAGCACTAGCCATACAATAACAAATCAGCGTAAAAATAGAAAAGCTTTCTGTCTGCCAGGAGTTCACATTTTTGTGGATGAAAAAAATATTTAGAAATTTTCCTAGGAACTTGAGATATTTTTGTGTTCATGTGAACAAAGAGAATGGGGAAGAAAGTGTTTCATGTTAGAGAGCTCAGATAAGGCTTCTGGGGCAGGTGGCATTTGTGGCAGAATGGAAGTGTGTCCTCACCTGATAGGCTCTGAGAGATCATCTTTGCTATACCTAGAAACTCCTCAACTATGATTTGTTTATTCAGCTAAGTTACGTAAGTGTGGCCTAAAATGTCTTACTTTCATTTATCTGTTTGAACCATTATAATCTCTAAATTCCTATGGGACAGTAAAGCATTTGCGAAATATGCTTAGAATATTTGGACTAAAACTCACTTAAGAAAGGAAAATATGCCATAATAAAATTATTCTTTTATGTTTCTTCTATTCCTTTTATTTGCTTTTCAATGACCTCAGCCAAATTACTTTGTTGTTGAGAAAAGAGAACTTGCTGTCACTGTGAAGATCAAAGGAAATGCGCTCTTGCATACA
Organism: Talpa occidentalis; assembly: GCF_014898055.3. NCBI lineage: Eukaryota > Metazoa > Chordata > Mammalia > Eulipotyphla > Talpidae > Talpa > Talpa occidentalis. Next base: position 89,655,633 of record NW_026555331.1, read on the forward strand.
TTCTTGTTTTCTCTCTGAATTTTTAAGTTAAAAAACAAAATGAAATAAAGTTGGCATCAAAGTACTAGCTCTTTTGCAAATTGTTATAAATATATTAGACTGATTGAAGAAGCAATGTCATCTGTGTCAAAATCTTTTCTTTAAAGTGAGTCAAGAGGATTTTCCATAGTCAGATGTGACACCAGTTCATTATTTATTTAACAGCAGATCCACATTAGCAGATGAATGGAGGAGAATAGAGGGGCCTTGAGACATGGGACTGGACTTCCAGGAGAAGTAAAATAAAAAGAATCATGAAATTTATAATACACCTCTTATTCTGTACCTTATGAGCACAGAACACAGAGGTATTAACCAGTCTCATACTGGTCTTAGGTCCTGCTTTGTGAAAAGACAGAAAGTCCAAGTTTTGTTTTATGTATAACTATAGGATCAAGGTGCATTTGAGCTTATACGTTAAGAATAAATGCTTTCATGCATCTTATCTCTATTTTAATTCCCAACAGTCTCGTTAAATAGAGTTTAGATTCTCTTTCTAGATGAGGTCACTGAATCTTAGAGTTCAGTGGCTGTAGTTCATCCAGAGCCATGGGTGTTTGCCACTATTACTGTGAGGGAAGTGAACATTGTCTGTGTTCTTGTGGAGCTTATTTGAGTGTGTTCCTATGATGAAGGGAAAAATCAACAAATGAATAAACAAGGGAATTTCATATAGTGATAAATGTTATGACAGGGAGGGCCAAAGCCTAATTAAGTGGTCAGAGACTCCTCTCTTAGGAAGAGACATTGAACTTGGGACTGTATAATGGGAACCTGACAGCCATTTTCTGGGCATAAATGTTCCAGGTGGAAATTTAAAAGAAGAGATACTGCAGCATTATTTTATACAAGTAGCTCATGACATAGAGACAAGACTTTGAGGTCTCCTTAGCACATAGCTGCTTTTGAATGTTTGGTGTAGGCACTGCCTTTTAAAAATGTTTTTATACAGTTATCTTCTATATACCTGCTCTTTAGTATTCAATAACGTGTTTGGAACTCTGGTAATCATTCTAAGGGCAAGTTTAGGTCCAGGCGGTGCTTTCTTTCTTTAAAAAATTCTCATATTCTCTGGCAGCTATAATACACCATGAATATTAAATTAAAATCAATTGCACACTTACTTATCCTACTCTAGGGATAAAAAGCATAAGCTAACTCAGAATTAACTTCCACTTTAAAAACATGACTTCATTTCTAAAGCTTAGGGTACTTTCTGAGAAAGTTTGATATCCTCATGTCTCTTTATCAGAACTCTTTGGCTGCTGGTTTGGGTGGAAATGGGAAAAAGGAATAGTATTAAAATGTAGACCAGTCAGACATGGAAATAACTCAGCTTTTTTTCCTCTGGATATTTTAACACCTTCAAAGTGTGTAGTAGTTGATAGGAATCAGTCTCCAAGTATGTGTGTTCTCCTACTGCCACTGATTAAGCAACCATGTTTTAAACTAGGGAGAATCTTAATACTGGCCTAGTTAATGATCACTTCAGCAGTTTGCTGCTACAATGAGGGTGTGCTTCGGAAGTTCCAGAAGGGTTTTACACTTGACTAGGCAAGATCTCTGGGCTGTAGTGCAGAGGCGCAGGAGCTCAGTATTTTCCATGGAGTGGTCAGGTCTGCCCTCATTTGAGCACAGAGAAATAAATCCAAGATTATTTATGATTGTGATGAAGTGTTACTTACAATGTAATCTGTGATTGCATAGAAATGTAGGTGAAAAGGGAACTATAAACCAGGTCCTTTGAAGGTCAAAATGAAAAGAAAGTTCATTTTATCAAGAGCAAAAAAAGGGAGGGCAAAATAATTCACAAAGAAAACTGGTTGGATATATATGATTTTGTAAATCAGGATGGATATGTGAGATGTAGATAGATGGTAAGTGATCATTAGCAAATGGGTGGCTTTGAAGCCTGTGGGTGATTGGTATTATTTAGGAAGAAGATATGAAGTGAGAAGGAGTTATAGCGCCATGTGTTAACTACTTTCAATATTTAAAGATAAGATAAAAGGAAAGATCTAAGTAAAACATACATGAAAAAAGTCAGAGTTGTAAAAATAATCCTGGGATATTTTCATGCTATGGAATTCAAGGAGAATGTTTTAAGAAGTAAGAGGTCAGTTATGTTTCATCAATGATGAAATATAAGAATGAGAAGAGAAAAGCCTCTCTCAAAATAGAATCCATTAAGTTTAGTATTGTTGATCTTCCTTGAAACAGTTCGGGGGAATAAAGAGCTATAGTGGAATAGATGTAGGATTGAATGGGAGGTAAAAATCTGGGACACACTGTGCAATCAAGGAGCTTTTCCAGGGAGCTGGGATGTGAATCTGAAAGGGAAAATATTTCACAGTAGTTAGAGTCAACGCATGTTTTGTTTGGGAGATGGGAGAAAGTACCTATTTCAGAACGTTTTAACAGTCTTTTTTTTTTTGAAAAAAAAATTTTTTAAAGATTATTTATTTATTTATTTATACAACCACTAGGTACAGTCAGAAGCGCGGGAGGGTGAGAGAATTCACCAGAGTCAGAGTGGGGAGCAGAGCAGGCAGAAGTACCAAAGTACACTGCTGAGGGGAGCAGCGGGCGGCAGGAGAGGTCTGCGCGCCATGTGGGACCCTCTTCCGTTGGCCGGGGAGCAGCCAGGGATCGAACCGGCGCTGCAGAGGCTGTTGGCGGATTCGCAACCCAGCGCTCAACCACTGCGCCACTGGGGAGGCCCTGTTTTAACAGTCTTGTGTCAAATCCACAGAGAGTGAAAAAATACAGGAGGAGAAAAAGGTGAAAGGATTGATGTTTAATGTGAGGCAAACTAACTACTCCTAATTGGGTTGAAGGAAAATATGATAAAGATGCTAGAACACAAATGACAAGAATTTGAGACATTTCCCTTTTCTGAAATAGAGGAGGGGTAGAAAGCTTTTAAGCACCGGGAGCTATACGATACAGCATTTACAGCCATCAGATTTCTACTCTGTGGCATCTCCAACAACACCCATCTAAGTCTGAGTCACACTCCATTTATTGACTATATGTCCAGAATATAGTAATTTCAAGCAGGTCACAGTTAGGCTAGAACGGATATTCTTTCTTTCTGCTATCTAGGGAATGTGAAGGTTTTTAAGGCATTACAAATTGGGCCAAGTAAAAACATGTAACGAGAAAAAGACCCTACTAGATACTGAATATAATTTTTATCAACCATGTTTATTTTCAGTATAGGCATTAAGGAAATGCCTATATTTCCTTTTCTAAATGGGTATTAAGGAAATAACTAAAATTCATATATATGGTTAGAAGCATCTTACAACCCCTTTGCATTCTGGAGAAGGATGATGTCAATCAACGAAAATGACTTTGTTTTCCAAGTTATAGCAAAATGCATACTGCTTCACAGCTCTGAAAACTTGGTGTCTCTGCTAGATTTTTTAAAACATTACTTTCCTGGACAAATGATTTGAAAATACCCCTTGCAAAGATTTTTGCTCACATTTAGAATTTTCCTGTTGTAATACACATCCCTTTACAAAGGATATTTCAGTTAAGAAATGTTTAAACATCTAAGTACTAACAAGCATAGATGAATAATAGATGAAGGTGAATCATTTTGGTACATCAATATTGAGAATAATATTTTAAAACAACCTGATTCAAAGTTATTAAGAAACAATGATCAAATATCTGCTCGCACCCAAGTTACCCATAGACACATACCAGTGCCCTCTTTAAATGAGTGAACTGTCTAAAAAAGGCATTAGTAAGTATGGTTTTTATATGTAGATGCCAACCGTGTTGCTTGGCATTGGGTAAACATGCAGTTAATATTGACTTTTTGAACAAATGAGCTAATGAAAATAAAATGTAGCGCTTTTAGTAACTACCCTAGCTAAGTAATGCACATCACATCCCTGGAATGGATGCTCACTTAGTGAGATGTGTGCTCTGAAACATTTGTTTCATCCATGCTGAAGTCATCATTTGATCATGATTTTATTTATGCAACTTCTGTAGCATTTATTCTTGAATGTGTCTTGACAAAATAAAGTCACTTTGGTTACAACTTAAATCAAATCGATAAAAGGCTTCCAATACAGGCAAAGGAAAGTCTATAAGCGAAGTCTACCATTTTTCAACTTTTACTTCAAGTCAAGTATGAATGATGCATAACAGTTCCATATCTGTGACATTTTCATTATTAAGTTTATTTAATTATCAGTATTATGCCTGCTTCTATTAAGAAAACCATATTTTACATTAACTATTCCTTGTAAATGGAGTTATCAATGTCATTCAATCCACTTGAGCCTGAACATTGGTTCCATTTAGCTGATGGAATTTCCTATTGACAGGTTAAATGGAATACATTTTCCCAGGATTTTGGCAACTTTTTCAATTGAACTCTTTTGTGCTCATAATAGAGTATATACAAAATGCATTTCTTGTTGTTTCCCATTTATTTCTTTCAGGGCTGGAATGCTGATAAATTCAATGACAGTGCCCACTCCATACTTATTTTTTTTAAGATTAATTTATTTTGCTGATATTTGATTATAAATGCATGATAAAGAGTACAGTAATCACTGCTTGTAAATTAACAGCTAAATACATAGACTAACCACATTTATTATTTTCTGTTAATGTTGCTTGTTTCCAGTTTGGCAAAGTACATTAAAAACATATTATGATATTATGTGAATACTAAAATTAACATATTTTAATATATACACTTATTTTTGTCTTCCATCCTAGATTGAAATCCATTACTAAGACTGATGTTTTATTCCTCTTGTGCTTGAAATTGAATTCTTCATCAGAATAGATAGTAACTATTCATACGAGAAAAATTAGACTTCCTCCAAACAGAAGAGGATTTCCCCTCCTAGTCTAGTTGGTTTTCATGCTCAGATTGTATATTTTGCTTTGGCATTATTTCCAATTGTTTTTGATTTAAAAAATACATACCATGCCATTGAATTATTATAAGTAACATAACAAAATAAAGTCTTAAGATTTCCTTTCTTTGCTAATTGCATTCCAGGAAGCAAATTTTCATCCTCACTATCTTCTTTGGTAACCGATAAGCTGGCACAGATTTTTATTACCAAGGAGTGGTTTTCTTAATACTTCTTAGAACTCATATTCATTTTTGAATTACCAGGACAACATGTATTCTATATATTTTATCAGCCACAGTAAAACTTTTATTTCGATGTATCTTCAAGGGAGATACTGGTATGTCCTTCTCTTGTGTGTGAAAGATGTGACAGAATGAAAATCAGAAATCAACCCAGCTTTCTTATCTGAGATAGCACCCGAAAACAATATCAAAATCATATTAATACAATCACATTTTTTCCAAACAGCACATATTCCTTCTAGGAAAACTTCAAATAATATAGATTAGATTTTCTTCCTACTACCAGGATATTATCTATTTATTGGGGAAGAGAATGTAAGAATATGGTACATGTACTAGTACAAGCTATATTCACTCATATATTACATGAGAATACACATTAATAATAGAATAACTATTAGCATAATAATTAATCAGGACCATATTTGTATTTATGTTGTCATGAAAATATATCTGTATTCTAATTTAGTTCTTCCTGTTATATTAGTCTCATTACTAACTCTCAGAGAGTGATAATCAGCTTGAAATTTATGTGACTATATGAATAATAAAGTATTGCATTTGGAAGAAGGGTCTCATTCTGGTCAATAGCTTACGACATAACACTTCATCATAATAGGGTTGCATTTATATTATTAGAGAATTATGTATTACAGTATAATTATTGGTTAGAGAAAAAAAAGTGATGAACTGTGCTTATATATTTTCATGTATTTGCATTTATGTTTTTTTTGTTAACCAAGAAAATGACATGCAGATATAATCATATATAAAATAAATGTGTATACTCACACTGAGAAAGCAAAGGTGATCTTAAAACTAAGTCTATAGATTTATAGCAGCCTGTGCAAACTAAAGAATATCTCACAAGACAAATTTTGCAAAGGGAAATAAGGAGTAGAATGAGTACTTCCAGTGATTGGATGGAAAATGTAAGGGGCATATATGTAGGAGACAACTAGAAAGAATGGTTATTTATCTAATGTTCTATATAGCTCAGCATGCCTTTATGTTGAACTTCTTGGAAATATAGCAGTAACATGGATGGCCCATATTTTTATCTCATAAATATGCATTTAATAATTATATCCTCATAGTTTTCTAATTAAATTTCTTTTTCATAGTGACTAATCAGCAATTACAAATTTTGGCCTCTTGATAATGAATTCAGGAAACATCGCTGGTTTACTTCATAATATTAAAGGTAAAATTTTACTGGTTTGATCTTTTATCATGTATAGAAAAAAGAGAAACGAGTTCAGCATATCATCCAGCACATAAATGCTTGTTGAACTGAAATATTCAGCAGAAAAGCAAGGCTGATTTGATGGTGAATCTAAGCTCCCAGAAGGGATTAGAGTTCATCATTTTGAGGAAGATCCACTCTGTTAGAGCAAATGTGAAGATGGGTTTGCTTATTCAGCAGAGTATACAATGTTAACCAACTGTTTTTGCTTCAATACACATATTCTTATTGAAGCTTCAATTATTGCAGAGAGCTGTTTTTTGATTAATGTTGCTATTTTTATTTGATGGCTTTGCCTCAAGGTTCTAACTGTTTTGTGGGCATAATGCAACTTAAGCTTGTTAGATCGATCAATTCTTATAGCAGACAATCACAAACATTTATAAATATCTTCTAATCTCAATGTTACATAATATATTTCAGTGATTCTTTAGTTTAACTCATACTAACCAGCCACCCATGTATCTGAAGTAGTTAATTTTTTTTTAAGATTTATTTATTTATACAAGCACTGGGTGCAGTTAGAAGCGCGGGAGGATGAGAGAATTCACCAGAGCCAGAGCTGGTACAGAACAGGCAGACTGATGAAACACACTGCTGAGGGGAGCAGCGGGCGGCAAGAGAGGTCTGCGCACCATTTGGGACCCTCCTCCGGTGGCCAGGGAGCAGCCAGAGATCGAACTGGTGCTGCAGAGGCTGCGGGCAGCTTCGCAACACAGCGCTCAACTGCTGCGCCACTGGGGAGGCCCTGAAGTAGTTAATTTTTATAAAGATATTTGAATATAAAAATGATTGGGCAATATATAGCATGCTGAAAAAATTACATGGTTGATGACTGTGTATTATTGAATTCTATATGAAACCTTTCATGAATTTTAAGGAGATAGTGAATAGCTACATAGTGATCAAAAAGGTGATCATCTTGTGGTGCTATATATGATATATAATACATGATGTTGGAGTCCAAAGATAAATATAAACTCAATCAAAAACAGACAACTAAAGGTCATTTGAAACCTATATATATTTACACTATTAGTGTTTTTTTGAACCAGAAGGGGAACTAATGGTTGGAAAGATACATTTTGGTGTCCAAGCAACTAAGCAACTAAACTTTTCAGATGGGTGACTTCATTTGGCTCATGGCTGAGGAAGATGTCAGAGATCCAAAGGGGAGCTTTGAGTACTATTGATACTGGCTTATATAAATCACTATAAATACCTTGTGATTAATGCAAAAAATTGACTGATAAAAATAAGAAAGTAGCTGAATACAAATGATCAGCTATGCTTACCTAGAAGTTTTGTCAGTATATGCAGTACTTATTGTAGCATATTAATCAAGCAAGTCAGATTGCCAATAAATAAAGGATTACCATATTTCACAAAGGATATAAAAGATGGATCTAAGATTTTACATCATCCAGAGGGAAAAAGCAAGACAAAAGTATAATATGCTGTCTGGGTGCGGAACTTTTCTTGACTTGTGGAAATCAGTATCATTATTATTTTCTGTCAGTGTCCCATGGTTTAATTGGTAGTATTGTTAAATAGCAAAGAAAAAGATACTTTTGGAAGATCCACATGACTCGACAGAATAATAGTCCTGTTGATTCTAACTATTACTGGCTATTTCCACACACAATTGTTATTTTGAAAATATCTGAACTAAACAATGCAAAACTCTATAAGGGCTCGATTGATGGTTTGGATCAATCAAAGCTCTTTGATTCTTTGTCCATAACACACAAAATAACACTCTTCAGGGAAGAAGAAGTGGATATACAATGTAGCTAGAGTGGGAAGATGAGAATCTGGGCATGTCTTATTTCATAATTATCTTTTGTATGAAATGCAAGGAAGTAACTTAAAAAATTGATTCTTTTCATAATGTCTGATAATAGAAAATATAATAAAGTGGCAGACATACTAGTTTTCATAATTTGTACTCCATTCAAACTATGTTTCTTTCTTTCCTTAAGATAATTGACATATAGTAAAAGTGCAGTGTGATTCAAGGTGGGGAGACAGGCCACATTAAATGTAGTAAAGTTGTCACTTATTACTCATATTTGTATATATGAATACACACCTAAATTATGCATTTTTATTTTCACATTTGAGAACACATACAATATTCATACTTATATGGCCCCAAAGTTAATGATCTTTAAATGCTGACAATGTTTAATGTTTAAAAATTCACCAATCCTTTTGACATAACTTTGAGATTATCACTATTTTCAAAATGAAGTACTGCTTTAAGTAGGGAGTCATAATTTAGGAAGTCTGACAAGATGGCAGCAAAATGAAGATATAAGGCTGGCCTTTTTCGCATATCTATAACCAAATCACAACAAAAAATTGTCAACAAATTCTGTAACATAAATGGACCATTATTAAATACATCAGGAGAAATGGTGCAGCAGAAAGGTATAGGAAAAGCTATTACCAGACTATATTTAGAGCAACACTGGGACTGTGCAATCCACAAGAGGGAGGTGCCCTCTGCTATTGTTGACTCAGGAGCACTCACCCACATTAGACACTGATCTGGAGAAAAAAGGAGCATAGAGTTGGCATCAGAATAGAGGGTGCCCCACAGGAGAACTGTTGTCAAGAAGGTGAAATGTGATGAGTGCAGACTTGAGCTTAAGATTCTTAAACTAGAACTGTTGGAGATCAAACCAGTGGGGGAGACAGATAAGATCATAGCAGAGGGTATTATTTGTAGCCCCTTCTGACTGTAATATGGAAAACACTTCCTGTGTCCCAGTCCAGGGCAAAGAGGGAGACAACTGAGTGCTCCTACCAAACAGACCTTAACACATGTACATCAGGATTAGGTTCCATACTTGAAGAGGATAATTCTCAACTTATGACCCTGATTCAACTACACTCCTTAACTAATTCTACAACCATTGTTCAATCATATCTTAGAGATTGAGGCTGACATGAGGTTGTATGAGACATTTTGACCAAGGAGTTTTCTTAGTGGCCACCAGAATTTTCTCAGTGGATCCCCACTATACAACTTGATTATCTACAGCACTGTAGGAAGCATGAACCCCTGATGCAAACTGAAAGTGACATTTTAGGACTGTACTGCCCTATTTCCTTTCTATTACTCATTACAGGTGACACTATCGAGGTACAAAGACACTGTAAAATAACAGGTAGCTAAAATTCTGGAGTAAAAAACTAGTGTTATATTCAACTTCTTACAGAAAGAGTATAAAAGCAATCCATTAAGGAAGGGAAACTCCATATTATAGAACTGTGTTTACATATAAATATTTTGTATGTGTTTGTGTTACCATGCTCATTGTATCATTTATAGGAGGCAATTAAATACATTTATTATATGATATTCATAAGGAATATAAATATATTATTGCTTCATCTACTACACAACTCTTGAATTTTAAATTTATCTAATTATGTTCATTTTTATTTTAGAATAACTTTTTATAGGATAATTGAGATGCCACCGATCTTTTTTAAACAAAATTAGAGCTATTACTCCTTTTCCCTTTTGAGATCTTTTTTTCAGAAAAACAAAGTAATTCAAGTCATCCAACTGACCACAAAAAATAATTGTTGTATATACAAAAATTGTAGTTGATGATTATATTATTTCTTCCACTGTGAATTAGAAAAGTAAGATTGTAAACATCATTTAGCTCTCTTATTTTCTTCCTCCTGAGAGGACACCATGCTACAGGTGTGTCTATTCGCAAGCAATGCTGCAAAGACTCCATGGTACTGTTAAATTACTCTCTCAGTTTTTATTGAGTTGGTAGGACAGGAGCATTTCACACCTCATTGGAAAGCCAAGGAAACTCTTTCCAGATCATTATCACAAACTGAAGGATTGCTCATAGAATTGCTTGCTTACCATTAGTGTTATCTTCCTTGAGAGGGCTTCGCTGACTACCTTAATGTTAATCTCACCTAAGCATCCTTGAGTAATTGCCCCTCTGGGTTAGTGTGACTCTCTGTAGTTGTCTATTGACATTTCATAGTTTATACTAGTTATAGCACAATCCCGCATTTATTGATACATAAAATACTCTCACTGGCTATATATCAATGATATGATAGGTATGAATAAATTAACATATTATCATAACGGGGCCTCCCAGGTGGCGCAGCGGTTGAGTGCTGGGCTGCGAAGCTGCTCGCAGCCTCTGCAGTGCCTGTTCAATTCCCGGCCACTGGTGAGGGTACCAAATGGCATGATGGACCTCTCCTGCCATGCCCGCTGCTCCCCTCAGCAGTGTATTTTGTCGGTCTGCCTGTTCTGTTCCCCACTCTGGCTCTGGTGAATTCTCTCACCCTCCCGCGCTTCTGACTGTACCCAGTGCTTGTATAAATACATAAATAAATAAGTAAATCTTTAAAAAAAGAAAAGAAATTCATTTGCTTGACTGCATTTAAAAAAACATTATCATGGAAAAACAAATTTTGTTTCTATGTTTTAAAATATATTTCTAAAACACTTTTTATACTGTTTTACTTAAAATTCCCAGAAGTGTTTATAAAATTCTGCAAAAGTATTTATAAAGAGAAAAGGAGTTCATATCATTGGATATCAGGACTTTGAACAATTTAGTTGTATTAAGTATTTAGCTAGGATTGGCTAAACTGACAAACAACCTAAGCAGGACTTCTACAAAAGAGGGATTTGTGAAGCTCTTGGATTTTGTAAAGAGATATGTATTAAACCTCAATATTTCTATCCAATTAAAACAATAACTTATTTTGTTTTTACTAGAACTAGCGACTTTCTGTAACTATACACTGTGTGTACAAAAGAGGGTATTTACAAACTTTTATTTGCCTACTTCACTTTTACTTTGTAGTGTTGATCAAACTCTAATTCCAGTTCTAAGAAAACACATTAGGAAAGAAGTAGAGCTGGCAAGTGGGGGAATATGGACCTGGCATGTTTCTTGCACAACTGGCTTAGTGTATACATTTGCCTTCTCCTTTATGATTACATGCAGCTCAGCACTATAAAAAGAAAAGCAACCTACCGTTTAAAATGCATTTAGGGGGCTATGAAGGTCACAATTGAAGTATGAATTTATTTTAGTTGGCTTGAGTTTCAATTCTAAATGCTTCACTTTACTGTGTAAAATCTTTCTCTCTTGCTGTTTTGAAAATTGCACCTGTACAGAGAAAGGTCTCATTTAATTCAATATTACTTTCCTTTTATATATAGTCTGTTCTTTAAAATCATGTTCCAAAAGGCTGAGTTAAATAATACTGCTTCAAAATTAAAATTAAAAGTAAAGTCAGAGAGAGGAAAAGCGAGTGTCCACCAAGATGGTGAAATGCTAAAAATGGATAATTTTAACATCATTATTCACATAGACATGTCTTCTGGTAAAGCTTTCTTGTTTAGTCAGTACAGAAAGATCTATATCTAATGAAGTATTTGTACTACTTATAGAGCTTCTTTCCACTATAGTTTCCCCAAACTTTCAGTCTTCTTTAGAGTTGCCATATTTAGCAAATAAAAATACATAATGCCAAGTTTATTTGAATTTTAGATACACTGTGATGCTTTTTTTCTTTATTAATATGTACCATGCAGTATTTGAGATATAATTAAATTTAAAAATATGCTTATTTAACTTAACCTGATATCCCTGTATTCCATGACATCCTACTTTTTTTCACACTGAGATATTCAGCAATGTGGTAGTACTTCTGATGATAAAGGACTAGAAGAGAGACCAATGTGGAATTTTGGTTAAGACCCTGGCCTTAAATAGGATTCATGGACTCATTATGACTTGGCTAAAAGACGATGAGTAAATATATTAGGGCAATTACATTCTAGAACCTTCTTTAACAATTTTCTAGAGGGATATTTCAATGATGCCCAGTAAGATTATTATTGGCCCATGTGCATATTTACCATTAACTGTCTAGGGACTTCCAACATTCTAGGGACTTCCAAAAGCCTAACTCTGTTATACTGACCTGACTCATTGTACACTTTCTTTAATTTTGCAGATTACAAGCTCCTCTGTCAGCCACAAGGTCCAATTCCCAAAACCTTTACTCATCCCATAAAACTCCATATGTATTCTCTTTCATGAAACTCAATAGCATCATCAACATTGTTATTTTTTTTTCTATAAGTGTACTTCTTTTCAGACATTTTTAAAATAAAAGAATTCCCATGACCAATATATTACACTGGGATTTTTGAAAAATATTCTCTTTAGTGAAACATCATACTAAAATTGATGATAAGGTATCATATTTTTACAGGCTGATGATACTTTCTTCTTTCATATGGGGTGATTAATTTAATAGAGAATATACTTCCCTTAACAAGTAGGCTTATCATCCAAGACAGATTTATCCTTCCTATTAGGGGATTAATGGTACTCTGAATATATCAGGGACTCAAAATGCAGACTTTTCTCTAGAATACTTTATCTACTCTTGATAAACACTACTTAATTTTACTGTATTCCATACTTTTTTATTTACCTTATAACAGGGTTTAATCTCCAAATATATTACAAAATTTTATCTTGTGAATTTATTTACCATTGAGAAGGATCAAAACAATATATATGGTAATGACATTTGCAAAAACTGATATTTCCCCAAATCTTGTGTCAGTTCATAGATAGCTGTGCGGAAGAAAAACTCCAAATCCCACAGAATACAATTAAAGCAATCAGAAGCTTTACAATTAAGAATAAAGGAATGAATGCATGTGTAATCATCCTTAATATTGGTATGTGGCAAGCAAGCTTTTCAGGATTCACTAAAGAGTTTCACTGATACTCTGTAATAGGATGTGAATAATAGGATTAATACAGCTATGGGCAGTGTTAGGTCAGCTGGCAATAGATCAATCCAAAAAGTAGAGCATATTAAAAGGACTATAGATTAGCAATTAGATCACTTCACAAACAAGGAATAATTCCTTGAATATCTTTAAAGGTTAACTTATAAAGAAAGTCATTTTTTTTTCAGGTTATAATCCAGTAGTTGCTGAAGATGAGAGAAGATATTTAGGCTATGATCATAGCTGACATAATAAAAAAAAGTGATCCTTTTGGAGTCAGCATCTGGATTTCAAAGGGAAGAGATCTTAAAATAAGGTGAAGGAAACACTCGTGATATAATAATGGAGTATCTGGAAGGACAAAGGTACAGATGCTAACAATTCTGAGAGACAGGTCTTAATTTTTGAAGATCTTATATTTTCCATTGAGCTTCCAAGTATTTGTGAAGACCTATGTAGATATAAGTGAATTCTCAATTTCTGTGGATAAAATCTCTGCTGTGTATTATGACTGCCATGTTCTGTTGGAATTTTAGCTTGACACTTTAGATTTGTCAATAATCTATAACTCTGTGAGTTTCTGCCTGCTTTATTATTTTCTAAGCAGTGATATTATATGGCTTCTGTTTTTTTTTCCTGTGGGGGTGTTGGTACATTTATTAATAAAGTACTTTTGTCTGTTTTATATAGGAAGGTATCATGTAAAATTATCTCATAAATTTGAAAACCACTGGTGTGTTACAAAGAGTAGGGGTGATGGAATGAGAATGAAAATGAGTCAAATTCTGGACACTTCCTAACTATGCAATCCTGGTCATGTTATGTTCCCTCTAGGGACATATAAACGAAAGTAGGGTATAAAGAAAGTCTGGTATAAGAACCTGCATATTTAAAATTTGACTATTGATGATTTACAAGTTCACGACTAAGGATTTTGTCCCAAAAAAGGATAATAAGTAAACTGTTTCTGGGAAACTTTATTTAAAATACCCTCATATAATGATATAAAATATATACTACTATTTAGTAGTGTAGAATACATATCACTATTTAGTTGGTTTAACTATCTGTGTGAAAGCTGGGGAAATATGTTTCTGTATCACATTAAACATGATTGTGTGGAATGGGCATCAGCTTTCTGGCATGTTAACCCCTTTATTCTCACCTCCCTGACTAGATAATTTGGTGCAGTAAAGAGAAACGTTTAGTATTTAAGAGCCAAGTTTATATACTGCTGCTCTCTTCATGTTTAAGCTTCTCTGTGGCCTTCTGTGATCTACTCATCAAACTCACTGTAATTGAGCTGACAGATTTCCATTGACAGCTGACTTGAGTGGTCAGGTGCATAGTTCTCTTGTCTGGTTTACACATCTAATTGATAAAGGTATGCAACATATGGGTACGTCAGTCATGAAAACATAAAAGTTTATATTCATAGTGATCTATTTCAAGTGCATTCACCCATTACTAATATATTGAGTCAACCTTTGTCAAAATTGGCATTTTTGTCTTCATGTTCAGTGATGCCAATATAAACCTTATGTTAAGCAATTATTTGAGATTCTGAAATTATCTGAACATTATGTGCTCATTTTGAGAGAATGACTTCTGCAGAATCTTGATGAGGACCTTTGCTAAGAAAATGTTTGGCTTTCCAAAATGAAACATGAGTGACTGTGGGCTTCTTGAACTCAAAAGTTTCAGGACCCATTCCCATATGCATGATGTTAGATATCTGTCACCCAAGACTTTTCTGATACACTGATAGTACAAACATTAAATGGGGCTCCATCATTCTATAATGTCTAAAAATAATGAGTGACTGAATGAATGAACAAACATATAACATTCAAAATGGTTGGTTATTTTAAAGTTCGGTAACATGGAGATTGCATGGCTTACATACTTGTCATATTTGCAGACGTAAACTCATGTTTTGGAGTCCAGAAGACATTTAACACTCAGACAGTTGTGTGCCAGCATAACTGGGAGTAGGGGAAGAAGTTGCCAATGTGTGATTTCAGATAGAAAAACAAAATTGAAAGTCAGATGTTCCAATGGAAGACCTGGGTTTGCTATTAAGTTATTTTTTATCTGGACTTTTGAGTGTGTGTGTGTGTGTGTGTGTGTGTGTGTGTATAAGAATGTCAGGCAAGGTAATTTGCACTATACAAGCATTTACTCTACACTATAGGGCTTGTTATTAGTTATTTTTTATTTCTGAAAGTTCATGAAATATGAAAATAATGTTTTTTTTTTAATTCCTCGAAATTGTTTGGATGAGTTTCTAAGTCACTTAGAAATATATAATTTCTTGTTACTTTCAGGTGCACTTTTCTTTGACTAATTATCTTTGAAAATTTTACATGAATAACTTAGATTTCATAGAGATTATCAGAGTTAGAGTTACAATTAATATATCTTAATATACCTTGGTCATTTTAAAACAATTCACTTTATTGTTTTTTATTTCACAATTTATAATTTTAGAAATAAATTCTTAATTACCTGATTTCATTTTATCTTGTATTTATTGTTTTGTTTTTGAGATATTATGTGTATGATTGATTTTTAGAAAGAATGTAATTGAACTTTTTAGTCTAATACATTTAAAATGTAGAGTCTAAATTTCAATTATTTTATTTCTATGTGGTTCTGTATTATATTCTTTTTTTTTTAAAGAGGGAGAAACTACTTTTTTTTTTTTAAAAGATTTATTTATTTATTTATACAAGCACTGGGTACAGTCAGAGCGAGGGAGGGTGAGAGAATTCACCAGAGCCAGAGCCGGGAGCAGAGCAGGCAGAAAGACGGAAGTACACTGCTGAGGGGAGCAGCGGGTGGCAGGAGAGGTCTGCGCGCCATGTGGGACCCTCGCTGGTGGCTGGGGAGCAGCCGGGGATCGAACCGGCGCTGCAGAGGCTGCGGGCAGCTTCGCAACCCAGCACTCAACCACTGCGCCACCAGGGAGGCCCTCTGTATTATATTCTTGGTTCAACATTTAAATTATTTTTAACCAGGATAGTTTTTAAAAATATCAGTGATGGTTTTTGCTCATATTCTGAAATAATGTCTAGTTTTATTGTATTATGTGAGAGAATATAAACCACATAAATATATTAATTTAATTTTAAGGTTTTCTTTAACAGGATGATAAGTTAATGATAAAAGGTTGTTTTTGCTTCTCACATTTACCTTATCAGCATTAGTATCAGTTTAGAAGTGTTACAAATATAGCTTTTACTCTAAATCAGTGAGCAAATTACAAAAGGAATTTCAAGGAAGTCATTTAAAATTCACCAAAATTTCAGCTTATTTAATATGACTAGAATGGCATAAAATGTTTCCCAGAGGAGAAATTTCGTAATTAAATTGTACAGGGTGAATTGATTTAGTCAGCACCAGGGCAGGGAAATACAGACCTGACAATGAAAGAACAGGTGAAAAGCAGTCAGACTAGAGAAGGGTTAGTGTCTTTGTACTGGGTGACAGACTGAAAGGTGATGCTATTTATCCAGATGTAAATCAGGTAGATTGGGAGAAGATATTAAGTGTAGTATTGGCATGTGGCCACACAATCATACCATTATTTGCATTGTTCAAAACAATTTCCATGTAAGATCCCATTTGTCCTCACAACAAAATAGTGCAAGAAATTAGGCAGTATCTCCACCTTATAGCTGGGGAGAGTAATTAAATAAATTATTTGTTGAAGGTCATAGAGCACCTCAAGGGAGACTCAGGCATCAAATTCTGGTTTTTAATGCACAAATCCAAGTTTTTTTCTGTTCTACTAGAGATCTACATTGTAACTATTTAACATTTCCTTAGGAATATGACTATATACATAATGTTGAAATGACAGGCACTCATTCTATCCTTTAAGATAGATACTCATGTCTATCTGTCTGTCTGTGTATCCATCTATCAGAGAGAAAAGAGTTGACTCCTGACATAATGATGTTAATTATATTACTTCTTTTTATAGATTTCTAATGTATCAAAAATTTGTTTTAAACTCCAGGAAAGAATGCAAATAATATGAAAAAGAAGTAAAGTTTTTGCATCAGGACTCTAGTTCTGGAGCAAAATTATTTCTAAAGGCAAGATTTAGGGCCTCCCCGGTGGCACAGCGGTTGAGTGCTGGGCTACAAAGCTGCCTGCAGCTTCTGCAGCGCTGGTTCGATAACCCTGGCCACCAGGCGAGGGTCCCACGTGGCGCGCAGACCTCTACTGCGGCCCGTTGCTCCCCTCAGCAATGTACTTTGTCAGTCTGCCTGCTCTGCTCTCCCCTCTGGCTCTGGTGAATTCTCTCACCCTCCCACGCTTCTGACTGTACCCAGTGCTTGTATAATTAAATAAATAAATCTTTAAAAAAAAATAAGGCAAGATTTATCTTAACAGGTAAAGTGTAATCCTATCTCTTTAATTACAAATAGTGAAAATCCGTAGTCTCATAATTCCTTCCCAGCCATGAACTTCAAAGCCTTCCCAGAGTTATCCTGGAACAGGATTCTCATTTTCCATTTGAACTTTTTAATTGATCTTCTACACTACCTACTACTCATGCTTTGGAAGGTAAAGGAAATGTGAATCTGACTTTTAGCTGAATCAGACATAAACACAAAGTAGGTTCTAGAATGAAATCTGCCAGTCTATCCAGCTCCTTTTAATCTAATCGTAAAACACTTTCTGGGCTCTCCTTAATAATCAAGCAGATTGAATTAGTTAAAGTTAGTACTTTAGTAATGTGTTTATTTTTGGAAAAACAGTAACAATTTCATAAGGAACACAAGAAGATAGGTAGTAGATAGATGCACTCCATGCATTAACTCCACTGAAGCAGCCTCCATGTGATTTCAAGACAGTAAGAACTTTCTTAGAACCCAGTTCTTTGTTGTAGTTTGTGTTCACTTTCATGGGGAGCAGTGCATGGGAATTAAGTCTGCAAAGCAGGCAGAAAGTGGCACAGGGTAAATAAAATTGTGTAATAGTTGGGGGGAGGCAGAGAGTATTTTTTAAAAAATTGGCTAGAGTAGTATTTCTGGTCCTACATATTCTTCTAGAATGTTGTCAAAATGAGTCAATATTTTTTCCCTTTGAACCTGGGTGGGGCTTTGTGACTGACTTAATGAATAGAACGTGGTGGAATTGACACTGCCTGATTATTTTAAGGCTATGTCATAAAAAGGGGGACTGAGCTTTCACCTTTCCCTCCATCCCTTCCTCCTTCCTCTGGGGATCTCTAAGAATGTGTATAAGAGATCTCCAGCTGCCAAGCTGGAGTTAGAAGTCCAAGAGAGATAAGCAGAGATGCCTGAAGGCCCCCTGCTGTTAAAAGTCCCAGCTATTTGAGTGGACTTGTATCAGCTGCTGATATATGAGGAAGCAAGCACCCCTAGTGTTCAAACTTTCCCAGTTATCACAGTGTGGGACAGAGACAAGCTACCCCCACTAAACCTTGCCCAAATTGCAGATTTGTGAGGAAACTATTGCTGTTGTGCCACTAAATTTTGAAGCAGTTTGCTACATAGCATTTGACAAAAAAAAAAAAATGTTATGTACACTTGAAACTGTGTAGTATCAATAAATTTGATCCTTGATTATTTAGGAAATAGTATCAGTTTATGATTTAGGCAATTTTAGTGTTCATATTTCTTCTGCACATATCTTGACTATTGTATTAATGCCCTTCTGGGAATGTAAAAAATGAAAGTAATACTAAGTGTTATGGTTGTGCTCGGATTTTTTAAAAAGCAATAGCTGGGGCAAGAGGATGGGGAGAAAATTTTGCACTAATATGATGAAATAATTTATAGGCATAGTTTTATTTTCCATGGGGGTCAGTATTAACTTTAGACAGAAAAATGCGTGCTAAGTGACTCTGATAATGTGATTAACTACACATTATCTTCAAAATCTCTCCCCCTGTAAGATATATTTTTTAAGTCAGTGCCTACCCACTTGGACTACCATCTGTTATTTTTTTCTTTGTTAGGTTGTACCTCTAATTAGACTGAATAATTCTCCATGTTCCATGAAAGTCTTAAACAAGCCCATGTGAGGGAGGATCGATTAGTCAACAACGTACATAGAGTGAATTGGACTTTGGAGCACAGTTTGGGCACTGCTAGAGACCACTGAGCCACAGCAATGCTTTCAGATTTTCATGCTGATGGGACAGAGAGCCTATCCTTCACAGCCTCAGTGATGCTACCTCCTCCAAAGTCAGTGGTTTCTTCAGGGGTTGCATCGGCTGTCTTTGGAATCTGTTGGCTCTTTCCATGCCTTTGCTAATTGACAAGGATTGGGCTTCAGAACACAGGTGTACTCCTTTAAAAACAAAGTCTTCAGGCTTCCCTGGAGGCTCAAGGGGTTAGGCTTCAGCACTATGAAGCTATCCACAGCCACTGCAGCACAAGTTAGATCCTAGCCAGGGAGCTACCCACATGGCGCAGCAGACCCCTCCTGCCGCCCGCTGCTCCCCTCAGCAGTTTATTTCAGTCAATCTGCCTGTTCTGCTCCCCACTCTGTCTCTGGTGAATCCTCTCACCTCCTCCCACACCTCTGGTCTGTACCCCAATTCTTATATGCATAAATAAGTAAATCTTTAAAAAAAATAGAAACAAAGTCTTCATTTTATCCCTGCTAGGGCAATTACTCTCTAATTATCATTATCAAGTACTTTCACTGACTTCCAACCACATATTTCCCTATCAAGGCTATCTGTGTGGTTTTTCACTGTCACTCTGGCATACACGTAAGAATTCAAGACCCCTCTTATCTCCACTCCTCCCAACACACACATGGTACTTTTTACAAGGTTCTAACTCTTTGGCAGAAGCATAGATTACATTTATAAAAATGCTCAAGAGCACAAGGGATAGGGTGGCTTGAGAAGGAGGTAAACTTCAGCGTTCTCAAGTTGAGACTATATATAACCTTGAGAAGAAAACAAATGAGACCATGATACTATGTAATTATACACCTTACTGTTTTATTCCAGAGTCACTAAATCACTAAGAAATGCACTGTTTAGAGAAATTGTAATGTTGATATTTTATTTCTCAGGCCTACTTTATGCCAAGTTGCAAATTCTCTATAAAGAAAATGCAAATGGCTATTAATGTGTGAAAAAAAGCAGTCAATCTTACTGAAATAGAAATAAGAAATCAAAAACTGGCAAACAAGTGGAGAAAGGGTCATGTTAATGCATGTTGCTGGTAAACAAATAGTTGATACCACAGTCTTGAATGTTGTATTATTTTTCTATAACAACTATAACAATGTAGCTAAAACCTGGGTGACTCTGAACAGCATAAATTTGTCTTTCACAATTCTGAAGGCAAGAAGTCCAAAATCAAGGTGTTGGTAGGACCAAGCTCTTTCAGGAGGCAATAGAGAAGGCTGCATTGTAGGTCTTCTAGTTTTGTTTTTTTTTTAAGATTTATTTATTTATATAAGAACTGGGGTACAGGTCAGAAGCACAGGAGGTTGGGAGAATTCACCAGAGATAGAGTGGGGAGCAGAACAGGCAGACGGACGAAATACACTGCTGAGGGGAGCAGCGGGACAGACAGGAGAGGTCTGCGGTACCATGTGGGACTCTCCCCTGCCGGCCGGCCGGGTTCAAACTGGTGCAGCAGAGGCTGTGGACAGCTTCACAGCACGGCACTCAACTGCTTGCACCATCAGGGGAGGTCCTGTATGAGTACATTTTTATGACTGTGTGTACACACACACACATTTATAACATCATATTTGCAATATTTTTCAGGTTCTCTCATCAAAATATGGTGTCTGTTTCTCTTCCATTTTAATCTGGGCTGATTCTGTGATTAGCTTTAAACCAACAGCAAGTATAGGGTACAAAAGACTTTGTATCTTCTGTTTTTGCCCTCTTGTTGTCCTGAGACCACCACATGAAAAGTGGCCTTGAATTTTTTGAAAAGAGAGAATACATAGAAAGAGAGACTAGCTGAACTGCTAGCATCAATGCCCAGAAATGAAAATGAGGACATATGCAACCTTTAAATCTCTTTTGAGTTCCTGATGACAGCAGCCATTTGAGTGATCCAAAAGACATCAGCAGAAAAAGCACAAAGTTATACCATCAAGGTGATATAGCTCAGCACAAATTGCTAAAGCCCAAAATTTTTGAGCCAAAAAAGTTGTTATTTTAAGTTACTAATTGATGGATGTTAAATAATAGTTAATAATATTAGCCAATACACATAAAACATAAATGGGTATATATAAATGTATAAATGTGCGCACACACGTACACACATATATTTGAAAATCACACACATATATTTGTACATAAATAGAATATTTCTGGTTGGAAATGCAGGAAAAATTCATAATAGTGACCAGATTTTGGAAAGGAAAATAGGTATCTATAGGATGGAGGAGGAGTGAGACCTATGATATTATTTAATTTGTAATCTCCTTAATATCATTTGTGTCATTCACATATATTATCTAGTCATAAATAAAATAGTTAAAAGAGTACTTTATTGAGATATCATGCAATGTGATAATATTGGCTGTTTATTTGTACAATCTAGTCCATGCCACTCTCAAGAAAATTTCAGAAGGAACACTGCATAGTGAATACTGTAGAGTAACTTTGGAGTGGAAATTGTAGTGCTTGATTCTGATGTCTTTAATCCTAAAAATTTATAGAATCTTATCAGAAAGCCAGTCAGCAGTGAGGCTTGTTAATGAAGACCCAAGCAGTTTCCACAGAATACTCAGTGATATTTTGTGGATGTACTGATAATTAAAGTGGATGAAAAATGTTAAAACATCTTACACAGTTTTTCACCAATGTAGGAAAATCAAAGTGACTCCATCTTGTATTGAAACAATGTTAGGCCCAGTAAGTCCCTATCCTGTGAGGACAGTTTTCTCATTGATTCTTCCATGTGTCATCTGTAGTCATGATCTATATACAACCCTATTGATTTTAGTAGCACAAAGGCATGTCTGACATGTCCCTCAAGATACACAGCATCGTTAGTCTCACACAAGAAAGATCACACATACTAAGTGGGGTGTAAGAACCTCTGTAAAGGGAAAGATAAGGGTCTTGTTTTTACAGAAGTCCTGCCCAGGGACTTCAGTGTTGAGGATACCTTTATGAAAGTTTTCATGAATAATCTTTATGTGTGATTAATGGATGTGTCTGCTTTCTTACAAGGAACATTTCTTAATCAAGCATACTATTAAATGTATATAGTATCTGTCCCTATATTAGTCTCCATCACAGTTAACAGTAGGTAATTTAATCTTCATGGTGCTTTTTACAAATGCGTTTCTTTTTTTGTTTATTTATGCACATCTTCCATACACAAGTAAAATATCACTCAAATTTAAACAGAAAATAAAAACATTTTCAAATGAACAAAAACTAAGAGTATTTATCCTGAGATAATACTAAAAAATTGAAAATTATTAAAAAATATGTACTTAAAATAATTTGGGAGGGGCCTCCGGGCGGCACAAGGGGTTAAGATGCAACACTATGAAGCTATTCACAGCCACTGCAGCAAGAGTTCGATCCCCCCGTCAGGGAGCTACCCACATGGTAGACCTCTCCTGTCTAGCCTGCTGCTCCCCTCTGCCTGTTTTGCTCCCCATTCTGTCTCTGGTGACTACTCTCAGCCCCCACAATTCTGGCCTGCACCCCAGCTCTTGTATGCATACATAAATAAATCTTTAAAAAAATTGTCAGTTATACCTCAAAACTGAGATTTTTAAAACTGGAATGACCTCTGTATTTATGCATCAGTTTCTTTGAAAACACAGATGGAATGGATAATTTCCCCAGGAACGGGGGGAACAACCCAGCTCGATAAGTAATATAGATCCAAATAGAACTGTCAAAGGTATATAATTTAAAGTGGCATTGAACTATTTCTTATTCCAAAAGACTCCCAGATAGCACATGACACAATTTTTTCAAGAAAGATACATCACAGTGCTAAGTGCAGGTGCGAATGAGAGGGGGAATCCTCATAGTACATCTGCTAATACTGAAAATTAGTTCAACTCTATAAAGGGCACTTGAGGAACATTGGGTAGTTCCTGAAAATACACACATGCTGTAATTAGGAGTCCTTTTTCTAATTATAAGTCACCCGTTCAACTCAGAAGGAGGTCATTGGATGCAGGGCGGCATCTAAAAATGTGTGGAAATGCAACCTCTCGAGATCTACTCCTGACATAGGGCTTAACAATATCCCTTTGTTTCTATGGACATTAAAATTTAAGAAGCACTGCCCTAAAGAACCTGTCACATGCCTTTAAAGAAATATGTATGAAAAACGTTTACTTATTCCTGAGGAGAAATAGAAAATCAACATGTGTCAATTGCTGGAAAATGTGAAGATAATGAAATGTACTCATATAATGAAATATGTAACAATTATAATGCATGAGCCAGATCTACAATCTCAACACTATTTTTAAAAAATATATAATATTCAGTAAAAAATCAAGTTATGGGACAATAAATACCATATGACAATACTCATATGTTAAAAATAAAAGCATTATAGGACATAAAAGTAGAAATATATAGATAGAAAATATACACTCAAATATGTGTCTGAATTTGTGTCTAGGAATGTAGGAATAAAAGGAAAATGGAAACATGGAGAAATTTAGAAATGCAACTTATGGAGTGCCGCTTTTATTTCTTAAAAATAAGGAAATATTAAAATATGTGCATTCATGTCTTGTTTACTGGGAGAAGTATTAAAGTATTTTTATAGTGTATTTCCACTTTTTAAGATACATTTTAATTTAAAAGTGTAGAAAATTTGAACAAAGAATCTTAGACAATTGACAGAAAAAGAAAATGAAAACTGCTATGGGTATAAAATCTGCTCCTCCCTAATTAAAGAAATATCAAACCATGAAGTAGATTTTTTTCATTAAATATAGAATTGCCAATAAAAGAAAAAAATTGATAGTTTCAGTACTTTAATGTAGAAAGACTGTATGTAGTGTTGTAAATTTGTAAGTTTTAAGTTTGCTTTATATCTATCAATATTTCTTTTTTTTTTTTTTTTCATAGACTAATTGGGTATAGGCCAAGGCAGGGGTGAGAAGGGAGACAGAGGAGGGAGCAGAACAGGTGGGTTTACTGAAATACACTGCTGAGGGTAGCAATGGGTGAGATAGGAGAGGTCTGCTGATGGAACTCAGGCCTGAGAGGTGGTAACACTGAGAATTAACTACTAGGCCACCCGGCAGGCCCTCTCTATCATGATTTCTTCATGTGAGGTCCTCATTGACTCAGCAATTCTAATTCCACAAATTCATTGTTTAGAAACTAACACTTGCATGCAAAGATTTGTGTTCAGTACTATTATTTATAACATTTCTAATAGTAGGAAAAAATAAAAGGATAAAAATCTGGAGTAAAACATGTTGATGTATATCACAGATTAGTTAAAAATATGATAGATACATCAATTCTTAGGTGTTTAGGATGATCAAAGGTTATGGGAGCTTAAATTTTTACTTTATGAACTTCTGCTTTTTTCAACAAGAAACTTTTTTTTTGCTTTTGAATTCAGCAAAATTAATTTGTCAAAGTATTTATAGACCTTTTCATTTCTTCTTGAATAATATAAATAATATTTTCTTAACATACTTCTTTGAAGTCAGTGCATCACTCTCTCATTTCTTCTTAGTGTCTGTTATCACAGACAAATAACATTTAAAAGGATTTTTTTATTCATTAGACTGAGAGTGTACTTAAATAAAAATTCTACTATATCTATATGGTTCTCTCCACTCAAATTCAAATATATAAAATCATTGTGGATATTGCAAGTTCTTCACAGTATATAGTAAAGAAAATGAAAACATGACCAGGAGCAATTTCACGTAGGGCATGGACTTTGGTATTGTTTTATAAGAAAGTATAGTCATTATATTAAAGAATTAAATAGTTTATACATTTTCAATCATCATTAATAATTAAGTTTTGTGATTTATTTAACTTTTGAATTCTCATTAATAGTTAAGCATTATGATTTATTTAAATTGATAATATTTCATTAGTTTTAATAATTTAACATTAATCAAATTCAATTTAGATCATTAAATCCAGGGTTATTGGAGAAGGATCATGAAGTGTCAGGAAGATAAAGAATGAAAGAGTACAGTGGCATCTATACTATTATTTTCTACAATAAGAGTACTGACTATAGCATTATTTTATGTAAGTATAGTGGAAAATACCAATTTGTAGAAGGCAGAGGTCACGTTTGGTTGCTTATGTTTATCTGCAACTATACTAAAATTTTATGGTAGGACATGGTACATGCTTAATACATCAGTTTATTAATTTTAAATGATTTTGTTGATGACAACTAAATTTAGGTAAAGTATCATACATATATACACACAGATATAAATATAAAATTGTCTTTCAAAAAATGTTATGATATAATCTTGCTATTTATATATCTAAGCTATATGTTATCATTGACTTATTTTATGTTCCTTAAAGACTGCATAATTATAGTTGTATAGTCAGATTCTTTTCTTTTGCAAGGTAGAGAATGAAAAGAAACACTGTGGCATATTTCCCATCTTATTCTAGTTTCCTGACAAGTAAATAGAAAGTGTTATCAACTTCAGTTTCAGGTTCTTAGTTATGATGATTTCTCTTCCTATAATAAAATATCGTTTTCATGAGTTTATCTCTTTTATTCTGAAGTCACAGAACTTCCAGAGATGTCATTACCACACTAGAGAAGTGGCATTTTCTGTGCCAAGATGTCATTCCTAATAATACAGTGTCTGAGGAAGTGAAATTGGAAGACATAGGTAGCAGAGTGGTGAAGGACAGGTTTGCCTCATTCTGTAAATAACAGTGATTTGTGAGATTACTTCATTTACAAGGCTTCTCTCCTCCCCCTCATTAGGATATTCCACTATCCTGGGTGAGGCTGTGAAGGACCTTGATGGAACCTGGGAGTGATGAGGGTTCCTTGTTATTTCACATTTTTAAAATCTTCCATGAATGTACTCTAGCTCTCTCCATTGCAAGGCAGAGTTCGGGTTATGATGGAATTCTTACCTCTTTTTGCTGCTAAGTACAATTCTTCTCTGCGCCAACATTCAGCTTATTGTATAATTCAAGCTACAACTTTTTGAGGGGTAGGGTTAGAGAATGGTGGGCGAGTCAGGAAAGAGTTTAGTAATGTGCGCTCTGGTTGCTATAGCCAAGCTCTGTGGACAGTTTCCTTAACCACTGAACCAGAAAGAAATGAATGAGTTCATTTAAGTTTTCTCCAGGCAAAACTGTAAGGGATAGTGTCCTTGCTCCTCTGAATCACATTGTATAGAACCTGCCATGACACTACACCCGTGATTACATAACATTTTCTGAAGAGATGAAATTGTTTGTGAGAATATATTTTAAAAGCAAGAGTCCATTATAGACCGAAGAAAAGGGACCTAGTTAAATAAAAGCAACTTCTAGCAGGGCCCAGAATGTGTGATTTTGGGACATAAGGGTCGAGGGTAAAATAGGCCCACCACATAGTCATTTCTATGGTTCTGATTAGAAAAAAATTCAGCATGAAATACAGGCTCTTTGCCAAGGTACATGTGGCCAATAAAAGGTAGTTTTTATTTTTCTTTTATCTCTGACAATTGAGATATTTTCATCTTCTCCTTAGAAAATTAATGTCACTCAATAGCTTCTACATGCAATAATAATATTTCCTCCAAATTCTTTGTCCATGTTTTTTTTTTTTATTTGAACAGTTAAAGAAACCAGAGAGGTTAAATAACTTGCTTCTTAATTGACAGACTTAGGACTTGAATTCAGTTCTATTTAGAGTCAAAGTGATGCTTTTTGTTAACACTACTATACAGCCCTTCATCCTTTTGATATAAAACATCCTGTTGACAAAAACTCCAAACTAGATTAGATTAGACAACAAGGGTATTTTTCATACTTAAAAAAACTCAAAACTCTAATCCAATACAGGTTCCCCCCACTTTTTGAAAGTAGAATGTTCTTATTTGATTTTGCAGGTTATTTTTTGAGTCTGGGAACACATTATCATTAATTTATATGGAGTTCTTTGATTATTCCCCCAAATATCCTACCCAATTATACAAACCAGGAATATTCTACATTCACATAAAAACCTTATGAAATCAGTACTAAGGGCTTGCATCATCAGTATTTCACAAATGAAGAAAGTGGGACAATGAAAGAGTGATTTCCTTTTAAAGACCGAGCCAAGATTTGAATCTATACTTAATCATCATATAATTTTTTAGAGATTTATTTATTTATTTATACAAGCACTGGGTATAGTCAGAAGTGCGGGAGATAAGAGAATTTACCAGAGCAAGAGCGGGGAGCAGAACAGGCAGACTGACGAAATACACTGCTGAGGGGAGCAGCGGGTGCAGCAGGAGAGGTCTGTGCGTCATGGGGATCGAACTGGTTCTGCAGAGGCTGTGGGCAGCTCTGCAGCCCAGTACTCAACCGCTGCGCCACTAGGGGAGGCCCACCACCATATAATTTTATCGAAGGATGGGTTTTATTAAAAGGTTTAAAGATTGCTTGTCCAACTTGTAAAAACCAAAATGGTAAAATAAGACTGAAAGTAATTCTAAAGCCATTTCATAAGGAAATGGGACAAGAGGACTTGGTGTGGACATGATAAAGAGAAAATTTCATGTGGATATGTTTACTGTCTTCAGGTATTATGCAGGCTGTCAAAAAAGAGAGGGATTAACTTATCTTGAATAGCTACAAAGACTAGAATTAGAAGCATAAGGCACATATTTTCACCTAACTACAAAATAGCTATTTCTACCTGTCAGAACTGTCTAAAAATATTGTCAAAAAAAAAAAAAAGAAAAAAAAACAACTTTTGTGAGCGAGAATTATTTCCCATACCTGGAAGTTTCCCTACATGAGGTTGGTTGACATCTTCTGGCCAGAATTTTATTGGTGGGATTTAAATATCAGGAACTAGTTAAAACACACATGTTATAAGGGTCAAAACAGCCTATGAATTCTCAAAAAATTGTTCCTTGTGGTTGCTGAAACTGACGATTTACTGCCATCCGTGAATAGAAAACAAAGAACCAGAGTAGGGAGATAGAAATTAGAAAGGGAAATGAAGGTAGGTGGGTGATACCTTAAGTTGAGTAAAAAAGATAAACCATGTCATCTAGATCTGCGCCAAGTGAGTGCCCGCTGGGCAGAACAGCTAAGGCAGAGAAAGTGGAGCCACCAGCTAGCCTTTCTCTGACCTTTCAAATGTTCACACATTTAATGGTGGTTTAGGGTTGTTTTAGCTCAGTTGTTATTTTTTCCTCTGAGACAGCTTTTTCCTCTTTAGTTAGGAAGGCAGAGCTCTGACTGTTTTGGAGAAAAAGCTATTAAAAGGAAATTGTGGTATATAAAATGGAGACACTTTTTTGATCATATTTCAAAGGATTTGAAGGGAAAGACAAGAAAATCAATAAATGCATGGATTCCTTTACACTTAAAAAGACAATTCTTTCCTTTCTAAAGTCTGTTTCTGGGTGTTCCTGCTGTGAAATCAGTCCATAACACCCAGATTTAATGGAAATTTACTTGGTAAAAGGATAAAATAGTAAACAGAATAGCGAAGAATTTAGCTGTTTCCCTCCCTTCTCCCTTTCTACCTTTTGGCAAGTGATCATATCTGTAATGAACCCATATAATTTTCAACCTGATTATCTATCTATCTATCTATCTATCTATCTATCTATCTATCTATCTATCTATCTATCTATCCTGTGAGCAGAAGATTGGCATTCATTTGAATTCCAAAGTGTAGGATCAAGTCTATATTATTTATCACAATACCTATTAATATTCTGCAGATTCAGACTCTGAATAACACTGGAACTTTTTTTTTTTTATCATTGCTACACTGGCTACCAAAATCATAAAACAAAATGTTATGTGTGATACTTTAGCAAAGAGAACACAATAGCAATAACATATATGACAATTTGTGAGGAAGGACAGATCTCCATTTTATAATCTTGCTGGGTTATTCTAAGAAGCAATGCATCTTAAAAATAAAGAATCTTCTCTACTTGTGGGGATTGGATTTATCCAAACAATATCCTTTCCAAATCTCCATATCTTCAGCAAGTATAAAAATGAGAGCTCTGCTTGCTATCATCACTGTAACTATTGTAAATTTTGCCCTAGTTCATCTATGTCTTTTGATTCTTGCTGAGAATAGTAGTGTTTACTATTCTCTCTCTGTCTTCTTCCCCCTTCATCTCTCCTTCCTTTCTACCACTTTCTTTTCTCTCTATGGGGTTCATATCTAGTTTTAATTAAAATTTTTTGAGATATCATGGATTTACAGGCACATCTAAAACATAGAGTAAACCATTGAACCTTTTACTCAGTTTATTTCAATAGTAGCATTTTGCAAAACTGTAATACAATATCCAGGATAATAGCATTGATGGGGTCAAAATAGAAACATTTTCCTTATCACAACAATCACTCAGGTTGTCATTTTATAGACATACCCACTAGTCTATTGCCTTCATCCTTCTGTAAGTCCTGATAACCATTAATCAGTTCTCCATTTCTATAATTTTGTCTTTACAAGAATGTTACATAAATGAAATTAAGCAGTGCCTTAGTTTGTTTGTACTGCCATGCCAAAATACAATAGACTGGGTGGCTTAAACAGCAAAAATTTATTTTCTCACAGTTCCGCGGAGCCTGGAAAAGTTCAAAATCAAGGTGTTGACATTTGGTTCATGGTGAAACTCTGTGGAGATGGTTGCCTTCTGGCAGGGTTTTCACAATATGGAGACAAAGTGTAAGAAAAATCTCTGGCATCTCTTCTTGTAAGGAATTATTCCCATCATTAAATTACCACCTTTATAACCTCATCTAATCCTAATTAGTTCCCAAATACCTCATCTCCAAATATCATAACATTGTGGGATTAAGGTTTCAACGCAAGAGTTTTACAGGGACACCATCTTTCTTTCTGTAAAATGGATCCTTTGGAGATTGCTTTTTTCCCAGTCATCATAAATTTTTATCCTTCCAATTGTTTGTAGCAATAGTTTGTTACTTTTTATTGTTAAGTGATATATCATGGTCTGTTGAAGCATTCATCTGGCTATTGGCTATTACAAATAGACTTCTAGAAATGTGTCTGTGTGTGTGTGTGTGTGTGTTTCAATGTAACTATTTATCCTCTGGAATAAATGTCCGGGAGTGCAATTGCTGGGTCATATGGTAATTGCATGTTTTATTTTTAAAGAAACCATCAACCTATTTTGCAGAAATTCTCTACCTTTTTTGCACTTATGAGTGCCTTTCCCATTTTCTAATTGCATCTTTGTTATTGTTGAGTTGGCAGGGTTCTATATTCTATATTTTCATCCTTTGTCAGCTATGTGATTTGCAAATGTTTTCTTCCACTCTGTATCTTGTGTTTACATGGTTTTAACTGGGCCTTTAACAAAGCAGAAGTTGATAAAGTTATTGGTGTCTAACTTACCAGATTTTCATTATATGGATCATGTTTTGCATCAGAGATAAGAACTCTTGACCTAAATCTAAGTTCCTAAAATTTTTCTCTGTTTTTCTTTCTTAAAGTTTTAACTTTTTTATATTAGAATGTGATCTATTCTGAGTTATGTTAGCTCAAAACCTGCATTTTAGTTTTAGGTTTTTTTTTTTTTTTTTTTTTTTTTTTTTTTTTTTTTGCCTGTGGATATACAATTTCTTCATTACCATTTGTTGAAAAGCCTCAGCCCTTGATTTGCATGGGTTTTTAAAAGAGAATGAAACACAGAGATTAGCACCTCATTCCAAGCTAAAGATTTTATTCAAACTCTTCCCACACTTCACTTGCCATTATATGCTTTTGAAATCAGACAAAATGCAGGACACAAAATTAATGAAAGTTCTCTTATTTTTCCAATTTCTTGACTTCTCGCTTGTCTTATTAAGAAGGACATCAACAATTCTCCCCTTTAAACTTTCACGTATCTTTTACATTGTCAAAGAACCAGAATAATTTACACAGTTAACTGGGGTCATTTCCACTCTTCCAAGCCAATGGGTATGTGATTAGTTTATTACTATTGTTTAATCTTACTGAAAAACAAAAGTACATTTGGAGACCACATGACTGATGAAGACTGTGTCCTGTTGAAATGCCATTTCGAAGCTTTGGATCATTGCAAAGTCTGAAGTATTCTTTAAGGGAGCATGGCATTCCTTTTACAATGCCAACTAATGAACAAATCTCCTTGCCAAGGATAATTTCAATTACTGTACCAGATCCCTCGCCTTTGTACATGCTGATCGTATGAATACTAAATCAGGCCTTATCTGGGCATCTGCTACCTATTGTTTTCATAAACACTTTTTCTTGTATTCATTCAACCCACTCCTTCTGTAAGTTCACCCAAGGTGTTTATAAACTATCCTTGAATCTCTGAAAACACAAAGTCTTCAGAAACCTTTTCCTGCTCACTCTCAATCCATTTTTCTGAAGAAGGATACTCATACTGATACCAAGATAACTTATTTCTAATCAAAATGCAGTTCATGACCCTGTTCTCATCAAGAAAAATTATTTTGACATATTTTAAATGAATACTGTTAATCTCTAAGAAAGGTAGAAAAGAGATAAGTATACTTATTTGATTTTAAAATCAACTCTCACAGTATCTCTGAGCTAATATATATAATTAATAAATGTAAAAATTTTATTTTGCTAAAGCTTAATTTAAAGGAGAAAAGTGATTTCTAAAACAAAAGAATGCGTAATTAGGAAGGTAAAATGATTCTTGCAAGTTTGTTCCAAAAGTTCTGGTCCAAGAATACAATTTATCTTTTAATAGTCTCACAGAAAGGGACCTGAAAAATGTCAACTACATTCCCAGAGTTGTTATTCCAGTTGAAAGCTTTAAGGAGAATCATAAATTTATTATCTCTTAGATTCATGTTCAAAAATTTATTTGTAGAATAGTAAAAGAAAATATGTACCTGTGTATCACAAATTTACAATATATACAATCTTTTGTCCTTAAAGTGTGCCTTTATTTTCAAGGTCACTTGCTTTCCTTGTGAATTAGATTTGCTTCCTCTTAATCCTGAAATTAATGTCATTGTAGAAACTCAATAATCTTGAGAATGAAACAGGGGCAGAAAAGTTATAAAGGGATAACGTGCTACATTTTTTGTGGCAGGCATCTGAGGTGGCATTTAGTGGGACAAAAATGAATGCCTTTTGCTTCATTAGAATGGCAAGTTAGTGTCATAATAGTATTACCAACTCTATGAATTGTTCCTTTTTCAAAGTCACATCTTCAAAAAACAATCTCAAGGAAGGCTAAAGCAAAACTGTTTTTTTGGCAAAAAAATATATTAATATTCTAGTCTGAAATTCTGACTGTTATCTGTATAATTACTGGTTTGACTTAACATCAGTATACAGGGAATTCTTTAAAATAGTTTTTATGTTAAATTGTGACAGTTGCTTTGATTTTGACAGACATCCAGTGAAGTGTTTCCCATGCAATATGACAGTGCCAGCCATGACATTAATTGCATCTTTTGTTGGAAAATGTCACATGTAACATTTCAAACAGAATCCAAACACGAGGATGAGTATTCATTTATTTCACTTTGCAACAGAACTCTGAAATACTAGCCTTCATTTTGTCTTCCTTGGTTTTATAATTGACTATTTCAAACTGTATGCACTCATCACATTAGCCAGCACTATCAGTTAACTAGACAGTCTAATCAAGTATGTCTGTTACCAACATGTACAACATATTATACTCAATTCACTTACAAAGAAGGTGTAAATTGTGCAAAAGTTGCAGAGTTACAAATTTTATTTTACTTTAAGGGTAAAATTAATTTGAGTAACAAACGAGTCAGTATCTCTTTTCCTGGAAAGTCATAAAATGTGATCTATAACTTCTAGTGGAGACATTGATGTGAATGTGCCTAACTGTTAGGGGGAAAAGGATGTCCTAAAGCTAATTCCATACAGGCTTTGTGGACTCCACCCCCATCCCAGGCCAAAGCCAAAGACACTGGGAACTCCAAATCCCATCACCACCAAAGGGAAGGTGGCTGGGACCTGAGGGTGGGGTTAAGCAGCCAGGTTGATATAAAAGGCAGACACGTGGGCTTTGGGGGTTCCCCATTTTGGCTCCCCGCCAGCTCGCAGCATCCGGCCAGCTCTGAGAGTGACTTTGGGTTTCCAGGTAGGACACATTAATGACTTTATTTCCCTATTTTCTCCCTGAGTTGTACATTTTCCTTATTTCCTTTTCCCTTGTAAATAAACCTTTTATTAACCTTTTGTGTGTGCCTGTAGTGGAGTATTATTAATAAGTCCCTTTTTTAAGCGTGCGGGTGAGGCAGCCAGGAATCCCGTTCAATATCGGGGCTGCTTTATAACAGGTTGGCGCCCAACGTGCCTTGCAAGCTTCACTCATGGTTGACCAGCCCAAAGTAATTTCTCTTGCGTTGGTCACCATAAAACGCATCATAACAAGTGTAAGTCATTTCAACTGGAATTGGAGTTTCTTGGGTTCTCTGTTGCCTTTTTTTTTTTTTTTTTTGATAGGAATGTCTTTCTTAGCATGAGTATATTAGTGCTATGGCTAATGATTGCATTGTATGCATTCATGTATTTATTCATTCATAAGCTGGTCTAATAAGTATTACAAAATCTGTTTAGTGCCAGGCACAGTAGTGAGCAAAACATTGAGTTGCTGCTTTTGTGAGTATTGCATTATATCAAATATTACTTTCAGGTAATGCATATTATCATTCAGTGACTCATGTTTTCTTACACCTGTAATCAGCTTTACCATTTGAGATATAACCAATTGTCTATCATAGAAGATTCAAGTTATGCTTTGTAGCAAAATTTGTACCATAATTTTTATTATACTTTGTTTTTCCATGACTTCACAATTGTGCTTCTTACCTACTAATGTCTTGAAAGTTATTATTTTTTTAACCCATATCCAAGACCACAATACCAATCTCAGGACATTAAAATATCCCTGTCCATATTCTTATTGGTCATATTCATGGTAGCACAAAAAAATAAAATAATGGACATGACAATAATTTAGTCTGACCTTAGGTACCGCTTTCACTGAACTTGATCATTGTCTTTTGAGTTTGGTAATTATGATCAACTGCTATTTTATAATAGTTACTTCTACAACAATAATGTCAGTGCATTTAACAACTTTATATTCATATTGTTGTGATTTTTAAAAGTTTACAACCAGCAATAGATATCATCAGATATCCTTGGAAGCATTAGCCAAAATATTAAAGTTCAATCTCAATTATTGATGAGGCCATTTGAGAAAGAGGCATTTAGAAATGACTAAAGCATATTGATTATCAGATGTTATTAAGATATTGAAGGGACCAATGTCTTCAATATGTTATTTAAAATCTGAGGACTTTAATCAGTATTGATTCAGATGATGCATTATTCACTTGATTACATAAGATGTTACCACAGGCTTTTCAGTGAGAACTGGAGCATTTTTCAGCCCTGACCCATTACTTAAAAAGAAGTGATATTCAAGGTTCTCTCACAATCTCTCTCATATTTTATCTTTATACTTACCTTAACTGAATTATCTTTATACTTACTTTAACATGTACTCACCACCCCACCACAAAGTGCCTAGTCATTATCACTAACCAAATAATGCCTTCTACTCATTTTCTCCCTACTCCTTTCCCTCTGGTTACCCCATTCTGTTGTCACAGGCCAAAGGTTTTTTTTTTTTAATTTGTTTTCTTAAAGTTTTAAAATGAGTAAAATTAAATGGCATTTATATTTCTACTTATGACTAATTACACTTAGCATAATCCCCTCAAGTTCCATCTATGTTGTCACAGATGGCAAGACTTCACTGTTTTTTATGACTGAGTAGCATTCTTTATTCATTTATCATTAGGCACTTGGGTTATTTCCATACCTTGGTTTTTGTGGATAGTACTACAAAAAACATGTATTTTGGCTATCTGTATATTTTTTGGTGAAATGTCTATTTAGATCCTCTCTGCCCAATTTTTAAATTGGGTTTCATGTTTTTCCTTGTTGCTGAGTTGTGCAAGTTGTTGATATATTTTGAATGCTAATTCTTCTTCTGATATATTGTTTGCACATATATTTTCCCATTCAATATGTTGCCTTTTGGTTTTAATGATGGTTTCTTTCCTGTGCAGAAGCATTTAAAAAAAAAAATGTAATCCTGGGCCTCCCATGGTGGCTCAGCGGTTGAGCACTGGGCTGCGAGGCTACCCGCAGCCTCTGCAGCACCGGTTCGTTCCCCGGCCTCTGGCGAGGGTCCCACCAAAAAAAAAAAAGTAATCCTATTTGTTAATATTTTCTTTAGTTTCTTCCTGTTTTTTCACTGTCACAAAGACATCAATAAACTATGTCAAAGAGTTTCTACCTATGTTTCCTTCTATGTGTTTTATGATTTTTGATCTTATATTCATGTCTTTGATCCATTTAGTGCTGATTTTAGTATATTATATAAAGCTGTGGTCTAGTTTCATTCTGTTACATGTGGTTGTCCAGGTTTCCCAGCAGCATTTATTGAAGATGCTTTCCTTTCTTATATGTTCTTGGGTCCTTTGTCATTTCCCACTTTTAAAATTTTTTGAAATAGCTTCAGAAGTGTGGGTATTAGATTCAGTGGCACAATCATTTAGTGCATAGTACTTGTAACATCTTTGAATGTTTGGTAGAATTAATCAGTGAAGCCATCTGGTCCTGGGCTTTTGTTTTAGAGGATTTTTCATTGGTAGCTGTTTCAATATCTTTTTTTTTTTTTTTTTTTGGTCATAGGTCTGTTCAGTTTTCTGTTTTATCATGGAAGTTTGCATGATTCAAGGAATTTATCAATTTCCTATAGGTTGTTCAATTTGTTAGATGCAGATGTTAATAGTAATGATTCGTGATCTTTTATATATCTATGGTATCTGTTATAATGTATCCTCTTTCATTTCTGATTTTATTTAAGAGGTTTTTTTTTTTTTTTTGCTTAACATTAACTAAAAGTGTATTGATTTTGTTGTCTGAAAAAATAATTCTTTGCTTCATTGCTTTCTTTTTTCTCTATTTCTGTTCTGATTTTTATTTCCCTCTTTCTACTGATTTTGGGCTTTTTTGTTCTTCCATCCCCTAACGTAAGGGTTGTGTTTGATATGTTACTGACAAATTGCCTACCTTCACAGATTTTATTTGTGTCACTCTATGCCTTCTTATTATGTTCTGGAAACATTGTCTTTGCTAATCAAGAGAAGATGGTTAAAAAGAAATTTTTTTAAGGACTAACTGGGATGGCAGAGAAAATAATATGCCTTGCCAACTTAAAAAGGGGAAAGCAGAGAATTACATGGAGAATAATTGCTATAATTCACTTCACATTACCACTAATGAAGCAAACCAAAGCAGTCTTTATCACTAAGAATTTTCATTAGCATACTTCTATTGTATCATAGAATTCTGAAATGGCTGAGTGGTGATTTTGTGATTTTTGACATAATTCTTGATTTCGTATGGATGGATAGATGTAAATTATACAACTTCACTCATATGAACACAGTCAAGCTGAAGGCTGAATTATACTGGCTGTCTCTGTACTCAGAGTGAGTTCTTTATTTTTTTTTAATTTTTTTTTTTATAGAGGCATGCTTTTATTTGTTTGTTTGTTTGTTTGTTTTGCTTATTCATGCACTGGGTACAGTCAGAAGCGCTGGAGGGTGAGAGAATTCACCAGAGCCAGAGCAGGGAGCAGAGCAGGCAGAAGGACCGAAGCACACTGCTGAGGGGAGCAGCGGGCGGCAGGAGAGGTCTGCGCGCCATGTGGGACCCTCCTCCGGTGGCCGGGGAGCATCCGGGGATCGAACCGGCGCCGCAGAGGCTGCGGGCAGCTTCGCAACCCAGCGCTCAACTGCTGCGCCACCGGGGAGGCCCTCTTTATTTATTTATTTATTTATTTTAAAAAAAAAAAAAAAAAAAGTCTTTTCATAATTTTAGCAGATTTTAAAAGTCAACTTAACATTTTTATAGTCTTAGTTGATTTTAAAATTGTTAACCTACTCAAGTCATCGTCAGTGCTTTTTTCTTAATATTACTTTTGTTCTGTCTCATTATCATCAGGACACCAGTCTCATTGCATTATATTTACTGACACAATTCTTATTTTCATAATTTATCATCTACTGAAAGACTTCTTCATGTGCAAATAACTGTGTACTACTTGCAAGACCAGAAGATGAACAAACAAGTTTGAGTTACTGCAGTCTGGTTAGGAGACCCCAAGAACATCAGTTGCTGCTTTCTCTTGTATACTCATATTCTTCTCTTAACTCACTTTCGCTGTTTCCTTCTCCTCCCAAAACTGGAATATTCATATGAGGTCTTCCAATGAGCTGAAATACAGTAAAATCAGAGACAGTAGGTTCTGGAGATAGATTGAATTAGAGACTTGCAGAAAATATTTATGCAGGAAGTGTTGATTTCTAAGAAGTTTTTGCTGCATTTCTTCTTTGTGTGTGTGTGTTTTCTTAACTGTCAGCTGTTCCAAAATATCTGTGCCTTAAATAGATTTAGTAGATGGTTTATTATTTTTATGTGAGTCAGCATCAGACATTAAAGGCCTGGCAGCTCATATCCTAATATATTAATGAAGGTTATATAGAATAATCTCCATTTGTACACAGATTAATGAGTTGTCATATCATGATATAATATTATTTTAAAATGAATTTAAATATTAAAGAAACATCTCTTTGGATTATATCATTGACCAGAATTTACTAGATTTTGTAAGTAAATTGTCAAATGGCAGTTTGTATAATTTATGGGAAAATTGTCAACTTTATGTAAAAATTGAATTTGGAATTTGTCAATATGTAATTGTATTTCATTTCAAATAATATATTTAAGTACAGATTCATATTTGAAGACTTTTCTTCAGGAAATTATATAATCATTCCCTTAAATTATATAGGATCAGCTCCTCTAAATTTCAAAATACTCTACCTGTTCATTTTCATAATGAAAATACTGAAAATTTTATATGAAGCTGTCTATTTTTTCACTCGTGAGCTGTGTTTATGGATGGGCTAGGGACAAAGAATTAAATTTGCATGAAATCATCACATTTCCCTAGATGTCACTGTGAAATTGGTACTTTCCCCTGAAAATTTCCATGAAATTACAAAAATTATTGCATCTTTGTCTCTGGATATCTTTCTTAGAAATATAAAGGAGACTAAGTTTATACGCTTGTATCTCATTTCCTGGTATAGCTAATTATCCATGAAACTGCTAATTAAACATTAGGAGAAGAATATATATGCTTTATATAAGAAAATGCTATAAGGTGAGTATTATTAAATGTCTTACTTCAATGAACAAAGACCCCTAATGTCTGTCCATTTATAATGAATGACCGACTTTGGTATACGTAAATTTCCATTTTTGCTAGCTATACATTTAATGGTTATTGCTTGTCAGATAATTCATTTAATAATAAATGTTATCATCAAGTTTGACTAAATGGATGGATTAACCAAAATGAAGCATAATCTTATTTACTCTATAGGGAAATGCCTTTTCTTTTTTAAAAAAGGTTTATTCATTTATGCATACAAGAACTGGGTTAAGGCTGGAGGTGTGGAGGGTGAGAAGATTCACCAGAGACAGAGTGGGGAACAGAACAGGCAGACTGACTGAAACACACTGCTGAGGGGTGCAGTGGGCGAGACAGGAGAGGTCTGTTTTGCCATGTGGGTTGCTCCCTGGCTGGGGATCAAACTCGTGCTGCAGTGGCTGTGGCTAGCTTCATAGTGCTGTGCTTAACCCCTTGCGCCACCAGGGATGCTCTGGAAATGACCTTTTCAAGTATTATTTAAAATAAATACTAAAGGGCCTCCCCGGTGGCACAGCGGTTGAGCGCGGGGTTTCGAAGCTGCCCGCAGCCTCTGCAGCGCCGGTTTGAGCCCCACTTGCTCCCCGGCCACCGGAGGACGGTCCCACATGGCTCTCAGACCTCTCCTGCCACCCGCTGCTCCCCTCAGCAGTGTACTTCGGTCCTTCTGCCTGCTCTGCTCCCCACTCTGGCTCTGGTGAATTCTCTCACCCTCCCGCGCTTCTAACTGTACCCAGTGCTTTTATAAATAAATAAATAAAAAATAAAAAATAAAAATAAAAAAAGGGTTCACTTTAAAAAAAAATAAAATAAAATAGATACTAAGAGAACACGCGCGCACACACACACGCACGTACATACATGCATACCTCTTTCTGTTTTCACATTTATCCAACAATTTTCAAGTTGGTATAGGAGATCTTTAAGTATAATTTTGCTCTCTCTATATTGGAATTTTACATTTCCTTACTTTTAAACTATATTATTTGGACATGTTATATGTATTGCCCCTCTTCCAAAGATAATTATATTTTCTTGCTGCACGGACACCATCCTTAAAATATGAATGTTTTTTGATCAATGGAATGTGAGTAAAGGAAGTTCTTATATTTAAGTACATACTTTAAGAACAACTGTATGGTTCTGCCATAATGTCTGCCTTCTCCCCTAAAACTTGCAATTATCTAGATTGGGGCTGCTCCTTCCAGATTCCCTGAGTCTTGGAATAAAAGAAACTAAATTTTAGCTAAACCATAGTGACTATCCTTTATGAGAGAGAAGAGAATATCTCTTAAAGTAAATTCACTGAAAATGTGGATTTTTTATTGCAGGGATATATCAAATCTTTAGCTTTATACATGTTGTGAAAAATGAATGAAAGCCATGATAAATAATAACCTCCATTTACTAACGGGAGTAAAGAATTGTCCTGGTCTTTAATTATTTATTTAATTCCCCATTCTTGAACTATCAGAATTTCATTTAGCAGACTGAATTTTGAAAAAGACGTCCTTCTTTGAATAAAAGTAAGGAATTGATGCTGCTGATGTATAATTTATTTAATCAAGATATAAAATAACTTGATGACCTAATAGAATTGTGAATATTTATATGTAATAATTTTAAAGCAAAGCTTTCCAAATAACATTTTTTGGCAAAACTTAAGATCTGCATAATACAATTAAATTTCCTAATTTTAATTGTAAAAAAGACATTACCAGGTTCTTTAACTCAATTTTAATTTCTCTGATAATTACTAATATTTATCGGGCCTTATCAACCCCTCCATACCCTTCTTACTAACTTGCAACTAATGTATAGAATAACATTAACATTTAAAAATTTAAATTCAAGGAATAATCAAACACTAAAAAAAAAAACAAAAAACTTCAAATAGTATATTCTTTTGGGGAAGATAGAGAATGTCAGTGTTTTACTGCCAGGAGAAATATTTATGCAGATTTTGTGAATTTTTAAATCATTGAAATTTAGATTAAAACTCCCTATTTTAAAATAGCCTTTGAAACATGAAATAACCTTTTGTTTCCTGAAATGGAGATTTCTAATGAAACCAAGTTACGAATAGTCCTAGTAGCTAGAGCTTGATTTCTAACATCAGTTTTTAATTAATGGTACCAAGTCTCAGGAAAATGGCTGACTCTAGGAAGGGGTAAGACATATGCAGGATTCACCTCAAATATAGTTTTAATATTAGAAATTAAGGAAGTGCACTTCCCCTCAGAAAATAAAAGAAAAAAAAATCTGCAATAAGTTATGTGTCAAAAGGACATGAGAATAAACTGAAACAGCTGCCAATTGCCAAAACTGAAATAAGTCAATCAACAAAATAATGTAGTATTAATCTGTAACATAAGTAATAAAAACATCTAAGAGTACATATAAACATACATAAATGATTTAAAAATAAATAAGTGGGGGCCTTTCCTGGTGGTGCAGGTGGA
The DNA here is from genome assembly GCF_014898055.3 of Talpa occidentalis. Classification (NCBI taxonomy): domain Eukaryota; kingdom Metazoa; phylum Chordata; class Mammalia; order Eulipotyphla; family Talpidae; genus Talpa; species Talpa occidentalis. The sequence continues at coordinate 89,696,864 of NW_026555331.1, forward strand.
TGATCCCAGCCAGCTGGCGAGAATCCCACATGGCGCGGCAGACCTCTCCTGTCTCATCAGCTGCTCCCCTGAGCAGTGTATTTCGTCAGTCTGCCTGTTCTGTTCCCTGCTCTGGCTCTGGTGAATCCTCTCACCCTTCTACGCATCTGGCCTGTACCCCGGTTCTTGTATAAAAAATAAATAAATCTTTAAATAAATAAACAAATCTTTAAATAAATAAATAAGTGGGCGGGGGCATATCTCCAGTGCAGAAGAACAAGTAATTTATTTACTTACTTGATCTCTAGGAGGTGGAATGTGTATTGTAACCTCCTTCCAAAGGGTAAAGTTTAGAAAAGGGGAGGGAAAACAGCAATTTTATTGTGGGGAAACCTGACAACACTATCTCAGGTTAGACGGATCCAGGTTAATATCAGCAGTACAAAATCGGACTGATAGTATGAGCCCTTGATATGACCATGGGACTGAAACTGTACCTCTGTAATCTTGCCACACCCCCCCCACCCCAGTCAATTGACCCCAGTCTCATCATGAGAAAAAATATGCTAACTGATCAGGGCTACTCAAGACTATCAAGTTCACCAAAACACAATTTTAAAAAAATCTGTGAGACACTGTCATAACTAAGAAAATTCTAGGGGAATCTAACAAATGTAATGCAGTGTCCTGTATGGTATCCTGAAACAGGAAAATAGCATTAAGTAAAATTTGAGAAGATCTGAACACAGTATGGACATTAGTTAACTGTCATTTATTAATACTGGCTAATTAATTATACCACATTAATGTAAGAGACTAATAATAGCGGTAACTGGGTATGAGAAATTCAGAAACTCTACTAGCTAACCAATAATTTGATAAAGCTAAACTATTCCAAAATAACAGGAATTTAATAAATACCTAGTGGTTTGCTTATTCTTTTCAGAAATTCTGAAAAGATTGAGCTCTGTTGAGTTACTGCCCATGAGTGATAAAATTTGGACATTAAAAAATATTTTCTATATAAGATTATGGAGAGACTGGTGACTGTATTTGAATATAGACATTGAACATACCCTATCACCAAATATCCACAAGAATTCACATACAAATTAATAACTCTTTTTTCCATATATTTTTCAATATATTTAATGTATTTTCAATATAATGGATAACTCTTCTTTTTCCTATATTTTATTTTTCTTGTATGTGGAGGAAATTTGCCTTCAAAGGAAACTATTCAATGGGACCATTATAGCTAAAGTTATGCCTTGTCTTCTTCACTAATTCACGTGTCACCACAGTGTGACTTGCCTTATAGAGGTAGGAATTATCTTTTAATTTAATTGAAAAGACTTAAGTAGTTATACTCCCTTCTGAAGCAATTATATTGTGGGCTATAGGTAATATGTTTTTAGTACTTAAAAGGCACAATAAAAAATTCCATTAAAATAAATAAACCATGTAATATTGGTAACAGAATCTCTTGATACAGTGATATTAAGACAAGCCTTTAAATCAAATCCACCTCTTAATATAGTTGTAAAAAATTTAAGCCAAATCCTCACCTTGGGATAAACGATATGTTTTGAAAGTAACATCCCATCACTCTTCTGTATTCTACTTGTTAGACATGAGTTAATAAATCCAGCTTGTACCCATAGACAAGAACTACAAAGGGCATATAGGGACCATGAAGTGGGGATAATTGAGGGCCACTTTTGAAATCTGCCTACTGTGACCTTTTAGCAGGAAATCTCTCACTCTACCTTTTCCTTTATGTGCCACATGCATTTGGTCACTAAGCCTTTCCATGCATTTTCACTCTGTCACCATTCCCTTTTCAACATATTTTTTCATCGTTAAGATAAAAATTATTGGACCTTCCCGGTGGCGCAGTGGTTGAGCGATGGGCTGCGAAGCTGCCCACAGCCTCTGCAGTGCCAGTTCGATCCCTGGCTGCCTGCGAGGGTCCCACATGGCGTGCAGACCTCCCCTGCCGCACCCGCTGCTCCCCTCAGCAGTGTATTTCGTCAGTCTGCCTGTTCTGTTCCCCACTCTGGCTCTGGTGAATTCTCTCACCCTCCCATGCTTCTGACTGTACCCAGTGCTTGTATAAATAAATAAATCTTAAAAAAAAAAAAGATAAAAATCATCTTTCAGTAATGTTATCTTTTCTTACCTAAAAGTTTATCACCAAATAAAAAGATATAAGAGATCATCCACTGAAACTTGAGAGCTTAAGATAGCATCTATCTTTTTTGTTGTTTGTTTTCACAGGTACCAAGTAGGTCAATCGACTTTCCCAATGTTATATAATAATCTAGACGAGAAACTTAGTTCATGGTCCTGAAATCTTTCTGTCAATCTTACTGCTTCTCTAAAGCTAAGTGATGCTCATTTGTGATCTGTAAACTCATCAAATGAAGCTTAATCCAGTCAAAAAATGGGCAGAAGAGCTAAAAAGAAACTTCTGTGAAGAGGAAATGCAAATGGCCAACAGGCATATGAAAAAATGTTCAACATCACTTGTAATCAGGGAAATGCAAATCAAAACTACCATGAGATACCATCTTACAACAGTGAGAATGGCACATATTAAAAAAACTAGCAACAACAAATGTTGGCGAGGGTGTGGAGAAAAAGGAACTCTTCTGCACTGTTGGTGGGAGTGCAAACTGGTCCAACCACTATGGAGAGCTGTGTGGAGATTTCTGGACCTACTGAACGTAGAGCTTCCATATGATCCAGCAATTCCACTCCTAGGTATCTACCCAAAGGACACAGAAACATCAATTCCAAAGAACACCTGCACCCCTATGTTTATAGCAGCACTGTTTACAATAGCTAAGCTTTGGAAACAACCCAAATGCCCCAAAATAGATGACTGGATCAAGAAGATGTGGTACATATACACCATGGAATATTACTCAGCATTCAAAAAAGATAAACACATGCAATTTGCAGCAACATGGATGGTGCTGGAAGGGATCATGCTCAGCGAAATAAGCCAGAAAGAAAAAGAAAAATACCGGATTGTCTCACTCATAGCAGGAATCTGGAAAACTTAAATAAGGGACCAGGAAAAAGAATAACTATAAGAAAGTGAAAATCAAAATCAACAAAAAACTATGAACCAGAGACACTTTATGGGGGTAGGGGGCGGGAGGGGAGGGATTGGGGTCAAAATAAGGGGGTTGCAATTGTATGGGGCATATAAAAATAAAATTTAAAAAAATAAATAAATAAAAATAAAGTAAAATAAAAAAATAAAAATATTCTTATCTGTAAAAAAAAAATTCATAGTATTGTCTTTCTTTCTCCCTGAATGATAGTCATTTCTGTACAAATGCTAGTGAATATTTCACTTGAAGTCAATGTGGCAGGTATATAAACAGAGCCTTTTCCCCATAGGTAACAGAGAATATTTTCGTAGTGCAGAATTTTAAGAATGGCAAATTGACTATTTTTAGATCATTCATTATAGAAAAAATGTGCTAATTTACAGAGTTAAACTTACGGAATGTGAAACAAGTTAGCAATCCTTATGAGGGAGTGAAGTATTAAAGAAAAAGGCCAGTTTAAATTCAGAGTACATTTCCTTTTATCTCCTCCATATCATTTAGTTTAAATTGATTAATTTAAAATATTTCTTTCAGATGCACATTGCTATGAGCATTTCATGTGAGTATGTGTATTATATAAAGTTTATGAACATACACACATATACATAGATACATGGCATCTGGGAGAACATATAGAAAATAATTGAAGATAGTAGACTCATCCAATAACCCACTGCTAACTGATCCTGTTGCTCAAGTAAGAACAGATAACCTTTAGAGTTTGAAGTTTTAAGTTACATAATAAGATGATCCAAAGGATATTGAATTCTCCATTTACAAATAAAATAACAAACATCAGGTGCTCTGCTTGACTGGTGATAACAAAATGAATTCAGGGGCATAGTTGCCTTTGTGGTTATAGTTTGTTTGTTTGTTTATTTTAATTTTAACCAACAGAATTTAAATAAAATTAAATTTATTTAATTTTAACCAACTTTAGCACCAAGTTTTTTCTCTCGCATGGTATCCAAATATGGTTGATCACAAAGTCATTTTCCACAAAATAAAAAAAAATGAAAATAATATCATAATGGCTAATTATTATGCATTATGAGATCATTTTAAAACTGATCTTTGGGTGCTTCCAAAGAGATTAATGTTGGAACTACCATCTTTCATTGAATTTAGTTTGGGAAGATTGTTATGTGCTATCACTTAGCAGTTGACAGATAAAAGGAACCTAAGTGACTACACCATGGTTAGAGCGTGAATGCCATGAAATACAGCCCATTCTCCATTGTGTCAGCCATTGTTATGTAGAAGTAGAACTATTTGAACTACAAATATGAACTCAATTACTTAAATTATGATGAAAAATGTCACAGCTCATGTGAGGTAGTGGATGGTGATAATGAGCCAAGATTTGTAGCCCATCTGAGCTGGCTGCCTGATTTGTCCTGATGGACTTGCTCTTCCGTGCCTGGAGGCTTAGCATTAGTATTTGACAGCATCTCCATTAAACCGTACTTTGCAAAGATCTAGGACCTGGAAACCATTCACATCTCTTGTGTTTATGTGATGTGTGACTGTAGGAACTCCTACTATCTTGGGAAGTGCCAGGGACACCACGTAAAGCACATGCTCCTGAGAAAACAGCCAAACAAGAAAGCATGACCACCTCCACTCAAAAATAAGAATTTTTTTTTAATAAAAAAAAGTGTCATTATTAAACTCAGCATGGAAGACAATCTGAACCAGGATCTTCATCAATCAGATTAACTACTTTCCAAGATGAAAACAGACGAGGCACAGTGTGAGGCTGAGCAGATATTTATCAAAAGCCATATTAATAACCACTTTCAGCTTTTTCCTGACAGTTTCATCTGAGGTTCCATGTTTAACATTTGAGTATCATATGTTTTTGTCAGAATGAGGCTGCTAAGAGCATCAATTAATTAATTCTTTTGAAGTACGGTTCAGAAAGGTAATAAAGTAACTGTCCCTAAGGCCACAACATGTAATGGTAAGCAACATTCTGGAACAAGACAATTTGTTACTTCAGAGAGAAATTAAAAGCAAAATGTCTTCCTGTGCCCACTAAGGAATAAACTCAGATATAGTTTTGCAAACTGGCAACAAGGCGTACATGCATTTATATATGAATAGCCACAAATACATATTCAGTATGCATAATTGCCTACCTTGCTGAGACATTTCTCATTTACATGCTAGCATACGCGTAGCCCACGCATGCGTGCACGTGCTCACACACAAGAATAGCCTCTTTAATTTGCTTTATCTAAATGGGCTGTAAATAGGACAAAATTAAACTTGGAAAAATAATGAGGAGAGTTTTATATTATTAAGATTATCAACTGCACTTTAGTGTTTGAGAAAATTAATTTAGTGGTTTAAAAATATTCTCAGCTCAAGAAAATTAACACTTCAAGCAATGCAACTCAGAAGTGTAGAAGAAATTTGTACCTTGTCACAGCCAGATGTAGTCTACATACATTCAGGGACATATTCTGCCACCTCCACTTTATGCAGGGCACATCAAAGGCATGGCTAATGTACTTCTCATTTCAATGATGAAATATCAGCAATTGGCAATCAACCAAACCACAGTAATCTCAGAGAGACTTTGTATGTGTAAGGTGTCAAGCCAAAGTGGGAAATAAAAATAAGGCAGGTGTGTGCTGATGTGAGTTCATCTCACGTGGGATGTTTCTTCAGTCTGGAGGCATATTTCCTATGAATAATTTAGAATGAGCTCGCTCTGTTACTTGAAGCTTCACATTACCCCTGTCAGCTTACTGTGATCCAAATTTATGACAAAATCTGTCTCATAATTTCCTGGATGAGATGGTTTACTTTGTAAAATTAGCAAACATAGGAGCTAACAGGAGGTGGCATGAATTAGGGGAGTGGAAGGAGGTTGAGAATTAAGAGGTTAGTCAAGGTGCTATATGTAAGGTGATTCTCTTATAACCAATGAGTGACATATCTCAATCGTTACCTCACTCCTGCTCTACCAGCTTGCAAGGTAACTTCCTTGCTAATATTGTGTGGGTTCATATATTTTATTTCCTATTTTCTCCACGGTAATTTATTATTATTTTTTTCAATTGACTGGGTAAAAAATAAAGAACACACACACGTAGGCAACAGTAAGGATTAATCAATTTACATATAGTCTTCCCTTTAAAGGAGTATTAGTAGTTTTGTGATCTTATTATCCTTTTTTCTTGTCAGCTGGGATTTCAGAGGTCCTTGAACTACTTCTCTCTTTGCAAAATCTAGGCATCCCAGTTCTCCAGATACTTGCAAGTGGAATAATGATAATACTTTGCTATGGAACAAATGTTGAAGTTAAACATTAGCTGTAAGTCATAGGAGTTTGAGTCATTAACCATAACCTTTTCAAACCTCAATGTTCAGGTGCTTTTTGAATCATCCTTTTTAAATAGATATTTGTAAAGTTAAAATATTCTATTGCTTTGTGCTTTTAAACGTGCATTCACAAATAGCATCCAATTTCCTTCTCATAATAAACCCAGACAGCACATTTTTTAAATATATGAGGGAGGAGGTTATTACAGTGGAAGGTGAGCCTGGGGAGGAACTGGACTGTCTGTGCCATCTGCAAGTGACACAAGTGACCCTATTTTAATTATGTAGCCACCACACCTGTGATCACAATATGAGCTGAACGAACAAGTCATGGGAAAGATAGGTGAGGGCTGGGAAAGTAGGTGAGATTTTCCATCTTTTCTAGGAGTGGACTTTCCAAAACACAGGACATTTAAATAATAAAACTACCTCGTTGTAATTTAATGGGTGATTGACGCCAACAGATTCCTCCTTTCCCCACCTCCCTTCTCTCTTTGTGGTATGTTTATTAAATTACCATTTGGAGTTTCTGTTATAAATACTTGGCTTATGTTAACTTGAAATTGTTATGTCATTCTACTGCCTTGATTTGTGTTTGTTTTTTAGAGTTCCTTTAAAAACTGTCTTGTCATTTGCTTCATGTGTTTACTTCCTTGAAAATTATTTCTCTTTGAGTCCTATTTATTCTTATGGTTTATTCTATTTTTCTTTACTTCTTTTTTTAAGGTTTATTTATGCATACAAGAGCTGGGGTACATGCCAGAGGTGTGGGAGGTGAAAGGAGTCACCAGAGACAGAGTGGGGAACAGAACAGGCAGATTGACCAAAGTACACTGCTGAGGGGAGCAGCAGGTGAGTCAGAAGAGGTCTGCTGTGCCATGTGGATAGCCCCCTAGCCTACTGGGGGTTCGAACTTGTGCTGCAAAGGCTGTGGAAGCTTCATAGGATGTGTCTTAACCCCTTGTGCCACCAGGGAGGCCCTATTTTTCTTTACTACTTAAACATAAACACGGGGCCTCCCTAGAGGCGCAAGGGCTTAAGCTCAGCACAGTGAAGCTATCTGCAGCCACTGCAGCAGGAGTTCAGTCCCTACCAGGGAGCTACCTGCATGGTGCAACAGATCTCTCCTGTCTTGCCTGCTGCTCCCCTCAGATGTGTATTTCAGTCAGTCTGCCTGTTCTGCTCCCCACTTTGTCTCTGGTGAATCCTCTTACCTCCCACACCTCTGGTCTGTACCCCAGTTCCTGTATGCATAAATAAATCTTTAAAAAAACATAAACATGGCTTAAATTAATTACTTGATGTTATTAAAATAAGAACTGTTTATACTTATTGAACATTTACCATATACTAGGGATGATCCATTAATAATTATGAATTAGGTTCAATTTAGAACCACCTCTAAGCTGCTATTCTGGCATATTTGTTATTGTAAGTGTGAGATTATATGTTGTTTCTGATGCTCTCACCATTTGCACTTTTTTACTGTATTTTCTTTTCATGTGTGATGCCAATTGAGGTGTTATTTAACATTACTTTTAAAAGAACCCTGTAATTATGTCTATTATTACATATATCAAATTTTTGCCTTCAGAATCAGTATTAACTCAATATAATATGGCAGTCATTGTACTGATTTTACAAATATTTTCCTATATAGTTGTCTTTTATTTATTTATTAAAGATTTATTTTATTTATTTATACATTCAAGAGCTGGGGTGTAGACCAGAGGTATGGGGGATAAGAGGATTTACCAGAGACAGAGTGGGGAGCAGAGCAGTCAGATTTACTGAAGCACACTGCTGACAGGAGCAGCAGGTGAGATAGGAGTAATCTGTTATGCCATGTGTGTTAGCTCCCTGGCCAGGGATTGAACTCGTGCAACAGGGGCTGCAGATAACTTCATAGTGCTGAGACTTAACCCCTTGTGCCACCAGGGAGGCCCATATGTAGTTTTCTTAATAACACTGCTAAATTGCTTTGTGACCCCTATTCTGGGGTGGAATGAAGCAAAGTGGTGAGAAACTTAGATAATTTGTAGAAAGTCACATAGCTAGTAATAGATAGCTTCAAATATGTTTATATAAATTTCAAACCAATGTGCCTAACTACATTTTATGCTGTCTCCCTATCTATGCTGCAATTATTTCCACTAGGCTTTTACTTTTAACTTTGTTGACAGTTGCTTTTGCCATAAAATTTATTTAATGTTTATGTAGTCAGATTCATCTATATTTTCCTTTAGGGTGTGTGATTTTGCTGTTAAGCTTAGATAGTCTTGAACTGCTTCAATATTATATAAATATCACTTGCATGTTACCCTAGTTTAATTTTCTAAATTTAGAATCATTTTAATTACAGATACTTTCATAAAGCTTGTGAAAGATGAACCCTTCCACTCACAGAAAATTTGACCTACCAATTCAGTTTATGGAATCTCAGAAACCTGTGTATTGAGGTCAAAAGGGTCTTTTAGGTTTAGTTCTATTCAAGATATTCATTAATTTAAAAATATATTTAAAATGAGTATGATGAATCAACTTGTGTACCTCCTGTAATTTATATGTTGAAGTTCTAGCTACCAAGTATTTTATAATGTAACTGCTTTGGAGTTATGATCTTTTAAAGAAATGACTCAGATAGAATAGTTTTACATTTTTATTTTTTCAATTTATTTTTTATATATCTTATTTATTTATTTTTGCATAGGAAAACTGGGGTATAGACCAGAGGTGTGTGGGCAAGGGGATTTACCATAGACAGACTGGGGAGCAGAACAGGTGGATGTACTGAAATACAACTAAGGGGACTAGAGTGTAAGACAGGAGAGGTCTTCTGTGCCATGTGGTTTAGCTCTCTAGTGGGGGATCTAACTCAGGCCTAGAGGTGACAGTGCTGAGACTTAACCCCTAGACCACCAGGGAGGTCCCAGTTTTACCTTTTTAAAACTGAAGTTGCTACTTAAAAACATCTCTCTTACAAGGTATTCTTCCCTCACTTAATGACACAAAAGACCTTTTATTCCATCTTCTAGTCTCTTGCATGAGATCAAACAAGAGTTTGGGGCCTCTCTTGTGGTGCAGGGATTAAAGACAGTGCTATCAAGCTACTGCCAGCCACTGCAGGATGAGTTCGATCCCTGGCCGGCCAGGGAGTAACCACACGGTGCAGCAGACCTCTCCTGCCTTGCCAGCTGCTCCCCTTAGCAATGTATTTCAGTAGATCTGCCTCTTCTGCTCCCTACTTTCTCTGGTGAATTCTCTCACTCCCCTATACCTCTGACTTACACCCCAGTTCTTGTATGCATAAATAAGTCTTAAAAAAAAAACAAACAAGAGTTTTGAAAGACTGTGAAGAGAATGGTATTGGTTACAAGCAAAGGAGAAACAACACACAATTTGACTATGTGGGTGAGAATATGGAGAAACGGTATAAAATAAGTTTTGGATTATTAAGAATGAATTGTTCAGAAGACTTCAGCGGGTTGGTAGCTGTAAATAAAAATGTTAAGTTTAGGAAAATGGGACTAATTCTCATTTTTGTGTTTTTCCTCATTTTCTTAAAAACTGTAAATTCACAAAGTTTTCCATTTGAATGTTGATAATATTTCCTCAATTTCTTTCTTTCTTTATGCCCACTCATGTTGCCTTGCGACTATTATATAGAAACTTTTTCAACTTCATTTCTTCCTTCTTTAAAGCCCTCTCCAGACTTGGATGAATATATTTGCTTGTCACAAAATCTTGCTGTAAATTGTTTGTAGAAGAAAGTCTATGCTTTTTTAGCAATAACAGAAGCTTGCTTAATCTTTTTCCTTTGCAGATGTTAATTAGGCTCATATGATGTACCAGACTGTCCTAGGTTTGCAGGTATGAATTAGACAGTCTCTCCCCACAAGTCATCCATAGATAGTGGCAATATCAGAAATGTTAATGAAGCTACCATTGCAGTCCAATAACCTAAGGAACCTCACTTTCAGCCTCATGCAGCAGATATAGTTTATAGGCAGCCTTTGTACTTTCCAGAGCACAGGGCTCCTTATCTTTGCAAATGCTCTGCTTTGGCTGTAATGTCCTGTTTTCTTCTAATATAAAGTATCACAGTGTGCTGACAAATGTTTATCAAATAAATGTTATCAAAACTCGTAATAGACTTTCAACTGATTTCTTTTAAAGGCTGCATAGCCCAGCAGTCCAGTTTGTAAGTCCGACCCTGGCCGCCGGCAAGGGTCCCACATGGCGTGCAGACCTCTCCTGCCGCACCTGCTGCTCCCCTCAGCAGTGTACTTGGGTCCTTCTGCCTGCTCTGCTCCCCGCTCTGGCTCTGGTGAATTCTCTCACCCTCCTGTGCTTCTGACTGTACCCAATGCTTACATAAATAAATAGATAAATCTTTAAAGAAATAAAATAAAATATCTATGTCACAATACACTTTTATCGAGAAAAATGCTTGTAGATATAGATGCAGAATAGACAGAAACAATGAAATGTTAAATAAAGTCATATTTCCTAATTGTCATTCTGCCACAGTCTTTATTGAGATAAAGGTCAATATCACACAGTTGCTAGCTAATTACCCATGAGGTGAGCTGACCAGTCAGACACACCAGGGAGGTTGGCTATCTTCCATGAACCTTGTGAAATTCCTTTTTTAAATTTTTTTTTTTTAGCATAGAAGATCTGGGGTATAGACCAGAGATGTGGTAGTGGTGAGAGGATTCACCAGAGACAGAGTGGGAAGCAGAACAGGTGAATTTCCTGAAATACACTGCTGAGGGGAGCAATGGGCAAGACAGGAGAAGTCTGCTGTGCCATATGTGGGCCAGCTCCCTTGCCCGGGGTCAACCTCAGGCTGTAGGAGTGTTAGTGCTGAGACTTAACCCAGAAGTCACCAGGGAGGCCCCAACCTTGTTAAACTTCTATGAGGGAGAGTAGAGCAAACAAATGTGGAAAAAGTGCTAACGTAAGTAAATGGCCTTATTTATTTGATTTTCTTAGAATTTGAACTTTCTGAGTATTGGCTGGAAGAGATCATTCTTTGACTATTAAATGTCATTCCCTCCCTGGGAAATGCAAATCTGTAAAACTTCCAGTGATAACAGCACTATTTTTCCCACCATCTCTAAGGGTCCCCTTCAGAAAACTCACCCTTTGCCTCGACTAATCTGCATGCTATAAAATTCTAGATCTGCATTTTTCTGGAAAAGTTAATAAAGTTAGTCTTTCAGGATTCCTGGCCTTTGGCTAGAATATATTAATTAGGCATGACTTGTGTGAAAGCAGTAGGTCTTCAACTGGAAGGCAGGACTTTCATCAGTTTAAAGAATTAATGGAAACCACTGCTGAGCTTTGTAGAAGTGATAGATATGACTGCAGGTATTTCCTGAAGGAAGGTGCTGTTCATGTCTCATTCTCTGCCATGTGTTGGTCCAGAGTTAAAAACTAGTGGGCCAGGAGGTTATTTGGTAGTGGCAATATCTATCATACAGACTAAGAATCATTTTGTCATTTATGATTTCAGGTGTCTGCTTTTTTATTTTGAGCAACAACAGCAGAAACAGTAGTAATATATTTAATAACATTTTCTTAGGGCTGATTAAGTAAATAAAATTCTTAGAACAAATCTGTTAGAAGAATAATTACAAATTATCTCGGCGAGGGAAGTTTTTGGTTTTATGAATATAATAAAAGGGTCACAAGTAGGTTAAGATATGCTTAAGTAGGGAGGATGCTCCCAAAAAATGGGTGGAGCAGTTTTGACAGAGCTGGGGTGGTCAGATGATGTATCATTCTTATCTTTTGTTTCAAGGTGAAGGACATAACCCCAGAGTCTTGTGGCCTGAGGCAGGAGTGACACTGATTGATTATTGCAAGCTATACTGACATTGATACAATCTAAACAGGAGAACATATTTTTGCATTTTTCTAAACATGTAACATAATTAGATAATTTTATGTTTCTATTTGTTATAATTGTGCTGCATTCCATTAGGCCTCAGGGCATAGTAAAATTTGAAAATGCCAATAATTAAGTGTTTTAAAATCACTTAAAATCTGCAAAAACCAAAGTCACACTCTTGCTACTAATGCACTATCAACAATTTACATTTAGACTATTGAAGAAATATGTGAAACTGGTCAAGCTTATAGGAAAACATAATTTTGAAAACATTAGAAAGCACTGTACTGCTAATAACCTGATATACAAATTAGACAAGTGCAAGCTAAAGTAGGTTAGTCAATTCATAGTACCATAAATCATATCCAGGCCTATAAAAATTCAGCATTTGTCATCTGACTCAACTCTTTCCCCTAAGATAGAGGATTTGAGTTAGATCTTTAGCTCATCTGTGGTCCAGAATTCACTATGACAGTAAGACCCAGGGAAATCAAATAAAAAAATCTCTGTCTTGTGGCATATTTTAAAACTAATAGATATCTTCATACTTGATACATTTCATATCCATTAAAACATATTTAATATTTTGAGAATTTCCATTTCAGTAAGTATATGTGATATTCGTTTTTTTAATCTATACAATGTTTCATTGCATGGAGATATTATAGTTATTATTTATTCCCTGGTGCTGGAAACTTATATAAATGTTTGCTTTTATAAAGAATTATGGAACAAACATCTTGTTCATTAAATCTATGAACTTATGATGATTTGTTTAGGACAGGTTGCTAGAAATGGATTATTAAATTCAAAAATAACAATTTTTTTGTCACTGAACAATAACATACATTTTAAAATTGTATTTATATTGCTAGACAGGACAATATGAAATTGAGATGTCATTAAATGTTTTCTCAAATGTTCTCATGGAGCAAAAATACCTAAATCAGAAATGAATGTGGGGAGATTTTTTCCAGTGTTACAAAAATAAAAAGAACTATAAGAAAATTTTATGAATATTAGGTAAGCAAATTAGATTCCTTAGATGATATTGAGAAGATCTTTGGAAAACAAATAAAACTGACAAATTAAATCTAAACTAATTCAAGAGAAATAGAAAATCTCAACAAAACTATAACTAGAGTTTTAATTAGTAATAAAATGTGTCCTAAAAAAAGTCCAGGAGCAGATGGCTTCATTGGTGAATTCTTCCAAATATTTAAAAAATTAATATGAATCCTTCTAATTTTTTTCCAAAATAACAAAAACAGACAATAAATTAGGAATAAAAGAGAACTTTGGGAATTTCTTTGACATGATAACATTAATGGAAAGCCTACAGTTAACATTATATCTAATTTTGAAATACTAAAAAAATACCCTGATTAGGAAAAACCTATTTTTGTGTATAATGGAAAAGCTAATTTTCAAATTATATGGACTTGCGAGGAGCCCTAAAAAAAAAAACAATATTTAAAAAAAAATAGTTGGTAGACTCACACTTCCCAATTTCAAAGTTCACTGCAAAACTACAGTTACGAAAATATTATGACAAGTATTTACATCTATATATGTCCACATATTCATCTATATATTCATTATCTAGATCAATGGAACAGAACTGAGCGTAGAGAAATAAACCCATATATTTATGATGAATTGTTTTTTGACAAAGGTACTAAGTGTTGGAATGATGAAAAAAACAGTCTCATCAACAAATGATTCTGTTACTAGAATAAAGAATAAATTTGATCTCTACACTGTGTACAAAAATGAACTCAAAATGGATCAATGAATTACATTCTAAACTCTTAGAAGAATACACAGTCCTTGAATTTGAAAATGGGCTAAGATATGTGCTGTCCAGCATAATCAACGTAAGAAAAAAAATAGAAAAATTGGACTTCACTAAAATTGAAAGCTTTTGTGCATTAAAGGAGATTATTAGTAAAGTAAGAAGTCAACCTACAGAATGAAAGTATTTTCAAGTTATATATGCCTGTTAAAGGCTGATTATTCAATATCTATAATAGATGTATTGTAAAAATTGCTACAAATCCACAATAGTTTTAAAAATGAACAAAAGACTTGAATAGATATTTCTCCAAAGAAGATATGCAGATGGCTTAAAACACATGAAAAGATGCTCAACATCACTATCACTGGAGAAATGAAAATCAATATTTAGTATGATGACTATAATAAAAAATATGAAAAAAAAAATAAAAAAATAAAAAATATGGAATATAACATGTATTCATGAAAAGGTGAGGATATTGAAAATCTGTGGGAATGATTTTGCTTGTGGGAATGTAAAATGGTACAGTCATAATATAGGGCAGTTTGATGATTCCTGAAAACTAAATATAGAATTAACATATGTGCCAACAATTCCACACGTAAGTATATACTTAAAATAATTGGAAACCGAGACTCAAGAGATACCATGATTTACAATAGACAGAAGGTGAAAACAACCCACCAAGAGTCAATCAGCAGATTAATGGATAAATTAGAGTATAAGCATACAATGGAATATTATTCAGCCATAAAAAATAATGAAATTCTGATATATACAATACCACATATTGATCTTTAAGATATTATGGGAAATAAAACAAATGGAAAATAGACAAATGCTACATTAGTCTACTTAAATAAAATATAAAGAATAGGCAAATTTATAGAGACAAAAAGTAGAATAGAAATTACCAGTGGCTAGGTGGAGGAGAAGGATTGGAGAATTATTGCTTAATGGTTACAGACCCTCTGTTTGGGGTGAAGTAAAATTTTTAGAAATAGATATTGGTGACAATTACACAACACTGTGAACCTAATTATGACATTACATTGGATAAAATGGTTAAAATGGCACAATAAAAAATGGTAAAAATTTACCAGAATGTAAATTTTTTTAAAGATTTATTTATTTATTTATTGCATACAAGAGCTGGGGTACAGGCCAGAGATGTGGGGGGATGAGAGGATTCACCAGAGACAGAATGGGGAACAGAACAGGCAGACTGACTGAAATACACTGCTGATGGGAGCAGCGGGCGAGACAGGAGAGGTCTGCTGTGCCATGTGGGTTGCTCCCTGGCCGGCCAGGGATCAAATGCAGGCTGCAGAGGCTGCAGATTGCTTCATAGTGTGGTGCTTAACCCCATGTGCCACCAGGGAGGCCCCAAAATAGAAAAAAAAAATTAAAGTGCTTGTGGGTCTTCAGAAGACAACCTATAGTTACAGATACAACAATAGTTAACATTTATCTAAAATTTACTGTGTTCCAATTTTGTTCTGAGCACTTTGTGACAATTAATTCTATGTATGTTTACAATAAACTTATGAGGAAAGTACTTTTGATATATACATGTTATAAATGAGGAAAGTTAGACCCAAAGATGTTGATTGATTGTCCTGAGTCCACACAGTTATTTGTGGAAGATCCAAGATTAAAAATCAGGAAGTTTGGCTGCTAGTGACACACTTATCCACCACACTGTTTTCAGCCACCATATTCTCTAGTCAGAAATTTTCAGACTATATTTAGTGTAATATTTCTAATATTTTACACAGAAACACTCCCCTTATGTTATGTTTCATTGGATAGCATATGGGGTTAAAGAGTGTAATTCAAAGATTCATGCCATCTCAGATTTGTGAATGTGACCTTTGTAGAGAACAGGGATTTACAGATGTAATCAGGTTAAACTGAATCATGTGCTAGATTAGGATGGACATCAAATCCAGTGACTGGCATCCTTCTATAAAAAGGGGAGTTTGGCTAAAGACACGGAATTGAAGACCAAGTGACTACTGAGTCCAAGATTGTAATGATGAGCTGCAAGTGAAGCAGCAAAGAGGCATGAAAGGCTCCCACACACAGCCTGTAGAGGGACAAGGCTCTGGAGACAGTTCATTTTGGACTTCTAGTCTCCAGAAATGTGAGAAAATAATTTTTTCTTGTTTTATGCCATTCAAGTTCATGGTAATTTTTAACATCAGTCCAAGGAAATCAATAGAAATAGCATATATTATTATGTTTGTACATGTACTATTTCAGATATTTGGAAAATTATTTGCAGATGTTTCACTGAGCTTTAACCTCCTCTTCACTGATGTTTCATTGCTTGTGTCTATTTATAAGGAAAGAAAACCTGCTTGTAACTTTAAATGAACAGCTATATGTTATAAATGTAAAAATCTGGTGGTACTAATGTTGGCATTATATTTTAATGATAATAAGCTTTTGTTCTATAGCTTTGCCCTAGCAGGTGGTGGATGGCATAAAGAATAATCTGATAAAAAGAGTTCTATTATTAAAATTCATTTGAAGGAAAAGAAGGTCAGCCATGAAGAATTCATAATTACATATTGAAAACAATAAAAGTAAGCAACAAATTGCACAGTAATCTTTGTGAAGTATCTGTGTTGAATACATTTAATAACCATCAGTTCTCCTTTTCCCCAGTAGGGGTAAACTCAGGCTCAGTTTGCCTGAAATAAACTCTGAAAATACTATCACATTCAGCATTTATTTCAATTGCTAAAATTTATGATTAAAAAAGAATCAAGCCAAATATAGACACATAATTACAGAAAACCTGAGTAGATATTTGAAAATAAGTTATTTGTGTGAATGGAACTTAGACAAACATTAGGTACAAGTGTAATTTCATGGATCTGTTTTGTAGGCAAAAAGTATCTAAACATTTAAGTAAAACAAGCAATACCGGAGAGTATATATATATTTTTACTGACATTTAAAAACATGTTGTAAAAACACATACAGTATTTCTTCTTTGAAATTAGGTTTCTTTCTGGACAATGATATCTTAGATTAATTTTTAAATTTCATTTATGACTATTGTTCTTAAGATTTATCTTCCCTTGGGCCTCCCTGGTGGTGCAGGCATTTGAGCGCAGCACTGTGAACCTGTCCGCAGCCTCCACAGTGCTGGTTAGATCCCCGTCGGCTGTGGAGATACCCACATGGCGGGGCAGGACTCTCCCGTCTTGCACGCTGCTCCCCTCAGCAGTGTATTTTGATCAGTCTGCCTGTCCTGTTCCCTGCTCTGTCTCAGGTGAATCCTCTCACCCTCCCACACATCTGGCCTGTACCCCAGTTCTTGCATAAAAATAAATAAAATAAATGTTAAAAAAATTTATCTTTCCTATTAAATATGACAAACAAGTTGATTAGTCAGAAAATCTAATCAAGGCTGTTCATTCTATTTTAAGTGTTGGTTTTTACATTGGCTATTGAACTAATTTATTACCAAGAAATTATTAAAATTCAGTTTACCATCACTGTTACTTGAAGTGTTCAGTACAACATAACTTAAAATATGATTTTTCAAATATTTTAATCTTTATTGAAAATAGATTCAATCTTTACTAATTTTGAGTCTCTGTTGGGGCTGCAGAGAAGAATAGTAAACAAACATACTTGCCTAAATGAAGTTTAGCAGGATATATAAACATTGAGAAAATACTTATACATCATTTTATTATACAATAACAATTTTATTATATAAATAATTGAATGATGAAATAATTATTTAATTACAATTGTAATAAATGTAATGAAAAATAGTGTGAATAGTCAGATTCTCAATTGTTAAGTCATAGAAACCCAACTCAAATTATTTGAACAACAGCAGGAATTCATTGACATGTCTCCCTGAGGAGTCCAGGGATATTCTGTCTTCAGGGATAGAGGAATTTGGGTGTTCAAACAAAGTAAATTTCTTTCTATAATTTAACTTTGATTTCTTTTGTTTGTCTTATTCTGAGGCAGAATAGTGGCAGAATTAAGTTCACCACCAGCAGTTCTAGGCTTATATTCTACTTGTTTAATGACACAAACATAAAGAGAATGCTGCTTATCCAAACGTTGCAGCAAAAGCCTAAGGGTTGACTTTCCTTAGTATATTCTGTTCATCTGTGAGCTGATTGTAGTCAAGTTCATGGTCTAATTCCTGTTTACTCTGTTAGGTAAATTCATATCCATGCAGTGACTGGGATCAACTTGTTGTAGACTCAATGGACCAAAAGAAGAAAATAGTTCATTTTATAGAGAAAATTGAGATGTCACCAAAATCAACAAATAAGCAAAGAATGCAGGAGAAGGAATACTAAAAAGCAAAAAAGAAATAGGTCTGCATGACAGGTGAATTATCTTTTCACTGTCTTCCCGACATGTAGTTGCAATTCTTGGATCCAATATAAAATTTAGGAGTAAACTTATTGCATGATATTGCCTTTAGATTTTGTAAGGTAGAATAAGGCCATGAAATACCAAGAGCACATATTTTCTACATGGTTCCCAAGACTCTTTGGCAAAAGATTCTTTGGATTGAAGGAACCCTAATTTTAATTGGCAAGATAGGTTTAACTTCACTGTCGGAATATTGTTGAATATTAAATATGACTCTAAGTTGTATGTCGCTTAGGATTAAAAAAAGTGATGCCTTTGTACTGAATAGTCTAAAAACATGATTTGAACATATTTTTTATGTGCTGCCTATACAAAATACCAAAATATATACATCTCTTCCTCCTCTATTCCTAACTCATAGTGCTTAAGTCATGGATGCAACTTCATCATCTATTTTCATTAGATATATATACATATATCTTTTAAAAACTAAAATATTATTGCACTGCAGGTCATGGGCATGTAGACTGATAAGTTTTCAGAATGATGAATAAACATTGATGTATAAATTAATGGTAGATAATGGAGAACACAGTATACTAAGTAATGGTATAGGGAATTGATTCTCAGAAAAACAAAAGATTTTTTTTAAAGATTTATTTATTTTTATACAAGAACCAGGGTACAGACCAGATGCCTGGGAGGGTGAGAGCATTCACCAGAGACAGAGCGGGAAACAGAACAGGCAGACTGACCGAAATACACTGCTGAGGGGAGCAGCAAGTGAGACAGGAGAGTTCTGCTATGCCATGTGGGTTGCTCCGAGGCTGGTGGGGATTGAACTGGCACTGCAGAGGCTGCAGACAGCTTCACAGTGTGGCACTCAACCACTTGCACCACCAGGGAGGCCCAAAACAAAAGATTTTTTAACAAGAAATTAAGAAGCCATCTACAGTTATTGTCAGTAATGTGCAAACCAAAAGGAGATGGATGGATTGTGAGTTGGTGAGTGCTATAGAAATGGAAGCATGTGAAATTGAGTGAGAGTATAGGAAAGAAGAGTGTGAGATTAATGAAAGATATGTTTTAGCAGTAAAAATCAATAGAACTGATAAACCAGTTTGATAGAAGAAAATGTGATAAAACTTTTCAAATGAGTCTGAGGTTTTGACTGTAGTATCCAAGGAGGTGAGTAGGATCATCAATAAAAAGAAACATGGTCAACAATTGTCTAAGAATAAATCCTTGAAGGAAACTAAATATTGCAACCAATCAGAAGTCAGTAAAGTATGAGAAGCCAAGAAAGTTTATTATTTATAACAGAAGACACCAAGAAGGAAAACAAGAAATAATGTTTTATTTTTGGAAGCAGGCTATCACTAGCATTTTTGGAAGCAGGCCTTAGAGAAAACCTTTTTGTTATTGCAATGAGATGGAAGTCCTATATAAGAAGATGCAAAGGTGTTTTGCTCATATTTGTCATCAGTGTTCATTCATTCTTACCTACTTCAATCCTTGGCATTATGCTCAGTGCATCGCTCTTTTTACCACACTCCATATCCAATCCATACACTCTACTTATTTAACTTACCAAATGTCTCTCAAATCTATCTGCCTCTCTCCATTCCCATTCCCATAAAAGCTTTTCCAGTTTGGGTTTACCAGTGCCTCTTTCCTTAAGCACTGCAATAATATTATTCACTCCACTCTCTGCACAGCATCAAAAATGATTGTTTATAACACACATCTGATTTGGTAGTATGCAGTTGAATAGCCTTTATAGTCACTCTATTTCCCTTAAGATAACGACCAAACTCTACAATAAAACAATAGCATTTTTCCAGTCTCATTTAGCGTTATTCCCCAGACATTACAATCTAGTCAAACTGACTGTCTTTGAATGTTTCAAATATATTTCTCTGTGTTACCTGTTGGATTGAAATGTCTATGGCAAGAAGAGCCATCATTTGCACTGTTTCCTTATGTCTATGCTGACTCAGGGACCATAGTAAGGTAGTATGTTTTTATTTATTTTTTTAAGATTTATTTATTTATTTATTCATGCATACAAGAGTTGGGGTACAGGCCAGAGATGCAGGGAGGGGGTGAGAGGATTCATCAGAGGCTGAGTGGGGAGCGGAACAGACAGATTGACCAAAGTACGCTGCTGAGGGGAGCAGCGGGCGAGACAGGAAGTCTGCTACACCTTCTGGCAGACTGTGGGATTGAACTCATGCTGCAGAGGCTGCAGATTGCTTCATAATGTGGTGCTTAACCCCTTGCGCCACCAGGGAGGGCCCTGGTAGTATGTTTTTAATAAATCCTTGTGGCAAAAGTATACTTAACACGGTACAGTTCCTCTCACAATGGGGGTAGAACCCTGTATCATAGAACAATAGTTTTGAAAGGCATTCAAGCTTAGTAAGACCTGCTTTCAAAGTATCATTCATGAACAGGATGTCCTTTCAGGTAATAAAAGTTAACAGGAAAACTGCTGATGTTTAGCTATTAAAACATAGACCTGCCTGTTCAGAAGCATAATATGAATCTAGGTCTTATCTGAAGAGGTTTACTTCCCTCAATAAGTTTAAAAATCACTTAGTAGCTCATACTACCTCTTAACCTACAATGTTTATGTTTAAATTTCGCTGTTAGTTCTGTTTATAATTTATAAGGCAAACATTTGTCTCATCAACTTGCATGGAATTTGGTGCTATTGTGTACATAAATATACATTGTCATTGGAATAATTTAAAATGCTTGTTAAAATGCATTTCTGGAAACTTTAAGACATACAGATTTTAATTCAACATAATTTAACAAATGAACTACTAGTTATAATCCAGTAACAATATTCTCCTCAATAAGTTAATGTATATCCTTTTTTAATGTCTATTGCTATTTAAAGAACTCTTATTTAATATACATTGTTGATTTTTCAGCACTGAACTCAGGCCTAAACATAGCTTATCTGACACATGTACTATTTTCATAAGCCAAATAGCCTTCTTACATTTAGGAACACTAGACAATGTTTTGGAATCATTCTTGGGAATCAATTTTAAAATAAAATCACAAAAAAGGGGGAAATGTGCAAATAATTTGGTGTAAATGTATCACTAAATGGACATTTGCTTACAATGTGAGGGCTGACTAGCAAGGCAGTGTTTTCTGTTTCCCCCACAGCTCAGGTGAAAGTTGGGCTACTCTAGTTTTTCACCATTCAGGGCTTGTCCACAAACAACTATGAAAATACTAAATATTGATTTTTGGGAGCTACAAATAAATTTTGGCAAATAGGCAATTTTGCAAATATGGAATTCTTGAATAATGAGAAATGACTATGTCTGTGCAAGACAGAATTTCATTTTCTTTCAAGGAAGAGTATCTTTGACCAGTGTTGAGATGATTCTAACATCTCAGTTATAGGGAGACACTCTTATTGGGTACACTTTAAACTCCAATTTTTGTCTCACTGACTCAGTAATATTTCCAAAATGTCTTTTGAACTTCTTAGTAGCTGTCTTTTAAACACTTACCAGTGCATATGCATCTTTGAAATTTCCAAATGCCTTTAGAGGAAACTGTAAAATATTGGAATCTTTATTGTCTCCTTATCTTTTGCTCCTACCTTCCTTCTTGCTTTATTGGAGTTACAAATGCCAATATTTAACTTCCTAACTCAGGAGGACGTCTGTATCCTCCAAGCCACTGTGTTCTGTTTGAACTTTAAGCTCTGTAATGAAAATTAGGGGAGGGAAAGCCTTGAGGGACAAGCAGAGTTGTTTATAGGCTCTTTCAACTCATTTTTTTTTTCTTCTCAAATCCTGAGAGACTTCCAAAGGAATGGTTTTCTATTTTCAAAAGTGTATTTTTGCTATTAGTGTGAAGATTAGTTTGATGCTATCTTTTCCTTTTTCTTTGGCTCATAATGAAATCTGATATTTTATTATATAAACAGTAAAAATAATTTGGTTCACTTATCAAGTGGTTTAATGACTATTATTTAAACATGTATTGAACACCTACTGTATGTCAAACATTTGAGATATAGCATTGAATAAAATGCATGTAATTAAGTTTCTCAGGGAACTTAACTTTTAATGAAGAATATAGAAAAAAATAACATTGTGTTATATTGGGAGGTAAAAAATTCATTTGGCTGTGTAAATATATATGAGCAGGTCTTTTTTTTTTTAGATTTATTTATTTATTTATACAAGCACTGAGTGCAGTCAGAGGTGCAGGAGGGTGATAGAATTCACCAGAGACAGAGCCAGGAGCAGAACAGGCAGACTGACGAAATACACTGCTGAGGGGAGCAGCGGACATGGCAGGAGAGGTCTGCATGCCATGTGGGAATCACCCTGGTGGCTGGGTATCGAACTGGCGCTGCAGAGGCTGCAGGCAGCTTCACAGCCCAGTGCTCAAACGCTGGGCCACCAGGGGAGGCCCTATATGAACACGTCTTAATCAGGATCTATAAATTCATCGAAGAAATAACATTTAACTATGAAGATGAAATGAAATTGTAAGGTAGGAGAATTGGGGAGAAAAGAGAAAGGAAATCGTAACATGAAAAAATTGTTCATTAACTATCATAGAGAACAGAACTGGCCTTTAAAAGAACTAAAGAGATGATTGACAAAAGAATGATAATAGATGAGGTTAAAGAGGGAAAAAAAGCTAAGTAGTCTGTAAGTGCTGTTAAGAGAGCTGAAAATCTATCCAAATATCAAGCCAACTCACTTAGAAGTGTAAGCCTGAGCAATAATATATATCTTTTGCATTTTAAAATAATCATACTGCTTGCATTATTAAGAATATTTTAGAAGAGGTGATTAAAGATAGGAGACCACAGAAGTTTATAACAGTAACACAGATGCATGAGGAAAGTGGATTGAAATATCTATTTTACATAAAATATACAAAATACATATATATGAAGACTTATGTAACTTGATTTTTTTTACCATATATGATAGTAACCTATGTCCCCATATGTCAACTCAATGGAGTTTTTCACATGAGTTCTCATGATTCCATAACTTTGCCATAATTAATTTAGCCAATAACTTCTTAGTGACTGCTTGTGTTTTCTATTTAGAATAATTCTGATCTATACTCCTAAATAGCACTCTTGGAAGAAAATTGTTTTGCACAGTCATGCTTAATTCCAAATGTACATGTGTGGTAATCATGAGATATGTTGTATTTATTTGAAGATTTTGTTATGTTTTGTAAATTTGACAGTCAGAGGATCTTTACCAAGTTGTGTTTCCCAGAGATCTTTGAGAGTGTTGACATTATGGACATTATTGTCTGGGCAGTATGCTGTAGTCAAAAAGCCACAGTAGTGAAAAGCATTTCCTTCTGGAGGCAGTAAAGCTGCTTCAGAGGCAATTTGTACTGTCTGCTTTCCTTTTGAGTTACTGCATCTTTTTTTCTTTTTTTTCAGCTGGTGCATTTTGATAAAGACTTGCTGTTTTGGTTCTTACAATGCTAACGTGGCCTGTGACAAGATATTTTATTGCTTGCTTTGAATATTCTGATTCTTTATTCACCTAGCATTATTAACAGTATTTTAGTTTTCATGGGTTTAAGCAATCTTCATACCTTCTTGGCTAATCAAGGAAAATATCACTTTCCTATAATGACTTGGAGTCACATCTTGGCCTAGAAACAGCTTTTTATTCCAATAAAGTTCCTCTCAATAGTGAACTTATTATATTGGGACTATAATTCAGAATTAGCTTATGAATTTGTATTTACAAGCTCAATACCAAAAGATATAGTAGATAGTTGTAATTATAAAAAGTAACATCACTTTCTTAAATTGCTGGTAATAATGTAAAGCACTTATATGAAACATGTATAATATAAAGCTGGCAAACTGTTAGTATTAAACATTTGATTAAAAATACAATTTTCTTACTACATATATAAGGATTTGCAAATATTTAGCTTAATGATTCAACTTTTGTACCTATAGAGTTACCTATTTTTTAGATAATTTAAAATTTTGCTCTTAGAGAACTAGATGAGATAATAAATTCTACTCAATATTAAAAAGAGGTAATTTCTAGGGACTGTGTTCATTATTGGTATTTGGTGTGTGTGCTTGACATAAACTTGACAATTTATTATTTTTAAGTCAGTATTTCATAATACCCTTTTACTAAAGAAATGCATTGCCTCAATTAAAATAATTTATTAGTTTATGAAACACAAAGAGAATTTGTCAAAAAGTAATTAAGTTATAGTGAGAACGTATAATCATTCCTATTGGGAAGTCATCTACTGTTAGATAGTGAGCAGCTCTTGACCTTACAACTTCCTTTCCTTTCTTTTTTTTTAATTTAGATTTCACATTTTTAATGTTCTGTACGTTTTTATTCAGGAAGCACAATGAGCTTTTTTAAAGATTCAAACTACAAGCAAATTTGTTCATTACCTAGAAAAGTTTTGCCTACACTATAGCCTCAATAAAATAACTATATTACACCTGACTTAGCTTTATAGTACAGTATTTCCCCTCAAGATTTGAAGTATACTGTTCTGATTTTCCAAAAGGGTTAACATTAAGTTCTTTTTCAACTATGCTTGAGCAACATCTTGTAGTCACTAACAAGACTAAAGGCCAATGAGCCCAAGAAGGCAGGTATTCTTTTTGGATGCAGCATCTCTCACTGATTAAAGATATCTGCTTAGTATGCATTAACTTCCATGCAATACTTGCATCTCTCTGAGAATATCTCAACTTCCTTTTCTTTAACATGGATGGCCTCATAATCTGAAAGAATTGGCATGGAACACAGAACTCCATTTGAAACAGTATTAAGTATTAAAACTTATTGAAATATTTAATAAACCATGACTGGAAATTATGTCAGAATTAATTTGAACAAGGATGGCAAATAAGCTTACTAAAAACAAAGTTTAAGCATTGAAATTTTTTCACAAATCATGCCACTATGTCTTCAGTGCCTAGCACAATACTTTACCCATAGCATGTATTTAAAAATGATTATGATTAGATAGCTATCCCACATCTGCATTTAACTAATGATTTCTTTTTGACCATCATAATAATCGTCTTTCATTTTTCAGGAGGAAAATTGGTATTATTTACAAATTATAATTTATCAAATTCTCATTTAAGTAAAAATAAAAACTACTATATGAAATGTGGTTAGTAGAAGGAGTAGATAATGTATATTTTATGCTTATTACATACTGGGAATTGTTCTAAGTTTTTGAAATTGATCTTTGTGCCAACTCTAAGATACACTACTTATTTAGACTTATGAATTAATATTTTAACTATTTCACATACATACACATATATTATAATACATATTTTTATTATAGTGTCAAGATACTGATTATTTAAGTTATGACCTATATTTATCCTTTATGGAGTATTAATCTTGCAGTCACATGTATTTAAAATACATGTGACGCAGCGGTTGCACGCTGGGCTGTGAAGCTGCCTGCAGCCTTTGCAGTGCCAGTTCGATCCCCGGCCGCAGGCGAGGGTCCCACATGGCACGCAGACCTCTCCTGCCGCCCGCTGCTCCCCTCAGCAGTGTACTTCGGTCCTTCTGCCTGCTCTGTTCCCCGCTCTGGCTCTGGTGAATTCTCTCACCCTCCCGCGCTTCTGACTGTCCCCAGTGCTTGTATAAATAAATAAATCTTTTAAAAAAATAAAATAAAATGTGTTCACCAAAATCTCTATTTTTAGACCAATTTAATTTATTTTCTACTCTGTTTATCAGCAGATATAATTTTCGTATATGCTATATTCCTTGTCTAAGGTTGCTATAAATGCCTCTTTGTTACTATATTTTTTGAAAGACAAATTACCTACATGTAAATTTCTTTTTTTGAAGGTTGATTTTTTTGTATCCTTTCTCTCACAATTTTTATATATTAATCTAGTGTATTCTGAATTTAAGTGTCGTTATGGAAGAGGCTACATTAGGCATTTGTAAAGAAAATTTTATATTTGATTTATCATTTTCTTTTAAGTACTCAAGTTCAGTTCTTTAGTTTCATAAAATTTCAATTATATTTTAAAATTATTTTGTTCCATTTCTTTCATCTTTATATATTTCTCCTCAGAATCACCCATTACGTACTTGTCTTCCATTTAAAATATATTTTTTGTAATATTTTTATAAATGTATCCTGCAGGTTATATTGAGTTGGATAACTAAGGACAATTTGTAGATGAACTTCAATAAATGGTCTAATTCAGTGTTCCTACATAAATAGATATTATTGGTTGAGTCAACATCTATTACTTTTAAAGAATCAGGTATAGGTTCTTAATGGCATGAACCAAATTGAGAACATTTGTCTATTTCTTGTATTTTGCCTTGTTTCGTTGTTTGGTTCTTTTTTTAATAAAAACATATCAAATTAAAAAGAATAGTATCATAAGAATGGTGATAGAGGTCGGAGTTAGTCTATTTCAGCCATACTCAGTATGAATTGAGGGTTAGAAGAAAATCATAGAATATTCATCCATTTTTGTGACCTCTGCTTATTTTAGCACTATTTCTATGGGATAAATCTTTTCTCTTTATCTTCCATCTTGTGCTTCCAATGATATAAACAATGGATTATTTTATAGCAATTCAGTTAAGGGATATCTGTTTTCTCATCCTTCTGCCATAAATCTTTGCAATATCTTAATATTATCTGGTAATCTCTAGCAAATTCCAATTTTAGTAGTATTTCCATTCTCTATACAACTCAATTTCTAAGAGATTAAACTCTCCAGAGCCGCTCTGATTTCTGTTCTTAGAGCTGAAAGCTAAACTGTCTTCAGTACTGTGAACAATATAGTACTCTACAAATTGTTTCTTTTTTTTTTTTTGGTTGGTTTTATTGTTTGCACTCAAACAGCCATTTGTAATTAAAAGAATAAAATGAGGGCCTCCACTGGTGGCGCAGGAGATTGAGCACAGCATTGTGAAGTTGTCCACAGCCTCTGCAGCGCAGGTTCGATTCCGGCTGGCCAGTGAGGGTCCCACATGGCAGGGCAGACCTCTCCTGTCGCGCCCGCTGCTCCCCTCAGCAGTGTATTTTGTCAGTCTGCCTATTCTGTTCCCCGCTCTGTCTCTGGTGAATCTTCTTACCCTCTTGCGAATCTGGCCTGTACCCTGGTTCTTGTATAAATAAATAAATAAATAAATAAATAAATAAATAAATAAATAAATCTTTTTTTTTTTTTTAAAGAGAGAATAAAATGATTCTCTCTACCTTTCAAAAAATCCCTAATCTCTGATGCAAAAACCTGGATGTTTAAACAAAACACCCAAGTATTTTCTAATTAGCTGTGTTCAGAAGAGGAAAACCACTTAATAAGACTAAATCACATCAAGACACAGGACATGGTCACCTGAAAATATTCCTTTTATAGACTAAGTGGTACCCACCCAAGTTCATGTGCTGAAATTCCAATCCTCAGTACCACTGAACTTGGAGATAGGACCTTTAAAGAGGTAACTAGGTTGAATGGGAATATATGGATGGCCCTAATCCATGTGACTGTATTTGGAGAAAGGACATTCAAAAAGTGATTAAGATGAGACCAGTAGAGTATGGTCCTAAGCCAATATGGATGTAGTCCTTTGAAGAAGAGAGAGAACCAGAAACTGTGCATCCAGAGAAAAGGTCATGTGAGATCCTGGCCATCTGCAAGTTAAGGAAAGAGGTCTCACAAAGAAAAGTAATCTGCTAACACTTTGATCTTTGACTTCCTGCTTCCAAAACAGGGAGAAATAAAGTTTTGTTGTTTAGTCACTTCACCTGTGGTATTTTTTTTATGGCAACCCTAGCAAGTAAATATAATTCCCTAGTTTCCAACTTTTCCCTTTCATGATGGTATATTTTAATACCCTCTTTGTATGAACTAGATCATTGTTTTCTTCATGCGTAAACCAGAGTACAACTAACCCACTACTTATGATGTAATTTTCAAACTTCAGTGTCCAGTGCAACACAGGCATCCTGCTAATCAAGTTCATGCAGTAGCTTAACTATTGCTGTGTTCTTTAAGGGTCCAGTCCTTAGTTATATAGAATATGCTTTGATTACTTTGGTATGATAAAAATTCATGTGCACCCTGTTGAAATTTTCTCAGCAGCAGAGAACTAATATAGTAAAAGAAAAATATTTCACTGAATTAAATTCATGGTGTTTATACAGCCTGAGAACATACACTGAAATATTTCAATAATATATTAATCTGTTTTAGTGGGCTACATAGTTTCCTAGTATGAACTTTTGACTGAATCTTTCTTAAGTTTATGTTGACCAAAAATATCAGTTGAATACTGTGTCCTCCTAGTGCAATGAAATGAAAGACAGGTGTCTAATATTGAAAGATAACTGAATCCAGTCTTGGAGGATTTGCCTTCATATTTATCCACTCTATCAGATTTTGATTTGAGACTACTGTTGTCCACTGAAAATTTACAAGTACTTTGCACTTCTAAAATCTGTTTTCCATTGCTATAGCTCTTGGCTATTGCTCTAAGATGAAAAATCTATGGTCAAGATAAAAGTCTAGTAATCATTTACTGTTTGCAATTAAGGATTCAAATTAAGGAGTTGAATTCTTAGCATATGCTACACATAGAATTAAGGATTGGAAGCTTAACACTAATAGCTAAGTGACTGCATTCATTAGACTTAATTTCAAATATATTTTCATATATAGAGCCAAACATAATCAAAAGGTAATATCATCTTGATTGCCAGCTACCTTTTGTAGCAGTTCTCCCCATTACTGGGCTGGTCTATTCTTAAATATGTAAATTGACTTGGACTGAATGGAAGTAACTAAATACTATAGTTGTCACTGCTTTTAGAAAGATACACAGAATCTATGAGACAAGCATGTGAAAAGGATAAAGGAAGTCACAATGTGGAGTATCTTACTTTAACCAGACACTTTGTATAACATCACATTAATCCTTTCCAGGGACCCCTAAAACATATATTTCTATCTCCAATTTAGAAAAGAACCAGAGGCTTACATTAGTCTAAACTATTTATCAAATGGATATCTAGTGCAATCTCAAAATCAGTTCCTTTAAAACCATGTTAGATAAACTGAGTCATCTATCTGTCTCTTGTAAAAACTGTGCTTGCATTGTTCCTGGTGACATTTGAGGTCACTGTGAGCACTGAGATGTAACATTTTCAACTCCAAGTGGCCATACCAAAGTAGATATTTCTTATATAATGAAGCATTTGGCCAGAAAAACAGTGTCAGATGGACCATGAGTCAGCACAGTTTTTTCCCCACCACATAATCTGAATCTACTCAATTGTGTTCCTCTATTAAAATTCTTTGTGTCCTGACTGACTTTCTTCCCTCACTTCTAAGTAAAAACATTTGTGTTACGCAATGGTTTTACTTCTGAAGTAAAATCTGGCCTTAATACATTGGAGAAATGCTTATGTTATGGTTTGGGATTTTTAACACTATTTATTTAGAACCCTTTTGCTAGGCACTATGCTAAATTACTTCACACATGTTAGGGTGGAAAGGCAGAATAGCTTAAGCTGTTTATTTGAAACAAATCCTGTATGAGTGGATGATCATTAATATGTAAATTCACTGTATTATTGCCTTACTGGCACATTCCTTTCTTATTTGTCCCTTTCACAACTCAAAAGAGAATCATTCAAGACTGGGTTCCTTGTCATTCCTTTTTGACTAGACAAAAAAGCAAAGAAAGAAATGAAGGAAGGCATTTGCTGGTGCTAAGAAAACCTCCTTTAGGAAGCTGAAAGGGGCTGTAATTAGTTCTAAAATACCATCTTATATCCACTGTGCATATATTTTTCACACAAAAAAATGAACATTGGAGACCAAAGGGCCTGGAATGTAAAATGATACAGCTAAACTCCATTTAGAAAGAGTTGTAATGAAATTCCCAGTCACCGGATTGATTTGATCTTCTTACCTTGGGAAGAAATTGAACCTTGAAATATCAACGATATTTTCTAACTCCTCTCTGATTATTGTTATAAATCGACAGTGATTGATTTTGAATAATTATCCTGTTAAAATGAATTAGATTTAAAAATCATCTTTCTGATTTATATTGGCTTAAGTCCATTTTGGTAACTAGTCTGTTATTTAGAAAGAATGATGATATCACTATTACTAACACATTGGATTTCTTACACACTGTTTGATTTGAAAAAAATTTGTTAGAGATTAAATTTTTAGTAAAATCCTAATTATGGGTTAAATTCTTCTAGAAGGAAACAACATATATAATTACACTAGCCAGGAAGTCAGAAGAGGGGACCTGAAATACGTTCTTGGATTAGGCACCAGTTAGCTTTGTGAATCCAGATGACTTCTGTATGTCAGATTTTCTGCATCTGTAAAATGAAGGAGTTCAATGAGATGCTCTCCAATCTCTTCTAACTTTCTGTTTTTATACACTATGTAATTTCATATTTAAATTAATGGTCCATTTTTCAGTTGGAGCACTGAAATAGCGTTGGAGAGTGATTAAGAAAAAGTGTAAAGAAAGCTAGTTAATAGGGGAAATAATAGTTCTGTTATGTTTCATTGGTTATAGGAAGATGTTCTAAAGAGTAGTGCTTCTTAAACTTTAATTTGCATTTAAATCACCCAGGATCTTGTTAAAATGCAGACTAGAATTCAGTAGGTTTGAGGAGAGGCCTGAGAATATGCATGATCACCAGTGTATCCCCAAATGATGTCCTTGCAGCTGGTTCCAGAACATACTATGAATAGCACAGTTCCAATTGTAAAACTGAAATGTATATAAGAATCTAAGAAAAGGTTAGAGATTCAGATTCCAGGATTAACTTTAGAGATTCAGGGACTTTGAATTCTAACAAACATCCTGTATGATACTGATGCCCATGGCTCAGAAGCAAGCATTAAATATTTGAGAATTACTATCATAGAGTCTTGAAAGGGATTTATCGGCTGACTTGCCTCTATTTTGCCCAGGTTTCCCGTTCAAACCCAACCACTGATGAATTTAGTACTGTATTTTATAAAAAAAAAAAAGGCAAAACACCTTGTCAAACCAGTTCCAGGGTTCTTTTCATTTCATGAATCACTTATATCTAATTCAGATAGCAGTTGAGTTTGTAGAACTTTCTGTTTGTCTTTGTCATTTAAAGTCCAAGAATCTTTCCAACTGTTTAACAAGCATTTGTGAAGTTACTGGGGGAGAAATGCTGTAGTGGAATGATCATACTGTTAGGGGGAAAAGATGTCCTAAAGCTAATTCCATACAGGCTTTGTGGACTCCACCCCCACCCCAGGCCAAAGCCAAAGACACTGGGAACTCCAAATCCCATCACCACCAAAGGGAAGGTGGCTGGAACTTGAGGGTGGGGTTAAGCAACCAGGTTGGTATAAAGCCAGACACGTGGGCTTTGGAGGGGATTCCCCCATTTTGACTCTCTGCCAGCTCGCAGCATCCGGCCAGCTCAGATCCGGTAGGACGCATTAAAGACTTCATTTCCCTATTTTCTCCCTGAGTTGTACATTTTCCTTATTTCCTTTTCCCTTGTAAAGAAACCTTTTATTAACCTTTTGTGTATGCCTGTAGTGGAGTATTAATAAGTCCCTTGTAAGCGCGCGGGTGAGGACCCACAGCCAGGCAACCCGTTCAATATTGGGGCTGCCCTATAACAATACTAGAAGAATTGGAGTCCTGATTCTAGCCTGCCAGTTGTTCCTACCTTCATTACTTCATTTGTTTTTGTTTTTTGTTTTGTCCTTCTCTCATACTTGAATCGGGGAATTCTGGATATTAATAATTAAATTAGTTATTAAACTCTAGTTAAATTAGACATAATCATCAAGATTATGTGGGAATCAGTGACTATGGAAATAATTAGCATTTAAAAGGATAAGTGCTTTAGTGCACAGAATACTTTCAAATACTTTCAAAGAGTATACTTTCACAGAATACTTTTGGTCTTAAATATCTAACCTATTTCATTATAGGAATTTAGGAATTGGATTACACATTTAAGGAGACCAAAAGTCCCAGAGTGTTTTGTCTACAAGCTGGAAAAGGTAGAAAGTCTGTGGTTTAATTCAGTCCAAGTCGGAAAAACCTGAGAGCTGGCACACCAAATATGTATGTCCTAGTGTTGGGGACAGCAAAGAATTGAGAGTTCTGGGTGTCTTTTGAGAAAATAAGTTCATAAAGCACCAGAATAAGCCTGCAAAGTTTACCAGAGTGAACCTGCAGGGAGCTGGCCAGGGAGATGGTGTCTCAGCAGGACACAGCCCTAAGGCTCCAGGGAAACAGATTCTTCTGGTTTCTTCTTTCTGGATGGGAGGGGTCTCCTGGTTAATTATGCATACCTGTTCTCATCACTCCTCCCAATTCTCAGAATTTGAATTTCCCCTTCCTTTCTCTTTATGAGTTCCTGGGGAAACTGCCATGTTGGAGGTGGAGGCAGTTTGGAGTGGTCAAAACCATGAGATTTATTTGTAGTTAGATGTAGTTGAAAGTGGTGAAAAGGGTATCTGTAGCAGTCCATGACAGACCAGGGCTGTTAAGTATATGAAGATTTTCCCCAGACTTTCTGGACCAGCCAGCTTTCACCTGATGCTTAAGATGGGGTGTTGGAATATAATACTGGAAGTCCTAGCCAGAGCAATAAGACAAGAGAAAGACATACAAGGAATCCAAATAGGAAAAGAAGAAGTCAAACTATCACTATTTGCAGATGATATGATAATATACATAGAGAACCCCAAAAACTCCACAGAAAAACTAATTCAACTCATCAATCAGTTCAGTAAAGTGGCAGGATACAAAATCAACACACAAAAGTAAGTAGCCTTCCTATACACAAACAATAAATCTGAAGAAGAAGAAATCAAGAAAACCATCCCTTTTATTATTGAAACAAAAAAAAATCAAATACTTGGGAATAAACCTAACAAAAGAGGTAAAGGACCTATACAAAGAAAACTATAAAACACTGTTAAAAGAAATAGAAGAAGACACAAAGAAATGGAAAGACATCCCCTGCTCATGGATTGAAAGAATAAACATTATTAAAATAGCCATCCTACCAAAAGCAATCTACAGATTCAATGCTATTCCAATCAAAATTTCAATGTCATTCTTCAAAGAAATAGAACAATTATTGATGAAATTCATATGGAATCACAACAAACCCCGAAAGCCAAAGCTCTCCTGAAAAAAAAAAAAAAAGAAGGGAATGGAGGCATCACACTCCCAGACTTCAAACTATACTACAAAGCCATAATCATCAAAACTGCATGGTATTGGAACAAGAACAGACATACAGACCAATGGAATCGAATAGAAAATCCAGAAATAAACCCACAGATTTATGGTCAACTAATCTTTGACAAAAGAGCAAAGACTATGCATTGGAGCAAAGAAAGTTTGTTCAATAAATGGTGCTGGGAAAACTGGGTCACTACATGCAAAAGAATGAAGCTTGACCACTACCTCACACCATACACAAAAATCAACTCAAAATAGATTAAAGAACTAGACATAAGACCTGAAACCATAAAATATATAGAAGGAAATATAGGCAAAACACTACGTGATATGCACATCAAAGGCATCTTTACAGACACATCCCCCAAAGCAGTCATAGTGAAGGCAAAGATAAACAACTGGGACTACATCAAATTAAAGAGCTTCTGCACAGCAAAAGAGACAATAACAAAAACAAAGAGAAACCCCACCAACTGGGAGAACATTTTTGCACACAACACTAATGATAAAAGACTGATCACAAAAAATCTGCAAAGAGCTGATGAGACTCAACAACAACAAAGAAAATAATCCAGTCCAAAAATGGTCAGAAGAGCTAAAAAGAAACTTCTCTGAAGAGGAAATGCAAATGGCCAACAGGCATATGAAAAAATGTTCATCATCACTTGTAATCAGGGAAATGCAAATCAAAACTACCATGAGATACCATCTCACACCAGTTAGAATGGCACATATTAAAAAAACTAGCAACAACAAATGTTGGCGAGGGTGTGGAGAAAAAGGAACTCTCCTGCACTGTTGGTGGGAGTGCAAACTCGTTCAACCACTATGGAGAGCTTTGTGGAGATTTCTGGACCTACTAAACGTAGAACTTCCATATGATTCAGCAATTCCACTCCTAGGTATTTACTCAAAGGACACAGAAACATCAATTCCAAAGAGCACCTGCACCCCTATGTTTATAGCAGCACTATTTACAATAGCTAAGCTTTGGAAACAACCCAAATGCCCAAGAATAGATGACTGGATCAAGAAGATGTGGTACATATACAACATGGAATATTACTCAGCATTCAAAAAAGATAAACACATGTGATTTGCAGCAACATGGATGGCGCTGGAAGGGATCATGCTCAGCGAAATAAGCCAGAAAGAAAAAGAAAAATACCGGATGGTCTCACTCATAGCAGGAATCTAGAAAACTTAAATAAGGGACCAAGAAAATGAATAACTATAAAAAAATGAAAATCAAAATCAACAAAAAGCTATGAACCAGAGACACTCTATGGGGGGTAGAGGGTGGGAGGGGAGGGATTGGGGTCAAAATAAGGGAGTTTTGATTGTATGGGGAATATAAAAATAAAATTTATTAATAAAAAAAGGAAAAAAAAGAAAATTAAACCTGATAATCTTCAGAAAATTAAAAAAAAAAGATGGGGTGTTGGCACCTGCTGAAATTTGTAATGTAGGACCACAGCTTGTATTCCCCTGGGGAGTGTATGACATCACCTTTCTTTCTCCTCCATGTACACATTGTTCTCTCCCAATTTATCCTCACTCTACTCCTTCTCTTCTCTTGGTCTTAAAGTCCAAAAAGTTTATTTTGGTTTTGTTTAATCATCTTCGTTTGTTTGCTCTATCTACTATATGTGAGTGAAATCATGAAGTATTTGTCTTTTTCTCTCTGTCTTATTTCACTACACAAAATACCCTCTAAGTCAATCCATATTTTACCAATGGAAGAATATATATCTTATTTTTTATACATGAATAATATTCCATTGTGTATATTTACCACATATTCTTTTTTTTTTTTTTAATTTTTTTTTAATGCATTTTTTTTTTAAAGATTTATTTTATTTATTTATACAAGCACTGGGTACAGTCAGAAGCACGGGAGGGTGAGAGAATTCACCAGAGCCAGAGCGGGGAGCAGAGCAGGCAGAAGGACCGAAGTACACTGCTGAGGGGAGCAGCGGGCGGCAGAGGAGGTCTGCGCCATGTGGGACCCTCCTCCGGTGGCCGGGGAGCAGCCGGGGAGCAGCCAGGGAGCAGCCGGGGATCGAACCGGCGCCGCAGAGGCCGCGGGCAGCTTCGCAACCCAACGTTCAACCGCTGCGCCACCGGGGAGGCCTTACCACATATTCTTAATCCATTTCTGGGTCAATAGACACACAACTAGTATGCAGTTCTTAAATATTGTAAATAATCCTGTAATTAGAGTTTTTATATTTTTTCAGGTACATTGCCAGAAGTCAGATAACTGGATATGTAAATTCTATTTATAAATGTTTGATGATATTCTCTACTGCTAGTTCCAAATAAATTTCATGTTTTTTTAAATCTATTTCTGTGAAGAATGCAATTGAGATTTTGATATGCACTGCATTGAATCTGCACAATATTTTAGGTCATAAAACCAGTTTATGTTAATTCTTCTGATCCATAGGAACAGATTACCTCTCCATCTCTTTGTGTCTTATTTATCTTCCAGAAATTATTGTAGTTTTCTGTGTACAGGTCTTTCACTTCTTTGGTTGAATTTATTCCAAGACATTTAGTTCTGTTTGATGTGATTGTCAATGGAATTGTTTTCTGATTTCTCTTTCTGCTAATCTGTTATTTGCATATAGAAATACAACAGATTTTTGTGTATTAATTTTTTAGCCTGCCACTTTACTATATATATTGTTCTAGTAGTTTTTCAATGGAGTCTTTGGGATTTTCTATGTACAGCATGTCGTTGCTAATAGCAATAGTTTTACTGCTTCCTTCCCAATTTTAATACCTTTTCTATTTTTTTCTAGAAAGATTGTTCTCGCTAAGACTTCCAACATTATATTGAATAGTAGTTGGGAGAGAGGCTATCTTTGTCCTGTTCCTGATCTAAGAAGAAAAGCTTTCAGTTCTTTCTTACCCATTTTGTAAGGGTTTATATCATATATCATTCATTATATCAATGAATGTTGAATCTTTTCAAATGATTTTCTGCCTCCATTGAGATAGTTAAATAATTTTATTTTTCTCTTTTTGTTGATATGGTCTATCATGTTCATTGTTTTGCATATATTGAACCCTTCTAGCATCCCTGGAATAAATCTCTCCTGATCATATTGTATGTCTTGTGGATGTCTGTTTGCTAGTATTTTGTTGAGAAGTTTTGCATCTAAGTTCATCAGAGATATTGGTCTTTAGCTTTCATTTTTTGTGATGTCCTTGTCTAGTTTTGGAATCAGGGTAATGTCAGCTTCATAGAATATTTTTGGAAGATTTTCCTCCTTTTCAATATTGAAAAAGTGTTTCATAAGGTATAATTCATCTTTGAAAGTGTGGTAGAATGGTAGAACTCATTAGTGAATTCACCATCTGGCCTTTGGTTTTTGTTTTTTTGGCAGACTTTTTATTTCTGATTAAATTTTGTATTTCAGGATTTCTATTTCTTCATGATTCAGTCTTGGAATGTAAAAGTGACTATTTCCTGTAGGATATACAATATTTTGCTACATAATTTTTCACAACACTCTCTTAAAATACATTTTATATCTGAGCTATCAAGACCAATAATAGATGTTTACATAGCAGGCAATTTGACAAAGCAAACATAATTGCAAAAACTAGTAGACACACATTAAAGAAATGAGACTATTAAGAAGGAAGAGGTAGTGGAAAGGGTCAAAGATGATAAGATAAAAAGAAATAAAAGGTATATTTGTTGTGAAATCTTTTTCTTTTCTAATTTTATTTACATGTGTTTTCTTTCTCTTATTTTTGAGCCTGGCTACTTGTTTTATCGATGTTCTAAAAGAGTAATATTTTGATTTTTTGTTCTCTTGTATTCCCTTTGTGATCTCTATTTCATTAATTTATGTTCTAAATTTTATTTTTACTTTCACCTGTTGACTTTGGTTTTACTTTTTCTTCTTTTTTCTAGTGCCTTTAAGTGTAAGCTTACATTTCTTATTTCTTATGTTTCTTATTTCCTAGGCAAGCCTGTAATGCTGTAGACTTTCCCCTTAATACTGCTTTGCGGAGTCCCATGGGTTCTGATAAGTTATGTCATTATTTTTTTCATATCCAGGTTTTTTTTTTTATCTCTTATTTCTTCATTGATCCAATAGTTTTTCAGTATGATGTTGTTTATTCTCCACAAATCTGTGGTTGATTGATTTCTAGTTTCACACAATTAATGATCCTAAAAGAAACTTGATATGATTTCAATCTTCAAAAATATATTGAAACTTGTTTTGTGTTACAACATAGGGTCTATCCTTGAGAATGTTCTGTGAGCACTTAAAAAGAATATGCATTCTAGTATTTTGGGGGTGAGATGTTCTATAAGTATGTATTAAGTCCATCTTGTCCAATTTATCATTTAAGAACACTGTTTCCTTGGTTAATTTCTGTGTGGATGATTTCCCCATTGCTATAAGTGGAGTGTTAAAATTCACTAAATAATTATTATTATTTTTTATCATTGTCTCCATTTAGGTCTGTTGCTTTATATATTTTGGTGCTGCTATTTGGATGTACATATATTAAAAATTGCTAAATATTCTTGCTTTATTGATTCCTTTATCATTACATAATATTCATGTTTGTCTGTTACTATAGTTTTTGACTGAAAGTCTATTTTTGCTGGGAGTTTATAATGGCTCCTGCCTTTTAAAATTTTCTATTATCTTGGAGCACCTGTTTCTATTTCTTCACTTTAATCTATGTTTGCATGTATAGCTTAAGTAAATGACTTATAAGCCACATATAGGATTTTGCTTTGTAAACTATCCAGCCACTCTACATTTTGATTGATGGGTTCAAACCATTTACATTAAGGATTATTCTTGATATATGAGGGATTGCAACTGCCATTTTGTCTTTACTTTTCTGCTTCTATGATTTGTTTTCTTATTCAGCTATTTGTGAACTTCCTTTTTTGATTTAGATAAGATAAGAATGCTCTTTTCAATATTTCTTATAGGGGAGGTCTAATGTTGATACACTGCTTCAGTTTTTGTTTGTTTGGAAAGGCTTTTATTTTTCCATCATACCTGAAAGAAAGTATTGCAGGATATAGTATTCTTGCCTGGCAGGTTTTATCTTTGAGTGTTTTGAATAGATGATTTCATTCTCTCCTGGCCTATAGAATTTCTGCAGAACAATGTGATGAAACCTTGATGGAATACCTTTATAAACTTCCAGGATTTTTTCCCCTAGTCAACTTCAATATTCTCTTTTTTTTTTGTCTTGAACACTATATAATTAACTAGTTTATTAGTTTAATTTATTTGCATATGGATAACCAGGGTTTTTTGTTTGTTTACCTTCATGGACTCATATATTTAGTTCACAGATTTGGGAATTTCTGCTATTGTGTCCTTAATATTATGTCTATTACCTCTTTTCTATTATTTTAATAAGCTCTCTTTCTCCTTCTCACTCTCTTTCTCTCTTCTGGGATACCCAGTATCTTCATATTGCCTGTCCTATTGGAGTTGGACAGTGCATCATTTTTTGTTTACATTTTATTTCTCTATCTTCTTCCACCTGATTAATTTATACATTATTATCTTCATGCTCACTGATTTGATCTTCCATTTCATATAGTGTGTTTCTAGTTTTCTCTAATATACTTAATCTCATTTATTAAGTTCTTTATATCCTCACTCATTCTTATTTTCTTATTTAAAAGTTCCATTTCTATACTCTGATTATTATTTCTGAGTTCATTAATTTGTTTTTTGGTGTTTTATTGTATCTAAATTTTCTGATTTCTCTATGCCACTTTGACATGCTTTTATCATTTTTATTCTGTCTCGGAGTTCCTTTACTATAGAAATTTTGAACACTCCATCTTATGGAGGTATAATATCTCATGTCTTTGTGGTTTCATTCTGAAACAAATGTGGAGAGTTGTTTTCTCCTGTGATGTCATATTCCCTTGAAGTTTCAAGGTGTCATGTTTTCTATTATTTTGCTCATTTTGCTACTTTAAATGTCCCCCTTTTTATTATTTAATACTGATTCACCTGTCAGTGATTTAGAAATTCATATGATATTTGCTTTTTTGGCAGGTGACACTATAGCTTGATTTGATTATTTTTTGGCCTGAGTATATACTGAGACCTGTTTTTGTAGCTGTGTCAGTAGGCTATTGATGGGGGCGGGGGGAGTAAAGGTGTACAGCTGCTCTTATGAATGTACTGGCAGGGGAGGTTTTATATTTGTGGTTTCTTCCTAGAGTCCAAGATCCTTGAGATTCAGCAGTTTTTGTGCTGTCAGTGCAAAGTATGAATTAAGTACCCCTCCCAGGGTATAGTAAATGCCCAAGGCACGGGGGAGAGTGTATATAGTTTAGAGTGCCTTCTTTGCTATCTTCCTTACTGTTGTCACAGCCTGTATGAAGCACCACAGCTCCTCTGTATGGGCTTTCACCTGGATCAAGGACGTGTCCTGGCACATTTCTACTCTCCCCTCCCTAGGGCCCATGACTGGGATGGCAGTCTCTGGCCATATGTGTCTCCTCCCTCGATTGCAGTGACCAGCTAGATCACTCCCCACCCTGTGTCTAATAAATTGTTAATTTCTTTCATGTCCCCTCCAGTGCATTCTGTGTTGGGCAGGGGTGCTTCAGTATCAGCCTAAGACTTAGGACTCTCTTGGTTTAGTGTCTTTCTGGTTCGTAGTTCACTACTCTCTTGGAAATGAAGCAAAGTATCTCCTCTGTCACCACCTTGGTGCCAAACCTTTACTTTTCATTTTTTAATAATGGTACCATCACTTGCTCAAGTTAAGAATGATCCTTAATTCCTTTCGTTTCTTTGAGCTACATTTTCTCATTGAACATGATTAATAGGTCTACTTCTAAAATGCTTGTCTACTCAATCCAATCTTTTTTTGGTCTCTCCTGCCACTCCCCAGTGCCATTTTCCCCTAGGCTGTATTGCTACAATAGCCTTCTAATTAATCTGAATGTCTTCCTATTTCTTCCTTCTTATTCCTTCACAAAATATTTTTCAAAGATCATTCAATACATACATATCACTTCCGTGTTTAATACCTTTTGATGGTTTTCTGTTGTGCTAGAATAAAACTGAAACTTCTTATCCTGATCAACATGATACCATATGATTTGGCGCCAGTCTAAATTTCACCCTATCATACTCTTTATATATTTTGTCTCTACTTTAACCTCTATCTGGGTCACTTTTTCATGGTCCTTAGTATTTAATCTCAAGTGATATATCACTGACTCATAGAGGTTTTTCTTGACTATCCCATCTGAAATAGATTTTCCACTTTGAACTTCTGTTTTCTTTATCATAACATATGCTTATTACTCCTGTGATACCTACCAGAACCTTTTGGTATCTTGTTTGCCCATGTGTTTTATTGCTTGTTTTCTGTCTCACCAGTTTTGTTTTGTTTTGTTTTTTTTAAGATTTATTTATTTATCCAAGAACAGGGATACAGGCCAGATGTGTGGGAGGGTGAGAGGATTTATCAGAGATAGAGTGGGGAACAGAACAGGAAGTCTGATGAAGTACACTGCTGAGGGGAGCAGCGGGCAAGACAGGAGAGGTCTGCCACACCATGTGGGATTCTCTCAGGTCTGCTAGGATTGAACCCGTGCTACAGAGGCTGCAGACAGCTTCACAGTGTGGTGCTCAACCACCTGCGCCACCAGGGAGGCCCCTCACCAGTTTTTCATAGTTCATCACTGACACTCCAGTGCCTGTCACGTATCACATTTAATAAATAATACTTGATTCATTTCAAATAGCAGTTTCATTCCTTGTAGAAGCTTCAGTTTACTTTCATAATTTATAAATCTATTAGGTTCCACATGCAATTGATATTTAGGTTACAGGTGATAATTACCTTCTTAACACTTCTCTATTCCCCACTTTTAGCATGAAAGGATTGTGTTTTAGTCAATTTCTAGAGCCCTTGGTATATCAAACTTCTAAATCTTTATTTTTTTTTTGTCTTCCTTTCCCCTGAATAATTCCAGTGGATATTTATAGGGAACCCGTTTAACTGAATACCCCCAGCTGTTTCTCATTTTCACTCAAGTCCTTACCTCTGGGTAGATGCTTTTCCTATTTTAACCACCTCTGGACAACTTTAACATGGCACAAATCAAAATGCAAATTTATGAAGCAAAAGAGCTTTCTTTATTCTACTTCCACCATTTGCACAGACTGCCTACATAAATTTGTAGAAGGTAGTAAAGATAACACAAAAATGAGTTTGAGCCAGGTGGAAAGGACTTAATCCAAAAACTCTCATCTCAAGTGACTGAAATCACAGCATGAGTCAGTACATTTATTAAGATACTGAATAACCAGCTGAAAGAGATTGTAGTACTTTTATATCATCAGCCATGTCTTTGGCAAATAAACATGACCACAGCCAATCAGTTTCAATTTTAGAGTTGCCATTTCCAAACTTTCAGTGATGTTCAAAACAAATTCCAAAATCCTACAGAAAGACATAATTAGAAAACACATCATACCTCAAACTTCTGCAATAGAAATTGTTAAAATGAAATTGGAGATCTAGTAAAATTATGCATAACACATTTACTTGGTTATCATTTTGTACTGTAGGGTAAGGTAAAAAAATCAGGCTTTTCTGCCCTCCCACCATCGGGATGGATGACGGATCCTTGTGGTCCTGAATGCATGCCTGATAGCGGGCACCTGGAGTAGGGTATGGGCCTATGTAGATGGGATTCACCTGGGCTGAGACTGGGTTTTTAAGGGCAGCGTCACGGGGACGCCAGTAGAAGCCAAGAATGAACAGAAGCCGAGAGAAGAAAAGCAGAGAGAACGCCAGAGAGCCCAGATAGAGTGAAGACTTGCTGGGGGCTGGGAGGCCTGCCAGCCTCCCGGCCCCCCAGCACCCCTACCTGCCATGTACCAGGTAAATCCCGATAAAGCCTGCAAAAGCCACTGAGGGCTCCAGGACTCTGACTCCTCCCTTACCCGGTCTGCTGGATTGTAGAAAACCTGCTCAGTGTCATTCCTGCCACTAAAGTACCATGGAGAGAACCAGCAATGTTTCCTTTCAGATTCTGCCCTAAAATCCAAAGGACCAAATGGACAGACTCGGGACCCACTATTATTAGTCAATATGTGGGCCCATATTTCCCCACAGATAGACGGTATGTATGCTTTAACTATCTCATTTGCCATTTTTATCCACTGATAGACATTTAAATACCTGTGAATCTTTTACTAGCTAGAGATCTCCTGAGAATTACAATCAATTACATATCTATGTTTACATTGATATCCATTTCTATGTCATATATTTACTATGATGAATTTGCTCATCTATTTCTGGAGGCTGAAGGGTCCATTAACTTGTCTGTACTCTGGAGACTCAGGGAAACTAGTGGTGTAATTTAGTCCAAGTCTGAAGGTCTGAGCATCATGGGAGATGATGATGTAGAGCTCAGATTGAAGACTGTAGGAGATGAAATGAGAACTTCTATTCAAAATTGAGGCAGGAAGGAGATGAATTCTTTCTTTCTCCACCTTTTGTTTTAAGTAAGCCCTCAGTGAAATGGATGATACCCAGCCAAATCGGGGAGGGTAATGTTGCTTCACTGAGTCCATAGCTTCGAATGTCAATCACATGTGGAAATATCC
Organism: Talpa occidentalis; assembly: GCF_014898055.3. Lineage (NCBI taxonomy): Eukaryota > Metazoa > Chordata > Mammalia > Eulipotyphla > Talpidae > Talpa > Talpa occidentalis. Next base: position 89,740,309 of record NW_026555331.1, read on the forward strand.
TCACAGATACTGTCATAAATAATGTTTGCTATAAGCACCTATGTCCCATTCAAGTTGATATAAAAAATTAACCCTCATAGACATAATAGCAGGGAGAGGGTGGTAAACCAGACAGATAGGAGATATGGTAACTTTCTCGTTCAATTATGCTTTATAGAGGCTGATAAATACAGAAGGACAGAAATATCACAAAAAATACTAGCCACCAACGGGAAGTCTGAGATACCTACAATGGTATCTATCTTATTGGTGGATGGGAATTGATGATTACTTGGGGTAAAGAAAATGAGTTATATAAGGGAGTCAAAGTAATTTTGGGGGAAAAAAAGTCAACATGGCTTAAAATCAGTCCATAGGTGAAATGTAACTATGAAGACGCAAGAGAAAAGAATGAAGCCTTGATCATGTAGGGTTTGTCCATAGGAAAAGGACAAGTCACAGACAGTGTAATAAGGATTATAATATTTTAAATAGTATTTAGTAGTTTCCTCTGTATTTATATGTACATATATATTTTTCTCATTGAAAAAAATACAAATCTTGGTCCCAGGAAAGGGAAAAGCAAGTTGTAATTTCAAGAAATAAAAAATGAAAGTAGGTATTGTTATTGCCAGAAGAGAGCTGGCTAGGAAAACACAGAAAGTAGAGGATAAAACCTTCCTCAAACCTCCCCTTTTCTTCTGCTCAGTCAAAATAATTCCAGCAATAGAAACATCCAGATAAAGTTTTAGGAGTTTGCTTCTCACTTTTGTAACTGCATTTAGAAAAATATCAAAGTAACAAATGCAGAATTCCAAGGCAACATGTGACACCCCCCACCCCCCAAGTAGCATAACCAGTTGAGAAAGGTCAAAGGCTATTTCCCATGTTCTGCAGGATTTTAGATTTTTTTTTAAAGATTTTATATATTTTTGCATAGAATAACTAGGATGCAGGCCAGAGATGTGGGTGCAGGGGGGTGTTTGAGAGAATTCACTCTGTCTGAAAGAGTAGGGAGCAGAACAGGCATATCCAATGAAATACATTACTAAGGAGAGCAGCAGGCACAACAGGAGAGGTCTGTTGTGGCATGTGGGTTAGCCTCCTGGCTGGGATCAAACTCAGGCCACTGAGGTGGTCCTTTGTAGTGGTAGCACTGAGATTTAATCCTTAGGCCACCAGGGAGGACCTAAATTTTCTTTTAAGACTAGAGAAGGAGACAGCAGATAGCTGGAATGTGGTCTGGCTTGTCACCTCACACCAAAGTCTATCTAGTTGAGTAAAAAAGCTCTAAGAGAAGAAGAGAGAAGTAGAGCAGTCATGTCTCTGCAGTATCCACAATGTCCTGAGACTGCAGAGAGGGAGCCAGCTGGTTGTCTGAGCATGATTGGCTATACCATATGGCAGCATAGTAGCCTACTTTGCTAGACTAGGTGATGACAGAATTAGTCTGGAAAAATCAAGAAACAGGGCCTCCCCTGGTGGCGCAGGAGGTTGAGCGCCACACTGTGAAGCTGTCCGCAGCCTCTGCAGTGCCGGTTCGATCCTGGCCAGCTGTCATGGGTCCCACATGGTGCAGCAGACCTCTCCTTCTGCGCCTGCTACTCCCCTCAGCAGTGTATTTCATCAGTCTGCCTGTTCTGCTCCTCACTCTATCTCTGGTGAATCCTCTCACCCTCCCTTGCATCTGACCTGTACCTTGGTTCTTGTATAAACAAACAAACAAACAAACAAACAAATAAATCTTTTAAAAAAAATCAAGAAATAGCCCATAGGTGTCTCTTGTCATGGATATCAGCAACTGAGAGCCTTGGGAAAAAGATGTTACCTGGGAGCCTGGGATACTTCACAAGAACCTATTTATAAGGAAATTGAAGTCCAAATTTTGGGGCCCAGAGTGCAGCATGCCCAGAATATCTGGAGGGACTTTAGTGCACAAAAGAATTCATGTTGGAGTCAAAGTAGGTGGGATATAAGGAAAGCTTTACTAAAGGCGAGTGTTCACACTCAAGAGTATATGTGGGGCCTCCCTGGTGGTGCAAGGTGTTAAGACGCAACCTATGAAGCTATCCACAGCCTCTGCAGCATGTGTTCAATCCCCGGCCAGCCAGGGAGCTACCTACATGGCACAGCAGACCTCTCCTGTCTCACCCGCTGCTCTCCTCAGCAGTGTATTTCAATAGATCTGCCTGTTCTGTTCCCAACTCTGTCTCTGGTTAATCCTCTCACCACCCCATGCCTCTGGCCTGTACTTTAGCTCTTGTATGCATAAATAAATCTTTAAAAAAAGAGAACATGTGGGACAATTCAAGAGAGAATTGTGCGGTGACTTGCATTATATATAACTAACTATAGTCCTTTGAATAAATTTTACAATGAATGGTAAAGAAATCCGGTAATTCTTGGAGAAGAAAGTGGAGAAGACAATGTTGTTTTTGTTTGTTAAATCATTTATTTGGTTTAAGGAAGACTCCAGAGCATATTTTCTTATTTGGGTAAAGGAAGCAGAACATAGGGGGATTAGATAATACTCTGAGATATGCAGGAAAGACATCATAGCCTTTAATTTGCAAATAAGAAAACCTGTAGTTAGATATCTGACTTGACGAAGGTCACAGAAATGGATAATTTATAGGAACAAGAAAGAAGGCCTTTTTTTATTCAGAGTCCTTTATTCTTCAAATTAATGTCTTCGTATGCATCAGGATATTGCATGCAGACTGAGAGGTATCCTGAGCCTCCCAAACTTGCATGCTTTAATAAGAATCTGCTATTTGTTGCATAAAGACAAAGTGAATGCTTTTACTGTGAAAGAACTTTAATAGAATTTTGTGCATCAAGAAGGAAGAAGAGAAAGGATATAGTTTCCCAGTGAAACACCTAGTTAGCTATTCCCTCGTGGGTAAATGCCTAGCCAGACAGGCTTGACCCAAAGCAGGGATGCTGAGACTCTAAAAGAGTATCACAAGTCTAAGGCACCTTCTGGCAGAGAACCATAGGAAAGGGGAAGAAGGGGCCAGGCGAGTCTGGGACGAAAGGAGCAAAGTCAAAGTACAAAGCAAAGTAAAGGCTACCATTATCAGCCTTCCATAGGTCTCTCACCTACGGGTCTTTCACTCACAACTATTCCAAGTGTTTCTACATGTTTGATTCTACGTGTCTCATTCTGTATCCCTCAGATCTCTGATGCAAGTCGTGCTTCTTTCTCACACGTCTCTCCGCTCCATGTGCCCACTCTAGTCTTATTTTCCAACTATTCTCCCACGTGTCCTCTTCACTGCTCACTTCCACCCCATGTTAGGTGGGGCAGGGAGCATGGGGCATGGAGCCTCTCCTTTTTATGGCGATCCTCTGTAGCAAGAATACTTGTAGATGCTGTGACTATTAAATGACTTTGAATATCACATTGAACTTGCACTGAATTCAACCATTAGGCAATTTCGAGTCTCAATGATAAACACCTGAGGACTTTATAATCTTTCCCTATAATCATGACATAAGACAGTCATGATTCCTTTGGTGTTTTTGAATTTCTCAGTGTTGCTTACTCCCAGCACAGAGGGCTAGTGATTGTCCCTTTCCAGTTCAGAGGAAGAGGACTTCTAAATGTGCATTATAGGCATCCATTTTTAATAAAAATGGCTAATAATAGCCATTTTTTGAGATCTAGCCATGTGTCAGGCTCCCAAATATCTCCTTGAATCCTTGCAATTTTCTGAGGTAAGATATATTTTCTCTATATTAGTACTTGATATTCTAAGTACTCCTCATAAACTGTATGACTTTTAGTAAATTTAACCTCTCATGCCTGAATATCCTTACACGTGACATATGAGTGATAATGCAAGTCCTTGAGTGATAACAATAAAACTTATTTCTTTGGGTTGTTATAAGGAGCAAATGACTCCATATTTACAAAATATTTAGTGTCTCACAATGACCAATGTCTATTTAATTGTAAAAGAAAATAAATACATCTGATTTCAGAGCATATATTACTCCCACACTACAAACCCAAAATTACTCTTAAGTTCTGAACTCTCTGTTGGAACTGGTAATACTTTTTATCAGAGAAAAACTAGCAATTATAGTTCTTGTAATAATATATTTCCAATAAATTGTACTCATTGGAATTTTGTGGGCTGTCTAAGGATATAATGGTCGTACGTTAGAGTCTGGAATGTATTATAGAAGCAAAACAAGTATCAAAGAAACATATTTTGTGGAAGGGTTGAAGATTGCCTTTGATTAAGTGCTGAAAATGGAAAAATGACATTCAGTGATGGGGTGCTCCGTTTCTATTCACCTGGCTCAGTTTAATTGGAAATTAGTAGTTGGAAATATGCCTAGGAACCATAGCAGAACAGTACCTGAATTTCCAGGTGAGAGAGCAGAGGTGATTTTCTACCCCCTGTGGAATTTTGCCCTCTGGTCTTCACTAAATTGTAGGAACAGGAGGTGGTTTCTAAGTAATTAAATTCACTTGAATTTGTATTAAAATATCAAAGTTTTTTTTTTTTTTCTTTTTCCCTTTTGAACTGCTGACATCTGTTTTTCACAAAAACCAGAGATTCTACCACCTTGGCCAAGTTTTGTGTCTTTTGCTATTCATGTTTTCCTTGTCAGTTGCATTCTTACATGTGCAAATACACTGAAAAAAAAAGCATAATAAAACATAATTATGTTTTTATTACCATGTTGTTATATTCTATGTTTAAGAACTCTGCTGGGCTATAAGAGGTGATGAATTTATTCTGAATTACTCTGAAAGTAAAAGTCAACTTGAGAAATTACCTAGCCTTGAAAAATAGAATGGTTTTCTTGCATCTGAAATATATGTTTAGATTGATAATACTATGAAGGTCAAAAGAAGAGACTCATTAAGATAAGTACAAACTTAAATGAATCTCTTGGAAATATCTCAAATTTCCAACACATGTTCAATAATTCCTAATAAAAACCCTTACATGTCTGATTTGATAGTATAGAGATGAGAAAAACATACATCATTTTAATTGATATACTTAATAGAATAATTTCATTAAAATAAATTTCATGATATATAAACTTTATGCAGCATTACCCAAGTATAAGAAAACATTTATCAACTTTAAATGGATTAGTCATAATCATGAATTATTATCCAAAATATGTACATTTTAAAGTTCTGCACATATGTGTTCTCTCTAAACAAAATATAGTAAGTTCTTTTTTTTTTTTTTATGGAGGCATGTTTTATTTATTTGTTTGTTTGTTTTGTTTATACATGCACTGGGTACAGTCAGAAGCGCGGGAGGGTGAGAGAACTCACCAGAGCCAGAGCGGGGAGCAGAGCAGGCAGAAGGACCGAAGTACACTGCTGAGGGGAGCAGCGGGCAGCAGGAGAGGTCTGCGCGCCATGTGGGACCCTCTTCCGGTGGCCGGGGAGCAGCCAGGGATCGAACCAGTGCTGCAGAGGCTGCGGGCAGCTTTGCAACCCAGCGCTCAACCGCTGCACCACCGGGGGGCCCGAAACAAAATATAGTAAGTTCTTAACCATTTAATATATATTAGTATACTTTGGGTAAGTTAGGATGATATTTCTGTTTCTGTTTACAATTTACTTTCTACCCTATTCTGTTTCTAAGTATCTAACCTAATAGACCACAACAAAGTGTTTCCTTACCTTCTGGTGTCTAACTGAATTTGGTCAACAGACACCACCAAAAGGTGATCAGAGGGTGGGAGGAGAGTGATTTAGCAGTACCTTTCATCCTCAGTGTCTCTGTTGATTTGTGGTCAGCTGGCAGTGTCCCTCTAGAAAAGGCTATGACTTCAGTCAGGAGACCTTCTCCATTTAGCTGTCTTTTTTAGGTTCTGGTAATAGTTTGTTTTCCTTTACCCCTTTAGGCCAAGATTGCGCTACTTTTTCCTTGTTATCACTACCCTCAATGTATTATACTATATCTATTGTAAGTTGCTAAATCTTGGCCCACCCTTAAGAATTAACCTCTTTAGTAAAATCTCAAGTTATTCTAGTTGAGTGAGCCATCTGTTTTGTGACTGATCTGATAATGTCACTTCGTAGTGGTTTTTCCAGAGTATTAAATTTTGGGGTAATGATCTCCTCCATGCTCATGTTATCTCATGCCAGTTTTGTTGTAATAGCTTCTATTGATCTCCCATCTTCTAACCTTGTTCCACTAAAGTCTGTCTTTAACACGGCAACCAGAGTGAAGTTATATAAATATAAATAATTTCAGATCATTTCTCTGCTCAAATCTCGGGGGACTTCAAATTTAAAAGTCTCCATGGCCTTAAGAATCTAAAAATCTGCCCCAGTCTAAGGCTCCCTTATTTCCCTGTGCTCATCTCCTGTATAGTAAACTCTCATATCTTCTATAGCTGGAGATATTTTTCTGTTCTTGAGCATACCAGCTGGTTTTCCAAGTAATATTCTTCTTCATGGCTTCTCAACTCACCAATTTCAGGCCATTTTTCAATTTTAGCTTTTAAATTTGGATTTCTTCTGAACACCTTAGTTAAACGAAACCCCATCCCATTTTATACTTAAATTCACCATGCTTTAATTTTTTTCTCCAAAGTAATTATCACCAACTAACAATTACTGTATGCCATCATTCTCTAAAAGTTATTTTCATTGTATAAAAATTGGTTTATTTTTGTATTAATGTCTGTATCCTGAATGACTAGAATAATGCCTAGCATTTAGTAGATACTTTCTACACAGGGATTAAATGAATCAATGAATACAAGTTACTCACTGGTATTCATATCACAGTGTCTTTAATTTCAGTGTAGCACTGATATTACTATTTAACTCAATCACCTAAGAAGTTATTGAAAATAACAGTTCTATGCTGAACATTTCATTGTTCTCATATATTTGCATCTTTTTAGTATATACAAACAAACAAATTACAAATCTTAAATTATACTTAAATCAATGGTTGAGAACAAGTTAAGTGAATCAAAAAAGCTCATATTTTGAAATACCTCTACTAGCCACTTATAATGCATAATCTAAGACAAAATCACTTTAATTATTCCATGTTCCAGTCTCTTAAGCTGTTAAATTAGGGAGAACATTAGACAATTCCTAAGGTTCATTCTTCCTCTGAAATTCTGAGAGGTGGTTGACATATAAAACTTTTTTTTAAAGATTTATTATTTTTATATAAGAACTGGGGTACAGGCCAGATAAGTGGGAGGGTGAGAGGATTCACCAGAGACAGAGCGGGAAACAGAACAGGCAGACTGACAAAATACACTGCTGAGGGGAGCAGCAGGCAAGACAGGAGAGGTCTGCTGCACAATGTGGGATTCTCGCGGGCTGGCAGGGATTGAACCCGAGCTGCAGAGGCGGCGGACAGCTTCACAGTGCAGCGCTCAACCACCTGCGCCACCAGGGAGGCCCTAAAATAATTTTTGAATATGTTTTCATGTTTTAAAATGTCATTTAAGGGCCTCTCTGGTGGCACAGTGGTTGAGCGCTGGGTTGGGAAGCTGCCCGCAGCCTCTGCAGCGCCGGTTGGATCTCCGGCCACCAGGCGAAGGTCCCACATGGCCGCAGACCTCTCCTGCCGCCCGCTGCTCCCCTCAGCAGTGTATTTCATCAATCTGTCTGCTCTACTTCTGCTCTGGCTCTGGTTAATTCTCTCATCGTCCCGCGCCTCTGACTGTACCCAGTGCTTGTATAAATAAGTAAATAAATCTTAAAAAAAAAAAAAAATGTTTAAGAAAAAATACAAAAAATAAAATGTCATTTAAAATTGCAGTGTTATCTTATTTACAATAGCCAAGATAGGGAAACATAGCTCGGAATGCCCCCCAAACAGATGAATGGATCAAAAATGTTTTATGTATATAATGTTGTGTGCATATAATATATAATATGATACATGTTATATCTATATAATATATAATGTTGTAATGTATGTATAGTTGTTATACGCACACACATATCCACACACAATGGAATACTACTCAGAGATCAAAAAAGATAAACTCATGCCCTTTGTGGCAACATGGACAGGGCTGGAACGGAAGGGTTGATGCTAAGTGAAATAATTTCAGAAGGAAAAAGATAACTATTGGATGGTTTCACTTATATGTAGAATATAGAAAAAAACAAAGGGTCAGACAAAGACAGACCTTGAAAGCTCACCATAGTTATGAGATATCTGTGAGGGGAGGGGAGGGAAAGGTGAGAAAGGGGTGGGGAAAAGCGCACAAGGGAATATGGTGATGGGCTATGGGTTCTTGGTCGTGGTAGAACAACAGTGATCACACCTGAGGGGAGAAATCATGTATTACCCACGAGGTAAATAAACAAAATTATTGTACTATCAATGACAATTATCACTGGAAGTGACGCCTATAGGAAGCACGTAGAATCTATCATCTTTTAGCTCTTCATCTTTTTTGCTAACAATATGTCACTCTCTCTGGAGTGTAAGAATAGACAAAATAATCAGAAGACTAATGATCACAGAAAACCTATTGATTGGGTCCAGAGGTGTAATGTTGGGTTAACTGTTTCTCACAAATATATTGACTACATACTGAAATATGTATGAAATGTGTCATGACAGGTAGAATAAAAATTTTAGGTTACATTGCTATACATATTTTTGTATTTGAAGTTCTAGAAATTTATTGTGCACAATCTTGTAAACTTCCAAATTCAAGCAAAGACTTTAAATTATCTCAGATGAGTACTTCAAATTGAGGATTTATATTTAATTTTTGACATATTTTTCACCTTTAGGATTCAAACTTGACTCCTGAAAAATTCATGTAAAATTCATAGAAGTCTCCAGGTGGTTCTCTTTACCTATTTATGGATCTGGAAATAAGAAGCCACAAATTTCTATTTTTTTTCCTCAGTGCCTATATTGTGCCAGCACAGCAAAAATCAGATGCTATTTATCACTTTTGAATTTTCACCACCAGAAATGTCATTAATTTTAATGATAAAATCCTGTTATACCTAGTATGGAATTGACCTTTTGAGCTCTCAGACAAAATGTACCCTATAACTACAAAGCAGTGTTATTGTTATTTGCAAATGAAATAGAATTTCTTTTCCTTTCATAATAGCAGGACAGACACTCATTCACATCTCCTATAATTTCCTTGTGCAAAGTATTTAGTACAATATATTCATTTGGAAGATAAATATTTCTATCTATATGTACATTTTCTTTGAAATTACTAGAAAGTCAAAAATAAATATACACAATTATTTATATACTTCACTAGGTAGCTAGAAAGCATGCTTTTTTTTTATACATTTATTGTTTTTTCCTCCTCAATTGTTTTCAATAAAATACAAAGTATAATCATTAGTTATTAATATACCCAACCTCAAAGTATAATCATTAGTTATTAATATACTTTTACCCCCCTACAAAATTATTTTCTTATCCTGCATCGATTTATCTTGATTATGAAACTGAAGCAAATTTTCAACTGAGTAAAAGATTCAGTGTCTGCTTGTCAGACATTTGGACAGTGGAAAATTCTTTTGTTTGGAAAACAAAGAACTCACAATTTCTTGCCTCTTATAGCTTGATGATATTTGTTTCCATCATGCCGTTTTACTTATTGTACAATACAGAGGAGAATGCTTTCTACTGGTTTCAAACACAGTCTTATAACAGCCATCGTTCAAAGAAAAGGCTCTGTACATGCATCACAATTTCTTCTTTACTGCTGCCGTTTCGGATACACTTAGGTGATACATCTATCCTCATTAGGAACCACTCTTCCTTACGGACAGACTATTCCCAGCAATCAACCAAGCCGGTTCTTCTAGTGGATTTAAAATATCCTCAAAACATTCATTCTCACTGCTTTTTGTTCTGTGGTCCCCAATTAGTATCATTTTTTTTTAAAAGAAAAAATATCTCCTACATTTATTTGCCAATATAATATAATGGAGTTAATGGGTAGGAAGACACAAGTAATACAAAGGGAACATTAAGAGAGGTCATGACCAAGTACTGGATTTAAAAATGAGTGGAATCCCCAAAGAACCACTTTTAAAAAGCATATTGAATCGTTGCTAGAAGATGAAAACATTGTTATTTTAAAGTTCTAGTTACCTGTCACTTCAGACACACTCCTGAGTTTCATGAAGCTTATATATTCTGTGACTAATATTTCTATAATTTTACAAATGCTCTCTCAAGGAAAGTATATTCCAAGTTAAAAAAAATTACCTGATATGGAAAAGGGAACGATGTCACATGTATTTGAGAGATTGTGTGATATAGTGGTGTCGGTCAGTTAAATATTATTAAGTAAACCTTTATTTTACAGTTTGCAAAAAAGTAAGAGATTGAAGATATGATTGTATTTCTGTGTCTGTCACTTGCTGCATTTGTCACAGAGTGGATTCTACCATTCCTGTTTTTTACTTTTTCCATTTGGAGAGAAAGAAACCTGTCTTTTCTAGCCTTTAGGCTATTTGAGAATTTGTTGATTATATGTATGAAAGCACTTTCAAAGCTAAAATATTTAAAAATAAATGTTTAAATGTTATTTAAAACCTTCCCATATGCCACCACAGAATTAACCTCACTTATGAGATTGCATACATCTAATTGTCCTGGGTTCCCATTATTGCAACCATCTAGTAATAATTCCACTGGATTTAATTAAAATTAGATTTTTCTGTATATTTTGATAATTTATATTATAAATTTCTAAATCAAATTCCATCTCTAAATCTTGACCAACGTCACTTTTTCTCTTCCAAGTAGTTTACAGTCATTAGTTCTCTTGATCTATCATCTGAAACTGAGCTAATCAATGATAGCACCTTTTTTTGGACCATATCCTTACAAGAATATTTTTTCCTATTGCAAACCTTTAACAGCATTTCACTCTACGATATTATACCTAGGTCTGAATATGCTTTAGCACTTCTAGCTGTGTAACCATAGACATTAAGTTTCTCTAAATATTGACTTGCCTTCAAATGAGAATATTAAAATAACTCACCTGATGTAATTGTTTAGTAAATGGAAAAATGTTTAGTGCACGAGAAGATGTTTTGTCAAAGAGTGTTTGTTCCATGTTTGGGATTTCATCAAAGGCAGTTATCACCATAATGTAGCATACATTCTGCTTTCTCATGCAGCCATTTCTGACTTTGAAAAATCTATTCCAGATACTCTTTTCCATAACTCTGTGTTCCCTCCACAATTCCAGGCTCTTTCTTTCCTTTTATCTATTCATTTTTGCTTTTGTCAGCTTTTTTAGCCAGCTGTCTCATGACACTTTAAAATATTCTTAAATGGCAGCATCACCAACAAATAATAATAACAAAACTCTACATCAAGGCACATCCTATTCCATTATATCTTAACACAAATTTGTCTTAAAATGACACTTTCTGAAGCTTGTGATCCACCAGGGCTTAACTTCAATGCTCATTCCCATGCAACAATATTTTTTCTTTCTTTTTCATTCAAACTATCATTGGATAGGCCAGTTCCTTCCTTTAAATAACTTCAATTTTCATGATCATAAAATTTTGATCATATCACTTTTTGTTTACTGGACAACAGAATCAGCTTCTGCTACCACCACTGCTGTTACTTACCACTCAGTACCTTATTTCCTGTATCAAAAAAAAGGAAAGCACAGTAGATTATGGTAGACAACAATGGGTGCTTTGGTGGTGGGTGAACTATAGGAACTACACCTACAAGGAAAGATCCTGTATTCCAAAATACTAACAATGATGTAAACCAGTGCTACTTCAAATTTAAAAAATGGAAAAAAAAAAAAAAAAGGCTGGTAGTAATGGTATGTAAAAAATTTAAGTTTTTTTAAAGTTCATTTTACTTTTAGCTATTAGGTAAAAAATAATGTAATACAAATTCCTTGAAGAAAGGAACCCTATATTTGGTATTTCATGTATATTTTTATATTCTTCATAATATTTAACTCTAGTTTCCTGCCCATGTACATAGCATTTATCATTTGAACACAATGAGTGCCAGATAGCTAGCAAATTCTTGTGTGTTCCTAAATATATGGGTTTATATGTAGGTATATGTTTTTTTCAATTTCATACTTTTTAGTGCTTAAGAGAACTACTTAAAAGAACTCTGGAAGACAGATGTTATAATCTTTATTTCACAGATGAAGAGACTGTGGCTTTATTCAGCGAGTTTACCCCAGTGTTTACTGAGCCAAAAAGATGTTCATTGAGAATGCAAAAATCCCTTCATTTATGTTTAAATGTATTTTTTAAAAAATAGGTGAAACCCTATTATCTTATTGTATTGTGGCATAAAACTGTCATCAGATATAGAAGTTGTACAACATGACAACAAATGAATTAAAAATTTTAGTGAACCGGTTGGTTCCTCTGACCCATGAAACTCTTGAGTATTTTGGAAGTGTTTCTCTAGATTATGCATAAAATAAATTACTGAACTAAATAGTGTCATGATTTCATAGATATTTCTGAAGTATAATGTTTCTCAAGTACAAAATTATTGCATTCTTGTCTACCCCTTTCTGAAACAGGTTACTCACCTTAATCCTATAAATCTAATGCTCTGAAGTGAATTTACTTCAAATGAAAAACACTTTTCTTTAAACATCCATGTGTATCATTTTTGTTCTTTGTTGAGTCTGACTTTATTGCTCTAAGCAAATATTCCTTGATTTCACTTGTAAAATATTTCTGAAGAAACAAAGATGGCTTTGAACATATTTTCATTTCCCCCCTCTTACTGAGATTATGATGCCTTTGAACAGTCCTCAGATAAATTTCACCTTTCTTTTTTGTCTATTTCAAAGAAAGGGAGCCTTTGAAGGACATTTTTAAAAATATATCTAAAGCTTCTCTTACACACAAATGAAATTTCCATTTAATACTTTAGGTTTTCACAGAGGATAGGCTATGCCCACTGGAGACAGAGGAAAACAAACCTATTTGTAACTATTCCTGTTCTCCATGAAGATCCAAGCCCCATCACTTGCTACTCGTGCTAAGCTGCACACACAGGGACACAGCAGAGTCCAATTGAAGTCCACGTGGCATGGGCGTGAGGACTGAATGTGTATAAATCTGGTGCAATGGGACCTTCATTTTCGTGAGTCATGGGTTCATGAAGGAAGTACCATGGGGAAAGGACACAGAGACACAATAACCCAAAATTCTGCTTCCCTGCCTCCAGTGCCCATCAGAACATACAGAAAAAATTGCATCACTTATTTTTTTTGAAGATTTATTTTATTCATTTATGCATGCAAGACCTGGGGTGCAGGCCAGAGGTGGGGAGGGTGAGAAGATTCACCAGAGACAGTGGGGAGCAGAACTGGCAGATCTAGTGAAATGCACTGATGAGGGGATCAGTGGGTGAGACAGGCGAGGTCTGCTGCACCATGTGGGTAGCTTCCTGGCCTGGGATCGAACTCTGTGCTGCAGTGGCTGGTGATAGTTTGACAGTGCTGAGACTTGATCCCTTGTGCCACCAGGGAGGGCCCAAGAACTATTTTTTGCATGCAATAGTCATGTTAAAGTTACCGTATACTTTCTGGGACTAGCTTTCTGAAGAGTTCTTTAAGACATTGTTTTATTGAAGTGGTGTCCCGTGGTGTGAGTTTTCGCTCAGTGACATTTCTACATAAGATGCTTATGTTTCAGCAGAATATACAAACCATGTTTTGATTTAGAAAAAAAAAAATATGATGTGCTGTTGATTTTTATCTTAAAAAAGGAATTAGATTAGAATGTGCAAAGGAAAATACCTTATAAAGAAGATGCTTGGCATAGTTTCAGGAGACCTACTAATTAATTTTAAAATTTGGTGGAATAATGACAATAATTCACATAAATACTGGCTAGAGACAGGAGAAAAAAATGAGGACATTTTAAAATTATGTGCCAGGCAGTGATAGCTTTCTACTCCCATCCATTCTTCTTGCTACCTCTTATCAAATGAGTAATAAAAATAATCTAATTATATATCTTCTTGCCAGCAAAACTTTGTGTCTCTCTATTTATGGTGAAAAATTAATCCCAACATTTTCTTTAGATAATAAATAATTCTGGATCATGCATGACTGCTTAACCTTTTTAATAAATTTGGCTTATTTCCTTTTTTTTTTTTTTTTTTTTTTTTTGGGACCCTCGCTGGTGGCTGGGGATCTAACTGGCACTGCAGAAGCTGCGGGCAGCCTCGCAACCGAGCGCTCAACCACTGCGCCACCAGGGGAAGCCCAATAAATTTGGCTTATTTCAAAAAAATATTCTAGTATCAACAAATTTTGTTATTCTCCACTATGTTCCTTTCACTTCAGCTTTGCTTATGCCAGAAATGCAATACCTTAATGCATACTTCTGTTCAACATAAGGCCCCTTGCCCCATAGTCTCAAAACCCACTATCTTTTTCAAGTATATTTCAAACTCAAATCCAAGCATAAAGCCTTCCTGCTCAACTTGCCCAGTTCATTCTTCTTAATACTTGTTATGAACCACTTCTGGTACTTATCCAATACTACCTAATATGTTTCAATTTATATATTTATTCAATTATTACACTTTTAATTCTAGGGAAGGGACCACTGAAATTTTACATCTTTGAATTCCCCAATACTTCAGGGAACACTGAAATTTTAACATCTTTGAATTCTCCCATACTTCAGGTAATGCCCTCTAAAAAAAGATGTGGATGAAAGAGTAGAATTACTCTTGAATTGCTCTGAATAGCTTGATTTGACTAATTATAAATGAAAGACAATGTCACTATTTCATAGTTTATAATTTTACATACCATTTTTTTTTTTTTTGCTTCATCTGTGAAGACAAGTTTTAGAGAAACCTCAGTTCACCAAAAGGAGGAAAATCTCTCCTATCTCTCTCTTTTTTTAAATTTTATTTATTTATTTATTTATTTATTTATTTTTTAATAATAAATTTTATTTTTATATTCCCCCATACAATTGCAAACCCCCCATTCTGACCCCAATCCCTCCCCTCCCAGCCCCCACCCCCCAAAAAGTGTCTCTGGTTCATAGTTTTTTGTTGATTTTGATTTTCATTTTCTTATAGTTATTCATTTTCCTGGTCCCTTATTTAAGTTTTCTAGATTTCTGCTATGAGTGAGACCATCCGGTATTTTTCTTTTTCTTTCTGGCTTATTTCGCTGAGCATGATCCCTTCCAGCGCCATCCATGTTGCTGCAAATTGCATGTGTTTATCTTTTTTGAATGCTGAGTAATATTCCATGGTATATATGTACCACATCTTCTTGATCCAGTCATCTATTTTTGGACATTTGGGCTGTTTCCAAAGCTTAGCTATTGTAAATAGTGGTGCTATAAACATAGGGGTGCAGGTGTTCTTTGGAATTGATGTTTCTGTGTCCTTTGGGTAAATACCTAGGAGTGGAATTGCTGGATCATATGGAAGCTCTATGTTTAGTAGGTCCAGAAATCTCCACACAGCTCTCCATACCATTTTTTAAAGATTTATTTATGCATATAAGAACTGGGGTATAGGCCAGAGGTGCTGGGGGTGAGAAGATTCATCAGAGACAGTGGGGAACAGAATGGGCAGACTGACTGAAATACACTGTTGAGGGGAGCAGTGGGCAAGACAAGAGAGGTCTGCTGTGCCATGTGGGTAGCTCCCTGGCCATGTAGGGATCAAACTCATACTGCAGAAGCTGCAGACAGCTTCACAGTGCTGTACAAAACCCCTTGTACCACCAAGGAGGCCGTTTAATTTTACATATTATTAAACACATCTACTGTATATTAATTTTACTGAATTCCTGTCTCCCTTAGTCTGTATCTTCACTTACACTTCACACCACCTTTATCTATATTTTAATGATTCTTTGCCACCTCACTTCATTTCTCTAATAATAAATCTTGAATAGATTCCTGTGTTTTCAAGACAGTGTCCAGATACCTGAAATTACTCTTTTAGCAATATGATTATTCTCATATAGCTTTCTTTCTCCTCCTTCTTCTTGTCTAGTTGGCCTCTTCATCTATACAATGTGTTATTTTTATAATATATTTCCCATTAAAACAGAATAAGATAAAAATGTTCTTGAACCAAAGAACAGAAAATGTTCTTTAAAAAATACTAAATGCATTAGTATTACTTGAGCTCAGCTAATGTAATTAGAGAGAGAAAAAGGAGGCAGAAATTAAAGAACTTGGTGTAAAATAATCATTATCTGCAAATAATATTGCTATTTATCTCAAAAACCATAAAATAATCAACTAATTTTTTTATGAAAAACAGAGAGAATTAGGTAAGGTTGAAACAGTATATTATGAATTACCTTCATATAAATTGCTTTCATATTGAAACTAGAAACATTAAGATATAACAAAGAAGCATTTTTTTGCAGTAACAAAGAAAAAATGAAAATAAAAAGACTGATTCAGACCTAGGTGAAGCAAACTTTAAAATACTGTAAAATATCACAAAAGGATATTTTAACAAGTGGAAAGAGTACCATGTTCTTTTCAAAAAAGACAGGAAGCCATAAAGAACTCTATTCACCATAAAGTAAATCTATATATTTAATGTGATCCCAGTAAAAACACCAGTAGAATCAGCAGCTCCACTACAGGAATCTATCTGAAGAATATGAAAACCTAATTTAAAAATATATAGGCATTCACTGCAGCAATATTTCACAATAGCCAAGATATAGAAATAACCTATATACCCATTAACAGGTCAATGGATTCAGAAGATGTGGTATATATACACAATTTACTACTACTCAGCTATGACAAAAGATGAAATCTTGCCATTTGCAACAACATGGATGGATCTTGAAGGTATTATGCTAAGTGAAATAATTTCACTCATATACAGAATATTAAAAAAAAGTGAACAAAACTACAGATCCTTAGACTCTGACAACAGAATGGTAGTTACCTGTGGGAAAGTAGGGGTGGTGGTGGAACAGGGAGATGGGGTAGATTGGATAGTAGTGAATGGTAGACAGACATTTTGATGGTTGGTGTGATGTGGCACATACAGTTGACAAGATGTGAGGTTGTACTCCTAAAACCTTCAGTGTTGTAAATCAATGTTAGCTTAACAAGAATAAAGCTAAAATAAACCATAAGTAGGATGAATTTATGAAATTAAAAAGACTGATTTTAAAATGTATGTTGGAAAAGGAAATGCTTTTCCCCAGTTCACTCTTGTGCTATTGTTTATATTATAGTCTCATACAAGCAAAATTAATTTCTGTAGAACCCAGTACAGACTCCATCTCCTTTAGGAAATGTTATAGCCTCCACCTGTTATTCCCATCTTATAGAACACTGATCGATTCCAATGCTCTTTTTTGTACTCTATACTTTTGGTTATCATTAAACATCTTTTTGTGTAACTGTCTTTCAATTCCCTACCTAAATATTAAGTTGCAGTACATTGTTGTTTGTGTGTCTATGTATCTCAAAATGTCTATCTTGGCATCTGACAGTATTCACAATTTGGAGTGGGAACGTTTATCCTACTTAATATTTAGTTGTTTCTTGATTTTATTTATTTATTACAGAATTTTTAAATTTTTTTTACATCATTGTTCATTTTTAAACAATGTTTGCTTCCCCCCACCCCCTCAGCTGTAGTCCCCATAGAGTTTCCTTCACCAATGCACCCGTGCACCATCACCTCAGTCCCCTGTGCTCCTCCCTCCCCCCCTCTAATCCCACTCCCACCTCCTCCCCAACAGATGTCTCTGATTTATAATTGTCTGTTTTTGCTTTGTTGTGTTTTATACTGTTATTTTTTTATACTGATGTCTTATTTGGTTCCCTTATATTCCTGCTATAAGTGAAACCATCTGATATTTTTCTTTTTCCTTCTGGCTTATTTCACTGAGCATAATTCCTTCTAGCTCCATCCATGTTGCTGCGAATGGCATGATTTTATCTTTTTTTGATTGATGAATAATATTCCATTGTGTATACCACATCTTCTTGATCCAGTCATCTATTTTGGGGCATTTGGGTTGTTTCCAGGTTTTACCTATTGTAAATAGTGCTGCAATCAACATAGGGGTACATGTGGTCTTTTGAATCAATGTTTTTGTGTCCTTTGGGTTGATTTTATTTTTTTAAATGTCTTTATATACACAATGGAATATGACTCATCTATTTAAAAAAGGAACTCTTGTCATTCATGACAACATGGATGAAACTGGAGGGTATTATTCTAAGCAAAATAAGCCAGAAGGATGGTATCATTCATATGTGGAATATAAAAACATAAAACAAAAGTTCAGACAAAACAAGCTCTAGAAGCCTGACTATAAAATTGAGAATTCCAGAGGGGGTGAAGAGGTTAATAACACAGGGTAGAAAGGGCTAAATGGACTATGGTGGAGGATTATGGTTGCCTTGGTGGTGGGTGTGGTCTGGTATCATACTCAGAAGAGTTGTGAAGCTATATCCCTAAGTCCTATACAGTATTGCAAACCGATGTTGCCTCACTTAAAAAACAAGTGTTTCACACACACTGGAAGAGTTGATTCTAACCAAACTAAGTCTATATTGACTCGTGATCACTTTTTCCAGGTATTCTCAAATTCTGTGCTGGGTAAAATTAGTCTAGGAAGTTGAGCATATTGTATATAAGTCTATAGATCAAACAAGCTTGTGCATTCCATGGATTATTATTTCCATCATAATCAGATGCAAAATATAGATTCCTTGATAAATCAGTCTTAAGAGGCACCATTTTGCCTGTGCAGTCTAGAAGTGAAAAGATGAGGAGAGGAAATAGAAGCTGAATTGAGTAAGATATGTGAAATATAGCTGCTGGTAAGGGCAAACCCCCAAAAATAGAGATAAGGAGTCTGAGTTGCATTCTTCTAGAATTGGGGTTGAAGGCATCTCAGTCTCCCATTTAGATTATGAATCAATTGAGCACAGAAGCAAAGAGCAATTTGTTTGTTATGTCCTGTCTGGTTTAGTCTTGACGATTCCTATAAATACCTTTTCCTGTTGTCATTGTTATTTTTTACTTAATCTGGAGGATTTAAAACACTTTAGTCCTATGATCTAAATGTGATCTACTGAGGAAGAAGTATTAGTGAGTGGTGATTTTAGGGCCTGGTTTTTGTGAAATTAGCAGACTCTGATTTGAATTCTGCCTTTGCAACTAGCTGACTGTGTGACTGTGAGCAGTTTACTTAACCTCTCTCTGTCTCATTGTCCCATTTAATAAAAGAAAGGCATTATCTCACTGTGAGAATTAAAGGAACATAGAATCTATTTATGAAAATGCCAAACACCTTGCTTTACTCATCATATATTCAATAAATGTTAGTTTAAAAATATACCTATGTTTCTCCAAAGTTCAAAGAATTCTAGTTCTATTAAAATAACTAATTCCTGATGGAAAGTTGTAAAATTGGGTACCTAGTTTTTACTTCACCAAAAGCCTGTCCTTGCTGAGAGTATTAAGTGAAGCAGTAAATTTACTTGAAGGTAGAATAAATTTAATATCCCACTATGTAATTAGAATATTCACCACAATTGAAATTTGTGTTATTTCAACTTCTAAATTCAGAAGCAGATTGAAATGTTGTCATCGGATAATGACAAACAATTTTTCAGAGTGATACCTGAAACAAGATAAATACAAGATAACTATAAACAAGATAACCATAAAATTGTCCTTCCTTTCAAAAAGTGTATGATTCTTAGTAGGTTGCAAATCATTCTCTAGGCTTCTCAGTTACAGTCCAAATATTCTATGAATGTAGTTCCTGGGAGAAGTCAGGCATGTTTCTGAAACCCATGCTGTACATTTCACAAAAGGGAATAATCACTACTATCAGCCTGCTGAAGTATGGTAGGGATATATTGAGTATTTGTAAAAACCTTTAAAGATACAAAATGCTGTGTTATTCTTTGCTTGTTAAAGTAGTCACAAAATGTGGGGATTTTGCAAGAAAAGTAAGCTATTGAAATATAATTATATAATTTCAAGATATGGAATATTCACATTTTTATTATAGAATTCTTGATAAAAATAGTACCTATTTTAATTAGAAAATGGAGAAGAGGTTGAAATCAAGTGTGCATTGATATTAATGTTCATTATAGCAGAGGTGCATGTAATGAAATTTTTTGCAAATTGGGAATGAACAATCCATGTATATTTTAGCATCCTATTTATCATTGCAAAAGAATTTTGAGTTCTGGAAAAAAAAAAACTGGTTATTCTTTTCATTCAGTTCTAACTGGTGATATGCTATTTCTAACACTACTTTTTTTTTGTAACATCTTATCAATTATCACTAAATTAAAAATATTTAGCAGGTTTAATCATTTGCTTTCCCAGTCCGTACAGAACTTCTCAGAAACAAGTTCCATGAGGACAAAAGAAAGATTATTTGATGGGATGAGAGGTAAAAAAAGACAGAGTATTCCTATGGTAGCCAAAACCTAAACATAGATATGCC
This sequence comes from Talpa occidentalis, assembly GCF_014898055.3. Lineage (NCBI taxonomy): Eukaryota > Metazoa > Chordata > Mammalia > Eulipotyphla > Talpidae > Talpa > Talpa occidentalis. Next base: position 89,760,772 of record NW_026555331.1, read on the forward strand.
TGTGAATAGTTCCTCTCTTGTTTTATTAAGACAGTGAGTCCCTAATTAACCAAGCAAAAATCTGAGGGAGCAAGTATGTGTGTTGCACCCATACATGTGTTGATGTTAACATGCAACTTAGGGTTACCCAAGATCTCTAAACTTTTCAGGGATATATGCTCTACAAGGGTTTTGGCCATATGCTTGCACACAGGCATAGGAAGTTTGCCTTTGTGGACTCTTAGTGTGACACGTTTTAATAGAATTAGAGTGCATAGAGAAAGAGAAGAAAAGATTTCAAATAATAGTTTTCCAATAAAACTACAAAATTTCCCATTCATTCATTGGTAAATGCTTAGCTAAACAAGCTTGGCCCAAGTAGGACTACTGAGACTCAAAAACTTGCCACAAATCTAAGGTACTTCCTGGCAAAGAACCACAAGAAAAGGAGTAGGAAGGTCCCAGAGAGCTGGGACAGGAGGAGACTCTCAAAATCCAAATGTATCACGTGAAGATAACAGCTGGCATTGTCCCTGCCATGGACCAGGAGCAGCCTCCAAACATGTCTGTCACCCATGTTTCTCTTCCAAGTGTCTACATGTCTCTTCTCCACATGTCTCCTTTGTTCTGGCTACTTCCCGTAGTGCCAGGGTGAAAGTTGAAACTAGAAAATCAAGAGTGCAAGAGCAGTCATCTCTCTTGCTTGCCTTTGACTATGCAGATCTTTCTCTTCACCAACATTCTCCCTTTGCAAAGCAACAGAGGCAGCTCTCCTCCCAAGAATGCTTGTGACTACAGAAGCATCTTTTATCAAACCTGTCCCTTTCAAGGTCAGCTTTCTGCCCATTTATGTCTATGCAAGCATCTTTTACTTACCTTCCCTTTTTATAATAAACCTGCCCTTATATATATATATATATATATATATCCAAAATATATATATATCCAATATATGTATTTATATATATATACACATATATACATTATATACACACACACAGTGCAAAAGCACATGTATTCAGTTATAAATCAAGCATGGCTGCTTAAATCTGTCCCTAGTTCCCAGTGACCCCTTCCCACCCCACCCCATTCAGGAAGTCAGATTAGGGCATGCTGAGAGTTGTAATCCTTGGTGACTGACATATCTTCAGTGTGGAGATAAGTATGGAGTTTGCAATAACATCAGGGGGTGGAGTTCATATAGAAAATCATTCATGGCTCAAAGTTTGCTCCTCTTGTTCTTGCAGCACTGAGGCAAGCATTGTGAGTTAATCATGGAGAGTATTCTTGGTGCCATGGAAAACAAGCATTGCATAATTAAATATTTGGGTTTGAATAGTTGGTTTGACTTTATAGCTCAGATCCACCATTTCTGTAGTTTAGTGACCAAATGTATTTTGTGTGTAAAATAGATATAAATGGAATATATATTATATAGATTATTTGTTAGAAAGTCTTGTGTTAATATATGTTAAAATGCTACCCGGGGTGTCTAATAAACTCAGAGTAAAAGCTCAGTAAACATTAGCTATTATTATGTCTCTTTGTTAGCACACCATTTCTAGAGATAGTCCTGAAAATGAGATGATTAATTATATTTGGGCACCATAGAACAAAATTCACATTTGACATGCCCTTCCCATCCTCACTACACAATTCTCTAACCAGTTAAATCAGTGATTTTTTTTTAAGATTTATTTATTTATTTCTACAAGTACTGGGTACAGTCAGAAGCACGGGAGGGTGAGAGAATTCATCAGAGCCAGAGCGGAGAGCAGAACAGACAGACTGACAAAATAAACTGCTGAGGGGAGCAGCGGGCGGGGCAGGAGAGGTCTGCACACCATATGAGACCCTTGCCGGAGGTCAGGGATCGAACCAGCGCTGCAGAGGCTGTGGGCAGCTTCACAACCCAGCACTCAACCGCTGCACCACCAGGGAGGCCCTAAATCAGTGATTTTTAACTTTATTTCAAGCCTAAAACCAGTGGGATAGTGTACACCATTCAATAAGTGGACTCAAATAGCACTAGGGGAAGAATTCTAGGTGGTATGTAGGAGGAAGAGAAGTGGGCAATGGTGTCCTATGTAGTGAGAAGAACATTCTTAGGGTCTCTGATATACATTCATCCCTCTGGCAAAAATCTCTAACCACAATGCAAAATGAGGGCTTTGGGAGAGTAAGAAATAATTTCAAAACTAAACCCAAGATCAAGTTCTTAAAAAGTATTTTGATAATTCTTTTTCAACTTTGGACATTTTTCAATTATCATATCTCCTTATCGTTGTTTTACATGATAATATGTCAGAAAAGTCATGATGTATTTTTGCTTGGAAAACAGAAAAAGTACGTTATGACTTTTGCAACAACCCAATACATATGCAAAATAAAATATATCCTAGAATTATTGACTAGAATACATTTCTAGATTCAACATCCATTTTCAGGATCTTGAATTCCATAAGCCTAGGTTAAGAAAAGACTGGCCCTGGAGCCAGAAACCCTCTTCAAAACCAACTTTTGGCCCTTACTGATTTGGGTCCTTGAGCAGGAAATTACTTAATCTCTGGTGCCTAAGTTTGTTCATTGTGAAACAAAGGTAAAAATAGCTATATGTTCCTTCATAGAATTTTGTATGAATGAGAGTTATCTCTTTTTTTTTAGGATTTATTTTTATTTATTTATGAATACAAGAATTGGGGTTTAGGCCAGAGGTGCAGGAGAGGTGAGAGGATTCACCAGAGACAGAGTGGGGAGCAGAACAGGCAGATATACTGAAATAGACTGCTGAGGGGAGGAAGCAGTGGGTGAGACAGGGGAGGTCTGCTGTGCCATGTGGGTCAGTTCCCTGGTGGGGAATCGAACTCAGGCCTCAATGGCTGGTGATAGCTTGATAGAGCTGAGACTTAACCCCTGCATCACCAGGGAGGCCCTTGTATGGGATTTAAAAAAAAAAAAAGAAAGATAGGATGGTTTTAGGCTCACAATAACTGTTCAGAAAAGTAAGTTGTTGCTATTGTTATTATTATTATTGTTATATTGTCATCTGGTATATGTATACTCAATGATTAACAGCCAGTTAATTGAATAAAGACACTCTATACATTTAAGAGCTATCTCCATTTTTTATGTCACATATACTTGTGAAAGGGAAACTAGAATGAAAGTTTTGGTTGTGCTTAGTGGAGAAATCAGTGACTTCTTTAGCAGTCATATGTCACATTTCTTTAATTTCTTTAGGGTTTTACAGATTATGCATTTCTATGCATCATGCTTGGCAAAATTTATCAAAAGCATCACAGTTTTGGTGTCATTTATCCCTAATGACAATCAAGCAGCTCTGGTCATTTTCACTTAAAAAACAAAAATGAGGCTGAAAGTAGTTAAGCTATGCAATGTTACTCTACACTAATGTCAGCTAATATAAATCTAACGAAACAAGCAAAAAGAGTCATAAACCAGTTTGCTGCTCTTTTCTCCTCTCCCCCCTTCTCCTCAGCCTCCTACCCACAGTTTTCCCTTGTCCCCTCCCTGCTTCCCTCCCTCCTTTAACCCATCCTACCTCTTTTCCCATCTTTCTTTTATTCCTCCCTTCCAAAATATAGACAGAACCCAAGCACATGCCGTACAGCATGCCAGGGACCAGTCGTGGAGCCTTGAAATGCAGACGTGATCTGTTTTTTTGTAGATAACTTTCTGGTGTCAGAGCAAACAAGTAAGCAAGAGGCAAATACGGATTCATAGTGACTGTAGGTTTTGCTACTATAAAGATGTGATAAAAAAAGGAAATTGGGGAGTTGGGGCTGCTCTAGCCAGGATGGTCAAGAGACACTTTCTAGATCTGCTTGTTCTCCTTTACACTCTGCCTCTGGTGAATCCTGTCACCTTCCCGCACCTCTGGTCTGCACCCCAGCTCTTGTATGCATAAATTAACAAATCTTTTAAAAAATACAAAATAAATTAAAAAAAAAGATATACTTTTCTGAGGAAGCAGAACTCCTGAGAACTGAAATAAAGGAGAGCCCCTCAAGTGAGGAAGCTGCTGAGGCATGGACGTGTGTTATAGGCAAGGGAGCTTCCTTGTTTAGGTCTCCTGATGTCTTGAAGGTTGAAAATTAGAAATGAATCTATAACACAGACTCTCCAGTAAGCTGAGAAAATTTCAGGGTTATACTCATCAGTCTTACACAGAATGCCTGCTAAATACTTTGTCACGTAGTTCTAGAAGGGCTACCACAAGATAGCTATTCTGGAGACATTACCTGCTATGACCAATGGGGCTTACTCTCTATTAATTCACTCATCCTCAAATATACCGTCAAAGACTCTTTCTGTACTGATATATCCAAGGAATATTTCAAATGTTTCCTAATGTTTGTTATAGAAGATTTTTTTTTATTTTATTATTGTATCATTATTCTTTGCTTCTTTAATCACTATAGTTTTTTGTTGAACCATCATATAGATTCTAACTCATAATGTCAGCACTGAAATCTGGAATCTTCATTCTGGTTTTGTGTAAGAGAAAGAAATATTTCAAAACATAATGCTGATCTAGACAGAATTAAAAGAAATTTTATCCACAAAAGGATGTACTGTAAATAGAACAGTGTATGACCAGCCATCAGAGAAAAATCTCTGGCTTTATTCTCACCTCCCACTTCCAAGAGTGTAGTGAGCAGGTCATCTCAGTTTATATCTGCCAGGGACACTAATAATATGCTAAATGAAAACACCTTTAAAATATCTGTACCTGTTAATAAATCCTCAGACGTATAAATCGAGTGGAGGATATGCACACTGTCATTAGCTGACTGACCCTGATTATTTATTTTGCATCCTTAAGCCAAGTTCTTTAGCATCAGATGCTAAATGCCAAAAGATGCTAATATATTAGATATAAAGTTTCTTGCAGTATCATTGGCATTTCCCATGAGACACCATCATGTATGTAGCTTTGAATTCAGAGTGATGTAATAAAGTAGGATAAAATATGGCTGCAGAATACAGTGATGGCACCATGACAGGCCTCTTTAGCTTTTTTCATATTGAAAATTCAGCTGGACTATTAAAGTGTAATGGCATAGAACATCTTGTTAAAAAAAAGAAGTCACAACCCGGTATGGTATTCTAGTTTATGGATGATATTTATCGCTTTTGTATTCTTATTGTGTGCTTTCGAAGTCAATTGAAATGCAAGGTCTAATGAAACCTCCACCATAACACATTTATTCTTCCCTACCCCAAATGAGTCTACAAGATGTAAATGACTTACATATATCAACTGCTCAGCTTTTATTGTTTTGGGTTAATTTATTCACTGTAATATTCTTAATGAAAGTAATGACTCTTACACTAGTTTGTATATTCACATACTCTAGTTTTATTAAATCATGCTGAGAAAGTTCACAATGAAGGCCCTAAAATATAGTTTCCTGTTCAGTCAAATACGTAAATGTAATCTGGTTACCAGATAACAACATTGTATGTTTTGCTATTGCTTCTTGATTTTGGTTCATCAAAATTTTAAATGTAGGGCCTCCCCAGTGGCACAGTGGTTGAGCGCTGGGTTGTGAAGCTGCCCGCAGCCTCTGCAGCGCTGGTTCAATCCCTGGCTGCTCCCTGGCACCGGAGGAGGATCCCGCATGGTGCGCAGACCTCTCCTGCCGCCCGCTGCTCCCCTCAGCAGTGTACTTCAGTCCTTCTGCCTGCTCTGCTCCCTGCTCTGGCTCTGGTGAATTCTCTCACCCTCCCGCGCTTCTGACTGTACCCAGTGCTCGTATGAATGAATGAATAAATAAATAAATAAATAAATAAATATTAAAAAAAAATTAAATGTAGTACACTCTGGTATCTAATATAATAGTTATATTTCCCTATTGCATATTTAAAAATACTTATCAGAATTATCAACTTCTGCTTAGCATCCAAAGTTCAGTTTACCTTTTACTAATTATGAAATCATAAAACAGTCATTTGCAATTTCTATCTTCAGTGTTCATTTTTCTGTGAATATTAAACATTAGGAAAAACCAAGCAGTTTTATAAAATTATTGGAACTCTAGATTGGGTCACTACAGAAACTTTCAAGTGTAATTAATTTCAAAATATACACTGAAATGTTATCAGTAGAACATCAATAAAGGGAATTATTGGATGGCATAGTTTGGGCAAAGTGACCTAAAATATATTTCTTTTTTTTTTTTAAAGATTATTTATTTATTCAAGCACTGGGTACAGTCAGAAGCGTGGGAGGATGAGAGAATTCACCAGAGCCAGAGCAGGGAGCATACAACAGGCAGACTGACAAAATACACTGCTGAGGGGAGCAGTGGGAGAGGCAGGAGAGGTCTGTGCGCCATGCGGGACCCTCACCCGCAGTCGGGGATCGAACTGGCGCTGCATAGGCTGCGGGCAGCTTCACAGCCCAGAGCTCAACTGCTGTGCCACCGGAGAGGCCCTAAAATATATTACTTTATGTCTATTCCTTTCATATACCTGGTGCCTGGCACTGGTAAAACATTAGGAGGTGCTCCCAAGAGTTTGCTGAATGAGTAAATAGCCTATTAATACTTAACCTCTTACTGTCATTAATCTTAATCTGTTCAAAACCTGGGTCTGTTATTCCTACTTTCTTCTGTAATTATTTATTAAAAGATATTACTTTTATTGCATCAACTCATCTTAAATTTTCGAATAATCTTCAGATTGTTCTCACTATAAGACAAAGTTCTGTTAATTATGCTCATAAAGGCCATTTCCAAATTCCCTTCCTCACTTCTTGCTTCTTAGTTTTGCATGTTCTCTACAGCAAATAGTCTTTAAATTGTCCTGATTGATCCCTGAATAGTCTGTCTTCCTAAGCTTTAACTCTTTTAATTTCAGGCAGAAGGCTCCTTAAAAACCAAAGACTCCTTAAAAACCAAATTTGTAACCTAGCAAATAAATCTAAACTATAATGCTATCAGCGTTCCAGATATTTCCAGTTATTTCTCCACATTTATCTTATACTATAACTGGTTTTAAATTTCAGCATTCTCAGAATCCCTTGCCTTTGATCATTGTTCCCACTTAGTTTGCCTTCTTGACTCTTGAGGTCCACTCCTATAGCTAGGACTCTATTCAGCTTTTTTTGATAAATCTTTGAAAAATAGTTTATTGTCCCACAACACCCACCCCTCGCCCAGCAATGATCTGTCTTAAACACCTTTAGATCCATTCAAGCATTAATAGCAAACTGTAAATCATTTATGTACTTTTATATATTTGCCTTCTACATTAAAGCCTCTTGAAGATAAAATTCTTGTTTGTTTCTTCCTCATATTTCTTCACGATGCCTAGCACAAAGTTGTACAAATGTTTGGTTTAACAAATATTTCTTGAATTAAATGGATTCAGCCAGAAAATACTTTACACTTTTGAAAACTACAATTCTCCTTTCTCTGCAAAATAACCGCTAACACCTTTAATCTCTATTCAAAGCCTTGTTTTCTAACTCACAAGTTATTTTAATTGCTCTTTCTTGAAGCAGGAGAAAAAGGGAAGTGGAGAGATGAAGGAAAGAAACACATGATGTTGGTACTGTGCAGGCACGCAGTAAAATTAAATCTTGCATGTGATCTGAAGAAAAATAATCTGAGAGCTGCAGGTCTCAGAAGGCTTGTGCAAGCTTCCTGAAGTAGAGAGTGGTTTTATCCATATATAAAAAGCACTTATCACATGGTCAGCCTTTCCATTGTAAAGAAAATATGTTTTCTGAGTTTACAAAGGCACTTTCTTACTGGTACTGATTTTCCATCCATGTGGCTGCAATTTTAAGTTCATCTCTGAGTGACAGCTAATGTTGCATCAGTGAGAGCGAGTGAAAGATGCTTCCAAAGAAACAGCCAAGAAACCCTTCAAGGTATCAAAAAGCTTTTGGTGAATAATCTGTTTTTGATATAGAACCTTGTATGAAAAGAGCTTTTTAAAGATGTCATGAGTCTTCACCATCTTTTTCCCTCTCTATCCCCTATTCAACCTGGGGTATTTATAGCACAGTAATGGCTGCATTCTTCCTGCTCAGGGCAGAAGATATTCATTTCTTTATAAAATTAATCATTCATATCATACAAAGAATTTTCTTAAGTCAGCCTTCACATTTTTATCTTCTCCTTAGTTTGACAATGACATTTGTTTTTGTTTCTGTTTTCTAGATGGCAGTGTGAGAACTGATGGAAATTTTTTTTTGCAAACTCAATGCACCCAAGAGAGTCTGGGATGACTGCCAATTACAGAAATGCAGGTAGGAGGTTATCTTTAAGTATGAAGTTTTAGCTCTCGATTTTAGTGTCCTGAAGTGTTTAATTGTCCCCATGATAGAAAAACACTTCCTTATGTTCAACGGGATCCTCTTTGGAGTAGCAGTGTGAATCTATTTTTATCTGATACTCTATGGAATTGAACTCAGACTTTTTTTTTTTAATAACAGTTAATATTTATTTAATGTTTATATGTATAGTAAGTAGCTTACAGAAATATATATTGTTATTCTGACTTACACATGAAAACATTTAGATTAAGTAAGTTGTTTTAAGATACATGGGAAGAACTTTGGTTTGAATTAAGGTTTATTTGTTTATTTGATATCAAAACCCTTGCTTTTAGGTACTTTTTTGTGCTGACTCACAGTAAAAAAATTCAAGTATTTAAACCATGATGATGTAATCTACTTTCTTTTCCCATTCTTTACTTTTGCCTCTGGAAACATTAGCTGTTATTCGTTAATGGGATATGAAATTGATTTTTTCCAATACCATTTGTTAACTATTGGGTTTGTACTTGATAGTCACAGTTAACTGGACCTACAATCTACATTATAGCCATGCAAACTTCACCAGTACAAGGTTTTCATCTTGTTTTTCCCCAAGATTCCTTTCCAATTTGGATTTTATTTTCAAGACTTATTTTTCCCTTAGACTTCCACTTTCGATAACAGACCAGGATTATTCATTTTTAATGAAGTGCTCTGTGATGTGAAAACTAGGAAGGGTGGAGATTTTGCATGATGGCAAGTCTTGTTTCAAAATGCTTGAATTTGGCATTAACACATTTCCTTTTTCTAGGTTAGTTTTATTATCTGTTCACACTGCTATCTACTTACCTACAAGAGTGTTTTTATTTTATCTGGTTCCCACTCTATTACTTTTAGGGGAATCTCTCTGTAATTTTGGAGACATGAATGTAAGTCCATGTCAGGAATATAAGAAGCTACCGTATTCTTTATAAAATCAGAATTTATTTATGTGGTATATACTATATGCAATCAGTGGTGACTAAACATATGAACTTAGTTTGAATTTTACAACAGCAGATAGAAATTTGCTTGATTATTTTATTAAAGGTGAACATAATAAACTTTCCTAAAATATGTTACTTTGGCATGTGGATTGTTTTGAGATGAAGGCAGTCAAGATCCGACTGACTCAAGGAAAACATTTACCTCTGCTTTAAACTCCTAAAGAATTTTGATAGAGTCCTGTACTAGAAAAAGAGCTTTTGCTAGAAATACTTTATTTTTTTTCAATGTAAATGACCTAGCTATATGGCAGGACAAGCATCTAATTACCAAACACGTTCTTATCTCCTGTGAATTGCCCTTCTTCCCTTTGAAGCCACAGGCCCTATACTGTCCCTTACCTCGCGATGGCTTATAAGTTCAGTTGCCCAACTTGTCCTTGGGTTTCATATCTTTTGGTCTCAATTTATATGAAATTATTTTTTTTCCTTCTGTTAATCCTCTATGTCAATTGGATTACTAGACTGGCCAAGGAATCTAGAAGAGAACAAAGGACAGTTCTTCCCGCCCTACATATGAGTAGAATATAGAGAGAGCAATACAAGAGTTACAAAAATAGGTTGTGGAATTACAGAGAAATAAGAAATTAATTCTGCCCAAGAAATTGCTGGAAAATTCCTTCGACTAGGAGGCATAATATTATATAGTTTTTTTTTTCCTATTTTAATTCTCATGAAAATATACTAAATGTATAATTACCATAAATCTGTTTTTTAGAATATAGCAGGTAGCACTTTTAGAATATAGCAGAAGTTGTTAAAAGGCATCAAGGTAGAGAGTATATATGTAGAGAGTATATATCCTACACATCTTAAATACAAAATGTAACTTTACCTTGAAAAATTAAATACCTGGGCTTTGCTACTGACTTCTTTAACATTATGATAAATGAAAAAGCAGGGAAAATAAAATGGTAGAGAGAAAAGATTTAAAAATAGTGGGAAATGTCTTGGGTAATCAACCACAAATATAAAATTTAAGTTTATATTTGAATACTTCTCCTGGTTGATAATTCTTTCAAATATGTGTACCTCATCCTTCCCTTCAATAAGACAGAGTCAGGAAATTTTCTTTCCAAGTAGTTCTTGGTCATTTAACTCTTAATGTGCTCCATTCCAAAGGACAATGTAATCCTTATTCCAGGCAATATTAACTTGCTCTCAGGTGTCTAACAATTTTCTATGAACTACTTCTATCATTTCATAGTACTGTTTTGTGCAAATGATAGTTAGCTTATAAATGACAAGTAGTAACATTATATAGTGTTTTCAATGCTATTCAGATTATGAACAGCCAGAAATACCTTAGAGCTAGTTTGCTATTGAAATAGTAAAATAAATATTTTTTATTGAAATGTATTACATGTTTGGGGAATCATACAATGAAATAAAATAGAAAAGGAGTGCTTTCTCAGAGATAAATTTGACAGGGGAATCTCAGAGCTACTTCCTCCATAATCACAGTACAGGGAATGATAAACCCTGTGATGAAATTTCTGACAATGGTTTAAGATTAAATGACTATAATGAAGTATGGGGACTGAGCATTTTATCAATTATTGAAGGATACTTGATGTTGTTTGGGCTATCTAGATAGAATTCAGGCTCTTCAATTACAAATTGACTCAACCAAATCCCAAAACTCTGAAAATATAAAGGGGAGTTCCCTTTTCCTCTGCTGACCCAGCAAGTAAATGTACAAAGATGGAGCACACATTTACTGCAGCTAGTTTGGGGCAGGGGCAGTGGGGTGAGGACCATGGTTGTAGGCCTAGATTTCATTGTAGATGTGGGTAGGAAGCAAAAATAAAGAAAAGGAGGTCAAAGTATAAAAAGAATCCAACACATACTTTTGGATTTTTTTTTTTTTTTTTAGATTTATTTTATTTAAAGAGTCAGGGTACAGGCCTGATGTGCGGGAGGGTGAGAGGATTCACCAGAGACAGAGTGGGAAGCAGAACAGGCAGACGGACAAAGTACACTGCAGAGGGGAGCAGCGGGTGAGACAGGAGAGGTCTGCTCGCCATGTGGGTTGCTCCAAACTGGCACTGCAGAGGCTGTGGACAGCTTCGCAGCACTGCGCTCAACCGCCTGCACCACCAGGGAGGCCCTGGATTTCTTTTTAATAGAGAATGTTGTTTGTCCTGAAACAAGAAGGTGAATTCAAATTTATAAGATCCTTTTGCACAGGAAACAATGACAATATGTAGTTATTATTCAGACATTGTATATTTATTAAAACTATGATAAATAATGTTATTGCTGGGTTCTATATTGTTGTGGGTGAAGAGTAGTAAAAATGCAAGCTTGTTGACTATTTATTCTGTCTATAAACAGAGAATGAAGATAAATCCTAGTAGAGGCTAGAGAGTCATGACAAATACTAGGATTATTTTCAGTTTTGCGAAAAGTGAAAGTTTAGTATGTTTGGAAATACTTGTTGAAAGCTTCAAACAAAATGCAAACAGGAAATCTACCAAAATTCAACTAGGAAAATATTGACATTATTACCTCATGGAGACATAGGGTCATCACATCCTAAAAAAAAGGATTTTGAATTTTGGAGGGAGAGTACCAACCTCCAAAGACCTTTAAACTGTTTAATAATAATTAAAAAAAAAAGATTCAGTGATTTTAAACGAGCATTTAGTGGATTAATTGTTTTTAAATGTAAAAAAAGTCATATGTCCTTACTGGGCTAAAAACCATAAAACTTTGCTGCAGTGATCTTTGCAAAACTATTTCACATTTGATAGTACACATACCCAGTTGAGGTGGCATCATGGAATATTCAGACTTTATCATATCCCAGACAAGGAAAGGAAGACACCTGGAGGAAATTCATTTGTTTCTTTAAACTAACATCATTTGTTCCTTTCCATGCTAGTTTTAAACTATATTTTCAGCTTCATTACTTACTACAAACTGCCATGGAATTCATGTCTCAACTACACTGATTATTAACCATTCCATCAAAACATAAGCTCTTTCAGCCTTCATGCTATGCCTTTACTTTTTGCTCCTCTGTTTTTAAAATTCTTTCTCAGTATTTGTGCTAAGTATGGACTCTCACTGGTCCACTATTAATCCCGACACAGTTGCCATAACAACTATATCAAAGATGAGCACATGATTTAAGATGACCTACAATGAAGGAAGTTTTTTTTTTTGCTTAGAAAGCTGAGAAGTAGGTAAGCTTTATCCTCTGTTAGATAGGATAAATAATAAATGTTAGGTTATTGCAGATAGCTCCCTTGGAGTAATGAAGGCATTTCTAAAGTCAGTTTGAGGCTGTTTTTTTGTTATACGCAGTGAAATATTTTAAATAGTTATGATGAGGGAAGTATGAGCTGGAAATATAAAACTACAAATTGTGGAGATAGCAAAAAGATTAGGAGTTGCCAGAGGTTTATGGGAGTTACTAAATAGGTGGAATACTGAGGATGTTTAGGGCAGTGGAATGATTTTGTATTATTGTTATACTACAATGGTGAATAGATGTCATTTCACATTTGTCCAAATCCACAGGATATACAAAATCAAGAGTGAAATCTATTATGAATGATAGACTGTGGGTGATAATGGTATATTGATAGGAGAGGTTATATATATGTGGTGACAGAGCATATATGGGAATTTGTACTTTCAACTAGGTTTTGCTGTGAGTCTTAAACTGATCTAGAAACAATTTATTAATTCAAAAATTAGGCATCAACAACAAAAACAAATCGTATAAGCACACACACAATTGTATTGAATTTCATATGGAAGATTAAGAATACCAATCAATATTCTCAAAACAGTTTTGAATAGTTAATATTTAAAATATGTAATTGTACAAAGCTGAATATTTATTAGTTTTCATTTTGCAGGGGATTATATTTCTCAGCTATTTTGAGAGCACAGAATTATCAGTTTATTTGTGTGACAACTACTCTTGTCCAAAATCTTAAGAAAGTCCCTCCATTTTGAATAAGTGTCATGGTAAATGGAATCAACTATTGATAGTATGTGTGGTCAGGTAGGTGTAATTGTGATCCATCCTTATAAATATTATATGAGGCTCAGTGATTTCACAGGTGATATTTAATATAACATTCTATCTTTTGGGGTGACATAAAAGAACAGGATTATACTTTCTCTGATACTGTGGGAAATTAATAAATTAGGATGTAGTATAATGGAGAAAACTTAGATATAAATATTTCTAATACTTCTAAAATATTGAACTGTAAATACACTATAATATACAATATTATCATCTTCACCTTATATTTTGTGTAAGGACATAGCAACTGTTCAGGTCAATCCTATAAATTTATCAAGTTTCTGAGTGTCATTTATTTATTCTTATTCTTTCAGAAAACACAAAATAATTATAATAAAATCAAACACCAAGGGTTCCTAAAAATCATCTATTCACTCCTACTCCCAGGCTCCTCAAATCACTAAAAAATATTTGAGGACTCTGTTACCCATTTTAAAATTGCTCGTCATGTCATCTAGCACAATAACAGTAAATACTAATTATATAGCCTTCCTACAATTAACAAGATCAGAATTTAAGAAAAAAAAAAAGTTCCAAGCACCTTGGTGTTTTCCTGTTAAATGGGGGAAAAAAGGTTAAAATGAATTCAAATGAAGGAATTGGAAGGTGAAAATAAACAATTACTAACATTGGCTTTTTGCTTTTTCTTATTTTCTTTTCAGTTAATAAAGTCTATTTTGACTTCCTTTTGCCTTAGGAGTTAGAGGAGGATAATGAAAATATTTTACTACCTATTTTCAAATTATAAACTGTTGTTTCAAAAAAAAATCAAAACTCATGTATATTATTGCATTATTTTTCTCAGGAGACTACAGTCACCATAGTGATTGTAATTACACGGCTTCATTAACTTTATACATTCTACCTGTTTAGGGGGGGGTCACATTAAGAAAATTTGCATATGTGGGAAATGAATGTCATTTGCAGGGAACTAATGTCATTAAACATTTAGGCAGTCTCTATCAGGCAAAGGGGTTTCCACTGGGATATGCTTTTCAGCATGCCCTTGTAGTCATTGTGGGGGCGGGAATCTATTTCTAAACCAAAGTACAATCTCCCTCAGGAAAGAATATTGGGGAGCAACAGCTATTTTAACAAAGTGTACTGTGATTTCAAATTATTGACACGAAGATTATTAGAACAGACAAGCAAGGTTAATATAGTTCTGAAAAATGCAAGCTCTTTAAATGTTTTGGTTCTTTTGCATAGTTTTGTATATGAGCACATGTATGTATGTTTAAGTTGAAGATTGAGTGACCTGTATTTTAAAATGCATGTTGTTATAGATTGGTACTATTTTATTGACCCTTTGAATGTATTATCTATTTTTTAATTCTAATTTAATTTCACGTGAAGAAATAACAAACAATAGGAAGAGAAAGGAAAAACAATTGAAGGGATGTGAACCTTGTATATAACAAATTCAAACTTACATAACTCCTACTATGAATTTATTTAAGATATGGAGGAGAGGATAATACAAAATGAAGCATCTACCTTTTTTTTTTTTTTTTTGAGTAGATGTTCTTGACCCTTTGGTTCTGCCAAAGTTCTAGTAGTCTAGAGAAGAAATCTGCAAGATGGATGGGAGCAGGTGAGGAATGGTGTTCATGCCCTCTTAACGCATGTGGCAGCCTCCTTCAAACCAGCTCAGAAGCTCTTGTCTCTCGAGGATATGAGGATAAAAATAAACTACTAAAAACACTGCTATTTACAACAGTAAAAGGATCATTGGTCCTACAGGGAAATGGGGCAGTATTTGGCATATGGCAAGGCTGTAAGTAACTCCTAGAGAGTCATCTTCCAAATAAGATTCAAAACAACTCATGATTTTTTTAAAAGATTTATTTATTTATGACTACATGAGCTGGGGTACAGGCCAGAGGTGCAGGGGGTGAGAGGATTCACAGAGCGAGGAACAGAACAGGCAGATAGACTGAAATACATTGCTGAGGGGAGCAGTGGGCGAATCAGGAGAGGTCTGCTGTGCCATGTGGGTATCTCCTTGGCTGGGGATTGAACTCGTGCTGCAGTGGCTGAGGATAGCTTCATAGGTTGCGTCTTAAGCCCTTGCGCCACCAGGGAGGCCCAACTCATGATTTTTTTTAAGGCTGTTAAAATTCAGATTAGATAATAGGGAAATTACCCATTTTCTGATACACTCTAGGGGATTGCATTAAACATGTAAATTGCGGTGGGTTCTTTACAATGTGTGCCTTTTTGGGTTAATTAATTCTTCAAGAGAGGTGATATATGTCACTACTGAATGAAAAAAAAATCACTTTATACAATTCACAAAGACCTCTACAATAGGGTCGAAAGCAACTGAGTTAACAAGGGCATAGTTTGGAGGTAACTTAGAAAAATCATTTTTTTCCATCAAGTTATTCTTACCTCTTCTGAAATTTTCTGTATCTGTTAAAAAGTTTACAAAATTATTATTAAATATTTTAAAAGACTACATTGAGGAAATGAATTAAATTTTTCCTTTTCCATTCTCCAGACAATTTTGATCACCTTTTTTATGGTTTTTCTAGGATAAAGGTAATCACTTTTTGAATCAACACTGCAATAGTTTTGTTGTCATAACATCATCTAAATTAATATATGCTGCTTCTAAATGAAAAAGACCCCAAATCAATTAGTTTTGCTGACCTCAAACAAAAAGCAACCAGTTATTTCACCAATAAAATAAATTTATTTGGGAACGATAATAAAAAATGCAATTTGGGAGGTGCAGACTCATGGTGAGACTGTGTAATTCTCAGATTGCAAACCAGCGCTTTCTTAAATATAGCCTTTGAAGGGGGTCACTGCCTGGCAAAGAGGATCCTCCTTCTTCCTCTCAAGTGGGGAAACAATATCAATTTCCATTGGAGATGCAAGGCATGTTATATCCTGTAGTTTGCTGACTACACGTGTATGGAAACTTTCGTCTGTCTAGCCTCATAAATAGGGTCCTGTAAATTAATTTTCAGTCTTTTATTAAATGGATAATATAGCTGATATTAATTTTGGATACAGTAGTCACTGTCACTGTAAATATATTGGGAAGAAAACCCAGACTTTTCTAGATCTTTTTTCTAAAAATCATAATTTTTGTCAAGTCTGTCAATGATAACTCATTGTATACTTTGTAAACAAGGCAACTCTTTAAATATCAATATTTTATTTTTTACTGTCACTACTGAAAAATATTTATTAGTTTATTCAACAAATCTTTTTGAGCCATCTCTGTTTTTACTCCACTGCTTAAGCAAGATTGACTATATCATGGGTCATGCAGGAAAACAGATCTGGTGATCATTGTGTAATATATATGTATATGGTGAGGTTATTGCCACAGTCAAGGAAATTAACACGTACATCACCTTGCATTATTAACACTTTATTTTTTTTGTGTATGTGTGGAATGAACATTTAAGATGTATCTCTTAGCAAATTTCAAGGATAAATTACAATATTAACTATAGTCATATTGGAGTACAATATATCTGCAGAATTTATTCATCTGTACAAATTAACTGTGTACCTATTGACCAACATCTCTTGGTCATTCTTATTCCCCTTTCCTTAGTCCCTGGCAACTACTAAACTTCTCTCTGCTTCTATAAGTTTGACTTATGTTAGAGATCTCTTAAAAGTAGAATCATGCAACATTTGTCTTTCTATATCTGGCTTATTCTGTTAGTGTTCAGACTGAACAGTGCCCTGGTACCTCCAAACTTACGTGCTCTAAAAAGGTTCTGTCCTTATGGGTAAATGTCCAGCCAAACTAGGTTGGCCCAAAATGGGCTCACTGAAACTTGAAAACTTACCACAAGTCTAAGGTACCTTCTGGCAGGGAACCAAATGGAACTCAGTGGAGATACAGTGCTGAGAGTTTTAAATTTGTGAACTGGGAACATATCATTGCTATTTAAAAACCACCAAACTAAATATTAATTCTAATAGAGAGTTTGTAAATAGAGAAAAGAAGAGACCTGCTTACTAAATATGTAAAACACCTTGAGAATAAAGTGAGGAAAATCAGCCAACAAGGAGATGGCCAAAGGATAGTTAGGAGGTAAACCAACAACCAGGAAAATGTGGTCTTCCAAAAGATTAGAGAGGAAATGCATTTTTTTAAGGGGATGACCGACCATATACAAAGCTAATCTTTTTAAGTACATATTAAAGAGTGCCATTTTAATCTTGCAATATGAACGTCAATTGTGACCTTGTAATTTTGATCTGTTAAAAGTCATAAAACCCATAGTGTTGTGGGTGTGATTAAACAGGAAGTGAGTAAATGGAGACAGCAGCTGTACTATACCTTTTTGAGAATTTGACTGTTAATAGTAAAGAATTAGTCACAACCATTAGGCTACGCATGCAGCTCCTTTTAGATAAACTAGGAAACCCATTCTTGGTAGATAAATTATTAAAATGCCCTGTATGGTCAGATACAGCTACAGGCAGATGTATAAGACAGGGAAATACAGATTTCAGGCCCCGTGTCTCTCTTCAGTTGTGTAGCTTTAAGTAGTCCTATATTCTTAATTTTCCAAGGTTCAGCACAGTAAATTTATCTTGGGCATACTCAAGACAGGAGGCCGGGTTGCTTGTGTCTACCAGAAAGAAAAGATCAGGTTGTAATACAATCAGTTAGGAAATGTTTATTGAAAATTAAGAATCATGATTCAGTTGTACTACCAAGGGTTAAGGGGAAGGACAGTGAGAGGATGGTAGAACAGTTTCAGAACCCTGGTAATGTGCAGTGCATTAAAGCATGAACTCAGACACTGAGGGAAAAGTTAGGAAACTACTAAGAGCCTGACTATGGTCAAGATGGACTTAACTCTTGCTTGCAAATCCGTTGATCTGGGGTAGGATTCACAGCATTGCAGGGCCTAGGAGGTTGGTAGGAGCTAAGGGGAACATAATCTGACATGCCACTGTATGTGCATATCCTCTGCTATAGTGTCCTGTCGTTTTCTTCACCATATTGCTTAATTTAATGTACACAAAATAACCCTGCATTTTCATCTTACTTCAATATTTTTTTTCTTTTTCAGGAAAAGATAATTCCTACAATTGGGTATTATGTAATATTTAGGTATATTTAGTATTGTTTATTTCTACTTTTTTAGTACAGTGTTACCAAATTAACAAGTCTTTAGAAAGTACTCTAGGAGTCATGTTAACTCGTTCATATCAGGCAGATAAATTTAACTATTCTAAATTAAGAAATAAATGGTGTAAAAATGTAGCCACGTTATCTTTAAAAGAATTTAGCTCTTTGGAATATGCTTAACCTATAGGTGATTTAATTTTGAATATAGAATATGCATTTTGCAGAGACACTATAACCACTTTTGTAACTTTCCTGCAACACTTGGTCGCTGCCAATTTGATTGGTTCAAGATACTTTGTGGAATCTATACCTTTACATTTTATGATAAAGCTCCTGTCGATTGACTTGATGCATTGAAGAGAACTGCGTGGGCAATCTCCTTTTATTACTTTCAATAGTCTAAGACACAGCATAACTTAAAATCATTTTTTTTTTTTTTTAGAAATGCTACTCTAGAGGAAGATGCACTAATAGGACATGGTTAGATATATTTTCTCTCTCTTTGACAGACAAATGCAGCTCTTAAGGAAAATTAATTAATTTTATATGAATGTTGTCAATAATCAAATGATCCTATGTGATTTGTACTCCATATCGTTCCTTATAATAAGTGGTTCTCTTAGCACCTCGAACTGAGAGTGGTCGAACCCCAGGAACCTACACCCAGAGCCAGAATCTGTTCTGATGAATTTAGTTCCTATACAATACCTTCTCCTTATTAGCATTAATTATATGGCAAGGAAATTGGATGATTCATAAAAGCAGAAAGCATTTGGCTTGACCACATTATACAGCAGTGCAAATAAGAATTCTTAATGCTGTTTAACAAATGACTTTTTCACTCTTCATTAAAGCCCCTTGTTGCCATCCAATCTTGATTTTAGAAATTAAAGCTAACAACCAGATTGAGAGAATCAGGAAAATGACAGCATGGGGCAAAGTCTCAAAGCCACAACTAACAGCGTGAAGCAAAGTGAACCTCAAGCTATTGCTGCTCTCAGAGAAGGATGGGGAGGGGAGGGAAGCATTTGCAGGGAAACTCAATTATAGCAACCCTCAGCTATAGGAAAGTACTTGTGAATGTTGACACGAAAGCTTTTTTTCCGTAATGTTTTAATTAAATACCTAGAAGCCAACGCTCCTTCTCAGTTAGTGTCAGAACACTGCTTCTTGGTGGATAAATGTTTACAGCAAAATCTCAGTTGAGGGTTTCTACAAACATCACTCTAAGAACTGAGAAGGCTTTTGCTGAGGCATTTGAGATCAAGAAGGCAGTAGTGATTATTAACTAGCAGTACAATAGCAAGATGGTTTAATCCACCCAAATGTCAGTCATTGGTTTGCAAGTTGGCAATTCCACCGTCATCTTCAGACAAAAGGGCACTGGTTAGTCATCTGTTTAATTCTCTAGCTTCAGTGTGTCATTTGGATGTTGAAGGAAAATCCCTTGATTCAGTCTGCCATTTCTGACAGCCTCCCTCTAGACCCCATTAATAAGCCTTTTAGAGAACAGAATGCAAAGTAGGCAGCAGGCAGTCGACAATCAAAATGGAGATAGAATAGAGAGCAGAAACATCTTCCTTCTGTATAGATGGTGTTTAGGTGACCTTTATTGAAGAGAATTTTTTTTCATCTAAAAACTGTGTCTTTCAAGATATTAAAGCAACATTTGTAGTGTGGTAGATTTGGGAGGTCATTTGGAATTTGGGAGTTTATGGTTAGGATATAGAAAAACTCAAGTGATATTTACAAAATGTGCAAACAATGGCACAGACAGGAAGCCAGCCTGGCTTTGAGCATGCCTGGGGAATATCCTTCAGAAAACAAATATGCCACTCTTTAATGTTGGTTAGAATCTCATTATGAAATCGCAAGTGAAATGAGACACACTTTGCCTCTGAAACAGTGATTCCAGAAGCAAAGCAACTGTTCTCTAATAAAGCAGTCCTGTTAAGATTTGTAGGATTTTAATGTGCTTTGAAAGCACATCATTTGTTATAATGGATTCTTTCTATTGAAACCTATTTTCCATTTTAGATGCATTAATAATTTCTAGTTGACGTGTGTGTGTGTGTGTGTACACATTCTGAACAGGATTGCTTAATATGTCACATGCAGATTGATATATCAGGTCTCTAGAGAAGTTTCAGTCCAAATAACCTTTCACCAGGCATCACCTGGTCCAAGAGGACATTCCAAAATGCACGATTTCCAGAGACGTAAGTTCAACCAGGAATGGAGAACTTTAAAAGGAACAGAACAACTAAGAGATCTCCTTATCTAAGCTTCCCATTAAATATGCAAGGTATTTAGAGATAGAGGGATGATGGACCAAAATATGTGTTATGCTGATTGCAATGCAATACCAAGTGTTTTGTTGTAATCAAAGACTGAGAAGCAAGGCCACAAAAGAAGCAGAGAGATCATTTATTACCAAGGAGATCACTTTTATTTATAGAGTAGCACCAGGGAAGTCACTTATTTTTTATGCATCTAGTCCCTTAATAAAATACTAATAAAGCTTTTATGTACTTTTATATCTCAGTAAACCATTCAGGCATGCCTTTTAAAATATACAAAGGCAAAAAATAGCTGTTCTGCTAGGAATTTGTTTATATGCTGTCTTTTTATTAGATATACATTAACCTGAGTTTTCTTAAGTAAAATAGCAAGAGCATGTTTTCCAAGAGTACAGCAAAATGTACACACACACAATGGGTACTTCAATGTGTTATGGCATGTGTAAATTCTTAGGGGAGGTTATATAATTTATATAAAAATAAGAGATTAATTACATACACATGCACATACAGAAAAATCAATTTATTTTTAAAAGAAATAAATTAGAAGATTTATAGCTTTAGGCTCACCCAGGTTTCTATGGTTGCTTGGTTTCACACTACCTGTTTCCACTCTCATGAACCAATGGTAGTAATTAGTGTGTTTGTTTTGGGTGTTCTCTGAAAACTGTGTTTCTTGAAGCATCTGTTCATTCTAAAATGATGTTTAAGCTAATAAGACTGGGAACATCTACTCATGTTCTATCACATTGTCCTGGTAGAGTTTACCAAAGCATATTGCTAGTAACTCTAGTGATAATGTTTATTTTTACTTATTTTTTAAAAAATTTATTTATTTATATATACAAGAGCTGGGGTGCAGGCTAGAGGTGTGGGGGTGGGGGTGAGAGGATTCATCAGAGACAGTGAGGAGCAGACCAGGCAGATTGACTGAGATACACTCCTGTGGGGAGCAGTGGGGGAGACAGGAGAGGTCTGCTCTGCCATGTGGGTTTTCTCCCTGGCTGGGCTCAAACTCATGCTTCAGTGGCTACAGGCAGCTTCATATTGCTGACACGTAACCTCTTTCTCCACCAAGGAGGCCCATATTTTTCCTTATATTTTTTATTTACATTCGTGTCTTTAGGATTTGAAAAGTTCACTTCACTAGAAGAGGGTCCACAGGAAATGTTCAGAGGAGAGTTAGCTGCTATCTCAAATTTAATTGACTTCAAGAAAATTCTGCATTCTTTTTGCAATGTTATTCAGTGTTATCTCACTTGAATGAAAACTGATTTATTAATTTTAAGACTGTTATTAATTTTAAGAAATAAATGATAATTTGTATGACACTTAATAAAAAATTACTACATTTTCAGTGATATCCTTTGTAGAAAAAAAATTTAAAATCTAATTTCATTTTGCATTTGAACGTCTATATAAAAGGTGGAAAATCACATACCTCTTTGGAGTTAAATATTTATTCAAAGTAATACCTCAATGACCCCTTCTATGCGAGCCTGTTATTGTTATATATGGAGAATTTGGGAGTCTTAGAGCATTGATATTCGGATTGGGGTATTTCAACTTCACTTTTGGTAGAGGACCTGAGCGAAGATAGAACTGGAGGGTTCTTACACTTTATTAGACAAAAACTGCTTTTAGGGTAAATTGCTCTTTCCTGCTCATGTTTCTGATTTTATTTCTTGGTGCTTGCCACCATGAATTAATTCATAACCTCTGAGAATCAGGCACAACAGTGAGATTATCTGTGCAAGAGTGAAAAACAATTGTGAAGAAAAACTGGGCACAGAACCAGATGAGTCTAGGAGACCGTCAACCAGGATGCAAGCTAAACCCAGAGGAAGTAAGAGGAAAAGAAGGAATATCTGGAGTGGAAAAAAGGATTAGACTGTGGCACAAATCTAAGAAAGTTTTGGCAAAAGCAGTGGTGAGACCTCAAGCCAGATGAGTTCTTATTGGAGCTCACAGTCTCCAAATCTACATTACCCTAGTGTCTGGCCAGGAAAGCCAGCCATAGGAAAATGCAGCTGATCATGAACTGTATGAGCAATTTCCAAGCACAAAATCTGGAGTTGTGGGTCAATTACGCTTCCTACTATTTGTCATTAAAAACCATATTTTCATGGCAGTCATACTTTATAACAACAAAATGTTGTCGTCTTTTTTTAAAGATTTATATTTTTTTATTTATGCATACAAAAACCGGAGTGTAGGCCAGAGGTGTGGGGTGGGGGATTGAGAGGATTCACCAGAGACAGAGTGGGGAGCAGGACAGGTGGATCTATTGAAATACACTGCTGAGGGGAGCAGAGGCCGAGACAGGAGAGATCTACTGTGCCATATGGATTAACTCCCTGGCCTGGGATGGAACTCAGGCCACAGTGGCTAGATAGCTTAATAGGGTTAGACTTAACCCCTACACCACAAGGAAGACCCAAATGTCAACCCTTTTCTAAAATAATATCTGAACTGAGTGTTAATATGTTTATTCATTTTACTCTACTTTTTATATCTTGTTTCAAAGGTCCCTCACAATCTCAAAGAAAAAAAAATTCACTATTTTCTTTCTAATAGTTTTAATAGAACTTAATTTTGGTTTCCATATATTAAGCTTGGAAATATTGGCAAAAGGAGGGAAAACATAAAGACATAATTATACTTTATTTTCTTATGAAAGAGCAATTTCTTGATAGCATGTATTGAATAGACTCACCTTGCTCCTCTGATTTTAAGGGTTACCCATCATATATCAAAGTCTCATATATACTGTTTTTTAAAAAGATTTATTTATTTATGTATACCAGAACTGGAGTACAGGCCAGAAATGTGGGGGTGAGAGGATTCACCAGAGACAGAGTGGGGAGCAGAATGGGCAGATGTACTAAAACACACTGCTGAGGGGAGCAGCAGGCAAGACAGGAGAGGTCTGCTGCACCATGTGGGTAGCTCCCTGGCTGGGAATCGAACTTGTGCTGCAGTTCTTGCTGTTAGCTTCATTGGCTGCATCTTAAACCTTTGTGCCACCAGGATGCCCTATGCTGTTTTTGAATAATTTATTCCTTTAATCTTTTTGTCTCTCTGAAAATACCCTGGTGTCTTTTAATTACTATGACCTTAAAGTCATAGTAATAACTTTTTTTAAAAAATAAAAGAATCTTCTTTTTTTCTTCTTTTTTCAGTCATCTTCACTATTATTGCATCTTAATTATCTCATATGGGTTTTAGGGTCCCTATGTTGTTGGTTTTTTTTTCTTTCAAATCTTATTGGGAATTAGAGCAAAATTGCATTGTATCCTAGCTTATAGAAAATCTATGTATTTTCTTTTTTTAAAGATTTATTTATTTATACATACAAGAACTTGGGTACAGGCAGAGATGCAGGGGTGAGAGGATTCACCAGAGACAGAGTGGGGAACAGAACAAGCAGATTGACTGAAATACACTGCTGAGGGGAGCAGTAGACCTGATAGGAGAGGTCTGCTGTGCCATGTGGATAGCTCTCTGGCCAGCTGGGGATTGAACCCATGCTGCAGAGGTATCAGACAGCTTCATAGTGCTGTGCTTAACCCCTTGTGCCACCAGGGAGGCCTGAAAATCTACATATTTTCTAATGTAGAATCTTACAAAACACAAAGATGGTAAATTCTAATATTTTGAAGTTTTTTTTGTGCTTCAATAATGCTTCATAATTTTCTCTGTAACTGTCTTACATAATTGTATTAGATGTGTTTCTATAGAACTTATCAGTTTTTGTTATTTTTAAATTTGTTTTTGCTGGAGTGTGGAAATATTTGCATGCCAATCTCCTAAACCCAAAATTTATTAGACTCTCTTATTATTTCCAAAATACTTTCTATAGATGATCTTGAATGTTTTATGAGATAAAATATTCAAATGGTGGCAGTTTTACCCAATTATTTTCAATCTTTAATCATTGTATTACTTTTATCTGTATAGTTACACTGCTTAGGAATTATAAGATATTTTTTGATGTTAGTTTTTTTTTTTTTTCTTCTGAATTCACCTTTCTTGTTTCTAATGTTTTATCACTATGTTCAGTGTTTGTAGATACTCCTTTCCAGGTTAAGGAAGTTATTTCCTGCATCATTACTAGTTGATCATGAAACTAATTAACCCTCTTGGATCCCTAGTTTTTGGTGGGTAGAAGAAGGAGGTTCCAGAGAATCTGTTACACTCCCTATCTGGAGAGGGCTCTAGACTTTGCCTCCAGCCCTCTTTATTCCTAGAGGCTGTGAACACTGAAAAAAGACCCTTTGCTTAAGCAATATCCCAATTTTACTTTTCCATTGAACATTTCTCTGAGGTCCTCCTTTCTCTTAGTTTTCTATGATTTTTGACAGGCTCATTTATGCTTACAGCTTAAAATTATTTTTATTTTCATTTTTATCTAGAATAATATAGGTATAATAACCAATCCACCATACTGGTAAAAACAAAAATTATTTTTGAATAATTTTCCACTAATCCTAAAAGTTGTCATTAAAATGGCTGCTTGCACTGCATTTTGGGTGTATTTTCCTAGATTAGTTGGTGGGAACTTGCACAGGATTAGGTTGACATCCCCAAACAATAAAATGGGTGTTACCAATATACATATTGCATAATATCTAATTGTTTACTAACCTATTGAGATTTATCTAGAGAAATGGAGGGTCATTTTAGAATTTTCTAAAGGAAGATATTTTTAATTAATCATTTCATAGCATCATAGAAAACAAGGTTTTAAAGTAAAATTAATTCTGGTAGGTTTTACACAAGAGAACTTACCTTTAGTAAATGTATATTATGAAGACATTGCTAGGGGTAATATGTAAGAAAGAAAAGTGGTAATTAAAAATAATCACAACAAAATCTAGGAGCTGATATCAACTCCTAATATTAACCTATTCAAAGTCCTGCATTTGGTTTAAGTCTGCAGTATATTTTAATATGGCCTTATGTTTCCTTTTTGCTGACACTTTAAGAGATGACATCTGGCTAATAAAGCACTGCAGGAAAACAGAAAACCATTGGAGTGATTGTGAAACATGAAATGTCATTTAGTGTATAAGAATTGACAGTTCTTTCCTAATGAAATGTTCTTCATGACTAGTTTCTACTGGATAATTTATTGTATCCACTCAAAATAAACAGGGATTTTAAAATAAGATATGTTATCTTTAGTAAAACAGAAAAAGAAGGTCAAGACTAAGAAAATGAAATAAATAATCTTGATAATCTGCATAATTCAAGCTTTGGCTGATTTTGAGGGTCAGGCAAGGTGTGGTTTGGTAACATACATCTGAGAAGGTGTGATACTATACCTCTGAATTATATACATAGTTGTAAACCAATATTACCTCAATGAAAAAAAAAAGAATTTCTTTAAATTGAAAGTGAAGTATAATAGTTGAAACTTTGGAATATTGGGAACTAAAAAGATCACATGGCACAAAATATGGACAAATTCAATAAACTTTCCTTTTCCTCTTGAATTTTCTAAATTAAGAAGAAAACAGAAAACAAAAAGTAAAGTGGTAAACTTAAGCCCAAATGTCAATAGGTACATTAAAGTCAATAATCTTAAAGCACCAATCAAAAGGCAATTATTGCCAGAATAGATTAAAATACATGATCCAATTAAGTGATGTTTTCTAAAAACTCAATTCCAATATAACAGTTTAGGAAAGCTAGAAGTAATAATTTAATAATGTATAACATGTAAACATTAAAGGAAAAAATGAGTAGTTACATGAATATCCATTAATGTAGACTTCAAAATAAAGAAAATAACAGGAGATATAAAGTAAAATGACATAATAATTGGCGTTCAGTTCACCAGGAAGGAACAGCAGTCTTAATGTGTATGCATGAAACAGTATTGCTGCAAAATGTGTGAAGCAAAAACTGGTAAAACTGAAATAAGTAATATACATATTTTCCATAATAATTGCAGATTTCAACTTCCCACTCTAAACAATTGATAGAATTTAAGCAGAACATCAGCAAGAACTCAATACTGTCATCAAGCAACAAAACCTAATCAACATTTATAGCACATCCTATCCAGCAGCAGCAGGATACATATTCTTTTCAAAACAATCAAATGAGAAATCAATAGCAAGATTTAGGATATTAATTATCAGATACATAGATGTAAATTATTTTCTACCATTCTGCAGACACCTTTTCACTTCGTTCTTTGCTCTGCAGAACCTGTTTAGTTTGATATAGTGCTGTTTATTTTTTGCTTTTGTTATCTGGCTTTTGGTATCATCCAAGAAATCATTGCCAGACCAAGAATATTTCCCCTTACTTTTTCTTCTAGAAGTTTTATTATTTTAGGTCTTATGTTTATATTTTTTAATCCATTTTAAGTTGATTTTTTTGGATGATATTAGATAAGCCTTCAAATTCATTGAGTTTCACTCTTTTGCATGTGAAGATCTAGTTTTGCTAATAGCATGCTGTTTCTTTACTTGGATATTGTAAGTAATGCAGTTGTGAACATGGGCGTATATATATATATATCTTTTTGAACTAGAATTTTCATATTCTTTGGATTAATACCCAGAAGTGGAATTATGGGGCCATGGTGGTAGTTTTCTTTTTGCTATTTTTGGGGAATTTCCACACTGTTTTCCACAGTGGCCGCACCAATTTACCTTCCTAACAATGGTGCACAAGGGTACTTATTAAAAATAATGTGCCAAATTCTAGCCAGTAAAATAAGACAAGGAAAGGAAAATTGAGACATAAATATTAAAAATGTAGAAATCTTTTCTATTTGCATGGCACTCATTGTCTATGTACAGATTCTCCAAGTATTTTAGTCATAGATTTAATAACTGAGGTCAGTAAGATTATAGGTTACAAAATTAATATATAAAATTGAGCTTTTCCTTATATATAATAATAATGAAATCATAAATATGGGGACATTAGTTATAATTACAATATCAAAACCTTTACAATTGATCAGTATGTTGAAAACAGGTAAAAATCTGATATAACTTGTGGACTAGTAAGTTGAAAAACTGCAAAATGTTGATGAAAGAATAAAGATCTAAATAAACCTTTTATTTATTTATAAAACATTTATAAATAAATATTTATATTTTATTTATTTATAAAATAATGATTTAAATTGACTTCAAATTGATATAAATATTTTAACATAATTCCCATCAAAATCTCAGGAAAACATGTACTAGGCTTTGACACAATTATTCTAAAATTTTTATTTTTATTTTATTTATTTATTTATTTATTAAAGATTTATTTATTTATTTATGCAGGCACTGGGTACAGTCAGAAGCACAGGAGGGTGAGAGCATTCACCAGAGCCAGAGCGGGGAACAGAACAGGCAGACTGACGAAATACACTGCTGAGGGGAGCAGCGGGCATGACAGGAGAGGTCTGCACACCATGTGGGACCCTCGCCAGTGGCCGGGGATCGAACTGGCACTGCAGAGGCTGCAGGCATCTTCGCAGCTCAGTGCTCAGTGCTCAACCGCTGCGCCACGAGGGGAGGCCCTATTCTAAAATTTTTAGAGAAAAGCAAAGGAATAAAGTTAAGATATTTTGAAAATTAACAATTAAGTGGGTGAATTCAATTGGTATGATTTTAAGAATTATTAATAACTATACCGATCAAGATATATGCTATAGGTGGAGGAGTCGATACATTGATCAATAAAACAGAATGGAGAACTCAGAAATAGATTCATATAAATATGCCCAATTGATTTTTAACAAAGTTAAAAGCTTATTTACACAACCTGGTCTATTCACACCATTGAATTGTACTAAGTGAAAAAAAAAGAAGACAATATTGAGAAGTACAACTAGAATAAATCTTCAGAGAATTACACTGAATGAAGACTGTTAGTCCCCAAAGGGTCCATGCTGTATGATTCCATTCTTGAAATTATAAAATCATAAAAGCAGAGTGAAGATTAGTGATTGTCATCAGTTAAAGGAGGTGGGACAATGGGATATGGGTATTGTGATACTCATCATGAGGGAGCTGTTCTGGAATTTCACTGTATTAATGTCTACATCCTGGCTGTGCCCTGTGATTCACCAGTGGGAGCCACCAAAGATATGTAGGATCTTTGTGTATTATTCTTACAATATCCTGTGAGCCTACAACTAACTCTTAAAAGTTTAATTTTAAAAGTGGCTTAAATACTAAATACTAAATAGCTCACCTTCTATTGTTTGATTTTTTTTTTTTTAATTTACTTCAGTTCTATCTAGTTGCAGGTAGGGATGGGTGAGTTGTTCATACATTTTTACAGTAAAATCATCCAAATATTTAAAAAGATAAAATAATTCTTATTTTGTCTAATCCTAAGGAACCAAAAAGCCTACATATTACTTGGAAGAAAGTAAAAATCTATGAATCTTCAACAGCTTTGGACATGATTACTATGATTTAAAATTGTTTAAAACAAGTGATTCATGTAATAGAATTTAATTACTACTATTAATAAGATAGCTGTAGTGTGTAATTCTTTGAGTCAAATGCACATGCATTTTTTATTTGGTCCCTTTTTAACCTCAAACTTATTTATGGAGCAGGTTGTCCCATTTAATTGTAGGTTCTTTTTTGATTATTTTGACCTACCTACATACAGAGTTTAGACTTAGCATATTGTAGGTAATCCCCTGTCCCCTTCCTATTTTCTCAGCACAGTAAAGCTGTGTGGTTTCATTCCATTTGTGCTTAGCTCTTGGCTGATTCACAGCCATAGCCTCTTTTTCAAAGCCAACATGAATTATAGGTCCTTTGGCAACTACAATAGAGACTACACATGCTTTAGGGAATGTTTACCATAATACTAGCATTGTATTATAAGGAATTGTATTTAGACTTCTAAGGAAAACATTTGTAACATTATTTACAATAACTGCTTCTATGCCCTTGACATTATAAAACTGTTTCCTTCTACACAGACCTTTCCACTTCTCCTGGATGCATTTGGAGCACTGACAAACTATGCTAACTACCACTATCACATAATGTTTTGTGTCCAAAACATAAATCTCAGTTTTCAATAAGTGAACTATGTTTTGGATAAATAAATATATGAAAGGACAAGGCGATCAAATAAGTTATATTTAATATTGCTTAAAAATATGTCAGGGAACACATCATTGCTAAACAAAATAAACTGAATGTAAGTTGCTGCAGAAAATGTTGAGGTAACCATGAAGAAATTTTTCTTGACTTAAGGATTTGTAAAGAAACTGAAATCTCTACTAAAGATGATAAATTTCTTTAACTAAAATTTTAACATATTGATACAATAGCAGAAAATTCTAAATTTTAAAGCCATCTTGCCTTAGAATAGGGTTTCTCAATTTTGACACTACTGAGTGTTAGGGTCAGATAAATCTCAGTTGAGGTCAGAAGGCATCTTAATCAATGAATGACATTTTATAGCATCCCCGATTTCTACCATTTCTACCCAGTAGTTGTCCCAGTGATGACAACAAAATGTCTCCAGACATTACCAAATGTCTCCTGTGGGGAAAGGGACAAGATCCCAGTGAGGACTACTGCCTCGGATCATTGGCTTATCAAACATAAAAATGTAAAAGTCAGAGTCTAAGATTTGAAGTACCTCTTTTTACATCATCAGCAATGACTATTTTTTATTTTTAGATAGAAGAACTGGGGTGTAGGCCAGGGGTCTTGGGGATAAGAGGATTCCCCAGAGACAGAGTGTGGAGCAGAAAGGCAGATCTACTGAAATACACTGCTGAAGGGAGCAGCAGGTGAGACGGGAGAGGTCTGCTGTGCCATGTGGGTTAGCTCCTGGGCCAGGGATTGAACTTAGGCTGTAGGGGCGATAATGCTGATACTTAACGTCTAGAGGCTTAGAATCATATTGAATTATATCTGCATGTTCTGCTTCACATATTGCCTTTGCTAGGAATCTCAGAAACTTATAATATCTTTGGTATTAATCTCAAATTTCCAATGAGTTTCTCTCTCTCACGCTCATGCACACACACACACACACACACACACACACACGCCCCTTTCCTCTCTTTGAAAAGTTTAACATAAGGGTAGAGTTTATAGTGGGATTTTATAAAATCAAGAGGGAACTTGAAAAGGATGCCTTATTGCTTGCAGTTCTGCTCTTCCCCCTTTCAATTAAATACAACCAAGCATTTAAGCCTATCATTGTGATTGTGATGGCAATTCATGTGATTGTATTGGCAATTCGTTGGCATGATCAAGTGAGACTGCTGTCTTGGTCTATATTGTTAATATAGTTGTTTAACTTGCACCCGTCATATATTAGTGGTAATGACTGAGTAGGTGGCCTCAGAATGTGTGTTCCTTGGCCGAGTTAACTCTAGAACAGGGAGAGACTTAGACTTAAGATAAATATGAAGATTCTTGGTGCTTTTGTTTATGATTGCTTGGGGCTTTAATGTAATTTAGTGGTAAAAGATGCTTGATGTTATATATAGTTATTAGTTTGTAATTTACTTGAAAGTGTATTTCTTCTCTAATCAATATTGAGTGAAAGTGAATCCACTGATAATGTGAGCTCTGAGAACTCTGCATGTTCCAGATCCTAGTCGTTGACTCTAATGTGCATTGAAGTCTCCTAGGGAACTTTAAAAATAGCAAATAAATTAAAAAATAGGAAGGCCTATTTCCATTGATTTACTTGCTTCTAAATGGGATTTTAAGTGTCTCAAGGTAATTTAATGTGTAACCAGAGTTGAGAATATTTCACAAGGAGTGGTTCAGGAGCACCTCCATCATACAGACGCACAGTATAACTCCAAATCTTCTGAATCAGAAAGGGTGGGGCCACAGATTACTCCTATTTCCAATGAAGCTGGAGAGTCACTGCTTTAGCTAGACTTAGTTATATTTACCTTAAGTTAACTGATAATAGTGATATGGTTTTGTTTTTATTGCATCACATAGATGTTCAACTTCTGCCTTATTTATATTACATCTAGATTTACATAGATGAACCCACACAATGCCTACAACTTTGACCTGTATCTTATATAACTGGAAATCACTGCAGTCTGAGACCACAGGCATTTTTTTTTCCTGAGAGCTAAATACAGAAGTGAACTGTAAAGGCAAACCCAAGGGGAAAAAAAAAAAAAACAACAAAGTATGAGACAATATCAGTAAACTACACCATTTATTTTAGTTTAATGAACTGAACTTAATTGGACTGGCATTATTTACCCCATAGTCCAGTAGTAATTCATATTTCTGACTTGTGTCATCCGGCAGCTGAAATTTATGGGAATTTACATTTTGCATGAATTGGGCCAGTGGGAAATTGTATGTAATCAGGAAAGGCAAAGTCTAATCTGTCTGAAAGAATGAGAGTAGAGCCAGCACATATTTCTCTGGAAATATATCATCCTTAGGGCAGGGCTCATTAACTCATTGCCATCCTCCTGGCTACTGTTCTTTATCATGCATTCCTTTAATCTAGTAGTGTTTGTCTCTGAACTAGTAGTGTTTGTAAGTCAAATACATATTAAAAGCACTGGAGAAATGAAAGGGAAATGTGGACCCCTGAGATTCATCGCTGCAGATTCTGATTTAACTATTATTAGGGGCCTGAGCATCTCTGCCTTTTAAAAAGTTCCATAGGTGTTTTTTCTTGTGCCGACAAAACTGAGAATCATTGAGTGAAAGAAAAACTCTTGCATGATCGAGGAAATGCTTTTGTTTTGTAACAAAAGAACAACTGAACATATCTCATTTCAGTTATTATAGCAAAGTGCTTTAAATATACCCACCTATGAAGATGAGAAACAATGGATATATTTGGAATAGATATTTAGATATATATATTGCCCTTCCCTCACACTGAGACTTTCCTTTCTTGGTAAAATGTTAGACATACATAAAATCTCATTTGAAGTTCACAATTATTCTTTGTAGTGTTAAAAGTGAAAATATGCATTTTTAAAGTGTCAAATTAACTAATAAAAAAGCTAGAAACTGTAGTAAAGATATTTAAAAAAATATGAGGTGGTTTTTACCCTTGAGGAGAAACATCTATTTAAAAATTCCACATGGCAACATAAGATAGTATAATAGCAAATAATATTTATTCCATATAATAATATTTACAAATACTTTTATTATATAAAGTTCATATATATTAATATTATATTAATATGATTATAAAAATATTAAGCTCATAGTATTAGCTTTCCGAAGAGAAGACTTGGGACATGTTGAATGCATGTACAGAATGAAAACACTTTGTAGACTAGAATAGTCTATGGATGTTGAATAAGCATGTTCATTACAAAAGGAAGTCTTTGTATGACTATTACCAGGTTTGGAATGTTCTCCTTGTGCAGAAGACAGGGAGCAAGAAGTAGCAGCTGAAAGAGAAGCCATGTAAAAATAAGTGCAAAATATAGGAAATGTCAGGGACACTCTGGAAAATATGAACTAGAAATAATAGAGAATGTAACTTGGGATTTGTTTGAAACTTCTTGGAGTCAGGTTAGAGAAATCTTTACATATTAGCCAAAGAGATTGAAAATTACTTTTAATTAAAGGGAAAATTTTACAGCTGTTAGAAAGTCAAATATAGAAAGAAACAACTGAAGTCTCGTTTTGATCCTATTCCTTGTAGTCATCCATACTTCTTTTCACTGATGAACTAAACCATGAATTCTGGAAGCATAAACCCTCTAAAAATTATATCAAAACTGAATGTCTGGTTTATTGTCAATCTAAAGAAAATGTTATTATATTGTATATTTAAAGGTCATAAAATTCTGTTGATGACATTCGTGGTTTTGTGTTTTCAGATAAATGTGGGTATGGAAGCAATATGCAGGCAGATGTTTAATATAACATACCCTTCACATTTCAGGATAAACAACATATGGAACAAGTAGCCATTTTACTTGATGTGCTGAAGTTGAAAATGATATAAAACAGATCTGCTTTGATTTAGTTTATCTTTATCATTGCACAATGCCAACCAAGATGTTTCAACAGATAATGGTTAATATGGGGGCATATTGTCAATTTCTTTAACTTTAAAGCTGCTTTTTAACTATCCTACTTTGTTAAATGATATGACAATGAGAGATATATTCACAGCTAGTGGAACTAAAAAAAATTCTAATTGGTAAAGTGATATGTGGAACTTATATTATGAATAAAAAGAGGAACATATTCTAACCTGGGAAATGCAAGAATCAGAAAATATTGTAAGTAAGATTGATGTCTTTAATTGTGCAGATCTTGTCCAGCGAAGTAAATTGAGCTCAACTAATCCATTTTGTTCCTTTTTAGCATAGTTATGGAAAATCAGGCAATTAAAAGATGAAAGAGAGAAAACAACTGATGAATGCATTTTATGGTCACATACTTTATTATTAGATAGAATTTCTAGTGTCATTTTATTGCAAAAAAACAAGCATTTCATAGCATCTAAAGGAAATTTAACATTGAAGTTGCATGTTAAAAATAAAATATACTGTTTACCCTCAATTCACATTCACTAGATTTAGAACAAAAATGCTAAGTATATAAAGTAGACATTTGACAGAGACTTGATGGGTATCATGTATTGGAATATATTTATATTCAAATTCTGTTTTTCTTACCCATTCCACTTCTTTACCAAAAATAAAAAGATCATGAAAATAAAATTTAAAATTACTTAATCTGAGAGACTGATGGTACCAGAATCTAGCTAATAAAAATCTAGTTTCTAAAGTACTTCTGATAGATAGTCACCTAACCTCTCTTTTTTTTTTTAAGAATTATTTATTTATTTATACAAGCACTGGTACAGTCAGAAGCACGGGAGGGTGAGAGAATTCACCAGAGCCAGAGCCAGGAGCAGAACAGGCAGACTGATGAAATACACTGCTGAGGGGAGGAGCGGGCTTGGCGGGAGAGGTCTGCGCGCCATGTGAGACCCTGCCCTGCACTGCAGAGGCTGCGGGCAGCCTTGCAACCCAGCACTCAACCGCTGCGCCACCGGGGAGGCCCGCTTTTATAAACATCTGGGAACAGACTGCTGAATATCTCTCTAGACCACTTTTATTATTATTCAAAAATCCTAATTTAGCTGTTTCACAAATATGGCAGAAGAAAAATACATGTCCTTATGTGTTTTTCCAGCCAAATAGAAAACCAGATTTCTAAGTCAGGATAGGAAAGTTCCATTTCCCTCCTTTTTTTGTCCATTCCTTGTCTAGCTCCCTTGTGTAAAGTATAGCTGGTGTTCTGGACAACATTTTAGGGATCATATGCTTTCTTAAATTATCCAGGCAGAGGCTTTGCACACTCATGAACAATTTTTATCTTTCCCTCTAACTACTTAGAAGAATGAAAATTAGAGGTATTATCCAAAATTAAGATCTTTACTAGAAATAGCCTTTCTATGTGAGAACTCTATGCATAATCTTCCCAGAGGTAGCAACAGTTCTGTAGTCTGTCTGAATTCTACAAAATTCTGGGAATTTCTAAGTCAGTCAATATCAAGGACTAGCTTTTTACACATAGCCTATAGGGTAAGTAGCCTTCTGAGAGAAAAAGTAGGGGCTTCCTTGCCAAATAGTTGACAATTCAAATCTGCCTCTCACACTTTGGGATTTTTAGGAATGCACTTGTATTATATCCACTTTCAACACCAGTTTTCTTGTGGGGAATAGCAAATGCATTGTAAAGTGTAATGGTTCCATCCCTGATAGATTTTGTTGCTACATTTCTATACTTATGCTCAATCACAATTCAGGTATTCTGAATAGAATGACTCTACCATTATTTCAGAATTATCTATCCACAGTTTGTTTATATGTATATAAAACCTGCGTCTCCTAGGATATTTAGTTTAGAACAGGCTTCCCAGGTCATGCCACACTGGCATGTGGAATATTTTATGTTGTGGTCAACCAAAGCCCTGCACACTCATGAGCAACTTTTATCATTCCTTGAGCTACCTAGAAGAATGAAAATTAGAGGTATTACCCCAAATTAAGATCTTTACAAGAAATAACCTTTTTATAGGAGAAATCTATCTATATGGCAGGACAAACATCTAATTACAGAACATCTGGTCTTGGTCATATGAGTCACCCTCTCCTCACCATGTGAGTTTCCCTCCTTTCTCCTTGAAACTCTAGACCCCTCTCCCAAAGTTGCTTAGTTCAGAATATAAACCCCATATTTTGCCTCATAATCTTTGAAATCCCCACGCATATGTAATTAAATTTGTTTTTCTATGAATCTGCTTGATACTAATTTGATTGTTCACTTAACTTGAAAAGAACCTAAAGGAGTGGTGGGGGGAGCAGTGGGGTATGTGTGTAAGGGAGTGTTTCTCTCCTTCCTAACACATGCATCAATTTCCCATCACATTACTTGTTTCCTAAAATGTGCTTCATACTAGTTTTAGAAAACACAAATAAATGCCATAAAAATAAATGTTTGTGACAGACGTATTTTTCAGTTAATAAATTATTAATTTTTTGCAAGAGCTGTAACTGTAACAAAATCTATGTTTTTAGGTCTTTTGTAAAAAAATAATTTTATTAACATACTTAATTCAGAATATCTATACAGAGATATACAGATATAAAACAAAACAAAAACAAGAATAATCTAAACAATTTAGGGACAATCTTATAGTTTCCAAGAGGCAAGAGGATTAAGATGTGACTGCTCAATAGTCTCAAACTGACCAAACCTGCAGTATTTAAATTGTATTGTCATAAATAAATGATTTACATCCAACCAATTTATTATCCATTCTAGAAAAAGAATTAAATGTAGTTCTAAGGGCCTCCCCAGTGGCGCAGCAGTTGAGCGCTGGGCTGTGAAGCTGCCTGCAGCCTCTGCAGGGCTGGTTTGATCCCGACCACTGGCGAGGGTCCCACATGGCGCACAGACCTCTCCTGCCATGCCCGCTGCTCCCCTCAGCAGTGTACTTCATCAGTCTGCCTGTTTTGCTCCCCGCTCTGGGCTCTGGTGAATTCTCTTACCCTCCCGTGCTTCTGACTGTACCCAGTGCTTGTATAAATAAATAATCTTAAAAAAATGTTTAAAAAAAAACACACAAAAAAAATAAATATAGTTCTAAGATTAGTCCACTGATTTGGCGAGTGAAGTTTAGATGGCTATACAGATGTAAAAATAGTTGATTATGATTACAGTAACTTTGTAGTATAGTTTGAAGTCTGGGAGTGTGGTATTGGAACAAAAATAGACACACAAATGGAATTGAATTGTGAACCCAAGAAATAAATCCAATTATATATGATAGTTAATTCATGATAAAGGAATCAAGAGTATACAATGGAAAACTGAAAATCTTTTCAACATATGTTGATGGGAAAGCTGATCAGCCACATGCAAAAGAATGAAGTTAGACCACTATTATACATAAAGGCAAAAATTAATTCAAAATGTATTGAAGGATTTGATGTAAAACCTGAAACCATAAAATATGTAATGAACACTTGGAAGCAGAACAATCGAAGACATTGGCTTTTAGTAATATCTCTGGTGCCTCAACTACAATGGCAAGTAAAAAATAAACAAATGGGACTACTTCTGCTCATTGAAAAATAGTCTCATTAAAACTAAAAGATACCCTTGTGAATGGGAGAAAATATATGTAAATCACACATTCAGCAAGGAGTTAATATCCAAGGTCTACAAAGAACTCACACAACTCAATAAAAAGAAAGAAATAACACAAACAAAAAATGGACAGAAGATCAAAACAAGTATTTCTACAAAGAATTCATAGAAATGACCAACAGGTACATGGAAAAAAATGCTCATTGTCACTTATCAGGGAAGAGCAATTCAAGAACACATTGAAATACTACCTCATTCCTGTGAGAATGGCCCATCAAGAGGACCAGAAAAAATAAGTGTTCGCAAGGGTCTAGAGAAAAACCCTCATACACTGTTGGTGGGAAGGTAAGCCGGTCTAGTCCATATAGAAAACAGAATGGAGTTTTCTCAAAATATTACAAATAGATCTACCATATGTGATTCAACAATTCTATTACTAGGCATCTATCCAAAGAATACAAAAGAAATACTCTAAAGGGATATATGAATTGTGTTCATTGCAACACCATTTACAATAGACAAGGTCTGGAAACAACCAAAGTGACTAAATACAGATGAGAGATTAAAGAAGATGTAGTACATATACATAATGGAATACCACTCAGCTATTAAAAAAAAAAAAATGAGAGCCTCCCTAGTGGCACAAGGGGTTAAGCACAACACTGTGAAGCTATTCGCAGCCTCTGCAGCATGAGTTCGATCCCTGGCCAGGGAGCTACCCACATGGTGCAGCAGACCACTCCTGTGTGCCCCTCGACAGTGCTTTTCAGTCAATCTACGTATTCTGTTCCCCACTCTTTCTCTGGTGGATCCTCTCACCCCACGCACCTCTGGCCTGTATCCCAGTTGTTGTATGCATAAATTAAAAAAATCTTAAAAAAAAAAAAAAAAGGAAATCTTGTCATTTGCAACAACATGGAAAAACCTAGTCCTACCCAGGGATTTCACTAAGCAAAATAAGTCAAAAGGAGAAAAACTGGATGATTTTAATCATGTGAAATATAAATAAATAAAACAATGGAAAAATCAAGACAAAAGTAAACCAAAACAAACCCTAGAAATCTGACTGCAAAATTGAGGCTACCAGATGGCACAAGGGGTTAAGACTATCCACAGCCAC
This sequence comes from Talpa occidentalis, assembly GCF_014898055.3. Taxonomy (NCBI): domain Eukaryota; kingdom Metazoa; phylum Chordata; class Mammalia; order Eulipotyphla; family Talpidae; genus Talpa; species Talpa occidentalis. The sequence continues at coordinate 89,799,305 of NW_026555331.1, forward strand.
TGCAGCATGAGTTCTATCCCTGGCCAGGGAGTTGACCCACATGTCACAGCAGACGTCTCCCGCCTTGCCTGCTGCTCCCCTCAGCAGTGTATGTCAGTCAATCTGCCTGTTCTGCTCCCTACTCTGTCTCTGGTGAATCCTCTCACCCCCGCACCTCTGGCCTGTACTCCAGTTTTTGTATGCATAAATAAATAAAATCTTTAAAAAAAATTGAGGCTACCAGAAGGGAAGGGATGGGTGGGACTAGCAAAGTGAGGAGGGATACAGTGGACCAAAGGACTATGGTGGAGGATTATGGTTGCTTTGGTGGTGGTGTAGTGTGGTAATAAACATCTAATAAGATGTGAATTTATACTCCTAAATTATATACAGTCTTGTAAACCAGTGTTACATCAATAAGAAGTATATCATTTAGAAAAATGAATACAAATATAAACACATAAATGATGATTAGTTGATTTTTAATGTTCCTGCATTTATTTTTATTGAAATATTCTGAATTATTTCTTCTCTCTTTCTCACGTTCTCTCTTAGCATAAATTTTAAATCCACTTTTTTCTGTACCCTCATTCCAGAATTATTTTCTTGATATAACTCTAACTAAAAAATGAAGTACAGAAATATATATTTCAGACATGGTCAGATTTTTTTTTTCATTAAAGTCTTATCAAATATATAACATAAATTTCAGTAAAATTCGGGGAACTGTTTTTGTAGCTATTTGGTATTTAAATTTTATGTTTACAGGTTTTAGATAAAGACTATGAAATTCATTTCTAAGAAAGATGTGACATTCAAGTATAATGAAATGTTATGTATCATACAGTTTCTGTTCTGTAGAGTCCTTTGAGTAACTACACATGAAATTTTAAAAAATAGAACATGGGATTATCAAAATAACTTTAAGAGATAAAATGCTAGAATCAGTAATATGCAAAGAATTATTTTTAGTCAACCTTTATTACCAGTCAAAATTGCTTTTGCATTATGGGTGAGTTTAATTAAGCAAGGTTCATATACATACATTATAAAATATTAGGACTTGAAACAGCCTCAGAAATTTCCTTGATAAGACAAAGTACCAATGTGTTTGGAGGCACTTATATAATAAAACTGTTCTGTGTTGCATGGTATCCATCCTGTAGTGGGTGCTTAATATATTTTGGCTTGAATTTTCAGCAAGAAATGACTTCTCTGATAATACAGGAAGCCAGTGTTATGTTCCATACCATGTTGAGCCTGTAGCTTCTAGGTCAATTTTATTCATGGCAGCATACTAGTTATATTTCATGGAAACTCTCAAAAGTTAGTCAGGGTTTAGGACACAATGGGAAAAATAATACAAACATAGGGAGATGTTCACAATTCACTCACTTTGATATTAATCACATATTACTGAAATATTGGTAGGTAGTTCAATTATACAAGTTTGCATATCCTCTGTTGTATGTTTGAAGACAAAACAGTAATACTAATGGATAAATTTAGATCAACATTAAGGCTCTTCGTTGCCCTAACTCAATGACTAACTATGTTACCTCAATAAAATTTCTGGATTTCTGCTTCTGCATCTGGTAATGTGGTATATTGGGATAATTAAAGTCTTTAACATAGAAAAACAGTAGTTTTTATTTCTAGCATTCCTATTTATTTAGTTACAAGATCTGTGCAGCTATTTCTGTGAAGTTTGTTTTCTTCACTTATAAAATTGAAATTGCAATAATAACTACTCTAGTGTATTTCTCACCCTTCATAAATCAACTAAATTGTCACTTCTCTGTGCATTGTTACTCAACTGCCACTCTGCCCACCACCCAGCTAAAAGTAAGGATCTGTTAATGCTTCTTAATAGGATTTACCCATTGGTTTATAATTATTTTTATTCCTTTTTTTATCTTCCTCTATATAGTGAAATGGGAAGAGGGGAAGATGATTTTGTTAGTGTTATAATAGTATATAACATATAATATATAGTATAAGCTCTATAAATGTTGACTGATGAATGAATGAATCCTCCTTGTATTCATTCAACACTGAATAAATATTTACTTCATATATATTTGCTTCCAAATATTTAGATTTTATTTTATATTCATGATGAAGTGAATCAATGACTGATTTTCACTAAGATAAACAAAATTGGCTTAGTAGAATATCTTCAATACAGCTTACTTCATTAGAATAAAAAATAAGTGATGCAAAAGATAGGGTTTTAGAAATGTTTTTGCTTTTTATATCACCTTATATTCTATAATTAATGCATTTGTTGTGATGGAGTGATAAATTTTCCCTATAATTGAATTTCTCATTTTGATAGGTCAATGTAATCATTTATATCCTAAAATAATATATAAATGATTTTTTCTACTTATGTTTTAAATATTGTATTTAATCAAGAGTTCTATAGTATGTACTAAATTCTAAGTTATCCTTTTTTTGCACAGAATTGAAGAATTTACTGCAGTCATCAAGGTGATTATAGCAACAAATAGTAGGAGAAATGTTTTAAATAAAATACATAAAAAATGATGATACCTATACTTAGAAACTTGTTTACACCTTTGTGCAGCTTGTCTTTTGCCTAATCATTATAAATTGAGAAGTTTTTATGTGGGAATAGAAAAAAAATCTCAAAACCTATTTTGAAATATTAAAAGTAGTCATGTCTGGTATGATATTGGGTGACTTTTTGTTATTTTTCTTTCTTTTTTTTTAAATTTATTTTATTTATACAAGAACCAGGATAAAGCCCAGATGCGCGGGAGGTTGTAAGGATTCACCAGAGACAGAGCGGGGAACAGAACAGGCAGAGTGACCGAAATACTCTTCTAAGGGGATCGGCAGGTGAGGCAGGAGAGGTCTGCTGCACCATGTGGGTTGCTCCGCAGCAGGTGGGGATCGAACCAGCACTGTAGAGGCTGTGGACAGCTTCACAGAGCTGGCTCAACCGCCTGCGCCACCAGGGAGGCCCTTGTTATTTTTCTTAAGCTCTTTATTTACTTCATGAATTATTTTTATGGTAAACATATATTACTTATCTAATAAGTGAAGCAACAGTTGTTTTTCTTTTATAAAAATAAAACATTATGGGTGGTACAAAAATTAAAATTAGAGACTGGTGAATCAGAATAGGGAATTCACAAATAGACTTATCTTTACATAATAAATTTTTGAATAATTGTTATGTAAAAGATGATTACCAAAATTTATTGAATATAAATTCAGTTATTAAATTTTTCATCAAAATTGTGTTCTCATGGTCCTTACCTTAGGCCTTGCAGTCTCTAAATAAACAGAATTTGTCACAATTCAGGACAGAATAAGGTGTGGGCAGGGCTTTCCCAACTTTTGACCAGATAACTTTATTGTTTTAGCTTGTTTGACTATGTAATTTCTTCTGCTCACAATCAGTACTCCCTCCACCATCTGCAAGCCATCCAGCTGATTTTAAATGTACTAAATGACTTCCTTCCCCTTAATTGCTGCCCAGTGTTCTTCCCTTTTAAATTGTAGATCAAGTCCACTTCCTTGATTTAATACCACTAATTTTCTAAACCTACCATTTAATTCTTGATTCATCACATCGAGTACACACTCAAATTTCTGTAGACATATTTATTTGGGTTTTATATTTATCAGTCTTAGACTCATTGAAGACACTGACCTTTGAGTCAGACCAAATCCTAAGTCCATCACCTGTCTGAAAAGTGAGCAGAAGTAGGTTATATAATTATGTAAACCTCAATGTCCTCAAAAAAAAAAAGAGAGTTCATTTAGAAATGGTTAAGTGCCTTGACTAAGCTATTGAGGCAATAGTTTGTTCATGCAGGATAACTATTGTTATTTTATGATTCTGGTATGAAACTTGTTTAAGGTCAGCTTTACTCCAATATATCTGCTAGATATTTCTTTTTCTTCTTTTTCTTTTTCTTTAATAACCAAATTAAATTTTATTCAAAACATCCCTGAGATTGTTCTTTTTTCATTAGACTAAAAATGTTTATATTTCCAGAGTCTCTTACCCTTTCCATATAGTCAGCTGAATACTTTTTAATTCCTACTTTCAGGATTTACATGTCAAATTTATGATCTTTGGACATCTTGCTTTGATTGTTGTTCCCCATCTTTGACTTCAAAGATTTTTCTTTTCAAATTAGATTTTATGGTAACTTCCATCCCAAAAATCTTGAATGCTGTCCTTAACCATATTTAGACTCTAACATCAAATTATCCATTCTTTTGCTCCAGTCCTGCTGCAAACTGAAATTCTGTTTTGTCCTCATTAAAATCCCAGACCTCCACCAGCTCTGAGACCTCCTCTTCCCTACAGTGTCATTGTGGGGGGAAAAATGGAAGTTTTCTAATGGGTTTTTCTCAAAGGGGTTGGTTGAGCAACAAATTGAAATTGGACAAATTCATAGCAGAAAAGAACACATTTAATCACATGTATCTGGAGAGATCACATATATGTGGGTTCTAAAGCCAATGAGGTAAAATGAGTGTATAGCTCTTGAGTTAAGGAATGGTATAGGGATCAGGGCTTCAAGGAGAAAGGGGGAGGACACATGTAGTGAGGTGAAGGTAATTCATATGACCAAAATCAGATGTTCTGTAGTTAGAAGTTTGCCCTGCCCTAACATTAGATTTTTCTGACAGAAAAATTATTTCTGGTAAAAATCCTAATAGGGGGTAATATCCCTAATTTTCATTCTTCTAGGTAGATAAGGGACTGATAAAATGAGCTCATGAGTCTGCCAGGCTTTGATTGACCTCAACTAAAAATAACCCATATGCCAGAGTGACAGCTTGTTCTGAACATCTTAGGGAGGCTAACCCATCAGTCTTTCTCATGTCTCTGCCTTAGATTATTTGGTACTGATTGCAAGACCACAAAACCTCAAGATAAAACATTGTCTTTTTCATGAACACTGATTAGGATATACTTTACCTTAATTGGTCTTTACTTTCTCTAAATATCTAGGTCTGAACTCCTAAACCCCAATTTCAGGACATCACTTCTTTGTGAGGAATCTCAGTCTCTTTCCCTGTCTGCTTCTCTTTACTCCAAGGCAAACCCCTCAACATAAAGAAGTATACTTTATACATTTGTTTCTACCCACTGCATCTGCCACACTTTCCAGTTTAGTCAATAGGTCTTCAGAATTTCCAGTTCATAATGTATGAGGAAGAAAACAATTTAGAGTACATCAAGCATTATTTTATGGCTGAAGAAACTAAGAGTTTATTTCACTATTTCAAAGAGTCATTTGGTAGCCTAGTTAATAGTAGAACTGCAGTCTTATTTTTAAGTGGTTAATAGCATGTATTTTAACTACATATTTTATATTCATTGTGGATGATTAATTAATATTTGTTGATTAATAATTTGTCAATATGTGGCCTCCCTGGTGGTGCAGGAGTTAAAGTCTCAGCACTATGAAGCTATCACCAGCCACTGCAGCACTAGTTCCATTCCCCAGCTGGGGAGCTAACCCACATGGCGCAGCAGACCTCTCCTGTCTCACCTGTTGCTTCCCTCAGCAGTGTATTTCAGTAGATCTGCCTGTTCTGCTCCCTACTTTGTCTCTGGCAAATCCTCTCACACCCCACACCTGGCCTACACCTCATTCCTTGTGTGCATAAACAAAGAAAAATAAATCTTTTAAAAAATAATTGGTCAATATATAAGTGAAGATTTTTATATTTTAGGACAAAGGAATTATTTCATATCTCTCAAATTATTAAACACACACATATACTTCACAATTTTTTCTGAGATATATTTATGATATTATAATTTATTTTATCTTGGTTCCTATATTTCACTAACATAACTATGTATACTCTCTCTTCAAGACCTTTGCTCATGCTAATATTCTACTTATAATGCTCTTCCTCAAAATTTCTCCCATTGTTGATATTCAGTTCTACCCTTTGATGCTGCTTTGATGATGCTTACTGTGACCCCCTCTATTTGAAAGTCCATCTCTTTCTTCCAACACTTAGTATACCTGTCCCTAGCCTTATTCTTCCACATAAAATTAATACCATTTGGCATGCTATCTATTTTGTAAATTTATCTGTTTGTTGCTCCTCCCATCTTGAATATAAATTCTGGAAGGTCAAAGATTCTCTGTTAAACTTGGTATAAAAGGAGTTTGCACATGTGTGTTGTAACCAAGACAGAGTTCTAGTCCGTATATGTCATTTACTTTTATGCCTTTAAGTGTCTTTTTGTTTCTTTAAATGAAAAAAAAAATATTTCTTATTTTAGAAACATTGTCTTCTGAAATTTAAGACATTTCCTTTGTCATGTGTGCTGGCCCATATATTAAGTGAAAGACCACCAAATATGACAATGTGAATACAGGTCTAGAGAAAGTGAACCCACTTAATTAAAAATTGAGCTTTCTGATTTTGTCTGGCTTGGTATGAAAGTTTGAGTTGAACTTGATTCATTAAAAAGGCATTTTCTTGAGAAACCTCTGGCAAATCATTTATGTGAAAACTCAAACTCAAGTTGGTATCAATGTCCTATGACTTACTGCAAAGTTAGTTGGAGGAAGACATAATGTTTTTATAGTGCATTTACATTCCAAGTCCCTGTAAGCAAATTAAATACACCAAATCGTTAATATTTTAATTTTAAAACATACTTTGGGAGAGAAGCAATGGTCATGTGATCGATTCCTTAACTATGCGTTTAATACCCCTGTCCTATGTAACACCATATGCTCAAATGCATTTCATGAACATTTGTAATTCTAGTAGGGACAAACATTTTGCATTCAGAAGACAACTAGAAGAATTTTAAAATTTCAAAGCATATGTTTTCTATTCTTTCCTAACTCCTATAGTGATACAACCTAAAAATGTCATATTTATGAACATGGTTGGCATTTGTATTTATGGAAGAATATGCCTCCTTGGCTGCACAAATAGTTGGCATGAAAATTGAAAATTTCATCTTTTTAAAATATGTGATGCTTCTTTCACCTTTCAGACTAATATCAAATTAAATTGCAATAATTAATTTAATGATTTCCCTTTAGAATAACACTGCAATTGGAAATATATATATATATATTCAAGTAAACATATGTGTACACACATATTCAAATTATTATTATTCAAAGGTAAGGAAAAGTAAAAAAGTGCAACCAGCCCATGCGTGGTTTCTTAAAAATTTTTGTCTAAGTATGTTGTATCTCTGCAGATATTTTTCCCAGTCTTTTGTTGATGCTTTGAGGGGGTTAAAGGACACACTAAAAATGTGCTTCCTTTCCCTGACTGTATATTCCTCAGCTAAAGAATACATAGACATTTATAAATTTGTTGGCTTGAATTTTTTCTTCCTAATCCATTCAACAAATATTTATTCAAATATTCTGAGCAAGACATTGGAGTAGGTTTCAGGAAAATGAAATAGAAAGTTACTGTTTTTTTTTGCTCTCAACATAATTAGGAAGATAGATAGAGAAACAAGCACAATGTTGCCATAAAGGTTCTAAAGGCACATTCAAGTGCTATAGACACAGAAATGAGGTGGTTGATTTTTCTTTTCTGAGATGGTCAAAAGAGGATTGCTCTGGCACGTAGCATTTCAATTGACCCAGAATCAAGAGTAAAAAGGTAACCTAATAAGTACAAAAAAGAAAGAATAGTCTAGAAAAACATATATAAAGGCAGGATTGTGCTATGGCAGGCAGAAAAAATCTGAAGTAGTTTCAAATGGTGGGAGCTCAGGCTGTGTGGGGTAGAGATAGGGCTTGTGCTTTAGGAGATGTGATTGTAAACTTGGCAGATCATTAAAGGCCTTTATCTCATGCTAATTAGTAGGAATGTTATTTGGTAAATGACACGGTTTTATTGCTTTATAGAAAACAGAATAAAGCAAAGTGATAAGTTTCTAGAGATAAGCAAAAATTATTCAGCATGTCTATAGTACTTTTGGAGCAAGCAGTATTAGATAGAAGCACCATAACTACTTACGCTCTACTTTGTCATGCCTATAACTAAGAAATAAATGAAAAATTCAATACTGAGTAATGCAAGGAAATTTAATTTTCAAGTTCTGGGATTATTTTGTTAACAATGTGTACTAAAGGAAATCAGGGGGGAAGTAATCTTGTAATCTGTTAACTGAAATTTAATCAACTTTGTTGATCAGATGTCTTATTTAAGATATTTAAATATTCTGTACATTTATAGGAATTATCACATGCATGAATTTTATTTTATAACATATTTAAAAGAAATTATTTCCCAAATCTTGTTTTAGTTGCAGAAGAAATGATTTCACTTGAGATGAGAAGGCAATCCTTAGTCTGATCCTGTTTCACTAAAGATTGTGGGGTTTTGAAAAGAAAGCTTGTATTGTTTACTTGTTAACTCTTTGAGATGCTATCCCCCCTAGTGGTTTGGATGATTATGAAATATATCAACTCCAAAAAATTCATTGAAAGACAAACTTTTGATCCACTTCAAGGCAGAAATCTTCCATTTTTCATGAATTCAGCTTCACCAAATTATTTGGTATAAACTATCCTAAAAGTACTTATATATTTTGATCTATCTAAATAGTTCAAATAAAGAGTATCTGTTCCTAAAAATATTATCTTATTACTGATTAGTACCTTGGCCTATTACTATTTCTTTATCTGTTTTCTTAGAACTATATTAGGTAGGCCTAACTTTACAAAGCAGACAGTTTAATTCTATAATTGGCTCACTTTTGACACGTATTTGAAGATATTTGGTGTGCTGTGAATTAAATGCTAAGATCTTGAATGACTTCTATTACTGTCCTTTAACCTCAGAAGTGAGTAAAAGTTATAGTTTTGTGATCATTACTAAGTTAAAATTCATGTAATTCATGTGCCATATAAGTCACCTAATTAAAGCATGCAATTCCATGGCTTTTAGTACACTCACAGAGATACGCACCATTGTTACTATCTAATTTTAGAACAATATCATCACTCCCACATTCATTAACACCACTTCTAATTCTCCTTCCTGCCCTGTTCCTGGCAGTTATTCATGTATTTTCATCCTTAACTATTTCCTGATTATGGATATTTTAAGTAAATGGAATCATACAATAGGTGATATTTTGTGGCAATTCTTTCAATTACTGTAATGTTTTCAAAAACCATCTATATTCTAGTATCCATTCATGTATTAGTGACATCTTCCTTCTGATGGTTGAATAATATTACATTGTATAGACAAAATACATTTTTCTTATTCATTCCTCATATGACAGGCAGATTGTTTCAAATTCTAGCATAAATAATGCTATTATGAAGACATTTATTTACATATTTTTGATTAAGCATATGTTTCCTTTTGTTTTTGGATATGTACCTAAGGAATTCAATTTCTGAATCCATGTTCAACATTTTTGAGAAACTACCGAACTGTTTTCAATGTGCTCACACCATTGTTCTGTAATCACATCAGCTATGTGTGAGAATTCTGATTTCTGTCTATCTTCAATACTTGCTATTCTCTTCATTTTCTATTATAGCCATCCTAATGAGTATTAATTATCTTGTGGTTTTGATTTGTATTTTCTTGATGACCAATAATATTAAGTACTTTTTCATTTACTTATTGATGATTTGTATATATTAATTAGTGACATGTTCATTCAGATCCTTTGCCTTTTAAAAATTGTTTTCTTGTCTTTTTTTGTCATTGAAGTATGTTACCTATATATAGTCTAGATATGACTTTTATCAAATATATGATTTGCACACAAATTATAAGAATTTTAACTCAATTATATATATATACGTTCTTTCATTATGTGGGTGTTAATTTCATCTTAATGATGATGTACTTTAAAGTGCAAGAGTTTTTAATTTAGGACATGTGCATTTTAATTGGTTTTTAAACCCTTGCCTAATCTATTGATATGCACACACTTTTGTTTCCTTCCAAAAGTTTTATAGTTTTAATTTTTTAACTCATTTGTCCATTTTAAGTTAATTATTGGTCTGTGATGTGAGATGAGTCTAACTTTTGTCTTTATATGTGGATTCTTTCACCATTCATTCAATCATCTCCATATCATTGTCTAAACAATTAACTATAGTGTGTGAAGGCTTCGTTATTTTTCTTTTGTTGTTTCTGGTTTTGGGATTAGCATAATTCTGACTTCTTAGTATGAGTTGAAAAGTGTTTTCTGTTATTTGGAAGTATTTTTGAAGGCTTTTTTCCCCATAAATATTGATTTGAATTAACAAGTAAATTCACCTGGGCTTTTCTGTAAAGAAAGTTTTTAACTTACTAATTCAATGACTCTATTTGTTTAAATCTAGTCAGATTTTTTCTTATGCCCTTTGAGTCATTTTCAGTAGGTTGAGTCTTTCTAGGAATTATAGATTATATAATCCCTAATTTGTTGGAAAGCAGTTATTCATAGTACTCACCTGTAATTCTTTGTATTTCCATCTTTCAGTTCTGGTTTGCATATGTTAAGCATACTGTCTGTAAAGGCAGGATTGTATACAGTGCAAGTTTTCTGATCCCATGCAAACCGGGTAAAGGAGGAGTCAGAGTCCTCAGTAGTTTTGCAGGTTTTTTATTTGGGGTTCACCAGGCATATGGCAGGCAGGGGTGCTGGCTGGGGGGCTGGGAGGCTGGCAGACCTCCCAGCCCCCAGCAAGTCTTCACTCTATCGGGGTTCTCTGGCGTTCTCTGCTTCTGCTTCGGCTTCTCCTTCAGATTCTGCTGCTGCTGGCGTCCCCCCGTGACGCCGCCCTTAAAAGCACAGTCTTAGCTCAGCTGAATCCCATCTACCTATGCCCACACCCTATTCCAGGTGCCCACCATCAGGCATGCATTCAGGACAAGGATCCATCATCTATCCTGATGGCGGAAGGGCAGAAAAGCCTGATATTTTCTTTACCCTACAGTCCACCCCCTCAGGGTTTTCTGCCATACAGTCTATACATATATATACAATTTTCTAAGCAAACAAACAATGCAGCCATGGCCCACAAAAGCAAATACATCAAATAGAACAAAATACAACAGAACACAAGTCCAGGCAGGGCACCAACCTAGTGCAAAAGACAATTATTGGTACCAGCAGATGAGCCACCAAATCTGCTGCCAAAGGCACTGCTCATATGAGGGAGGGGAATTACTCACGGCATCTACTATATCATACCAGGAGCCGTCAGGCTTCCTGGCCTTCTCTGGCTGTAGTCTCGGCTACAAGGCACATACAGCATCCACCCCCAGGATGCACTAGCTCTGGGATTGGCAATTTTATTCTGTTGGGGGTAATCGCCAACCCTCAGGGTTTCTGTCTGTAGTCGCTCCAACACTCGGCTTCACAGCAATGCGACTCACAGACCCCTGCACTCAGGCCAACCCACTGCACAATCACATGGGTCGGGGATCAAAACTCTACATTTGGCTTGGGCTCCACCCCAAGCCACGTTCCCCACCCGTCCCCCAAGGACAGGTTCCTCAGCTCCTCACCCTCACTCAAGAATGAGCAGGGCATCACCCACAGGTGATTTTACGAGACTCATAGTTCTTCAGCATACCCAGGCTGCTTAACAGCCGCTTAGGGCTTCTCAACTTATCAGTACCAGCTTTTGCCTTCTTAGTTGGCTTTTCTCCCCCACCTGGCTGCTGGGCATGCACAGGCTGCTTTTGGCCATCTAGGCCCACTGGCCACCCCCAGATTCCCATCTCCTGGGGTTTACAAACAAAACTGTTCCACCCCTAGGGTCCCAAAACATATCAACCTGCAAGGTCTTCCGCCTTCTGGCGGGATTGTCAGTCCTAGTCCATCAGTCCATCAGTTCAAGTCCATTGGCCTCTCCCTGCTTCAGCAACGGCCTGCTGCTTCAGGGGTCATTGGCTGGTCCTTTCCGGTGTCGTTGCCTGGTCCTATCCGGTGTCATTGGCTGGTTCTCTCGGGCGTCTCCTTCACGCCAGGTCTCGTCCTGTAGCTCGTGGACGTTGTCCACCTTCTGTGCCGCCATTGCACCTCCAGCGTCATCACAGGCAATCTGTTCTCCTTAGTCCCTCCAAGTCTTCAGAGGGCTCCAATACCCGTGTACATGGATCCTGCCGACTTACGCCAATTGTAAAGGCAGGACTGGATACAGTGCACGTTTTCTGATCCCATGCAGACCGGGTAAAGGAGGAGTCAGAGTCCTCAGTAGTTTTGCAGGTTTTTTATTTGGGGTTCACCAGGCATATGGCAGGCAGGGGTGCTGGCTGGGGGGCTGGGAGGCTGGCAGACCTCCCAGCCCCCAGCAAGTCTTCACTCTATCTGGGTTCTCTGGCGTTCTCTGCTTCTGCTTCGGCTTCTCCTTCAGATTCTGCTGCTGCTGGCTGGGGCTGCTACTGCTGCTTCTGGCGTCCCCCCGTGACGCCGCCCTTAAAAGCACAGTCTTAGCTCAGCTGAATCCCATCTACCTATGCCCACACCCTATTCCAGGTGCCCACCATCAGGCATGCATTCAGGACAAGGATCCATCATCTATCCTGATGGCGGAAGGGCAGAAAAGCCTGATATTTTCTTTACCCTACACTGTCTTTTTTTCCTCGACACTTACAAAGATTTGTCAATTTTATTGATCTTAAAGAGAAACAACTTTTGGTTTCATTCATTTTATCTAATGATTTTGTACACTATTTAAATTTATTTCCATTGCAATTTTTCTTATGTCTTCCCTTCTTTCTTGGGGTTTAGTTTGTTCTCTTTTTTCTAGTTTATTAAGGGAGAAAATTAGTCATTATTCCTTATTTTTTTATTGTGATGAAAACACAAAATATGAAATATTATTCTTAACAATTTTTTACAGGTACACATGGTATTCATCGCTTAAGCACAAGGTTGCACAGCAGATATCTAGAAATATTTCATCCTGCATAACTGAATCTCCATATTAATTAAACAACAAATCTTACTTTGCCCCTTCTTTTAGGTCCTGAACTATATGATTGTGTTTTCTGTTCCATATATTTGAATGAATTAGGTACAACATAAAAAGTAGAATTTGCAGCAATTATCCTTTTGTGAGAAGCTTTTATCAATTAGAATATTGCCCTCAAAGTTTATCAAAAAAATTTTTTTATGAACATGTGTTTGTACACAGTCCTGTGCTTTTATGTGTCCATCTGGATCTCCAGAAACATGTCAGTACTTTGCAAAACCCCCTCTGAAGGTTTCATTCTCTAGAATATCCTTTTAAATTTCTTGTCAACCTCGTTTTCCCAGCTGATTTCACTATCACAGGCATCTGTATTGTTAAACAATTGTCTCTGATTTATTTTCAACAATTACATTGATATGCCTTTTCTTACAGAGTGACTCTGAATCAAATCAGAAAAGACAAGCTTTTCCAGGAGGTGCCATATATGTCAAATAGTGAAAAATTTTCTGAGTTAGCAGTTTTTGGCGAGTTCCAAACACATTATGTCTCCTCTAGGCATGGGGAAATACTAGCTGCTAGATTGCTATTATTCACAGATGCTGTGGTTGCACTGCTATTGATTGTGAAAGTGACTGTGGAGTTCAGGAGAGAGTAATAGAAATAAGACAAGTGAAAATACCAAGCTTTGTTGTTTCTGAGGTGCAGTTTTTTTCCTTGCATCTATCTCACTGAATTATTTTAAGACTTCAGTTAGTTTCCAGAGTTTGAAAAAGTTTATGTAGACAATGGTTGCAGACATTTTTTTGTTGATTTTTATGGAGAAGCAGATTTTTGGAGGTGCTTACTCCAGCATTATGAAGGCATTTATCAAGTACTTTTTAAACTTTAACAAAATCCTCCAGCTAATATGTCGTTCAACTCAATTTTAGATATAAATGCTGTGATTTCTGTATGATAACTGACATATATGTTGTTTTCCTTTTAAGTCAAATTATTCCATACCATTATATCGATAATGATATATGTTGTAATAAAGTCAGACTAGACATAAATCATTGATGTTCTATGAATTCCATGTTAAAACTCAGAGATACCAACAATATTTCATTGGTTTGAATATTTCAGCTCTTCAACAATAAAGAAGGTTGCTAATGTTAAACAATTGTCTGTATCTTCTCTCAGAAAGGCACATTATTTTTTTTTTTCAAGTGCTCCAAATAGAAAACAATGCTCTTCAAAGAGGGCATTGTGAAAATAAAATAAGAGTCATATTTCCATGCTAGACTTAATAGCATCTGAGGAAAATGCATGTTTGTAAAAAGAAGGAATGGAAGAAGAACACATAATGAGAGTTGAGGACACTGAATACTCCATCAATCTTTGGGCTTGGTGCCAGAAAAAACAATTTCGTTATTTGTGGCAACTATGTACACCTGTATTGTTTCACTCTGTATCACTGCCCAGCCACCTTAGAAAAACTTTCAATATTTAACCAGAGAGACAATATCCAATTTATCCATTCTGTCTCCTAATTACTTTCACCCTTAATAAATGGTACAGAAAATGCCCTAAGGCTAAGAATTTGTAAGCTTTAAATGCTGTAGTAATTCTGCATAACCTAATGAACTGGGCAGTGACTGCATTAAGAAATAGGAAACAGATTAAGGCACAAATAGGAGGGGTTTATATCTATGTCTACTGCATAATTATCAAATATTCTACTCCAGAGAACTTCAAGAGACTTGTAGGAATTAAGAAACTGAAGTTTAGTTGCTTCAGGGTAGGTATAATATAATGGTTAAAGCTGAGGATGGAAAGAAAGTCTGAAACAAGGGACTTATCTCCCATATGACTATGGGCAAATCAGCGTTATATATATTTTTTAAAGATAAAGTGTGTACTTTTTTAAAAAAAAGATTTATTTATTTATACAAGCACTGGGGTATAGGCCAGAGGTGTGGGAGGGTGAGAGGATTCACCAGACACAGAGCAGGGAGCAGAACAGGAAGCAGGACCAAAGTACACTGCTGACTGGAGCAGTGGGCGACACAGGAGAGGTCTGCCTCACCATGTGGGAATCTCCCTGGCCAGTCAGGAATTGAGCCAGTGCTGCTGAGGCTGTGGACAGCTTCACAGTGCTGAGCTCAACCCGCCGCACCACCGGGGAGGTCCCAGAATTATCTTTTATCTTATGATGGCATTTAGAAGAATAAATTGCAAATTTATTTATTGCAATTGGCATGTGGAGTAAGTTTTGGCTTAATGTCAATGACTTTAATACTGTAACTGACCTGAAATGATGCTACATAGGCAAAAGAATAATAAAAGACTCTTTCAAAAATATTTACTAAATATCTGTCATGGGCAAGGTGAAGGAATGTGGCATAATTTCTATTTTGGAAGAGATTAGAATGTAATAGAATATATGAAGCATTGTCACTTCAATGAAGTCCTTTGTTTTGGGACACTGGACTGATACAATGTTTGCTTTAAAGATTTATTTTATTTATTTATGCATACAAGAGGATTTATTTTATGTATTTATGCATACAAGAGGTGGTGCGTAAGCCAGCGGTGGGGGAGAGGTGAGAGGATTTACCAGACATAGCGTGGGGAGCAGAACAAGGAGGATTGATGCAAATACACTGCTGAGAGGATCAGTGGGTGAGATAGAAGAGGCACCATGTGGGTCAGCTCCCTTGCCAGGGGTAGAACTGGTGCTGCAGTGGCTGCAGATAGCTTCATAGTGCTGAGACTTAACACCTTGCACCACCAGGGAGGCCCTGATACAATGTTTATGTGCACAACCCAATTACCTTCCTTCCTCCTTAAATGTTCCAACTAAGACTTGCTACCACTCCATTTGTTCTAGGGATGATCATAGGCATCACCATAAACTACTTTAAAATAAGGAAATGAGTATGTATATGTAGTTTTAAGCATCAACAAAAGTACAGAATAAAAAGACATAACTTTGGGTCTCCCTGGTGGCGTGGGCGGTTGAGCGCCGCACTGTGAAGCTGTCCGCAGCTTCTGCAGCATGGGTTCGATCCCCTTCGGACAGCAAGAATCCCACATGGTGCAGCAGACCTCTCCTGTCTCACCCGCTGCTCCCCTTAGCAGTGTATTTCGTCAGTCTGCCTGTTCTGTTCCCCGCTCTGTCTCTGGTGAATCTTCTCAGCCTCCTGCACATCTGGCCTGTATACCAGCTCCTATATAAATAAAATAAATCTTAAAAAAATTAAAAAACATAAAAAGACATAACTTTGATAAAACAATTTCACAAAAATTGTGAAAGATGTTAAATTGCATTTAGTTAAGAAGGGTGTGAATTTGAAAAACAGTCTAAAAAACATATAAACATGATTGTTTTAGTAATGGAAAGAAAAAATCATTTCATAAAGTTGAGTAAAGGAGAGACAACTTGAATAATAGGCAGATGAATAAAAGACAAGTAGGCTGTTAAGACTATTAAAAGTGTTGTGATGTGCCAGTCATAAAATAAGTCTTCAAGAAATGGTAGATATGTTTGTTAATATTGGCTGCTATGAGTTAAAATATAATAAATATTTTAAATTGCTATATAGTGAATAATTAAGTCAATAGATGGTGATCATTAAAAAACATTCTTGAATCTATTCTTATGTTAGCTTGAACTATTCAAACTATTTAAGAATTTAGTGTCACAATGTGAAAAAAGATATTGACTTTAGAAGGAGATGAGATGAACCCAGTATCAGGTCATGATGCAGTGTCTTACTAAATTCATTATACCTTTGGGTAAGTAATACAATCTTTCTGGGACTCAGATTTATCATTTATTAAATAAAGATCATTTAGAATTTCAGTTATTATAACACATGTGAAATCTCTTAGCAAATTTAGGGGCATATGGTGAGTAATTGATAAATATAGACAATTGATACTATGTCTCTTGCAAAACAGAGAGATCTTCACTGAATGTACTGTGAAACTGTTAAGATTATTGGAGAAGTTAAGATGGATAACTTAAATGTGTGCTTCAAGCTTTAAACTCTTATGACCCTTTAATGAAGCGTCTGGCATTGACATTGGAAAAAGATAGTAAGAATTGAAATTAGAATTAAAATTACTGATTCTGAATGCATGTTCTACTCAAGTCATATCTAAGTTGTACAGAAAGATATTGCTGATAGCAGATGTGATGTCTTTCAACAAAAATCTATTAGTAGCTTAATTATTAGCAAAGAGAAAGTCATTGTACTTGAAACGACATTTTTATTGAATCCAATCTCCTTTCCTCTTGTTTGGGCACAATTTTCTGAAATTCAACGTGAAAAATATCTCCAGCTTCATATTATTTTTTAAATGCCTATTTCCTTTTCTGGGAAGTGGGAATCACTAGATATATAATTATTTCCAAATATTTTTTTTAGTTAGCCATTTATTAATTTGAAAGAAAATATAATTGTTAAATTAAGGATTTAGCACAAGAAAACATGTTTAAGAACATGTTAAAAGCATGCATGCTTTGTTCCCAATTTCTTCCTGCATGATACACACTTACATGAGTGTTAAATTTATTGTTAAAATGTTATTGTTTCCAAAATTTGCAAGTCAAAAAGTTATGATAATCCTTAGATATTTAATGACCTCTAGGTCCTTTTGTTATTGAGTGTAATAAGACATCTTTATCCCCAGGATGATGTCTCATGTTAAATGGCTTTGAAGCATTATCAACTGTTTGGAGATTTTTTGAATTTTATCCAAAAAGTAAATTTAGGGCTTTCACCTAATAAAAATCAAATATGAAATCATACTTAATGTTCAGGGAAGGAGTTTTAAAATGCAAATACCTCACAGTAGTGGGCTATTCTAAAAATGCCCTGCTCTGCGTGTTTGAATCCTTCTGCAGAGGCAGCTTTTACTTTGAGGACTTTGATGCTTATCTTTCAACCACAGAAACTACAACCACTTGCTATTAGCGGCATCGAGGTTTCAGTTGTGAGTTAAGGATGGATGTCATTAAATAAGGAACCCAAATGGATTGAAAAAAATTGAAGGCTCATGATAAAATCACTGACATTCAGATGTTTGGTAAAGAAAGAGAACAAAAGAGAACAAAATGGCCAGAGGGAAACATGAAGAGATTTTTAATAAGCTAAAAGTGAACAGATGTAGTAAATGTTCATGAAAATCATACTGGAGCAGAATTGAAATGGGAAAGTAGATTTTATTTTTGTGGTATTGGGAATTGAAAGCTGATTTGAAATTAGGCATGAAGACTGAATGTTGGTTAAGGGAATAAAGAGATCCTGTTAAATAAATAATTAGTCCAAGAAATGTGGCTAAAAAATCTTGTAGAAGTAAGATAGAAAAATGATGCAGATTTAAAGAGGGCTTTGTTTTGTTTTGAAAATGGCTATGGTAAAAACACATTTAAATAAAGATGGAAAGTATTTCACTTATAGAGACAGTGGAGATTGGACAAAGAAAGTATGTAAATTGATGGAACTAGAGTCTTGAGAATGAGGGAAGAGAAAAACATTGGCTGCATAATACAGAGGTAGTTATTGAGAGTGGAAGGGATCTTCCATCCCTCTTACAAAGACAGGAGAATATGAGCGGTGCAGATGCAGGTGAACTTGAACATGGATGGCAGGAAACCAATTACATGGCATTGTTTTTTTTTCTGTGAGTTATGAAATGATGACAATGAGAATGAAGAGAGACTTTGAAGACAAGAGGAGCATAGCAAAGATATGGGAAGCTGATAGGACTCTGAGAGAGTCTGTTGTCTAGAAACACCTAGTAAGGTGGCCTGGCAGGTTTGTGGATTCATTTGTGCTGGGTGATAATAAATTTACAGTGTAAACAAATATGGCTCATTGTAATTTCTCAGTCAACAGTCAAATTGGGATTTCATAATGGATTTGTGGGGATGGACCTATAGGTATCAGAAAGACAAGGATGTCTGGAAAAGAGTGACAATGGTGATGAGCTATGGAATGTGTGATGAATAACGAAGATAATAAATCCATGAATAGGCTATATGATTCAATAACTGGGTGAGGAGTGATCAGTATAAATCCAAGGTCTTAATAAGTTTTGATAAGTTTGCTTGAGTGGAGTTAGGATGTGATAATTTTTGAATGAAGCAGAGTGCATGAGAATGGCATTGAAGATGAATAGGCAGAATTGTTGATAGTGAAGCCTTTAGAAAATTCAAGTTCCTGAGGATAATAAAGATATTATGGCAGATACTATAGAAAAGAAAATGAATAATGTGAAGATCAATACAGAATAACATTGGAAAAAGAGGAGAAGGTGATAAAATGGAATAGTATAGACCTTGAAGGAAATGTGGAGTTTTTTTCATCTCTTTATTTTATTTTTAATATGGGAAACAGTTTTCTCATAGGTGTCTTTGGGAGTGAGCAAAGCACTGACTTTACCAATTGATCATGAAGTGTATGAGATAAATGGGTGTATTTGAAACTTGAAAGACAGATTTATGAAGGGCATTGCTGATTCTAGGAGGATACTGAATTGAAGATGGTTATCAGTGTGGGGTAGATAAATGCAGAGTCACAGATATGCCTTAAATTCCCCATTAAACTCCTCTGTTACTATTGTAGCCATTAAGTATTTATCACTTATTGAGCACTTCTTGTGTGCCAGGCATGCAGATATTGTTTTATCCTCACAGCAGTATTTGTAAGTCATTATATACGTGTGTGTGTGTGTGTGTGTATAGAATAACTGGGGTGTAGACCAGAGGTGGAGGGGGTGAGAGTATTCACCAGAGACATAGTAGGGGGCAAAACAGGGAGATTTACTGAAATACACTGCTGAGAGGAGCAGTGGGTAAGACAGGAGAGTTCTGCTGTGCCATGTGAGTTCGCTCAGGCCGAAGCTGTGATAGTGCTGAGACTTAATCCCTAGGATACCAGAAAGACATGCAGGTCAATATTTTTATTTCACATTACAGAAAAGGAGAATTTAGTTTGTTTCCCCAGAGTTACCCAGCAAATATATGTTACTGTTAAGGTTCAAACTTCAGTATATTGAACAGAGTTCGATCTCAAGTCAGCTTACCTGGTCTGAGAGTTGATTTCCTTATCTGTAAACTTGAACAATGTTAACACTTGCCTGAGAAAGTGAGCTAAACATGCAAACAATTGAGGACTCTGAGAGGTGTACATTTAATGGTGGCAGCATTTTAGCAAAAGTAAACTGCCTCTATCCATTTCTTATTTGTGTTTGGCTATGTAGACATTAGCAAAGACTCTTATTTCAGAAGTATATAATACAATACACCACCTAGAGGAGATTATTTTGTAAAATAAAACATATATGTTAATGTAGACAGTATAATGTTTTGATACATGTATGCCCTAGGAATTACTACAATCAAGCTAGTTAACATACCCATCATCTCACATAGTTATCTTTGTATGTATGTGTGTGTGTGTGCGTGTGTGTGTGTGTGTGTGTGGTGAGAACACTTAAAATTTACTCTCTATTATTTGAAACAACATGAATGAACCTGGATAACATTATGCTAAGTATAAAAAATAGACATAGAAAAACAAATGCTGTATAATCTGGCTTATACGGATTCTAAAAAAGTCAATCTCATAAAAGCATGATGTAGAATGGCCATGGGGTGGGCAGGAGAGGAAATGGGAAGATGTTGGTCAATGGGTATACATTTCATTTATGCATATGTAAGTTTTGGAGATCTATCATACATAGTGGCACTCTAGTTACCAAAGCTGTATAGTATACTCGAGATTCCCTATTTCCTTCATTTTTTTAAAAGATTTATTTTATTTATGCACCTAAGAACTGGGGTTTAGGACAGAGATGTGGGTGTGTGAGATCTACTGAAATACATTGCTGAGGGGCGCAGCGGGTGAGACAGGAGAGGTCTGCTCTGCCATGTGAGTTAGCTTGCTGGCTGGGAATCAAACTAGTGCTGCAGTGGCTGCCTATAGCTTCATTATGCTGAAACTTAACTCCTTGTGCCACCAGGAAAGCCCCTTGAGATTCCTTATTTCTATTAACTGGGAAGGTGGTTTTAAAACAGCAGCTATGTCAAGAGAAAGTGAATATAACACTTTCCACACAAATTTCTTTGGAAACATTTCCTTTGAAAAAATTAAATACATAATTTGATCCTTTATGATGGAACACTCTCACACTGTTCAAAAATCTGAAATTTGAAGGTTCCTCATGAATGAAAATAACTTAGCCATCTGTGCAAAATAAAAAAAAAAAATGACCGGCATTAATGGCATCCTTGCTACATTTTTGTGAAGGTAGTAGGACAAGAGCAAAAATGGGTGGACCAGGCTGACAGTGATTAAGTAAAGTGCTGGCATAATAGAGTATGATGGAGTATGAGCACAGTGAAGCACTATGCCTGAATAGACTTTCATATTACTGGTGAGGACAAGGTACACTTTGACGTAGATGAGAGCTGACTGCCTTTGGGAGAAAAGGAACACGCCTCACATGACACTGTCACAGTAATTGTGCGCCAATAAATGGTTAGAAGAGACTAACACTGGAGGAGCCATTAACTAGGTTGTACTTAATAAAAATAAGTAATTCTGCATGGAGCAATCATTTTCTGTTAATATAGATCCCATTGCTTAAATTTATTTTTTTTTTCCCCTGGAGGCAATACAATTGTTTTGGAACCATGGAATTTTCTCCAAATTTCTGATGCTTTTAGGAGTCCAGGGGTACCAGTGAGCTGAGGTCATGTTGAGAGGTGTGCATGCCCTAGTTAATCTTACATGACACTTGTTATTTTATTACTGTTTCATAGACTTTGTTGTAGACTGGCAATATAGCCACTTTTGCTTCAAGTGTCAAATAATGCCCTGCCTTTTTACACGCAACAGGCTGCCTGTCATAAAGTCAGAGCTCTGAGTGTGTGGGAAACAGAAAAGTCTAGCAAAATTCCTGCAATCCCCAGATAATCGTTTAAAACTAACTGAGTACTTGAGAATTTGAGCCTAAGTAAGGTGGGCGGTACCAGAAAGTAGGTTGACCTCTTTTCTCTTGCCACCACGCACCCTCTTTTCTTCACCATTGAAGAGAAATTGAACAAGAGCAGACCAGATAGAGGAAAAGGTGGGTAGATGTAGGTGAAGCAGAGCTAGCCAAGGCCACTTCAGTTGTAACTTCTTATGTGCAGTGATAACCTAAGAAATTGTAAGCTATTTAGAACCAAGAAAATACTTTCTGTTCCTCCAATGATTATGCTTTTCAACTATCTAATATCAATTTCTCTATTTCATGATCAAATAGAAAAATATCCATCCCCTGAGTTCTTTTGATGTCTTTTTTTCCTCTGTCAAATTTTGGAAAAATTAAACTGAGAAAATTGCCTTCTTTTCTGGGTTAGATTTGACTAGGAAAGAGCTTGATTCCATCCTCCCTTACAGTCTAGGCACCAAGTTGTTGACAAAGAAAATCCCTTTGTGACCTCAGTTACAGTTACACTAATTGACACAATGTTTAAACAAAAGTTTAAGGCACATAGCCTGAAAACTATGCCTTATGAGAAAGGGGTAAGAAAATAGAAATTGGAACTGTCTTGGAATATCATTTGCTTATTCTACATACAAAGATTTAAAGTTACAAAAATAAAATTTATCTTCTTTTTTTTTGAAAGCAGCTGATCAGGATCTCTCTGAAGTTGATTTTTAACCATCTTTTCAAATATTTTACACTAAAAATTATGACATGCTGTAACTATAAAGCTCCACTTGTTAGATGATGTGATGACAGATATATATGGAAATTATTGTAAATATGAGACTAGAAGACACAATTTATAGAAAAAAAATCTCTCTCTTTTATGCACTGTGACCTTGTTTCCAAAAGCTACAAAGATGTCACTTATCTTAAAAAAACAATAGGCTAAAAAGAGACAAATATGTGAAAATTCCTCTAGAGAGAACCACACTTGTTTTGTCTCAGTTACAAGACTTAACTCAAATGCTTAATGACACTTTTTTTTATGAGACATTTATTACAAATGACCTCAGAAGTGAAGTCTCATGTAAAAAGATGACAGGAATTATCATGAAGGGAGATGTCAGTATTTATGGATTGCTTATGGAAAAAATATAAAATATCAGTGTGTTATGAAGTAATTGAGAGTGCTCAGGAAAACATAAAATCGTTGTTAGTAAGAAAGATTTATTTGGAGTTGTTTAAGGGTGTCTTTTAAAAATAAACATAAATCATAACAATGAGACAGTTGGTCAATGAAATCTAAATTTGCAGTTGTAGGTAAAGGAAATTACAAAGGAAAATCTAATTTCAGAAAAGCAGAATGCATGGTAGAGTATATGAGTGTGTTTGTGTGTGTGTATGTGTGTGTGTAATTACATGCAACTTTTTAATACATGAGGAGATATGGAATGATCAAAATGGGAACACTACTTGCTTTTATTATTTCACCCTGTCACTGTCCTTTATTAAAAGCTGGCATCTATTTGCTATTGGACCCATTGTGTTATTAATAAGGAAATCACTTAAAGTGAGAAATCATTAGAAATAGTGATCTTAATTTTTTGAGTTATATATTAAGAAACCAAAGCCAATACCCTTCTAAATTCCTATTTTTTATTGAAGCATTGATGATTTTAATTTATTTACTCTTTTCTGTAAACAACATTCATTATGATAATAGTTAATTTAAACAAGTCTACGCCAAACGTTTAAAAACACTTTATATGAATTTATTCATTTTGTTCTCTTTATATCCCTCTAATTTAGATGCTATTGTTATACCCATTTTATAGATGTACAATCTGATGCTTAGAGAGGCTATTTTTCTGAGACTTCATAGCCACTCAAGTATGTGAATCCAAAGCTCATGTTTTTCAATCATCATGAATATTTTCTCCTGAACAAAATGGACAATAAAAGTTCTTTTGCTGTTTGTTTCCATGTGTTAAGCAGACCTTTCCTTTCACTACTGTTAGGTCATGGTTGAAAACCAAGTCAACCTATCTATTCCAAAGGGAGGATTTACATTTGAGATGTTACTCTGTTTTCCATGAAGCTGCTTGTTTTCTTCTAAAAGCTTGTTTTCACACACAAAAAAAAGGAATAGGGGGCTTTCTCAATTACTGTCAACAAGCACTGTGCATGGGAAGAAATATTTATTCCTTCTTATGGAAATACAGTTAAGGTTTCCCCTATAAGATTAATTAGCTTATTATTTTTACTCTTATGCCTTCAGTTTTTCAAATCCTCTGAGAGTCATTGCTGGCTTTTGAGAACAGGTAACTCCCATGGATTTTGTTTGAGTGTGGGAGCTAATGTTCCAGAACATTTTGGTGTGTCCTTGTACTGTCTTTTACCTGCTATAGTGCAAGAACCATTGCCACAGAGAGACAAATAATTTTTTCCATGATGGCATTTTTCTTGGCAGCCACAATGAACACCCATCTCACATATGCTGATGGCTGTGTCAGTTTCTGCAATTTAGTCAGTGACCATTAGGAATCTTCAGTCATTTTTTCAGTCAACAGAAAACTCCTAGGGAGGCTGATTTGAACTGTGGAGTCATCCAACAGTTCATGATTTAGAGAAACATTTTATGTTTCTTATGAGAGATAGGTTAGAAACAAGTAAATCTGCTAAAATGTCATTGTACTTTAGTTTTCTACCCTTTATTATTGACCCTTACAACTCAATATAATTTAGAGGCTTGATAATAGTTCTCTCTACCTTGGGAAAAGAGGGAATTTAGAAATATTTTATCATATTCTATTTAAATTTAAATATAGTAAGTCAGTCACAGAGAATTACAACTTACCTATTCTCCTAACTGAAATTGTCACCTATAGTCAGGATTTTGAAGTTTCCATAGAGCCCTGCAATTTTTTCTTGCACAGTATATACTGCCAATATCTTAGTTCTAATTAATCTAGAAAATTTTAAATGCTTAAGGCTATAGATTTTACAAAATCAGAAAAAGCCTTATCCTATAGATATCTTTTGTATGAGCATACACATATAAGCACAGTCACACATGTATGTCCTTTTGTGTATAGGCATGTAATAGACATACATATATAAAAATATAAAGACACATTTGGTAGCACATGGAATTATATGTTCCTCCTCTTTATCTTGTTTCCCTCTCATTTAGAGATGAAAGTTCAATAATGCAGGGTCTTTAGAAAGTGATCAACTCAATTTTCATATTTGTTATTCCGTTTGGGGGGTTTTAAAATATACTGTTAGTCAATACAAAATATATGTGCATTGGAGTAACTTTGTAATTAAATAAATTGCGATGCATGTAATCTATACAATAAGTCATGTTTTCCAGTCTGTGGTACCTTTTCAATTCTCTGCATGATATTCCTGTCTAAAAGGCATTAATAGAGACATTCTGATCTTGAAAAGAAAAGTGAGGAAAATCAACATCTAAAACTCTGAAAAGTCCTGGGTAGTAAAAGGTCTTTGTTCTGCAGAGTGTTCTCCCACAGAGGAACAGAATTTTCTTTTAGCTTTTACATTTGACTCCCAGGCTCTGAAATATAATAATCAAAGCTCTTTCTTACCTTATGTTGAATCTCCTGCACATGAAATCTTTTTATTTAGCAAGAAATGGAATTCTTGCCCCAAATAATTTGATGAAAGCTTGAACATTTGCCAGTTAAAAATATCTTTTTTATTATGATGTTACAAGAAACTCCCGGTAGGCTACTGGGATAATTAGAGATGGCTGAAGGATATTTAATGAGTCTTCCAGGGTGCATTTGAGAATGTATCATACATTATCACGTGTTCCTGATAATTTTATCTCTCTCTCTCTCTCTCTCTCTCTCTCTCTCTCTAGATGTCAAGGTATCCTAGTGCTGGAATGCTTAAATTAGAGATCCAAAATAATATTGAAACCTAGAAAAGTCTAACTTTTATTCAGACTTTTGGTAGGGAAATGTGAGGCTTTATCTTCTATCTGTATCTCTGAGCTTTATATTCTTACTCATGGGCAAATTAGTATGAACCAATCAATTATTCATTCAGTGGAAGATGTGTTACCCTTTTGGTAATTGAAACTGCCATTGCATTGTGGCTAAATGAAAAGAAAAGGAACATAATTAATGCCCTTGGAAATTGTCCTGTATTTATTGTGTGCCTTGATGGGCTGCCCTAAATTCTGTGAGGTTGGGTGCAATAATGTCTAGCAATATCTCTCAGGCTAGATTCCGCTCATGTAGATCCCTGCACAACTAAGAGGAAACTGAGTAAGTGATACTGTCCAGCAAAAGCACTGACATGAAATCTGCGGAGTGAAGTCCATGGGAAGATGCTGAGTTAGGAGTAAGAACAATGGGAAAAATAAGGGAAAACATTGGTGTTGGATTCTACCCTATCACTGATAGTGAAAAGAGAAGGTAGATTTTGTTCCTTAATTCTTAAAAAGATAGTGAGGACAAAAACAAAAGCATTACAATCTAAAAAGTGGTCTGCTATGGAAACTGAGGTCTAGAGGTATTTGAACATTTGGATGGGATTTCAATCAAAAGATGATCAGAGCAGAGTAAGAAACATGGACTGGAAGTCAGGTGAAAATGAATACACAGAATTGTATTAATTCTCTATAACTCATGAAAGGGCCACTTGCTTAGAAACAGCAGCCTAGGTAAAGTGGCATCATCCATGTCCACTTGTTTTAATGCCATGGAAGTAAAAAGCAATCATGGATATCACACTGTTAAAATAGTAGCAGAGAGAGTATGATGTGCAAGGCTTAAAATATTTATTATTGGTTCTTCACAGAGGAGTTTACAGATGCCTGCCGTGGTAGTCAAGTTAAATACTCTGATATATCAGGCAAGTTACAAGCAATCCCCACACTGATTCCCACATTTTACATTTCTTGCACTTTCAACAGCTTTATAAAGGTATAATTTCCACAACATAAAATTGAGCCAATTCAAAGCATACAATTCAGTGTATTTTTGTGCATTTACACAATTATGCAAACCTCACCCCAATCTAGTTTTAGAACATTTCTGTCAGCCCCCACCCCATCCCAAATAAACCTTGCCTCCCCATTGACAGTCACTTCCAAATCTTCCTCAATCCTAGGCAACCATTGTCTTTTTCTAGAACTATTTTCCTGCAATTTGTGTGGTCTGAACAACTTTTGAAAGTCCAATTCATAAAAAGACAACCAAGACCTTCAGTGTTGACACCTGTTGCATATTTGGGGAGGATTTTCTGTGTAGTGCACATATTAGAGGATCAGATCACAAAGGAAACCCACAGTTTTTAAAATGTCAGGAAAAAACTTGCAATTTTCCTTGGTCTTTAAATTGCTAAAGTGGGTGTTTTATACTGGCTATAATAGTCAGCTCAAAAAGATGTTGGTATTTTGAATTAAAAACAATTTACAAGTTGATAAGTTATGTTTTCAATTTTATATTAAAATGTGATATTTCATTTATTGGAAAAATACTCTATTAATACTAAAAACTGTTATTCATAAAAATATTGGCTGAAACTGACAATTGACATAAAAAAAAATGAGTTCCTCTTCCTATGGCAGCTATCTCCTACATGTTAAATTTATTGTATATATACTGGGTTCTGTGTGATAAATGGTTGATTTCTGTGCCTGGTATTCATGGGTGTTTGGGCTCAGTCTCTGGTTGATTTTTCTTATTGAATTCCCCAAGTTCTACATAGAATGAAAAAAAAAAGTTTATATCGACAGCTCTGAATATCTCCTAAAGAGTAAGGGAATGCTGGAGCAGTGAGCAGAGTTGAAGGAGGAAAAAAAAAAAAATCATTAAAAGCAACTCAGTCAATTTGGTGGTCCTTTAAAAAGTATAAACACTTATATAAAAGGAAGTAACATATCCTAAAATGTTCCTGCTTTAGTGAAAATAATACAATAAAAACAAAAAGCAGCAGTCATGCAAGCTATGGAGTTTGCTAAAATGTGGCAACAGGTACAATGCCATAATTTGTAAATTGCTGAAATCAATCAAGGAAGTGAAATGTGAAGTCTGAATTTTTAATGAATTATGCTATTTACCTCTACACAAGTGGCATAATTAAGGTAAATTAAATAGAGGGAATGAACAACTGAACAGCTAAATCATGTATTACTCAGTGTTCAGTTTTCTTTACCATGATTCCAGAATTTTTTTTTAACTCTTGATTGATAGAAGTTGGATTCTCTATTTAATAGAGGCTGTGATTCATTTTAGCTAATAGATTATGATATTCTCTTATGGATGTAGATTTTCATGACAAAAGCAGAAATTATATACTTTTAAAATAAAAAAAAATATTAACACATGAAAATAATTGTATTTGTGGGTAGAATTCTTACTGTAGGCTGAAATCCTGAGAATAGAAAGAAATATTTTCTGAAATTTTATTCAGAACCCTTCACAACTGAAATTATTTTACTCAAGAATATAAAAAGTAGAGAAAGTAAAATATATCTCAAAATGTTTTGTACAAATAGCATTTTTTTAGCTTCAATATATAATTAAGAGATATTTGAAAGCCCACACACAAAGCCAAAATTGCACTAATAAGGAAGACATACACAAGTGGACATGTTTTAAGAACTATGTAATGATTTCCATTTCCCACTACTTTGAGAATTTTCTAATGAGCCATAAAACTAAATCATATAAAACAAAAATTAATGTAGAGTTGTAGGCCAAAGCAAGCAAACATTAATTTCAGGGGAAATACAAACAATAAAAAAAAACTAGTGCAATACTTAATTTCCTTTGTTTACAAATAAAAATTAAAAACAACACTTTAAAAATAGACGACTGAATAAATTCTGAAAAATCACTTAAAATCTAATACCAGTTGTTGGAGTAAATGTCATGAAATGGAAATTATCACACTGATTACACTTAACTAACTGGTTGAAGCTTTAAAAAATATATTGTTTTATTGAAGAAATATTGGTTTACAAAACTGCATGTGGTTTGGGGGTGAGTTTCTAATCTCTTCAGATGTATATTACCATGCCACACCCACCACCAATATACTCATAATCCTCCACTATAGCCCATCAGTCCCCTCCCACTTTGATCCCTACTCCCCACCCTCCCCTTTGGTAGCCTTGATTATGCAGTCAGATTTCAAGGGTTTGTTTGGTTTACTTTTGTCTTTTTCATTGCTTTGTTTATATTCCACATGTGACTGAAAACATCTGGTATTTGTCTTTTTTCTTCTGACTTATTTCCACCTATCGTAATCCCATCTAGTTCCATTCATGTCATTGCAATGGCAAGATTTCATTTTATTTTATAGTATTCCAATGTGTATAAATACCACATCTCAATCTTTCTTTGGGCACTTAGGTATTTTCCATAAGTTGGCTATTGTTAAAAGTGTTTCCATTAACATAGGAGTGCCTATATCTGATTCCATCCATCCATATGGACATAAAGATATTCACAGTAGTCTAATGATCCTCTGCATTTCTGAGATCTCTGTTGTTTCTGATTCACTTATAAGAAATTTCTCCCCATTTTTTTCTTAATGGGCATAGCTAGAGGTTTATCTACTTTATCTTTTCAAAGAATCAGCTTTTCATTTCATTCATCTCTTGTGATGTCTTTTATTTCTATTTCATTTATTTCTAATTTTTAATTTTTCCTTCCTTGTGCTGCTTTTGGCTTGTTCTTTTTCTAGTTCCTTAAGGTATAAGATTGGAACATTTACTTCAGCTCTGCCTTGTTTCTTCATATGTGCCTGTGTTATATATTCATCTCTCAATGCTGTTTTTGTTACATTCTGTAGCTGCATGTAACCCCTGTCTTCATTGTCATTTTTCTTCTGATATTTTTATTTTTGTTTTCTGTTAACCTTATAGTCATGTAGTAGCATGTGATTTAGTCTCCATATATTTTACATTTTTCTTACTTTTTCTTTGTGGCTTCTAGTTTGACACCATTGTGATCAGAAAAGATATTTGATGATTTCAGACTTCATATATTTATCGACACTTGTTTTATAGCCCAACATGTGGTGTATCCTTTTGGATGGTTCATGTATAATTGAGGAAACTTCAAACTCAGCTTCTTTGGGTGAAGTGCCTATTAAATGTCTATCAAGGACATGTGTTCTAATTCCTCATTTAAGATTATTATTTCTTTTTTGGTTTTCTTTTTGGTTACCTGTCTACTAATAAGAGAGTGTGGAAATTTCCTTCCACTGTTGTTTAGCTTTCAGTCTGTTTTAGGTTTAGTAATAGTTACTTTATATATTTTGATGCTCCTTCTTTTGTTGCATATGTTGATGAGCATTATGTCCTGATGAACTGATCCCTTAATAATTATATAATATCCATGCATCTCTTTTGTTAGAATTGTTTGCTTGTAGAATTGTTTCTTAATCTTTTACTCTAAGTTTAGGTTTATCTTCAAAACTCAAATGTGTCTCCTGGACACATAATACAACCAGAGTTTTTCACTAGACAAAGGGCTAGATAATTTATCCTTTTTCCTCTCTCCGTATATATGAATATATAAATTTTAGGCAATTTCAATTTAATTTAATATTTGCTCATTTTATGATTGTTGCTAACTTTTTATTCCCAGTTGAAGTTTAGGTACATTTTGTTTTAGCTGTTATGTCTATTTAAAATATTTTATCCTAGAGCATCCCTGGTGGCCTAGGAGTTAAGTCTCAGGAATACCACCGTGGAGGCTTGAGTTTGATCTCCTGTGAGGGAGTTAATTCACATATGGCACAGAAGGCCCTCCCTGGCTTGCCTGCTGCTCCCCTTAGCAGTGTATTTCAGTAAACCTGCCTTCTGCTCCCCACCTCTGTCTCTGGTAAATCCTCTCACCCCCCTCACCTCTGGCCTACACTCCAGTTCTTCTATGCAAAAATAAGTAAATAAATTCTTAAAAAAATAAAAATAAAATGTTATCTTATATCTCCTTAGATAGACACCCTTTATCTCTCGGTATTTAGTAGGTTTGCTTTTTAATTCTCTAATGAATTGAGGCATGACTTTGTGATTTGTCGTGGGCTTTTAAGTGCAAGTAGAGCAATAGTGTGATATATAATGCTAAAGGATACCAATTAATAAATAAGCTAGAAAAATAACAGGTAAAATTAACACACTAAAATGTATGCATTTGTAAAGACTCCAAAAATGTAGAGCAAGACTATTCTTGAAGTACTAATGAAATTGTCATGTAATCAATGTTCTGAATTTTTTTTTGTATTGAATCATTTATTTTTTCTGCATAATGATTATATAAATTTCCTGTCTTTGGGACTAAAGGTTTATAGTCCTATATTACAGAGGTTTTGTGCCTCCAAGAAGCTGAATATATGGCACATCACACTAATTCACTTTGTCATTTTGCTTCTCATGTGCTTTTCTTTTTCATCTCTACAAAATTCCCCAAACATGTTGATCCCCATGTTTCAGATGTCAGTCAATATGAAAAACAATCCCTGGAGGATATAGCTTTGAACTTACATAAAGGCTTTGTCTCATCAGGCTTAAGTTGTCCCTGCATCAATGACCTTAAAGGCTGTGACTCACTGTATGTTGCAAAGCTCTCCTCCTGCATGTCACTCCCAGGTAAAGGAAGCATCCTGTCAGTTCTGTGATAGAGTAATGCCTCCTATAACTCTTCTTGGGAATAATTTATCTTCTAGAGTCTTCTAAGCTTTTAACATTATTTACCTCAAAAACAATTTAAGTGTAGTTCTGAAGA
The DNA here is from genome assembly GCF_014898055.3 of Talpa occidentalis. Classification (NCBI taxonomy): domain Eukaryota; kingdom Metazoa; phylum Chordata; class Mammalia; order Eulipotyphla; family Talpidae; genus Talpa; species Talpa occidentalis. Next base: position 89,830,962 of record NW_026555331.1, read on the forward strand.
TCAGGACATGAGGTCATCACAGATAAAAAAAGAAAAAGCTGTATCATCACTGCTTTCAGTACCAATTATCTCTCTACAAAGAGAGGGTTTATTATTTAGGGCACCATAGATGCCCATAATACACATAGGCACCTGGTCACATATTTGCAGCTCTTAATTTAAAAAGATTTACTAATCAACGATTCTAGCTCTTAAGTATATGCTTTTTCCCCCAGGATAAAAGCCCTGTTCTCATGTCTTATTTTGCAAAAATCAATTATCTGTATGTGAAATGTACAACAACCAGTCAGCAGTATGATTTCAAAGTGTAAATTTTTAAGTTATCGCTTCCTTTCCATTGTGTTATTTGGGGTAACTCAACCCTCTCTGCTACAACCCTCACCACCATTTGCTACTACAATTTTTGAACTTCTCTTTACATTAGCAAACATGTTTACCACAGTTGTTTATAATACCACTCTTTACTAATTTTTGAGACTGTATGGCAGTAAATTATATTTGTCCCAAGAAACAGAATTTATGGAAGGGTAGTTTGATGATCTAGCAATACAGTGAGAACTATATTTCTGACATTACTTTGAATTTAAATGAGAATAATTAAGTAATGTCAATATTTATTAATAAGAAGCATTAATAGAGTAATTAGTAATAGAATACCAAGAAACTAATTAAGAAAGAAAGGTTAAGAATCATCCTTTTTGTTTGTTATTCTCTTATTCTTATTTCAAATATTTAAAATCCTAAAATCTTCAATGCCTTTTTCATTATAACACAGATGTGGCTGCCTATGCATTTCACAAGTATCATAGTCCTGGATTATATGTTTGACTTGATTAATTAGAAAGTATGGTGATCTTGTGTATTCATAGGTTTTCCATGTGGATGCTTTAAACACGAATGGATGACTCCAAGACAGTGCAATAACTAATACTGATACACTTAACATATAGTTGCTGAAAAGAGAATAAGTAAATGAATGAATAACTGGAGTTTATGTGAGGGCTGAGGGGAGTTCTAAAAAAATTTTTAGACAGGGCACTATCTATATCTCTATTTATCTATCTATCTATCTATCTATCTATCTATCTATCTATCTAGCAGAGTAGCACTCAACAAGCACCTCATTTCAATTTTGGCTAGCTCCCATGACATCCTTGATAACAGAAATTTTAAATTGTACCCATAACTGACAGATACAAAAACAACATTTTAGCTTCAAGGATCATGGACTTGGCTTTGTTTGACAATGTTAGAACAAAAACCAGATGCCTTCCTTCCTTTCTTCCTATCACCAGGGACTCAGACTCCTTTCAGCTCATTGTTCAACATTTTCCAGGGGGTTATCATGCTGCTCATTATACAGTATTATTGGTAAATGTAGCTGATTTTCACCTTCAAATTTCTGGCAGGTAGATAGAAAAAGGGCAGAGAGGAGCACATTTTATCATTTTTTTCAATTTAAGATTTGTTTATTTCTGCATACAAGAGCTGGGGTACAGGCCAGTGGTGTGGGGTGGGGTGGGGTGAGAGGATTCACCAGAGACAGAGTGGGGAACAGAACTGGCAAATTCATTGAAGTACACTGCTGAGGGGAGCAGGGGCGAGTCAGGAGAGGTCTGCTGCGCCATGTGGGTAGCTCCTTGGCTATCTGGGGGATTGAACTCATGCTGCAGAGGCTGTGGACAGCTTCATAGGTTGTGTCTTAAACCCTTGCAACACTAGGGAGGCCCTGCATTCTTTCCTTTAAATATCACACCTTCAAAGAATCATACGTCATTACAATTTCCATATAAATGACCAGATATCACCATGGGTAGCTGCAAGGGAGGCTGGAAATTATAGTCTTAGGATGAACAGCAATGCATAGATGGACAATTTCACCTCCTAAACATATCTAAAATTTTAAAACAACACAGAAATAAATTTCTTAATTTTTAAAATAATTTTAAAATAATTTTCTTAATTTACTTTTAGAAAAGATATGAAGTTATGGCAAGATGTGAACAAGTTTTTTAATTATTAGTGTGTAGCCAGGTTAAAAATTTAATTTGAATTGTATTTTATAGTTATAGGAGACACCTTACTGGATATACTCTTCTGATACCTTATTTCTATGCATTTTCTATACTGTAGAGATTATAATATTTTTAAAAAATAGAATTACTTTATTGCTAAAGTTGTTGATACAAGTTTGATTTCTCAATGTTAGATGTGTTTCCAAATCTAACTTGGAAAGGGGAGGTGTTGTAGATACATCTTTCTGAATTTTGTCAGATAGTTAATTTATCTCATTTATTTCTTCCACAGTGCTCATTAAACTTCTCTCCTTTTTTTCTAACTTCCTCCAATGTGCATGGATGCATGCATGTTGTACACACACACACACACACACACACACACACACACACACAGACATTAGGCTCTTGATGTGGTGCCCTGTTGATTCCGTGATAAAAGAATGAGGTCAACTGTCTATGAAATGGTTATTTAAACAAAAGAGACAACCAGACAGTCCTTAATCACACAGTCATTTATTCACCATCTTGTTCCAGGTACTTTTGAGTTGATGAGCAGTTTCAATGGGAGTTCTAATCTCTAGGTTGCCGTTTGAGAAAAGATTTTAAAAATTAAGTCTTGTGTTTGCCTTCCTCCCACTCTAACATTTTATTATTTGACTCTCTGAAATAAATTTATCTTTTTATAAACATAATTGCATACTGAAGTAATTTTTAAAAGCATACTTAAGGTTTAGAATAGAATACAGAAAAAATATTTCCTCTTCAAAGACGAAAAAGTGTCTAAATATTACTCTCTCAAAAATAGTTCATTAAGTAATCTCCACATTTTTACTTCAACTTACCTATTCCTTTTTTCATTTAGGAAGGGATTAGAAACACCTCTCCTCTCCTTCTCTCTCCACCCTCAACCCACACATTCTTTACTTCCTCATTTGCTGAATGCATATTATGAATCACACACTGTGCTAGGTACTTTAGACACAAAGAAACATAAGATTCCCACCATAAAGGAGCTCAAATTTAATGGGAATGCAGTTTTGTAAGTGGATTAATTTTAATATTACATGTTAGGAGTTAAATGGAGATACTAGTAAATCATATGAATGCCATAAAGGATTAAGGGTCCAACTCTCCCTGGGGAATCATAGGGAATCAAATATATATAGTTTTCACTTTTTAAAGTGTTTACTGAGAAAGGATAAAATGAGGATAGTAATAAAGTGAACAAAATTGCTGGTCTACTGGATGACATTAAAGTCAGGAAAGCAGAAGCCACAATAAGTATGAGATTAGACAGAGAGAGAGAGAGAGAGAGAGAGAGAGAGAGAGAGAGAGAGAGAGAGAGAGAATGAATATGAGATTTCAAATATATTAGAAGGGTTATAAGAATATGAAGGAAAAAGTATAATCACCAGTCTTTAAGATGGTGCCCATCTTAGTTTTTATGTCCTTAAGTGGTGTTTTCCACATTGAATCTTGATGATTGATCTGTGTGACCAACAAATAATTGCAAAAATGATGTTACTTTTGGGTTACAATATAAAAATCTCTCTCTCTCTCTCTCTCTCTCTCTCTCTCTCTCTCTCTCTCTCTCTCCCCCTCCCCCCACCGCCTTATTTGTTCTGGGCGAAGTCTGCTACAATGCTATGTTGCTACCCAGGCAGCCTTGTGGCTCATATGATAAGGAAATGACACATTCTTTCCAACAGTCAGAAAGAAACTGAGAGCCTTGAGAAGGGAATCATCATGGATGTGGGCTCAACCTCAGTGAAGTCTTCACCCTGCCCATCAACTTGACTATAGTCTCATGAGAGACAATGATGCAGAAATACTCCATAGCTAAATTACTTCCATATTTTTAGTTTCTTCAAAACTATGTGATATATTTTTTTTCTGGTTTTAATTTCTAAAAATAGTAAGTAAAGGAACTCTGCAAATGTGTTGTTAGTTCCATTTTATAGATGTAAATTATATGTCTCAGAGTATGAAGAACTTGTCCAAGTTTTCACAGGGAAAAGAAGCATCTTTCTATAACCCCTTTCTATGAATGAGTTCAAATAGTGAGCAGGCAGAGCATGAAGGGTAAAATTTATTATCTTTATTTATCATACAACTTTGTCTCAGACACATCTTGACCTCCAGAACCATATGGGGAGGAACTGGAATCAGAAGGCATCTCCTTTACCATGTCATCCATGAACTGTTTTCTATTACCTTGAACTCATTTATAGGGCGTTTTACAGACACAACATATTCCCTGGAAAAGGATATATTGCCATTCAGAGAAGAGCCTCCATCTAAGGAGTAGGCAATTTATTCTCCACTCCACCAGAAATAAACTATGTGACTATTAAAGCATGACGAAGAAATGAGAGAAAACAAGGAGGAGCTTTTCTTTGTCTTTTATAATAAAAGAGGGAAAATACGGTATCTTGAACATCTTTTTACCAGTTGAAAATAGCCTGTTTGCAATCTAGTTGGTTCTTTCAATAAAATTCAGGCTGGTTACTCTTCTCTTTACAGAGGAAATTGTAAAATAGAGGAAATTGTCCATACGTGCCCTATAGCTATTAGTAGAATGAACAGGCAGGGTAAAACTCACAGTGGAATTGTGCTAGTGTTTCCTCTATAATTAACCCAATACTTAGGCAGCCTTTAAAGTGGAAGGAGCCTTACAGAGATGGAGACACAGGAGTTAATTACATATTTTCAGTAAATGTTGGAAAGCTCACAATTTCCTTTGGGAAAAACAATCTCTAAAAGAACCTGTATTGTCACTTCCATTCTATTTATTATATTAACAAATTGTATAGTCTGCAGAAGAACTTTAGTCTCCAAAATGGTGAATGTATATTCAAGCAATTCTTTAAATCAAAGCATAGGGGGAGAACAATTTCAAGTTCTTAGATAATCTGGTTACCTATTTGGATTCTTTATTAGCTTAAGCCTGAAAGAAATAGTGCCTCAGTGTTATTGTGTGTGATCCTATAGTTCTGAAATTCCCATTGTGCCACCTCCAGGAAAAGGGGTCAGCAAGTTGTACATGACAGGCCAAATCTGACCTGCCACTCACTTTATAAATGAAATTTTACTGAAATATAGCCACACCTATCTAATGAGTTTGCTGATCCGTGCTCTAGAATATCACTTTGCCTGCTTGATTGATAAAAGAACAAATTACAAAAGTTCCTTATCTTAAATTTTAATTTGGTCCTTAAATGGTCTCAGCATAAGATCTACAATTATTTATGTATACGTCTTTTCATAATACTATAGTTTTTTTTTTTTTAAACCTTTTCTTTTCTTATTTATTTATTTGTTTGTTTATACATGCACTGGGTACAGTCAGAAGCGCGGGAGGGTGAGAGAATTCACCAGAGCCAGAGCGAGGAGCAGAGCAGGAATAAGGACCGAGGTACACTGCGGAGGGGAGCAGCGGGCGGCAGGAGAGGTCTGAGTGCCATGCAGGACCCTCCTCCGGTTGCGGTTGCCGGGGAGCAGCCGGGGATCTAACCGGCGCTGCAGAGGTTGCCGGCAGCTGCGCAACCTAACGCTCAACCGCTGCGCCACTGGGGAGGCCCCATAATACTATAGTTTTGAAATCGATTCTTAGTGGCCCTGAGTTTCAGATTGCTTTTGCACTATTTAGGAATTTGCATGCTTCTAATAGTTACTAAATGCATAGATGAAGCAAAATAAGGAGAAATGCTTTAATTAATTAATGAAACAACCACTTTACATTGAGAATCTACTGTTTCTCTTGTTTCTATATATACATACAAATATAGTATGAAATGCAATGTAAGATATATGTCACTATGTTATATATAGTATAAAATGTAATACTATGTATACATATTAATATAATGAATATATGAGATGACATATTAAATATATTTAAGAAAAATCATAAATAAAGCAAGTCTTTATTACTTGGTGCTTATATTACCCATAGGAGATAATCATACTTAAAAAATATATATATACTTGTTGACAGGAGGTTAATTTTAGAGAAAAAAATTTAATTCAAATTCAACTTTAACTCTTTTAATTTAGATTTTAGATTTTAAGTGGTTAGATTCACATATAACCCTGAAGTAAAACAATAAACAGATAGCTTTTATCAGATTTTCAGTTGGAACATCAGCTGTGAAACTTTGTCGTTTAACTGATCTGATTTCTGTTTCCTAAATTTGTTAAATGGGATTGAATAATCTCTATATTAAGGAACTGTGTCAGGATTAAGTGAGACCACATATGTAACCCTGGCCTATAGAGGTTATATAATGACTAATTAATGTGACTATTATTTTTACATTTATTCAATTTCTTTTTTGTTCCAACTTATGTAGAGTGGTTAGTAAATTAGTAATGGAAAAACACTGGAACCCTATTCTCCCTTGCTTGTTCTTTGCAAGGGATTGTTTTGCATAGGGTTCCCTGGGAAGTTCATTCTGAGTCAGAGATTAACATGGAGAAAGTGAATTAGAAAGTGCACTTGGAATTAGTGTTTAAAGAAGGAAAGCTCTGTAATCAACAATGTGGAAAGAAAACTGGGCCACGATATAGTCTCAACGAAGCCTCAGTTTTTCCCCTGGGGACTCTGAAGCTTGACATACCTTTAGAGTGGTTTGGTATTGTGGGAAGGTTGGACTTTTAAGCTCTCCATCAGCTGTCACTAGATGTAGTGTGTTCCTGGAAAGAGCTTGACTTTAGGCAATTTCCAGAAAGGACAGACAACTGCTGGCTGCCACCACACAGTCCAGGAGAGACTGTAGTTACCATTAACACTTATGGGATCAACAGAAATAGAAGAAAATAAGGTGAAAATACATTTAGAGTAGATTCAGTAAATGACATTTACTCAAGTTTTTTGATATCTGGTGCCCTAAAACATGCAGTTTATTTTTTTTTCAAATCAATTCTTTCATTAATACCATGATTAAAAACAAAAAAATAAATATTCTATCTCTGCATAGACATTCTGAATATTTGGTGAGAGAGTGGTATGACTTGACACCAGCCCCTCCAAGTCATGGTGAGAAATGTAGCAGCAAGCACACCCTTTGATATCACTGGAGACCAACATCATTTCTACCGCAGATCCTAAAATGACCATCCTAACTTGGCTTCAGGGCCTCACAGTCAAGGTCAAGGGACAGTCTTGCCCACTAGGGTACCTGGCAGGCGCACCATCCATGGTATCAAGTCTGAAATCTGTGGACCTAACTGTGGACTATGAAGCAGAATGTTGTCTTAGGACCAGTCTTACAGAGCAAGGTCCTGAGAGCAGTTCCATCCACCCAGTGACCAAACAAGATTCACATCTACCCGAGTCCTTGGTAACAGACCTGCTAACCACATACTCCATTACTGATCTAGCAAGAATGAGATAATGTTACCCCAACCCAGCTCAAGCAAAATTCCAGAGGAAAATCCATCAGCCCAGGAAACTGATGAGAAAAAATCCGTTCCTCTCAAAACCATCCTGAGAAGACTGGGAAAGGTGTTTGCTCATTCAAACATACAGACACCAGTGAAAGGCTACATGAATCATGAAAAGACAGTATACATGGTACCAACAAAGAAAACAAGGAAAGCCCCAGTAATTGAATCTAAACAAATGAAAATCCATAAATTACTTGACAAAAAAACTTCAAATAATAATCAAGAGGTAAATTCTAAAATAATCTATGAATTTTGGGTGATTATTATATATAAGAATAAATTCATCAATTATAATACATATATTACTTTTTGACTATGTTGAGTATGAGAGACCCTATGCATGTAAGGGCCAGAATGTGTGGAAATCTCTGTAACTTCCCCTCAGTTTTGCTGGAAAGCAAAACTTATTTTTTTAAATTATTTTACAAATATTTGGCAGTTGAAACCGCTCACTTGAGAATATTTCTCCCCCTCCTATTTTGAAATAGCATTTTATCAGTATTTCTTTAAATCATATGTTCTTTACAGGATACATTTTCTAGTTGCAATACTATGGACTTCTTTTCCTTTTCCTCCTGCCAATAGCAGAGCTTTGTAATCCATGAAGAAACTGCTGTCAATTCTGGATTTACAAATAATTAACAATATGGGCAACTTATTTAACCACTTTGCACTTCAGATTCAGCGTTTCTGTATTGGTATAACAAAAAGCAAAACATTTGCTCTGTTAAAACAGGAGTTTTAAACAATCTTGATCACTCTTTAGCAAAGTACCTAAAACAATGACTGACTCAAAATGAAAGCTCAATAAATGTGTTATAGTTGATTTTTAATATATGTGAAAAACTTGGCAGATTATCCAAGTTACCAGAGGGAGTACTACTAAATATTGATTGTACATTTTACTCACTCTCCTTTCTTTTCTTTAGAAACTACATTCTATTTTTCACAATATTTGAAAAAGTTAATTCAAAAGATGAAACACTTAATTCAAAGACACAGATTAAAGAATAGACCTATTTTTGCATAGGATTTTTTTTTCAAGAATATCTATTTGCTCTCTCAAGAGATTCTTCCAGAAATGTCATGTCTTTCATGACAGTTTGTTGTGCAAGAAAAAGTTCCACTCACATGGAGCCAAAAGTGGATTGGAACCATAGTGTCTACCAATTTATTTAGATTTATTTAGCTGTGTGTCTTTAGACAGACCATTGCCTTACCTGAGGAGTGTGTTTTTCTTTTTATTAATGACCTAAAGAACCACTCATAAAAGGATTTCAGACAATTCATTTAAATGTACCCAGTGCATTGAACAAAACAAAACCAATAGTTGTTGGAATTTCTTATTAAGCTATTAATAATTATTCTAACTATTGCCCTTTGAACAATTGTTGTAATTTTCACTATTGATGATTATAATTTACTAGAAGACTCATATATGCTTAAAAAACTGATATGGGAAAATGATATATGACAAAAAGAAAAGTTACTTTCATATTGATGGTTCTCTTATCATATTTGTAGAGTCTAGCCAACTGAAACTGTGTTCTGTGTCCAAGCACTCATTTGTTCAGAGCTTCTTATTCTCAAGTAAATTTCAGCTCATGATGGACTGGTAAATGTTTGAAAATCTACTATTGAGAACATAAACAAGCATGAAAACTACAACAAGATGAAACAATGCTTGATTGATAGTGTGTCTTTTTCCATGTGTAAATAGTTGACATCATTGAATGTGAAATTGGGAAGAGACACATGTGCATGCATGTGCATGTGCATACACGCGTTCACGCGCGCGCACACACACACACACACACTCTTCATTTCATATAGGCTCCAGCACACTGCTTGTAATTCTAATGTTCTATGACTCATTCAAGTAGCCTGATTGTATTTTCGTTTATTCTTTTTTCAAAAAGATTTATCTATTTATGCATACAAGAACTGGGGTGTAAGCCAGAGGTGCGGGGAGTGAGAGGATTCACCAGAGTGAGTGAGGGGCAGAATAGGCAGATCTACTGAAATACACTGCTGAGGTGCTGAGAGGAGCAGCAGGCTTGACAGCAGAGGTCTGCTGCACCATGTGGGTTAGCTCCCTGCCTGGCCAGGGCTAGAACTTGTGCTGCAGTGGCTGGTAATAGCTTGATAGCATGGTCTTTTTAATCCCTATAGCACCAGGGAGGCCCCTATTTTCATTATTTCTATCGCTGCATTAAATTAGCAAAGAATTTCAAGCTTTGCATACTTTCATTGCTGCCAGCTGACAAAACCTGTAAATCATGGGTGGAACATAGCTTCATCTCAAGAACCAATTCTGATTTATTGATAATGAGTGCCTGAGATTCTGTGCCGAGAATGGTTCTGAGGCCACATGCAAGCTTGATAAACAAGAGAATTGCTTGTTCTATTTGTTGTGTCTATGAGAGTATAGCCCATTGTTTAGTATTTGAAGCCATGCAGAAATAAACCTGTCATCCTGAGATGACTTAAAGGCAATTCCACCCTTCTTAGGTTTCATAAACACTTCAACCAGTGGATTCTTCTATGTTATTGTGAAACAAAATGTTGACCAGTTTTGAAATCAGGTTGAATAGGAAAGAAAGCAGCACCATGGTGGATAGGCAACCAGTCTTAGGCTAATCCAGCCTATATTATTTAAACAACTTGATGAAGCCAATTCTCTCCTTCAAATATAGCAGCAAACACTTATGCCTTGCAACTTGGAGCAAGATTTCCCAGTCAGGCTAGGTTCTTACCCTCCCACAAAACCTGGAAATGAAGGATGTTATCTCCCTTGCTTATTACATTTCATGGAGATGATATCTAGGTCTTTGAAAAAGACATGTCTGGTTCTTAAATCCGGCAAGAGGCATATTTAGCTTTTGAAAATTTTACATTCATTTCAAGGAGATAGAGGAAAGATTTGCAAGTAACCATTTTCCAAAGTAAATACTCTAAGAAAAGCAAGGGTGGGGGAGTCCTCCCTTTATTTTAACAGTGAGATTTAAGCTTCTAGTATTTCTAATTTGTTCTTCCCTTACAATCTCACAGAGATAATGTTTCTTCACTACACTCATATGCACAAGTAACTGTATCTGAAATAAAAGAAGTAATAAAAAATGAAAATATGGTTTGCAAAGTTCCTACTGTAGGTTAGAATTTTTAGGAAATAAGTTCTGAAATTTTCACCTAAGAGTTTATTGAAGAATGTTCTGGAGAACCGTATCTTTGAGAAGTGAGAGAAGCAGAATTAAATAGAGAGGGATTAAAAAGCCATGGAAGTACACACAGGCCTCAGTAGATCCCAGGGAGAACTCAGGGGCCAGGAAAGCCTTTAGAATTGTCCCAGATGAGGCATAGACCCTCTCCCACCCCGTGCACAAAACATTTAATGTAGGCTATACCCAGGGAGAAGACGTGATATTGGGAAAAGAAGCTTCTGTAGGAGGAGAAAAATTTCTGGAGTGGGACTCAGCTATGAGCTACTGAACACCAACACTGCAGGGAGTAGAGGGAATGAATGCTTCATCTTGCACAGAGAACAAGGAGGCACTCCTCAATGTCCAGCCTATGATCTTATTCATCTTTTAAATAAAATAGCACTGTAAACACTTATTGACTAATTGATAAGCATCTGATATTTCCTTTTGAGAGAATCAGAGGAAAATGATAATTATAGAAGATTAAGGAAGTGACTTCTCAAATAGAGTAGGAAACAAAAAGAATTATTAAATTATTAAATTATTCAAATCCTATTTGTCAACAGCTGTTTTTTTTTTTTTGTTTGTTTGTTTGTTTGTTTGTTTTAACCAGCACACTTCATTAAGTGATGTTTCAGCAATTTAGACCAGGTGCCCCTGTTTCATCCTACTCTGCTTTTGTGTCTTTTGGTGTTTACCATTAGTTGGTATGATATATTTGGACTTACTTTTTTTAACATGCCTTGCCCTTTTTTATTTGCTTCCTTTTATGGCATTACTTGTATTTGAAAACTTTTAAATCGACAACACAGTAATGACTATAAAATGGCAGTAAGTTTGGGCTTCCCGGTGGCGCAGCAGTTGCACGCTGAGCTGCAAAGCTGCCCACAGCCTCTGCAGCACCGGTTCAATCCCTGGCCGCTGGCCGAGGGTCCCACATGGCGCGCAGACCTCTCCTGCTGCCTGCTGCTCCCCTCAGCAGTGTACTTCGGTCCTTCTGCCTGTTCTGCTCCCTGTTCTGGCTCTGGTGAATTCTCTCACCCTCCCACGCTTCTGACTGTACCCAGTGCTTGTATAAATAAATAAATAAATCTAAAAAAAATTAAAAAAATAAAATGGCAGTAAGTTTAATGATGATGAGGAGGAGAAAAATTGGATATGGAGGATTTACTACATCCCAAATTGGACAAAGCAGTTAATAACCATTATGGCATGACAATTCCTGTAATGCACCTCATAACCCCCATTATTATAAAGAAAAAAAAGATACAGAAAGATTAAATATTTATTTAATAGCAATATAAATTATTTAATATCACAGAACAGATAAAGAACGGAACAGAACTTGAATAAATATGAGTTGACTCAAATCTGCTGTCTGCTGTCTCAGACAATTTGTATATTACCTCTGCGCTTCCTTACTCACCTCTTGCCTCACTCCCACTTCACTTCCACCTCCCTTATTATCGTTCTGTGTCACCATCTTGCTAACCATCCTGGCTAAGAGCATAAATCATTAAATGAAATTGTGATTCCTCACAAATACTGTTTGAAGCTGGTGTGAGTAGGCAACTTATTTAACTGAAACTGTGTTCTGTGTCCAAGCACTCATTTGTTCAGAGCTTCTTATTCTCAAGTAAATTTCAGCTCATGATGGATTGGTAAATGTTTGAAAATCTACTATTGAGAACATAAACAAGCATGAAAACTACAAGATGAAAACAACACTTGATTGATAGTGTGTCTTTTCCCATGTGTAAATAGTTGACATCATTGAATGTGAAATTGGGAAGAGACACATGTGCATGTGTGTGTGTGCGCACACGCACACACTCACACACACACACACACACACACACAGTCTTCATTTCATATAGGCTCCAGCACACTGCTTGTAATTCTAATGTTCTATGACTCATTCAAGTAGTCTGACTGTATTTTCATTCATTCTGTTTTTTTTTCTCTGAGCCAGTTTCCACCTTTGAAAAACATGATGACAATAAAAGCTAGCACATAGAAAGTAGCTGTAAATTTTCTGTAAATTTATATAATGGACAACCAATAAATAAATCATAGCTATTGCTATCAATAAATTATTGATAATTATTTTGTATAAAGTAACTGAACTGTTATCACTAAAACCTGAAGACATGTATTCACATGGAAATTATTTCCGGAATCATGGTAAATAGAATCTTGGGGCTGAAACACTTAGAAAAGATAGCAGCTATGGAATTTAGAGTCTATAGAGTTGAACTATTTTAAAAAATCCAGATGCATGATTTTTTTTAATGGAGGGGAAAAAAGTTCTACAGAACAAAATTGTTATAACCAAATAAAGAAATTGAGCCCAGGGTGAAAAATCATCTTTGAACTTAGGTGTTTGCAATTAAATTTATCCAGATGTTAAGTTCATTCCTTAAATTTATCTGTAGGAAGTAGTCATAACTATAAAATAATTTTTAAATCCTAGGGTTTCTAATTTTTTTAATAATATCAAGAGAAACAAACTAAATGTATAAGCACATATATGAAAAACATATATTATTTCCCCAATATATATAGAAAAAAAATTAATGAAAATATCAGTGATTTTTTTTCTCATGAAAGAACCAGGGACAGTTTTTCTTGTGTGTGTGTGTGTGTGTGTGTGTGTGTGTGTGTGAGAGAGAGAGAGAGAGAGAGAGAGAGAGAGAGAGAGAGAGAGAGAGAGAGAGAAATGTCCTAAATTTCTGTCAGGAGCAAGTAATTCAAAACCAAAAATTTTCTGCATTTAGAAAAAAATCTGCCTTATATTGATGTGCTTCTTCTGTTTCTATTTTCCCTCATAAGATCAGCTAATGTTTATCACAGCAGCACAAGGGATGCAAATATTTACTTCTTAAACAGTAGGAATGCTTTCAAGACACTAACAGTTGTAGGCACTCTTTCAGTTAGCTGATTATGATTTGTGCACCCATAAAAAGTATAGAGATTAAAGGAGTAGACTGAAAATATATTCATAATTAGAGAGGGGACCAGAGTTGTGTTTGGGACATGATTAACTGGTAATCAGTAAAAAACAAACTGATTATTAGCTGTTCAATTCTTGTTGGTCTTAGGGGATTCCACTCAGTGGCCTAATTAAACTGAGCTTGAAGTCTTCACATCTCCATTCAGTGGCAATTTCATTATAATATTCAGTTCTTTGCATGAGATTTGCCTTCCCCCTCTTTAATCATATGTTTTGCATTTGTGTAACACCTTCCTTGATTAGTTTCTCTACAGGATTAGCTCTTGATAACTGCTGGGTTTATGAAAGTAAATGTCACATATAAGACAATCTGGATATTAGGTTTATTGTCAGTCTTGGAATTTTTCAAAAGAGAAAAACAAAACGCACACACTTTTTTAATTAAAATGACGAATCTAGAAAACTTAAATAAGGGACCAGGAAAACGAATAACTATAAGAAAGTGAAAATCAAAATCAACAAAAAACTATGAACCAGAGACACTTTTAGGGGGGTGGGGGGGAGGGGAGGGATTGGGTCAGAATGGGGGGCTGCAATTGTATGGGAATACAACAATAAAATTTATTATTAAAAAAAAAAATAAATAAATAAAACTTAAAAAATAAATAAAAAAAAAAAAAAAAAATGACTTTCTTTGCTTTCTGAAATGTTTATTTGGATCTGAATATTTTGGAGAAATAAGATTTGAGAAAGAAAAATGCCTCAGTGATTCAAGAATAAAAGAAAAGTATATTATATTTTCAACTCAAACTCAAGGGAATCTTTTTAATTGCATTATCCCCACTGTGTAGGTCACCCTTTAGGACAGTAAGTGTTCCTGGCTCTTAGATGAGAAATGCTTTCAGAGCTTTGAAATATGCAGAAGAGGGGCTATGAATGTGTGTCTTTGTAGCTCAAAACAAAGTAGTGATTAAGCCATTACCCAATTTATTTGATCAATGTTGGCTGCTAAACTGGGACTGAATTTGAATAATGCAGCCCTTCACTTGAATTTTTGGTAACAAAGCATCAGGGTTGGCCATAAAACTCATTGACAACCGAACTCAAGTACCAAATCTCAATTTCATACTGTCAAACACAACTCAGATAGCCCAAGTTATATTGTTCTAAACATGTAGACAGAGAACGATTTCAAAATATGGCTTATAATAATAGAGATAAACATGCCTGTTATATACTTTGAATACCATTAAGTGCTCTTTTTTGTTTGATTATAATAAATGCAATTATCCCGTAATATTTTTCTATGCCACATCATTAGATTTAAGTCACAATTTTATACTTATATCAGCATTAAATGTTCAAAAAATAATGTATGTTAATAAAGATCTTTATAAACTGACAGGTAGACCATTATATTTAAAACTCAGAATAACTTTCAAAGCTATTTTCATTTGTAAATATAACAGTACATATGTGGAATTGGTCCGTTAAAACTGATATTTAATATCTATACAATGCACTCTTCAAAATAGTTTTTTAAAATAGTTTTGTTGCTAGATTGTACTTTTTTATTCAAGGAAATTTGGTTAGAAATGAATTCTTATTTACATGGAATAAACAATAGTGGAAAATGAGGGGGGGTAGGGTATATGTCAAAAATTTATGTTAAAGACTGTAATTTCAGTATAAGGTATTTACAAAGAAGTGTTGATGATATATATTATTGCATATTTCACTTTAGTTTGTATGATATGTATTATAATTGTAGAAAAGCATTCAAACAATTCAAGTTGCTGTAACAGGGCTTGTTTTCATAGATTCTGAATCAATTGAAGTTTATAGCAATTAGCCAGCTATAGGGCAAAACTAATAAATTCTTTTTTCAAAAATTTACTTATATAAGAAATGGGGTACAGTCAGAGGCGCAAGAGGGTGAGAGAATTCACCAGAGACAGAGTGAGGAGCAGAACAGACAGATGGACCGAAGATACTGTTGAGGGGAGCAGTGGAGGGAGGAGAGGTCTGCCACGCCATGTGGGTTTCTCCCGGGCCAGCCGGGAATTGAACTCGCTGTAGAGCCTGCGGACAGCTTCACAGCGCAGTGCTCAACCTGCTGGGCAGCTGGGGAGGCCCCTTAATAAATTCTTTATTAAAATGGATCTTAAGTGATATAGCAGTTACAAGAACAAGACTATTTCTTTCATGAAGTCAAGGACCTAGCCAGTCTTGCTCATGCTTGTGTTACTAGTACCTGGTAGTGTGATTGTATATATTAGACATTTGTGCAGGCTTTATATTCTGAAGGATAGTCAAAGATGTTTGAGATTTTTCTTGCTAATTTAATTCAAGCATTGGCTCCTAGCTGGGAGAATAACTCCTGTCTGTGTCCAGTCTCTTAGGAATATTTTTACTAACTGAGCCACTTCTCAAAGCCACCCTCTCATAGACAACAGTCTTCATCTTTGAATCCAGCACCAATTCTTACACCAGTGAGTATGAACTTGAAAAACAGTAGCTAGGGCTAAGAATAATAAGCTACCCCAAAATCTAATAAGTTGATTTACTAGCTGTTTATGTGTGGACAATTTACTTCAGTAACTTCTATGAGAGCCAACTTCTGGGTGTTTAATAAAAAAATATATTAAAGGATTGTTGGCGTTGCCAACTAAGTAACTTTTACTAAATAACTATTGTTGATACCTTCTTCATTCATGATCCTAGCTATCTTCATCATCATTATTACAGTTGTTTATTTCCCCCCTTACATCCAGAATGCCTAGTTCCCATATCCTATTGGGTCATTCACTTTTATGTTTTTCAAAGCAACATTCTTCAATTACATGTTTTACAAAGAAACATTCACCAACTGCCCTCCATAGATACACACACTAATCTTTCCAGGTATATTTTTCTTAGGAAATATTTATTATTCCTAATCAGCATAATTACAGTAATTTTAATAGTTGTTATGTGTTTCCTTGAACAATATTTTAATTGTGTCCCCAGTGTAATGACACTAGAAAATGTTTGGTCTATAATGATAAATTGTAAATTTTTTTAGGTCCCTACTAATTGTTTAATTCTTTTAAGTTTCTTATAATTACCTAACACTATATTTGGATAATATTTTAAGCTTGTCAAATATTGAATTATTAAATATTGAAACTTGTTAAATACTATTATTGCTGATAATTTCTATGGTAATTTGATTTATTTGTCACAACATATAAGATTTGGAATATTATAGCACAACATATAAGATCCTTACAAAAATCTACTTGTATTTACTGCCTGCCAGTTTTTCAAAATACAATGTGATTATAGAGTTAATAGAAAAATAGTTAATTTCCCTTGCTTTTCTGTGTCTTAACTTGTCCGATTTCTACTGGCCTGCCTACAAATTTGCTTTTATTTTTTATTCAAGATCTGATATTCTGTTAAGTGTATCTAATACATTTTGAATGAATGTGAATACTTTGGTTTTCAGTTCTATAGATCTATTTGTTTCTTTTATATAGTGTCTCCATTTCATGCTTTGTAAATCCCATCTCTTTACCACTTTATGTCTTTTCCCACAAAACATTTACATTTCTTTTTAAGTTCATACATGTTAATTCCAAAAACTGAGTCATCTGAAGGTACTTTTTATTATTTCTTTCATCTTGTTCATGGGTCACAGATATCTGCAACTTTTATTTTTTACATGTTTTTTATTATGTTTCAGACATTTACACAAAAGAACAATGGAAATCTAAGTAAAAAATAAATATGTTCCAAGGAATGGTTAGAGTGAGATACTTGTCATTCAGATTTATTTTTGAGCAAAGATCAGCTGAAAATAAATGAAAGTTTAAATTAGATTGAATTTTCTTCTGATTTGTCTACACCTCTTGACTCCCTACACCCCTGCTCTTTGACTTTATCTGTTTGAGCTGGGATAGTTGGAATAGTGTTTTGAGGTTATTTTGGTTCGTCAGTGGATTCAATTCTGTCAACATCCAGAACCCAAGCACTGTAATAAATTCAAGAGAATGTAATTTTTCTCTATTCTCTATTCTTTCCTCTTTTTTTTTAAATTTGTCTTTTCTTACTGAGGTAAGTTGGCTCACAACACTGTATATATTATTTGGAGGTATAGATTTATACTTCTTCAGATGTCTGTTACTACACCACAACCACCACAAAAACACCATAATCCTCCAACATAGTCTTTTGGGGCTTTACCCCCAACTACTTCTCAATTCCTGCCCTCTCCTCTGGTAACCTCAATTCTTTAGACAGATTTTCAGGGTTTGTTTGGTCTAGTTTTCTTTGTTCCTTTGTTATGTATTCCACTAATGAGTGAAATTATCTGGCATTTGTTTTTCTACTTCTGACTTATTTACTTAAGAAAATCTGCTCCAGGGCCTACCCTGGTGGTGCAGCGGTTGAGCACTGGGCTGCAGCCTCTGAGGCGCAGGTTCGATCCTTGGCCACCGCGAGGGTCCCACATGGCGTGCAGACCTTTCCTGCCGCCCGCTGATCCCCTCATCAGTGTATTTCGTCAGTCTGCCTGTTCTGTTCCCCACTCTATCTCTGGTGAATCCTCTCACCTTCTTGCGCATCTGGCCTGTAACCCGGCTCTTATATAAATAAAATAAAATCTTTAAAAAAAATTAAAACATCGAATTGTTGTAAAAAGTAAGCAACATAGTACATTTAAATTGCATCTCAAGTCTTAGCAAAAAATGAGTTTTCTGCACACCTTATTCCCCTTGATTTTTTTTTCCCAGCTCTGAATGCAATTATTCCAATTCTTTTGTTTTTACCTTGCACTGGCCATAGTGTTGAATACAGTAGTTCTCTCATGGAGACTTGTTAAATGATAAGATAAATGGATTGCCAAGGATAATATGCTTAACTCTTTACTTTAGTTAAAAGGTTTTTACCTACCTCTTAATTTATAATAGAATCATATGGGTAAAACCTAAACTTGTTGAACGTACAAAATAGTAAAGACACCATGACATTATTCTTGAAATTATCTGACACTTATCAATCTGGAAATGAAATAGTTATACAAAAATGACATTAGCTGTTTCATTTCATTTATTTTCACCCATTGAAATAACTTGAAATGGCTTTCTGAATCAGAGATCATTTCTTGGTCACTCATTTAAGTGAAGAAAGCAAAGGTTCATGAGTAGATATTCTGTAGCTATATAAATGTATTGCTCTTTTAGAATCAATAAAATAAATTATCCATAATTTAAAATTTCACTACATTCTTTATAATGTACTATTTAAAAGCACATGATTCAGAGCTCTTATCTTCATTGTGAAGAGGAAATTCACTCTGATATCATCCAGGTCTTCCATTAATTTGTAGATTAGTAACTAAAATGGTTCCTTGCAGTTTAGTACATTCTTATCTACGATAACATTCTATGTCATGTAAAGTATTGTCTTACTTGGTTTTCCATGAGTATTGGTGTCTACAGATTCTTTTTCATTTAAGAAAAACTATATTGAAAAGATACTGCCTTCAGTGTTTTAATGTTTTTTTACACACAAGTAAAAATCTAAATGAGAGCTTTTTTTAATATTTTTTTTAAATAGAGGCATGTTTTATTTATTTGTTTGTTTTGTTTATACATGCACTGGGTACAGTCAGAAGCATGGGAGGGTGAGAGAATTCACCAGAGCCAGAGCGGGGAGCAGAGCAGGCAGAGAGACCGAGGTACACTGCTGAGGGGAGCAGTGGGCGGCAGGAGAGGTCTGCACGCCATGTGGGACCCTCCTCCGGTGGCCGGGGAGCAGCTGGGGATCGAACCGGCGCCACAGAGGCCGCGGGCAGCTTCGCAACCCAGCACTCAACCGCTGTGCCACCGGGGAGGCCCTAAATTAGAGCGATTTTCTAGTCAGATATGACAGTGAGAGAAGACTGCACCCAGCTTTGCTTTGCAATTTCTCCAAATCTAGTTCATCTGTATTTGAATAGTTTAGTTATTGCTCCTGTTCAAAAAAAAAAAAAAAATGCAGACTATGTACAGCTATTAGCCTTGAAAGAAGAATAGTATCACAAAGGTCCCTGGGAAACTATTTAAACAACTTTATTGATTTTCCCCTGGTTGGCACAGTTAGTTCAAACAGCTCCCAAGCAACTCTATACTTGAGCTTGGATTCTTTGACCATCAGTGAAGAAACTACGAGCACATAAGTTGTTTTTTACCCTTTCTGTTTATTCAGGTCAAATTTTACATTGAGGTATTAATGTAGAGTTAAAATGTGAGAAATATGAAGTAATTGTAATGTACTATTCAGAGCAGTTTTACATTCATTGCAAAATGGAAAGTAGAGAGTGTTCCTAATATTACCTGCCACACATATGCAAAATCTCCCTCATTTTTTAAACTCCAGCACCAGAATGATATATTGGTACAATAGATGAACCTATAGTAACCCATCATTATCAACCAAAGTCCATAGTTTTCATTATAGTTCACTCTTGGTATTGTATATTCTGTAGGTAAATAATGGCAAGTATCCGCTGTTATAATATCACATAGAATAATTTTTGTAAAAGTCCCTGTGTTCTGACAATTAATCGTTTCTTCCTACCTAATCCTTGGTAATTTTTAATCTTTTCACTGACTCCATAGCTTTGCTTTTTCCAGAATGTTATATAGTTGGAATCTTACAGTGTGTAGTCATTTTATATTGGGCTGTTTGCATATTCACCTTTACTCTTGTTGTCAAAGCTAATTCTGAGTATGAAATGACTGAGACATCAGAAGCTGAGCCCAGGTATCGCGCATGCTCTCCACTATGCTGTTGCTATACATGTTAGTTAGCTTTCCTAAAGCTAAGTAAATTTGGTGCTTGGTAAAGCCTTTTACATTTTATAAATTTAGTTTATCAGTAGAAATCCAAACCTATAGTGCTATTAGCACAGAGTGGAAGTTGAAGTACCTTTTGATCCATTAGAGAATGGATGATCAGAATAGTCTGAGTTTAAAAGGAAAACTAGGGGATATCTATACTCCTGTATTCTGAAAGAATAAACACATAGGGTTGTGCTTTTATGATTTGACCAAGACTTGTAAAAATCTTGACTCACCCTCCTGAGATCTTTAAGGTCATTTATGGTAATAAAGGAGACAATCCTGCGACTTTAACCAAGAAAGAGACTTGGGCTCCTGAGCGTAAGCAACAAAGAGAACAAAGAGGGAACAAGGATTTTCTGTCAGAATATAAAAAATGAATTTGAAACACACACACTCACATATACGTATATACTCTCCTCAACTGGTAATTGGTTATGGAAGTAGAACCTGTGTATTGAATTATCTATTATCTTAAGGTTTTGAATCAAACAAGAAGGAAAAGAGCCATGAAGTAGACGCCAGACAAGATAAGAATGTGCATTTCACTTCATGTAAGAATTTTCCACTAAATGTTCATAATCAATGACTGAAAAGTGGATGCCTGCATAAAAACATTAACTAGAATATTTTAAAATTTTCTTCTTTTATTTAAGATAATTACTGATTCACATGCAGTTGCAAGGGATAATCTAGAGATCTTGTGTACTCTTTGCTTGTTTCTAAAGTGATAACTTCTTGTAAAGCTATGGTACTGTATCATTACAAGGGCATTGTCTTTGATCCTGTCCTGATTTGGAACAGCTTTCTTCATAAACATCCCTCATGGTGCCATTTTATACTACTTTCCTTCCAACCTCAATTCTGCATCAATCTTTGCACTCACCATCCTCCATTTCTATAATTTTATCTTTTGAAGAATATTATGTAAGTGGATTCATGAAGTTTTTACTAATATTCTAAATTTATTGAAAAATAACCAGATAATAAAGAGAATTCTAATACCCACACACACATACACATACAGGTTTCCCTTTTATTAGTACTGTGCATTGCTAATGTATTTCATTACAATTAGTAAACCAACAACCTTTCATAGACACTCAACAAAAATTGAAGGGAACTTCTGAATATTGACAGAGTGTCTACTAAAAACCTACAGCTAGTATCACACTGTTGAACTATAGAGCTTGACTTATATCAAAACAAGACAAAGAGGTCCATCCTCATCACTTCTTCCAACAAGTATTCCATCTTCTAGTCAGGGTAATTAGACAAGAAAAAGAAATAAAAAGCATCCAGATTTGAAAGAAAGCTCTCTCTATGAACAAATGCCATAATCGTGCATACAGTAAAACCTAAAGAATATTTTAAAAATATTAGAGTTAATAAATAAGTATAGACATAAGATTTTATTAAATTGGGTCAATACCCAGTAACAACAAGATTGCTGGGTTATGTGGTAATACTATGCTTGGCTTTGTAAGAAACTACCAAACTGATATCCTATGTGTCCTTACCATTTTGCATTCCCATCAGAAGTAAAATTTCTGTTGCTTTGTTACCTCATAAGATTCCATTTTGTCCATTTTATGAATTTTAGATATTCTAATAGGATTGTAGTGGTATCTTATTGTTTAATTTGCAGTTGCTTAATTGCTAATGGTGTTGATTATCCTCTCATGTGCTTATTTGACATTTATATAACTTCATGGTGAGATGTCCATATCTTTTGCCCATTTTAAAACTATTTTCTATTTTTTTTTATTTTGAGATTTATATGTTCTTTGAATTTTGGATGTCAGTTCATTACCAGATATTTTCTCTCTTTTTTTGGCAAATATTTTCTCTCAATCTGTGGTTTTTCTTTTAATCTTATTAGCAGTATATTTAGCAGAGTAAAATATTTTTTATTTAAATGAAGTCCAACTAACTAATTTATCTCTCAAGTATTAATGTTGTATTCAAAATGTATTGCCCAAAGTATCCTAGATTTCTCTCCTATCATTTTTTTCTGGAAGTTTTTTTCATTTTATATTTAGATCTGTGATCCATTTTGAATACATTTTTGTGAAATATAATGTCTGTCTTGTTTCATTTATTTTCTTTGTATGTGAATGATCAATTGCCCCAGTACCACTTATTAAAAAGAATAGTCATTTTTCCATTGAGTTACTTTTGTTCTTATGACAAAAATGAGTTTACTATATTTGTGTGGATCTATTTATGGGCTCTTTATTATGTTACATTGACCTGTGTATCTGTTCTTTCACCAATACTGTGCTGTCTTGAACACTGTAGTTTTATAGTAAGTATTGAACCAGAATAATGTGAGTTTTCCAGCTTTGTTCCCCTTCAGATTTTCACTGGCTATTCATGATTTTGAACATTATTGCACAACTAGTACACTCAGAATGAGTTAGAAATTGTCTCCTTTGCTTGTGTTTTCTAGAAGAGATTGTAGATAATCTGTGAAATTTCTTCCTTGATATTTGGTAAAATTTGCAAGTGAAATCATCTTTTTCGTTGCTTTGTGTTTTGGAAGGATATTATTCATTGTTTTTCCAAAGTCTTTAACAGGTATAGCCTTATTGAGATTATCTATTTTCTCTTTATGAGCTTTAGATATTACTGTCTTTGAAAGCATTGGGCTATTTCATTAGCATTATTATATTGAGGATAAAGAGTTGTTCATCATGTTCCCTTTATTATACTTTTCCTATTCATGGGATCATGAACTTTTTCATTTATGATATATTTATATTAGTAATGTGTTTCTCTCCCCACCCCCGCCTTATTGGCTTAGTCTGTAAAGAGGTCTATTGACTTTATTTCTCTTTTCACTGGATCAGCGTTTGATTTGGTTGGCTTTCTTAAGTCATTTCCTGTTTGAAAATTCATTGATATCTCTTTTACTTTTTAATATATTTTTTGCTGGTTTAGAATTAAATTATTCATAAAATGAGTTTATTCCTGGATTCTTAATTCTATGTCATTAAATTACGTGTCTATTTTTATGTTAGTACCTTTCTCTCTTGATTATTGTAGATCTGTATTGTTTTGAAATTAGGAAGTCAATCTTCCAATGTTTTTCTCTTTTTTAAATATGGTTCTTCATTTCTGGATATCTTATATAGCCACAGGAAATTTCAGTTTATCTTATCAATTTCTGCCAAACAAATTAATTGGTATTGTAATAACTCTATACATGGAATGATTTTCTTTATTTCACTTCCCAACTCTTCATTGATATTTTATGGAAATATAATTGCCCAAAAAACAACAACAACAACAAACAGACCAATAAAATAGAATTGAAAGCACAGAAGTAAACCTGCACCCCTATGGACACACAGTTAATCTATTATAAAGGCACTCAGCATTTACACTGGACAAAGGAGAATCTCTTCAATAAATAGTGTTGGGAAAAGTGTATGGTAACATGCAAAAGAATGAAACTAAATCACCATCTTGCACTTTAACAAATAAATCAACTCAGATGGATTAAAGACTTGGATGGAAGACCTAAAAACCATAAAATGCATATTTTGTCTGCCCATTTTATTATTTTACATGTTCTCCCAGGAATTCTGCAGTCTCAAGCAAAAACCCAAGAGAATAAGCTTGAGGGGGTGGATGTCAATCCTGATTTTCCAAGCTGGACACAAGGAACCAGCATGTCCTTTGCTCACAGATTGTATTCACCGTGGTCACTTGTGGTTTCTAACTATGCTTTCTGGCTTTAGAGAGGTCATGCAACAGAGTGGTGGATGACCTCCCCAGCTTTCTGAAGCCTGTCTAGTTGCCCAGAGGACCTGCATTCAGCACTGTGCTGAGCAGTGTGTACCAGAAATCGTTCCAGTTCCAAACTGTGCTTCTGTTGACTCCTAAAGGAGGGCACAAAGCAAAACCCCCTGAGCAGCCTGGGTTCAGTGTGACTATTTGGAGGTTGCTCGGGAAGAAGGGGTAAATGGATTCTCCTGCTCCCCAGTGCAGGCACAGAAAATCCTGGGAACCCAGAGGCTACACAAAGGCTCTAGCCTCTGCTCAAGCCAGTCACTGGACACATAGTTGCTTTTCATTGAATAGTCAAACAGAATATGCTCTCACTGAGAAGTATTCACTCTCCTCCTCTGCCCAGGGCTGCAGGAGAGTCCTAGGAAGTGGGGAGGAAGCACAGGGATCCCTTGTGGTGAACTGTCACCATTCTTAACTTACTGTTTCTCAGACTTTCCTACTTTCTCTGATGGTTTCTGGTTCTCTTTCTTGGTGTGACACAGGTCCTCAGATCCCAGCTGCATTCCAGACAAATTGCTTCTTCTAGACTTCTATCCTTGATATCCCTGAAGAGAGAAATGACTCAAGGATCTTATCTGTCCATTATCTTGTTTAAATTCGTAAAGGGGGCCTCCCCGGTGGCGCAGCGGTTGAGCGCTGGGTTGTGAAGCTGCCCGCAGCCTCAGCGGCACCGGTTCGATCCCCAGCTGCTCCCCAGCCACCAGAGGAGGGTCCCACATGGCGCGCAGACCTCTCCTGCCGCCCGCTGCTCCCCTCAGCAGTGTACTTCGGTCCTTCTGCCTGCTCTGCTCCCCGCTCTGGCTCTGGTGAATTCTCTCACCCTCCCGCGCTTCTGACTGTACCCAGTGCATGTATAAACAAAACAAACAAACAAATAAATAAATAAATAAAACATGCCTCTATTTTAAATAAATAAATAAATAAATAAATAAATTCGTAAAGGGAAGAATATCCATATAGGTTTGACTTGAGCTTATCAGAGGAAAGGAAGAGGTTGAAGCATTCATTTCCCCACTTGCAACTCTAATTAGTCACCTTTGTCTGTTTTTGTTCCTGGGGAAGCATTACTTCTCTCCATTCAGGATTCTATCCTTTCATGTATGGTTAGATTCCCTTCCTCTCATCCCCTTAGTTTGTATCAGCGGTAATTCATGTATCTGGGTTACTCAACTAACCTTTTACTTTCCTTATAATTTGTCCACGTCTTAATAATAATTAAGCTTTCTTTGACATATCCTGCCTGCTGAGATTTCTGTTTGTTTGTTTTTTTTTTTAAGAGTAACTATTTGCATCTACAGAACCCTGCTGTTTTAGGGGAAATAATTTAAGAAATCTTGCATGTGCTAAAGACCTAGGGATTGTGATTTATTGGGCATGGTATTTAATTTAATTCTCAAAAAAAAATAGCTTTGAAAACTGTTTGATCACTTAATCTCTTTAGACTTTATTTACTTCATTTGAATAATAAATATATAACACTAAGTGTTTCCTAGAATTCTAACACTCCCAAGGATCACTTCTTAACCGCAACACATGGTACTCTATCAGGTCATTTGTAAATTTACAAGCTCTTATCTTCTCAATGAGTATTTCTATGATTTTAGTTACCGTTAAGAGAGAAGACTCAGAAAACTAAGTCCAAGTATTTATTTTTCACTAAAGAAATAAAAATAAAACTTATCTAGCTGCCCTCCAAACGAAAGCAGAATTGTATTTATATATTCATTATTTACATATTGAAATTTAATGTGTGCTCAATCAAATGGGTAGACTTTAGCTGGAATTAATACACATGTTGTCATTACTTTTAGTGAATGATTTTACATGTTTATGGCTTGAGTTCAGTAACAGATGAGTTCAGTATTTAGCTTTATGAATCTATAAAATAGATACATACTTTCTTATTACATGTTAATATATATACACACATATACAAAAAACATACATGCATAATCCCTAATTGAGCAGGGATAGCTAATATTCAGTTCGATTATACCTGCTTAATCTTTGCCTAATTATGTTGAAAATGTGTGGGTGGGTATGTTACTGATATCAGTTAAAAATTGTCTTTGGACATTTAATTTTACCTGATCAAATGATTTCTTGTGCCTTCCACTTGAGATTCTTTATGGATGATTTGCTATCTTTGGGATTATTATTTAACATACGAAGTATTAGCAATACTATGAAGATGATTTAAACATGTAAGTTGCTCGTAGTTAATTAAGTCCAGTTTCTTTAACACTCTGAATGCTTTATATGTTACTTAAGTTTTCTCAGTGTTTTTGAATTATTAAAACAAAGCCTAAAACATTGGTATGAATGGGGATAATTACAGAATTATCTAGACAAATGATTGAATTAAAGTCACAGAATCTTTACTAATGCTGGTTGCTATCACTGACAAATTGCTTTTGAATTATTATTTGAATTATGCTTTTCTTAAATAAAGTCATATCTACTGTTTAAGCACCATCTGGACATTTTGAGGAAAAGTAACTACTAATCTTCTTTATATTTTTAATTATTTAATCTGAAATATGCTCATGACTTCTTTTGTATTAAATATTTATAGATCATAGGTAGGTCTTGCTGAATATTTACAGCATTGGACAACAGAAATTGGATTTCAAAGGTAAAGGAAAAAATCATATCTTTTTTTTAACTTTGATTTAATTCTGTAATTGCTCAATTGGGAGGAATATTGGCTGTCCTATCTCAATGACTAAATCCCAAGTTATGTTTAATCTCTTCATATTTTTCTGTGTCCTTGGTTTGCTGAATTTTCTTGTATCCACCCTCTTTAATAACATTATTTCTGTTGGGCAGTGTACTTAGTACAAAAAAAAATCACATAATGATGAATCAGTTTCCTGGGTTCAAATATAGTTCTCAATCAATGATGGGTACATATGGAAATAATAGGTTAGCTATTAAGATTACATACTCATATGATTGTAATCCTGTCTGGCATATGGTAAGCACTACATAGATATTTGCTAATAATAATTCTTCTTTCATCTTTTACTCATTCTCATGTTCCTTTGATCCTACCTTCTTGCTAACTTACTTCATCTTCTTTTCTATACTTTTAGTCAAGTTGTTTGACTATTTATTTTATGCAAATTTCTATAAGAAAAATCATCTTAAATTTTGCATAGTTAGGAATTTTATCTCCTGAAGTGTAAAATTTCCACTTTAGACTAATAGATAAAATCTAGCATGTCTAATTACTCTTAAATATTATCAGCTATCATTTATTTGCATGCTGTTTTCATTTGTTCTTATTCTATACAATCAAATTATCAAGACATTAACAATTAAGTAGAGCATGTCTGTGAATGCAAATGGCTTAGTAGTTACCATCTTGAATTTTGTCTAAATATTTTCAATTATTTTCTTATCACAGAGTTTTATAATTAAGATTTTCTTGGTTATTGGTTCTGATTGTCTTGTAGTACAAAAGGTACTCAAAAAAGTATCCAAAAAAACATCGAGTGCTTGTGCACATAGTAGTCCTATTTCACACATACTTGGATGTTGGTCTTCATCCTTTTTCCTTTTTTGCAATTGAACTAACATAGCATTATAATATTACATATGTTTCATTGTTGAAAACAAATGTGTATATATTACTTTAAGTTTAGACTTAAGAGTCAAATCTGTCCTTTACTATACCAATGTCCCCTTTTTCTTGAATTACCCACCTCCTTCCCCCTTTCCTTCTGGTAACCACAACTTGATCTTATAGTCAAAAAAATTAGTTTTATTTCATTTCGTTCATCTGTTTATTTTCTCTATAAAACTCCATGAATGAAACACTACAGTGTTTTCCTCTGGCTTATCTCACTAAGAATAAATCTTCAAGGTCCATCCAAGCAATTGCAAATGTGAAAATTTCATATTTTTTATAGCTGAAATAGCATTCCTTTGTATGTATATATACCAGCCCTTCTTTATCCAGTTGTCAATCAGTGTGTACTTAAGTTGTTTCCAACTCTTGGCTATTGTAAATAGCGGTACAAAAGCATGGGTGTGCAAAATACCTTTTCAAAAATTTAACCAAAGAAGTGAGAGTTATGTGTACTATAAATTATGATTCTTTTTTCCCCAAAAAGACACTAAGAAATATAAAGGTATTCCATGCTTATGGATTAGAAGAATTAAAATAATTAACATAGCTGTCTTACCTAAAGCAATATGCAGAATTAGTGTAATCCACATCCAAAATCTCATTGTTATTCTTCACAGAAATAGAACAGAAAATCAAGAATTCATTTGGAACTACAAAAGACCCTGAATAGCAAAAATAATCCTGAGAAAAAAGAACAAAAATGGGCATATTATTTTACCTAAATTCAAACTATACTATGAAGTACTTGTGATTAAAACAGCTTAGTATTGAAATAACACAGACACACATGTAAATACATCAGAATTGAGAACCCAGAAATAAAATCACATGTATATAGACAACTAATTTATGACAAAGGATTTGGGAAGACTGAATAGCCACACTGAAAAGAATGAAACTAGAATACTATCTAATACAATACACAAAATTTCAATTCCAATTAGATTAAAAATATGCATGCAAACCCTGAAACCCCAAAATACATAGAAGAAAGCAAGCAATATACTCCACAATATTGATCTCAGTGATTTATCTAGGAACTTGACTCTGAGGGCAGGGCAAACAAAAGCAAAAATAAACAAATGGGAATATAGCAAATTAGAAAATTTTCTGCATGGTGAAAGAAACTTGCATCAAAATGTTAAACATTCTGCTGAATGGGAGAAGATGCATGCACATCATACATCCAACAAGAGGCTACTATCCAATATATGCAAAGAACTCATAAAACTTAGCAATAGAAACAACCCGATTTAAAAATGGCAGATGATCTAAAGAGACATTTCTCCAAAGAAGATATATAGATGGCCAATGGACACTGAAAAAATATCCATCATCTCTTATTCTTAGAGAAAGGCAAATCAAACGAATAACAATGAATCAAACTAATAACAATGAGATATCACCTCATACCTGTGAAATGGTTACTATCCCAAAGAAAAGACCCAGTAAGTCTTAGAGAGGATGTGGAGAGGGGGAACCTTTATACACTATTTGTGGGAATATCAATTGTTGCAGCCATTCTGGAAAGAAGTATGAAGATTACTAAAGAATTAAAAACAGGGCCTCCCCGGTGGCGCAGCGGTTGAGCGCTGGGTTGCGAAGCTGCCCGCAGCCTCTGCAGCGCAGGTTGGATCCCCGGCTGCTACCCGGCCACCAGAGGAGGGTCCCACATGGCGCGCAGACCTCTCCTGCCGCCCGCTGCTCCCCTCAGCAGTGTGCTTTGGTCCTTCTGCCTGCTCTGCTCCCCGCTCTGGCTCTGGTGAATTCTCTCACCCTCCCGTGCTTCTGACTGTACCCAGTGCATGTATAAATAAATTAATTAATTAATTAAAAAAAAGAATATTTCCCCTTTAAAAAAAAAAAAAAGAATTAAAAACATAAATTCCATGCAAACAGCTAGCCCATTTCTCGTATTTATCCCCAAGATATAAAAACACTAAATTGAAGAGTTATATGACCCCCAATTTTATTGTGATACTCATGTTTTTGAGCACATTATATTAGAAGTAATGAAACTACTCTGTGAAATGTTTTTCCTTTCATATTTCAATTTTTCTATAAGTTTTTATATCTTATTTGTACAAATTAATGACACAAATGGATTTTTAAAAATTTCCACACAAGGCAACATTTTGTGCCATGAAAACCTGTACAGTGATACAGTGTGAATGAAGTAAATATCCATAGACTGAGGAACTACAGTCTTGGGGTTGTCTGGATATCACATTTTAGTGCTCTCTGCTTGCTCTTATATACTACACCAATAAAATTAAGGTAATTTTCGGAGGTATTCAGCTTAGCTTGGTGAGAGTCACAACACATTGGAATCTGTAAAAACAACATCTCCTCCTGTTAAAATATTATGAATTTGCATGTTTTTAGTCGACTGTTAGGTTTCTGGATGGCCTCCTCTCAAGAGAGCATATTTATATTTCTACTCTTTTGTATTTTGTTCAGATAATCCTGTGTCTGCATTCATTGCTCAGTAATTCAATTAATCCTAAATGTCTTGTCTTTATTATCACATCCTCCCATGGGAAGTTTCCTATTATAATGATATATTGGATGATTTAAATTTTTTCATTGACTCTATGGTAGGTCCAATTTAAGCTATTTTATTGAAATGCAAATTTCATACTTTAAGAAAATTTATGTACCTGAATATATATGTTTAATTAAAAGGTGTGGGAGGAAGGGAGAAGGGACATCGGGACAATTATACTTTCCTTTTCTGCAACAATTTTTATCAGACAAGACCTTCTACAAGTACGAATACATTCTCAATATACTGATTAAAAATATACCTTCAAAATTAACTAGAAGCTGGAAAGTCAAAATTCTTTATTGCAATTGTTCAAGGCACAAATTAGAATTCATTCTTTATTTTTTTTAAATCCTGCCCTCCTTACCTTTTTGTTTCTTTCTGCCTAACCACAACCAAAAATAAGGGATGGAATTCACAAGTTAACATCTGATAGTTCAATTTCATTGTTAAGGATTTGTAGATCATTTTAAAATTAAAACATTGCTTGCACCTCTGTTAATGATGTAATTTGAGTGAAAATGAGACATTTTTGCAAATTTTTACAGAGTTCATAACTCATAGTCTGTTGAAAAGCTCTGTAGGATACTCCCTTGAAAATGTGTAAGATAGTAAGTAGCATGTCAGTCATTTTAAAAACTAAGGGGAAATGAAATATATTTATTTATATAAGCACTGGGTACAGTCAGAAGCGTGGGAGGGTGAGAGAATTCACCAGAGCCAGAGCAGGGAACAGAACAGGCAGACTGATGAAACACACTGCTGAGGGGAGCAGCGGGCGGCAGGAGAGGTCTGTGTGCCATGTGGGACCCTCACCCCATGGCCGAGGATCGAACCGGTGCTGCAGAGGCTGCGGGAAGCTTTGCAGACCAGCGCTCTACCGCTGTGCCATCTGGGAGGCCCAAGACTTTTTTTCTATACATGGAATTCAAGGAGCTGGGAAGAGGACGTGTATGGAAGGGGAATGGAAACTTGTAATGGGAATATGTAGAAGAACAGGGAAGTTGAGAGGGAATGGATCATTACTTGGGAATCTCACAGCAATATAAATGGAGGGAAAATAAGGGATTAAAAAAAAATAAGGAAGACCTGTGAAATAAATAAGAGGAGATAGGATATCATTATTTTCTTTCAAGAGGCCAATTTTAACATTATTTTCCTAATGGTAGCACTTTTATACCTGATCATGGTAATAAATTCACAGAACAAATGTAGCTTAAATTCACACAAATGGGTAACCCTTGTTAATATAGGAAATTGGAAAACTTGTCATAGTGTTTAACTTATAAATTCCTACATGTCTCTTTTCATTTTATGCCTATTCTGGTAAATTATTATTGGGTAAAAGTATATTTGCTATAAAAACATATGAAAATTGTTTCAGATGGTAATCGTGTTTTTCTCTTATTGGAAATAAGAGAACAGATGCACACTTTAACTATTACACAAAAATTACAGGTTTCCAAACCAAAATAGTTCCTTTAATATGTATGCGTATATCTTCATCGCCATTTTTCCCTAAAATGTTCAGACTGACAGCTATTATTAATAGGTTGGTGGATTGTGGGTGTGTCTTTTTTTCATTCAGCTGAAAGACCTCCTGCAGTTATTGAAGGAGGGAGATAATCTTCCATATTGAGAACCTAATACATGAAATTGACCAAATCCTTTAAAATTCACACTTGAGTTTTGGGTACATTTTCTATTACCAAGTCATGTTATGTTTGAGTTTTCTGTGTGGCTCCCCTTGAATGTAAAATGACTTGCTTTTATTGCAGAATGAACTGAAGAAATAATTTATGCAAGAAATTCTAGTCACCCCAAAATGAGTCATTAGTAATTGCCAAGGGGGAAAATGACAATATTAATTTACATAAAGTAAATCAATTTATAAATACTTATCATGTTAGACTTAAAATAAGTATGTTATATCATGCATTTTCTTTTTCTGGTGGGCTTAATTTAAAAATAAAAATGACTAAAAACATCTTCTTAATATAAAGGACAAGTGGGAATTAATAATAGAGACTTGATTCTAAGCTATGTAAAGAGGGGACTTGTTCTCATTACTGCTCCTTTCCCAGTCCTCAGAACAGTGTCAGCATAGTTGATGATCAATGATAAATCAATAAGCTGTTATCACTTAAAATTGTTCACATCAGTCTGTATCACATTATGAGTATTATGTATGTAGGGGGAATAAGAGATATTTCCATATAGAAAACAATATATGGCCTTGAAGAGACAAAAAACATGAGTCATTCACTTTAGTGTGATTTAATACACAAATAAATTAAATAGGAATATCCTAGGTAGAGATTAAAATGTTGATCTTATCTGTCCTTCCATATCTTTCATCAAAGTGATATGTTTAAAATCCTCATTAAGTTTTTAAAATTACATTTTTGTATTTTACATTTAAAATCATCTTATAAATAAAGTCCTAGAGAAGATCTTTCTGAAATCCTTGAAAACTTTTAAAAACTTAAATATCACAGTAAGTTTGTTGCAATTCCCACAGTTTCTTTTACATATCAATAATAAAAAGTAACTTAGCTTCCTTTTTTGAGCATTTGGGGAATCCTAGGTTTCCCAAAATTGTCAGTCTCTTCCTTATAAATTTTCCTACAAAGTGTACTGTTATTGAGTATAAGGTTGTTATTGATGAACATACAAGATTTTAAAACAACTTTCATACTTCTTTATTTGCATTAAGAATTAAAATTTTATGAACACAATATCCATTACCCATTTAGTTTATTTTTTATCCTCAGACATTAAATTCATTTAACACTGTAATTTATTAATCATAAAATTAGCATTGAAAAGGCTCTTACATTTTCCGTTTTGTTTTATTTCTTTCAAGGTAAACAATTTTTCAGTCTGATAATATTCCATTTAAAAGCCTAAATTTTTATTAAATAAATGCAGCTTGTGTTTCTTTAATGATTAGGATTGCCACTCATGTTTTTGTTATTCAGAATGTTGTCCAAACTCTAGTGGTAGTGTTTTTTTTTTTTCCCTTAATGCAAATAAGCTGTTTTTGTTCATGTGGGCCCCGACAATGAGCTACATAGAAATTTCTGCTAACTCATCTGGTTTAGAAGTTATAGCTTGAATTTTAATGAGGCAATATTATTTACTGTACTTGTTCCACAAATTTTCCAATGTTTGTCTTATCGTGGTAATTCTGTCTGTGAATAGGTCAAATTATCTTTGCTTTCCAAGAGGAGCTTGGAAATAAGTGTTGACATTCAACCACTGAGGTTCAGGATTATGACAGGTTAATATTGACAAATGCGAAGTAATGTACTCCAGATTTTAAACAGATGCCACTATAGTACCTCTTGGAGATGGTATGATGAGCTTCCTCTGGAGTTCTTTTATCTCCTTCGGGATCCTAGGACCTAAGAAGCAGAACCATATTAATAGCATATTTAGAAGCTTTAAAGAGTTCATTCAAACCCTTAATGAGAGAATAACAATTACATTCAACAATAACAGTGTTACTGTAAAATGTGCTTAATTGGTAAACATTAGCCAAACTTACCTCTCAGGACTGTAATGACTGTATTTCTTGTTTATATTTGGTCACATTAGGAGGAAATCATAATTGGGATATTTAGTATTTTTCCAGAAATGTAGGAAATGAGATAACATTTTCCAATGATAAGAATAATGACATAGTTTCCATTCAGGCAAATGTTTGTCTTACTTGAAAAACAGTTCAAGTCTTGACTGGAGATTATCAAAAGATGCTATTTCGAAAGGGTGTTCACTCTCTCTGTTTCCTCTAAAAGGAAATCCCCTCTGCAACTTAATAATCACACAAAGTTCAAGTCATTAAGTGAAAAGAGTAAATATACAGAATGATACAGATATTTCAGAGATTTTAATTAAAGTTCATAGAACTTTGGAAAATTGAGAACTGCTCTCTTGGCACTTCATCTACTCTGTTATTTGGTTATCTACTTTAAATATGAGTTTCATTGGTATTAGTAAGCAAAGCTTCAACAGAATTGAAGTAAATGTACTCTGGTTGTGAGATGATTTGGTCATTTGCAGAGGAAGGGAAATGCAAAGTTATTGAGTAAAGTGCTCTGACCTCTTTCAAACTTCTTGGGCCCCTTCATTCTTCTCAGCATGTCACCAGTCCCTGGAGCCCCTAGATCAGAGACAGCAGGTACCGCATTTCCCCTTCTTAGGAGTGAGCAGCTCTCCAATCTACCATAGATAATTTCTCTAATTTCCTATAGGTAATACATCTACAAGTAGTCTTAAATGAATGTCCTATGTCAGTTAACTTTGTGGTTCTGAACATGTAAATTAGTGAATCAACTAGCAGAGGAATCAGAGATGTCTCTACAAAGCCTGTAAGTCTCTGACAGCTCTTCTTTGCTTATACAGGTGATGCTACTTCTGGCATCAAACCAAAAGTGTCCAGATTGCCTCCCAAGGCAGGGTGAAACCCTTGTCTTTTTTTCAGGAAACCCATGTCATTTTCAGGAAAATGCCCTCTACTAGTTCCTCAAGGTATCTGGAATAAATATTTATACTGACTTAAGGGACACAAACAAATAAACACTGATGAGTTAGCCTAATGAGCTCGTTGGCTCCAAACACTTAAATAAAACATATTTCATTAATATAGATTGAGAGTGTAGAAACTTTTTTAAAGAGTCTTGTGGTATTCTTTGAAATTGAGGCTGCTTTCTGAAGCATGCAATGTAAAGGTGGCATTTTGGATCAATATTATTCCAGCTCGTATAAAAGGGCTCATGTGTGATCTGTTCCTAGGGGAACAGATTACAGTGAGGCTGAACTTAGCTCTTTGATGTTCCTTGTTTTTTGCTCAATAGAATCCCCTCAAGGTTGCAACTCATGATCTCTCTGCTAGTACTTTTAAAATCTCACAAAATTAAGGCTCATGATAGCAACAGATTTTTGAAAATTATAGATAACTGATATATACAGAGATGTGCCTAATGAGAAATCACTCTCCTGTACAGTGGTGGTCAAGCCCTTCTCCTTTCTCTACAATAGTTGTGGAAAGCAAGATTCCATTCTCTAAAATCAAATTGCTTGCTGAGGTGGGAAGAATAATTAGGAATCAAACAGAAGCACAACATAATGATAAATTTTTGCTGAAATCAATTACAATCAGTCAGCCCAATCTCAGTCAATCTTATAGAAACATAAATGTATTAGTAATGACAGTTTCTTTTCCCTCTAGAAATATAATTCAAATGTATAGTATGAGGCAAGGAGCTTGATTTTCAATCTCTTGTGATGTTCACTGGAGAGGATCTGTCAAAAACCTTTCTTTGTCTTATTAGCAACTAGTAGATAGCATATGGAGTTCATTTTCCTGAGAGCATTTTGTTCAAGTGTGTGGAGAGTCCCTTGTGGAGATACAAGTCAGTTCATTAGGAAGAAAATTGAGATTGGACCCCAAATTTTCTATGATATGATCTTATTTATTCATGAGAAATCCAATCAAGGAAAGCCTTTGCTGAACATACATGAAACTATGTATTAAGAAAAATCAATTATTCAATTTTGAATCAATAGAAAGTTGTTTTAATCTCTCGTGTAACTATACAATTTACTTTTGGGGATATGTGAACATTTATTTAAATTTTTGGTTTTTGCTATTGCTTAAGTTTTAGGCAGACACACATGAATTATTGTTTTTTTGTCCAGTCTATACATTATTGGACAAAAGAAGGGAGAGCCTGGAGAAAAGTTTGACTCAAAGGACTACAGTGAGTAGACCAGTGTCCAGTGTCACAGTATGTCAAATATTGATCCGGTATTTTCTTCCTCAGCTTATCTAGAAAAACCTGCATGATCTAAAGCTCTCTATATTTTTTTCTTTCCAAACTTCACTCACATACCTTAATCCCAATAATTGAAACACAAAGTTTTTACTATTTTTGAATCTAAATTAAATTAAAATTCTTCTGTGGTTACACCACCAAGCACATGATCAATATTTAATATTGTTCCTTGTTAGCTAAATATAGTTCAGTTTTGGTTTACATTAGTATATATACTTCATGCTAAATTCTAATTGAATAGATATTGTAATTAACATAAAACATTGCGGAAAGAAGTAATAAAAATGTCCCAAAATCAATTGTCTAGGCCTTAATATTTTAATATGAGCTCTTCTGTTAAAATTATTCTATGAAAAAATGTAAAATTTGTTGATAGTTTTCACCTTTTCAATCAATAATCAAAGTTTTTTTTTGTATTTCTCATTTTAGAAGTTGAGAAATATAAGATTTGCTGAGCAAAATTTGATAATGATGATAAGAAAAAAGTGTACATGTCTAATAATTTCACACAGTTTAAAGCCTTTGGGTTATAATTCCAATTTTAATTAAACCAAAATGATCGGTAGTAGCCACAAGTGGAACGCTGATGCTGATGTAGTTTTTGGCAGTGGGAAGTAACTTTGTAGGATTTCTATTTATTTACTACCATATAAATTAATTAAAATTTACAGTATTATTTTAAGTAGAGATCTCTTACTGAATCACTTTCCTACTGTACAAAAGTCCAAAACTGACCCAACATATTCTTTGCTTATAAAATGCCCTGTGAATATAATGATCCCTAATAATGTCCACTCTTCAGAAAAAAAGTAGCTTATAAGATTTGACTAACCCAGAAATATATAGCTTTTAAAGACATTAGATCAAGATATCTGAGTAGATAAATGACTTTTTAACTTTTAATGATGTAAAATATATATAAACAAGTGAACAAAATAGAATCCATAAAAGTAATTCTTTTTTTTTTTTTTTTAATTTATTTATTTATTATTCATGCAAGCACTGGGTACAGTCAGAAGCACTGGAAGGTGAACGAATTCACCAGAGCCAGAGCGGGGAGCAGAGCAGACAGAAGGACCGAAGTACACTGCTGAGGGGAGCAGCGGGTGGCAGGAGAGGTCTGCGCACCATGTGGGACCCTCCTCCTGTGGCCGGGGAGCAGCCGGGGATTGAACTGGCGCTGCAGAGACCGCGGGCAGCTTCGCAACCCAGCACTCAACTGCTGCGCCACCGGGGAGGCCCCATAAAAGTAATTCTTAATGGAACTTCTCCATTAAATTCTTGTGAGAACAAAAAGAATTCATTTTTAGACACCCCACAACATCATTGGTAAAAAATGTTGTTACCAATAATCAGAAAAACATCTTCCTTTCCTTATTGCAAGTCAGTGCTGCTCAAGATTTCTTTCTGATAATGTGGCAGAGTAGCCTCACTTTCATTTGTTAATGTCATCTCTTGTGTGCCTGCAAAATTTGCCAGAACTGATTAGAGCAGATATTAAATGATAATTGGACAGTTAGTGCTCATCAAACAGAAAGTGACAGATGGGACACTAATTAAATTATAGTTCTGACATTATTCACAATGGTTTATGACTCTTCAGTGATGACCTTCATGCATCTCTTCTCTATATTTCCCCCACTTTGGTGGGGAAGAAGGATAGGAGTTTGATTGATGGAAAGGAAAACTCACTCTTAAAAACAGTGAACAAAACCCAGAGATGTTAAAAGGCTTAATTTTTAAAGTTATCTATCAAGATAAAATATTCATCTGTGGTAAAATGAATAATCATAAAACAAAAAGAATACTTACTGTGAAATTAATGAACTGGGAAGAAAATATCTAGGTAATCCTAGGGAACATACAAAGACAGATTATAATAACCTTATTTCTGGAAAGAGGAATGACTTTTGTTCTGATTTGAATAAAGAAAAATATAATTCTGATATCAGAAATGAGGATGCAGTGTTTTTTTAATGCCTTTTTTGTTTGTTAACTCAAGCTTGCATTACCAGCTATCTACACAACTAAATGAAGAATCTTGTTGAAAAGAAAGGTGTGGGGAGAGGAATTAAAAGGAATTCTAAGGCACAGTTGCTGAACCAGAACTGCATTTTCCTTTTCAATTAAAAGAGAAAACACAGTGTTGATTACTTTCTAACTTTAGTTTCTTTAATTTTACTCCAGTGTTTAGTAGTCACAAGGAAAAAAAAAAAAACTAGAGTAAAAATCTCAAAGACTTTGATGTTTGCTTAACTTTAGATGTCAGTGTGAACAAACCTCTTTGATAATTGACCACAGTTCAAATTTAAAAAATAAATGATTTCATAGTATATATTTCCATAATTTTCTAAGAGGTTTTCCCCTGCTGACCTATGCATAGCTTTCAACCATTAATATTGAGACTTTGATCTGATGACCTAATTAGAAAATGACCCTTCCTCATCCCTACCATCAATTCACACACCACACATATTATAAAGTGAGTAAAGATGGAGGGAAAATTATTTTATCCATAAAATCTCTTCAGTGTTTAAAGTTATAGCAAAATAGTGAATGAATGTACAATCTATTTAGAATAGTTTGCCCAAACATGTTCTGTAGTTTAGTTTTGATAACCAACTGGAGTATTCAAGGACTATATAAATGACATAACAGAGATGGGCTTCCAGTAGACCTGGTTATCTGTGCGAATCTGGAGAATTTTTTTTTTTTTTAAGATTTATTTTTATTTATTTATACAAGCACTGGGTACAGTCAGAAGAGCAGGAAGGTGAGAGAATTCACCAGAGCCGGGGGGGGGAGCAGAGCAGGCAGACTGACAAAATACACTGCTGAGGGGAGCAGTGGGCAGCAGGAGAGGTCTGCACGCCATCTGGGACCCTCGCCTGGCGGCCGGGGATTGAACCAGCGATACAGAGGCTGCGGGCAGCTTCTCAACCCAGTGCTCAACCGCCGTGCCACCAGGGAGGCCCTCTGGAGAATTTTCTTGATCCCACAGAGCATGAATAAAAACATGATGTTGGTAAATGGTCTATAAGTCCTTTCCTACCTTGCTAAGTCTTGTAATTTTGTAGGTGGTTTTTACATTTCATTCAAATTAATAGAATCAATGGTTGTCAATAGTATTTTATTTTAAAAGAAACTGGAATACAACATATTGCCAAAACATAACAGTTTCTGTATTACTTATGCAAATGCCTTCACTAATGTAACTGAATAATAGTGTTTAGAAAATTTTCTGACTAATAGCAGGTTACCAGGCTATTCAATGCTATTCAATGTTTTTACAATGCTGCATGTTTTCTTGTTTGTTGTTGAAAATAGTAAAAACCTAAATATACACACTGCAGGCATGGGTGTTGGAGATGTTTATTTGCATTATATATTCACCTTTTACATCTTGTCAGAGAGAAATAACTGCTTCTCTGATCTAGTATTTTCTTATTTTCTCCTTGCAAATTAGAATGTTTAATTTCTCTCATCTCTGTCATCTTTCTATATCCCATGACGTGTGAGAAATCACCATCATTAACAGTGTTTCTATGGATCCACTTAGATGTTACCTCAGTATCTTAGAATGTTATTAACTGGAAACTCAAATGAAATGAAAATGCTACATGCTTTCCTCCCATTGTCCCTCTTGCTATGGGATAAAGCTTGCATCTTATCCCGATAACTATCCCATTTTTGACTTGATGGCATTCTCTTTTGAAGAAAACATGAAAATAAAAATTGT